>NC_142084.1:48523912-49801412 GCF_054644295.1 Miniopterus natalensis
CCGGGGGCTGGATGGATGTGGAGTGGAGGGGATCAGTGGGGATAAAAAGGGGACATCTGTAATAGTTTCAACACTAAAGATAAAGAAACTTAACACAAAAAAAGGAGTAACTGTTACCATATTGGATAGTGATCTCAAATTTGTCTAACTTTTTGAAACGACATGTCAAAGATCATCTTCTTTGGCAAAAATGTATTTGCATTAAACAGAAACTATAATTTGGATGAATGAAATTTAACTAAATCCCTGGCTTTTTAAAATGACTTCTTAAATTTACTTTTTAAAAAAATAAATCTGGTGGCAGAATTACACTCAGGTACTTGCAGAAGTCTAATGGATTGTCTGAAATAAGATGTGGAAGAAGATTCCAAATTCACTGAACTACAGATATGGCACCGTTCAAACTGTCTGTCAGTAATGGCACAACTGGCGGACTTTTAGTAAGGCAGCCTTGTTTTGACAGGCACAAAATAGCAACAGACCATGCATATCCCAGTCAGTAAAGGTCATGAAAAGATCATGCTGTGTTCAGTCCTGTACAGGCATTGGCAAATTCACTTGAACTGCCACTTGCCATGAAGTCTGTGAGGACTGAATGTGTTTTGTTAGAGTTTACAGTGTGTGACAGGTATTCGTGTTTTAGATTTACTGTAGAGTTTCACAACTTTTTCATATGTGGATATCAAAATGTTACCAAATATTATAGTTATTTCTAAATCAAACTATTTAATAATATCAATGTGAGCTTTTTTTCTTTTCTTTATCTTTTGTAAATGAGGGAAAAACTTACATAGTTGATACTTTTGAAAATTTTAGGTGTGTTATTTGAAACACATGTTTTAATGCTCCTGTAAATACATTCCAGTATAATAAAAAAGAGTTGTCAAAGGCTGTTCTTTATTTATTCCAATATTTTTAAGTCAATATATTCTACATGCCAAATTCATAGTAGATGATAATTTTTAATACAATAGCTATATTTGTTAACACAAACTCTATGCCAGCCACTTTCATTGCATCATCTCACATACTCCTTTCAACAACCATATGATAATATGATTATTATTACTATTATCTCCATTTTATTTACTCATATAAATAATACTTGTAGAGTTTCTTTGTGTTCTAGTTAGATGGAAAAACAGGCTCGGTGATTTTAACTAACTTGACTGTATTCACACTTGTAGTGACAGTTGGAATACAAATAAAAGACTGATTTGAAAGTTCACTTTTGTAACTATTCACCTGATACAAAAATAAAATAAATGATGACAAAATCTTAGGAAAAAAAGAGTGATTTAGAGAATCCAAGTTAAAAATAATGTTGCACGTAGTATAGCTGGCGCTCTTTCTAGAGTATGTAAATATTTAAATTAGAGAATTATGAGTATATGGTTGTTTAGTGCAGGTGAAGTTTAAATATTAGTAATTCTAGTGAAAGCTTGCTAAATATATTTTTCAGATGTTAGCTTTTATTAGAAAACTATGTTTTGACAAGCAATCTTTTTTATTATTTATTTCTTGAATTTATTGAAGTGGCATTGGTTAACAACGTTATACAGGTTTCAGGTATACAATTCTGTAACACATCACCTCTGTATTGTACCGGTATGTTCGCCACTCCAAGTGAGGTCTCCTCCATCACCATTTTCCACCTCTTCACCCTCCTCTCTCTCCCATCCCCCCTTCCCTCTTGTAGTCACCATTCTGCTATCTATGTCCATGAGTTTGTTTTTTCTTTGTTTAATTCCTTTACCTAAAAAGGACAAGCACTCTTAAATGAAAGGATTATTTGGATGAAAGTAAACATAAAGATGATTTATTAGTTCTTTCTTATTTGACTATTTGAATATCAGGCCCAGTTGAGGTCAGACAGATGTGAAGTGGGAAAGCAAAGACTATAGTCTTGTTCTCTGACCAGAAGTCTGTTGTTCTTTTTAACAAATCAAAGCTAACATAATATTCACATTTTTTACTTTACTACTATATATTTTACGAGACAACACAATAACTTAACACTCTACGTCAATTAAGTTTATTGCCACCATAACCATTAGAGGTAGTTAACTCATCAAAATCTGGTTCTTCCCTCCTTCTGCTGTTACTGTTTTAAATTCAGCATCAGTTTGTTTCATACCCTGTCTATCCCTGTATTAGCCTCTGAATTCCTAATTCATTCCTCTAACATCACTTCAACTGTGACATGATACATTGTCTGTGAGGTGTTACCTGTATTATCCATTTCAGTCTCCTTTGTGCCCCTAAATGTGCCCCTAAATCTTTGCCTCTCTGCTAGAGTACTCTCAAATCCTGTCTTATGACCTTTGTGAGCCACTAGAATAAGTGTCAATGACCACTCTTTTTATCTATTCTATAACAACCTTGTACATAAAAATAATTACATTTTATTAAAGTTTATTTCAGTTTAGATCCATGTTATATTAAGTAGCTATTTGATAAAGAATATATTATATAAGTAACTCAAAGATAATTTTATCATGTTTGTGAATCTGAAAAGACCCATCTTTAGAATTATGTAGAATTATTTTACTTTATGACATGCTATCTTTCATCTTTTAATGCTTCAGATATTTTTTTCATTTTATTTTTAAATTTTTAGATGACTCAAGAGTGATTTTTAAAAAAATTACAGTTTACTTTTTTTAAAAAAAAAATATGTCTTTGTTGATTTCAGAGAGAGGAAGGGAGAGGGAGAGAGAGAGATAGGAACATCAATGATGAGAGAGTCACTGATGAGCTGCCTCCTGCATGCCTCCCACTGGGGATCGAGCCCACAACCCAGGCATGTGTCCTGACTGGGAATTGAACCTCCATCTCCTGGATCATAGGTTGATGCTCAACCGCTGAGCCACGCCTGGCCGGGCTAAATTACAGTTTACTTTCAATATTATTTTGTATTGGCTTCAAGGTGTACAGTTTAGTGGTCATATACTCAATAGTGTTCCCCTCAGTATTTCCAGTATCCACTTGGCACCATACATAGTTATCACAATATTATTAACTATATTCCCTATGCTTTACTTATATCCCCATGACTGTTTTGTAACTACCAATTTACAGTTCTTAATTGTCTGTTTGTTTTAAACCTGTTTGAAAAATTTTTGCCTGGTCAGGCATGGCTCAGCGGTTGAGCGTCGACCTGGGATCCAGGCAATCAGGGTTCGATTCCCGGTCAGGGCACATGCCCAGGCTTTGGGCTCCATCTCCAGTTGGGGGCCTGCAGGAGGCAGCCATTGATGACTCTCTCATCATTGATGTTTCTCTCTCTCTTTCTCCCTCTCCTTTCCTCTCTCTGAAATCAATAAAGATATGTTGTTGTTTTTTAAAAATTTTTTTGTAAAGATCTGAAGGTATAAAATTATAAAATGATGTACTTGTTAAATATATAACATTTTTATGGGAATAAAAGTTATTTTATCAGCTTATGAGATTGCAGGATATTAGCTGTTGATTAAAATTCATTTAATGCATTGTCTGACTGAATGTACATAAAAGAGATTTTTGACATGTTGATAAGATTACACTGATTTAACCTCAGCTGAAATTCACGTTCATTAGTCATGACTAATTATTGTCAGGAAGGCTATGTCTAGCTATTCATTTACATAACCTGAGTTTTCTTTTGGACTGCATATGAATTACTTAAATTTTCTTTCATTGTAGCAGCTACACGTAACACGCAGTTTGTAGCTAGTGTAAAATAGTTGATTAATTTCTACAAAATAGCCAATATTCTAATACAATTCTCTGAACTGGACAATAGGCATTAAGAGGAAAAATTTAAGAGGAATCTGGGAAAGATATTCACCAATCTAGATCTACCAGAAATTACTTCATTTTATAGCAGAGCATTCCTCACCAAAAAGGAAATTAATTATACTGATTTAGTTAACCACCTTATTTCATAATTTGATAATAAAAAATAAATTAAATTGTTTCTTGATAAATCTTAAACTTTTTATTTGCTAGCAAGAAAATCTTTGTTAGTAAAATAGTAAGAAAGTAAAGAAAATATAAGATATAAAATTATACAAAATACAATTATCTGAGTCAAATTCCTGTGTTATAATGGCAGACCCATTTTGGACTCTATAAACATTACATCAACCACTGCCATCAGTGCTGGTATCAGGATGAAGAAAATGATTTTCCAAATTGAAATTAGTCACTACTTTCTAGTTGTGCTTGGCATAATTTTGGACTTTCTTTTTAATGTATAACATTGAACATTAAAAAGTAGTAATATAACTGAAGCAAAATTTGCTCCCTATCATTTTTTCATATATTTTTATCATTTCTTCTAAATACTTGCATTATTTTATATGGTTTTAATCATAGCATAAACTTCTCATCTTTTCTCATCTATAAAAGAGCTTTTATAATTATTTACCTGGTCTATTTCTTTGTATTATATTTATTTTAATTATAATTAGAATTTCATTAAATCAAAAGCCCTGAAGTGTGATACTGGAAGCAACAGTATCATCATTACCTGTAAACTTAGCAGTATAAATTTGGGCTTGTACCCCAGATCTACTGTCTCAGAAACTTTAGAGTTGAGTGAAGGCAGAATCTATCTTTTAGCAACTTTTCCAGTCCATTCTATTGCATGCCAAACTTCAAGAACTACTGCATTAAGTATATTTTCCCAGATGTACTAAAATATTTAAACGTCTTTACAAATGATTTTAAATAAACTCTTTTTCAATGCTTTGTTCAATAAATTGTATAATTTTTTATTTGTGTATGTCTGTCCTTATTAAATTAGTTTCTAAAAATGATAATATACTACTACTAATAATAACTAATACATAAAGGGAGTTTTATATGTGCCAAGCCCTTTACTCTTCATAACCCTATGAGAATATGCTATTATTCATATTTTACAGATGAGAAAATTGAATTATAGATGTAGTAGGGCTGTGATTTAAAGTCTGGATAAGAATCCATGTTCTTAATATCTTTGATGCGATCGGGTAGTGCATATTTTCAGCTTGTTTAACAAGCTGAGATACACACTAAGTATCTAAGATAATTACTATAATTTAAGTTTATAGCTTCTCAAATCTTTCCTTTTTTGCAGAATATAGGTGCAATTGATGGTAAATTTATGTTTACACATATATACATGTATATATGTATATACATGTTATATATGTGTGTGTATGTATATATGCTTGCATCATTATATATATACGTGTGTGTATATATATGTATATGTAGTTTAATGATTTTTCAAATTTTCCAGTAAGATAAATTTCTCAAAGGAGAAAAGCCAGTTCTGCCTATACAAGCATAGGAATTGAAGCTGTTTGGCTTTAATACAAGGCTGCTGGATCCATCTATGCTTTTCTTATGCCAGTGGAGGTTTACTAGTGAATAAGTAACAAGAAAATGTAATTATCCATGATTTATTAATTCAGTCATGAAATCATAAGTGATTGTCAAGGTGGCAAAGGTCAAAACAAGAAATGATCAGCTGTCAGAATCCACCAAGTTTTCAAGATACTATTTTTCATCCCTGTCTCCTATCTCCTGCCTCATGTACATACATTTTCTTTCCCCTATCCAGAATTCTGCTAATGTAAATGTTGACATTTATTAGACATTTACAGTGTGGTCAGGATGTGTTTTTTGTGGATTATTACAGGTAGTATTTTGTACAACTCTAGGAGATGGTCTGTAGTATTATCCCCTTTCTACAGGTGGACAGTTTGCTACAGAGAAGTAATTTTTGCCAAGGATGTAAAGCTGATGAGTGGTAGAGCCAGAATTTGAACTCAGGCAGCTTGATGTTAGATACCTTGTTCTAAGGACCATGCTACTCACTGAGGAGGGAAACGAAAGCTCAAGGGGAGAAGGGGAGGAAGGGAAGAATGTTGAGAGTATTTCCACAAAGTTCAACCGCCAGTTCTAAGTCCCTTCTCCACTGAGCACAACTGACCCCTGATTAGACCCTATTTCTCTTAGACAATTCTTTTTTATTTGACACTTTGACAGGAACGCATTATTTGGACCTATGAATCCAAGTAATTTTCTATTCTTTATTCTCAGGATTCCATATTCAGGATGGCCCTTTGGGATCTTGTGAAAATAAATACTGCGGTTTGGGAAGGCACTGTGTTATCAGCAGAGAGACGGGGCGAGCGCAGTGTGCCTGCATGAACCTCTGCAAGCGGCACTACAAACCCGTGTGTGGATCTGATGGAGAATTCTATGAAAACCACTGTGAAGTGCACAGAGCTGCTTGCCTGAAAAAACAAAAGATTACCATTGTGCACAACGAAGACTGCTTCTTCAAAGGTAAGCGCCGGGTGAATCTCAATTGTCACCCTCCTCTGTTTTTTTTCTTTCTTTCTCCTCTCAACTAGTGCCTTTAAGTTTAAACTCTAACACAGTTTTATATCAGCAAATGTCTGAAGAGGGAAAGGAAATAACAACAACATGTGCACTTAGTTACACCAGTGAGCAGCGAGTGTATAGAAATTTACATAGATACAATTCTGAATCTCAGTTATGAGAACAAAGCTGGCCAAAATATGACTCGAAATTTAATATAGCTTACAGCATTGCACCATATGGCTTCCCAATCATGCAGTTATCTTAGGGACACAGGGTGGCTGGCCAATTCAGTGAACAGGCCAAATCCACCTGGTGGAAAGCACCTGGAGTGGAACCGAGGGAACAGTGAATGCCAAGTCAAGATAAGATAACATCTCATTTCCTCCTGATTAAAAAGGATGGTTTCATTTGTACCACATACTTCAGATTATATTGAACTCATAATTGTTCACTGAAATAACTAGGAAGAGCTCATGCTAAACTTATTAAGTAAATGTGAGGTGAACCATAATTTAAATTTTTAAAGTATTGGTCTTTCATAGTACTCAAAATTATCATTCATTGTTTGTGGAAAGGTACTGCTGAATTAGTAATTTGACAAATTATTTTAACATGCTATATAAATAAATCACTGAACAGTTTTAAATGCATTTATTTACTTATGAACATTTGTAAGGTTTTTTGTTTGTTTATTTGTTTTTGTACTGGAGAGAATATTTTCTTGTTAATAGTCATAACCCAGACTGAAATTCTAAAGTGTTGAATATGTTATTTATTTAAAGTATTAATATATTATTTAAATGTATATAAAATTTTATTATTTGAAGAGGTTAGTGATCAACCTGATTACTAATCTTTGGTTCCATGTTCCAGTTTCTCAGAATATTCCTGAACTATATTTATACTTAAAAACTTGTTAGGTGTTTTCATTCTTAGCTTAAATTTATGCTTCAAATATGTTATTACACTGCATTTGCTCACCAAGATAAAATGACCCTTTAAAAATTGTCCTTTTTTAAACTTGGTAGAATGAAGTATTATTTCCAAGGTGATTAAAAAAATTATACATAGAGATTTTATTTATTTATTTTAATTTTTTAAAATATATCTTTATTGATTTCAGAGAGGGGAAAGGAGAGAGGGAGAGAGATAGAAACATCAATGATGAGAGAGTCATTGATCGGCTGCCTCCTGCACGCCCCCGACTGGGGATCGAGCCCACAACCTGGGCATGTGCCGACTGGGAATACAAACCCTGATCCACTGGATCCTAGGTTGATGCTCAACTGCTGAGCCACGCCCGGCCGGGCCACAGAGCTTTTAAATGATACAAATGAAATGCTGTATAGTCATTGTGGCTACTAAAAGACCTTTGATATAAATGAAGCAAAAATATAAGAATAGTTTCCTTACCAGTATGAACTGTGTGCACCTTTACTACATGTTCAGAGAGGTTTTATGATACTAGATTTTCTTCCCTGACAGAAAGAAGAACAACTACTTTGGTTTTAAGTTCAATTTATTCCCCTTTCCTATCAAATCTATTTTACAAATAACTAAAATTGATTCTATTAATATTGTGCTTTGATGCTCATAAAAGAGTATTTTTTTCTGTAATTTGGACCTGAGATGATACAGTGGAAATTTTTCTATTACACTGATGCATGATATCATAAAACTATGTAAATATAGGCTATTAAGTTAATTTAGAATCATATTCTCCAGCTGAGGTTTTGTCCAGCAGACACTTAAGAATTGATTATATGGAAATATATGGTATTAAATATCATGTGGGAAAAAATCTGGTGTATTTAATGTTCTGCTTTATTGCTGGATGCTTAGGCATAATGCAGCTCAATATGTAAATCAGCATGGACGTAGATGAACTGGATATAGCTAAGAATGTTGCCTTCCTTATGAGTTTATACACAATGGTTTCAAAAACTTTTGGTCCTTCACACTTATACTGAGCATATTAGATCTATGATTGCTTCAAAATACTTTCTCATTATATATAGTATTAAAATCCTATTTATTTTTTCTAGTTAGCACATTTCCCAGGTCTCAGAATTCGTGGTTCTGCTTGTTGCTTTACTTGTTTTGCCTAACATATTTATACAAGTGATATACATATATATTACTCATAAAAGGGCTTTATTTCAGCAGAAGTAAGTAAGATAGAACAAAACAATGCATTTCCTGTCTTAATAGTATACTATGTCCAAGTTTTGGACATTAAAGAAGGCCTAATGTGATGGCTAAAATGAATTCTTGTGATTGTGAATAATATTTTCTGTGGAATTTCAGCTGTCTGTAGTTTCCAATAACGGTGCAAAGGAAGAGGCTAATCAAGTTTTGTTGGAACAAGCCACACCCCTTCATTTAGGAATTGTTTTGGGGGACTTTTGCAATATAATAATAGGGGAGTTGAGTAGTTGCAGAGGCAAGAGTGTGGCCACCAAAGCCTAAAGAATGTTTTATCTGTATCTTTTCAGAAAAAAATTTGTTAACTTGTGCTTGAAAAGATTACTAGTGCCTTAAAATTAATTTTTAAAAATGTTTGCGGATCTTTACTATTCTGTATCTTGGCTATGGTGGACAAACACACATGGTAAAATTGAGTAGAACACACACATACACTAATGGATAGAAATAAAACAAGAAATCTGCTCAAGATTATTGGGTAGCGTGGAAGTTGATATCCTGGTTATGGTATTGTACTATACAGGGGTGAGCAAAAGTAGGTTTACAGTTGTGAGTACACAATATACTGTTTATTTTATTATTATTTATTTATTCTTGCATGATTTTCCATATGAACAACTGTAGACCTACTTTTGCAACCCTGTAGTTTTTCACACTGTTACCATTTATAGAAACTGGGTGGAGGGTACATGGACTCTCTTTGTATTATTTCTTACAACAGCATATGACTCAACAATTATCTCAAAATAATAGAGTTTAATAAAAAAAATAGTACTGGAAAAATATTAGTAGATACTTAAAACAATTTTAAAGAAAGTAAGATTTGGATTACTTATTAATTATTTAAACTTTAAAGTAAGTCCTATTTTTTCACATATTGAACTTACCAGATTTATGTTTGGTATTTATATGTAAAAAATTAAAAAATATATTTTATTTGAAAAAATATATTATATTTATACAATTATGTATATTGATTCATTGTTTTACATTTAAGATTGGAGTCTAGGTCAAAAAATATATATCTATATGTATACTTATATTTTTATATCTATAATTACAATTGTATCTATAACTATATCTATATATCTTCTTACTATTATTTGTGTTAAATATTTAAATGCTCCTGTACTCTGCTTAGCATTCACTATTATTGACTTTTAAATATAGACATGAATTCACTAAGAATTATCTTCATGATTTAAGATTTTTGGAACTGTAGAGAGAACATATAATACATCTATGAATATAATGTTTTTCTAATTTGCTTCTATTCACATTTATCTGATTACAAAGCAACTAACTATAATAGGATTAGAATATTGTAGTTTTGTTTATTGACATCAAATACTTTATACTGATGCTTAGCATAGTACAGAACTTTCTATTTTTATGTGATGCCCAGCTATTTATTATAATGACAATTTGGCTTTAATGCCATTTTCTAATCCTATCCCAACCCCAAAGGGCTTTCTAACTGCTTCAAACCCACATCACTGATAACAGGTATAAACTCCTCTTACCTTGACACCAGGTCAGCCTGTCATACACAGCAGGACTTAGTTACTCAGAGTATAGATATAAGCTGGAGTAAGAAACTCAAGATGTAACCCGTGCCAAATAGGGAATTAAACCTTTTATGTGAAAGTCAATTGAACAAAAACTCTTTTGCCAGTTACTGTGTTGAGAATAAAACTGCCATAAAAGCAAATGTTCTGTGCACTTAACTGTGCATCACAAACAATAACAACTTGGGAAATATGGTTTTTATGGCTATACGTGTGCTCTCTGAATGAGATCTGACATTGTCTTCCTTTTCTTTGGTATAAACTGAAGAGACATTCATATTTCATTTTTTTTAATTGGTTCTTTTATCCAAACTATTTTTTTTAAGATTGGGCTTGTAGAATTTAGGTTTAAAAACTAGGCTGCCAATGATATTTTAAAATATATCAGTAAATGTTATGATCCACATTTGCTTTTAGATTGATGCTTTTTTTTTTAAAAGAGTACCTTTGTAAAGCTTCTATTTTATGTGCAGTCTTTTATACCATTTCATAAATCATAATCTTCAAAAATATATAAAATTCCTCTTCATTCTATTTATTAATTAGAATAATTAAATATTATTCCATTCAGTCTTTAAACAGAATTATCTATTAGATTTAAAACAATGTTATTTTACTTCCCTATTCCCCACCCCCCAAAACACAGTTTTATTGACTAAGTTGGTGCTTTATTGCATTTAATTTTTTTAAAATATGTTTTTTATTGATTTCAGAGAGAGGAAGGGAGAAGGAGAGAGAGATAGAAACATCAATGATGAGAGAAAGTTATTGATCAGCTGCTTCCTGCACGACCCCGACTGGGGATCGAGCCTGCAATCCTGGCATGTGCCCTGACTGGGAAGCCAACTGTGACATCTGGTTCATTGGTTGATACTCAACCACTGAACCAAGTTGGCCGGTTGCATTTAATTTTTGTCAAATTTTCCCACTTACATAAATAATCTTATCTTGTTTTTGTACATTTTCATGTTATATCATTTTTCTTCAGCTTCAAGTTATAAAATAAATAGTTAATATTTTATTTCATATTTTCTATAGCTGTATGAATATTTAGTTAATAGTTATAAGCACAATATTCAATAGTGACAGGAAAAAATGAGAACATTAGTTCAAATAATTTGTCTTCTACCTTGAAGCTGTTTAAATATTGTGTCAGTCATTACCCCTCACTGACACCTTCACTTATCATGCTTATTTGCTCAGTACCCTCTTTTCATGGAGCACAAAATGACAAGTTGAGTTAAATGTGGCTGAGATGAAGTATGATGAGGACTGGAAAATAACCCTTAGATTTGGAAAGAGTGAGGCCATGGTTAACTTAGGTAGGAGTTAGTAAGAGAAAATAGGAGCTGAGGAAGTGAGATAGTAAGAACAGAGAGCTCACTGGAAGAGTGTTTCTCTAAAGAGGAGCAGATATATGTGGACATAGACAAGGGAGATATAGACACATATATAGTGGTCGGGAGAGAGACATGTGAATGGGAATAATGAAACAGAGAGGCAGAAATTTATAGGGCAAGAAAAAGAAGGAAATTGCCAGAGCAGAGCCTTTGGATAAACTAGAGAGGATGTGATGCGATGAACGAGGGGCAGATTTGGATTAAGATGAGAGCATGGATTCAGAAGGAAAGGAAAATAAGCACTTTCAGGTGCATTTAGATGAACATATTGTATAATATAAAAGTGTGTTGTTCCCATCTGGTTCCTTATATTTTCATAATGATGTAAGAAATTAAGCATCAGTTGAAAGTGACAGAGAAGAAGATTTGAGGAAAACAAAACAAAACAACAAGGTTATGAAATAATAAACAGGAAAAGAGGGAGAAAGACTAAGATAATGCAGTGGGATTTCCAACAGTTTTAAAAAACCATATGGTATCTCTGCTCATAAATTTAAAGTGAGAGTAGTGTTTTGTTGATGTGTATTTTTCTATAAATATAGTTAGCTACTTAGATTAAGGCTTTGAGAAGATGAAGAATTGGGTTTAACTAAGATATATTTTCACAGAAAAAAATTATAGATAAAGAAAGAGTTCAAGGCCACATTTTCCATCTCTCTCAGGGGCAGTATGTTTATGTTATTATCTATGCTTTACTGTGTATACCAACTCCGCTATCCAAGAGATCTCCTGGTGGGTATCTTTTGCCTCAGCTTGCATATAGACCAAAATAAATTCCCCAAACATCTCTACATCCTGAAAAATTGTTACATATTTTGGCTTAACTTACTAATGCTAACATTCAGTTTACATCTGTGCCTCTTAGTTAAAAATTTCAGTAATGAAATCTATTTAGATGAGTTGGCCAGGCCACACCTTACCAAGATATAGGCCTACAATAGCTGTTTTATTTCAATGCCTTTCCATCTCTCTGATCAATTAGCAGTCACTATGATGGGCAGAGGGACAAGTCATACTTTTTTTTTGTTTTTTTTTACTTAGGAAAAGAAGGACTATTGTCAGATAATGCTCCAAAAAGAATGTGGATGGGAAGATATCTTGAAACATATCTTACAATATCGCTTTATTTTAATTCTGTAGGCAAGCTATAAATAAGTAAAGATTATTGAGAATAACCATTGTAGGGAGATTGCACTTTGACAAATGAAACTGCTTTCTTTGGTTAAGAAAATAATTGAAAGTTCGAGGTAGCTCAAACATTTGTTACCTAATATTTATACATTTAAAATAATTTTATATGTTTTAATCAATCTGGCTCCTGATAATATCAGAATATAGATTGACTTAGTGTGAATGTTGCCCGCATTGTTGACATTTAATTCATTTTTTGAAACATTTTTTTCCTTAAAATGGAAGGAAATGCTCTAAAAATTGATAAAGCCTATTTACATCATACACAAAAGTGTACAAAAGACTTAAATGGATAAAATACTTAAATGTAAGATGTGAAACCATAAAAATCCTAGAGGAAAACATAAGCAGCAAAATCTCAGACTTCTCTTGTAGCAATATGTTTGCTGATACATCTCCTAGGGCAAGAGAAACAAAGGAGAAAATAAACAAATGGCACTGCATCAAAATAAAAAAAGTCTGCACAGCAAAAGCAACCATTAACAAAATAAAAAGGAACCCACCGTATGGAAGAACGTATTTGCCAGTGACACATCTAATAAAGGTTAATATCCAAAATGTATAAGGAACTCATAGAACTTAACAAAAGGAAGACAAACAGTCCAATTAAAAAATGGGCAAAAGACCTAGACACTTCTCCAAAGAGGACATACAAATGGCTAAGAGACATACTAAAAAATGCTCAAGGTCGCTAATCATCAGAGAGATGCACATTAAAACCACAATGAAGTATCACCTCACACCGGTCAGAATGGCTGCCACCAACAAATCAACGAACTACAAGTGCTGGTGAGGGTGTGGAGAAAGGGGACCCTAGTACACTGCTGGTGGGAATGCAGACTGGTGCAGCCACTATGGAAAGCAGTATGAAGTTTCCTCAAAAGATTAAAAATTGACCTGCCATTTAACCCAATGATCCCACTTCTAGGAATATATCCTAAGAAACCCAAAACACCAGTCACAAAGAATTTATACACCTCTATGTTCATAGCAGTGCAATTTGCAATAGCCCAATTGCCCATCAGAAGATGAGTGGATAAAAAAGCTGTGGGACATTTACACCATGGAATACTATGCAGGGGTAAAACAGAAGGATCTCTTACCCTGTGAGACAGCATGGATGGAACTGGAGAGTATTATGCTGAGTGAAATAAGCCAGTCAGAAAAAGACAAGTACCACATGATCTCACTCATATGTGGAATCTAATGAACAAAATAAACTGATGAACAAAATAGATCCAGAGACATAGAAGCATGGAACATACTGAAGGTGGGGAAGGGGGAGAGGTGGGGAGATCAATCAAAGAAGTTCTATGTTTATAAGCATAACCTATGGACACAGACATTGGTCTAGGGAAGACCTGGGGGTGGAGTGGATGCAGGATGGAGGTAGTCAATGGGGATAAAAAGGGGACATCTGTAATATTTTCAACCATAAAGATAAAGAAACTTAAAAAAAATTGCTACAAAAGATGCTAGTGAAATCTAGTGAAAAAGACAGAAAAAAATTGATAAAAATGCATGAGCATTTGGTGAATCTAATTGAGCAATAGTATAATTAATTTAAAGGAGTCATACTATATATACTTGATTAACTTTAAAACTGCTCAAAATTTTACATGCTTGTCAAAAGGCTTCAGGAAATAATTTTTGTAAAATAACTAGAGAAATAAAATACATGCATATGTATACCATGGATCAGTATATATAAGTAAATATTGTTTTTTACCTGTTCACCAATGATTATTGACACCTAACCCTGTGACAGACCCATTCTTAAGGCTCTGTCCAAAGATGGAGATGACACAGTTCTTACTTTTGCCAACTGGGTGGAGTTAAGTGGCTAACCCAATCAATTAGTGACCAATGGCATTTTTCTACATTGCAGGAAAAATCTCATGATGATTATGTTAGATTAGCAAATGTACCTGATATTCAGGTACAATGAACTCTTTCATATCAAAATAAACCTATCTACCTTTTGTTTAGTGAAATGCATTTTTTTCCATACTGTATAAGTGTCACATTGCATCCAATTGTTTATAGACTTGTAGTTTTTACTCTTAGCAGTTTACTGTTACTGAGTCTGAGGCCCAAATTACAGATAGCAGGGGTCCCTGAGAACCACATTCAGCAAGAAATGAGACAATCAAATTAAGAAAACAACAACAGGAAGGTTAAAACTCAAAAGAAACATGTATAGAACTAATTTCACCTTGTCATGCATGTGAACTCCTGCAGCTTGGAAAGGCACTGTGTATTGTTTTAATAAGCAGGTAGGAATACTTCATGAGAATTTATATCTTCAACCTTACTAAGTTTATTCTACCAACCTAGGAGATACTGGTCATTCACTCCACTCTCAGATAAGTGATGGTGTCAGGTAAGGTGTAGTGATGATGGAGGATATGCTGAAGCTAATGCATACATATAAAAACCCAGGCAACCTAATGCTCATGTATGTGGAACCTGGCTTATTTTGACTGAGTCACGATTACAGGAGAATAAAGACTTTTGGAATTACACATTTGCATTGTATCTACCTGGTCATTGGAAATTCATCTACTCCCAAACAAGTGCAGAATAGTACATTAGAGCTCTAGCTTTGAGGGGCAGTTTTCATGCCTTATCAAAAGCCATAACTTATTTTGTGAATCCCCACATTTACTTATTTTCAAAATAGATACATGTGTGTAGATGAATTATACAAGACTGATCATTGCTTATTTTTCACTTGAAAAATACTAATAAGCCTATATCAGTGGCTCTTTTAGTGACTATAAAAGAACATGCAGGGTGAGATGGGTGTGTTTTCCAGTATTCAGAATAACAACTAAGGCAGTTAGCTGCTATGACAGTCTACAAAACATGAGTCCATTTGAGGGTTTAATTAAATTTATGTCAAAATTACTTTCAAATCCTGGGAAAAGGTATGCTTGAATAATATAGCACATGTGTTGGCCTTTAAAATTTTTAACAAGTGGAAACATTTACATGACACATTGGCACAATCTCCATAGCTCAGAAACAGCTCAGTATATATAACAGAGCAACAGCTTTGTTCACTAATTCCTCAGGAAATATGCACACTGACTCCTGTATAAATGTGTCACTGCTGTGTCTACATCTACTAGACGCAGCTGGGGTGGAATTGCATTTCATTTAAACATACTTATAAGATATGTGAGGAAAGATT
The DNA here is from genome assembly GCF_054644295.1 of Miniopterus natalensis. NCBI lineage: Eukaryota > Metazoa > Chordata > Mammalia > Chiroptera > Miniopteridae > Miniopterus > Miniopterus natalensis. Next base: position 48,539,836 of record NC_142084.1, read on the forward strand.
ACACCAGGTCCTTTCTATGTAATCCTAATTATTTCAACATCAGAATACTACACAAAATAAGTAGAAATCTTATCTAGACATCCAGACATTATCTTACAAGCAATAGGGGGCAGTAGGTGGCTATATTTGACTCTAGTATTATTCTTAATACTATTTAGAAAATCTACTTCCAGATACAGAAGTTGGTTTGTTACTCAGAGACCAAGTCTCTTTTCACCCCACCCCCTCCTACAGTCACCATCCTCCTGCCCCACCCAGACCACTGCTGTCAGAGACTACAAAGCAGTGGCCCTGACCCAAAGAAATCATTACACTGTGGCTTTTGGTAGAGGCCAAGGCATTGACCCCATTTACAACCCAATCTTCTGACCCTGTTTTTTAAAAGAAGCTCAAGAGGACCAAACTGTTAAGTGCTTAAAAAGTAGCCTCTATTCCAACCTCATTTCCGATCAAATTAGAGTGAATGGATCAATTTCAGCTAGAGCCTTTAGCTATTTCAAAAATCGATCTTCTTTTTACCAAAGTACCTAACCTGAATCCCTTTGTCTTTGTCATTCTACTGCTATCATTTTTTCCCAACTCCTGGATATTGGTGCAATCTCTTTATTTCATGTCACCATCAGCAACTAGTAACAAAAAAGAAAACGATTAATCTTAAAATGTCAGTAAGCATTCATAAGACTTGTTTGACACTGGCTGCTTTCTTGTCATTTTCTCGAGACACTTAGAAACGTCTTTTCCTCGGGACACTCAAGTCTCTTTTCCATTCTTCTATCACACAATCTGTCTTGTGTACTGACTTAGGAGTTTGGAAGTTTTGACCCTGAACTTATCATAGGTTTTGCATATGTTGGGCTCTAATTTCAGCCATATCCTGGGTTAGAAGAAAGCCTCTCTCACAAACCTGTCTGTTGCTCCTTCTGCTTGGTTGTGTTTTAAATGCTCAGTGTCCTCAACATCCAACAAACCGAAGCCAGGACTCCACTAGTCTGTTGCATCATACGTCCCTGGTTGTGGATAATAGTGGCAAAAGTTATATTGTTCATTTATACCTACCTTTGCATTCATCCCCAGTCTTCACACTAATAGAAGAAACAATGTTTTATTGTGTGGGTTTTTTTTTCTTCTTTTCTTTATCTAAGCTACACATATGATCTTCTTGCAAAATAATTTGGCTTATTTGTTTTATACTCATATACAGTAGTCTCCCCTTAGCCTTGGCTTTGCTTTCCATAGTTTCAGTTACTGTGCGGTCCCACCATGTCTGAAACTATTACACGAAAAATTCCAGAAATTAACAACACCTAAGTTTTCAATTGCCAGCCACCCTAAATAGTGTGATAAAATCTCTCAACGTGCACTCCATCCCACCCAATGCAAAGCTTCCCTTTGAAAGATGCTCTCCCCCCACTAGTTACTTAGGAGCTGTCTGGGTACCAGGTCATCAGTTGCACTGTTGTAGTATCAGTGCTTGTCTACAAAGAACCCTTATTTTATGTAATCATGGTCCCAAACCACAAGGGTAGTGATGCTGGCAATTCAGATACGGCAAAGGGAAGACATAAAGTGCTTCTGTTAGGTGAAAAGATAAAAAATTCTCAATTTGTGTAGAGGCAAAAACTCAGGTGAGGTTGCTAAGGTCTAAGGTGAGAACAAATTTTCTATTCATGAAATGGTGGAGAAGGAAACAAAGAAATCAGTGCTAGTTTGCTGAGAGAGAGAGACCACATTCACATAACTTTTATTACAATGTATTGTTATAATTGTTCTATATTATTATTTGTTATTTTTCTTAATCTCTTACTCTGCTTAATATTTGAATTAAACTTTGCCATAAGTATGTATGTATAGGAAAAACAGTATGTAGGTTTGGGAACTCTGTACTTTTAGGCACCCAATATGGGCCTTGGAAAATAACCCCCTCGGATAGAGGGAATGGCTCTAATAAAAAGAGGTCATCCAAGAGACTGTTTCCTGAACACAGAATGTCTGTGATGTAGCCATAGCATCTCTGGGTAAGCATACAAAGTTCAGTTGTTTCTGACCGAACATCACCTATTACACGTGAAGTCGCATTACAGATACATTTTATTGTCCACTAAAATTGTCTGCGATGATTGCAACTAAATTAAATAATTTTAAAAAGAATTAAAGTAGCTATAATGTGAAAGAACATCTTTATAAAATAATTATTACTTGATGAAATATATTTTCCTAGTTTATTATAAAGTGAATTTATATTTCTTATGTGTTTTTTATTTTACACATCTCATTATGAGTGAGAGTAATTTTTCATCTGATTTTCTCATAAAGTGAATTTTTATATAGCAAGCTGGTTAAAACACAGTATCACTCAACTTGCTCATTACTGTGATGATCATATAAATTTATAATAGTATGTAAGAATTAAGTAATTCATAAGTATAAATTTAAAAATAGTAATATATACACATTACTATTTACAATTAATGTAAAGGTTACATTACAAGTAATCTTTATTTTTCTAAATATTATAACAATAGAATAATGGCTTTTTATAAGACTGGCATTTGTGTTATGCCCATATACCTCAGTACTTGACTGGCTGAGGATCCAGTGATTTTGACATAAAATAACAAAATATACAGGAACAGGAATAGTACTGTTTTATCATAGTCAAATCATTACTTTTAACATTTTTTCTTTATTGAATGAATATGTATTTTAATTTTTTAATTGTTTTTTGTTTGTTTTACTAAGAAAAACATATGAGCATCTTTTATGATCTGAGTTTTTGTTGAATACCAAACATTCCCTTTCTTTTAAGGGGAAAAAAAAGAATTTTACATAAAATAAACACTGTCAGTATTGGCTTGCATAAATTATTTAGAATAAAGTAAATCTTCAACAATAAATTGTATTCATTCTGATAAAAAAGTGAATGGGATATTTTAAATAATTAGCTCTTAATGCTAATCAATAATGTGTAAAATTTTGAGGAAATAAACTTCCTATTTCTAATAATCAAATCCTAAAGTACTTGAATAAATTAAATGGTAAGCCACTCAAGAAATGAACTTCTTGAATCCTAAACTCTGTTTTAAGACAAAAAAATCATTTTTCTTATGTTGTGCTCCTGGGATTTCACACTGAACTTGATATTTAAGAGCCAATGCCTATGAGCTAGACTTCATCAGAATTTTGTTTACTTGTGAATCTGTAAGTTACCAAATCTGGAAATTCTAATGAAAGTTGAAGAAAAACTTACTTTTAAAGTTTTAGAATTTGAGTTTATTATTTTTTTTAATGGGCTTTGTCCCATACAGGACTATTCTAATGCATTTTAGTATATTCAAGGGAATTTTTTTTTTTTTTTTTTCTAATTCCCACCCGCCGACCCTCATCACCCCTGGTTTGGGTCATGAGTTTGTCTAGTATTACTGTTTTTGTCACTGTCATAACTTTTCCTTTCACCTTTTGCTGTCTTTATATGATTGAAGCAAGGACTGAAGAATTGAAAAATAAACTAGGGGCCCAGCATAACACAGAAAGGGCTTGAGTGGCCAACGACTGGCAGTGTCTGAATTTTAGTTAATTAATGATAGATCGATGCAACTTTTGCTTTTGGAGAAAAAGACTAAATAGAAAAATGTCACATGATCTCATTTATATGTGAAATCTAAGAAATAAAATAAATTGACAAACAAACTAGGACCACAGACATGGAAGCAAGAAACAGACTGACAGATCTGAAAGTAGGAAGGAGGGCTGGAAGAGATTAACCAAAGAATTTATAAGCATATATACATAGCCCTTGGACACAGGCAATAGGCAGGTGAATGACTGGGGTAGGGTCAGAGATGGGTGGAGGGGGGCAAATAGTGGGAAATGGGGGTCATCTGTAATACTCCCAAAATAAAGTAAATTTTAAAAAAAAGTAAGTACACTTTGGGAAAACTCACATACTCTTTCCCAAGAGGGACTTATTGCCTAAATATTCCACAAACCTTAGTAAAACATTGAAGTCTAATTTGGTGGAAAGTTCAATGTGACTTCTATAATTGAGCTGTCTTTTGATATGAGTTTTTTTAAAAGTCTTTAGGTACTATATCTAAGATTTATGTTGTATGATTACAATTGTTAAAAAAACCACATTTTACTAAAATTCTAATACAGTTTTATACGGGTGTTTTAATAATAATGTGAGGAAGGGGTGAAAGAAAATGAAGGGTTGGTTTTATGTTCATGAAAAAAATGTTTCTATTTTTTCTTCTTTTTCTAGGACAAAGGTGTAATGGTTTTTGAAGGGTCTAGAAAAAGAAGTTTTTAAAAAAATTATCTTATTATGCAAAAAGATATGAACACTTGGGGCCAGTCACATCAATAGTGTCTTTAAAAATATGTTAAAAGTAATGACACATAAAATGAAGAAAGATATTTGTAGAAGACTTAATAACCTGACCAAAGGAAGAAAAAGTAATGAATGATCTACATGAAAAACATTGTCAAACTTGGAATTTAATATCTTATAGGAATGACACCTATTAAAAAATCACCAAAAAATTCTGAAAACATGTTTAATATAGTCGACTGTTGGCTTTCACTAAGGTGAATAGCCTGACTTCTGATTCATTAGACCTCACCATTCAAATGTCTGCAAGCTTACTATTGGTGGGCAAGTTTATATTCTCTTGCCTGACCATTTGAAAAATTATATATTAAAAAAATTAAAACACCTTTCTCTACCATTGTAGCAAACAGAGAAAGATAATTTGGCTAAGTTTATTGGTACATGAAACCATATCTGTGGGAATTTTTGTCTTTAGCAAAATGAATAAATGAATTTTTATCAGATTAGATATCCTATGATTTTATATATTAAACTGATTTTACTGTGTCTTTTAGGTTTATTAAATTTATTAAAAACTAGGGTGAGTATTGTGTATAATTTATAATTGGTAACAATATTAAGTTAGTACTTTAAGGAATTAAGGACAATTAAATTTATCAGAATATATGTAACAAAGAATACCTAAATTAAAAAACTAAAGAAGGAAAAGGTGAGATTGAAAATGTCCCTTATACAGTATACAGTCATTTCTATTTGAGGTTTAATTATGTAAACCCATTATTACCCTAATTTATTTCCTAACTACAGTTCATTTCAAAGATCAGATAGAAATTTATAAAAGACAAGATTGTTAATCTCCCTCTCAAAACACCCACGATGCATTCTAATATCCTAAACAAAACGCAGTTCCTTAATCACAACAAGAAAGGTTTCATGTGACTTTGTCAGTACCTACATCTTACATGTCCTCCCATCACGCTACTGAATTGTCGCCTGTTTTTGCCCTCATGTCCATTTTTATTGACAAAGGCAGCAAGCTCATGTCTTCCTAAGGGCCCAAACATTCCCCGTGTGTGCTCTGATGCTTACGTTACTCCTCAGATCCTCACACGGCTCATTCCCTCAGTTTATTCAGCTCTCACATATCACATCTTCACAGGACATACTTTATCAAATACCTTTATTTTATTTTTTTCAAAATACTCACCATTACCTTAAATATTACTCACAATTTTTATCTTCTGTCATTCTTATAGATCATCTATGCTCAGAATCTGTAATTGAGGCAGCAACTCAGTAAATATGTGATGAATGAAGGAAAACATGAATATTCAAAAATGTCTCTTAGATGTTTTAAAAGATGACAATAAAAGTGACTTAGAAAAATAATTACAGATTATGAATTAATGGCTAACTAATTTCTAAAAAGTTAAACAGTACAGATAATCTAAAATATGCAAAATAAATAGAATATAAATATACAAATATAATCCAAAAAGTCTTAAGGAAATAAAAATACAATCTTTTCTATTTCTTCTACAAAATTATATAAATGCCTGATTACCTAATTAGAAAAATTTAATTGTTTTTTTTTTCAGGTTTAAGATGCTAAAATGTTCTTGTATTATTAGCTTCTGCAGCTGCAGCATTATTAAATGCAAACTCTATTTTATACATTACAATCATTAGCATTTATTAAGAAATGAAAACTATTTCCTAATATTATATTAAAAAAATTGAAAATATAAATTTTTCCCAGTTGCATTAATCTGCTCTTATAATGATAATTTTGGAGTGTGTGTAGTGAGATGGGAAACATCTCTCTAGGATTTAAATTAAAAAGTTTATATGAAGCATTAATGTTTTGGTGGAGACAATTAAGAAAAAAATTACCTGATAACTAGCGTTAGCATGAATATGATAGAAAAAAAGATAGTAGTTTGAAGAAATTGCTAATATTCAAACATTTTCACCTATAAAACAATTATGTATCTTTCAATGTAACATGTGATCTATCATTTTTACCATTAATCATGGAATTAATTAGTTCAGGGAACAAAACAATGAAGATACAAAAAAATGCTTATAGAATTGTTGGCACTGTTTTTGAGAGTTAGCATTATTATGGAATTCAGAGGTCATAGCAACATGTCAAAAATATTAACGCTAAACTGATACTTGATACATCAATTATCTAAACATGCACTGATTCTATGTATCAACTGTATATTTCTATGACCATATAGGTGAAAGAGAAAACTATTGCTCTCCTGCAGTTCAGATGGCAGTCCATTGCCATTTATAAAGCCCAATATTGTCACATATCTAAGGGAAAATAATATAGGAAGGAAACGGGAAATATGTTCTTTTATATTTTTTTGTGGTACACCAGAAAATACAAACTTTAGAGTCCAGAATTTGGAGTTCTAAATTTCAGCACTACCACTTAAGAAGCCAAAAGTCATCTGGTCACTGATTAGGACAAGCAAAAATACTGTGCGTGTGTGACAAAAAATAATTTTAATAGTTTTTAGTGAGAATCAAACACCAGAATATATAAGTGTATCTGTCACACTTTTTGTTATAGAGTTAAGTATGCTCTAAAGTAATTTGAAATAATTATCTTTATTATTTTATTATCTGCTTCTTGCTATATTTCTGCTCTGACATTGTATTACAGTTACAACTGCTCTGGATATGGTCTCACAGGCAACTCCAAAAAATCTGTTTAACTTCAGCTTTATATTTTACAGTTTAAATTGCTCTGGATTTAAAATTGGGCTCAATTTCTATCCCTGATACTTCCTAACAGTGTGGCAAGTCTTATAACTTAATTGAGCTCCTCAGTTAAATGTGAGTCATAAATGTCACTTAACAGCTGGTTCCAAATAAAAAGGCATGATACATAATACCTTTTTAAAAAAATTAATGCTTCTTTGAAAGATAGAAAAAACTATAATAGATTTTTTTTCTTATTTATGCAGAAAGGGCATTTCTAACATAATTGTGAAATAGAGTAATGGAACACAGTGTAGCTAAGTGGCTAAGAGAATGGGCCCTGTGGTCTGGCTGTGTTTCTGCTACTTATTAGCAATAACACCTTGGTCAAGTTAGCCAAAAGTTCAAATCTGAATTTTCTTATCTGAAAACTAGAGATAATAACAGTACCTACTCCACAGGGTCGTTGTGCTGATTGAACATTCTACAGATGTAACAGTGTTTTTCACATGGTAAGTACCCTGTACATGCGAGCTACCATTATGATTGATTTCTCTATGCACTTATTTACTTTTGACAAGTACTGATATGGCCAGGAGAGTTTTACTACATAATGTGCACATTCTAGAAGAAAATAATTTCCTGTCGTAAAGCTTTATGGACAACATGGAATATAGTCTAAGTATGCACCGCATTCATTCATTTGTGTATGTGTGTATTTACTGAAATACATTTTAAAGAAGCATGTGTATCTTGGTCCACAGCCAAACAAATAAGAGATGACCAAAAAATGTTTTGGGATTTTTTTTTCAGTTTTTCAAATACTACTTTAAAATGGACATTGGTGGTGGTCCTGTAGTTATGTGAGTGTGAAGGAGAATTCTGATTTTTTTAAAGCCAGGATTAATAACTTTACAGTGTAATGGAGAGGAAATGGAACTCTGAAGTCAGGGAGGCCTGACATTCATCTATGCTCCACCTCTCACTGTGTGACTTTATCTAACTCATCTCAAAATTAAACTCCCTCATCCATGGACGTAACATTGAGTTAGATGAGTGGTAATATTCTCTTCATGCTAAAATTTAGAGCTGTATATTAGCTCCCAACTTCAATAATTTTATAATATAGCCTATAGAAATGGAATTAAAAACATCCCTGTTTTTGTTTGTTTTTGCTTTTTTACAATGGATAGAATTTAAGCCCTGCACCATTCCTTAGAAAAGTCTGACTAATAAAGCAAAAAGTCATTTTTACTTTCCAGTTTAGAACATGAATCTTTAGAGAAAGGAGAAAAAAATGCCAATTAATAAAAATTGCCGATGTCAACTTAGAGCGCTGAAAATGTGTGTGAATGATTTCTGAGGGATTACTGCTGATACTGCAAAGCAGTCAGCAGTATGCTGTGCTCATTTGTTATGTTTTAATAGACTTTATATAGCTACTAAGAATTATACTGTTAACAGAGAATCCAATAAATACCCAATGTTTGGAAACAGTTTTGAATTACCTGATAAGAAAAAAAGTAATGTATGTCTGCTTAGTTTTTACTAGGCAAGATACTTTTAGTAATTTTTTTTTTCCTAATTTAACTGGAAAATAATATGGAAGCATTCTGATGATTCCCAGTGGTTTAGTTGTTAGGGGTTATTTGATGACTTTAGCTTACATTGACGACATTAGAAAAATGAAGCAGAATCCTAATCAAAGAATTATGGTAAGATGACAAGTTTAAAATATTAGAATGGGATACAGAACTTGAGAACAATGTTTCCAGTGTTAAAAGCTAATTATGACTTAGAAGTTCCATTATCTGTCTTAAATTTAAGACAACAGCTAAATGGATCATTTCTTTGTTATTTAGCCATTCAAGCTTCTCTCTTTGATAAAGGCCTTTGCCATCCAAACGGAACATAAAGATTTTATTGGTCTCTAATGATGCCAACTACAGCTGTACAATCATCATTTTAAAGTCCAAGCTCTCTCTGCTCTTAGATCTGCCATTACTTGATCACCATTGCAGAAGTATCTTTAAGTGTATTTGCTTAACCAGATGGTAAATGGATGTAGAGGGAATAAATTCATCTTTTTTACTGTATAGCTAAGTGTTAAAACAGAAATGTTAGCTATGGTGGGAAAACACAGTTTTCCTAAAAACAGTTTTCCTTGTTTTCTTGCAAGAAACATATATGAATGTCTGAATGAATACATTATGGTAAACATTTTTATAATACATACCTAATATTTGAATAATTCTTTTAACTGAAAGTTAAGTAAAACATAAAATGTTGATACAAAATGTTATGCAATTCCTGACAAATTTTCCAAAACAAAAATCTGAAGATTTTTCATTTGTGTTCTTTTTTAAAAAGCTATTAATTTAAATTATCAGAATAACAGGTATGAAAATCATGATATTCAGATGTATTTTAATTTGATAAATAAATAATGATATTTCACATGTGTAAAAGTTTGTAAATACACATATTATTATATGAGAATTCTTAAAAAAATTATTGAAATGCTTTGAGTTAATTTTAGGTTAATTCTTCAGATTTGAAAAGCTGTGAGAATATGTGGATAGATATATTCAATATATATTTGAACCTATAGACTTCTACAAGGTCTATATATTTAGAGGACAGCTAGGATTATAATTTCTGTGGAAAAGAAAAAAAAACCACACCTTTGATGGTGTCCTAGAGTAATGAGTGTGAATTGAGAAATAAAAGTATTAAACAAACATAAACTTTTGTCCTTGTTTTTCAAAACCAGGACTAACGATCACATAGTGTAATGTTAAAAAGGATACATCTTGAATTATTTTAATAATTACAATAATGTGACCAATGATTTGTTTCCCTGCTTAACAAAATGAGCATTCAGCTTGTATGGGACCGTCACTAGAAAGGTAAGCAAATAAAAGCAGGTTTATGTTGAAAACTTAGTAGAAAATGAGAAAGTTATTGGTGGTTGTATTAAACTCTCAGCTGGTATTTTAAATAAAACATGACTGAAATGAAAGCACAGTACTTTATAATCTCAGGATACTAGGGTGTAAGGTTACAGAACAAGAGTGTAAGATATTCAAGTGTAAAATATTTAAGAACAAGCATATCAGGAAAACAAAATTCCAGATGCATCTATGAACATGGATAGGCAATGTGGACTGGAAAGAAAACTCCTCAGCTATATGTAGGTAAAAAAAAATTGAAGCTACAATGTCAATTAAACTCGACCATTCATATGGCTTCTTTGATGGTAGAAACTTGTGTTGAAGAGAGAGATTAATATCAGTAGCCTCAAGTGTTGTGAAAAAAGTGAGTGGAGGTCAATAGAAAAATAAGATTAAACAATTCCTTTTATCTTCTTTCTGGGAGTAAGATGGTCTGTAATCGTTAGGACACATTCATATTTCTGTAACATTACTTAAAAGTTGGGCATAATGAATTCCCAGATGCGATAAGTTTCAAAATATTAGTATTATGAGTAGAATAAGATGGAAGATTTTTTTTCAAAAATTTCCCCAAAATAACTGATAAAACATCTATAATTTATTTATTTCTAACTATATGCTAATAAATGTGATTTTTCTTAAAATTTAAAACACCATTATAGACTATGTGATATTTACACATTTGATTTATGAGAGATTATAATTACTTGCACAAGATCAGCATCTAATAACTGGAGTAATTAGAGAACTAAGATTTGAAATCAGATGTATAAACCATCTTTTATTTTATTTTATTATCTTTAATATAGATCTTAAAAATGCATTGGATCTTAAAAATGTTTAAAGATGTTATATTTATCATTAAGGATATAATAGCAAAAGATGAAAAAATTTGAGATGCAGCTAAAATTGGAGAAGTAAAGAGACCCAATAGTATAAATAAGATTAGATGATAGATATAGATAGATGATAGATAGATAGATAGATGATAGATAGATAGATAGATAGATAGATAGATAGATAGATAGATAGATGATAGATAGATGATAGATAGATGATAGATACAGTGATAGATTAGATTGATAGATGATAAATTAGGTAGGTAGGTAGGTAGATAGATAGATAGATAGATAGATAGATAGATAGATAGATAGATAGATAGATAGATGATAGATTGATAGATGATAGAATGAACATATGAGCCCAGAAGGAGACAAATGGAACAAATTATAATTGATTTAAAATGTGCCTGAATTGTGATCAGACAGGCTTGGCAGTAGTGTGTAAAGTAAGTTTAATTTTATGGTGTTATTTCTGCTGTGTTTTTTTTATTTTTTTCTTGGTCAGTAGTCTGAATGCTTAATTTAATTTATATGTGCTTAAATAACTGCCTGATACCCCTGAAAACATGCAACATTAATTTGGGTTAAATGACTCTCAGCCTTACCTGCTAATGCTGTTATGGGATTTGGGATTTGAGAATTTGCTACACAGGCTTTCTTCAGAACCATTAATATTGCATTACCTGTAAATTACCAAGCCAATAAAATGCTAGCCATCATAAATTTACTTATTTTAAAGCTTAAGTTGACCAAGCTTGAGTAATATATTTAAACACTAGTTTTTAATCAATGCTATAATCTTTGTTGATAAAGCTTATATCAGGACTGTTGTATTGACAACCAACCCAGAGATTCATGGGTTGCCATACAAATATTTGTGATGTGTTTCAGTATCAGGTACAGCATGTGTATAACCTAAAACAGAGTGTGCTCTTTGTCTTCTGCATGAGAAATATAACTCTAGAATATACTACAAAGGTGGTGATCTTTTCAGAATATAATGTACATTATGATAAATGAATTATTATTAAAAATTGACTTTAAGATACAGATAACGATGATAGGAAGATGTCCTCATCGTGGTTGTCTATTTCATAGTCTATTCACACTATTTAAAGTACTGGCCCTTTGATACTCAAATATGACTTAATACTAAAGATATTTATCTTATTTATTGAAATAAAAACTAATATAAAGCAATTTTGATCAGCTACCCACCAATATGAATTAGAGAACTTTTTTTTTACTTGTGTCTTTCCCAAAATTAGGTAGTAATTTCCCTTTTTTGACTTTAAATATTTTTTTTATTTTTTAATTACAGTTGATCTACAATATTATATTAGTTTCAGGTGCACAACCCAGTGATTAGGTATCATGTAACTTACTAAGTGATAACCCAGATAAATCTAGTACCTATCTAATACCAAACATAGTTATTACAATATTATTGACTATATTCCCTATGCTGTACTTTATATCCCTGGGACTATACAGTAATTACCAATTTATTCTTCTTAGTACACTGTCACTGTTTTTTATCCATCCCCCAATCTTCCTCCCATCTGTCAACTGTCAAAATGTTCTCTTTATCTATGAGTTTTTTCCTGTTCTTCTTATCAGTTTATAGTTTTTTACATTCTACATATAAATATTTTTTAAAACTGTACTATGTTACAAATATTTTTGTTTATAGATTATATCTCATTTCTAAAGCATTACATTTTACATAAGAGTTACCTCACCTGGTGAAAGCCCAATTTAATTAAATGACATGTTCTAAGTTTAATTATAGCAAATATTTTAATTACATTGTTTAAACTATATTTCGATGCTCTTTTACTTTCTCTAGGAGGTAAACTCCATTTATATTGCATTTCATACTATTGTGCATCAAACTTGCTTCCTCAGAAAGACAGTAGAGAAAAGAGAGGCTCAGCCCCGTTGGGCGTGGCTCAGCAGTTGAGCGTCCACCTAGGATCCAGGCGATAGGGGTTCGATTCCCAGTCAGGGCACATGCCTGGGTTGCGGGCTCAATCAATGACTCTCTCATCATTGATGTTTCCATCTCTCTCTCCTTCTCCTTTCTTCTCTCTGAAATCAATAAAGATATATTTTTTTAAAAAAGAGAGAGAGAGAGGCTCAGTTCTAAACTGATAGAGGGCACATGGTGTGGATCTCTTGCCTCAGCCTTTTATATCTGTGATCTCATCTAATTCTCTTCTGCCTTGCATGGTTTCTGATGATATGTTGGATATAATTTCTATCTTTGTCTCTCTATAGGCAAGATGTTTTTAAATCTTCATTCAAGATTGTTTTTCTTTATCTTTGATTTTCTGTAGTTTGAAAATTATATGACTCAGTTTAGTATTTTGGCATTTATCCTGCTTGGTGTTCTCTGAGTTTTCCAGATCTGTAGTTTGATGTCTGATATTAATTTGGGAGAAATTCTCAGGCATTTTTATTTCAAATATTTATCTGTTCCTTTCTCTCTGATATTCCCATTATCAGAATGCTACACCTTTTGTAGTTGTCCCACAGTCTTTGGATATTCCATTCTGGTTTTTATTCCCATTCTTTGCTTGCTTTTTCAGTTTTGAGAATTCTACTGATATATCCTTAGCTCAGAGAGTCTTTCCTCAGCTGTGTCTAGTCCACTAATAAGCTCATCAAAGGAATTCTTCATTTCTGTTACAGCGGTTTACATCTCTAGAATTTCTTTAGTTCTTTTTTAGGATTTGCATCGCTGCTTACATTAGTCATTTGTTTCTGCATACTACTCTATTCATTAGAGCCCTCAGCACATTAATTATAGATGTTTTAAATCCCCAGTCTGATGATTCCAACATCCCTGCCATGTGTGGTTTTACTACTTGCTCTATCTCTTCAAATTGTGTTTTTTGCCTTTTAGTATGTTATGTAAATCTTTTATGATGGCCAGAAGTGATATACTGGATAAAAGGAACTATTGTACTTAGACCTTTAGTAATGTGGTGGTAAAGTGGGGTGTGGGATGGGGTGGGGTGGGGAGCAGGCAGGGAAGCATAGTGTAGTCTTACAGTTAGGACAGCTTGGTGACTTTAAAGAGCCTTACATGAGAAACTAAAAACTAGAAGTCCACTTATGCTGTTTCAGAGTTTATCTTTTATCTTTTAAGTCTTGTTTTCAAACTCTAATATTGTGGTCTAGGCAGGAAAGAAAAAAATCACACCTTCCTGAATACTATACACTTTCCAAACATCCAAAACATGTCTTTAACAGACTTTACCCGCAGAGAGATGTATATTCTTTAACAATTATTTCCCTGAAAATCAGTAATTAACTATTGACTCATGTGGAATAATATATGGGCATGTTGGATAGGTGTCTTTTGGAGACAAAAAATGAAGCCAAAATATTTTTAAATTTTAATACACCATTTAGCATTAAGCTTCATCCTGCATGGATGACCAGAGAATCCTACCGATAATGCTGCCTACTCGGTTATGCGTCTGCGACTCTGTCCTCAATGGGAAAGATAAATTGAGTTCTGTAAAATGATTATTCTACTGGAAATGGAGATGAGAATGAAAATTTGCAGAAGAAAAAATGAAGATGAAACATGGGTGGAAGTTATTTTATTTTTAATTAGTGTTTTTGACCTCACTAAATAGGAAATATACTAGATATAGGATGATTATCATTATTTAAATTTATTTATTTTTTCCTAATTAGAACTTGTTATGATTACTGTGAATTTATGGATAATATCATTGGGTAAAATATTTATTCTGGATTTTTTAAATGGTACCATTGTGGTAAACAAGTATAAAATAGCAAACAGATAAGAAAAGAAAATCTCTTGACTAAGAGAGATGCCAGAGCTCTGTGAATGTTTTCAGTTTTCCAAGTATTGCAATTTTGCCTTGGTCCAACAGATGAAGTTTCTAAATAATCTGATGTCAGGGATTAGTTTAGGATTTGGGGTTTTCCAGTAGTAGGTCACTAGTGATTTTAGAAAATCCGGCATTAGAGAGGAACAATTTAAGATAAGACAGGCGATCAGCTTAAAGTCCATTACTGTTGGTTTAGGTCTTATAAGAGGGAAATATATATATATATTGTTGTCCTTCACAGAGCCTGGAAAAAAGTTGACCAGAGGATGAAGGTAATAGGAAATTGAACGAAAAATGGACTTTAGTATAATTGAATACTATTTAATCAAATATAAAACTATTAAAACATTAT
Organism: Miniopterus natalensis; assembly: GCF_054644295.1. Lineage (NCBI taxonomy): Eukaryota > Metazoa > Chordata > Mammalia > Chiroptera > Miniopteridae > Miniopterus > Miniopterus natalensis. The sequence continues at coordinate 48,554,904 of NC_142084.1, forward strand.
TTTGGTCATTTGTAAGGCCATTGTATATTGCTGTCTTAAAACTGATCAAATAGGAATTTTAAATGATCAGACAGAAATGGGTGTGGACCTACACAAGGACTAACATCAATATTAGTCTGAGGACATTTTATAAAATATTTGGAATGCCTGCTAACATGGTTACTAAATAATCTTTTAGAGAAATGCAAATTAACATTTAAGAAATTGCTATATTCAGAATCAAGAAATCATGCTGGAGAAGCCATTCAAATAGAGAAGGAAGTTTTTTCTGAACCTAACTATACAACTGATCACAAGGTATTATGTTGTTTGTAACCTCTATTGTGACTGTAATGGAGCCAGATGGCCCCAGATAAGCCTGTGTAAGTGAAAGTAATTTTCTTTCATAAAAGCACCCCCCCCCAATAAAAACACAATGACCTAAACCCTTTCCTGCTATTAATAGAATGCTAAGATTTGTGAATTTTTTTCACTAGGGTATGTAGAACATCAGGTTACTGCTGAATGTCAGAAATTTTAAAAAATAATAGCAATCAAAAAATGTGCTGGGCTTCAAATGTCAGGATCAGAAAAATCAGCATTAGTTTAAACAGTGATTTCTAGAATTTAAATGTGAATGACAGAGGTAGTTGTTTGTATAGCTGTTTGCTTTTTATGTAATTGTTATATGGTGTCCCAGGTAAGTAATACAGTGTGTTTGTAAAATTATAAAAATATTTATTAAATAGTGTTGAATTCATAAGTCCTGAAGGTCACTGATACAACTTCATTATGTAATTTAACCCTACTACAAAAAAAAAAGTATGTTTGTGTTCATGTGTGTGTACCCACATGTATGTGGTGAGTAGAGAACAAAACATTGAGTTCAAATGCAGTTACTAAACTATTGGCTGGGATATTAAATAGCTAAATCATGCTTTGACAGAGTCATCGGAATTAAGTTTTATTCCTCAGCAATATCACAAAGTGCTATATTATATTATATTATGGAACACCTTAAGGTCTATATTTTAAAATTTTACACACAGTAAAGTTTATTTTTTCACCTCTTTGGTATAGTTTTATGAGTTTTAACACATGTATAGTTTTGAGTAACCAACTTAATAATCTGAATACAAAGAAGTTTCTTTACCACCCAAAAATCCCATTTGCTGCATTTTTGTAGTCATAGCCTCTCCTGATCTCATCTTTTTTTGTGTAATACCAAACAATTATAGTTCATTCATAAAGTATTTGCTTTTATGAATTAGATAGTTGTGCATCACTTGTTTAAAAGAGTAATTAGATATTCCTGTAGTAGTCAACTGTTCTTGACTTGGAAAAAGTAATATGAACATGATGTTTGACAATGTTTTTTTACTAAGCCTATGGTTTTAAAATAGGTGGCTATAATTTAAATATAGATGAATTACATTAAAATTTATTTTTAAATAAAATTTCTAATTTAAAACATCAACATATTATTAAGGCATATTTATGCATCAATACATTTTACTCTCTCTTATGTCTGTCATTCTTTTTTGGCTTGTTTCAATTATGTGAAGGATTTGACCCATTTAATATGCTTGGTTTGTCCAGCTGTCTGAGATGTTTCTTAAGCAAAAAATTATTTGGAAAAATAAAGAGAGAAAGGGAATTAATATGTATTGAACACCTGTATTGTGTCCAACACTTAGATTACTTTATTTAATTGAATCCTAATAAAACCTGTAGGTAAGTATTATTAGCCATATTTTACAGAAACATTTGTGTCTCAGAAAGGTTAAGTGATATTTATTCATCCATTAAGAATTTATTGAGGGCCAAGTATATGCCTTATGTTCCTTCTCCCAGAATGTTAGAATACATGACTTAACAGGAAAAAAAAAGTTCTGCATGTTTGAACACTATTATGTGATATAAAATAGATAGGGCCAAGATTAGAAGTAGGTATTCTGCCGTGTGTGTGTGTGTGTGTGTGTGTATGGCGTATATACTATATATATATAGTGTGGCAAAAGTAGGTTACAGTTGTGAGTACACAAAATACATATTTTGTCCTTGTATTATTATTAATTATTGTATTATTTTTCATGTGAACAATGGTAAAACTACTTTTGCTCCATCTTGTATATGTGACAGAACAAATAATATTTTATTTTTGTGATGGAGAAAGAAAAATTCTTAAGTAACTTACTTTTTGTGAAAAAGACATAAACACAAAACCATAAAAACAATTACCATTTATATATCATCAAATATGTGTGAGATAGAGTACTGTGCACTGGATGGTGAATACATTATACATGAACTCTCATATGGAATTTATAGTTTAGGAAGGCAGATAGCTTATTAATAACTCAGTGAAGTCATCAAAAATCCATACCCTTTCCCTCACTTTTTTCTTTAGCCTACACTGTAAGAGTTTCCCTTTGCAGCCTTAGGGTGACAGCTGCTATCAATCAGAGCTGCAGTTCCCTTGTCCACCTTTAGTGAGAAAGTAGAAAACAGAAAGAAAGACCGGGGGAGGAAGAAGGGAGAAAGAGATGGAAGGTGGATGGAGAGGGTGGAGAGGGTGAGAGAGACTCTACTATTCAATACAATTTCCTCATTTAAGCTTTATTATATCAATGTAAGCTACACTGGACAAATACCTATCTGGACAAATACACTCTGGACAAATACCTATCTTTAAAACACGTGCTAATGTTTTAAAGTCATCACAGTGCCTGGGATATTCGTGATTGATTATTAGACCAAGGTTTCTCAACCTGGGCACTTGATATTTTGAGTCAGATAATTCTTTGTTTGAAGGGCCTTCCTATGCATCGTAGGATATTTATCAGCATCCCTGACCTCTACCTATTAGATTCTGGTAACACTCCCAAGTTGTGACATGCAAGAAAGGTCTTCAGACATCATCGAAATTTCCCTAGAGGTCAAGATTACTCTTGATTGAGAACCATTGCTTCTAGAATAATCAAGACTTAGAGCTGGGGACGGTGGGGAATTATCAATAAACTTTAAAAAAAATAAATATGTTTTTATTGATTTCAGAGAGAGAAAGGGAGAGATAGAAACATCAATGAGAGAGAATCATTGATCGGCTGCCTCCTACACGCCCCCTACTGGGGGCCAAGCCTAAAACCTGGGCGTGTGCCCTGACCGGGAATCAAACAGTGATTGCCGGGGTCATAGGCTGATGCTCAACCTCTGAGCCGAATCGGCTGGATAACAGTAAACTTTTGTTTTCACAGGCAAGTGAGATAGGGAAATAAGTCATTTTATTAGCCAAGTATAAATCACATTTGATGCTTTCATGATCCTATTTTCCTTAAAGAGCTTAAGTATAGAGGGGGGAAAGTTACCATTTAATTGCATAACACAAATTAATAAATGTGAAATTCACCATTTTCCCATGCTTCTTTTCTTCCTTTATTTCCCCAGATGCAATATACTGCAAGAATGGGTTGCTCTGATATTAGTCCTATATGGCAGAAAATAACAATTTGACTTTAGAAAGTTACAAAATATCTTTAATATATAGGAAGAAAAATGCATATGTAACTAAATATATTTTATATTTTTATTTGATTACTACATTTTATTTTTTATAAGCTATAGAATTAAATTGCAAGGGCTGTTAGGACTACACTGAATAATGTGTTTAGGTAATATGTGCTGAGTGCTAAAATATTGAACAGACTCAGTCTTCCTCTTAAGGCATTGATACTATAGAAAGAAATTGAGGCATTAGAGTTTAAGAATTGAATGAAGAATAGGAAACACACACACACACATACACACAAAACAAAGAAGCTCAAATGAAGTGAGTTAAGAAGTTTGTATTAAAGTTGTAGAAATGGGCAAGGGCAAAATCATAAAGAGCCCGCTAGGTAAGGTAAACCATTTAAGATATCCTAGTGCAATCAACAAGCACTGAAATATTTTCAATGAGAGAATTGAAATAATCATTGTGTTTTTTTATATAAACAGTGGTCAATCAAATATTAGGCTGCAGAACAAGTGGAAGAATATAAGAGAGAAAATAGAGAAACTAGTTAGAAACCCACTGAAGACTAAAGGATTGTGGGGACTTGAACTAGGTTGTTGGCACTGTAGGTGGAATGAAGCACATAGACTAAAGATACACATTCTGTGTAAAGTCGACAGAACTCTGATTCTACATAAAAATAATAAGAGAAAAAAATGGTGAAAACTCTAGAATTTCTCTTATGTGCAAATAAGAATAGGCTAGATACCCTTACTGAAATTGGGAAATATTAAGTGTTTAGTTTGAACACTATGAAACATCCTAATGGAAAATTGAAACACCTTTAAAAGATTCAAATGGGCAGACAGGTTATAGGGATCTTGGTCTGGAGAGAAGAGGAGGAAAACCAGGAAAGGATATGTCACAGAACCCAGCACAATGGATTTTAAGGAGAAGCCAAAACATTTTTGTTTAATAATAAAAAGATGAGTAATCCTGGTGAAGTTCCATAAAGAGATCCACAAAAACTGTCTGACATCCTAGAAAAGAAATAGTGTTGAGAATATTAGAGTGGTACTATATAAGGCCTTGAAAATGTCTGCTATGTAATTTTTAAAAGGGAACTGTCATTCTAGGTATAAATTAATCCTGACTCACATAATCTCCTCCAGATACTCTATGAACTAGAAGTAAAGCCTTATTTCTAATTTCTTAGAAAACTTAGACTAATTTTTATCAGTGAGTAGCTCTACTGCCTCTTGTCTAACTTAACTACTTTTTCTGAATTATACATTGGGGGGTTTCTTTCACATTGTGAGTCAAAAATGATATGCAATACTTAGAAATAAGGGTCCATTAACTGTTCTGTGAAAGATTTCCTGTTTATACATTCAATGTGTTTCACAAAATAGCAGCAAAGGAACTTGAAATGTTTTACTGTTGTTTTAAGATGGTAAGTTTCAATGTAATATAGCAATTTATAGTGAAAGTCCATTCCCATAAGTCAAACCAGACTATTTTTTCCACCTGTGATTCAAATTAGAGCAGAGTGTATTCATAATTTTTGAAGGACTCTGTAAATATCTTGTAAAGAAAACAAATTAGGATATTGTATCCTTACAGTAACAAGGCAATACTTCATTGGTTCTGTATCTTATCATGACTTCTGCCATCCTAATAAAAGATTCATTCACTAAGGTCACAGTTTAAAAAAGTGAATGAGAAAAAAATTGTTTGTTATTTTATACACATCATTGAATGCATGCTTTTATTTATTCATTTATTTATTTTAATGTTTTTAGTGATTTTTTTAGAGGAAGGGAGAGGGAGAGAGAGACAGAGAGACATCTATATGAGAAACATTGATGTGAAAGAGAAATATCAATTGGTTCCACAACTGGGAATCAAACCAGGAACCTTTCAGTGCATGGGGTGACCCGATCTGAGCCACACCAACCAGGGCTTTTTCCCCCAATTATTATTTTTAATAGATTTTATTGGTTTTTGTAGAAAGAGAAGAAGCTATTTATATTTGTATTTTGTAATTTATATGTAATTTATAGTGTTGTTATTCTTTAACCTATGATTTGCACCAAATAATTCGTAGCTGGCTTACAAATTGTCTAATTATCCTTAGAAAAGGAATTAATTTTAAATTAGATGAAAGATATGTAAACTTCTCCCCATAGTGCTTACCGTGATTGCTCTTGTTGTATTTAAAAACTTTTGTTCACCATTTCATATTTGGATACCCTCTTATCTTCTTTTCCATGAATATGTCATTCTGTGGTTCTCTTCTGAGCTGTTTTTGTTGGCGTCTCTTTCTCACTTTCCACTTGTTAGATGTAAATCTTCTCTGGGGTGGGGGTGGGGGTTATTCTCATCTCACGCTATGGTCATTCCTTTGGTCCACTGATATAAATCCATAAGTATTATTCTTGTCACTGTTCATCTCTGTATATCCCTGTGTATCTGTGGCTCCTGTAACATTCAACTTCTTAACCTATTTCATTGCTGGACAGCTCTTCTGAATTATATCATCAATATGGCAATCGCAGTTCAACCAAAACTGAACTCATTATCCACCCTCACTAATACTTTTAAAATAAATTCACTCTGATTTATTGCTCTACTTTCCTCCTACATTCACTTTGGCTCCTTCCATTTATTATTGCTCTGGACTAAGTGCTACACTTATGTCATTCAATCCTCACAACCTCTGAGGTAATTCATAATATCTCCACTGTATAGATGGATAAACTGAGCTTCACAGGCCTTAGCTGGCTTGACTATAGCCCTAGAGCTAGTACAAGACATGACTCCAAAGTTAGTGAATAATTCCAAATCTCAGGCACCCGCACATATTTCTGTCAGATAAACCTGCAACGCATAGGTTACTCCCCTCATGACATCCTTCTGTGACTCCCCTAGTGCCCTCAGGATTCTACCTAACTCCTTTGATTAAAAAGTATTTCAGGATCTATTCTAAAATAGTGTGTTTCTAAAAGATAAGCATGAGATACTTTGATATTAAGCTAACCCACAGAAAAGAGTTGACACTGTTGTTGGAGTCCTCAGTGGGGCCAGCTAAATAGGCTCCCCCATTCACAGCTTGAGCTACAACAAAGTTCAGCAACAGAGGCTTCTTTTGTTTCCACTGGTAAAATGAAGGTTGGAAGATGTGGCTTTAGATTTGGGAGCCCAATGACTTTAAAAATCCTGACCGTAGAATTAGCCAGGCCTATCCCAGTGGTGATAAAGTCCTTCCCCAGCAGACCCGAGCTCCTGCAGAGCCCCTGAGTTGGCAGATGGGTAAATCTCAAGGGAAAAAAGAAAAAGATGAGTGGAGCTGGGACAAGGTTGCCAAATTATGCTTTGTAAATTTACAAACAAGATAAAGGACTCTGCTTCTCAGGAGTGGAGCCTATAAAAGTGAGAGAGGTTGAGGTAAATCACCTCTCATGGAAATCAAGAATTGGAAAAGGCTAACTCTCTTATCCCTCTCCCAGATAAATTTCTGACACCCTCTTTTTTTTTTCTTTTGCTTGCATCATTTCCAATCTGTCAATTCTGCTTCCAGTATACCTCTCACATCTCATTCAGCCTCTCAATGTTCTCTATTTCTGTTGTGGAAACTGTTGCAACAACTAACTGATTCTCCTGCTTCTTTACTTTCTTCTGTGTTGGCTTCATGAGCTGAATACAAATGCTCTTCCTCCTGCAGTTTTGATGATGAAAGCCCTTGATAAAACAAACCTGTTCTGTTATCACATGTAGTACAAATAGGTCTGCCATCCAAGTTCTTCTATCCTCTGACATAGACCTCCCTTTCTCAGCATTATTATTCACTGTTCACATCTAACACGATCATTTATTTTTCCTAACACTGTGCCCTTTTATAATTCTCCCTATATACCTGCAACAATATAAAATATAAAAATTTCTATTTCCATTGAAATATGCATGCTTAAATGTCATAAATGATAGTAAAACAAGAGGAGCAGGGATTTCTAGAAAATGGGCTTTATGTGTATTTAGGGATGATTATATATGAGAGCCAATTTAATCAAGTCAAATTGTTCTGTTATCACTGACATTTGGTATAGAGAGTATTTTGTAATCAAGGGAGAATTGGTGATACACACTTTCTTCATTTATTTATAGCCTTGTCACTTTTATTTTTCAGATAGTTTGGATTACAATAAAAGTCATTTTTAAGTTCTCTATTTACTTTCAGAAAAGAAAAAGGGGACAACCACTCAGAATTTGCAAGTTCTTTACATTTTTTTCTTACATGTATTTTTTGTAGATCATTCCTGCATACTTGAATATGATATCTTCTCTGATATCAAGATATTATATGCTTGATATTGGTAGTGATGATAATTCTTTAACACTAAAATTGTAATAAAAAATACTAAACTTTTTTTACTATACCAAAACTATTAATTGCCCAGTAATTATAGATTTAAGTCTATCTTTCATAATTATTCATAAATGAAACAATTATTTAATTATTTTTGGTCATATTTCATTTTAACTACTGAAAGCAAAGGCAAAATGCCACTACTTTTAAAAAAGAATATATTTTATAAGATTATCAAGGGCATGCACTTTATCTATACATAAATGAATTATTTTAAATGTTTTCCTACAGTATTTATCAAATAGGAAGTATTTGCATTAAAACATTCATTCCCTTTGAGAGTTAATTTGATCTACATAGAGCAACTCTTCCTAAAAAAGGATTCAATTCTCTCTCATATGCTATGTCAGTTTTACCTGGTGAGGAAAGACTAATGATGTTAAATTACTTTTCAGTGGCATAGACTGAACTAAATTTGTATCAAGGGAGACATGATTTTTTTAGCCACAGACATATGAATTGATCAGATTGTCTGTGAGTAGTTTATTCTATGTATTTATATATTTTCTTTCCATCTTTCTGTCAACTATTATGATACTACATTTATCAGAGAATTAAAGTGAGAAAGCAACTTCCAAAGACTGCCTGAAATGAGTTAGAGCCTGCCCACCAAATTCTCCAACTGCTTCTCTAACAAGAGTCCAGAAGGAAGAGTCAACCTCCACCCATAAAAAAATATAACACCATCTTATTTCCCCCCCCAAAAGTAGCCAGCTGCATTTTTGGTATCATATTTGAATGAGGACCAATGTCAGAATAATTCTTCAAATTTGACTGATAGCACCCAACTATCACTGAGAATTTCTGACAAGATAAGAATATAACACACTCCAGCAGAATCAGAAAAAAGGGATTATATCAGCACAAATATTTACAGATATAGCACATAATACATCAAACAAAGAAATACTTAAGCATCTTCAGTAGTAATATTGACTTAGATGTTGTATTTTGGGGAAATATAGCATCCTGTGTGTTTTTGTAGGTAGTGATAAATGTATACTATACATCCAAGGTCCCTTGGGCTGTGAAGATAGTACTTGTATTGCTTTGGGTGTATACCTTAGCATTTATCCATTGCTAAACAACACTGTGTCAACATCTCTTGAAGTGTGGACCACATAAATACAATGCTATGGGATGTTTTGTGGGGAAAAAATGAAGGGGAATACATGTAAGAAATGTTATGTACTTTATTCCCTTCTTAGAGATTCACTAGAGAGAATATAAACACACAAAACTAGGGGAATGGTTCAATTAATTTTTATATATCCACAGGGTAGAGTATTTTAGAGCCCCAGTGCCTCTATTCTGATTTATGCTACCATTACCTTTTACATGGATTCCTCTGAATTTAACTCTTTACCTCCACATTTAAGTCCCTGGCAACTTTCTATACCTTGAAACCAGACCCTGAAATCAAATTTGACCCTAATATTTCTTAATTCTTCAAAGCCTCACCTTGCTTTTATTAAAACATTGAAGTTCCCTAACATGACATACAATAACATTATTTATTCAACATTGTTTCTCATGCATCTTTACTTTTCATTATGGCCAAATTTGGGTTTAAATCCAACACTCTCTATAACATCTCAGGAAAACATTCAGACATTGTTGTTTCCCCACCACCAACTTTCTTTTATTTAATACAGTCCTCTTATTCTGCAGCTCTTAATTTAATTAGGATTTAATCTTCAAAGCCTTCCAACATGTTGCCTAGCCCAATGAACCTGAATATGATAGCATTTAATTGATTGTATGGAAGCATCTGCTTCTTCAAATTGGCTGTAAGCCTAGTAATGGTAAGTAACAGACCTGCCTTATTGTTTTATTCCCAACACTTAGTGCTATGCCTTTTATACAGTTGACTTCTTGATTTGAATTTACTTCCCATTTTTGAAATTGAGCAAATATAATTTTTAAAATAAAAAATACAAAATTTTTTTTGGGGGGAAACAAAGGACCTAAGAATTGAAAGTTTTTATGTTACAATAATAGTTTTAGAAAACAACTTTAGATAGTTACCATTAAATTAGGTACAGACAGTTTTAAGTAATCTTTTTAAGATTTTTTAAAAAAGGGAAATATACTAAAGGTTTAAAATAAATTTTGGAATTTTTTGTACATGGATGTAATCCAGTGAAATATGTTTTATAAGGTTAATCTGGTGGTGAAATGTATGATGAATCAAAGAGAAAAGGTTAAGAGCTTAGAGAGCACTTACAAGACTTGTAAATTAGCACTTGTATAAACCATAAGTACAGCGATATAATGTGAAGAAAGGAGAAAGTGCCCATCTATTCTGCCAGGACAAAAATGAAGGTAGTGGGGAATTTTGTGATGATAAGTAAGTAGGTATGCAGGCATCAGAGTAATAAGTTAAGGGTTTCATTTTTGGTAGACCAGATGTTCCAAAAAGTGAAAGCAGTAAAGCAGTATCATCTGCTAAGAGACCAGGAAAGACTGTTAAGAAAGATTCCTGGAGAGGGTGGAAATAAGAGAGATCTGATAAGGAACACATACAAATTCTACTGAACAATATTGGTCCCAATAGAGATGAAGAGCAACAAATTTGCAAAGCCACTAATTAAAACTTTTATGAAATTTCCCCCAGCAATCTTCAACTGCACCCATAGATGTAGAGAATGAACACTATGTAAGTGCATTACAGATTGGAGTTTACAAGAATTTGTGGCTGAGAATTGAAAGAGATAAAGTTCTAAGCAAGAAAGTAGCTCCATGGGATATCAAGGAAAGAGACATCAGGAAGTAAAGCTAAGAACAAAGCTAGGAGTAAAAGGCATGGCCATGTGCCAGATAGCTCATCGTATTTACCGAGCAGAATGACAATGATGGAGAGGTAGGATTTGTGGTCTAGGAATAAGAATTAGAATTTCTGAGTGAAGCAGTTCAAGGCAGTGTATATGGTAGAGGTTAGATAACATGGACTGGAGGTCAGGGTAGTTTATGGGATTATTTGCTTAATCTGTCTACCCTATTGGAACTTGATTTGCAGGATGGCAGGGATCATGCCTGCTTTAGCTCAATACATTATATTCAATGCCTATCATACTACCTAGAATTAGCAATGGCTCCCTTAATATAGTTCTACAAAAGTGAATTATGCATGTAAGTCAAGGACTTTAAGTGTAGGATATGAATGGTTGCCCAGAAGAAGTTTGAATTTTGTAGTTGGCTAAAAGTTAAACTAAAAGCCCCTTTATCCCAACACTTAACTCATTGGCAGCTGATGGACAAAGGAAGAGACAAAAGCTGATAGAAACAGATGGTAAGAACTCTCATATCAAGGACTGGGGCAGGGGAGGGGAATAGTAGGAAAGACAAGAAATAATTACTAACTCAGCAAACATTTATTGACTTTCCACTGTACGCAAGGTCCTAATATTAAGAATGATCTGTGAACATAACAGACAGAATCCCTGCCCTTCTCAAGCCTTTATATTGGGGATACAAAGCTTAAATTATTAAATTTAAAAAATAAGTAATTAAACTGAGATAGGTGAGTTAATACGTACTTATGTAGGCTTGCAGAGAAATACTCGGTGGGAAGATATATTTCTATTGAGTACGAAGAACAAGTAGCAGTTTAGTAATTAGACTGAAGAAAGGGATGGGGCGTGAAATGGGAGGAGGTGCACCCCAGGGAGATAACTATATGGCGGCAGTTAGGAAGGCAACAAGTAATTGTGCCCCAAGAATTGTCTTTTGGAGATGTTAGAAAAAATAATTTTAAATGGATCGAAATATATTTCACTGAGGTGCTCAGATCAAAACTCAGAAACTACTGTTGACCCCACTCTTGCCTTCCCATCTCACATTCCATCTATCGGCTCTTTGGTCCTACAATCAACATCCTCAAAATACATATCAGATCTGATCACTTCTCATCATGTCCTCCACTGCTACTTAGGCCAAGCCACTTCATCTCTCACCTGTACTGTAGCAGTGTTTTAAGCAACACCTCTCTGCTTCCAGCTTTGCAATCAGAATGACGTTGTAAAAAAAGGCAAGTCAGATCACCCCACTGCCGCTGTCAGTGGATTCCCAAGTGATCTTAGAGAAAATTCCAGACTTCACACACAGACCTGTATCTGGCTTCTACATCAACCTTGGACTTCTCATAATTTCCTCCCAAAATGTACTCTGCTTTATTCCATCTGGTCTGTTTTTGGTCTGTTTTTCCGTTCCTTGGGCATACAAAGCTCATTCTGGCCTTTGGACCTTGAGTACTTTGCCTAAAACTTCTTCCCTCAGGTGTTTAGGAGCCTCATTTTTTTTTTTTTTTTAATTTATGTTTCTGGACTCATTCATACCTTAGCTCTTTATCTTCCTCCCATACTGTCTACCCCCCTTTTATTTTTATGATACTTAGTAATCATAAAATTTACATTACTGACTTACTTGCTTACTTGTGTGGGTGCATACACATATATACACAATGCATATACAAACATACAAGTACATAAAAAATAGAGGCACAGATATAAACAGAAATGCTCTTTATTCCCCATTAGAACAGAAGTTCTATAAAGAGAGACAAGTATTTAGCTGACTTGTTCAATCTTGTTTCTCTAGTTCAAGAGCACTATTTATTCCAATATATGCTCGTTAAGTGTTTGATGACTGCATGCAATAAACCATAGGATGTTACAAAATATCTTTTTAAAAATGTTTACACTTGGATGCTATGTGGACCTTTCAAAAATCAGTATTTCATTAATTTTATGATTAAATATATCATTAATAATTCCCTTGGAAGATACCTTTGAAGCTACTTGATTGCAATATTCCTCACCCTCTTATGCTACACATTCGCCATCCACCATGCCTCACTTATGCTGTTCCTTCTACTTTTCCAGATCAGGAAATTAGGCTTGAATTATCTTTGAAGGAAAATTTATATTGCTTGTGATACAAGATAATTTTCCTACCTTCCAAATGGAAGGAGTTCACTGTTCCCTGAGCATCAAAATATTTTGCTTATGCTTTCACTAATGATTAATATCCTGTTATAGATGTGCGCTTATGGTATGTCCCTATAAAGTGATAAGATCTTTGATGGCATGATGCATATAAATATTTATGAACAAAGTAAGCAAACAAAACAGACAGCAAGGTTATAAATAGTTTACTTTTTATTTTTCTGTTGAGCCTTATTTTTTGTTCAAACCTAGGTATTGTTTCAATGTGCCTTCTCCTCCCCTCTGTGAATCACCCTTCCCAATCCAGCCAAAATTATGCAGACTTCAATATGTGCAAGTTGGAAAAGATATCCATTGAAATGAGATTGAATTTAATTTTGAGTTGTCTCTTTTACCAATCTAAGTGAGAAAATTAAATGTTATTGAATTAACTTCAGTGTAATATGATTGGTATCTCTCATACTACAATAATCAAGTTGCTGTATGATCAGAAAAAGAGCAAACTATTAAACAATAGTCAGAGTAGGTAGATGTTTTAACCTTTCCTGTAAATTTCAAATATAATTCTAGGACCATTGTTCCTTATCTTTTTTCCCTCACTTCCTATATATTTTTTGGAATTGATGTAATGAATAATTAGGTGCAGATTTCTGTGAGTTTTTGTGAACTTGCAATCTAACTATAAATTCTGAAACAAATGTCATTCAGTACTCTGACTGCAAAAAGGCACACTGATATTATATTGAATAAATGAGTTTGTTTATGCTCAAAGGGGAGGTTTGTTTTGTTTCCATGTATTCCTTACGGATCTGGATATATAATTTTCTTCTATTATGAAATTTCAAGGGAATACAAATTAGCTCTGAATATACCATTTAGAAAGCTCTTCAAAGATAGCTTATGACAGTGTTGTCCTGTGTTTACATAGCCCAGGGCATAAAACTTTGCTAATCTTAATCTTTATATTTATTGCAATATAATTAATTTACCCCAAATAGCTCAATTAGGGCTTAATCAGACTCTCTTCTCTTTAATATTAGCGCCTTGAGTCAGATTCCTGAGAACATTTTCAATCTTTCCTTCCAAGCTGTAGAATTTAGTAGTAATAGGACTAGAAGGGAAAAACAAAACAAAAACAAAACACAAAGCAACTTGCAACTGTATTCCTTAGGCAAATGTGAAGATTGACTTTGTTTTACTGCTATTTACATGTTAATTATTATCAGATTCAGATTTAGGAAAAATGATTTGGTTTGTTTTAAATTTAGGAAGTCTTTAAATTGAGTTTTAGTAATATATTTGAATGCATATCTATATAGTAAATATTATGTCTGTCTTTTTAAATTATTTTTAAAATAGCATATGTACTATGTAGCCCATACTGAATTTCATTTATTATAATTTACTAGCTACTATTTTACAGAGTAGCTTAACATAATTTATTTATTCCTAGTATTTCTCATTTGAGTCACACTGTCTGACTCAAGAAATGCATGCTTGTCTATAAAAATGGTGTTTTTGTTGGAATACATCAGTAATCCCCATGGAGAATTAAACCCCCCCATCACCACTATGAAATCAAATACCTTTTGTTCTCTTAGGCCACTGAAGAGGCATGTAATCATTCCCAGTGAATGTGAATGCCTTTAATCAGAACCACTGCCAAAAGTAATTATCATGTAGGAACTCCACAGTGGTCCATAGCACTCATCCAGAGAACTACAATGCTCTTTCCTGTGCGAGCAGCCTCTGTGCTAAGTGCTGAGATTGTCTGCTAAAAGCTCATTCCATACCAGAAGCCCCTTCTCAGTACTGAATGTATCTTTTGAGCAATGGTTCTTCTCAATTGGAAATTGAATGTCAGTCATCGTTTTCATCACCATAATGCAAAGTATAACTGCCCAGCTCATCCTGGGTCACTCCCATGAACAGGGGTCCTTCCTAGGACTCCAGTAGGTAAAGACTTCTTTCTCTCCTCCCAGCCAGCCCTACCCTCACCCAACTCAGTTCCAGAATCAGTCTGTGTTTAACTTAAAAGTTATACCTACAAAGCAGTATATACAGATTATGATCTACATTTATAAATATGACTTCATCTGATAAGTTTTGTTATTTGCTATCTTGTTAGAATAGACATTATTACTACTTTCATTGTACTGGTGAGGAAAGTGAGTCTCAAAAGTTGTAGCTTATATAATGTTACATAGCAACTGGGGGGTAGAACCTAAATAGTCTTATCTACTCCAGAATCCTAATATTCTTCTATCTACTTTTTTTGTTGTTAAAACCTGGTTAAACCATTTAAAATGCATAGAAACATTTGAAATCAGTTTTTTCTGTGTTTTTTTAAACAAGATAAAGAGTAGTAAATATCTTCCCAAGAACTAACTTATCCCCCTTGACCATGTCAATAATATTAAACTATTGAAAGTATAAAAATGCTGATAGAAGTTAATATATACCCAAGAAAAAAGCAACAAATATATTATTAAATTTTATGAAAGATTAAGGTTTTCCTTTATAAAAGTGAAGTGTGCATTTTTAAAAAACCAGTAAGTCACTTAACACTTATTCATCTATATGGTTAAGTAGTATGATTTTCATTACCATTTCCCTAAAAGTGAATTATAATAATATAATAGTTTTTAAAAATGGATGGGCTGGACAAAATGAGACACAGCTAATATGATAGAATTCTTCAGGGGACCTATTAAGAAACCAATTTGTTCTCTCATTTCAGTGGTAGAAATAATACATAAATGATATAAGCTATAAGAATAGAACAAAACAAGAAATTCTTAATTTCACCTTGTTTTAAAGTGTAGAATTCTGGGTGAGGTTGGTTTTTATTTATTTTTGTTTGTTTTCAATTATATTCCATTATCTTGAAAAAAGTTATTTTAGTTCCTTTCACATTTGACCATTCTTTCCCTTTAGAATTCGTAGGTATGATTTCTAATACGTGTATATATTTTATATTGTATTGAAAGAGTGTATTCAGTGAGTACCTTAAAAGGCTGAGGGTCCTGTTACTAGATTTATTTAACAAAATGATTTAAACTATGGTAATTTTTAAATATATTTCTTAGTTAAATCTGAAAAATAAAAAACATAAACAATTTACAATGTGTTTTCTGATAATGTTATAGCTTAACAAAGTGTCCAAACTGTCATAAAGGGAGAATACCAATGACATCAAAATGCAGCTGAAGTAAATGAGATGCTTTTAGCAGGGGTGTCCAAACACATGTGTGTGCTAAACAGAATTTTTCTTTTATATTATTTTCTTGTCATTTAAGGTAGTTGTTAAAAAGGTATAAGTATTCTTAGCAGAAGTATCTTTGAGAGAAGCGAAAGTTGTAAATTACGTAACTTGCAAACCGAAATATGCTATTCAATTCAAGAGTACATATAACTCTAACATTTAATTTTTCTGTTACTAATAAAATATTTTGCTGGCAATTAAATATTCTAACAGTGTTTATAGTAACATTCAGAATCAAATTATTTCAGATGTGAGAAAATATAATAATGTCAAATTATAGCAACACAAATATGCATATATATGTAAATGTGCATATACATGCATACCTTTGATTTTGTTTTGGTAGTTTGTCATTAAAGAAGACATATTGAATCCATGTTTCTCAAATTGCTTGTTATTGTATGCACCTGTTTGTGTGATCAGATACTTACCCAGATACTACCATCATGAATTCTTTTCACAGATATCTATGGACTTATTATCCATATAGTGTTTTCTAGGGTATCATACTATTTGAATATCATTCTAACCAGTTTTTGAGTACTAATGAAAACTTTCAAATGCATGAAACCTTAAATAGTAACCTAAAATAAATTATATTTAAAAGTTAAGGATTTATTTGTATATTGTTTATGATATAATCAATGGCAAGAATTTGTGCCAAATCTAAATACTAGATTGCTGCTTATGATTTTAGAATTTTCATATATGATAAATATTTGATGAAATCTCACAACTTTAAACAAAGAAGTCACTTTGAAAATACAAACTGATTTAAAATATATTTATTTTAAAAACATTTACTTGATTACAGAAATTATTTTGAAGATTTCTCTAACAATATTAACACTATAGACTAGAAATTACCCTCTTTTGTTTCAGTAGACACACACACACATACACATACTAACACTACCTACTTTTAACATCAGATAAAACTCAAAGATACCCTCAAAAGATAACATTACAAATTTGTGAAGCAATTAAATAATGGGCCATATTATAAACTAATATATGTCAACTATCAAATGAAAGTCTAAAGATACTGACATTGAGTTTATCTTTTGAAATTACATTTGAATCCTAAGACAAAAATTTCCAATATATTCAGTGGTGATAAATATATTTTCTTTAAACTAGAAGTCTTTTGCCTGGCAAATAAGATGAATGATCAACCTTGATACTATCATTTGCAGGAACAAATGCAATTGTCTATTAAAGAATGAGATTGATTTTCCAATGTGGCATGTAAAGTGGTCTGGAAGGCAGCTCTTAAATACTCTGGAGCCTGAAAGGACACACTATTCATGCCTGTTTTAAGATTACATTACCTTTCCTGCAGCAGGAAAGACAGCATGAATAAAAGAAGCAACAGCCTGAGTTAAAACAAAACTCAAAAAAACCCATAAAAAAGTGTTCACTTGGCTTTAAAAATATAAAGGAATCAATTATTATAATTAAAAAGAGTACATTAACTTCATAGCTTGTAGTACTGAAGATCTGAGCATTAAACTCAAGAAAGAAGAAATAGTCTAGTATGGTTGAGTTCATAAGAACAGTGTTTGTTGTTTTCTGTTCTTTTTTTTCTTTTTAATTGCATTCTGTAAATACAAAATCAAGCAACAACTTTTTAGGTACATTATTGGCATCTAATTCTTAATAACCCATGGCAAGAATAAGGAGTGCAGGATGGTTTAAGTAAATAATATAGTAGTTATTCAGCCCAGCCCTTTAAGAGGATATCAGCAAAGTGCATAAAGGATGTTTATGGACAAATGGCACTACTCAGCAAAACAAATTACTGGGCTTACCAATCCTAAGAAAGAACAACAGGGCTAGAGGCATCACACTGCCTGATTTCAAACTTTATTATAAAGCCACTCTAATAAAAACAGTATGGTCCTGGAATAAAAACAGACACATAGACAAATGAAACAGAATTGAGAGCTCAGAAATAAATCACTCAATTACAGTCAACAAATATTTGACAAGGGAGCCAAGAATACTCAATGGGGAAAGTATAGCCTCTTTAATAAATAGCACTGGGAAACTGGATATACTCATGCAAAAGAAAAAAGTCTGCACGACAAAGGAAACAATCAGCAAAATGAAAAGGCTATCTACAGAATGGAAGAAAATATTTGCAAACCCCCTATTTGATAAGGCATTAATATCCAAAATAAGGAACTCATATAACTGAACAGCAAAAACAAAAACAAGACAATCTGATTTAAAAATGGGCAACAGATTTAAGTAGGCATTTTTATAAAGAAGACATGCAAATGGCCAATAGGTACACGAAAAGATGCTCAACATGATTAATCATCAGGGAAATGCAAAGCAAAACCACCATGAAATATTACCTCATACCTGTTTGAATGGCTAGTTATTAAATAGATAAGAGATAACAGATGCTGGCAAGGATATGGAGAAAAGGAACCTAAATGTGTACTGTTGATGTGAATGTAAACTGGTAAAGTCATAGAAAACAGTATGTCAATTTCTAAAAGAAATGAAAATAGAACTATCATATGATTCAGCTATTTATCTAGGAATATATATGAAGGAAATTAAATCACTATTTGAAAGAGATGTCTACACCCCTATGTTCATTGTAGCATTATATACAAGATCCAAGACATGAGAATAGCCTAAGTGTCCATCCATGGGAGAATGGATAAATTCACACACACACACACAGGAATATTACTCAGCCATAAACAAAGAAGGAAAACATGCCTTTTGCAACATGATAGACCCTGGCGCATTGCTCTGAGTGAAATAAGTCATACAGAGAAAGACAAATACTTTATGTTCTCACTTATATGTGTAATCTAAAAAAGCTGAACTCATAGAAATAGAGAGCAGAGTGGTGGTTGGCAGGGGCTGGGAGATGGGGGATATGGAAAGATGGTGGTCAAAAGATACAGACTTCCAGTTATAAAATGATAAAGACTGGCGACCTAATGTACATCATGCTAACTATAATTAATGATACTATATTATATACTTTAGTGTTGTTAAAAGAGTAGATCTTAAATGTTATCACCACCCACAAGAAATGATAAGTGAGTGGATAGGAGTTTTAGCTAACAACATTATTGCAGTATTTTTTTCAATATATACAAGTATGAAATTATCACATTGTGCACCTTAAATTTACATATTATATGTCAGTAGTTTATCTATAATGCTGAAAAAACTATTGAGCTTATTTTTTAATATCTTAAACATTTAAGAAATATTAAATCACATAAAATAATTAAAAATGTTACAAACATAGTAGAGCTAACATGATCAAGTTATCAAATATGTCCTCTATTCTTTCTGCTCTCCTTAGTAGTAGTAGAGAAAGAATTATTGAGAGCCCTAGTTATTCTGTTGGGGAACTCATGATAGATCAAAGTGAGTAAAATCTCAAAATATTTGTTCTGTTTTATGACATGTGCCTATTTTTTATAATAATTGAATTTGAACTTCAGAACAGGACGAGTTGTTAAGGGACCTAATAACATGGCCACTTGTGATTGCTTAGTAGAAAACTAAATGATATCAAGAAACCACTTGTATTTGTCAAAAATCAATAATAGCTGATTGACTTTTTTCTCTTTGATAGGATAGCATTTTGTAAGAGAAGAGAGAAAAAAATACTTTTTGGATATAGTTCATTGTTAAAGAAATATACAGTTGTTTAATGTACTGAACATTAACTAAGAGTAGGTTTGAAGTTAGTCAAAAATATGATAGCTTTGAAATAAATAGTAATTATTAAATAGCATGCTTTTAAGTAACTAAAGAGATACAAATTTTATTTTAGGTGATGATATTTGTGTTTTATTTTGGATAATTTTTAATTTGAGAAATCACTGGAAAGAATGATTATACTGGTGTTTTTAGAAGAGCACTTTTAGGTTCATATTCAGTTCTCCATAACTGTATAAGTGAACTGTACAAATGAACAGATGTTTGAAATTATAGAATCAAATATGGAAGCTGACTTGGTGGAGTCAGGGATACAGTTTGGAGTAAATCTATAGCTTTTATAATGAAAACAGCCATTCTGATTGCACATGGGAAGATTCACAGACTGTACCTTCAAAATACAATAATCACCATCACATTTCAGTTCACATTCAGCCACCTGTTTTTGATTACTCAGTACCAGCTGTCAATCTGCAGCTATTTATACTGATGTCACAAGGTGTCCTAGCTCTGCTGGAGTCCTTCAGTTGACACCATGCAAATTCCCTTAGTGTTTTCCCTGTATTTCACTGGAAAGACAGTCTCAAATCCTTCATTTACCAACACACACTCAAATCTGAACAGACATACAGCCCAGCTGGAAGCAGATCTTCAGAGCCATTAAGTGGATGCCAAAGCCTCATCAGCATCAAAAGCAATTATTGAAGAGCTGACTGGAACACACACTCAAATACTAAGCATCCTCTTACTCACTGTGCTTCTACTGCACTAGTCACTTTTCTATTCTTGAAGTAACTCCCTTAAAGAATTAGGAACAGCAGTGAATATTACCTAAGATTTTATGTATGTAATTTATTTATGTGTTGCTTATATCCTCTCACCTAATTATAAGCTCTTATGAGAGCAATGATTATATCTCTTCTGTTTAACAGTATGTCTCCATCTCCTAGAAAACTGTTCAATAAATATCTATTGAGTACATAAAAATCATCCCACCTGTTTATCCGTGTGATTTGGGTTTCAAATATTATATATGGAAATGCTTTAGAACATATTTCATACATATAATATGGAACTGATTTTAAAGAATAATTTTAATAATGTTAATATAAGATGGAGATGTATACATTCTACTGTATTTCCTGTTTGTTTTAGAATAATTAGGTGATTATCCACTAAATATAACTTAGAAAATTTTAATTCATTAAAGACTGGGATACATATTTAGATAACATTTTCTACTTTCACAGTTTTGTTTATGACCGATGTTGGAATCTATTTACACTCACTTCAAATACATGGGCCACTTTGGCCCTACACATATGTAAAGATATGACTAAGAAACTGTAACAATAATGCTAGCATTTCCCTTTCCTCTTTCATTTATATTTTTATCAGTAAAAGAGGTGAAAAAAATCGACTGGTTAACATTCTATGAATTCCATAATGATACATTAGTGTTTATTTTAGTGACCTTGAAAGTCAAACATATCTTCATTTTATAGATGAAGAGGTATTCATAATTTCAAGTGAGTCAGCATTGCTTCTATGAGTACGTAAAAAGGCATTAAAAGCATCAATGGCATAGGCTATACAATGTGTCTTTAACCTTATTTAATGCAGCAGTAAAAGTTAACCTTTATAGAGATTTTTGTTTTTATTTATATGTCAAACAGTAGGACTTGCTATGTAATTGGGCTCTTTTCTTCATGAATCATAGATATACAAAGATAGACAGGACCTCACAGATTAAATAGTGTAATACATTAATTTCACTAATGATATAAAAGTACTTTATCTAGTTTAAATTATCTTTTATTATTTCAATTCTTTGTTGTCTCTTCACCTCAAGTTAACTCAATACCATCTGCTCCCCCAAATCCACTGAAACTTCTTTCTCTAACTTGAAAGGCATTCTACTTAGTTACCATATAAAGTAGCTTTTTTTTTCAGGATTGATTTAACTTTTCATAATATTTGAGATTTTGGAACACTTCATATATCTAGAAATTCTCAATAGTATTATTTTCTAAATATCCCTTAATGCTTCTTTAAGAACATCTTAGTCTCTTTCACCGGCTCCCATTTCTCCTCCTTTGTTCTTAAGAAAGGGTTTTTCTCAGATCCCTTACTTAGTGCTTCTTTTCTCTACAATATACTCTCTTTAAATAACATCAGTATCACCTCTGTTGAGTTCCAAAGAATTTTCTTTACATTGGATAGCCTATTTTTTAAATAAATATAATACTCTTCTCATGGCTTCAAATATCACCAACATCTTAATTTAACTCTTAAGCTGAAGATGTGTCCTGAGCTTCCAGATTCATAGGTCCAAAAACACAGTTAGCACCTGCAATTGGGGGTCACACAATTGTCTCAAACTCAATAGATCCCGAACTGACTCATTACTGTTTCACAAAAACTGTCCCTTTTTTGTCTGTCTCAAAATGGAGCCATGATCCACTCAAATATTCAAATCAGAAAATAGGGAAATATTCTAGCTTTGTTTTAAAAAAATTATGTGCTCTTAAATATGTCTTCATTTGATCTCCTTTTTATACATTCACCCTTTTTATTTTACTGTCTGAAAATAATTTTTTTAAATCCAATATTTCACAATATCTCAAATTGTTTCTCAACAACTTATTCTCAACTTTGTATCCAGAATACACTTGCTAATATCCAAATTTGATTATATAACAGCCTTGCTTAAAATAGCCTCCTAGCTATAGTTCAAACTCATTAGAAGAGCATGAAAGAGTCTCCAGGAACAGCTCATTACCCGCCAGACTCCTTCATCAGCTTCTACCTGAAGAATGATGCACTGTGCAGGTATAGGAATATATCTCTGGACCGTCCCCATGCATTTCTTCTTGTACTCTGGTTCTCTGGAATGATCATTTCTGCACACACACACACACACACACAAATGCACCACACTATTTGATTGTACAGCTCATTCTTTTAGCTCAGTTTTCATATAATCTATGAATTATGCACTTGCCCTTGCCCTTGCCCTTGCCCTTGCCCTTGCCCTTGCCCTGAAACAAAGATTGGTTAGTTATCCTTTCATCTAAAGTGTTGTCAAGCTTTGCAAATGCGGTCCATGCCTAAGATTATCATAACACCATAGTGGTTTGTGTAGATGTTATAATTTTCCACTAGCCTTACTATTAAGCATCTTTCATTTCTAAATTACCTGTCCTTGGCACATGCTACGTAGGGGGCGATAAGAAGCTGTTGAATGAATTAATGGTCTTAATGGAACAATGTCCCTTACTATTACCCAAATCATTTAATAGGTTGATAAAGTCTTAAGTCATTAGTTTTTTCAGTCTTTTGAAAAATATTTTTGGCAAATTGTATCTAAAACCATAGAAATATGTTTTGATTTTTAATAATGGCATAATATAAGTATACTGTTATCTGATGCATTAATATGCTATTCATAATTATATGTCTTATGAATAAAATACAAATTATTTAATGAATGACATTACTTTAAGAACTATTTCAAAACTGCTGTTAGATTTTAGAACTAAAATCTTGTGGAAATACACAGTGTAATGAAATATTACATTGATTTTGAATACATCAGAAATTTAACTTTATTTGATCATGTTTAATCTCAAATATAAGGCAACTTTTCTGGAATTGGGAATTAAAATAAACATGAAATGGTAGCATTTTGAAATGTTTAATATGATTCATATGTACTTTCTAACAGAACAGAGAGTAACCTTGGAAATGTGAAAATTTTCATTTTATTTCCAAAGTTTGTATTATCTCCTTCCTAAAATGACACAAAAGAATGCATTCAGGTGGTGAAAAGTGTCAATTTAAAAAGCACGCAGATGGTACTTGCTTGTCTTATCAGATACACAATATGAGAGATGTTTCAAAGGGGAAAAATTGAATTTAAATGTCCGACAGTAATTTACAATATGTCCATTGATTAGATATTTGGGACTAAAATAAGAGCCAAAATGTTTCTTTAAAAAAAAAAAACAACGTATCTTTATTGTTGAAAGTGTAACAGATATCCTGCCTTTTCCCCCATTTACTCCCTGCCCCCCACCCCTGCCCTCAGGCCTTCACCACACTATTGTATGTGTCCATGGGTTATGCATATGTGCATATAAGTTCTTTGGTCAACCTTAACTCTAAGTCATGAAAGTTTCATTTCAACTTTTGGAGAACATGTAAGAATTGTGATTTTTAAATAGACTACGTGTCATAGCAATTTATTGTTAATAGGTAATCCATATATCATCCTATACCACCTTTTCCCTCAATAATGCAGCATCCCAGGGCTTAGAGAGATGAAATGCTGGTTGATTGATTGATTTCAGTTATTATTCAAGCTTTCTTGTAGTCGTTAATATTTTGAGTTCTGAGGTTCATTGTGAACAGATTTAAAATGACTACTCCCCAAACACTTTATCAAGGGACACTTCTCATTTAATTTATGTTTTTGAGTTTAGTACTATTAATACTAGTGACTTTATTTTGTAGACAGATAACCTGAAGACCAGACACTTTAAGTACCTTTTTTTAGGCCACAAAATAAATGAACAGAGGAACTATGGTTCTCTTCACTCATAATTAAATGTTCTTTTCATTAAACAAGTATATCCATAAACACAATTTCATTATTAATTAAAATCTTTAATTTAAGCAGAGCATGGTGAGTTTTGTGAAGTTAAATGTGAACAAAAACAATAAACACTACATTTTTTAAAAAATCCAATTTTAGATATCATTACTACTAAATCTTCCACTTAATAACTTTAAAGTACATTATAACAGGTAACAGATCTCTGGAATTAGTTGGCAAAATGTTCATTTATTTTCAAAGTACACATCTTAAAAATATACTAGATGTTCCAGAAGCTCAAAAAAAAAAAAAAAAAAAAAAAGGTCTGTAAACAATTGGCTGATTGTTCTCTATACTATAACTGAAGACTTTAAGTAACCATAAAAAGACTTTAGAGGGGAAGTGGGTGGGACTCACAGGATGAAAGAAGATGAAGAGAACAGCCAAAGAAGATATATGCACAATCCATAGACACAGACTGAAATGTGATGAGGGCCAGAGGGAGGGGAGGGTGGGGTCTTGGTGGAGGTGGGCAAAGGGGAGGGGGAGGTGGGAAACATCTGTAAAAATGTCAACAATAAAAATAAAACATATATAAAAAACTTTCTTTAATGGCTTTGAATATAAATATTTGCATAAAGTTCTACTTATATGTAAATATTGGTTCAGAAAGTTGTGTAAATAATGTTCAATAATTAAAGCTAATTTTACATAAATGATAAAAAAAGAATTCTACTTGCATGATATCAAATATTTTACCTAAATTAAATACCTATGAATGTTAATACATCATCTAAAAAATCCACAGATATTTGTTCTTTTTAAAATCATATATGTGTATATGCATACACATACACGTATATATATGAAAATCACTCAAAAAATAAGATAATTCTGGAATTCACAGGATATTTGCTTTCTAGTCTTTATTTATTTCAAAATTGCTTCTGATTCTAGCCTTTCACAGTTACAAACTTAATTACTGCTCTTTTCTTATGAACAAAATGGCAAAATGGGCTTGTTTCTTGTCATTGATTCATACAAACGTTTAAGGGAAATTGGCAGAATGCATCTAAAATTTTGGCTCTGTGGTTGAAGACACTCTACATACGCTTGTGTGAAGGCAGGTGGCAAAATGCAAATCCCAAACTATATCCATTATGTTCATTTACTTTACCATTTAGAAAGCACAGATGTTAACTTTATAACAACAAGGTGGTTTTATTGTAATCACCTGCTGCTAGGGTCCCTCCTGGTGCAGTAGCCAAATGGAGTCTTGTTTCCTTCTCATTTACAAGGTGTTTGTTGTTTGATAGCTCAAAACAAAACTGGAAATTATTCTTCATTCATAAGAAATAGTTAAAACAAGATAATTTTGAAGTAAAATCATTATAAAATGGAATTGCATACTGTCATAGTTAAAGTGTATATATCCATCATAATGTGATTTGTGTTTATTTCAGCTTAAAATACCTGGTTTTCTCTTGGTGTATCTTTTGATTTGCTATTGTTTAGACAGAATTCCTTCCATTCACTGACAATCCTGAAAAAGATTGCTTGATTCTTTTTTCTTTTGGCTCTCACCCATAACATAAAAAAAATGTTAGTATTTTCTTATGTTTACGGACTAAAATTAATATTTTAAAGAGCATTTGCTCTTAACTATCAGAATATATATATATGTGTGTATGTGTGTGTGTACACTCATAAGCAAGTGCTTACATATAATATGTTATATAACACATATATATGTATAATTCATACATATACTATAAGGATTTTTTTTCATTAATGTTCTAACCAGAAGGTTTATCATCAGAGAAATACCGAATCTGAAATGCACAAAGATTCTGTTCCTGGATGTAGAGTCCATTTATCTCCTCCTTCTCATTTCTAGTGTGACTAAAGCTTTTTTAACTCTTTGTCTGATTTTTCCTCTTTGGAGTTTATTTCTCAAGTATCTTAAGTTCATTAATCTTGACATCTACAAAGTACTGAGTTCTAAAAATTCATTTCTCTCATAACTGATCTTTACCTGAGACTTTGTTCACCTAAAGAACGAGGCTTCGTATTTTACTTTGACTACCACAGCCTTTAACATAAATTGAGTTTACCAGGATTGGTCCCTGTCCATAGGTAGGCCAAATCAAAGCATTTGTCTCTATCTCTCTGTTGATCTTTCTTTTAATGAAATATTTTATAGAATTAATGTTGCTTAAAACACAGTTTGGAAAAAACCTCTATACCAGCTATTGGGTTTTCAGCTACATTGCCATTTCATGTAGTTTAATATAATAACAGAGATTCTAGGATGCTGGCACAGAAATATTTATTAATATTTATATTTTATTCAAAAATTTCCCAAGTATCATTGTCAAGTATCACTTCAACAGTTAACTCCCTAGTTAGAAATACTCATAGGGTAGTGGTAGAAGTAGTTTTAGGAATAGTGGTGCTTGGAACATCTAACTTGGATTTAATGATGCAGAACTGACAGTGAGTTAGAAATATTTATTTTAGAAATATTCTAAGTTTATATTTAATTCCTAAGATAAATATTTGATGCTAAGGCACATAATGTGTAACATTAATATTTAGATTAATTATGTATAAAATTTGCTGATTTACAACAGAATAATGACATTTCAGTATAGTGTTGTGTTTTCAGTGGGTTCATAGATTAGCTATGATTAGTGACATATTTTTTATTATTTTTCAATTCCAGTCTTGATATAAACATCAAATATAATTTGGGGTTACGATTTCATTTATGATTTAATCTCTATGCTTTCCTATGTCTTGTACACTATACAAAATCCACTCCTTTCTCAGCAGAGACATTTTAAGATGAACTCCGTAGCTTGTTTCAGTGAAAGCCGAGTGAGGGGAATTTAGATTCAATTGTAGTGTCAATTGAATCTGTAGAGAGCCCATTAAAATGCTGTCATGGTGTACAAGTCACTCAGTAATTCAAGTGGTTGGCATCTGCATAAAAGGAAAACATTTAAAAATCTCATTATAAAATAATGTTATAATTTTATTATCCTGCAAAAAATTATATGGTTTACATATTTTTTACTCTCTTCTGCTTTGACTTCAGTGAAATTGTACTTATTCAATCCTTCTGGGGGCACTGTGGTTGTTCCTTCTTTGAATCAGCTTGCTCACTGTTCAACAAAAAAGGTATTCTCTAAGACACTGCCCACATTTCTCATTTCTTCTCAATTTAGCCACTTTGAATGACCTATCTATAAAAATGGTGAAGGAGAGCAAAAATAGGTCCTAGATATTTTTGAAGTTTAGAGGAGAAAATTTATGTAAAATGTTTAGGACAGGGCTGACTGTCACACGGTGAGAGCTCCATGCCTTTAAATGATAGCTACTCTTGGTAGTGGTGCTTATTTGTTGTTGCTGTTGCTGCTTTTATTATATTATTGGGTACTTTATTATATTATTGGGTACTTTATTATATTATTGGGTAAAAGTTCTATGTCAGTTGATCTGAATAATTATAACATTTTTGGTTAAAGCTACAATATCTAAGTACCTTTTATATGTTAAGGAGTTTATATAAATTATGATTCCTGACCAGAGACATTAATCTGGTAGTGTTATGGTAAAATGCTTCCATTTCCTACAAAGCTAGACTGTGTAGATAAACAGAAATAGATTATGACTTCTAATTCTACTACCAGTATGACCTTGGGCATGTTATTTGAAGCATCAGTGAGAAAGATAATGCTTAGTATAGTTTTGTTTTAAAATTTCTCCCAGTATATTAGCCTCCTGATTTAACCAGCACTCATTTCCAGCATAGTCTACCCAACATAGGTCAACACTTCAAGGACCTTTGCCTATATTCTCAACCTCCATGTCTTATTGCACATTCTTACTGCTGATTGGAAACCTCTACTCAAGGCCAATACAGGTTTCTGCTTCATTGTCTACAACCAACTGGATGGGCATTTCTGCAGAGCAACAATTGGTAAACTATGACTTATAGTCTAAATCCAACCTGCCACCCATTTTTGCAAACAGTTTTATTGGAATACAACCATGCCCATTTATTTATGTTTTTTCTGTGGCTGCTTTCAGGTTAAAACAATTGAGTAGTTGCTACAGAGATCTATGATACACAATCCTAATTAACTATCTGACATTTATAGAAAATGCTTCCTGACTCCTGCTTGTACAGTATCACAAGTTTTGCAAAATAATAGCATCACAAATTCAACAGCAACTTGAATATGAATTGTGCCTCTACATTTTCTGAGTCATCTCTATCTCCATGCTCTGCAGTAACTACTTCAAATGCTCTCATTTTTCTTCAGACACTCTTAAAAATGACCTTGATTCATCATTAAATTTGAAAAACATTGTCATCAATTGTATGCTTTTAAGCCAAGAGATTAGTCTGTACCCAGACCTATTGCTTCTGATTACCTCCTATTATACTGAAAAATATTCCTCTAACCCAAGTGTGATGTCTTCCTATATGCAGGCTTAAATCCGTTTCTGGGATTTTTATATACTTTGCTCATTACTCTCTCCCTTCTTAACTTTAATTTCTACTTCCATTCTTCTTATTAACAATTAAACATACCAATGTGTCTGTGTGTGTGTAGATATATAATATATAAAATATATATGAGATCGCCCTTGAACCCACCTCTCTTGACTATGAAACTTTCTTTACTCCTTTTATAGCCACACTCAACTCTTCCTACCACTTCTAATTAGCCCAGGTTCTAACCAGCTGCAGCTTGACCTTAACTCCCACCATTCCTCGGCATTTTTTTAGGCATCAGGGATTTGCTTCTTGCTACATCTGACAGCCATTATCAGTCTTTTTCTTACTTAGACTTATAACATCTGTCTTTCACTGTTGAAGACATTTCTCTTCTAAGCCTTCCTAACTTAAATTGACACATTCTATTTTTTCCTTTAATGACTCTTGACCCTTTGAATTCTCGATAGATTACATGCCCAACAGAGGTATGGCAGTGGAGAAATGGACACATACACAAAGGGACTTCACAGAAACATTTTACACAACTTCATGTTAAGAATGTTTATTCAAGCACTGCCATTACTTAATGTATAAGTTGAATAACTCTCTTCTGTTTGGCTTAGTTTCTCATCTACAAAATACATTTTAATAATTGCACATACTGCATAGGATTTTGTATGATTAAATGAATTAATGTACATAAAGTGATACTACCCTTTGGCCACCGCATGGCCAATGGATTTTAGGATTTCCATATTTGGATAAAGTGCAAAATTTTTTAAGGTTCTCTTTATAATTGACATTTTTCTCTCCTGTTAAATCAAATACTTAACCAAATGAACAATTAGCCTTTATCTCTATTAAGAAACTGAATTCAATTATTGAAATTTATATTAAGCACACCTCCTCAAAACTCTTCAGCCATCTGCAGCGGTCAACAAATTCTTATTACACATCTATTCATTTTTACTTAAAAGATGATAAGAATACACCCATTTATTAAGAATTATCTCATAAATAGGGAAAATATGATAGTTGGGTTTTTTTAATTTGAAGAAATGATTGTACAGCCAATATTTGGTTATATGAGAAATTACAATATATTTTGGCATGTATTTTTTCAATGAATGTCAATGAGTAATAAGAGTGAAAATAAAGTGTAATTGAAATAATAGTGAAAAATGGGACATGTGAAATAACTAAAAAATATCTGTGGTAGACAGAAACTGTCCTCCAGCCTCAAAGATACCCACATCCTGATTCCTGAAATCTGTTACTATATCGTGTTACACAGCAAAAGGAACATTACAGATATAGTTATGGTGAGGGACCTAAAAGCAAAGAGATTACCCTGCATTATTTGGGCGGGTTTAACTACAGGAGCCCTAAAAAGCGGAGAGCTTACTCCTGCTGAAATCAGAGAAATGCAACAGAAGGAAACATCAGTGAGAGATGAAAGATAAGAATTTAGCTTCCGTTTGCTGGTACTGAGATATAGGGGGCCCTATGCACAGATCGCCGAGGGACCTGTAGTTGCTAAGGGTAACAGCAAGAAAACTTCAGTCCTACAATTTTAATGACATATTTTGGCCAACAACCTGCATGAGCTTGGAAGCAGATTTATCCTTAGAGCCTCTAGTAAGGAAGGCAATCCAGCTGACACCTGATTTAAGCCTTGAGAAAGTGAAAGCAGAGAATCCAGCTGAACTACACTGTAACCAGTTGTTCAACCTAGAGAAACTGTGCAATAATAATTTTGAGTTGTTTTAAAATATAAAATTAGTAATAATTCTTAGGGAAGCAATTGGGAATTAAGAAAAATTTCTTACTATATTTTAATATAAATTATTGATCAGTATCTTCACATATAAAAAGACATCTGTTTATGCAAACTTACTTAATATAATAGAAGTGATACTCACCACCATTACTAATGTTTAACATTTTGAAGCTTAAAACTTTGAAATTTGACTGTTATGAAGAGACAGTAACAGAATATTTGATCATCAGTGTTTTACAGGCTCATAGATATTAAAAGACCATAAGATTGTATATTATCTTTCATCAAGAAGTTATAATCTATTACATTCCAATGTTTTATTTATATGGAGCCATTTTAGATGGATTTTAAGCATGCTCTGAAGCTTATTATGCTAGAAGATTAATTTTACCAAGTTAATCAATCATGAAGCCAGTGATAAACACTGAGCACTGCCATGCACAGAAATAGAATAAAGGTTTAAACAATTTTTGGAATGCCTTATGCAGAAGTCATGGAGCATTCTTTTCAACATAACAGCACGTTAATTATCTACTGAATTTGTAAACCAGTAAGTGTAATATATACTGGGTACTAGGATACCAGAAAAGCTCAGAGCCTAATATATGTGTCTTACACTTTAATTCTCTCTGTAGATTTTTATCATAATAATTGAAGAAAAATAACTTTTCACAGATAGTGAATCACTAAGTTTCTAACATTATTTTCAAGCCATTACTTCAAAATACATTCAACTCAGCTTTCAAGTGTGAATTTTAGGGGGCACCCTTCTATTTGATAACACCGTGGTATCATTAGTGTTGAAACAAAATGACTTTTTAAAAAAAACTTTCCTTTCACATATGAATAGAGTTCCTCTTCCAATAGCAGCATTTGTATTTTTAGTCTCCTACGTTCTCCCAGCAGCAATACATGAATTGAAGACACTCTTTGAGATATAGGACCTGCCAGCCTTTAAATTTTACTTAAAATACATTAGAGCATTCTAGGTATTGATCTAATAATAAAGATAATTAATGTATGGGATTTAAAGGATGGAACATACAGGCTTAATAAAGTTGCTCATGCAGTCAACTTTATTATCTCTTTTTGCCTAACTAGATGAGTGGATATTGGAATAGAGCAAAGTGAGAATTCTGTATCATTTTCCCTGAGGACATTGTCTGCCTCATGAGTTGCCAGGATCCTCTGCTTTGAAAAATTATAAATGTGCTCACTGTGCTAGATTCAGAAAATGTTCTTAGTATGTACACACACACACACACACACACAGTATCTTTACATTGATCAGTTATAGAAATTCTTAGACTAGAGTGACTATAATTAATGTCCCAGAACTAACTCTTGTGGAGAAACTTAACCTTCTTCCATTTCATGACCAAAGGCTGTACCTATTTTAGCCACATAACAGCAGCAGCATGGGCATGATGTGGCTGCATCTTCAAGGACATGTGAAAGGAGAATCTGAAGAATCCATTATTTCCATAATAAAGGAAATACTAAACATTAACCAAAATAGTCTTTTTGCACATAAAAAATGACACACTATCTATATTTTTTTAAGTATACACAAACATGAGGCTTTTCAATGACTGTGTGGTTTATTCCCCTATCATGGATTGAGTATTATAAAGTAAGATCCTATCCTTAAATACTGTGGAAGTTACAAGGAAAAAGACATCTTCAAAGAATGCTATATCCCGCAGTTTATTTACTGGGGAGAAGACAGCACATTAGTACTAG
The DNA here is from genome assembly GCF_054644295.1 of Miniopterus natalensis. NCBI lineage: Eukaryota > Metazoa > Chordata > Mammalia > Chiroptera > Miniopteridae > Miniopterus > Miniopterus natalensis. The sequence goes on from NC_142084.1 coordinate 48,587,345, forward strand.
AGGCTCAACAGGAATCTCTCCTTAATCTATCCTCCATACATTTCAATCACAGCTCATAGGGTGTTCAAGAAACTTGATGGAATTCCTGCTATGTAGAGACATTTTTCGCAAAAAGCTTTTTTTTTTTTTTTTTTTGGTATTATTATCCATATTGTATTAGCAGGGTAAGATACTTATAAATTTTTATACATACCACAGTAATAAAATGATATATTCAACTACAGCTTCACAAGAATTTAGCAGTCATATTGAAAATTCCGATTATAGCATGTTTAAAACTGAATGTGCTAGATAAGAGATTTTAAATCTGTGACCTAGAATGTCTAGAAAGAGGAGAGGATTTTCCCCTTTCAATTAGGAACAGCTAGTGATAAAACAGAAGGAACACTTGATAGTGCAGAAATAATTTTTTCTCATATTTCTGAGGAGATTTCCCCTAGAAAGCATAAGGCTGAGAAACTGTCATAGCCCATTCATTTCTCCACAAAATAAATGTGTGTTAAGTGAATACATAAACCCAAGTGGAACCACTACTGTTTTCCAATTATGCCATATACTAGCCATGAAAAGATTAGGAAAAAGTCGTAATATAGGTCATATAGAAAATATATAGTTTGTACATTATTCCTCCCAGAAGCATTTTCCCCCTACAAAAAATGAACAAAAATCTAAACATGGAGATATTTACAACAGTTAAAAAAGCACTGTGACTGCAAAAATGCAGCTTTATTTATGTTTCATCTCCATCATGTGACAAGGGTACACTTTTCATCACCGAATACCAATCCCTGCAGCTGTTTAATGAAACGTAGCCACCATCATTTATCATTATTTTCTAATGGATCTCCGTACTTCCACACTCCTACCTAAAGACCTAAAATTAATGTAGTCACACACAGCCTATAATAAACGTACCAACTACTTCAAACTATGACCAAAATATATTTCATAATAGTCACTAATTTTGTTATCTTATCAAGGATCATGTGGACTCCTCATATGAGAATTAAATAAAATATTTGTTTATATGGCAGATATTTATACTACCTGAACAACAACTTGTTATAGTCATGTTGACGCAGTTTATTGCTCACATTTTTTAAACTAATAATTTTTCGTGACACTTTCTGAATTAAAACACTGACTGAACCTTAATAGAAATGAACTTTATAAAATTTAAATTACTGTTTCAGTCACTCAGAAGTGCTAATTTATCAAAGTTGTATTGGACAAGATTGAAATGAAAAGCTAGCTTTACTTAGGAGGTAAAGGAGCCAGAGCAGCTCTGCCTCAACTGAGAGAAAAGTTTGGTCTTCGTGTCTTCATTTCCATCTGTCAGCCTGAGGAAGATTTTCCTTTTTTAAAGATTCTTTTAAAATTTAAATTTAGTCTCCTGGAAGGCTCTGCAGTGTCCTTTGACATAAATACTGAAAGGTGAAAATTGGCCAGGCCAGTGGGGAGCGGTTGTCTAGTTCTTACATACAGAGAAGGAAGGCGGTGTCGGATGGAAATGCTCCTCTCAGGGCCTCCTGTTAGGGGGGCTTCAGTGGGTTTTGTGTGTTATTTACTCTGTGTGTCCCGTTAAATGTAATTAATCATTGGAGACAATATTTATAGCATAAGCTTTTTCTTTTGAACCATTTACTTAACGATAACAGGAAAACTTTTTTTTCCTTCAGATCCTTAGTGATTATTAGCAACAAACAGGGTGAAGGTGGGAAAGGGATTTTATTCCAGTGATAAAAATAAGATGTGTAATTAGTGCTTTAAGATGAGACATCACTTTTTCAATAATCAGTTAGCCAAGTTTAATCTTTGCCTGTTTATGGCATTCTGTAAAACATCTGTATGAGATGGTAATCTAAATTTGAACAGATGTCCTGAATGTTACATCAATATTTAAATTGCTGTTATGGCTATGACTCAATATTACTTTGTAAACATCCTTATTTCAAGTGGCCTGAATCACAGCACAGTGGTTAAATACACAGACTCTGGGGTTTAACTGCCTGATTTTATATCTTAGCTCCAGTATTCACTGACTATACCTCTTTTGGCGATTTTATAATTGAAACACATCTGATTTTTAAAAAATATCTTAATTAATGAAGCAACAAATAAACTTTGTTATTTATAAGAGAGGTAATTAAATTCTTATTCTTGAGACAATTGCGACCATTTAAAAAGCATCTATTTGAAATCCTTTAATAAACACAGTACTTCTAAAACAGAATCTACCTTTTGTTTTAAAATCCATTTTTCCTAATAGTGTTCCATGTACTTTATAATTGAAATTTAATCATCAGAATGGATCAGTTGTTTGGCCAAATATTTGTTTCAATTTCTAATTTTAGAGAAGACATAATTTTCATGCAAGAGTAACTAATAGTGACATTGTTGTAAAGAGTAGTGTTTTTCCTGATTAAAACCAAATTAACATAAACTATTCTAGGAAAATTAAACGCTGTACTGAATATCATTCAGCAGTTCTCAGAATGTTATAGTGCCTAATTTATAATAATTTTATTCTGTGTATGGACATTTAAAGAATTTGAGTGAAACATAATGTTTGCTGTGCATCTTCAATATGTTTTTTGTACCACAACCCTACTAAATACACAGAATGAAATCTTTGCTGAAAGAAATAGAGCAGCCAATAAATAAGCAGTCGGGTCTCAGAAATATCAAAGTATCTGACATAACTACACTAAACATGAAGAGTTCAGTGGGTTGATGAAAGGGGAATGCATTATGTGTTTCCTTTTGGAGTTAATATAGAAAGGAATGGTGAGCTATTTAAAGGTTTGGGACAGAAAAGAGGCCTGAAAATATTAGTTTATAGATTAACAGTAATTAGATTGAAGTTGGCAAAACTGAAATCAGAGAGAGTTACAAGTTAGGCAATTAGGAAATTAGTGCTAGAATTAGATGAATGATAAAAAGTCCTAAGTTAATTTACCTACTAATAATATGGATGAAGAATTATAATAGGTATTAAGAATAAAGAAAGGAAGAAAGTCAACTGAGATTAAGCATTTATCTCATCACCTTCTTAAGACTTTAGTAAAGTGAGAATAAGTAATAATCCCATAAAAATGTTAGGCTGTTAATGAAAGAAATTTTATTTTTTAAATTTATCTTTCTTGTTGAAAATATTATAGATGTTCCCTTTTATCCCCATTAACCTCTTTCACCCCGCACCCACTCTCTGCCCTAGGCCTTCACCACGCTATTGTGTGTGTCCATGGGTTGTGCATATATGCATATAAATTCTTTGGTTAATCTCTCCCCACCCACCCACCACCCCCACCTTCCCTCTGAGATTCATGTCTGTTCCATGCTTCTAAGTCTCTGGATCTATTTTGTTCATCAGTTTATTATATTCTTTAGATTCCACATATAAGTGAGGTCCTGTGATATTTGAATAAATTTCTCAAAGACATGGACAAGAATAAAATATATTTCTACAATAAGCACTTAAGATAAAATGCATGGGTAATCACTAAAATAAGAAAGAAAAGAGTATATACATTTGAAATTAGTCACAGGAAAGAGATGAAATAAAAACAAAACAAATAAAATTTATCCAAAAAAGAACATACAAAAACAAGACAATAATGGGCACAAAGAAAAGCTACAGAAACATGTACAAAGATATCACTCAATTATCACATTTTCCTTAGTCCACTTAGGCTGTTATAACAAAATACCATAGAGTAGGTGTCTTATAAACAACATTCATTTATTACAATTCTGAGGGCTGGGAAGTTCAAGATTATGTGATCAGCAGAGTCAGTGTTTGGTGAGGGCTTCCTGGTTTACAGACAGTTATCTTTCCACTTTGTCCTCAAGTGACAGAAGGGGTTTAGGATCTGTGAGTTCTCTTTGATAAGAACACTTACCCAGTTCATGAGGGCTCCACCCTCATGACCTAAGCCTCTTGCAAAGGCCCTTCACTTAATACCATCACATTGGGCATTAGGATTTCAAAATATGAATTTGGGAGAGATACAAACATTCAGAAGGAAACTATATACTTCCACCAAAATGAAAATATATGTTTTCTAAATCCCCTTTTAAGATAGCTGAAAGCTTTCCCCACCTGCAGTATCAGCACAAATTTAGTTCTTACAACAGAAATGTGAAGTTATTTTATTGAAGAATGGAATTAATTCCAAGATTCCTTGGGAAGTTGTTTTAGTACTTGACTATAGTTTAAGGTTAAATGTTAAGGAAGGCATATTATAATTTGGGAAGAAGTAGTGCAGTGAGAAGAGATGATAAAGATATTGCTATCATAGAAATATGTTATTTTAATCCTAATGTATTTTAGAAATTTGACATTCGTTTTATTTTAATTGAGAGGATTTATTCATTCATATTCATAACTGCTCTGGTCAAAAACAAAAACAGTATAGGTGCCCACCTGGCATGGCTCAGTGGTTGAGCACTGACCCATGAACCAGGAGATCGCTGTTCAATTCCGGGTCAGGGCACATGCCTGGGTTCCCTGCCCAATCCCCAGTAGTGGGCGTGCAGAAGGCAGCCATTCAATGACTGTTATCACTGATGTTTCTGTCTCTCTCTCCCTCTCCCTTCCTCTCTCTGAAATCAATAAAAACATATTTAAAAAATACACAAAACAGCACAGGTATTTATTGAAAAAAAATGTGGGTATAAGTGGCCCTGCACAATTCAAACCCATGTTTTCAGGAGGTCAACTGTTTGGGCATGTGTGTGTCGGTCTTTATTGATAGATATAGCTGGTTACTAAGTTTATCTCATTATGAAAATAAAATATAGATGATGTATATAGTTGTGTACAGTGGAAGAACAAAAAAAAAGTAACATCTTTATATTTGTATTTGACTTACTTGATGACAACTTACTGAAACTTTATTAGGTACAAAACCCAGTTTTAGAACTCTTGGATAATTTAGAAAATCACAGTGATTCTCTCTATTAGCATATAATAGTTCAAAATAGAGGAAAAATTTTTTAAAAAAATGAAAGTTAAGGTGAGAGAGGGAGAGAGAGAGAATAAATGTGATTCAGATAAAGCACTATAGAGTTTTATTTATTTATATTTTTAAAAATATATCTTTATTGATTTCAGAGAGAGGAAAGGAGAGGGAGAGAGAGAGAGATAGAAACATCAGTGATGAGCTCTCAACCCGGGCATGTGCCCTGACTGGGAATAGAACCCTGATTGCCTGGATCCTAGGTCGACACTCAACCACTGAACCACGCCCGGCCGGGCATGTACTATAGAATTTTAAAGAGAGAAACAAACATAGGCCCTAGCTAGGGCCTCTGTGTTTCCAGGACTGAAGGATTGAGGCACCGCTTAGGTTACCCAGGAATTTTTTTTGCTACATACTTCCCTAGGCCCATGTGAGTGAAGAAGCAATTAGAAGATCATAGTCTAGATTTAGCACCTAGACTAACGTCAAGTCTCAGTTTTTCCCCTTATAGGGATGTGAGTTTAATTTACTTTCTTTAAACTCTGAACACGTGTCCACCACCTTACTGCACATATGAGTCATGCTTTTAAAAATAATGATGCTCAGACCCCATCACAGATGAGTTAATTCAGAATCTCTTCAACTGAGGCCCAGGTATCACTTGTTTTAAAGCTCCTCAGGTGACTATATTGTGAAACACATGTTAAGAAATATTGCTTCTCAGAGTCCTATTTTCTCATTCAGTCCACCTTAAAAACAACTTCAAGCTGTGCCGCAACACTCTTTGGGGTCTGAATTACCTGTTTATCTAGCTTTTCTGATCCACTAGGTAAATGATAGATTGTTCTTATCTTCACCAATTAATATAATACCAAATTTACCCTGATAATATCTAACAGATGCTTTCACCTAAAGCAACTCCTTTTGACCAAGGTTACTTCTAAAATAAAAAGTCTAATTCACTCTTTTAGGACAGTAGAGAAAAATCAGTGACTTTCCTGGAATATATGTGATATAGCAGCCCGCCTTCATTTCAACACTGTTCCTTGAATTTTCACATCTTATTTGAAGAGCATTTATATGACAGATGTTAAAGGATCTTTTAAATCAAGATAGCAAAAAGATGCTATTTTTGAATTCAGCAATGAATATACTTATACCCACATTTTTTTCTCTGATTCCCAAAAACTGTATATTTAAATTTTAAGAAAAGTGCCAAAAACAAAACCCCAGAAATAATGCTAGTAGATTTATACTGATATCTATCGATGCAATACCATTATTCTATAGATTAGATGTCAGAAAACTATGAGCCACAGCCTGTTTTTGTAAATAAAGTTTTATAGAAACACAGCCATGACCACTCATTCACATGTTACCTGTATCTGCTTTTGCACTACAACAACAAAGCTGAGTAGTGATGATGGAGATAGTATGGGCCAGAAAGCCTAAAATATTTACTCTCCAGCCCATTACAGAAAAAAAAAGTTTGTTCAAACCTGCCATAGATTGTTTTTTTTAAAAATATATTACTTGACAAAACTTGAAATTATAATTCTCTCTAATTGTATTTTGACAATTTCTTGTAATAAATAAAAATAAGTTATTTGTGAAACAAATCTATTCTTCGATGTTAAATGATTGTTTTATCTTTTTCTTTCTATTTCTCTATCACCCTCCTCTTTTCCCTTCCACCCCTTTTTTTCATTCCGTTATACAGTTTTTCTATCTTTCTTGGACTATTTCAAAAGCTACACTTTCTTGGTCTTTTAAAATGATTGACATTTTTTCCACAAATCAAGTGCCACATTTTTCTTTACTTCCCTGAGACCAAGTCTGGGAAAGATCATTTAAGAATGAATTGAAGGGTCATTAAAATAAAATAGAATTTCAGATCATGCCTCACAAAGCTTTCTATTTAGTCTCTAAACTTGGCAGAATTCCAAAAGATGGAGTTGTGCTAAGGACCTGGCCCTGAATCAAGGACTGAATGCCAGCCAAACTCTTGTCTGCACTTCAGGGTGCCATGACCAGGTAAGACCAGGAATCAGTCAGTGACTTCAGGTATACCGTCTCCAGAACTTTTCCACAAAATATATACCATGAATGAGAAAAATATGAAATATGAAAACAGCCCCTTTTAAAGTTGGAATATTATTGACTAAATACTGACACCATTTCCTTTTAACCATGTCTTTGGTGTTTTTGTCTATCAGATATTTTTTTCCTAATGAAATAACTATTAAAAAGCAGTATTTTCATGATACTTTAATCATGACTTTAAACATTGTGAGATCTCCTTACATTAGATATGAAGCACCATAATAAAGTAATACATATAATAGTATAAAAACTAGATGCTCATGAAAAAGGTCCTTATTAGAATTCATAATAGAAAGCCTATTCAAAGTAAAATACAAAAATGATGCCTAGTACAAAACATTAAAGGCAGGGTTGCCATCAGCTGTGCAATGAACAGGAGCACTTGGCAAAGGCAGGAAGTGGGGCTGAAAACCACTGCACCTCACATTTCAAGCCAGGCACCCTAGATAGGTTTGCATTCACCAAGAAGTGCTTTCTTTCTTCCACTAAGAGTTGTATGCACCAGTGCTTTCTTCTTTACACAAAGACAGTAGTTTCTTGGAAAGCTTTGTACCCAGAGTTATGTCCACTAAGGTGAGTGCCTTTCCTAATTCATGAGAAGGTGCGGTCAAGTTTAAAGGACCCCATTAGAAGTGCATAGTAATTTGAAAATTCTTCTGGACCCAACCAAACAAAATGTTGGATCTTCAGGAAGTTATAATAGATCCTGATATTTTTGCTTACTGTATAATCTTGTGGAAAATCTCTTTTTCATTTTATAATACCATAATCAAGTAATATTATTTTATTTTTAAAAGGATGTTACAATGATTAAAAATAATAAAATAACTACATATTTAAAGTAAACTGATATTATAAGCAAAAGATATTTGCTTTATAAAGGTGAAGAGTTAATTCAGTTGGTGAGCTCTACCTTTTTAAAGCTTATTTTGTTTTATAATAATAAAGAATAGAAAAATTAAAATTGAAAGATGTTTTATAAGTTTGCTATTTACATTATATTTTTTTGTTACATTCTTTGTTCAACTTGCTGGACGTATATTCAAATTCAGCTATGTATATTTACTTATGTATAATGATATATAGGGTGGGGAGAATAGGTTTACAGTTGTTTGTATGGAAAGTAATACAATAATTAATAAATAATAATACAAGTATAAACTGTTCCACATCCTCAAAACTGTAAAACTACTTTTGCCTACTCTGTATAATCACTTGAAATAATCATAAGCACTTTGAGCCAATAGTCTAAGAAAAAAATGATATATTTAGAGTGTTAAAGGATTATTTTTAAAGGTAAAATGATTCTCATGCAGATATGAAATAAACATGTTAAATTTTAATTAACTTGTTATCTGTGAGGTAATTAGGCAGATGTTATAACCAGTTCAAAAAGTCATGCATTTATATGGAGTAAACAATTGTAGAAATAACCCTACAAATAGACATGAACCTGGTGCTTTTCACAAAAGGAGGGAGAAAAATCAACTGGATCTCTTCCAGTTAGAATTCATTTGCAAGTTCATAGGCAAAATTTCTTTTTCATTGGTATCAGCTATGTGTAATTTACAGGGTAGTAAATGCCTCAAAGACAATGAAAGGCTAAAGTCAGATAACCCAGAAATTCATGTTATAAATAATGAATAATTTTCCACTGGAGATACCTAATAATTTATTTCTTATTCCAAACCTTTTTTTTTTTTTTACCAAACTATACTAGAAATCACAATGTAGCCTAAACAACGTTCAAAGAGCACAAAATGAAAGTCTTTATACATAAATTACATAAGCTACTGCCATTATTTTAATTATGGAGCCAAGAAGAAATAAATTTAATTGAAGAAAATAAAATAGTACTAAACCATTGTATATTTTTGCATTTGTATATAAATGAATATATAAAATATAGGCATATGAATATTAATGCATGTTATCTTCACAGAGAAGGTTTTTTTTTTTTTCTATTGCTCAAAACAGGTAACTAAGTCAAGAAATTGAATAAATGCAAAGTTTACAATATATGTAAAGACAAAATCTTCATTGTCCTCTTTCCTTAGGAAAGAGAAAGCCAGGCATGGTTTTAAAATATACTTATTAAATAATTCTACAACTCATTTGTGCAAATGGATAGCTTTAAAAACAAAGAGTTTGCAGTTCATTATCATCTGAAAACATACATGAAAAGGACAAGTGCTTAAGTAATTCTCTTTTGCTCTTTATTCATAAGGTGAAAATTAGGAACTTTACATCTGTTGTCTTTAGAAATTTCACACATTTTAATGAATTTTTTCCCATGTAAATATATTCAAAACTCATACAGTTTTAGTTTGTAGAAACATTAAGTTAAGAAAAGTCATTTAACGAAAAAAATCCTTCTTGTTGTACAAAGTTATCTTGAACTTATCTTTGACAAAGCATCCCATAGACTCTCTGAACATAAATGGGTACCATATCAAAGGAATCTATCTGTATGTACTCTTATTACTTATATTAATATAACCCCAGATTTTATGTAAACACACATGCACATCCTTACATAAGATGAAAATCAGGATGTCAGCTGGGTTTCACAGAAAACTTACATTTCAGACAAACACAACGTCTTGTTTTCCTCATATTCTTCCATCTAGTTTGCATCAGTTAGTAGGTGTTATTTTCTTTGAAAGAAATAGACAAGTACATAAAGTTGTGTGATGAAACCATCCTTATTTCTTCTAGCACTGAACTAATCAATGCTTTAGCATTCTTTTTTAAAGAAGTCGTTATCCTAATACTTCTTAAAACTGTGCATGGTCATGATTTGACGATGATCATCTTCATTTCACCCTTTATCAGCCATAATATTGCAACTGCCGTGCATTGGCCAATGATTCTCAAGTACAAGCCATCAAATCTCTTTTTTCTGAACTACTGAGTTTCTAAACTATGTTTTCTTTTTCCTCACTGAGGCCTCTACCAGGATATCCCACAATTACCTCAAACTCATCTCATTCAAAACTTAATTTATCACTTTTTTATATTTACTTGCTCACTGTCTCATAAGCCTCATTTCTACCAATGGCATATACAGTCTTCACTTAATGTACACACCTTCTAGTGTTAATTATTTTATCTCCTCCTACTCACATAACCCATATAGTTTGTACTCTGTCTTTCCTAAGTCCTAAATATACTTGATTAAGTTCATGATAGGCTATTAATAATACATGAGGCATTCCCATAAGAAAGTGCATGACTAAATAGATTTTTATTACTTGTGTGACTATGTATGAACTAAAAGAAAATGTCAAATAGTGTCACATTTCTATGGTAATATGTAATGCTGAAAAATTGAACGGTTAGCATTTATAATCTTTCAGAAAACAAAATAATGGACACTACATATAGGCAATATACAACCAAATGTTCTTAATATATAGTAATTTCTATATAAGTTACTGAAATTTCAGAGAAAAATAGGAGCCCACTTTGATAATATTCCAGAGTCATTATATAATAGAGAATAGCTGATGCATATTTAGCTAAAGAAGTCTCCTTTTGACCATTTAACTATTTAACCACTAGAACCAGGACTTACTTGAGAACACTGAATAATCCTCTTCTACAAAGGCACACAAATTAGTAAAATCACTTGTGTTTATTTGGTTGGTTTGGGGACAGTGGGGAGGTAATTGATTCTAGCTAGCATCCATGCTATGACCAATCCAAATATTAAATATCATAGGGAACTCATATGACAATGTCTTTTGAAGGTCAGCAGTGCTAAAAAGAAGTAATGACAATTAACACATAGTTGTGACTACCACAGGGATGTGGCTTTTTGCAGATGACATCTATTCAGATACATTATTTATACATGATCATTGTATTGAGATAAGAAATTATAATTAGGTGAAATTGCCCACATACCTAAAATACATGTAAGAGATTTCTTCCCACACTCAACAAACTATAAATTGTTACATATATTAACACACTTCACTATTCAGCCTATATGAAAGTATCATAAAACAACAACAGCATCAATACTGTGAATGTTGCTGTTGTGATGTTTAGTATTTGACTATTTATAGTTGATTAGAATTAGATTTATTTTGGAAAGAATATTTTTTGATGTTAAATTTGATAGGATAAAAACATGGCTAGAGGTTGATGCCCATTCGTGACTACTGTCTCATTTGGCAAAAAAAAAAAAAAAAGAAAAAGAAAAAAAAAAGGAAAAAAGAATAAAAGTGTGAGCATATGTGTGCTTTGTGGGTGTAGATTAGGGAACATACACACATACACACACATCAAAGAAGAAATCCTATTTTCACTATAACTTTTGTATTTTTCTGTGATAAGTAAGACAAAGAGTAGCTGAGATATTAGTAGGTGAGACATAATATATGAGTTCTTGACTGATTAAAGTATTCAGTGACCAGAAAAGACATATAATCATGCTTATAATTAGGAACTTTTAACACCAAACTAGCCAAACAACCCAGGGCTTATTTATAAACTTCAGGGAGAAATTAACTCAACCTCAAAGTTCTACTATATATAAATTTATCATTAAATGCAATGCTTAAGGGAGAGTACTATATTCCTGAAATAGTAAATTTCTGGGTTTTTTTTTCTGGCCAAGGCACTATATTCTTAATTGCTGCTTGATCTATATTTCCCATGTAGAAGTTTTGTAGTTTTTCTAATTGTGGTTTATTAAGTTTGCCTGGCAATTATGTCACCATTTGATTTAGATTTTTTGAAGCTATGTTGCTATGCACATACATAATCTTGATGTTTAGGCAGGGCTGGTGAGCCATTCATGTCATTATCATGTATTGCTTCTAATGATCATAGGAAAAATTTAAAAATATTACCAACCAAAATACTTCTCTCAGTGTAGAAGAGATGGGGAAAAAAGCTTTAATATTGAGCATAAGAGATTTCATGCATGAAGGCATTCCTCAGAAGACTAAAGATCTTGACAAAATTTCACACAATTTTTTAGAATAACATGGGAGAAAGAACAGTTAAAGCTTTTCTATCTTCTCAAGAGACCAGTAGATACACCTTTTGATTTCTGTGCACCTCATGAGGAAATCTTGTGTTAATTTATGAGTGGCAGGCTTATAATTGCAGAGTCAGAAGTTTCTCAAGTTTTCATGTAAAGTTAAATGCCAGGTAAATTATATTATTGGGCTTACTATGTTTTTAAGAATATGGTGTGGTAATTGTACTTACTTCATAGGGCATTATAGAGGTTAAATTAATGATCTGTAAATCTTAGAACACTACAACACATAATAATTGTTTTGTATATATAAAGCCATTGTATGCCTATGGCTTCATAGATATAAATAGCATAACTTCTATAACATCAATACAAACAGCAAAATTTTCATTGAAAACCACATATTTGAATGATGTGATAAAATTATTAAACAGGATTATTTATTGTTCAAGAGCACTAAGGGACCTGTTTGTTTGTTTTTTAATCGTCACCTGAGGATATTTTTTCCCGTTGCCTTTTAGAGAGAGTGGAAAGGAGATATATATATAGAGAAAGAGAGAGAGAAAGAAACATCAATGTGAGAGAGACATTGATTGGTTGCCTCCTGCAGGCGCCCCCCACCAGGGCTGCGATCCAGCCTATGACCGAGGTACCTGCTCTTGGCCAGAATCAAACCCAGGACCCTTCAGTCCAAGGGCTGACGCTCTAACCGCTGAGCCAAACCAGCTGGGGCAAGAAACCTGTTCTTTTTTCTTTTTCTTTTTAAAATATATCTTTATTGATTTCAGAGAGAGGAAAGGAGAGGGAGAGAAAGAGAAACATCAATGATGAGAGAGTCATTGATCAGCTGCAGCCCGCAACCCAGGCATGTGCCCTGACCGGGAATCGAACCCCGATCGCCTGGATCCTAGGTTGACGCTCAGCCGCTGAGCCACGCCCGGCCGGGCAAGAGACCTGTTCTTAATGCAGTTGCATGAACCTTAGTTTTGACTATATTTGATACAGTGATAGTTACTTTTTTTGTAACTTGGTCAATTTTTTCTCAATGTTGGTCAAATTATTTAAAAATTAAAGAATATCTTTTAAATATACTTTATTCCTAGTGTTAATATAAACCTGGGTAATATAAGTCAAAATTTACAACCTCTATAAAACACAGGCTACCACAAAAAGAATTATAAGCTCTATGCCATATAATATTTCAGGCAATATGCACTCATTTTAACAGTAATTGTAGGATTATAAGATGGAAAGCCTAACATATTATGTACAAAATATTTGTAGATAGATTGCCAGAAAAAAGAAAGACTTACTAGGAAAAAAAAGTCACACACTCCTGAACAACATCAACTTTTATATATTCTGTATAGGTGTGCTTTTTCATATGAAGCACAGATTTTCTAAGTATTTACTCTAAAGATAGTGACTTAAAAGGTTGGTAAATTCACTGAGCATTAAATAACACATTTGACCAGTTATGATAATTAACACTAGAAGTGCTATTTATATCTGGTAAGATAAAGTTACATTTTTCATTTCTGTTTTTGAGCATTCTACATTATCAATGTCACCATCATGCCATGCTCTATTTTATTTTATTGTGTTTCTGACAGCATGTTCTGCATGTTTTCTGGGGAGGGGGCAAGAGCAGGTGGAAGGGGTCAATGGGAGAAAAAAAGGACATCTGTAATACTTTCTGCAATAAAGATAATTTTTTTAAGTGGTATCTGATGTGTGTTTGTATTAGTAAATTCCAAGAATTATAGTAATATCTGAAATATAGTAGTGTTACATTAATTTTATAATATACATTTTAATAAGAACATTTAAGTAAAGTTCATGTAACACAGAACAGTGCATACTCACCCATATCATTTTGACATTTAAATAGATATTTCAGTTAAAATTTGTTTTAATTTCATTCAGACTATTTTTAACCAAGATAATTTTAATTCCTTCATACACATAGTTTAACAACCTATACCTTACTATGACTGTAGTAGTTGTCTATTAAATTTTATTCATATAAGCTTATTAAATCTATATACTAAAGTTTTGACATATTTCTTTCCTAGAAATACAAAATATTTTTCTAAACTTATATAAAAGAGTTCTATTAGCAATTATTGAATGGTTTGAGGGGAAAAAAATAACTTCAATGTATATTCCAATACTGAATAGATTTGACACTAAAATGAAAGCATTCACTTTTTATTCTTTGAAGTTTGAAGATTTCAGTTATATAAGAATAACATTAATCAAATTCTAAATATAAATGTTAAAAAGAGAATAATGGTATTCTTATATACTTAGATTTGGATATTATTGTGTTGAAGGGAATTGGTACTTTTTACTGATGGATGGGAGGGAAGGATGAAAGTATAATTTCAAAGAGATAGAAACAAATTACAGCCTTTGAAAAACATAATAGTAAGCATAATTGATATATATATAAAGTCTATAATTTTTAGCACTTACTCAGTACTGATGGTTGTACTATCAGACATAAAATGCATTTATCCTCAGTTCCATGGAGACTTGGAGAGGTACCCCCAGCTACACAGGTTGGGGCCTTCGAATGTCAGGGTTCCTGCCTCTTTCCAGGCCCTGCAAGGCCAGATGGATTTTAACACCCTCCGCAGAAGGACTCCAAGTCGAGAATCAGCACCGCAGCAGTGTCACAGGGAGAAAGATGATACGGATTCTGCTACACAGGAACCTCCTTTGTCTTGCTCTCAGTGTCCAGGACAGTGTCCCCAGAGCAGATTTCTTCCTGTGCTCCCAAAGCAGGAGGTGAAGCAGGGAAGCATTTCTTTCCCTTCCGTACACCAGTCGAGGACAGCAGTTAAGTGTTGGGAAAGGCGTCCTACCAAAGCAAGCTAATCAACAGAATGGTCTTACCTTCCTGCCTGACGCTGCTCTTGGATGAGGCCATGCTTTCTAAAGAGTTGTTGATGTTTACTTCTAAATGTCTATTCTTTATTAATAATTCCAGTTGGTTTTCTTTCACAGTGAAACTTACTGGAAGTGTAGGAACTACTTAATATTTCCAAATCCTCACTTTGTTTTTTCCCCCCTTAACTCCTTATTATATGAATTCTGCTCTATTTATTCACTAAAATTGTTCTTCAAAGTTAACAATTACCTTTAATATAAGTAATTTAATGAGCATGTTTTTATCTTCTTTTTATTTGGCATTTCATCATACCCTTTCTTGAAAAGTTATTTTCCTTTTAGCTTCCTCCTCTTCAGTACTTTCTTACACTTTTTCTATTTCTCAGATACTCCTTTTTTTTCTTTTTGAGTTCTGCTTTCTATACCTGTAATTTAAGCAGTGATATTGCCTTGAGTTTATTATTATATTTATTTTTCACTTTACCAATAATCCTTGAAAAAACTTACTGAATCTGTGTATAAGTTGATTTTAAAACTCATTTCTGAAGATAAGAGAAGTAGAGAATAAAGGATAGAAAAGATATTGCCTGCGTGTAAAAATCATTATGTTTCTTTCTAGCTCTGTAACTTTGAACATGTTATATAATCTTTCTGTGCTTTGGTTCATCATCTATAAAATAGTGATAATTATATTGTCTATCTTTTTGGATTATTGTGAGAGTTAAATGGATTAATAAGTACAAGTTCTTGGTACATAGGAAGCCTGCATTACCTGTAATTTATTTTTAATAATAGTTGCACCTATTTATTACTTTAAAAAATCTGTGACAGAGATTTTTATTAAATCTTAAATTATACAAATTTTTACATAATTTTATAACTATTTATCATATATTTTCATATAATATGTAGACCTTGACTTCAAAGCTTTTATTTTTATTTTCTTTGGATTTCCAGCAATGCCTCAATGCTTGGACTTAGGAAATTTACAATTTGGAAGCACAAGTATTAAAAGAGAGCATATGATGATCACATTGTTTGATTAGATCAAAATTAGAGCACAACAACACAAATCGTACCCCTTTCCCTAAATTTTAAATGTTGGTTAAAAGACTTTGAGCATTTAAATTCTATTTTCCATCTGTCTCTCATCAACATTTTGATCTCGTCAATGCCTATGATCACAAGTCAGGTCCTCCAAATCCCCTCCCTCCCATCAGTCAAATGAAAGGCCATATAGATACAAGGTCAAATACAGAAATACCAGGTGGGACAATTGGAATGGTCTATTATATGTTTTTCCAATTCTTTTATCATATTTCTCTCTCTTTCTAAAGTACACCCACATGTGCACGCACACACAAATACATACCCACATGCACATACACACACACCTACACACATATACTTGAAGGCTCCTTTCAGGCTGCTTTCATGGAAAAATTGCTACCTATCCCTCTGGATGTGATTACTTCTCTCCTGTATCAGTGATTTCTTTGCTATTATGAAAACATAGCCTTATTATTATTCTATATTGAGAACAGAATAATGCAAAATTGACTTACTCTGAAACACACAGTTTAGTTTTTTTGTAAAAAATGAAGTTCTCAACAGGATTGCTAAACCCTAAAATTGATGAACAACAGTAGTCATTTCACTGTCTTTGGAAAAGAAGGTAGTCTCTCTCGCCAGCAGAGATTGTTTCCTGTCTTGTCTTAAAGGAGAATGAGACTTCAAATCCTGCTTTCCAACCCAGGCTTCTCAGATGGATACTTAAAATTCCTTGGAAATCTTCTTTTAAAATTGTACATTCTGTCAAATCCTAATTGTCAAAATTGATCACAAATATAAACTTATCTTTTTTTCTAAAATATGTGCTAAAAACTGCTTAGGTCATATAATACCTTTTTTTTTTCACTTATAAATTACATTATTAACTGTATTTTCTATAATATAGTTTATATCACATTTGATCTCAATCATATGGAGTTCATTTCAGTGCACTATTTATAAAGACATTGCTATAAATCCATTGTAAGTAAAATCCTTTCTAAAATAATCATGTGAAGGTTTTAGAATGATTGCAATTATTTTTGAAGACATTAAGCCAAGCAATTACTTTCATTAATGTTTATGTTCCCATTATTCTGATGGTTATAGTGTGGGAGATATGGAAACTATGTAATACATCACGATTTCAATAAACTTATACTTCAGCTGTGGAGATGAAATTTGGAAAGTTAAAACTTTAAAATACAAAATGGAAATAAATCATGTTATACACTGATGCTCTAAAAGGAGAGATAAATGAAGAGCAGAAAGCTAAGTAAAGACTTTTGGAAGAACACAAGTATGAGCTTAGTGGCATTATAAATAGAATCAAGAAAAAATGTAAATACACTGCACGTATAAACTTCTTCCAAACAAACCCGAATATAAAAACACATATTTCCAATTAAAAATGTGCTATAGTATTTTGGAGCCAGATATATATGCGTTTAAGTGCAAAATTCTACATAATGTAACCCTTTGCCTTGGACAAGCCATTTTATCTCCCTGTGCCTCACATTCAAAACCTGTGAAACTATCAATACAGGGAAGTATTGTGAGGATTAAAACTAAGATAATGTATTTAAGCACTGGGCCAATTAGAGCTAGCATGTGTTTCTATGCCCCTCATAGAAGCAATGACTTTGGCAGAGAGAAAATACACAGTAAATATACTGTTATCAGATTTGATAGAGATGAAAATTTTACATCCTGCCATGAAAATAACCTTTTTTTCCCTTGTACAAGGTGTAAAGTATGCAAAGCAGAAACATAAAAATTATAGACAAAGTATGATATCTATACGATATCAGCTTCTAAACATGAATAAAGTAAATGATTTGCTTTCAATAATATTGCTTTGAAAATAACTTAGTTCTTTTGTTTCAGGAGATAACTGCAAGGCCACTGAATACAGCAAGATGAAAAGCATGCTTTTAGATTTACAAAATCAAAAATATATTACACAAGAAAATGAAAACCCTAACGATGATGACATATCTCGGAAGAAGTTGTTGGTGGATCAAATGTTTAAATATTTTGATGCCGACAGTAACGGACTTATAGATATTAATGAACTAACTCAGGTATGATTAATGATTAAATTAACAAACTTATTTAAATTGAGCATATTCAATATATTTACTTTTGTGTGAATTTATTCTCTATAAATAAAGTGTATCTTTATATTATTTGAGGATGTGGGCATACACTTTTTTTTTTAATATATCTTTATTGATTTCAGAGAGAGAGAAACATCAGTGATGAGAGAGTCATTGATCGGCTGCCTCCTGCACGCCCCCTGCTGGGGATCGAGCCCGCAACCCGGGCATGTGCCCTGACCGGGAATCAAACCGTGATCTCCTGGATCCTAGGTCGATGCTCAACCGCTGAGCCATGCCGGCCAGGCGGCATACACTATTTTTAAAAGTAAAATCTGACTACTGTATAAACAATGTTAATTTCAAGGAACTGTGTTAGATTTTACAGTTTTAAAAAAGAGATATTTGACTAGTTTTTGTACCTTAAATACATAAAGGAATTACCAGTTCTCTATTTTATAGAATTTGTGTGATATCTTCAGGTATATTCTGGAGCCATTGTAATGTTTAATTTTCTATCAGTCAATAATACCTTGTTTATTTTGTGTTTAAGGGAATTATTGACCAGCCATCGAACACATCTATAACAACATAACGTAAATAAATTATTTAAGATGATATTGAATTATGGACATATTTCGGCACTTTTTCAATAATCAGGGCTCAATTATAATATAATTA
This sequence comes from Miniopterus natalensis, assembly GCF_054644295.1. Lineage (NCBI taxonomy): Eukaryota > Metazoa > Chordata > Mammalia > Chiroptera > Miniopteridae > Miniopterus > Miniopterus natalensis. The sequence goes on from NC_142084.1 coordinate 48,606,133, forward strand.
AATTTTATTTAATATTTTCCACATTATTAAATTTAATTTCTTTGAAAATTGTCACCTAAATGATACATGAAAAAAACTTGTTATCAAAGAGAATACATAAATAAGCAAAACATCTTTATGTGAGCCACTTGAAAAAATAGAAATATCTTTATGTGTGTGTCAGTGACACAGATAGACTGTTTTGAAGGAAACTGGAATATCCAGATTAAAGAATCTAAACTAGTTCCGGATAGTACTGGGAATGTAAAATAAGGGCCATACAATTTCTTCAGAAATAGATACAGGTTTCAAGAAGTAATAGAGAGAAAAAGCCAACCTAGAGTGACTAGAAAAATGATGATAGCAATAAGGAATGTTGCTGACTTATTGCTATAGTGTGTCTTGTATAGCAGTGTATAGCAGTTAATACAGTTTTCTAAAAGAAATCAATAGTCTATTTCCATAACATTATACCATTCATCTTTTACGGTTAATTTTATGGCTTATTTAAAAAATCTGCCATTATAGAATATTGGCCTTATCATGCAAGTATTTCTAAGCTTTGGAATAGTGTAACTTAGTTTCAAGTCTTCATATTAAAGTGACCTTGTGAGCAAGTTGACCATAGTTCTTGATATTCCAGTTAATTAAAATATATATCATTTTCATTATCTTTTTGAACTCAGCCTACATTTATTGAGTAGTTATTAAGTCCCAGGCACTAGGATTTAAGCATCAGAACTCTACAATTTTAGGGCAAAATTAGAAAACTTTTAATTAAGCTATCATGTTGTCATATACCTTATGATTTATTTTTCAGGAGTGAAATGCTTTAGAATTTTATATTTATATTAATAAGAAATAAAAAGTTAATTAAATTAAAATGAATTTATAATTAAGGCATGCCACCTTGATCTAGGTGTGTCTAACATATTTGAACATATTGTGATTTTGCTTTTTACTTCTTATTTTTACTTTTATAATATTTTTAGTTTTTATTAACATTTACACCAGTGTCATCATTGGTTAAGTACAAAACATGATCCGACCAAATCTAGTTATTAGCATAATACCCATAATACCCACATCTAAATCCCAAAAGAAAATTGCTAATCATTATAGAATGACAGTGGCAGCCCTTCATCTGTACATGTGTGAAGTTTCTGCTACATTCAAGTTTGTCTCAGTTGCCTACGGTGGGCATAGCAAAGTACCGCAAACTGGGTGGCTAAAACAAACTTTCTTTCAGCCTCTTTAAGCCCAAAATTAAGGTGCTGGCAGGGCCATGCTCCCTCTGAAGCATCTGGGAGAGGATTTTCCTTGCCTCTTTCAGCTTCCATTAGAGCCTGGAGTTGCTTGGCTCGTACACGTATCACTGCAGCCTCTGCTTCCACAGTCACACTGCCTTCTCTGTGTGCCTGCCTTCACATCAGCTTGCTTCTTCTTAAAAGGACACCAGTCATATTGGATCAGGGTCTACTCTACTCCAGCATGGCCTCATCTTAAGATATCTAATTATATTTTTAACAACCTTATTTCAAAAAAGGTCACATTCTGAGGTACTAGGGGTTAGGACTTTAAAATATCTTTTGGAAAGACACAATTCAACCCATAATAAAGTTCATCTGATCTAAAGTTTAGTATTTTTACCTTTGATTGGAACTTGCTTTATGTTTGGAAAGTGTATTTCCAATTCCTCTGAAAGTCTGATGTGAGAGCAAAAATTATCTGCAGAATTCCATTGTTATCTTGGCCATCTATTAGGTCCATGCAAGCAAGGATCTGGGAAGGTAATGTTTATTGACTTCCTTCTGTATGCATCCCACACCACATAAGTCACCCTTTCCTTCAGCAGCCTATAGTGGAAATGTTAGCATCTCATCCATCAGCAATCAATTATGAAAAGAGCACAAAGTTATAACAGGCACCCTAGAGAAGATATAATAAATTTATAGCACAATTATTGTCTTCAACTTGTGTATAAGTTGCAAATGCTTTTTAAGAATATGTATGTTGTGTTATAATCAATAATACATATAAAATTTACTTATGAAATGTCATAAATTAATATAAAATTTAAAAATAATTTAACTTTGAGTTAAGAGGGAAAGGATCTTAATGGTGTCTCTTAAAAATTTACAAGCTATTATTAGCAGAAAATGTAGCATGCAACCTAAGATACTGTCAATGACAAGTAAAAATTAAAGAACATAATTGGGCTTTGAGGTTTTATAATGCAGCAGGAAAGCTGGCTGTACATATTTTATTCTTACTCTGCATAATGAATATATATTCTAGAGTTGCTCTTGCAGATTTTCAAGTAAATTAGAATTTAGAGGTCTATCTAGTTGACAGAAAAAAGACAATAGAAAGCAGTAGCTACAGGGTTAGGATCTTTATTATCAAAGCTAACAACTTGTCATAGCAAGGAAATATTTGCTAAAATAAACCACCTAGTAATAGAAATAGGTTTTCTTCACCACTCCAGCTTAATTTGATTATCGATACTGAACATTTAGTCTTCCAGACTGAGGCTGATTTTTTTTATGTTGGAAATATCCAGCAATAAACTGCAAACTTATCACAAAATGGAAGTTTGTACTTTCAAAAGATTCTTGTTTTATGAAGTTGATAAAATTTATGTTAAAACAACTGAGGATCTGGAATAATTTAAACAGGTTATAATTGAAGAGAAATCAACAAAGATTAAGATGCAATATGCACTTCGAAAGATCAAAAGAGAATGTTTAAAATAGCAAAAAATGAGTGGCCGTAAATTGATGAAGTCCTAGGATATATATTTTTTAAAATATGTCTTTATTGATTTTAGAGAGAGGAAGGGAGAGGGAAAGAGAGAGATAGAAGCATCAATGATGAGAGAGTCATTGATCGGCTGCCTCCTGCACGCCTCCCGCTGGGGATCGAGCCCGCAACCCGGGCATGTGCCCTGACCGGGAATCGAACCCTGATTGCCTGGATCCTAGGTCGATGCTCAACCGCTGAGCCACACCCGGCCTGGCAGTCCTAGGATATTTTTCAAAAATGATCTTTTTCAGGACCATGGCATAGTGGTTTAGAACTTTGATTATAAAGCCCGGGTCCAAATCACATCTCTACTACTTTGTAACTTTTGGCAAGTTAAACTCTGTGTCTTAGTTTCTTTTTTTCTGTATATTGACAATGATAACTACCTACTACATAAAATTTTATGTGATATTTATATTATTCAGAATATGTAAGATTCTTAGGAACATGACTAGCACATAGAAAGCATGATGTAATTGTTAGCTACAATTATATTTTCAAATCTAATATTTGTGAGGATGCTGTGATGATAATGGAAATAAAGAGGGCATATAGGGTTGATTTAACAAATGAGCAATTGATCGATGTTTCCCTCAAACTCAGCCTTTGCATTTTTTATTGCTTACTGTCGGATAGTAGGTTAGAACAAATCAAATATCATTAGTTACCAGTTATTATGACACAAAAATCTATATATGCACTATTAATCATGCAAATAGTTTTAATACCAAGGTTTACAATGAAAAAATTGTCTTGCAGAAGAAGAGAATTAGTTTTGGTGATTCTAAGATATTAGAAAAAATAAATGATAACAAGTTACTTATTTTGCTCATGTCACTTGAAGTTCTCATCTACTTATCTCATAAAGCTAGCATGAGTGTTGTTAAATCCTGAATTCTATTCTAGAGTAAATAATGTTGTTCTGCAGCCTGTGATGTTGTACATTTTCCCCCAGAGTATGTAGTATTCTTGATTTTGCAGATATAATGTTAAATTGAAGTAACCATAAAAAAGAATTACATATATATTTATTTTGAGATGATATATATTATACTGAAATATCTCTATATATCAAAATGTCAAATACCTAGTTTAACAGAGTTTTTTCTTGCCCACAAAATTGTTATATGAAATAAAAAGATATTATAGTAACTGAGTTATAGTAACAGTAATAGTAAAAATATTATTATACTACTATACAATACCTGTTAGATATAGTAATGTCTGTTGTCTGTTGTTCCCTTTTCACTTCTCTTTGAGTTACACATACACACATACTCACACACACAAATTTTCATTTGCAAAAAGCAATGTGGAGTTCATTGAAGATGTATAAGGGATACAGAGGTTGGGTTGACATCACATATTGCACAAATCACAAATTAAAATCTTTTTGATGAAGCCTTGACACACTTTTCCCATGGGCTTTGCCTTTTTCCTTTACCATGGATGCAGTCCCCAGCTTTGCCTCTCAACTCCTCAACTGCAAATCCTCAATTTTATCTGGGCCTCCAAATTTTTTATGCAAAACAATATGGTTCTACTTTAGATTTTCCTCCTCAATTTGCATAACCAAATATATCGCATTTCACAATTGACAACATTTACCTTTATTAAAAATGAATGGCAACTTATAGAATATCAGAAACCAATATCTGTTATATTCCTCCCTGTGGGGAAAATATATCTTCAGTCCTGGAGAGTAATAGAAATTCCTAGCCTCTGTCTTCTGACGTATTTTTTACACCTTCAGAGTGCAGTAAAATCTCATAGCTCTCCCTTTCCTCAAGATTTCAGGATGATATGATCTAAGGTATAAACAAGTTTCTCCTGGCAGGCTGGCATGTAGGAAAAGGTCATTGGAAGAGAAAATGTTAATGATCATTTGTTATGAAAAGAATCATAGAATTCTTCTGTGTCATTTATTCACATGGATATTGAAGTCACTAGGAATATTGAAAGAGTAAAAGTGAACAGAAATATTGTGAACCAGGAGCTTTATCCATTCATGAATTATGGAGTGAGAATAAGAGAGAATCCTATGTAGCTGAATGACCTGAGATTCAAAGAGTAGGGTCTATCAAACTATCTAATCTATCGATCTGCCATCTATTTATCATTATCTATCTATATCTATCATCTATCTATCATCTATCATCTATCTATCTATCTATCTATCTATCTATCTATCTATCTATCTATCTATCTATCATCTATCTATCTATCTATCTATCTATCATCTATTTATCATCTATCTATCTATCTATCATCTATCTATGTCTATCTATCATCTATCTATCATCATCTATCATCTATCATCTATCATATCATCTATCTATCCATCATCTATCTATTATCTATCACCTATCTATCTGTCTATCCTCTGGTGAATATTGGTTTGGAAAGAGGAAATAATCAAGAAGTGCCAATAGGGAGGCATGTGGTTATTTTATCATCTTCCTTGCACTGGATAGAATGGATCTGAGAGAAAAAATATCCTCCAATTGTTAAAATTATTGGACAAGTGATTTTCTTAAGGAGCAGCCAGAATTTTTTTAAAGTCAGTATGGTAAAGAACATGTTTTTATAAGAAATAGAAGACAAAAGAGAATTTCCTGATCAGAGCTGGATTCCCAGAGGGCACTTTGATGGGTTCAAGTTGGAAAGAAATAGAGATTGGATCAGATTGGGAGATGCGCACAGCCACAGAGACTTGGGTTTCATAGGGCTTCAGAAGTAAGTTAGGGTCTGAAGCACAAAAGAATTTGTGCAAATTGTCTTTTAGAGGAGAATGGATAACTATCTCTTGCATTGCAGTCCCATATATTTGATCCTCAGGGTAACATGAGGGGATACACAGGCTGACATCACTCACTGCAATTGCACTCTTGAGTTTGTTGGCACAATACAAAGTAAACTGAGGCATATTAAAATTTTGAGAGTTTATTTGAATAAAGATTATTTCAAAATGGGAAGCCAAACTGGAAATAACTAGAAGCACTCCACAGAAGGAAGTTAGGGGAAACTTTTATATAGAAAAGGCAAAAGCAAACTAAGGAAATTATTGATCAGCTGTAGTTTAAATCAAATGGCTGTTTGTGATTGGATTTCCTTGGGTTTTGATTTAATAACCTTGAAGCATTTATAGGCTTAGATTTTGGTTTGCTTGGTAGGCACCTTTGCATTAGAGCTGCCTTGGTCTAATGATCTTCTTGTTTAATTAATTTAAAAGCAGCAAATATAGGATTCTTGGGGTGAAATTGTTCTGACAGCTTTGAAAATCTGCTTCTGTGTTCTCTCCCATTTCATAAAATAACCCACCCATAGAATTTAAGTAAGCAAAGTCATTCTCTCGTGATTCTGAGTTTAAATAAGCATCTGTATTGAGTATATTGATTTAGCTTTTTCTTCATTTAGATTCTGTCATCTTAATTAGCCAATTCACATTAGGAATGCATATTAGAATGAAATATTTACCTAATGTGCACAAATGCCAACTCTTTATTAAAATAATAAAAAGAACTATGTGTTCACAGGATTTAGATTATGTTATACATATTTGACTTAAAAAGCCATTTGCTCAATGACTACCATATGTGAATACATTTACAAAATTAAATAAAAAGCAAGCACAAATAAGACTAGATATTTTTAAGCTAACAGTATGGACATGGCAATGGTGTTTTTTGTGACCTTCATACTTAACAATTTTCTTTAAAATTTTTTAGAAATGTTACATGGGGATTGGACCCTTAATCTTTATATTGTGTTTATAAAGCCTGTTACATTTTTAAAGATGTTTTGAAAAGGTTCTGATGTCTAGTCAGCATATTTATTTAACACCATGAGATTGGTAAGAATTGTTTTGTCTCATAGATACAAAGCTATTCTAGTGGGAACAAATTAAATACAAATAAGTAAACACTTGTATGGATACAGAAGAATGATAAGTGAGAACTTCCAGGAAATGACATGGTAATTAATCCTATTTAACATTTTAAAGCCCATAAACCTATCAGGTATTCAAAATAAGGCCACAGAAACTAGGTGTTTGACTCAGAAAAGCATTGGCAATATGGGTAGTTAGGTCCTAGTAGTACTGGGAATATGCTTTCAAAGCTAAAGATTTCAGAGTAATAATAACAGCAACAATTAGCACGTAGAGAAAGGCAAGGCCTGTAATTGTGGATTTTGGTGCAGCTCAGGGCTACAATAAAAAACCAGTACTCTCAATTGTATCTGGAAGCACAAGTAACTGTTGCTGGAGGTACCCTGGTCTGGAAATAGGTGCTTGTTAAGCCCTAGGAAATGAATTTCGGGGATTTGTGCCATGTGGGAGGATCTGAGGTGTATTGGCAAGATGTAGTGGAAAGGCCTGCAGGGCATGGATGCCCCTGAAGAGGCTGCCTGACTATCTCATCCATGACCAGGTAGTTCAGCTCCACCTCCCTGCGAAAGAAGTCCAGCCTCTAGGGCTCAGGCCTGCACTTGGTCCCACCAAGCCCAGGAGGGGGGCCCAGAGATGCTGTGCCATTATTTCGGCATAAGCATGCCAAGCTTCAGGAGCTGAGCTTAATAGCTGTTCCTTCCTGGCCCACTTCCGGCCCTCGCATGAGCCTGCTCTGCTGGCACACCCAGGCCCACCGGCGGCTGCCGAGGAAGCGAGAGCCCGAACCTTGGGCCTGTGTTGAGCTTTGATTATATTTCCATGGCTTGGGAGAGAGTAGGCTTTCTTTCAAATGATCAGATCTGTTTTCTGAATCTCCCTGGGTCTGTGTTGGTACATCCCCCTATCCAAACCCTTTTCCTAATCTTCCAGGATCTCATTTCCCTACCCTATGCGACCCTTTTCCCAGATTGTCCCAGGCTAGACTCCTCCCCTTTACGGGTGCCATTTTAGCCCCTACTATGCATGCCTCATATTCCTGCCTCCTCACCTGGATTCCGCTGTGCCTGTGCTTAGGGGAAGGACTTCCCCTGTGCCATCTGGGCTTCTGCTTCACATGCCTCAGCAGAGGAACTTCCCGGAGCTGGTTCTCTGCCCCAGTGCGGTGGCTGCAAAGCTACTTCCTGCTTCATCAGGCTTAATGTCTGATTCCATTTGCTCCCTTCCTTTGTTAATAACTGATGCCTAGATTAACTTAAGTAGTTTCAAATGTTTTTTTTAAATGCTGTTCATAATATGCACAACTGAAAAATTAACATTATTTTTTACTTATGAACATATTACTTGTAGCATCTTTCCTTTAGAATGTCAAGGTGGATTTAAAGTGTTGTTATGCATATAGAAAACCCTTGCAAGCCACATAGAAGGCCTTAAAAATAAAATACTTTTTTTCTCAACAGAGGTTTAATAATGTTCTCTCTTTAGCTGGTCTTTCAAAAGAATTAATGTTGGCCCTATATTATTATTATTTTTCAATGTTTTCTAATATATTAGACATGCTAAAAAACCTAAAGCAGAACTTAAAAAATGTGCTTATTTTCATTTATTCCTTTTCTTAATATAAATATTCTAGGGTGGTATCAGTTACATATGATTAAACAATTATAATACTAATTATTTACTGTCCTTTCACTTTGTTTATTTTGAGAAGAGCACTGTTTAAAAGTAATTATCTTGTTTATTTAATTTTTTTATTACATGTTCCCTCTCATCCTCTTTAGAATATTACCTCCTTGGCAGCAGAGATTATGCCATTCTTACTTACTAATTTATTTCCAACCTCAGCACAGTTCTTGGCATATTTTTTTGTAAAGAGAATGGAAAGAATGAGAGAGAGAGGAAGAAAGAGGAGAGGAAAGAGAGAAAGTATACAGGGAGGTGTCCAGACTAGTTAGTAGAAGAGCTAGCCCATATTGAGTATGAAGGGGAAGCTTAAAGCTAATGTCTGGAGATGGATATTCTGCCAAAGGAATATTTTTATTTTCTGCCTCTTGGGCTTAGATGTAATTTACGCATTTGCCAAGAGAAAAGTGAATATATCTGCCTCTTCTCAACTTCACAAATGTGATCAACTTTCTTTAAGATAGAAAAGCCCTGAGTTCTAATTTCACTAAGATCATTGAGGCTTTGGCATGGTCATAATTAGTTTGGAAAAATAATTTGGATGAGAAAGAAATCAGATAACTTGAACAGATATATGAGTATTGTATATGTCCAAGAATTCACAGTTGCCATCCTCTCCTGTCTTCACCAAGGAAAGCAAAGAAAGGACACCGAACTGGCAGATTACACTCCTCTGTCCTCTTATACCCCTTCTTCCGTAGTCTCATCACCATGACCTGCCTTAATACCATCAAATTCAATCCCATGTATATTATATCTTTTATGAATGTCAGCATAGTAATCTTGGATTTCCAAGTCAATCTATATCTCCAGAAATCTAATGTGCACACACCTCTATAGCAGGGAGGCAATTTTCTTACCTACCTCTGACACTTTCTATTTCTCTTTCCAGTTTTATTTATTTTTAGATAACTTATCATCTAACATACTCTATGTTTACCTTGTATATTTCTTTGATTTCCCCTTCACTGAGTGTAAATTTTGCATGGGAAGGGTTTTGTATATCTTTCTGTTGGCCGGTTTCTGGATCCAAGACAGTGCCTGACACATAGTAGACAATCGAAAATGATTTGTTGAATGGATGATGGAATAAATGAATGAAAAAGAATACTAAGGAGAATAGTTTATTTTGAGGAGGGACAGTTTTTATTTTTGTTTTTGAACTTTCTGTTTTGGAACAAAAAGAATATAGTATCAAAAAATTGAATCATCTCTGAGCTATTACAATTCCCCATGCAAATTTGACAGTTCTATTATGTTGATGTTAAATGTACCCCCTCTTGAAAGCTGTGTGCCTGAGATCCCTTGATGACATACATTCTGCTGATATTTCTATCTCATCACACTGACTCTAACCTCTTTGGAGCCCAAGATGGATGATATTTAATCTTTAGTCAGGGAAAAAAATATGTGTCTGTGTGTGTGTGTGTGTATCTTCAGTAATCTACAATAGAGTGGCCTACTAGACTGAAACATCATCATAGATACCTAAATGATAAAATAGTCAATGACTCTAGTCCTTTCATGAATTATTAGTCCAAAAGTAAGTAACATGTGTTTTGAGGAGCCTAGAGTGGGAAATTTTTGAAACTTGTGGCAGATAGAAAATGAAAGAAGTTCAGGGAATTATCAAAGCCCTACAAGTTTGGATCTCCTGTGCCAAAAAATACTTATGTATTACTAGGTGCCTGGGAAAGAAATCTACTTAGATTTTTTTTCCCAACAATCAAATACTCATCACTTTAAGGCTATCAAAACTCTGGTTAACCAAATCAGTTTTTTCCATGCTGATGAAAACTCATAGGAAAGTAGCTCCCTCATGTGAAACAACTCAGGCTGTACCAAAGTCCAGGAAACTTACTAGAGAGAAAAAAATATGAGAAAGTATGTTTTAAGTAGACTATTTCATTGACAAAAAATGAAATAAATGAGGAAATCATGTATTTAAAATTTTGATGAATGAGGTAGTGAACTGCTTCTCTCCTGTACATGGGCATGGCCCAATAGAGATGAACAGGGTTTTAGAAAGGCCACTAGCTAGACCATGAGCTTATCTAGGGCCCTCTCATTAAAATAGCATGCCCAGGTTAAGTTCTATAATCATGATCAAATCAAAATCAAGGTAGTCTTATTCCAGAGCCAGCATTCAGGAAAAACAGTAGAAGTTTGTTCTCTTGGTCTAATCCATGATTTAATTAGAGTAAAGTATTAAAATAGAAATAAATATGAGATAGAAAATGATGATAGTTCTTCCCTCAATTTTTTTCCATCTTCATCTCATTACAAAAAAAAAAAAAAAAAAACAGTATGAGATTAAAAGCCACTAAAAATATTATTAAAATACCTGACCAAACCCTGCTGTCACTGCATCCTAAAATTACCACGATAACATTACAAATCTTTAAGAAGAGCATAGCAAGGTAAGATCAAATACACTGTTTACCCTCCAACCCAAGAAAACTCATTTTCTATGATCTAACAAATGACAGATGGAGAATGACCGAGAGCTCTGTTGCTTTCTAAGTAGAAAAGCATTATTTGCTTTCTCATTAGGCTCATAGGAGAGATGGCTAAAGCCATCAGGTAATTTTGTTAATCCCTCCAGCTGGACTGTCCTCAAATGTAGAACTTAATACTTGCTATCACCAATATCTATTTATATGGACCAATTAAAACAGACAAATGTTTTGCCCCCTCCCCCAAAGCTGAAAATTAACCAATGAAATTTGAATATAATGTATCAGAATAGAGAAACCATTATGTTATCGGAATTGACTTTAGCAGTGAATATGTTATCATTGCATATTGTCCCTCAGGTGGCCAGGGATGGGGCTGAACATTCTAGTCACTCACATGCTAAGCTCCATCTTCAGAGCTCATCCACACACAGAAGTAAGTGAACTTTTAACATAGAATTGTTCCAAAACAGGGTTAAAAAATAAGCTCAAAAGCGCCTGAGAATCTTGAGAAATTAGAATCACAAATCTGTCATTGATGTAACAAAGAAAGTCTGAAACATATTGCTCTTCTGAAAGAAACAATAATACATCGTGAATGCACAACCATACATACACAAGTGGGTGGGGAAATCTTCAGTGGGTTATTTGGATAAGCACATTATATATAAAAGTCATATTTTTAACTTTAAATGATTACTTTTGAGAGTGTTCTATATGTAGTCTTGCCTCTGACTATATACATGTATATATGTATGTGTGCATGTGTGTCTGTGTGTAATGTTTATTACCACCGTAAGAGATAGATGTTACTATCTTCAATGTCTAATTGAGGAATTGTTAAGTGATTTTCCAGAAATTATAGAGCTGTTAAGTGGCATTGGCAGACTCTGTACCCAGAACTGGCTGACTTCATAACCTTTTTTTTTTTCTGATTGCACTGCATTCCATTTTTTAAAAGAAATTATTTTCTTTAATTTTATTTTTCAATCACAGTTTACATTCAGTATTATTTTGTCTTAGTTCCAGGTATACAGAATAGTGGTGAGACAATTCTATACTTTACAAAGTGGTCCCCCACAATGTTTCCAGTACCCAGCTGGCATGATATTATTGACTATATTTCCTATGCTGTACTTTACATCCCCATGGCTATTTTGTAACTACCAATTTGAACTTCTTTTAGAAGGAATTAGGGGACATCTGTACTACACTGTGTAACATTTTAAAACACACACACACCGTGATATACAGCTCCAAGCAATATGAACTACAGTGTCTGTCTGTGGAGAGTGTAAAAGAAAGCCCATGGAGCAGCTATGCAGCTACCCAGAGTGAATAGGAATGCTTGAAAAATCTTGGGGAGCTCTTTTATATGACAGGCAATAGTCAAAAGCAGTAGAGTATAAAAAACCTCCAGCCTCAGCCCACAGGACAGAGCACAGAGTAGAAAAGCAGTTGGATGTTTTCCTCACCCAGGCTTGGATAGATTTTCATCATCAGTCGGTGCATTAATCCTATATGGCTCCTGGAAGCAGTCATTTGCTTAATAGCTCCTTTGTGACCGAGGGAGTTAATGCACAGTCCCAAACGGCTGCACTTCCAGCAGGGAGGAGTTGAGGCAGAGGAGAAATAAACTTTAACTTATTTTTTCACAAATAATACAAGGACAAAAGTTGGAACAAACGATTTCACTTGTTTTGTTGGAAAAGAGCCCTGTTTTATTTTGACACAGGTCACTGAGACATAGGAAGCAATTTTCATATGGAGGTACAAGTATTTTCTTGAATCAGTCAGTATAAATGGAGCAAAGTAAATGAGTGAAATACAAAATATCCTTTTAATGTTCAGATTTTCTGTGTCCTACTGTGATATTTTTGTATTGGAAAGTTCAGACCAAATTCCAAGTATCTATCTTAACTTTATAATTTTATATCTTTGAGACAGTTAAAGGTACTTGTCCAGTAACTTAAAACCAGATTTTTTTTTAGATTCAGTTCTTTGCTGAACTGCACACTTAAAACGATCTATTAACTGATTATTACATATAATTAATAATACTATAGAAATATTAAGATATATATAATTGTATGCTTACAATTTTCTTGTCAGGTGATAAAACAGGAAGAACTTGGCAAAGATCTTTCAGATTGTACTTTGTATGATCTACTGAAATATGATGATTTTAACTCTGACAAGCATTTGGCTCTTGAAGAATTTTACAGATCATTCCGTGAGTATTAGATTCATTCCCTAATTTCTCTTTGTTTTGGTTTTTTAATTTTCTTTTAATTTTCTGTTTATTTACACAAAAGGTATGTTTGCCTGGTCTCGGAATACAAGCTGTGTCTTAAGAGAAGTAATATAATTGAGATAATTGAAGTGTTTGGCTGCACTGAAGTATTTGTAAAAGCTAAGGGATTTGGTAGTTCTAAAATGAGCTGGAAATATTCAATAGCCCTGGTTCTGGCTTAAGACATTAATTCCACAGTGCAGATTTCAAGGTTATTTTAGAGTAGGAACAGCGTTTGAACAGTTGTCCTCATGTAACAAAAACAGTTTGATTAATTCACACATTGACTTTATTTTTACTTTAGTCAGAAACCAAAATAGATTAATAGAACTTCAAATGTACAATTCTGTGATACATGATCTGAGTACTGCATTGTGTACCCACCACCCAAAGTCAAATCATCTTCTGTCAACATATATTTGACCCCCTGTACCCTTTACTACCTCCCACTCCTTTTGGTAACCACCACACTGTTGTCCATGTCTATGAGTTTCTGTTTTTCTTGTTTGTTCATTTGTTGCTTACAATTTTATATTCCACATATGAGTGAAATCATATAGCTCTTAATTTTTACTGTCTGGAAGGTTATTTTGCTTAACATGATATTCTCAAGGTCCATCCATATTGTCTCAAATGGCAGTGTTTCATCTTTTCTTATGACTTAGTAGTCTTCTATTGTATATATGTACATCTTTATTATATATTTTAACAATAATGAGCATAATAATACAAATTATATTTATACTGTTTCTTTGCAAAATGTTATAGTTTCTAAATTGTTTAAAGACTTCTTAAAATTGACTGTGCTTTATAAAGCAGTTATGAGGATGATTTGATAAAAATAAATTCTGCTAGGTTATTCTTTTATTCTTTTAAAATTAATTCAAAAGAGAAAGAACTAAGAGACAAAAACAAACAAACAAAAACAGAAAAGAAAGGTTTAGGAGTTGTGTGCAAAAACATAGAAAAAAATTAATTAACTGGTTGGTATTTGAAAATCACCAGAGAATCAATGTTAAGTAAGATTTATTTCAGAAATCTTAAATTTCTGAAAATTTATATATATATAAATTTTACACATATATATGTATATATATATTACATATTAAATATATATACATATATCCAGTATGCTATATATAAATATGCATGCATTACATATTGTTTTCCAAATGTATATTATATAAATATATTGGATATATATGGCTTTCCAAAAAGGCAGGCAGTAGGGTCTGTACTTGATATAAAAATATATGTTTCTTTTGCATTATACCTCTGCCATCTATCAGTGATCTAATATTAGAGAAATTACTTAAATATCTGAAAATCTATACAAATAAGGATAGTAATTTACTTATATAATAATTTATATTAACACATTGAATTATATTTTATGTAATACTTGATACAAGCCAATTAATAATATGTAGTTGCACATCACAAACCTATATATTTAAAAAGTGTATATAAATATACCTAAGGCAAGATATCACTATGCTCTTCCGATTTAATAAATTGTGTTTCCATTTTAAATGACAAGAGAGAATACAAGACAAGATGACTGAGTAAACAGGTATCCTTTAACATTGTTCTCAAGGCTAGACTACTTTTCAAAGGAAACAACAAAGCAGCATATTTATTTCATGTATATGTGAAGAAACTGAAACATATAGAAGTTAATAACTAAGTAGTCGAGTTTATAATCAAACTCTTGTCAAACTATTTATGAAGTCTATGTCTTTTCCACTGATCTTCACTCTGTAGTAAGCATTGCTTTGTCAACTCAGGATGGCAGGGAGAAGATATTATGGCTCATCAGGGAAGGAATTATTATATTTTACATTATACTGTCCTGCAAGATAGAAGGGGATAAATGTCAGAGAGGCCTGCATAAGATACTAAGTGAATTGAGAATATAATCTCCAGCTTTGGGAATCAAGGAGACTTTATGAAGATGGTAACAATTGAATTAATCTTCAGGATGAGTGGATTTGGACTTTGGGAGATGGACACAAAGAATAACATAAATAAAAGCTGGAGCACATGACATACTAGTGTATTTACAGAGACTAGTCCAACTGCAATATACCTTTCTGGTCTAAAAGTCTATATAAATATATCAATTATTATTACTATTTTACCAAATTATTAATCGGCCTAATCTATCAGCTCCTGTACCCCACCCCTATACTGTTATAATACATATGACTAAATATCAGTAGTAGTTGAAAAATATCAGTAGTAGTTGAAATATGTAGCAAATAGCAGAACATATTTTTGATGTTATATAATTTATCAAGCATCCATAAGATAATTAAGTGGCTGTAATTGTGTAGGATTTTTATTCAAAATATGCTTATTATTGATGGTGGAATGGTGGGGCTGGAAACAAAAAACAACAGCAATTAAAATAAGTGTGAATAATATGTTATTTCCATGACAGCACAACCAAGATTGAATAATGGTCCCTGCCAATATCAGTAAATAAGAATCTTTCCTAGAATACTGCTGCTTGCACCTACCATGGGGAAAAATAATACTGTTTAGGGGGATAGGGTTTGAAGTTGCTAAGGAAGGAAGGTAGTCAGTATTGTTCTAATAAATGAAATTCTGCAATTCAGAAATCTGAATCCTCAGTAGAAATGTTCAATAGAGAAATAGCAAAACATTGTTTATAAAGGAACTCTGTTGTACTAGGAACTACTGATTTGGATGGAAAACTGTAAGACTTTGTTAGCTATTAGAAGGTAATTCGGTTACAATTTTATGGAAATTATTGAT
Organism: Miniopterus natalensis; assembly: GCF_054644295.1. Classification (NCBI taxonomy): domain Eukaryota; kingdom Metazoa; phylum Chordata; class Mammalia; order Chiroptera; family Miniopteridae; genus Miniopterus; species Miniopterus natalensis. Next base: position 48,622,016 of record NC_142084.1, read on the forward strand.
AGTAAATACAATGAATTTAATGAATATTGTAATGATTCTGGCATTAGGTCAAAATTCTATATAATACAAAAGGTATACATTTTTAATATTCCAAGTCACAAATATATTAGGTAATGAAAGATCTTGTAATCAGCAATCATATCATGAGTCTTTTCTTTGGATAATCACAAAACTATCTCTTAACAATGACATAATGATGTTCACATAATTATTGAGAGAAGGCAATTTTCTTAAGCAATGCTGGAATTATAGGAGATAATTTAATATTCCTGTGGTCTCACCAGGCAGTTTTCTGGAAGGTTGTTACATTTTCAGTGTTACATCCTTGTTTAAACAGATCATGAAACTATATAATGACCCTTCAGAGATAGCATGGATGTGTCTGCATTAGCAAAAAGGTATTTTTACTTAAATGTGAATAGAAAATGTATATCTCTTTCTCTCCATCTATTACAACACTTTACAATGAAAACCACATTGTGAAGTTCAGTGACAGGCTTTGTATAATGACATGATTTTTAAAAGTCATTCTATTATAAGATGCTAGGTAGTATCGTGAATAAAAAGTGTGTAACAATAGTGAGAAAGCAATCTATTCAAAAATTATATATTAAGTACCTATGTGTATAGAGTATTGTGATAGTTAAAGTAACTTGAAAAGATAGGATTCCTTTCCCTTAGGAATATATACTCTTAGGCAGACAATGATAAAAACGAGAGATATAGTGAGAGTAAAAAATAATCATTTTTTACATCCAGAATGCATTCCCCCTGATAGTTCCTAAAAAGAAAACCCAGAAAGCTAGAACAATCCCTAAATGAATATCTATGAGAATAGACTAGGCCAGAGAAGTTAAGAAACTTATCTTGATTTACTGGTAGATATAATGATAGACAGATTTCTTGAGTTCCAGTTTTTTATTTTTTCTACAATGGTGTAAAATGGAAGAAAGTAAAGTAATGGGTATTTAGCGAACAGGAAAACATTAATGATAAAAAAAAAATAGCACATTTCAACTGTTAATTATACTATTACATGTTATTACAGTAGTTCCAAAGTTTTCTATCAAATCAATTTTTTTTCTTCCTGAATAAGATGAATTATTTTAATATTTCCCATGAACATTAGATGGCATTCTTATTTTTTCTCCAGAATTTTGGCATTATTTTTTAAATTATTTAAATTTTACTAACATATTTAAAATAAACTCTGTGTGAACATCAAGTAGTTTCTATCATTCATTGTTTGATTAACAAACTTAGAAATCTATTTAATGGGAACTAATAAATTATAAATGAGTTCATTGACATAACTTGGAATACTTAGAGTAAATATTAAATTCTGTGGTCAGATCATGGACCCTCCTCTCCCTGGCACTTTGTTTTCTTAAATATTTTTAGTAAAGTGTGTAGATTTTTCAGTGCAAAGGTTACTTATAGAATTAAAAGGGAGTTAATAGTGCCATTATTAACTACAAGAACCTAAATGAACACACAAAATTGTTTTTTCACCTCTAAATTAAAATTTTGATTCAGTTTGATTTGCATGGAACACTGTATTTTTGCTATAAATCAGTAGGAAAATGCAAGTGACTCACCATCAGACAAGATGACCATATATGAATTGAGGCACTTAATTTCAGGAGTGATGCTCAAAAAATGTTTATTTATTTTTGCAATCAAACTTAATTTATATGATTAAGTGCCATTATATGGTTGTTGATTTTAGGAATTTTTTTCCATTTGGAATTTCTAGATAACCAAATTGACTACCCAGAGAAAGGATATTTGTATTGAAAATTCTTTCTATGTACCTTATTTCCTGAGTTAAATCATAAATTGCCTTAACTGTGGTACTAAACCTTAAAATTATATAAAATGAGTTTGTGTAATTCTTATAAATTCTTGAAATCCTATTAAACTGATATGATTTGCAATTTTCAAAACCATATACCTGTACTTTAAGATGTATATATGTAATAGTGGTTCAAGTTGTAATGTCACATTTAATGTCTACCAATCAAAATGATCTTTATGTGTGGAAAGGTCCAAAGGAAGGTGTGTTTATGCTAGACACAAAATAAGTAGGTCTTGCTGGCAAAATGTATTAACTGAGAACATTGATATTGAAACTAATTTCTTTCTTAAAAATAATAGGTAATTAAAATTCTAAAGTTCAAAAATATTTGAAAAACATGGAACAGTTATTTTAAATCACCTAACCATTCATGATTACATTGAAAATGTTATCTCTTTTTAATGAAATACATCTTAATGGAATATAGATTTGATAATGACATTATAAGGAAAAGGAACTTCACAGACATCTAAATAAGTTTACTGAAGACAATGCTTGCTTTGTTAAACTTAAAAACTATTCTCATTATCTCTAGAAATCTAAATATAACATGTCATTAAGTAGAAAAACTTATGTGTATGATGCAATAGTTTTTTGTTAATGAAAAATAGTTTTGAACAATTCATTGCAAAATTTTTGAGTGACTCAAGTAAGAAGAGTTTAACTTATTTTCTTATGGATGAAAAGTTGAAGTTGAAAGGATAAACTAAATTAGTTTAACAAAGTAGAGATCTGAACCAGTGAATGTGTTTAATGGCATATGTATTATTCATATTTCCACTGACAATTCATTTTACTAGAATCTTACTAGAATTTTGCTAGAATTTATAATAACTGTCTATATTACCATTCTGAAAAAACACATAGGTGACATCTCTACATTTTTTTAAATGATTGCATTTTACTAGAATATACAAAGTGGTTAACATTGTCTTTTGAGATCAGTTTATCTTACTCTATATTATGATTTTTTTAACTTATGAGTTGATGCATTTCTTATATGAAGAATATTATTTTTGTGAAGTCTCATTAAGGGTGTAGATTATTATCAGGCCCTCAGCAGACATTTTGACATTCAACTAAAAATGTATAATTCAGCATTTTAACACCTTTTAACTATGTTTAAACAACAGACAAAAGTGCTATAAACACCGCTGCCTATAAATATTTACTTGTTTTTATCACCCCATGTTGTAATTAAACAACTTTATTTTAGTACCCTGTTTGAGAATGGTTTTATATTAGCACTGCATTCCCAGTTTTTATAGCTTAAAAACTAGCACCTTTCACAGATAGCTATAGATATATGAAATAAACAGTGCCAGGAAAAGATTTTCATGTGAGACTGCACTTCTCCTTCAGTTAGTATTTTTCAATCTTTGGAGATTTTGAACGTTTTCTTGTTATCTTTTTATTTCAAACTTGACTTGTCAAGTTATCACTTGCTGAAATCTAAGAATTTTTGAGACATTATGATAGTTTAGGGAGATAGTAGGATTTATCAATTCTAATTGAAATTATTCCTCAAAATCCAGGTTTACACAGTCATCTTTTTTTGCCCTTTAAGCAAAGAATTGCATTCTTTTCTCCATAAACTACTCACTCTTGCTGTTGCTCAGCCCAACAAAGTAAAATACATCGCATCTGATATTTTCTGTCCCTAAAAGTCATTTTATAATTTGTGTTACTTGGCCTTTTACTATTTTTTTAATGCATGAACTGCTATTTAAAAAATATTAATCCCCAAAAGTGTAAAAGTTTGATTGTAATAGTATATAACTGTCTCCACAGAAACAATATCAGTTGAGACAGTATTTTTATGTTTAGAAGATCTATAGCTCTAAAAGTGTTAGTTGATTTGAACTGAAAAAGATTTATGAACAGTTTCATCAGTTTTTATTTTATTTTAGTTGAGACATAATTTCAGAATGTTAAGAACTGACTGATGCCAATTTGATCATTAAGAGCTATTAGGTTTCTTGTAGCATCTATCAGAGACCTCAGGTAATTTGAGAAGAATGAGTGCCTTATGTCACCTCCTTAATAGAAACTGCTTGCTCGGCTACCAGGTGTTACGTGAATGTTTGTATATAATGTGCAATTTGGCATGAGGCTTGCATTCACCTTTTATCACACTTTTATAAATAGAAAGAGATATAATTAAGTACGGAGTTATATTATTGTTGTTTCTAATTCATCTTATAATGTTATGGAAAATATAGCCCAAACTTTGTAATAGTTGAGGAAGGTACAAATTGTATCTGCTTTGACTCCAGCAGTTCAGTGGGCCCTAAAATCTATCTATAGAAGTTGGATGCATAATATATCATAGTCAGAAATTGGTGGTGCAAATAGATTCCTTAAATCAGTTGGATAGGATTCTCAGAAGGTGTTACTATCTAAAAAATTCTACATAAGATGCTCTCATTCCTTATGCATCCCTGACCATATGCTTTTACTACTCTTGTTGTAATGTGAGTGAATCATCCATTAGAGAACGAACAGAACATTTAATATAATTAAAAGACAACTTGGCCTGACTGGCATGGCTCAGAGGGTTGAGCATCAGCCTGTGATCCAGGAGATAGTTGTTCGATTCCCGGTCAGGGAACATGCCCAGGTTGTGGGCTCGATCCCCAGTAGGGGGCATGCAGGAGGCAGCGGATCAATGACTCTCATCATTGATGTTCCTATCTCCCTCTCCCTCTTCCTTCTTCTCTCTGAAACCAATAAAGACAATTAAAAACAAACAAACCAACTTGCACCTGGTTGAGCATAGCAGGCTTAATGGTTCTGAACTTGTCCACAACCTAAACAAGTTAAATTTACAAACTGTATTCTACTAGAAGGAAAAAAGAAGCATGCTCTATTCTGAAAGTCTGCTACTTAAAAAAAATAGATTCCAGCTAAAACACCATCCCAGATGCAATTGCATATTTCTTCATTTGGAAAATCTTGTGAACCTTATTAACTCATCTAACAGTGTAAGAAATGATCTATAAAATTTAAAAATTTTAAAACACAATACCTCCATTCTGCTTTCCACAGTGACTGCACCAATCGGCATTCTTGCCAACAGTGCATGCGGGTTCCCTCTTCTCCACACACCCTCACCAACACTTGTTTGTCGATTCATTGCTGATAGCCATTCTGACAGGTGTGAGGTGATAATCTCATTGTGGTTTTAATTTTCATTTCTCTGATGATTAATGATGTTGAGAGCATCTTTTCATGTCTATTTACCATCGGTATGTATGTGCTCTTTGGAGAAGTGTCTATTCAGATCCTTTGTCCATTTTTTAATTGAATTTTTTTTTTTTTGGTGTTGAGTTTTGTAAGTTCTTCATAAATTTTGAATATTAGGCCCTTATTAGATGTATCAGCAAATATGTTCTCCCATTCAGTGGGTTGTCTTTTTATTTTGCTGATAACTTCCTTTGCTCTGAAAACATATTTTAGTTTGATGTAGTCCCATTTGTTAACTTTTTCTTTTGTTTCTCTTGCCTGAGGTGATATATCAGAAAAAATATTGAAATGCCCGAGATTTTACTACCTATGCTTTCTTCTAGGATTTGTATGGTTTCAAATCTAACATTTAAGTCTTTAATCCATTTTGAGTTTATTCTTGTGTATGGTATAAGAAGGTTGTCTGTTTTCCCCCTGTCCCTAGTTCTATCCCCAGAAGGAAGCATGCAGGAGGCAGCTGATTGATGACTCTCATCATTGATGTTTCTATCTCTCTCTCTCTCTCTCTCTCTCCCTCTCCCTTCTTCTCTCTGAAATCAATAAAGACATATATTTTTTTAAAAAGGTGACCTATTTTCATTTTTTTTTTTTTTGCATGTAGCTGTCCAATTTTTCTAACACCATTTATTGAACTATCTTTACTCCATTGTATGTTTATGCCTCCTTTGTCAAGTATTAATTAGACTATAAAGTTGTGGGTTTATTCCTGGGCTCCTTATTATGTTCCAGTGATTTATAGGTCTGGATTTATGCCAGTACCATGCTGTTTTGATTACAATGGCCTTATAGTATAGTTTGATATCAGGCAACCTCAAAAATTAAAAATGGAACTTTCTTATGACCCAGCAATTCCACTCTTGAGAATATGTCCAAAGACCTGAAACACTAATTCAAAAGAATATATGCACCTCTATGTTCATTGCATTGTTATTTACAATAGCCAATATTTGAAAGCAGCCCAAGTGTCCATCAGTAGATGAGTGGATAAAAAAGCTGTGGTACATTTACACAATGGAATACTACTCAGCCATAAAAAAGAAAGAAATCTTACCTTTTGTGAGAGCATGGATGGACCTGGAGAGTATTATGCTAAGTAAAATAAGCCAGTCAGAGGAAGACAATTGCTATATGATTTCACTTATATCTGGAATCTAATGAACAAAATAAACTAGCAAAGTGGAGAAAAACTAATGGATACAGAGAACAGACTGACAGGTGCCAGGGGGCTGGGTGAGAAGGGTGATGGATTATGCAAAGAATAAAAAAAAGACTCATGGACAGAGAAAACAGTATGACTGCTAGAGGGAAGGGGTGGGGGAGGCAGAAGAAAGTACTGGGGGGTAAATGGTGGAAGACTTGACTTGGAGTGGTAAACACACCATGCAATATATGGATGATGTACTGTAGAATTGTGCATCAAAATTCTACAGTAATAGAATTTTATTAACCAATGTCACTCCAATAAATGCAATAAAAATAAATAAGAGCAAATTTTACCTGTAAAATTTTACTTATACATATTTCTGATATTTTGGAGAAGGAAGTTACAAATGTAGTAGATTTAAAATACATCTGCAAGACATTTCATGCTCATGGATTAGAAAACAATATAATTAAGATTTCAATACAACCCAAAGTGACCTATAGATCCAATGCAATCTCTGTCAACATTTGAATGGTGTTTAGAAAAGTCCATCCCAAAATTCATAAAGAATTTCAAGGGACCCTGGATAGTCAAAATAATCCTGCTGATGGACAAAATGGCCTCATATTTTCTGGTTTTAAAACTTACTGTAAAGCCAAAAGTCAAAGCAGTGTGGTTTTGGTGTAAAACCAACATATGAATAGACTGGAGAGCCCAGAAGTAAACCCTCACCTACATGGTCAAATGAGTTTTGACAAGAATGCCAAGGTCATTCAGTGGGTAAAGGACAGTATTTTGAACAAATAATAGTGGGAAAACCAGAAATCCACATAAAATAAAAAAAGATAGAGCTTTATCTTATGCCATATACAAAAATTAACTCCAAACCAATGATCTGAATGTAAGAGCTAAATGTATAAAACTATTACTATTTGATGAAAACATAGAAAAAAGTCTTGTGACATTGGACTTGGCTGGTGATGACTTCTTGGATATAATGTTGAAAGTACAGGTAACGATAACAAAAATAGATAAATTGGATTTGATCAAAATTAAAAACTTCTGTGAATCAAAAAAATCACTATCAACAGAGTAAAAAGACAATTTAGGGAATGGTAGGAAATATTTGCAAAACATTTATCTAATAAGGATTTAATACCCAGAATTTATGAAGAGTTTTTATAACTCAACAACAAAACCAACAACTTAAATAAACACAGACAAAGGACTTGAATAGCCATTTCTCCAAAAAAGATAAGCATATGGCCAGCAGGCACTAAAAATATGCTCAACATCACTAATCATTAAGGAAATATAAATCAAACCCATGATAAAATTCTATTTCACAGTTATTATTATGATTATTTTTGAAAAACCAGGAAATAATAAGTGTTGGCAAGTAAGTGGAGAATTCAGAAACCTGTGCATTGCCAGTGGGAATATAAAATGGTGCAGCTGCTGTAAAAATTGCTAGTGATACCTCAGAAAATAAAGCATAAAATTGTACTATGATCCAGCAATTCCATTTCTGGTATATACTCCAAAGGACTGAAAGCAAAGACTGCAGAGATTTTGTATATCCATGTTCATAACAGTATTATTCACAATAGCAAAAGGTGGAAGCAACCCAAATGCCTATTGATAGATAAATGAATGAACAAAATGAGATATATATGTACCATGAGATTTTATTCAACCTTAAAAAGGAAGGAAATTATGACACATCCTTCAAAATGGTGATCCTTGAAGACACTCTGCTCAGTAAAATATGCCATTCACCAAAACACAAAGATTATATATGAAATACACAGTCAAATTTAAAGATACAGAAAATAGAATGATGGCTATCAAGGGGTAGGAGGAGGGGGAAATAATAGTTTGTGTTTAATAGACACAGAGTTTCAACTGGGGAAGATGAGAGGTTCTGGAGATGAATGATGATGATAGAATCACAACAATGTAAATGCACCTAATACCAAAGAATTGTACACATAAATGCTTAAAATGGTAAAACTTACATTATGTATATTTGATTACAATTGAAAAAGATAAAAGTAAATGTATCTGCAAAAACTCTGTCAAGTATATGCAAATAGTCACAGGATACATTGACTTTTATTACCAACATTTTTATTTATTGAATAGAATGAAGAGCTTTCTCCTACTGCCCTAGGGGCCCAAGAAGCAATTAGCTATTCATTATGAGTCAGTTTTGTTAATTTTAGTTTATTGACATCAATTAGTGCAGCACTGGAACTCCCCAAGGAGTAAAGAGAAGACAGGGCATGCTTTCCAGACACATTCATCCCTTTATCCGAATCCACACTTATCTCTTCTTCATTATCTCTAGCTACAAGATAAGCAAATACTTCTTATCATGATGTTCTCTGTATCCATTTTTTTAGCTACATCCTCTAAGCCCTGAGTCCAAAAGTGATTTCTTCTTTACAGTATATCTTTGATCTCTCACATTATGATGGCTACCTTGCATTAAAAAGTTGAAGGATGTCAAGTCTCTCCCGCCTTAAACAGCGTGCTTCCTTCCAGCTGCCATCCTACTCATATTCTCTTCTCGTCTGACTTTTACAGTTGCTTATATTCATGGTTTCTTTACTTACCTCATAACCTAAACCCCAGGCTACCACTCCAAAGAAGCTGCTCTTGCTAATGTCAACATTAACTTGGTTGTTACTAGACCCAGTGGGATGTTTTTAGTCTTCATTTTGCTTGATGTCTTCTCAGTATGTGAAATTGCTTACTATTCTGTCCAATTTATTTATTTTTTACTTTTATCTTATTTTTATTTTTTTAAATATATCTTTATTGATTTCAGAGAGGAAAGAAGAGAGAGAGAGAGAAATATCAATGATGAGAGAGTCATTGATCGGCTGCCTCCTGCATGCCCCCTGCTGGGAATCGAGCCCGAAACCCAGGCATGTGCCCTGGGTTCAAACCTCAATCTCCTGGACCCTAGGTCCATGCTCAACCACTGAGCCACTGCCCAACCAGGCCTATTCCATCCAATTTAAATGCTTGCTTCCCTCGCCTTCTTACAGTCACCGTTTTTTCCAGGGAAATCCATGTATTTGGGGTCATTCCTCGGTTCAATGATGCATTCCCTTAGTCACCACATTAAGACTGAAGTTCCTCCCAGTGCTGCCCTGTGACTTTCTTCTCATGTAACCCACTCACTCTCCTTTGGAGATTATAATCTACATGCTCTACCTCCAGACTAGACTTCTCACCAGAACTATAGCCCGTCCTTGGCCCACTGAACACTGTCACTTGGATTCTCTTCTGGCACTTTAATACCATTTGTTCAAACCTACACTTACTGTATATCTCATGTCAAAGGCTATTCCTATTTCTGTGTTTGTACCTCAGAGCATAACCACCATATACACAGTTACTAGAGTAATAAAAATATTTTTTTCTTCTTGACCTTATTCCTCAAGGAATCCAAAATCCACATTCAACCTTTTTCCCCTCAAAAATTTAAATCATTCTGTTCCCTTTTCTCTATTCTTTCTACAAGTGTCCTAGTTAAGGCCACCACCATTTTATGTGATTTCCCTGTGTCCATTGCTGCCCCTCTTAACCTAGTCCCTTCTACCAAAATATTTGTTCTGAAAATGAAAAACTCATTCTGAAATCATTTTAAAGGCCTCTCAATCCCCTAAAGATATCAAGTGCACCCTCCTTCTTGCATGTATCTGTCAAGTCCTTCTTTAGCCTATAGTAGTTAGAGGTTTTTTGGTGGTTGTTTTTTGCTTTGTTTTGTTTACTCACAAGCTATAAACTTGCCACCCCAGACTACTATCCCAAAATGCTCCATTTCTTCTTGCTTTTTAGTCTTTATATCTATTGTTCACGCACTTTAAGCCATTACACTAACCTATACTTTCCTTAATTATAACTCATGCATCCTTCATGTCCACTGCCTTCCCGATCCCTGTGCTGTGTTTACTGGACTTGCCTAACCATTCCTATATTAATTCATATTTCTCCACTATATCACTCACCATAGTCTGCTGTAATTCCTTGTTTGGTTTTCAGAATTCTCTGTTGACTGTGGGATGCCTTAGATCATAGATTTAATCTATATTTGTTTGCTATTGCTGCCATAACACATACCAAAAAAGTTATTGGCTTAAATCAACAAATATTTATTATCTTAGATTATTGTGGGTTGTAAACCTGATACAGGTGTCAGTGCCAAGGTTGCATCCCTTCTGGAGTTCCTTGAGAAGAATCTGTTTCCTTGCCTTTTTCAGCTTCTAGAGGCCACACCATCACTTGGCTTAGGGATTCATTCTTCCATCTTCAGAGCAGGCAGCATTGGAACCAGCCCCCCTCCAGTGGTGATTCTTCTTGTTTCTTTTGCCTCCCTCTTCCACATACAAGGGCCCCCTGAGTATTCCAGATAATCTCCCCATCTCAAAATCAGTTGATCAGTAATCTCAGCTCTCTCTGTAACCTAAATTCCCCTTTGTCGTGTGACCTAATATATTTACATGCTCTGGGGATTAGGATGTGGATATCTTTTGCAAGAGGGTGAAAGGAGTTACCACAGTAAGTAGATAATATGTCCTGAGTACATATTTTATGAATGAAACAATAGTTAATACATTTTTTAAAATATTAAATTCGATATTTTAATTTCAGTGTGAATTTTAGTGTTTTTGTGATACCTATGAGAAATCATTGCACAGACACAGCTGTACTGTGTGAGCCAGTACAATATGGTGTAGTATAAATAACATGCAAGTGAAAAGCAAGAGACTGGAATTTTATCTCAAGGCTGGTTTTTACTATTCTCTATTTGAGAAAAGTTAGTTTTCTTTCTAAGAATCCAGTTTTTTGTTTTGTTTCACTTTGCTTTTGTATTGAAAGGTGGAGTTTGAAATGAAGACTGACATGCTTGTCCTACAAAAATATAGAAATCAAATTAGTACATTTAAATTTTTTTCTTAAACCTTCATTCACAATTAGAATATTGTCAATCAAAGCCCCAAAGGGATACTATACTATTTTTGACACTTGAATTGTTATCTGGCATTATGTGTCCTTGATTTATCTTTTGAATTGATATTTAGCAATGGTTTAAGTTTTAGTCTAGCTTATGAGAAACACAAGACAGATTTTCTTGCTTCTAGGGAGCAAGAAATTATATTCAGTTGTATATTGAGGACATATAACTGGGTATTTTCAATTATACTCAGTTTCAAAAAAAGTTATATTATTCTGGCTATGTACATTTTGAATATGTGCTTTAATTTCAAACAAAGGACAGAGATATTTTTCACTTGTTTCAAACTACTTCTCTCCCTGTCCTCTCTTCGTGTTATACTGAACGCCTTGTTTTTGCACAAATTGGAGACGTCAATCCCTGACCCTGGGGCCTCGTCTCAGAGCGTCTGTCATAAGTTGCACTGGATACTGAGGAGAATCCTATTCTTGCCCCTCTCTGTATAATTGCTCCCCATTTAAGTCAGGTTTGTAAAAATGTTTTGAGTCAGTGTGTAGAAAACTTGGTAGTTAAACAAATAGTGAATATTGTAGGGATACAGTGATTGAAATAAGTTGTATTAGTTTGCTAGGGTTACCAGAACAAAATGTTACAACTTGGTGGCCTAAAAAGAACAGAAATTGACTGCCTCACAGTTCTGGAGGCTTGAAGTTTCAGTAGGATCGCTCCCTTCTGAGTGCTGAATGAAGGACCCGTTTCTGGCCTCTCCTTGGCTTGTAAGAGGCCATCTTCATTTTTACATGATGTTCTCACTACACGTTTCTGTGTTCAATGTTCTTTTTATAAGGACATCTGTTATAATGATTAGGGCTCTTTTCAAGGACCCAATCTTAACAACTAATTGCATTTGCCCTAAAACTTTTTTTTCAAATAAGGTTGCTTTCTCAGGTAACGGGGGTTATAATTTCAACATATGAATTTTGGGAAGATGTAGTTCAACCCATAACACAAGTAGTCACATCATATACATCTTAATTACGCATACATAAACATTATTGTTGAAATCTGCCTATACAAATACTGATTGAAGTGAATTTTGGACTAGTGTTTTTCTATATAAATTTTAGAAATAATAAAGCACTTATAAAAGAGCTTGATTACAACTTATATCATTAAGGAAATTGTCATTCAACCAAAATATCCAAATAAATGAGAACATTCAAAAGACTCAAGTGAAGTGTTCTAAGTATTATAAAAAATATGCAAATAATCAAAGGCTTGTTTTGTAATTTAATATTTTGTTAAGCCAAATAGTTTTGATTTAGCATATAATTTTTGAAGTAGATGAAACATTATTATTTAAGTTTGAGCAATACCAATTAATTTGTTTGACTTTCAGGTAGGTGTTCTCGTTATATTTTTATTTATTTTGATAAGCTTTGACATTATACCAACAACACTTTTATCACAGTGCATTATATTAATTAGCCTTGTTTCTGGCTCAGTTTCAATGCCATTTTCTCACTTTTATTTTATTGTTATTCATACCATACTTTTTATTGGCTTTTTAAAAATGTAATATCTGGAAAAGTTAATGAGTGTCCTCTCCCTGTGTTCGTTTTTGACCTTTCTTATTTTGTCATTGAGAAAAATCATTACTAAGTATATTCTTAAGTATTATTTCACAATTATTTTGCCAAATCACATATATTTTAAAGGCTTTTTGGTTTCCAAAAGCCAGCAACATAAGTGATGCATTGTTAGGATTATTTAGAGGTTAATGGCTACTTCAAGAACTTGCTTGGCCAGGCGTAGCTCAGCAGTTGGGCTTCAACCTATGATCCAGGAGATAGCAGTTCAATTCCCAGTCAGGGCACATGCCCAGATTTCGGGCTCCATCCCCAGTAGGGGCCGTGTAGGAGGCAGCTGATCAATGACTCGGGTCATTGATGTTTCTATCTCTCCCTCCCTCTCTCTTCCTCTCTCTGAAATCAATAAACGCATATTTAAAAAAAAAAAAAAGGACTATTACCCCTTGTTTTCTCAGGTAAAGCACATTCAGAAGAAAATTGTCCAGAAAATATAGTTTGTAATGCACAAAGGAATATACATTCCTATTCACTGTAACAAGAGTAAATGTGTAACATAGTTATTATCAAACAAATAAGGGCTTTCCTCTTTAAAATATTATATCCATAATCATTTGGAAAACTAGTAAAAACAGTTTACTCATTTCTATTCACAGTCTTAATCTATATGATATCTGCTTATCATATGCTCAAAAGAATTGCACTGAAATTTTAAACATATTTGTCTTAAAACTGTAATCTTTAAAATTAATCATAATGATTATATTTAAATGTGTCATATTTGGCCCTATTTTTAATTTGAAGTTATAAAGCATATTACAAAGTAGTTGATTCAGAGAAAGTTCAAAACTGCTCCCCTGTTTTAAAACTCATTTTTCTTAAAAAATAATCAATGAATAGAGGTTAGCAGTTGGTGTTATCAAACATTAAAAAAATTAAAAGTTAGTAATGTTTCTCAGTTTGGAAATATATCGACTTTGCTGAAGTGGAAGTGCTGCTCTCTGATTTTTGTTATCCTTTTATCCTTTTAATTTAATATAAATATGCTAAAAGTAATGTCTGGGAGCAACTTCATACCTGTGCCCAACTGGTAATATGATGACTCTGAAAGGTAGTTCAAATATTAACATTTTTCATACTGTTGTTGAAGAATGAATTTATAAGGTAGGAGATAGTTCTACAGAAACAGTTGTCCTACATTCTGTGGTCCTTCCTGTGATTCCTACTCCATTGTAGGATCAGATTCCTTTTCCAGCTCATCATTATGATTGCCTGTATCTCCCTTTGTATGAAACCACAAGATTGACTGAAGGCCATGCTTTATTTCTTTCCTCCCCCTTTTCTTTATTTTCTATAGAACTAACACACAGTGCTCTATAGGCAAGCCAGGTATTAATAAAGGATTAGGTTTACTAAGGGGAATTATAAATAGGAATAGAAAAAGAAAAATCTGAACTTTAAATATAACATTTCTCATAAACCAAAGCCAAAGCACCCACAGAGTTAATAGTGATTCCTTGTGGGTTTCCCTGGTGACGAAACTTCCTTGCTCTTCCTGCTCTCTAGTATTTCTCTAGGAAAATTTCTCCTTCTGGGGTCCATTTTGTAAATCTCTATTCAACTTTTGGCAATCTGAATTTTATGGTATTGTCCAGAGTGGATATTGGACACTCCAAGCCCAGGTTACTTAAAGAACTGTACATTAATTTGAAGTGCAGAAATGACATTTTATTCTTTAGATTTTCCAGGACTCAAAAGTTTAATACAACACACACACACACACACACACACACACACACGATGCTAGTAGGCGCCTATAACAACAGCCCTATTATAAATATAGAGAGAAATTAAGAGTATCTAGAATAGCCAAAATTATTTTTCAAAAGTAAAAACAAACCTGGGGGATTTACATCTAATTTGAAAATATATTATAAAACTATAGTAATAGTGTGGTATGAGTACAAAGATAGACACATCCCACAATGGAATACATAAAAGAATCAAGAAACAGCACATGCATATGGCCAATTTATTTTTGACAAAGTTGTTAATGCCAAACAATGAAGAAAGAACAATCTTGTGAATAAATGGTGCTAGAACATTTATTCTTGCATAGGCAAAATAAATAAACTTTGACCCTTGCCACAAATCACAGACTAAAATTAACTTAAAATGGATCACAGACCTAAATTTTAGAAGTAAAACTATCAAAATTTTAAAAATATATGAAGTATTACTTACCTTGGGTGTGCAGAGCTTTCTTAAATATACTTTTAAAAAAACAACTACAAAGGGATAAAAATCATTAAATTTTTCTTCATCAAAATCAAAACTTTTGTTCATAAAAAAACACCACTACAGAAATAAAAAGACAACCACAGAGTGGAGTTTTGTTTGTTTGTTTGTTTGTTTGTTTGCTTTTAAAAATATATCTGTATTTCAGAGAGAGGGAGAGAGAGAGATAGAACATCAGTGATGAGAGAGTCATTGATTGGCTGCCTCCTGCATGCCCCCTACTGGGGAGTCAAACCAGCAACCCAGGCATGTGCCCTGACTGGGAATCGAACCACAATCTCCTGGATCCTAGGTCAACTGCCGCTGAGCCACTCTGGGCCGGGCCAAAGAATGGGTTTTAACCACATTTTAAAACCATATATCCAACAACAAAGGACATTATTTTAAAACTATAAAGAATTCTTTCAACCTAATAATAGATAGGTAAAAATCTCAATTTTAGAAATGGGCAAAAAAATTAACAGGCATTTTTCTACAAAAAGCTATACAAATGACAAATATCCATATGAAAAATGTTCAATACCATTAATCATTAGGGAATTAGAAACATTACATATTTATATACCTTACCAAGTGATCACCACAATAAGTCTAGTAACTATTTGTTGAATCGACTACTGATACACATGACAAAATGAATGAATCCAAATAATTATGCTCAGTCTAAAAAGACAGAGAAAAAATAGTATGTACTAGATTCCATTTATAATATTTTAGAAAATGCAAACCAATCTGTAGTGACAGAAAGAGAGTTCCTGTTTGCCAGGGGATGGTGGGGGGTTGTGATTGGAGGGAATCCAAGGAAGAGATTATAAAGAGATGCATAAAGTCTTTTGGAGCGATGGATATATGTTCATTATCTAGGATGTGGTAATGTTTTCATAAGTATGCATACATATTAAAACTCATCAAATTATATATACATTTAAATACATACAATTTAGTCTACATCATTTTATCTCAATACAGAAGTAAAACTTAATATAGTAATTAAAAATAATAGTAATAAACAAGAAAACTCATTTGATAGTGAGTGAAAACTGTTAATAAAAGAAATGGTGTAATAAAAATAAATGATCTCAAACCCACAGTATGTACAACACCAAAAATAAACACTAATGTCAACTGTGGACTTTGGGTGATTGTGATGTATCAGTGTAGATTCATGAATTGTAACAAAGGCACCCTTCTGGTGTAGAAGGTTGATAGTGGTGGGGAAGGCTGTGCATATGCAGGACAGGGGTTTATGGGAAGTCTCTGTACCTTCCTCTTAATTTTGCTGTAAAGCTAAAACTGCTCTACAAAAATAAAGTAAAAATATAATAGATGATCTTAAAAATCAATATATTTCTATTTATATATGTATGTTTTTCTCCTTTGCATGGCACTAGCATCATGTTATTTTTTGTTAGTTTGTTTTGGGATAGATATCCTCCCAAATCCTCAGTTTCTTCTATTTTGAATACTAGTGTTTTCATTAACAATCTTTATTATCTACCACAAAATTCCTAGCAATTCAAAATTCAGATGCAAATCTGAGATGCTTCCAAATTTTTGTGGCTTCTACATTCAAGTGCAAGCAAGAAAATGTAAATTAGTGTTGAATCAAAATTTATGGACACTTAGACCCAGTATTCTGGGTAATGAGGCAATGTATCATTTGAGAGAATGGGCTAGATTTGTGAGAATCTGGCTGAAGGTGGAAGTGAAAGGTCAACAATTGAAGATAGATTCTGAGAGAGATTCTGAGAGCAGCAAACTTCCTGCATAGCTTTTTATGTGAAGAGTAGTGGCCATTTCTTAAAGATACACCAAATTAGGAAAATCCCATTTGCTCAATACATCCTTTATGAAAAGTTATTTTAAATATATTTAAATAAATAAAATTAAATTTCACTTAAATTATTTTATATTAAATAAAATAAAATGCAAACAAAATGAAAAATATTTCCTGTAAGAAATTGTTTTAGATTTAGATATGCAATACTTCCTGTTTCAAATTTGTTGTCCATGGGTTCAGAAAGTATTATACACCTGAAAAATGTCTCAAGACAACTTACTTATAATTCCTTCGGCAATGTATTCTACAAAAAAAGATTCCATGTAATATGAATCCTTTTGTAGTTCTCAAAGGAATGCTAGTTTCATACAAAGCTCTTCTGTCACATAAATCAATATGTGCAAATGGGGGGGGGAGGGGAAGCCACCAAAACCCACAGACAGACAAGATTGCCATAAACTGTTTTCACAAACAGGAATAAGACCGACATAAAGTAACAAAAACTTTAGTCTTATAAAAGCTGCATAGAACACACCAACATACACACGATTCCAACAATTTCTTATTTAAAGCATTCTAGGCCAAAATCACTTTGAGTTTCTCATAATTTGAACATATAAACATTTGCATAAAAAAACCACTGCAGCTTTCCCTGCGCACATCGGTGAGGATCAGCGCTGCCTGGCCTGCGGCGCCCGGGGAGGCCAGCGCCGGCTTCGCGCTCTGCACCCTCCGCACCCCCTGCACCCTCTGCACCCTCCGCACCCCCTGCACCCTCTGCACCGTGTCACAGCGCATACGATCCTCCTGCATGTTGACATTTTCGTGCACCTGAAATTCCCTGGAATTCAGTTTTAATCACTGACCAGCTGCTCCCACCCAACTTCAACACAAATGCCTGTGGAAGTAAATGAATAGTTGTACACAGAATAAGATTTTGTTTGCTTTTATTTTAAATCTAAAGGGAATACTTTCTTCCACTTTTTAATAAATTTTCATAATTCAGAATTTCCTTTGCTTAAAATATCTATTTTTTTTTTCTTCTTTCCAAATCTTTAAATCACCGAAAAGAAGAAGAAGGAGACAAATCAGATATCACTGAGCATGATGAAGTCGTAATTGCCATCTTTTTTAAGAGTGCTGGGCTAGAAAGATTTGGTATGAGGACAGAGTTATTCAGAAGTGTGTGTTTAAAACCCATGAAGCTTAAAATGTGACATGCTCAGTATCATAAAATATTCTCAACTGCTCCACCACTCGGTCCCACACACTTCTAAACTTTCACTTACAGAAAGGTGATGGGTACAGGACAGTAAAACATTCATTTCATGAGAGTTATTTGGGGGTTATAAAATTGGGGGAGGTAGGTTAGAATGTAGAAAGTAAAACTTTCTAAAAGCTAAATTCATAAACACAGTTTGTGTTTGGGGCCGCACTCCCTTACAGGATATCTGGACTTGGAGGGAGGCAGCAGGGATTCAGTCATATTTAAAGGAAACAACAGGAAAGCGCATGTGGAATATACCTGCTATTCTCTGAATTGAGAACTGAGATGCAGAGACAGGCTCTGTTTGCCTCCCAACATGTTGCTTTCTGTGGTAATGTTTCCAAAGAGTAGCTGTAGGCTGACCATGCTTCTGTGGTAGGTTTCTGGGATTTTTGAGGCCATTCTCAGGTTGATGATTAGGTATGTGCATAGGGCAGCTATGAATGAGTTGAAGCAGCCGTGATGTTAACTGAAGAAAGCACCATATTTATTTCATAATATTAGGGGAGACTTCTGAAATCATGTCTATGAGTTTACAGTGTTATTAAGAAATCTGCAAGGACATCAGCTACCGTCACATACTTGTCATATTCTACCCCTTACAGAAAAGTTCTCCACGTCATTTCATATTTCACTTTTTTTTTTTTTTCTCCGAGAGAGGAAGGGAGAGGGGGAGAGAGAGAGAGAGAGAGAGAGAGAGAAGCATCGGCTGTCTCCTGCACGCCCCCAACTGGGGATTGAGCGCGCAACCCGGGCAT
Source organism: Miniopterus natalensis (assembly GCF_054644295.1). Lineage (NCBI taxonomy): Eukaryota > Metazoa > Chordata > Mammalia > Chiroptera > Miniopteridae > Miniopterus > Miniopterus natalensis. Next base: position 48,640,925 of record NC_142084.1, read on the forward strand.
GTGCCCTCACCAGGAGTCGAACAGCGATCTCCTGGATCCTAGGTTTATGCTCAACCACTGAGCCACACCAGCCAGGCATCATATTTCACATTTTAATTACACCTTAAATATTTATTATATAGTTCTCATAGAAAATGGCTTACCTGGTATATATTACTGAATCACGTGTAAAAGGCCGTTTAAAGTGGGTGAACTTCTTTGCCTTCTGAAATTGTATTCATTTTGTTTAACGCCTGTTTTAGTGTGAATAGTCAAGATGAAATAAAATATACCTCAGATTATTTGATTTTTTGTGAGCACTTAAGAATTTTGATTGTGCTATTTCTACATCATAATTTTATTAATAACATCAAAATTCTTAGCAGTATCACACATTAATACATTTCTGTTTTCTCTTGCTGCCTTAACAGATTGCTGTAAATTTAACAGCTTAAAAGAACCCATTTATTATCTCACAATTCTGTAGGTCAGAAGTTTCCGCATCATGTTGATTAGTTGAGCCCTGTGCTTAGAGTCTCACAAGGGCAAAATCAAAGTGTAGGGAAGGCTGTGGTTCTTGCTGGATGATCTGAGAATGAATCTGCCTCCAAGCTAATTCTGGTTGTTGTCCAAGTTCATTTTTTTGAAATCCTCACCCGAGAATTTGTTTATTGATTTTAGAAAGAGAGAAAGGGAGGAAAGAGAGAGAGAGAGGTGAGAGGGAAACATCAATTGGTTCCCTCCCATACAGGCCCTGACTGGGGATCAAACCCACAAACCTAGGTATGTGCCCTGATTGGGAGTCAAATCTGCAACCTTTTTTGTGTATGGGATGATGCTCCAACCAACTGAGCCACTCAGCCAGGTGGCCAAATTCATTTCTTTGCAGTTGTAGGACTGAGGTCTCCCTTTGCTTCCTGGCTGTCAGTGGAGGGCCACTTTTTGCTCCTAGGGCTGGCCACATTCACTTTTATGATTTCCATGTAGTACCAGTTCCAGCAATGGCTGGATGAGTCCCCTCTTCTATTTCAAATCTCTATGATTTCCTTTTCTAGTGCATCTCTCTGACTCCAACTGAAGAAAGTTTGCTGCTTTTAAGGAATTGTAAATAGATAGGGCCTGGATTATCCTGAATCCGGGATAATCTACTTGTTTTAAGGATGCCGCCTTAATTACATCTGCAAAGATGCTTTTGCCACGTAAAGCACTCGCAGGGGTTTAGGGGTTCTGGATATTAGGGCATAAGCATCTCTGAAGGGCCATTATTCTGCCTGTTACAATACAGGATAATATTCTAGCCAAACCCCGAGATGTATTTTGTGCATCTACTGCTCAGTAGGAACCATTTCACCAGTGTGGGCTATACAGACAGACACACAGGTATCCCTCTGCAGCTGGTCATCATGTCCCAGCTTCAGCAGTGGTGCTTTGGGTGTACGGTTTCAGGGTTAGGGCTTGACAGTGCTCAGCAGTTCATCTGTTGTTTTCTTCCCCTGAGCTACGTGCCTGTATAATCCAGAGGAGCTTCCAGATTTAGACAGTCTAAATGTGCAGCAGAAGCACATCTTTTTCTAAACCCCAGTCTTTGTTGCATGTACGTCATCAGCACAGAACTCAACTCCTCATGGTGACTTTCTCTCTTGGACCCTCTGTGACAGCATACCATCGTTGGTGGCATTCGGATCCTTTAGAGGTTGTAATAACCTTGACTTTCAAATAGGAAGTATCTAACACGCTGATTGCTTTTTTCTCAGTTCCACTCTTATCTCCTGTGCCAGTTTATCCATTCTCCTTAGCAACCAATCATCTGCATGTTCATCTAGGCAGACCATTGGCAGCTTTGACCACTAACCTACCAGTTTTTGTTGCTCTTGTAGTTTTTAAATACCTTCCTATCCAGTGTTACGACTACTTGCCTTTTCTCGTTCTTGTGCGACGCTATGGACATTAATATCGGCTGTGTAATGGTGGAAATCTAAGCAATAATACAGCTACATCAGAAAGTGCCAAGAAAGATATCTGCATCTAGACAGCAGATGAAAAGCCTTATTTTCTAGTGGTGAAAAATTTTCAGTACCTGGAAGTTCTCTTCTGGCCAAATCTTCTCTCTCCACAATTCACTAGAGAACAAAGAGAGACAGGGAGAGAGTGAGCGGAGAGAGAGGGAGAGAGAGACATAAATTACTCTACACGTTTCCTTAAAGGACATCTTAAATTGAAAATAAGCCGATGACATCATCATCTCTTTCAAGCTATCATTTCCTCTATGATGTAAGCACCCATTTCCAGGCCCAAATCTTTGCACTGCCTTTAGTGTCTTTTTCCCCCTGCCCTAAAAAATCAGCTATCAACAGTAAAATTCCATTTAACTAAATATCTCTCAAAAATGCCTTCTTTCCATCCACTTTTTTTTTACTAACTGGCTAGTCTTTCCACGTTTATTGCCTAGAATATTGCAACCTCTCCTAATTAATACTTGTTTCAAGAAGTCTCAAGTTAATTTCTGATCTCTAAACTGCTGACAGGTGATATTTCTAAATTCCCAAACTGTTACTATCTTACTATAAATCTTTATAACTTTGAAATCAAGCTGAAACGTCTTATGATCTGGACTCCACTTAACTTCTGAGCATCATTTTGCTTGTTTCCCTTTTCTATTTGTAGCATTTTCTACCCTCACAGATTTTGACTCAGCACATTTGAAATTTCTCATACTTTGTTTTAATCCATGGTTTTAAAAAGCTACTCTCTTTTCCTTGAACACCCTTTCCTCTCCTTTCCCTAGTTCAGACTTTGCAAAACTAAGAAGTCACCTTTTTCAGAAAGCCGTCTCTTATATTTACAATTTTCATTTGTTACCACTTCCCTGCTGCTACTTTAATGACAAAGAGAGGCCTACGCTGAGCCGGGCAATGGAAGGGGCGGAAGCAGATAAAGGCCTATGCTTTCAACCGAGAGTAGACAACAGATTAGAGTCAAAGACTATCCCGCCCAATTCCTTGCAAAGAAGCAGGATCAGGCGCAGGGACAAAAGCTGTCAGGGGAGAAATAAAAACTCTGAGAAAACTCTTCAGCAATTTGGAAGGTTGGTCATTCAGTCAAAATGACTAAGGAAAATTGGTATTTGGTAAATAGGCCAGCCTCACTTTATTCAACAATTTACCTGCCTTCCACACCTACTGAATTAGGGTGGCATGTGTCTACCTGAGGCTAGAACTATTTCTGATTCTGGCCAAATCTAAATTAGGGGTAGATGCGTGCACACATAATCTCTCTCTATAATTTTGGCTCCCTTCCTGTGAAGGACTAACAACAATTCAAATCATTTTAAAATGTATTGAGACAAAGAATAACTAAAGACAACTATTATCTCAAAATACAGAGTCTTTTGATATAAATAAAGAAGTCAGTTGTCAAAACTCTTTGTAAGGTCAGGCAACAGCAGGTTCCCTCACCTGGGTAAATCCTTAGCCACTGCAATTTTCACATTTGTTTCAGTCCAAAGGTATTATATTTGCCTCCTAGAATAGGCAGGCAACACCTCCGACAATGAAAATATCTCCTTAAAATATACATTTTAAAAAATTCTTTAAACTGAAAGTTTTATATGCAATGCAAAAATATATTTTCATTGTACTTTAACGCTTTTCTTTATCCAGAAACAGATGCAGTAAAAATTACATGAAATATTTTTTCTGTGTGTCGATTTCTTGCCAGAGCAGTAATTGACTCCTAGTAGGTTAGAATTCCTTGATTGAAACTAACCTCTCTAATCTGCAGCATTTTGAGAATATCAACTTCCAGATGAATTGTTTACCTATATAGTTAGTTAGTAAATTAGTTACATAACTATTTATGTTCAAATAATGTACATTTAACATTTATGAGAGTGAAAAGAATGTACAATTTTGTCTTCATAGAATATGATGTTTTAAATAATAATCATAGGTGATGCCAGTAGAGTTAAAACTGCTATTAATATTTTCTTCCAGCTTTTATGTGAAAAGTATATACAGGGTGGGGCAAAGTAGGTTTACAGTTGTGAGCACGTGAAACACAGACTTTATTCTTGCATTATTATTTAGAAATTAATGTATTTTCCATACAAACAACTGTAAACCTTGTACCTTAAGGGTTTTTCCCCGCCCTGCAAAATTAGATTCAAATTATGAGTTAGAGTTATATTTTAATTTTTTTCAGTTGTCATCACATCAACAATTCCCACATCACTAAGTCTCTTCAGTTTGAATCCACTGTAAAAGCAGAATGTCTTAGTGCACTGTGAGTCACATAACCTATGTTTACGTCCTGACCCTACTGCTCACTGGCTTTTTTATGTTGTGTAAATTAGTTACCCAGTGTGTATTCCCTCCTCAGCTATGAAAAAGGGATTAGAATACTACCTATCTGATAGAGTTGTCGTGGGATTCAAATGAGTCAATATAGAAAAAGTGTTTAGAATACTCCCCAATGTGTTTAGTAAGTATTATCATTATTCCTCTGATTTAAGTAATCTTTCTCCTTGACTATCCAGATGACTCCAAGGATTGCAGTATTGACTATTTTAATTTTTTTATTCAAATTATAAAGGTCTTTTCACAAATGCACTGAATTACATTACCCATCATACTTTCTGTATTTTTCACAAATATGTTTATATATTAATTGTGTATTACTTAACATTTTCATATATTTTATATATTTTCTTTTTCCTGTCAAGTAATTTTTTATATGATAACTATTTTTAGCTCTATACTTAGATTGGACTGCTTAACTTTTATAGTGCTCAGAGACAGAAAACTATTATGATTGTATGTTATGATTATGTTATATATTATAGTTATTCCTCCATAAATGTAGTGTATTCACACACATGCATACATGTGCAACTGTTTTATCTACATATAATATATGTTTGCTAACTCTGAAAATCATTTTGCCTGGAATATGATGAATTTTTGTGATCCATGTTCATAAGTAATGTTTTAGTCCCCAAAAGAAAGATGTTTTTCCCCATTAAAAATTCTATTACTTATTAAAAATGCTCATTTGATTGTCCTGGTATCTTCTCAGGAACATGAATAATATTTCACTTTGGCCTGTTCTCCGTTCTCTTATCATTACCTCTGTTCATCTGTATTTTATTTTATTTTTCCTGAATACTTAGGAAAATGTTCTCAAGTTTATTTTCAACATCATTCATTTGATCATTCATTTGATTTTTGCATGTTAAAGTCTGCTCTTCTGCCTTGAATATAGTTTTTAAAATTCTGTTAATGCTCTCTTGCTTTCTTTGGGATCTTTTTTAAGAGCTTGTTCATTTGAATCTTACTGTTTTACTTTCATTTCACCTTTGTATCCTTTCAAAAATACTATATTCTTCTTATAGCCTTTAATTCTCTTTTGTAATTTTTATAGTATTTTGAATTTTACTCAGCACCCAGCAGTAACTTTTCTTTTCCCTGTAGAATTATTTTCAAATGTATGTTTTTTTCCTGGGGACCTTTTCCTTCTGATTATGATCCACCTTCAAAATCTGGCGCTGGATTGTTTTGTGGTTCGTTTCTTCCTTCAATAAATTCTTCATAATCCAGACATCTGTCTAGATATTGGTCCTGTGCAGTGGGCACTGGGTAGTGGTTAATTTCCACTTTCAGAGAAATAAGTGTGCGCATATATTGATGTTCACACCTCTAAGCTCAAATCTCATTTTGCCAGGTTGTTCTAGCTTTTTAAAGCCACTTCATCTCTGAGGATTCTTTACACATTTAATATTTCTCTCCCCAAATTCCCAGTTGTTGTCTTTTAAATATTCATTTCATAAATGTATATAGAAAGATTAGCACAGAGCAAAGGGAAGAAACATCTCAATATTTAGGGTGCCCTAAGGACGTTGTGCTCTGTCTAATGTTCAACTTGTTACAGATCCTTGATCTCCTACTCAGAGGACAGAGAAAAGGAGAAGAGCCAATTACCTATTTTATAAAAAGCATAAATTGTCCAATGATTTTTTTTCTGTTAAGCACAGTCAATTTTATGACCAGTGGGAAATCCCTCTATACTCTGCTAAAAAATTCTTATCAGGCTAAGTTTTTCTTTACATATTTTTATCTATATATTTTTTTGTAGATGGGGGGAGCTACTAATCAAATGCATTTAGAAACCTGATTTTTAACTAAAATTTTTTCTATGTATACATTTCCTCATTTCTTTACAAATAGCATTTCAGCAGGCAAAAATATGATTTAAATGTGCACATAGATGCATTCTTATCAGAAATGGACTTTCTGGCTGGCCTCTGGATTTGACCTTGCAGATTTCTGTTCTTATAAAATTATATATTCTCTGAAAGCATGTAGCTGGTCTGTTCTTTGGTTAATATGAGGGTTACAGTGAGTATTTTTAATAAAGGCATGTTTAACAATAGCTGTCCAGGGCCCAGAAGCCTCAGTACTGTTCTAAGGTTCAAGAGGATTAACATCCCTCCATGGTTTCCTTCCAGTGACAGTATATTTAGCTTTGAAAGCTAACCAATTATGCCTTATGAGATATGTAGTTTTAAAAAATTGGCTAAGACTATAATTCAATATATTTCAGTGAATAAAAGCTGTGAGAATGATTACAATTAAAATTGTCTAGTTGGAGGAAGTAACTAGAGTTAGTTCTGCATATAGAACTGGATCAGTAGTGCCATTTTACAAAAATACATCATTGCAATTTACATACCTCAGAATATTTAGGGTATTGGAAACACTGGTAGGGAAAAGCACCTAAAATAAATGAACTAAAAGGAAATTTATGAAATGTGAGCTGAACATAAAATGAGATTCATCTGTGGAGGAGAGAAAAATATTTAAAATTCAATAATTAAAGCCAATAAGAGCCTGGTAAGCAACATTTAAAAAAGACTTAGATGACCTATTGACTTTGAATCAAATCCATGTTGTAAATTAATTAAAACATAATGACAAATGTTGAATAGGATTCACCATTAAAATAAATAGATACAAGAGATTTTTTAAAGAGCAGGAAGAATTTTGCTCAGGAAAATGTTTGCCTTTGCATTTAATTTACCAGCTGTATTTTCATATTGGTGAGATGTTGAAAATAATGTAATATTAACATATCTGGGAACTAATCCAGACACCCACATAATCCTCCAAGCAAAGAAGTAGAAGCTAGACATGTCATTTCAGAGAGAAACGAAAGAAAAAGACTTCTTAAAAGTACTTTTTACATTTACATTTGCATCCATATTATGTATAAGAAGATGGTATCACTCACTAATTATAATTTAATTCACCCAATATCCTTTGTGCCTCTTTAAAATTCAATTACTTTGACCCCTGGCTCACCGGCATAACGATACCTGATTATGCTGCTCTAGACTATCCCTTTGCAAACTATTTTAAAATTCACTCATTAGTTTTTGTTTAATCTTTACCAAAGGAAGAGTTAGAATTTTTCTATTATGTAGCTTTATTTCAAAGAAAATTTGTCTCCAGAGATGGTGCTTCTCCCTCCCCCTTCACTTTATTTTTCTGATGCAATACATCTTCTGTCTTAGTCCATGAGGTCATAGTCTTCAAGCTATGATTCCTGGAGACTTTGCATTACAAGAAAAGCTCAGAAGTTGTCCATAAGGAGTGAGGAAAAACCTTGCATGTGGGACTTGGGCCCCCACTGTCTGACTCAACATAAGCAGCTAAGCTTTTAACCAAGTTTGAGTTTCTTTTCGATGTCACTAGAGAAAAGTGTGTACGTGGATTGTCGTTATCAATATTTTCCAAATGCAACCAATGGATTTCTACTGGCTTCCAAAGGAATTTGAGAGTTTTGACTTAATCATTCAGTTCTTTTGTTGTTGTTCATTCTGTTCTTTTAAAGCAAAAATTTAGTACCGAATTTGAATGTCAAGTAAACATCCATGTTAGAAATATAATAAGCAAATAGGGATACAGATCTCCCTTTAAGTTTTTACTTGGTGGAATATAGCTGCTGTGGCATAAATGCTTTAGTGTGTTTCTTATTTGTAGATGCACATTGTGTGATTTATACTTTAATGTGCCATGATTTAGAGATGGGGAATGTAAGAGATACTAATTTTTAGATAAAACAGTTTAACGAGAAACATAAAAATGATAATAAGTCTGTCAAATTGCCCCAAGATGCTGCTCATAGATTAGTGAAAGACAATCTGAATGAGTTCCTCACATAGTGTATATAGTTATCTCTAACTCTTCCAATATCATTGATAATAAATGGAAAACATGGTAAAGATCATTTCCAATTTCTCTTTTTAGTTATGGAATGATAGATCAGTCAAATTCAGTATATTTAAACAAATTTGTTTTAAAACAACACATTTTTCAAATTTTATATTATTATTTATAAATAAGGCGTAACAATTATTTCAAGAGTATGTCAGTTGATTTTGAAAGCACAAAAAGCAATCATTTTAAATATCAGGTAATAAATGTAGATTTTATTTTTCTGGAAGATGCCATAACATATTAAAAGTCTATAACATTTTAGGGTGACTATTTTCCAAATCGAATTGATATAGTACATACTTTCTATTACATTAGTCAAATATGTTATTTTTTAAGAGATTTAAGTAACTATATAACCTATCCAATGGAAAAAAATAGATACATCTTTACATCTGTGAACATGTAAGTGGTAGAAAACATTTACCTATATAGAAATCTAATCATTTTAATAATTATATCCTTATCAAAATTGAAATGAAATTAACAAAATGGTAAATTGAAAAATATATATTGTATTAGAATAAAAACAGATTTTTTAACTTCATATTTAAATTAAGATTTTAAAAAGACCAAAGGATTACGTTGTTATACCTAAACATCATATTTAACAACCCACATTAAACCAATCACATTAAATGTTTGTTTTTTCACTTAAGTGGCCCCTTTTTACAATTATAAGATTCTAAGGTCTCAATTTTCTAAAGAAGTCAGTGCTATTTATTTGACCCTATTGAGATTTTGAGATGGAAATGATTGAAAATATATTCATTTAACATTGACACAGGAGGTATGTATTTGATGTTGTATCTGTCTACTTTGAGGTCCCATCTACTGGGGCATAAGCTATCACTTTAAGCTCTACGTAAACATAGGCATGCTATTGCCACTGAAACCAGTAATAGCTTCTCATATGAAGAGGAAGAGATCCCTTTTCCTATCTATATGCTCAGCGGTAGGAGTTCCACAGTCTAAGTCCTCAACAGACTCTAAATATTTGTTTAGGATACAAAATATCTAAAGAAAATATAATCTGCATACATGTAGATCTGCCACTTTCCATTAATAAAAATCCATTTACCTTCTCAGTTTGAATTATGGACATTTAGGTCATTTCTCTACATTCATGTCTTAACCAAGAATCAAAAGCTTTCATAAAGGCAATTTTCCAAAACAAAGGGAAAGTCTGTTTCAACAAAGTGAATTTTCATATAAGGTAAAAACAAAAACAATATCTATAGTATTAACATAGTAGTTTTTCTCTATTCTAGCCATAACATTTTTCAAATCAGTTTGAAGCCTGTATTGACACTACTACATAGATATTTTATCTAACCACTTCTCTCTATCCTTGATGCCCTGACCTGAATAAAATCTGAATAATATCTTTTCTGGACTTAAAAAATAATCTCATTCATTCATTTATTCAGTTATTGTATTATTGATATTGTACATCAGTCATTAGCCAGGTTTGTACTTGGCACTGAGAATTTTAGAAGTGAGTAAAGTACATGTCTCATAGAGATATCATTCTATGGGGGGGGGGGGAATAGATGTATAAAATATGTAAAAAATGAGTAAAGAAAAGATAAAGGATTAGAGAGAGATAAAAACATTTTACACAGGGTAGTTGGGGAAGACCTGCTCAATGTGGGGACAAAGGAGAGAGATCTGACTGCAATAAAAGAACAGACCACGCACATATATGTGGTGTGGTGTGCAGGAGGCAGATTGTCAGGTAAAGGGCAAGTGCAGAATCCCTCACTCAGGAGTGTGCTCCCTGTGGTCAAGGATCAACACGGAGACCAGTGCACCAAGAAGGTGGGTATAGGAAGCTGAGTCAGAGAGATAGTCATTCTGTTTTGTGGAATCCTGGTAAGAATTTTGAATTTTGTTCTGAGTGTGATAGGAAGCCAGTTATTTACTTTTTAATGGGATTTATCTGACCGCTGTGTACACAATAGCCTGGAACAGAGGAAGGGCAAGAATGAAAGTGACATACTAGAAAGGTAGTTCTGGAACTAATGCAGGCTATAGATTATTCAGGTATATGCTTCAAGGTTTGAACATATCTTTTGATTGGATATAGAATAGGTGAAAAAGAAATATCAAGGATGACTCTTAGAATTTTGCTATGAACAGTTGGACAAATGGAGTTGTTGCTTCCCCAGATGAGGGAAGACTAGGGAAGGAGCACATCTGGTATGTTATGTTTAGGTACCTATGGGCATCCAAGTGGAGATGTTCAGTTGGCCCTTAGAAAAGAGATTGACATTGAGAGTATAAATTGGAAACCACACATTTATAGAAGGCATTATAAACCATGGAGCAGGGGTTAGTGGGGAGTGGGGAGCTCACATGAATGTCCTGAGTTGTGGGTGCTACTGCACTCTACTGCCTAAAAGTCAGGAACAGGAAAATCATCCAGTAAAAAAAAAAGAGAGAACAAATAGGTAGTGACATTGTGAAACTGGAAACAAACGAACAAAACTAAAGTGTGTCATTTGGGAAAACCAGATGATGAAGAGAATATTTCATCAAGGAGAGAAAGATTGGTTATTATCAAATACTTGGGCATTAGACAAAACTTCGATTTCTAAACCCTGTGAAATTGCCTTTTTTGGTAATTGAAGTAATGGTCACACATCACCAGTTTTTGATGGTCGTACTAATGCCCTTTCTCTGTACTTCAGTTTCCATTTTCAGTAGAGGAGAAACCTACATATTGTTAGATGCCTCACAAGTAGTAGGTTCTCAAGGCATTATTTCCCCTTTCTTTCATCGCCCTTCTAAAAATGCCTGTTTTTCATTTAAGCAACTAGAGCTGAAATCATAACATAGCTATGTTAATTGGTTTAAATAATCAAAAATTATTACCTGTTCACACATTTTTATCTAGTCTGTTTTACTACAAAATAGAGTTGCTTTAAAATTTGTAAAAATGTTAAATTTGCTCTTCATTAAATTGGCTCCACACTTGGAATGAAAAAGTTATTTTAAATTGACATTGAAAGTACTGGTCTTTATACTAGTACATATTGGACAGGGGAATAATCTCAGGCTTCTTGTGCAAAATAAAGTCCCAATTCATCTACACCTGTTTCAAAATCCAGCTGCACCTGTTTGCCTCTGTCATCAACAGATCTTCAAAAATCAAGCCAACTTCACTTTCCCCGTGCGGAGACCATGGCCTGTATCTGAAACAAACATTTCAAATCAAGAGTCGATATTTTTCTGATTCCTTGCTTCTAGAAGGAACTAGTTAATGCGTAAAGTAAAAGTGACATTGGGATGTCCCAAGGCTAGGCAGGCTGACAGTGCCAGACCTGGGGCAGGAGCCAGGGCGCGAGCAGCGCAGCCATCCTGGCCGCAGAGCCAGCCTTCGCTCTGAGACACATGCTAGTGGATTAGAAAATTTGTTAAAGGATTAGGAGATCTGTATCTTTTTTCTTTTCTTTTCCTTTTTAATTCCTCACAATAGCCCTCATTGTGTATATTGTTTATGAAATGTTGTATGTCTGAACATTAAGTAGGAAATGAATGTGTCATTTAAGACGAGCTCACTTTCAACAGAAAAGAAAAAATCCCAGCAGGACTCTGGATGTAACGTCCTTTGTGCATTCTGGTTCAGAGCGAACTGAACAGGATCTCAGGTTTGGGTCTGCATTGTCCTCGTGCGAGGGCCAGTGTCAGAGGTGCCCTCAGCCTCACACTCTGTGATGAGCCCTCCCTGCGCTCGGCGCCCCCTCCCTCTCCATGGGAAGCTCCCCAAACAGCTTTTCCCAAAGGATGTTGGGGAAAGGAGGCAGTTTAAAAAGTAGGAATGCAAGTGAGCGACGAAACTCGCCAGCTCACTAAGTGGCAATAGTTTCCACACGCTATAGATAAGGCGTATTCCCTGGGAGTGTAAAAGGAGGTATTTCTGGGGTGTAATCTGACATAAAAAGTCAAAAAGTTAAAATCCATACATAGCTTTTAATAATCAATTACAAGTCTAAGTAGAGAAAATGTTAATTAGTCCAAACCCTGTCAATAGTGAACTAGTTAAATAAAACATATTATGGGGGGGGAGAGGGGGGAAGGCAACCAAAACTAAAAAGATATTAAGATATTTACAGGAAAATAGGTCTATTTTGTAATGTTCAGGGAAAAAGTAAATTATGAAATACCATGCAGAGACTAATGTAATTAATGAGAAATGTATGTGTGTTGTGATTTTAAATGGATAATCAATATGTTTTTGTCACTGTTTTTGTGGGATTTCAGGTTATATTAACCTTTTCATTTTTTCCTAAGGGATGCCTTATTTTTTCACTCTGAAAATAATTTGAGAGTTTCCTATGAAAGAAAATTTTGAAAGTTATTGTGAATATTAGCTTTTCCAAGTAATGTCACACAGCAAAAAACTCCTTTGACCTTCTATTACTCAATTTTCCTCTAAATTACTTAACTAGAAAATGTCTTTTTACAAAACTGCCTATACTGAACATGGTCTGAACATCACTCCCTGAAATTTCCACACCTCAATTTTCTGTGCAGCACCACCTCTCACATCCTGGCAGACCTACCAATAACAGGTATATGAATAAGATATGTTTTGGTATTTTGTTTTTCCCCTCACATTATTAACTATTATTACTCACGATTTACTGTAGAATTATCTCTGTTGACAGCAAATTATTCAGAAAAGAGGTACTCCTTTAAATCACAAAGTTGTTTAGGGGAAGTTCAGACTTACCGTCTGTATTCATTGACTATGCATTAAGCTAGTAAACACTTCGGTTGCGCATGGCAACCGTTGTATGCTTTGAAAACAACCACATTTTCTGAGTGTTTTCATATCAGGCAACCACTGGCATTAAGTCTCTGATTTTCATTTCCAAAGCCCCTCAGTCTTGATTTAATTCTGTGATGAGACCATCATTTTCTTTGTGAAATTTATAGTGGTTCTTGCACAGACACTAGTAGGAAGTTTAACTAATGGTCTAATGTTTTAACCTAACTGAAATTAAGAATATTTAACCAGTTGGGGTTTTTTTTTGTGCATAACAGCAGGTCTTAGCCCTACACTTATTACTTTTTAAAAACACTTTTACTAAGATATGATTCATAGACCATAGAATTCACTTCATCTATCTCAAGTGTACAATTCAGGTATGTTTCCTTGTTGTTGTTTTAGTGTGTTCACAGAGTTGTACAACCAACACCACAATCAGTTTTAGAACATTTTTATAATCCCAAAAAGAAATCTCTTTCCCATTGGTAGTCTATATCCACCTAAAACTTGTCTATAATACTGAGAAGAATTTTTAAAAAGCATTGCTTCTTCTTCCTGAATTTAGGAGGAAAGCATTAAGTGTTTCAAATTAAGCATGATGTTAGCTGTGGGATTTTCATAGATATTCTTTACCTAGTTTAAGAAGTTTCCCTGAACTTCTAGTTAGTGTTTTTATCACACAGGTTTTGAATTATATCAAGTATATTTTCTGCATATATTCAAATGATTGTGTATATTTGTTTTTTTATCCTATTGATACAGTGTATCACATTAATTCATTTTCAGAATAAAAATGAGTCTCTTAAAGTGTCAGAGACATGAGCAAAAGCACAGAGGAACAAACATCTAGTGCTTCATAATGAGAGACCAGATGGGTACAAATCTCAGAAAGAAAATGTGGGCTGAAATTTTGTTGTCTCATATGATTAACAGCAGGTAGCATTTCTGAAAGTAGAGTTAAGAAATTGACTGATGAATTTGTGTTTAAACGGCTTAGGTAAACATCGCTCTATAATGGCCCTAATAATCTCAACAAGATTCTGTTTTTTGTGTATACCTAGTTTACCAGTATTTTTTAAACCATTTTTTAAAATAAAAATTGTTGATTGGAAAAAAAAAATCTTGAATTGTCTTTCTTGGATGTCATTCCCTTATTGCGAGTTTGTAATAAAACTTTGACAGGAGCTAGCAATCAGTTCTGTCATTCCCAAAGCGCATTTTCATAGAATGTTAATAGTATGTGAAGAGCAGGTTTATGATTGAATATGCTTAGAAAATTGTGGGTTAGATGAAAATTAAGGGTGTCTTTGCTATTAAAAAAATCATGCTTTTAACATATCAATTTTGCATTTTCAAGTTCAGAGAAGGGGATGACCTGTGACTGCAATGAAGGTAGAGTTAGATTACCGTATACATTGTCTCAATATTATAACAAGTAACTGAGAAATTAACTTCTAGTTTATGATGGTCTGTCCTGTGAATTCATCATAGAGTGTTAAAAGGTGTGTATCACTTCTATTACTTGTTCAGCAACATTGGGTCTGACATTTTCAGAACCTATTTTATGTGCAGAAGATAGAGTAATTGTCAAATGAAAGTCAGTGTCCCACAAGGCAACCCATTAGACTATTGTTAGAAAGATCTACACCCATGGAGGGAATAAAACTGTGTCAGTTGAAAGGGAGAGAGGTCAGAGGCTTTCTGTTTCTAGGGGTGTTACCTGACCTTAAGGATGGTTTTGAAGCTCAGGAATTGGATGATAAAGCCCATCAGACAAAGACCACCAGGAACAAATCTGGAATCAAAGAAATTTAAGTTTGCTAACTTGCTGTGACAAGGAAGATTATAGGCAGTGAGGGTGATAAAATACCACAGACTGGGTGGCTTAAACAACAAAAATTAACTTTTATATTATTATTATATAAATAATGATGAGAGTGAAAATTAAAGCATTGTGGTACAATTTTTTAATTCTTTGTCAAAATGTTTGTGTGTATGTATAGCTATGTGTTGTTTAATAATAATATAGTGTTTGCATGAACCAGAGCAACACACATTCTTTGTCCAGTTTATTAGAACAGATATAGGTATTCATTTCAAATGTCAAATTTCAAATGTAAGTGACAATTTTAAATTTGTCACAAATTTGCTTTGCATATTCTACTTTTAAAAATGTGTCCTAAAAGTAATCAATTTGTTTTTTAAAAGAATGTCAATTGTACATGTTATGATTTATTTAGAATAAATGATAATAGAAATGGAAATGATCAAGATACCAATATTATAATAGAATGTAACATAGTACAATTATTTAAAAGAAGACAGGCATATAGGTAATGATATAAATTTATACCTAATATACTGTTGAAAAAAACGTTAAAAAAATCTGATACAACAATATCCTTGTATGTTTTATGTTACTGTGTGTTTGCATAACTTGAATATGTTCATATATATATATACGCACACATGCATACACATATTTAACACAGTTTAGTTCTGATTATACAGTTATTTGGTATGTGTATAGACCCCTTCCACCCTGATCCTGCCCCCTCCCCAGGTCTTCCTCAAACTGTCTGTCCATGGGCTGCACATGTACACATATAAGTTCATTAGTTATTCTGTCCGCCCCCTGCCCCCTGTCCCCTTCCTCTGAAATATATCAGTCTGTTGCATGTTTCAGTGTCTCTGGCTCTTTTTTGTTTGTCAGTTTATTTTGTTCTTTAGATTCCACATATAAACGAGATCATGTGGTACTTGTCTTTCTCTGCCTGGCTTGTTTCCCTTAGCATAATATTCTCCAGGTCCCTCCATGCTGTCCCGAAGGGTAAGAGACCTTTCTTTTACACAACTTTATAGTACTCCATGGTGTAAATGTGCCACAGCTTTTTTATCCACTCATCCACGGATGGGCACTTGGGCGGTTTCCAGTTCTTACCTATTGTAAATGATGCTGCTATGAACTCCACACTGTTTTCCATATGGGTGACCTCTCTTACATAGTTTTATTTTTCTGTTTTTTCTCCAAGTTACTATAAAAATCATGTACTGAGTATGTTTAACATATAAAATTAGTAAAATGTGGGAACAGTAACAATTTACATACATAATCTCTGTAAGATTTTTTTTTGTAAAGCAGTTTGACAATACATATCAGAGTCTAAAAAAATCTTTTTTTTTACCTCAATTCTTCATTTGAATTTAGAATAAGGAAATATAAAATGAGGGAAAACCTATAATTAAGAACTTGCACATGTTGTATTTATTACACTAAAAAATTAAACTGGTTACATGGATGAAAAATAAATTTAAACATGTTTGAAATCCACAAACATCCATCTATTCACTGAAAATAGCTCAAAGGAAATGTACTAAAATGTTTCTGAAGTGTGCTAATTTGTCTCCTAGTTAGATTTTATGGTTCTCAGATGTTCTGTGATGTCATTTTTGTTGTGGATTTTCCTTTTATAAAACAGAAAAAAGAAAAAGAAATGGTGCCCTACAGTGTTGGAATCCAAGTATTTAAACATTGTTAGTATAACCATTCCTGTTTTATGAAGATCATTTTCAAGTCAGAAAGAGAGAGATCATTTTCAAGTGGAGGTTGCAGGGTTTTTTTAACTTGACTCAGTGCTGGATTTAGCTGCTTCATTAATTGATTTCTACTGTTACTCTCTCCTGGAATGATGCTTTGCTTTGACTCTAATTCAGTTTGATTTCTGGATGAATCTCCACATTATTACCTTTTGCAGTGCTACAATTCACTGATCTGAATGATTTAATGTGTTTTTATTTAGTGCCAGAGATGATTTACAAACAGGGCAGAGCAGAAAACATGGAATTCCTTTGAATCTTGCTATTTTCAGCCTTTCGGTGCCTCATTATTATTTTTTTTAGGTCTTCATAATGCCAGTTATTGTGTTGCCTAAAAATGTTAATTACTTGTAAATTTCTTGAAGAGCAAAATACTTATTTTTAGACACATTGTGTCCAGGGGAAACTTACAAATTTAAAAATACACATATATAAAAATATACACTTTATTATAATTCTGTCATTTTTTTCTTATGTAGGAAAGAAAAATAAAGCATTTAAAATAAAAGTAAAAAACTCTAATACCTGAGAAGGTAGCACAGTTCATGTCATTTAGGAAATGAATGTCTATACCACTTCCTTGACTTCCCAAATGAAGATGGCAGAGAAAGACAGAAACAAAACAGGCCAAAGCAGAAATATTAAAGCTCCTGCTAGTTCACTTCAACTGAATGTGGGTAGCCTTTAATTAAACGGATTAAATGATGAGTCTTCATATGAACTTTAGTGGACCTAAAGGTAAATAAGGGTTAGATGGATTGAAGGAGGAAACGTGTTGTTGAAGGGACAAAAGATAGCTTAGAGTTAGGACAGTGTGCACGCAAGATGGCTGGTTGGTCCAAAGGCTAGTTAACGTAAATCTTAAAGCTCTATTTACCAAATCTGAAATCTAGATTATATTCATTTTAACCTATTATTTTCTTCCATAAACAAATATTTGGGTAAAGTTTTCAATTGCTTTTAACTTTATATCATGTAATTATGTTTTTATGCAAAACTAACTGGAAGAATATAATTAGGAATAAAAGTGTAAATATTTGAGACTTGGTATAATATTATTTTTTTTACATTTTGGAATATAAGCTCTGTGAGGACAAGACTGTCTCTATCTGTTCCAAAAATGTATTTCTCACACCAGAAGAGTATCCAAAATATAGTATGTGCTCTATAAAGAGTGTCAATGAAGAGATCATAATTGGTTTATTATTTTCTTTTCTTAATGAGCTAATGTTTATTCCAAAATTTCCTTAATTCACTTAGCTTATTTTCTATGTATTTAATAAATCTTTATTAATAATCTCACTATGTCCAGGAAAATATTTCTTTCAATAATCTCCATATTTTCACATTGAATTATTTCTAACATGTATTCTACTGTATATGTGCCCCCCTTTACAAATGCTATGACCAGTGTCGTGTAATGCTAACACGTTCCTGGGACTGGGGTGGGGGTGCTAGATTCATTCACCACTTATTAGCTCTATGACCTTAGTCAGGTTACACAGTTGTTCCTGGCTTCAAAATGGAACAATAATTCGAACTTGCATAATTTGTGATGATTAAATAAATAAAACTAGCAAAGCATGGAAAACAGTATGTAGCACATAATAACTACACAATGTATATTAGTAATTACTGCCACGAGAAAATCATCTTTAACTGAAATGCTTTATTCTTACATGTCAATATCTAGTGCTGTTGCATACTTCCTTTTATCTTCTGTTTATCTTTTATTTTATGCTGCTTTTTAAATCTTATATCATCCCTGCTCTACTACTTATAACTGTACAAATTTTAAAACTTACTTAATCTAAGATCTAAAACCCTATCAATAAAATTAGGATAGTAATAGTTCTTGCTTTAATACGTACTTGAGTGTTCAGCACTAAGATAAAAATCCAGCACAATGTCTACTATGCATTTAGTGGTCGATAAATTTTAGCTATTAAATTTATTGTTCTTAAAGTTATAATATTGTTTACTAAAAATGGATTTTAGGTGTGTGAATAAAAAAGTAATAATACCATTAATATACTACAACTTATATTTTATTTAGTTTTTATTTCACTGTCATGTACAAAATCTCTCCCATAATAATCCATAGTTAATCTCCAAAGTGTGTTCTCTAACCAATACACTTCAATTTGTTTTTTCTCTTGGCACTCCTGGGTATTACCTTACATTTATCTAAATTAAATCTTGTCCTGTATTGCTGTTTTCCTGTTTCTCACTTTTCATTACGCTGAAACTTTTCTCCACCTTCCACTGGGTTTGCAAGCTATTTTGAAAATGTATCTGTAGCCCTGATAAATGCATACTCTTCTTTCTGTTGATCAAACACAATGATACAACATGGTCTGAATTCAACTTGACTCGTTTAATTAGAACTTTATTTTTCTATATTTTCAATGATGTATTTGTGTAATTTATATTACCACTAATAGTAATAATGATAAAAAACAAAACTTGAAAGAATGTGCACCTTAGACTTCAAAGATTGACCTTTTCCTTTGTTGCATTTCTTGGAGGCCAAGTGTCTGAAAAAATCCAGCCCCAACTTGTTGTGAATAGACTGTGAATATTATATTTTTATTGATGAGGGAAAACCAAGAGAGTGTATTTATAATAATTCCCTTTAATCCTCTCCAGCACTCATACCTTTAATTAATTTAATTGATTTCCATGAGGGTAGTTTGTATAAATTGGTCACTGGGATTATATCCAAGTGTGTGAGATGTAATATGTATTTATATAAAATATGTTTTCAGGTTTAGGTTTTTAATTTTTTTCTTAAAAGAACATTTATATAAGTACTTCTTAGCAATGTATTAAAATCTTATTATACGACATGCCTTTAGGGGGAAAATTATATTAATTTCTTCTTGTCTCACTAGAATTTTAATATTGTTCTCTTGGGGAGATTACTACATCCAACTTTATGGTTTCATGATAATACATTAAATCCCTGCTTCTTAAAACTACCAAGTTGGAGTTTTGATAAAAAAAATATGGATTATATAAAATGCTTCCTATTTAACTGTGCTAATTACAGCGCTTGGTCTTTATGAGCATAAGAGGAATTAGTTAAGGATCTCGGTGTGTTTCTGGGTTGCCATTTTAACAATATCGTGTTATCTAATCATCTAAAAAGTTTGAATTATATAATTTTAAATTGATAATCAGGCAGTACTTGGGAGATATTATGTTGTGTGTGTTCATTAGTATTACTGTTTCCAACATAAGTGAAATACTAGTAAATATGCATTTAGAGAATATGATGCTGTGCACATTATAGACCATATAAAAAATGAAATAAAACTTACATTGGTTTATCAAATTTTTATGGAGGGAATAATAATAATGAAATATTTCTACATAATTTACACAATGTATGCTATCTCTTTATTAATAATGAGAAATTAATTGTTTATCAATTATTATATTTTTAAACTTTTTTATTGAAGTGATTAGAAACATTTACTTAGAGTTATATATATTTGGTGAATTGAAATATTTATGAAGTATCCTGCATTACATATGATCATTTATTTGTGTGTTTTTTCCCATTAAATCTGTTTGCACGTTATTAATCTTGTAACAAATAGCTCAGCTCAGTCAAACAGAGATTATAAAGCTGAACTCACATACCATAGAGGGCTAAGACCTCTGGGTGCTAAAGTCCAGAAGAATTTTCCTGGGAACATGATTTTTATGCATCTGCCTGTTAAACAGAATGTCTTGACTGAAATATTTCTCTGGCAAAGTTAATAGTTCCCTTTGTGCCTTCTCCATACTGAGAGCCCTTGTTACATTTTTCCTGATAACTGCTAAGTTATAGACCTGAGCTCCTAAGTTGGTCAGTAGCTACCCCTTTAATATATGACACACCAATCAAAGAAGCCAATCAGTGGGAGCAGAAGTGGGGGTGTCCCTTGGCATGGTGACATATTCATATGACAGCTATGCCTTCAATGCAGCTTAAGACAGTCCAAAATATGTCCCTTGACCATGCAGCTCTGGCTGCTGAGTCTTGGAGTAATTTTTGAGAAAAAAAAAAAAAATTATTGATTTCAGAGAGAGGAAGGGAGAGATAGAAACATCAATGATGAGAGAGAATCATAGGTGGGCTGCCTCCTGCACGCTCCCTACTGGAGATCGGGCCCGAAACCCAAGCGTGTGCCCTGACTGAGAATCAATCCGCAACTTCCAGGTTCGTGGGCTGAGGCTCAACCACTGAGCAACACTGGCTCAGTGTGGGCTCTGTTTTGTAAGAAGTATGAAAATATAAAAGGGATCATTTTTTATTCCCAGTATTACTTACATCAAAGGCTAGGGTAGCAATGGAGAAAAGAAACCAGTGGGTGATAGGATTCGCCACAAGATATTTTCCCTGTTGCCGGTCTTTTATTCTGTACATTCCTTCTGTTGGATCAGCTGTACCATCTCTTTTTTCAATTTATTCTTTCCTCATTTTATTCTTTCCCAAGTATGCTCTCTTCCCAAAGAAATCCCCTTTGTTACAATGTCAATGCTATAAAATGTGAAAGTTTGGTTTCCTGTCAAATACACACACACACACACACAAACATACACACATATATACAAATTCTATTAATAACAAACACCTGTAGAGTGTTGCTTTTGCACTAATTCTTCAGCTACCTTTCATTGTATCCTAAGTAGCATCCAGCCAAAACAAAATCACTCTTAACAATTTTATACTTAGTACAGAGCTTGATCATATCATAAAATAGCCTTAATTCTGAATGAAACAGATTATAAAGCTTAAAATACTATGGCTTTTCCCTTTGCTGTTTTAGAAATGTACATTGAAATTTACTGTTAATTTTATATCGTTTTTAAAACTAATTATAAATTGTTTTTCCCGAATTTAAAATAAAAATATATCATCAAAAATTAATATTTAAAATGTGAAAAATGTAATTTGATAAATTATGTATTTTATATCACAAATTAATACAAAACTCAGACAATATAAAAACAGTTACATTTCACCACTGAACTATACTCTGTTAACATGTATTTCTTACAAAGAAAGAAATATAGTGTCAGAGGCTAGAATTCATCATATGAATTTAACCCAACCTTTTATCTAGTTAACCAAAATAATCCTTTTACTTGTATGTGTATATATATATATATACATATATATATATATACATCATATATATATGATGCAATAAGTAGTTTTTATTTGTTAAAGATTACTAAAAATCTTCTTGGATTTGCTTCAGCAACTTCTTTTTAAAAAATGCATTTAATTTTTCTAGTTAGCATTGTTCACAAAATTTTCTCAAATGAGAAAGATAAAAATAGAGTAGCTAAGTAAAATATCCACAATATTGAGAAACTTAATACAAATTTTGAATTGACATAAAAGACTGAAATTTTTACATGAGAAACAAGCCACAAAATGTAAATGGTGATATCTGTTGTATTGGACCCCTTTTCTCAAATAATCAAATGTGCTATAGCAAATCTGAGATCTATACATATAGAATTTAAATTAAAGCTGTGCCAGTTCTAATTTATATAATTGCATTTTCAATATGTGTAATTTAAATCTAGTACATTAATTTTAGCAATCAATATACAAAGCATCTATTCACACTCACTGAGTTAAGTGTATAATTGTTCATGTCTTTTTTTGTTTTGATGATAAATGACCCTAAATCTGAGTTTTTATGCATTTAGACAGAGTTTGATTTGCCAGAGATTCTAATTGTACTGTATTTACATAGGATTTGTAAAAACCTGTAGTTTCAAGGTAGTGATATTGTTTAAAATTATGCCTGGAAATCCTAAGAGAAGTCCATTTTAAAGTACTTAAAACTACATTCCTATGCAGAGAAGATGCTTTCCTAGCTTATAGTGATATGAACCCATTATTGTATGGAACAATCATAAGCATGTAATAATCCTTAGATTTGGGGGTTTTTATTTTTGGAAAAGTGATAATAAATCAGAACAAACTTTTTTTTTCAATTCTATACCTTTCTAGAGTTATAGACCATATATTAATGTTACTCATGCTCTCATTAATACTTTGTAAACTCCCTGTGTCTTAAGTATGAATGAGAGGAAATTAAGGTAAGCAAATAGGTTTTCAGAAAAGAAAACCTGATTTCTGCTTGTCAGTGAAAAACTGCACCAGACAAGTTAAAAAGATAAGAAGAGTTTACACATGACTTTTAATATAAGAGTTAAGACTATTGAAATAGGGAGAGATATTGAACTTAACTCCACTGAAACAAAAGGTAGCAGAGTTATTAAGCACTGGAGTGAGAAAGTGGAAATACTGAAGGACAGTAGGGTGGAGTGAGGCTAGTCAACTTGATTAGGCCTAACCTGTGGGCTAAGTGGCGCTTACTGGATTTAGGCTCCTACCCTCTCCTAGAGACTGGTGTAGGGGCACTATCTTACTGAATGATTACATTTCAGAGGTCCTTCAGAAAGGCATTCCTGGGTTGTAAAACTGACAGGAAGCTGGGAAAAGAATTACATCTCAAAGGGGTGGAGAAAGTTTTTATAATTGCAAATTTCTTCTAAAATAAATGCTCAAAGACAAGGGTGATCAGAGGTTTATAATCTGAACAGATTTTGTCTATAGTCAGACGGAAGGAAACATTAAACCTGTCTTGGTCAGACCTAGGTCCCTCTGATGTCCTGGAGAAAATGGTAGCAGAGTTGACAAGTGTTCCTTGAAAGATTTTCCCTCTCCGAAGCATTTCTGCTAAGCATTTTGCTGTTTAAAGACACATTTGAATTAAAATGTTCCCTATTAAAATGTGAATACTCTCTTGGAAATCAAGCTTGTTCACAGATTAGCACTGTGAGAGAATTACATGGGATCACGTGATTGCTTCCCTGCTGGCTGAGAAATGTGTTCTGGAAATTAGTATTTTTATGGGATGCTAAGAAGAGAGAAGGAATGATAATTGTTCCACATGATAAACTTGGAGTAGACCGAATAGGATCTGGGAATAAGGAATTGCATTTGGACACGACAAATTTAACTCATTTTTACACTTTGCACTGGATTCTAAGAGTAGCAACTGTCATAGTTATTATAAAAATATCTCTATGTTATTTACATAGCTCTCAAAGAAGATAAAAAAAAATGCTGTGGTAGCTTACAAACGCATCCACATATAAATGAGGACAGTTTTCATGTATCCTGTGTGCAATTATCTTATGCTTCGTGTTCTGAACCTAGACAATGAGCAGAATACAATAGATCCATTTAAATTACTAAAGGATCTGCCAGGAATGTAAAAACCAGCAAAGTAGTGCCTCGAGGACCAGGTAACTTTCTGTAAAGGGCCAGAGAGCAAATTTTTTAGGCTTTCTTTGCATACCATCAATTTTCTGTATCAACTACTCAATTCTGCCTATACAGCCATGCGTGGCTTAACAGTGGAGACAGTTCTGAGAAATTTCCCTTAAGTGATTTCATTGTTGCGTGAACTTCATAGAGTCCACTTACACAAAGCAAGGTGCTATAGCTTACTACACACCTAGGCTATACAGTATAATCTTATGGACCACATTTACTCAGTCCATAATTGACTAAAACATCGTTTATGTAGCGCACGACTGTGTAGCTGAAAGCAGCCATAGACGATAGCATAAATAATACTGTCATGAATGGCTATAGCTATTTTCCAATACAACTTTATATACAAAAAAAACAGGGGGTGGTGGGCCAGCTTTGGCCCCTGGGTGTAGTTTGCCAAGCCCAGAACTTTGGTAACATTTGCCGACATGAATAAAGCTCTAGCATATTCAGCTCTTTTATAGCAGACCTGAGTGAATGCTCTACTTGCAAACATATGGGTGATGTGCATGTTGTAAAAAAAAAGAAGAAAAAAAGTTCAGGAACTAAGAATTTGTCAATAAACTTGAAAGTGACATGAAAAAGAAAGGCTCTGTAGACAGAAATGTCTTTAGAGTTGAAAGGGGCAATTCATTAGCTGATTAGAGCTTGACTGGTTTGAGAATAGCCGACTCTCTTTTTGTAATTTTCTGTTCATCAATCTTGAGAAGCTTTTGACCTGTGCGTTGGAAGAGAGATTCCCAAGCTCACAGCTGACTAAACCTGATGTCTTCCCAAATGTAAATGAATAAATTGGTATTCCAATATAAACAAAGATATCCTGTGATTCTGATTAGTTCAGTAAATCCCCAGTAGCCTAATTAATTCTGGATGAAGTGTTAAATTTGTTTCTGGATTTACATAGCTGAGACCCAGTTGTCAGACACTGTGAAGAGCTGCCAAAATGAACAGCCAGTGTCCAACTCGCCAACTTTCACATCTATTTGCTGTAACATATTAGAGAATCTCTGGCTGAAAAACTTCATAGTGAAGGCAAATGCTCTGGAAACCAGTTTCAGTTTTATTAGTAATAGCAGCATGGTATGGCAAGTAGCAATCTCTTTTATCTGAATTGTTTTAATTAGGCAAATAATACTAAAGTCTTTTCAGCTTGAAATGCTCAAATTATATTACACTGAATGCAGGGAACAGTTCATTCACTGTTCCCTTTCTCAAAGTGATCGTAATGTTACTGTGTGAGTGACAGTAATCTTAAAAATAGTGAAAATTTTTCAATTTATTAAAGAAAGAGCAAATAATGTGTCATTTGATTGACTCCAACATTAACATCCTGGAGTTTCCTAGAGATAAGGTGAAGGAATAAGTTGAAGGCTTACATTCTTTCCTTTTTTTCTCTAATAGCTTTTTAACACACCACTGAGCACACTGTTAACATACAGGAAATGGGTATTGATTAGCTGATTGCTTTACCCTGACTGACAAATGAGGCTACACAGCAAGCTCTTCATGTAAGACTCTCTCCTTCTTAGGTCTACCCGATTTCTCTTCCTTGTTTACTACATCAAATTCCATTTATAAGTGATCATACTAAAACCGTTTAAAAATTATTAAAGATAGTAAGTGAATTCAGTATTTTATGTGTTCAGTAATTCAGGCATTTAGAGTATAATATAACATTTTTTCAAATCATATATGGTATTTATACCAACAAATCATGCAGGAAAAAGACACTTGATTATTTCATCATTTCATTGATATTTTTCATGTTTTTTGTAAGTAGAAGAGTAATTATCACTATATTCCATAGTCTTATTTTTTCGAATACTCATATGTAAGTACAACCTCAAGGACACTTACTTTTTGGGTAAGAGTACAATCAAAGTAGAGCACAAGCACCACTATGAATTATGAGCCTGGTTGTTTCTTCTCGTGTTTACATGGTATCTATAAAAGTAAAAGCAATAACGATTTTAAAGAAGGCACCTTTCTCAAAGTGATCGTAATGTTTCATTCCTAAACATGCTGAGATGGTGCCTATCTTAACCTGCAAATGCTTCAGTAGCTCTTTACTGTGAATAACAACTGCAGCATATTCAGAATTTACTAAAGGCCATTTAGAGTATATCACTGTAATAAGTATTTTAAAATATCATATCTTATTTTCACAATACTGTTCAAAGGGACCATCTTCATTTTAAAGATGGAAAAATTAAGAGTCAGAGTTTAAATAACTTGTCAAAATGCTACCAAATAGTGTGCATTAGAAATCAAACTGAGGCAGACATCAAAATCATGTCTCAGATGTCGGTTTTATTGATAATATAGTTCATGCTTCTGTCCTTCGTGCTAGTCAGACTTCATTGTAAGTAGCATGTGTCTTTTTAAGAGGATTGCTTTACAAGACATTCAAAGAAAATATTTTTTTTCTCCTCTGACCAATTATGATCAACAACCTCGACTCCTTCTGTCTGCGTTAGCCATCCTTGGTGTGTTGGGGAAAGTTCCTAACCGATCACTAGATGGCTGCTGAAGCTTCAATATATCCTTTAACATAATAGCATCAGAAATAGAAAAAAAAAAACAACCAGGATCACAACAGCATTTACTCTATAGTGTAGTTTTGAAGTGTAAATGAAGTAAATACTTATAACAATGCCTGAAAAGTAGTAAGTGCTGAGGAAATCTGACAATTCTTCTTCTTTACTCTAGTCCTACAAAGAGAAACTCACTTGTAAAGAAATGTTAAACTTATCAGAATATACCTTGAACTATCAATGCCTTATTATTCCAGCCTATATACCTAGAATGTTAAAATCATCTACTTGTATGCACATTTGAAGCTTTCCAAATCAGATACTTAAAATTAACTCGACTACTTTGTGTGGCTACCTAATTCTCTCAGTTGGATTCAATTTTTGTTAGGTCAAATGCCAACTGGAAACTATTCTTCATAAAAAAACGATTATTTTCCAGTTACTAATGCCATACATATCACTGAATGAATAGACATCTTCTTCACATATTCCAGTTTAAAATTCAAGTGTATATAATGTATTTGAAAGAAAGAAGTTAAATAAAACTGAGCAGGAAAGTTGAATGGTAATTGTATCATATTCATAAGACCGCAGAAGGAATATCAAAGTCATAAATAAAAAAGAAAAAAAAAGAAAATGAGACTCACTATTGTTAACATGTAAAACTGCTTCAAGTATTATCAAAATACAGCCATGTCTATAATATTGTATTGCCATTATTACAGAGTTATAAAGAGAATAAAAAATTAAATTCTAATTTTGCACAAAACCTTTGCTTCACTATTTTACAGAATATCTTTTATAGACGTCTTTTTATATATTTTCCCATAACTTGTAAATCCCAGCAATAACACAGGAAGAAATGACCTTTTTGTTCTGACAGCTAAATACTTTTATTTATGCTTATGATGCTAAGTTTCTCAGGTCTTTCAGAACTGGTGGCAGAAATAATTCCATTCTCACCCTTATCCTTGAAATTTTTCTCTCTACCAGCTCCTTTTCTTTGGGATATATTCAGAATTCCTTTACCCTATTCCTTAGCAGATTCTTCTCTCTCCATTTAGGTCTTTCCCCCCAAAATATATTAAAGATAGCTTGAAAATTTATGCATAGCTACCACACTGTTTCTTTACAGCACCCAAACACTGCTTTCTCTGTGTCATACTCTAGGCTTCTGAAAAGCTTAGGGATAACTTGGTTCTTAGAGACATGTGCTAGGAGGTCAAGTTTGTCTAGAGTAGGTGTCATTCTTATAATAGGAGTCATAAGCATTATAAGGGCAATAAGATTATATGAGACTAGTATTTAAATAAATGAAATAGTCAACATAAGTCTGAACTTAGAAAGTTGTAAAGGTATAGGTATTTAGAGGGACAGAATTCTGTTTACGATAAATTATGTTCTTATGATTTTGAAATAATTGATTTTCAATCAAAGTTACTAAAATTATCTTCTTTTTAACTGATATATCACAAATATTCATAATATTTTGTTCCCATTCTGTTCTATTTTTTAAAAATATATCTTTATTGATTTCAGAGAGAGGAAAGGAAAAGGAGAGAGAGAGACAGAAACATCAGTGATGAGAGAGTCATTGATCGGCTGCCTAGCCCACACAACCTAGGCATGCGCCCTGACTGGGAATCGAACCCTGATCGCCTGGATCCTAGATCAATGCTCAACCACTGAGCCAGGCCCAGACAGGCCCATCCTGTTCTATTTTAAAGTCACATACTATTTTTACCCAAGTTCCTGTTACTATTTTTATTACCCATTTGCTATTGGAACAAATACTTTGTTACTGCTTACCTGCTGTGGTTGAAGTTGTGCTCAAATGTACTTGTCTCTTTGGCTTCAGATTCTGCCAGAGGAGACTTACAATTTTTTATTCCTTTAAAGTAAGCTCTTAATATTCTTCTAAGCCAAGTTGTGAAAATGAGAAAGGGATCTACAGGGAGAAGTCATTCTTAAGTAATCAAAAGAAAAAAGCTGGTCTGGAAATGGCATTAATAGTCTTCATTCATAACATGAGATCAGAGGAAACACCATAGCTTCAGCTATTTCCTTGAATACTTGAGAGGACCTCAGATAGGAGGTAAAATTTACATATCAGAAGTAGTACTGAAGTATTTTTTAAAACCTCAGTATTATCTGTTATTCCTAGTCTATATGTTTTTACCTTTTGTTACAGCATCAGATTACTTTTGATATGGTACCACACGTGATTTTAATTAAATACCTTTCAAACATGCATTATCATTGAAGCTGAAGGGGTAGGGAGGGGTACTAAAATGACTGATGTTATTTGTTGCAAAGCAGTTGTCTCTACATAACCAGCATAAGAAGTTTGTGGTAGAATGCTATAGAATAAAATATGCCATCATTAATGCATATTTATAAAATATTGATTATCCATAATTGGTAAAATATTATTTTCAAATTTTTTTCTTTGAAACTCAGATTTCTAAACAAACAACTTCAATCACCCACATATACACAAACACTCAGAGACAACCAATAGCTTTTAAAGTCAGTTTTAAATTCACTTATAGATTGATTCATAGTAATTGTTTCAGATTATTAATGCATTTCTAGACATAAACATTTATCTATAAAACATAATTATATATGTTCTATAAGTCTTTTGTTCACTATTAAAGCATTCTTGGTAAAATGTAGAACTTAAGAATAATAATGTTTAACATTTGTGATTTTGTGAGATGAAATCTTTACTTGTTCTTAACTAGTAAAGATAAGTATGACAGACTAGTAAAGATGAGCATGTCAATTATATAGGTAAAATAAATCTCACTACCAAATTATTTAAGGAAAAGACCACTTGATTTTGATAAGTAACAAGTGATCATGATTGAATTTGTGTATGTAGTTGTATATAATATATTAGGGAAGAGGTGAAAAGTAGCATGAAATATGAAGGAGAAATTCTAAATAGTTTCAAAATGCATATCATAATTTAATAACATATTACTGAGATAGTCTTAAAATCATTTTAAAATCTAATCTCAAAATTAAAGAAAAAGCTTTTCTGTGCATGTTAATATTCCCTGGGTGGATAGTAATTCTTATTTCTAATTATGCATTCCCTCAAAAAATTACATTTCAGAAAGATGTCCCATATAATGTTATGCCAAATCTCAGCATTTATTCTAACATGTTCACATTATTTAATTAGTATTATAATGTGTAACTACCAAAAGCACAACCAGTTCAAATGACCTGGGACCTAATACCAGATGCAGGAGTTTAGTGCAGAGATTCCAAGGCGACTTAATAGCAATCATATTTCTAAATGTCAGAATAGCCAGTGCCAGCATGCTGTTTTTAGAACCAGATGTCCCATTATTGCTTACATAATCTTATTAGGAACCTGAAGCTGAAGTTTAGGAATGTTATTGGAAAATTATTAATGTCTTATGTGATACTCTACATAATGTTATTACTTTTATAATGCCTTCTCTTCCCATAGATTATAATATTAAAGACAAAATAAAGAAACACTGTGTCTGCTAATTTAAAATTACCCCATGCCAAATTGGTCAAATATAGTTCTCTTAGTGATTTTAGGTAAATAAAAATATATATAACAGAATGAGTATTAAAGAAAAGCAGATTGAAAATATTTCTTATTTTCTTATTATTCAGGAAATACTGAAATAAAATTTGAATACAGATCAATGTTATTAGGAAGCATTAAACTGTCAATACAAATGACTGAGCAAGCTGCTTGTTACCATTTCATTTTGCAGTGATGTAATAACCAAAAAAATAAACTTGGGCTGAGTATGTCTTCTAGAATTTTACAGTTTCAAAAGCATGACTACTCACTTCCTTGACAACATAAAACAATGATAATTTAAATAACCTTGGCTTTTAGATTAAGAGACTAGATTTTATATAACCAAATATAAAAGTCAGTCTCTATCTGTTTTTCATCAAATAATGTTGTGGCAGCCAGTCATCCTGTTACTATAAGTAGGGAGTACTGGGGAGTCACCCTCATTGGTGAAGATAACTAAGGGAGAGGCTCTTACACTAAGCATACCAAAGGCTGGAAAGATAAATAGATAGGGCCCAAACCTGCCAAAAGCTAGCAGAGTGATTAGACAGAAAAAGAAAATCCTCCCCTTCCTATTCCTATAAGAACTTTGGGCTTGAGCAGGAAGGCTAGATAGTCTTTGGGACTGGAGGCCACCATTCTCCCAGGTGTTGGCACCTGAATAAACCTCTTTCCTTTTGCACCAGATCCTATCTTACAAGTTTGGTTTTCACTGCCACAGGCAGTGGAACGCACTTTGTTGGGTTTTAATCCATGACAATGGAGATCACAACATTAATATGTGCATGTGGGGGATTATCCTTGCTTTCTGATACAAAGATAAGTGCCATTTTTAACTTGTGATAGTACCAACAAATTAAAGAACTATTCATTGAATACTTTATAAATATTTTATAAAATTTATTTTGTTAGTGTTTCTCTTCCTCTTTAAAAGTAAGGCAGGATTCAGAAACAAAAAAAGAAGGTAGAATGATATGTGGTGGGAATGTGGTGGGTGTGGTTTGTGGAGGGTACAACAATAATCACACCTGATCATAATTAGTACAAATTATAAGCCACCACTTATTACACTCAACCCCCCATTAAAAAATGTAATCAACCACAACAGAGGAACAAAGGACAATTATTGTGCCTACAACCAATCATGGAAATTTCATTTAGAATAGTGATTTATGATATTTCTAACCTGGCTAAGATTGAGGAAATTCAAAATGCAAGACTCAGTCATGGCTTTGGAAGTTAGAGTGTGAATGTTAGCTAAAAACCAAAGGGGAGTTTTCACCTGGATAAAAACTGGTAGGATTATCTGAGTTATCTCTTAGGATAATGGATGACAGAGTTTTTAATTCCCAAATTTGGTAAGTATTGTCTGAAAACCGAAAAGGAAAACCAGATCCAGATTACAAATTATATTTTTTGCTTCAGCATAATTATTAGAAAAACTTATTCAATGGTACGTTAAAAATATGATATTTAACTTTAAAATTTAAAAATTAGAATGTCACTGTATGCACCAACACTATCTGATAAAGGCAGCTGATGCTGACAGAATTTCACTTAATTGCTGTTTGGTTGGTGAAGTTTAGTTTTTCTTCCTTCAACTTTGCAAATAAATCTGATTCCTTTAGAGTCAATTTATGTTTCCCAGCATAATGATGTATTTTATCTATTCAGCTATGCTAGTGTTCTCTGAAGCCAGCCAGCAATGATCTCACCTCACCTACAATATAAATCTATCAGTGAATAAACAACATCATTTTTATTTCGATGCCGATGACACACTACATGTCGATCTGGCAGTTAAATAATTTATTTCTCTTTTGGGTGCAACCGTCAGACCTATTATAACTCTACTTCTGATATTCATTTCATGTTTAATAGTGCTTGCCTCATGAGGATGCTTGTCAATCAATTAAATTGAAATGTCATTCCGACCTTTCATTGGAAACAATTTACTCTTTTTTTCATTTCATCACAAATTTTTTCCATTTTATTTAAATTATAAGCCTTAATTATTAGTATTTAAAAACTTTATAGAAAACTGTGTCTGCATCAACATTACTGACATTTTATCTTTGCAGAGGTTATTCAGCTGAGTCTGTCTGAAGATCAGAAACTAAGCATTACAACAGCAACCGTGGGACAAAGTGCTGTTCTGAGCTGTGCCATTCAGGGAGCTCTGCGACCTCCCATCATCTGGAAAAGGAACAATATTATTCTAAATAATTTAGATTTGGAAGACATCAATGTGAGTACATATATAGACATTGCTTTATAATTTGTATATTTCATGTGACATACTCTAGACTTTGTGAAGTCTAAGAAGCTTAATGGATATTGGATGTAGAGTAGAAGAGAATTATTGGCACATTGTCATATCCGTTCTACTGACCAGGTGGTGCACTGCAGATGATTTGAAATGATCTAAATCTCTTATATAGGTGCAGTAAGCAGGTTATGGAGCACTGTGATGGGTATGAAATTACATCAATTTAAACCACGAAGGTCTTACTTTCAGAACTTCTCTACCAGTAATTAATTGCTGTTATGGTTGAGCCACATCCTATGATCTGTGAAGTGTTAAAGTGGATAAACAGCAGTTTTTTGCTTCAAATACTTTATAATATATCAGAAACAATAACTATTAATCAAGTAAAAGAGTTACTTTTCTAGAATGAGGGAATGTGTTTCTCCATTCTGGCTCACTCCTAGAAATTTATAATGGAAACCCAATTCCATAGGATACAGCTCCAAAGGTGAGACAAAAGCAGAACAAACTTCAGGCTATTCTGTTTTTTTCCATGGTATCTGCTGAAAGTGAGCATCAAAAAATGAATATCATCCTAGACATTGAAAAGAAGTAGATATTTTATGTTATGGGATGTCTATGGAAGTGAGGTGGGGCAAGCCTTTGCCTTAGTGATTTGGGGGTTTTATGATCTCTTTGCATATACATTTTAATTATTTTTTATTATCACTCAAGAAAGCCATCCCCTGTCCCCTTATTCTTTGCTGCTTTATAAAGAACTGCTAACAAGGCCCAAGAAAGTCTCTCCTATTGGTTACACCTTACTAATTAATATTCCTGTTTAATGTCTTCAAATGATGCAAAAACAGAGAGCTTCTGAAATTTTTTTTAATAAAATTTTTCTAAATTTGCTTATGTCTTGGTTCTTTCCATGGAGAATAATGTATAATTCTCTAAGCTATCAAGAACATTATAGTATAGAAAGCTATAATCTCAGGAGCATCCAAGATTCTTTGAGTGGTACTACCCTAGACAAAATCTACTTGGGTTTGTTTTGTGCCTTGTTATGTCTACATTTTATCTTTTATTTTATATCTCTATCTTTACTATCAACCTTTCCACTATTCTCTTCCAGAAGCTCATGTATTCTAGGATTCTGTGGTTTGAAAAATCACAAAATAAAGTCATTTGAATTGTTTCAAAAGTAAGGAAGAGTATGCTATATGTGATGTTCTGTGAGCAACTTGCAAAAGTGGACCTATTCTTGTGATGAATTTTAAAAATTAATTTGCTTGCTTTCTAATTCTTTATTCTGTTCTAGAAACTTCAGATTTCTGGAAAAAATGATTATAGGAAAGTTAGGTCTTTAAAATATATATAAATAATACTTATGTTCTACAATTAATAAATTGATTTTTATTGGATAAAGTTATTTTGGATACATTTCATAGAGTAAAATTTTGAGAATTTTAAAACTACTTCCAATATTTTAAATTTTAAATTTTATTTCAAACTATATTTAGCTAAATTGAACAAATATTCATAATCTGTAGTGTACACATAACTACCAGCCTTTCAAATAAAACTGCAGAGAATATCCAAAGATATCTTTGAAAGAAGATATTTATTTCATTTCCCAGTATATCCCTGGTGTTTTCTGTTAAGTGCTATGACATCAACTGTCAAATTATCTTAATACATTTAATGCATTTACTAATATAGATACAATGTGAACTAACAGTTAGAAAATATTACTTAATTGTGTTTTGCTTTATATTTACCCCTGCTTAAATAAGGCCTTCACCATGTAGGTAACACTAGTCATAACAGCTCTGAGGTGGTCAGTGTTCAGCTTCAAGGGTGTCCTGAAGTAGGCCAGTCTCAATATGCTACTTGTGCGTGTTTCCTGGCTTCTTACTTCCCAAGACGCTCCTGGATACTCTATGAGTTTCTTTATATCTTTATTAAATTTCTTGTCTGCTTTAAACCAGCTAGAATGGGTTCTATATTTTGACACTAAAAACGGATCTAATTAATTGTGGGGATCTATTATGTTAAGCAAATCCTTAATTATATCTCCTGAAACTGTATTTTTTGTTGTTAGATATGGATTTCTGATGCATTGAAAGATCAAGATGATTTTACTGTAGTAAATTACATTCTCACTTTGTTTATAAGCAAAGAAGACTTTTGAAAAATTCAGATATGAATCAGTTTTTATACGCTTTTATTATTGTATCTATTTCTACAAAAGTGGGTTTAATCCCCATTAAATTATGTAAAGTTAAAATTATAAGTGCCTTTCACATCTAAGGGAATCAGTGACAATTTACAATAGACTTTCTGATTCTTTAACATACATAAGATAGAATTTAGTATATATTTACCTAGTCAATACATAAATACCTTCTGATTGCAAAAGATTAAAATACTATAGATTTTTTTTTTTTAAATAGCATAACTACTCCTCATTTTTTATATTCACCAATACCCATTCTTATGTGTGGAGGAAGAGTCCACTCATGAATTGCAAACACAATTTTATTTACTTAATAGAATGTATGTATATTAGTACTAATTATCTCACTACTTCATTATCTCATTAGCCCTAAAAACAACTCCATGAAGCAGAGTCTTATCCTTTATTTTCACTGTAGGGATTTATGCTAAGAGAGTTGAGCCCAAGGTTGTTGAGCTAATAAGTGGTGCAGTTGAGATGTCTGCAGAACCTGATTGACCCTAGGTCATAAACTTAGTCTCTGTGAGATTTTTGTAGATTTATGTTGCTCTTTGGATATTATATTCCAATTAATTTTGTTCCCTATATATTACAAACAGATTTACTATTCTCTACTATTATGTGTGGGACTGAGTGATATTCAATTGATGTTTGAAGCTTTTCATTTTGCCTGTCTTCTCTTTTGTACCAAATGAATAAAAGGACGTCACTGGACTATTAGAATATGACACAGTGGTTTGCAGAAAGGGCTGGGGTTACAGGCTGTCTGGATTTCAATTAATATTCAGTCTCTTGGGAGTGATGTGCCCTCAAGCAAGTTATTTAACTTCCCTATGCCCCAGATTCCTAATCATAAATTGGAGATAAGAATAGAATAAACTCATTTTTGTGTGTGAGAACTAATGGGAGAAGCCTTTTTCAAACTGGTTACATTCTATGAGGCCCTTTGTCACTGTTCAGATGAACTAGGTTATTTATTTTCCCTTCTCTCCTCCTCTCCTTTCTCTTCCTTCTCTGTGCCTCTTTCTTCTCTTCCTCCTAATATATGTTTCAAGGAGCAAAGATATACTCAGTCTTCCTAAAACAATAGAAATTCAGTCTTAGAGTATACATAGCAATAAGGAAGTTTGGACACTCACAAGAAATGCCACAACCAAATTTTATCCAATTTGAGCCACTAAAACTGGAAGACACTTTTCTACTCATTCCAGCTTTAGGAATCATGCTAATTTATCTCCCTGTTAGCAACCTGGTATTAATCCCTGATCTAAATATAATTACTTTCAATAGGCTACTGTACATTTCTGAAAAAGATAATTGGCTTATTTTGATCATCCTGTTTTGGGAAGAAGTTGGCACATAAGCTACAATTCTGGTGTTATTGTGACCGAGCCTAAGTCCACATCCTGGTCTGATGCAGGCAAGAACCTATGAGGTTTAGAACATGACTTTCCTATTGGCCTTACTTCTTTCCAGCTGGTTCCTAGCTTCCAAGTCCCCTGTGTTAGGGAAGCTGAGTTAAGCAAGGCAAGGTAAGTGTAGAGACAAAGATATAGAGCTGAGAGAAATCATTAGAAAATAGAATTGGCTGACAGGACTGGCAGTCAAGGGTGAAGGGATGAGAGGAAATAAAATACAGCCCTATTTTAGATGTGCTCACTTTACCAAGAACATTTTCAGTAAGGCTTTGGATAGCAGAGGTTTTGTTTCTTTTGTTTCTGAGAGAAATTAGGTCTAAAAATCCAGGCCATTACTGTTGTATCTTATTTATAATATCTGTAGTTTTTCATCATCCATTCAGTTATATTTTAATCTAGTCTTTATTCAACACTGAAATCAAATGATGTCATACCAACCTAGATTTCAATTGCAGTTGTATAACTTATTAGCTATGTAACACAATAAATTGATTGAAGCAATTTAAACTTCAGCCTCTCTATCTATAAAAGGAGGGGTTATCATAATATCCAATGATACATACCAAGTGTTCAATAAATTATGTTCTTTCTTTTATCATTATCAGTGGCTCGATTCAATATGGCATTGCCAATCAAGTTGCATAACAAATGTAAAGCCCCATGAAAATATGATTTCTTTGAAGAATAACCTGATGTAATATATATTATTATGATTTTCAACAACTGTACAGGTAAACTTGGTGGATAAAATACAGAACTCTCAGGTGATTTTGCATTTCAGATATATAATGAATAATTTTTTACTGTAGGTATGTACCAAATGTTGCACAGGATATACTTATACAAAAATTATCCTTGTCTATCTGAAATTCAACTTTAATTAAGTGTCATATTTTATTTGCGAAGTCAGGCACTCTACATGAAACTCAAATTGGCTTGAATACTGCATCGAGCCACTTCCCTGCAGATGATACCATGGCATATATCACTGAGATGAACAACTCGCTCGACATGTTTACGTGATTTTATTCCATTCCTTTGCAGATTCTTATTGCTTCTCATTCTTAGTATTTGGTCTGTGATTTGTTTTCTACATCTATCTAACCTGTGTTAGCAGTTGTGTCCAGCACTGAGTAGAAGGGACTGAAAAAAAAATAGTGACCTAAATCTACAGGAGTTTTATTTTTCCATAAAATATACTTTCCACAGCAGCTGGAACTCAAACTCCCACCTTCTTTCTGGCATTCCAAGAGCATGGCTTTCATCTTCAAGGTCATCTCAGGGTTCAACAGGGCTGTTGGAGCTCCAGCCACCAGTCTGTATTCCATCAATCTATAATCCAGGTTCATGGCAGTACAAAGCAGGTGCAAGATAAATGGTACCTATTCCTGGAAATCCCATAACTGTTTATGGGTCACTGATGAGCAATAACTGCAATAACTATACTAGGGAAGCTGATAAATACAGTCAGCGTAGGCACACTGCTCAGCCTTCTGTTACAAAGGAGGAACCGGAGAGCAATCTCTACTTCTCTATCAAAGGCCATCCAAGAGGATATAAAGTGTTCTACTTTATAATTTTTTTGGCTTTTCTGCATTGTTCAATATGATTACCCATCTGAATTCAAATCTGAGCAACTCTGCATACCATTTTTGTTTCTTCGGTACTTATGTCAGCCTTCAATTTATTTCTTTGATTGCTTTGTTTTGTTTTTTATAAGGTTTTCCTTAACTATTCTTTTTTTTTTTCTTGCATACAGTCTGATGAGTTTTCCTTTGATTGTTCTTAAGATAGTTCTATCCCTGCATTTTTTTGAAGTAATTCCCACTATGTATAGTTGAATTCCACTTAAATCAAAGCATTCTGTTGATTAAAAAAATACACTCATGGACAATAAAACAATTGAAATGATTGTTTTAACTCAAATCAGAATCCCATTGTAGGTTTGGCAGTTTGCTAGGTATATTAAAGTGCTAGATTTTCTAGTACAAATCTGGCAAACCCAACTCTGGCAGATAACATTCAAAGCATAATAAAAATTTTCTTATTTTTCTGGTTTTTTAAAGCTATTAAATACTTAACAAAGAATATTACATCTTGCCCTGACCTGGTGGGTCAGTTGGTTGGAGTGTTGCCCCATAAACCAAAAAGTTGTAGGTTTGATTCCCCGTAAGGGCACATAAATAGGTTCAGGGTTTGATCCCCAGTCAGGGAACATATGGGAGGCAACCGATTGATGTTTCTCTCTCACATTTATATTTCTCTCTCTCTCTCTTCCTCTACTCTAAAATAAAATCAATAAAAGCATATCCACAGGTGAGGATTAAAAAAAAAAATTACATCTTATTCTGAAAAAAGTGTTTCACAATATGTACCATACTTACAACTTAAAAGTAAAGTCTCCAAGTCATATTTAGTTCCCAGAGACTGAAAAGAATGATTTTAAGAGTAGAAAAATTTGTCTCTGTTACTCAATTTTCACCTTTAGAGCAGTGTGAAAATACAAATTTTCCTCTTGAAATTTCAAGTTCCCATATATGCAAAAGGGGCATTTTTACCCTTTAGCCTATTTATTGGTAGCAGGACCTGAATTATTTATCACCAATAAAAATAATTTAATTAGCAAGATTTAATTTTAACTTTTTAGAAACCTGTAGTGTTGTTTTTTAGTATGAAATATCTTAGAGCATACCATTGGAACTAGTTATTTAAAGGAAAGCTATTGACTTTTCTTCTCTAGACAATAAAATATGCATTTATTTTCCCCCCTCAACTAAAAATTTTGTAATATTTAATGTTTGTAATATAATACATCATTTGCCATGTAATCTTTTTCACTTATTCATTTTCAATATAAGCCTGAGGACATTGTGGCTCTTAAAATCCACGTAGAATCAGAGAATATTTATGAGTCAAAATCTTCCAAGCCAAATAAAGCAGGGAGCATTGGCATGGCTGTGGAAGTTGAATTTCTTTCACAAACATAAAGTATGCAACAAACATTCATTTTCCATATAAATATATATTGAACAGTTTCAATACTAATTGTTAAGTTGGTGAAGTTGCACGTAATCATAAGGATTGTCAAACTGTGCTGCTATAAAATGAATATTATTCCTAAATTGCTTTTTTTCTGCATGTAATACAGCACTGCATATTACAATTCACTTCTCAAAAAAGTCTTAAAATCAGTAATTTAAAAAACGTTTAGAAATGTCTTTCGCCATATTCTTTTGGAACTCATCCTAGCAAATAGCAATATGTAAAACAAAATGCCCATATGTGAGTGAGGGAAAGATATATTTGTATCTCAGTGTGTTGAGTACCTGGTAATTTAATTTTTAATTTTTGGTTTATTTTTCAAAATTATGAAAGATCTCATTGTTTAAGTTTCTGAGGACTATTTATATGAAAACATGACTTCACTCTGACATTATTTTTTTGTTTTTCAGTAAGAACTTTGGCTAAATAACTATACAGGTTCTTAAGTTGATGAAGCATGTTCTTCCATCTTTTTCATTATTATGTCTCTGCTCCCATGGTGTTAAACTACTTTGTTTAACCTGATACATTCCAAGTTATACTTTTACTTGAAACTCCTCTTCTCAACTATCTTTTTTTTTTTCATCTGAATGTGCACAATTGAAAGTAATATCCTTTTCCCAAAACCCACAACTTTTGCAGTGTTTCCTATTCCATGTAAAAATAGCCAGAAAACTGAGTTCTGCTATAATTCTTTCTCAATTTTTTCTCAAATCTAGTCTGGCACAAAACTTGTGAATTTAACTTATGTATTTATCTTAAATCCATTCTGTCACCCTATTTCTACTATGACTGCCTTAGTTTAAGTTCTTGTCATTTCTCACCTTCAAACTTTATCCTTGCCTACTGAGACAGGCCCTTCACTTTAAACCTGCTCTTCTGTTCCATTGATCTATATGCCTGTTTTCATGCCAGTACCATCCTGTTTTGATTACTGTGGCCTTGTAGTATAGTTTGATATCAGGTATTGTGATACCTCAAACTTTGTTCTTCTTTCTCAAGATTGCTGAGGCTATTTGGGGTCCTTTGTGGTTCCATATAAATATTTGGAGTATTTGTTCTAGTTCAGTAAAATATGCCACTGGTATTTTGAACAGGAATTGTGTTGAATCTATAGATTGCTTTGAGTAGTATGGACATTTTAATGATGCTGATTCCTCCTCTCCATGAACATGGTATATGCTTCCACTTACTTGTATCTTCCTCAATTTCTTTTTACAGTACCTTATAATTTTCCAAGTACAAGCCTTTTACCTCCTTGGTTAAATTTATTTCTAAATACATTATTATTATTATTATTATTATTGCTTGTTGTTGTTGCTATTGTAAATGGGATTGTTTTCTTAGTTTCTCTTTCTGGTAGTTATTGGTGTATAATAATGCCACCCACTTCTGAATATTAGTTATGCATCCTGCTACTTTACTGAATTCATCTGTCAGTCCCAGTAGTCTTTTTGGTGGAGTCAATAGAGTTTTCTATATAGAGTATCATGTCATCTGCAAGTAATGACAGTTTTACTTCTTTCCAATTTGAATAAATTTTATTTCTTCTTCTTGTCTGCTTGCTGTGACTAGAACTTCCACTACTATTCTGAATAGAGTGGTGAAAGCCAACATCCCTGTGTTGTTCCTGATCTTAATGGAAACACTTAGTTTTTGCCTATTTAATATGATGTTGGCTGTGGATTTGTCATATATGGCCTTTATTATGTTGAAGCATGTTGCCTTTATTCCCTCTTTGCTGAGAGTTTTTATCATAAATGGGTGCTGAATTTTATCAAATGTTTTTTTCTTCACCTGGAGTTTCCTCAAAAAAATAAAAATGAAACTGCTTTATGACCCAAAGCTTCATTTCTGGGGATTTATCTGAAGAAACCCAAAACACTGATTTGAAATAATATATGCACCTCTTTGTTCATTGCACTGTTATTTACAATAGCCAAGATTTGTAAGCAGCCCAAGTGCCCATCAGTAGATGAGTGAATTAAAAACTGTTTTACATTTACACAATGGAATACTATTCAGCTGTAAAAAGAGAAGGAAATCTTACCTTTTGAAACAGCATGGATGGACCTAGAGCATATTATGCTAAGTGAAATAGCCAGTCAGGAAGAGGCACATACCTTATGATTCCACTTATATGTAGAACCCTATGAACAAAATAAACAAACACAATTAAAACAGACTTATAGATACAGACAACAGACTGACAGTTCTTGGGGTGGGGATTGAGGGCTGGGTGAAATAGGTGAAAGAATTAAGCAAAAAAAAAAAATCTTATAGACACAAACAGTATGGTGATTACCAGAGAGAAGTGGGGTGTGGACCGGTAGAAGAAAATAAAGGAGGAGTAAATGGTGACAGAAGGAGGCTAGACTATGGGTAGTGAACGCACAATACAATATAGAGATGATATATTATAGAACTGTACATTTGAAACCTATTTAATTAACTAATGTAACCCAGTAAATTCAATAAAAATGTATATTAAAAAATAAATAAACCTGCACTTCCTATTACAGCTAGGCAGATCTTCATAAATTTACTTCTGGCCATTTCACTTTCCTCATTAAAGCCTTTTAATGGCTTCTTGTAGCTTTCAGTGGGGGGAAAAAAGATTAAACATTTTTGGCTTGGTCTAGAAAGTCTGTTTCTCTATTAAATCTTCCCAATATTCACACATATTCACTCTTTACTGCAGCCTCTCCAAAGTGCTGGCTATCTTCTGTGTTATGTTACCATTCATGAACACATTCTGGCCTCTATGGAAAAACCTTCCTTTGTCCCATTCATCTACCGCAATATATTGCATCCTTTAAGAACAGACAAATCCTTCTTATGCCTAAATTTGACTTTCTTAAGTTCTTTGTTCAGTAATTATAGTATTTGTTGCCTCATAGTAAAACTATGAATCTTGTTGTCCTTCTATGGACTAGAAACTTTTAGCACAAGGATGTGCTTGTTCAACTTTGTGTTCAACTTTGCTCGTTCAACTTTGTGTTATGATGTTAGCACTGTACTGACACATAGAAGATAATTTTTAAATGCACAAGTAATGAAGTAGTGATATTTCTTATATTCTCAATTACGCATTACCATAGTCCCATGGTATTTGCTTAGGCCCATGGCCCCCAGGGGATGCCTGAAACCACTGATAGTACCAAACTTTATATATACTATGTTTTATCCTATACATGCATACCTACGATAAAGTTAAATTTATAAATTAGGTCTAGTTAGAGATTAACAATGAAAACTAATAATAAAATAGAACAATTATAATATACTGACTTAGAGTTATGTGAATGTGGTCTCTCTCCCACAATATCTTGTTGCACTCTACTCACCTTTTCACCTAAAGGAAGCGCTTTACAGCTTCTCTTTGGCATATCTACATTTCCAGAATCACCACTCTTGCATTTTGGAGCTATTACGAAATAAAATAAATGTTACTTGAATACTGGTGCTGCTGTACAGTGACAGTCAATCTGATAACCCAGACAGCTACTAAGTGATTAAAGGGTTAGTAGCATACACAGCGTGAATACACTGGGCAAAGAAATGATTCACACCCAGGCCAGGACGAAGTGGAAGACATGCGATTTCATCACGCTACTCAGATGGCATGCAATTTAAAACTTACCAATATTTTTTTCTTGAATTTTCCATTTAATATTTTAAGACAGCTGTTGATCGCAGGTAACTGAAACTGCAGAAACTAAAACCACAGATAAGGGGGGACTACAGTATTTGAAGGGGGTTTATTTGAAGACCTTTTTCTATTTAAAACCTTACTAGGGATTTTATTTACTTACTGTAGCCACATGCAGGATTATAAATCAACTGATGTTTATTGGCAATCAATCATTTAAGCCTAGTACAACTCAACCATTTCCAGATTCAATTTCTTTAATAACATTTCTCATTAAGCATATTGATTTTTTACTACAGCTTCAATTTAATCTCCTATTATATGCAATAAGGGGATGGCAAGCAAAACATGAAGGGAAACACAATTTTGGTCATTGTTTAATCTTCGTGCATTCAACAAATATTGATTAAACTGCTACCCTTTTTCAGGCACTCAGCTAAAGTCTGAGGATATACTTATAAGAAAGACATCATTTCAGTCTTCAAAATCTCATAGGTTAGAGGAATCAAAAAGAAAACAAGTGCATTATATTTAATAATACAATATGGAACTGTTTCATAAATGTGTATGTTTGTATATTTTGTATACAAACATATGAAGAACAGAAAAGGGGAACCCATTTTAAATTTTCAGAGTTATAGAAGACTTTAAGAAATATACTAGTCTTGGAGTTTAGATGATAGCTAGATGAAGGAGTGATAAATAGGTATTCTTGGCAAAGGCACTGAAATAGCATGGTGCATTCAGTGAAGTGAAGGTCCCTG
Source organism: Miniopterus natalensis (assembly GCF_054644295.1). Taxonomy (NCBI): domain Eukaryota; kingdom Metazoa; phylum Chordata; class Mammalia; order Chiroptera; family Miniopteridae; genus Miniopterus; species Miniopterus natalensis. The sequence continues at coordinate 48,684,379 of NC_142084.1, forward strand.
GTCTGCCTAAGAATAAGCAAAGACCATAGATTAATAAAGGGCCTCAATATACAGGGTGGGGCAAAAGTAGGTTTACAGTTGTGAGTACTCGAAACAGTTTATTCCTGTATTACTGTTTATTAATTATTGTATTATTTTTCGTATGAACAACTGTAAACCTACTTATGTCCCACTCTGTGTTATATAAAACTAGGTTTTTACATTTGGTTATAGAACTATACATTTACATTTATAGCATTAACAGTGATAACATTGGATGAATACTTAATAATTATCAATCATTTTAATTTGTCACTTAAAAAACATTTTAACATGTATTTCTCAACACAAGACCTATATAAACCAACACACACATGCACAAGATGATGCTTAAGTTGATTTTTAACTGCATAATTTCAATAATAATTTTCGGTTTCCCTGTAGTTTCTTTTTCTCCAGTCACTTTGGCTCGTATATGCAGATAGAACTATAATTTAAACAAATAAGACATCTATAAAATTTCAAGCAACTTTTCAGTTTCAAAGCAAAGGAGAATAGCAAGCACCATTCGAAGGACATATAGCTTATGCCAATTGATCTTACAAACACCCTAAAATACATATAATTCCTTTCACAGTAGACTTTCTATTGCCCTCTAATTATAGTTAATATTATTCCTAACCTTTTAAAATATTTTTTATTATTTTTTAATTTTTTAAAATCAAATTTAATGCAAAAAATTTATGATGAACACAATTTCAAAATTTTAAATAAAGGCAGGGTAGGTAACAGTGCCATGGGTTGCTGAGCCATGTTGGAGCCTGAGCAAAGGAAAAATGGGTAGTACTGACCTTTCTGGGGTTTTTTATCTTTATTGTTGAAACTATTACAGATGTCCCCTTTTTTCCCCATTGACCCCTTCTACTGGGTGTGGGGTAGAAGGGGGCCTTCCTAACCTTTTAAATAATGTGCAGCTTGTGAGAAGTATATCCATCCACTACAAAATTTATTTTTTAAATACTAAGGGGAAAATTATAGTGGAATAATTGCTTCCAAATACCAACAATTATAAGGTATAAAATAAAAGTCTTACATAATGAGAGGCATAATAAATGGAAAATTTTTAATATAGAAAGACAACCAATCACTGTAACAGAAATTAACTCTTATTTTCCTTATCTTTCTCCTTTTGTTCAAAGAGCAAATTATAGTTTGCTCTAAAATAAACAGTATTATAGATATTTTTGATCTGTAACAATAGCTATATAAGCTATCAACATTATACTCCTGAGTACTCAGTATTTTAGAGTGAGACATTTAAGAAGGCTTTGAAAGTTGATTAACCAGAGAGAAAGAAGTTGTAAAATATCCAATTTTGTTGTTCCTTCAAGGATTTGTTATATTATTTCTGTTCAGTTAACAAGGTTTTGGCAGAGGTAGGAGACCTCTCATATATTTTCTTCCTAACAGTATTTACTATTAAAATTAGACAGGGGAATAAAAACACTTTTAATAAAGAACACTATTTTTGCTCACTCAAGGAACTTGATGCAGAGGTGTGTGAAATCAAAGTTATATTAGTGAAGCATGCTAATGTATTAGTTATATTAGCAGTTATATTAATTAGCAATTGCTTATAAATTACTTTTTCTTCTTGAAAATTAGTTATATTTATGATATTGTAGATAACTCTAGTAAACATTCTCAGATTTATATAACCTAGTTGCTAGCGTATTTATATTGACCTTATTAAGATTCATAAAATCTTTTTTCAATGAGGAAAATGCATTTTGATTTTATAACTTTTGCCTAAAAATAATAAACCAGCAATTGTTCAGAGGGAAAAAATTAATCTCTCTCTTATTTTATCAATTTCTATTCCATGATGACATATTTAAGCCTAATAATTTAACTTGCATGTGCTTCTTGAACAACTTATTAATGAGTATTTACAAAGAGTCAACAAATATGTATGAGTTTATAGCAGGAGGGATATTTTATAATCCATGATTATAAAGTTTGTAGATGTAAGACTTATTTTAATTTATGGGAAGAAAAATTGGGTCATCCAAAATAAAAGCAATTGTCATTGGATTGTCACTGTGTGTATCAAGTGAACAGGGACAACTTATTTTTTAAAGAGAAATAAACTGAGATAAACATGGTTGCAATGATATATTGGTTCATTTTCTGGGTTAGGTAATTAGGGGGCCATTTGCTGGCTAATGCTTTAGAGTTAATTGCTTGACATAGTGAATCAATGACCTTACAAAGATAGGTAACAGTGACATATCTTTTAAAGTGATATTGGAGTAGGGTCTGACTTCCCACTGGGTCCCAGACTTTGTGATAATGCATGTTAACATGTACATATGTTGTCCAAAAAAGATGCAAATGATTTCTGTTCTATAGAAAAGATAACTCTAATATAATTGTTTCATTGCCATGTAGGACATTAACCATTTTGCTTAGCAAACTTATTTCAGCACGCCTTCCCTAAGTTACGTAAATCTCTGCCCTTCAAATGGACTTTGAAGTAGCTTTGCCATCTTTCTGGTTTCTTTATTAAGAAGCTAAATTAATATTTGTCTTAGGCTCATTTTACATTTCTATGAGAATTGTTAGCTCTTTTTTTTTAATTAAATAATTAATTTGTTTATTTTGTTCAAAATATTACAGATATCCCTTTTTCTCCCCATTGACCCATAGCTGTTTTAACTCTTTTAAAATTGCACTTCAGAAATGTTTTAAGCTCCATACACCTATGGTTCCTACACATTCTAACATTATATTTTGGTAAGATGAACTTTTTACTTCCTGTAATTTAACTGAATAGAAGACTCAGGTATTATTTGGTGATAAAATTTGACATTAGGAACAGGTTTTTTGTGGAGTAGCGGTGGAAGGACCTTAAATGTTTCTAGTGTTTTAAGACATTTAGGGACCTTAACATAATTCCTGGCCTAACAGAGGTATGCATACATGAAACACCTCAGTCATTGCTCTGTCATTTCCTAGGAAACTGGATGCTAGCAAAGCATTAAGTCCCTGTAAATCATAACCTTATTTGTGATAAAAATTGAAGACATCGCAGCAACTTGCCATACAGATCTGTGAAAAAAATTACATTAAATGCAATATATATTGCCCTGGTGGGTATTGCTCAGCAGTTAGGGTGTTGGCCCGTGGACTGAAGGTTCCCGGGGTCGATTCCAGCCAAGGGCCCGTACCTCTGTTGCAAGCTCCCCCTGGGCGGGAGCCAACCAATCTATGTGTCTCTCTTACATCCATGTTTCTCTCTCTGAAGAAAGCAATGGAAAAAATATCCTCAGTTGAGGATTAAAAAATAAAAAATAAATGCAATATATGTCTTTATACTAACATCACATATATACTAAAATATTAATAAGATTTAGTTTTCTTTCCCTCACAGGAATATTTACTCTATTCTTCTGACCTCATTTAAACCCCCTTGTTCATTTTCTCACAGGACTTTGACCTATTATATCTAAATATAGGACTGAAAAACCAACTTTTAAATAAATTTTTAAAGTATCTAAAACTCCAATAAATATTTTATAAGAATATTTAATATTTACCTTCTCACTGAAAAATAAAAATAATGGATAAGAATATGTTCTTTATAGCTCAGACTCTTAATATTACATAAAGTATGTTCCCTGGATGTAAATTCATAAACTCTACAAGCTACAATCTGTAAAATAGTCAAAGGTATATAATTATTTTAACAGGAAGGTATATGTGGTCATGTAATTTACTTTAAAAAAAAAGTGTTATTAGCCTTTAAAGGACATAAATTCTCAGGACTTTGGAAACAAAGTATACACTGATGTCTAAACATACCATTGCCACCATGTTTACTGGAATCTTTTTTCTTCTTAAAAAAAAAAAGTTACCTCGGTGCAGTGCAGTGTCAACCAGTTTAAAAAAGGGTAGTGTTTGTTGCAGGTGGAATTGACCTTACCACACGCAGATCACCAGCTATAAACTCACTGTGTTTCTGTTGGAGGTCACTTTAGAGGAGAAGCAGTTGAACTAAATAAATCAAGACTTAACGGAAATGCTTTCCCTGAGTTCTCACTTAAGTAATGTGCTGACATTTCATACACAGTTTGCTTTAATTACCAAACTGACTTAGGTACAAATTTGAAGTTGTACTTGGAAAATGAATAATGAAAATATGCTTAACATGTTTAATTTGTTAATAGAGTTGTCAAGTCCAAATGTTGTGGTTATTACGTAGGCTCAATGAAGCTATGTGTCACTTTAAATAATAGTTATATTGTTACATAAATATAAAAACATAGCATTAGGTGCCGAACTAATGCTACAGGTAACCTGAATTATTGACAGAAGAAGCAATTATGAATTAGTGAACTCAAAAAATGATTGGGGAAGTTCAAATTTTGGCCTCGAAGAATAAAAAGTAAGAGAATAATTGTAAAGGAATTGTAGAAACTTTCATTGTAGGGACATTTTTATGAAGCTTGAAATAGATAATATTCAAGAGGCACAGAATCAGTGAACCCACTGCCACAGTGGCTCTTACTATATGATTAGTGGGGAATGAAATTGTTGTAAATCTAAATCAGTACTGAAAAATGCCTGAGTGGATCTGATCAATTATTAACTTGGCCTGTAAGGAATTTATTTGCTTAATTTTTGCTCATTTGTTTGTTATTGAGCAAAAATGTGTTACAGAAATGATGGGAATAGATGGTGCTATTTTGTGTCAGATCCCTATTAAGAGAACAGGTAGATAGCAAGTGAGGGTCTGCTTCTCTCACAAGTGAATATATAGCAATGTTCTGTCACAGATGATGGGGAAAAGCAGGCACAAAATGGGACTTGAAAATTTGGGTCCAAGTAACTCAAAGAATAATAGGGCTTTTGGTAAAAATGGAAGAATTAAATGATTTGGTTTCTTATTGGAATTATATGGTTTATACATAAATATGTTGGCTTTGAAGTTTTTGAATGACATCTTATAGAAAATATGCATAGTTTGAAGACACAAGATTTATTATTTATATTTATAAAAATTTATATACAAAGTGTGAAATGATTCATATATTCAGTAACTGTTATTTACTGTTTTGGAGATCCTTCAAGTTTCCAGTTGTGCTTCTGGTTTTGAGATTGCCATTACTAAATGTCAGTTTTATCCTGGGAAATCCACTTATAGCATCTCTCATACTTATGACGAGAAAGGTATTGCTATCCCCCTTTTGGCAACGTGAAAGGCTCAGAGAACTTCTGTGCATCTATGCATAACCCAAGGACACGGACAAAGGCGTGGTGAGGGACTGCAGAGGGGGTGGGGCAGGGTGGAAGGGGTCAGTGGGGAGAAAAAGGGACATCTGTAATATTTTGAACAATAAACAAAGAAACAAACAAAACCTTTGCCAAAAAATAAATAAATAAAATAAAAATAAATTAGTTAATAAAAAAAGAAAAAGTCTCAAAGAAGGTAGATTACTTCAAGGGCTCAGCTGAGCCGGGGGGAGCTGAGCTGCCGTGTCATAGCAGCTGATTCACGCCACAAGCCAAAAGGAAAGTAATATACAAGCTTTTAGCCACTTAGTGCAAAAATATAAACAAGAAGCTACATTAGAGAAAGTGCTGACTGTCCCATTTTTCCATTTTCTCCCATGAAATGTCGCCAGTCAAGGGTCAGGTAAATCGGCACAGATGTGGTGAATCACAAGCCATCTCACTGCCAAGAGGGACTGAACAAAAGGATCCTGCACTTTTACGGACGTGCAGGGAGAAAGGAAGGGAAGCGTGAGGGCCAGGGTGGCAAAGTTCTAAATACTGAGTCAAAGTGGAAAAATGTCTTCTCATTTTCTCCCACCCCTTTTCCCCAAAGGAAAGCCTCTGCCGTAGGTTCCTCATGAAGACGCCTCCTCGCGGAGGTGCATGGGCTAGTAATACAGGTAGCACAGGAACATAGCCGGCCAAGGGATCCTGAGGCCCGTCTGCTCCTTCCTCCCTTCAGAGGTGGCTATGCATGGGCTCTGCACCAAGCCTGCTGTGGGGAGACAGCTTTTCCTGTGTGGCCTGCCAGTTAAACCTTTCTAACGGCCTATGGTCAGGCCTGAGAGATCACACATAGTTTTTTGTGTGCCAGAAACCTTAATAATTTGGGCACAAATTCATTCAAACAAAACACTTATACTTGTATGGCCTGAAAAAATCAGGTATTTTTTAATGCAAGATACTGCCCTCATTAAAATCATTTTTTGTAAGTTACTTATAACTTTATTGATTTTCCTATAATCTCTTGTAACTTTACTATTCCTAACTAATAAAATGTATGTTTGGAAATGTTTGTTGTAACTTGGTGATAGGGCCAAAGGCCACTTAAAAAATGATTGAGAGAGAAACTATCTGTGCTGGGACTTATGCTAGACAGCCTTAGTGTTTGGCAGCCCAGATGTGTCATAAAAGTCACTGATCTCCAGAAATAAAACAAACTTAGATTTAACTAATGTTTTATTTACATAATTTCTTTCTACTTTGTCTAACACACATCTTAGCTCCTTCACTAAATTCCAAACTCTTTGCTCACTGGCAGTATTTCTTAACTCATATTTGGTAACCAGATAATAAGGAAGAAAATTATCTGCATAGGAAGTTCCCAATTACTATTTTTACATTGGATAGGCTAAGCAATCAATTAAAGAGAGCTCTGTTGTTTCGAGACCAGCGACTTTTTGGTGCACCCAGGCAGCAGATCACGTGGCTGTCCATTAGTAGTCTGGATCTGGGCACTTAGAAATGAGTAAGTAACAGATTGTGATTGAGGGCTTAATATTGGCAAGGCCAACCTTCTAGGAAGTCAAAAGGAATAAATTACTAATTAGAAGTAGAGGCTTCAGATCGAGATGCATTATAAAATTCAAACTTAAATTTCATTGGGATTTAATGTTACACTTAATGGACTAACGTGATTTCAAATGTCCTTCTTTTGGCATCTCTCTGCGCATTAAAAGTAATCTGGCTGTCATTCATCTTTGGTTAATCTGAGGAAGTACAATAATTACACTCTGATATGTTTTATATATTAATTTTTCTTTAGACATAATTTTAAGCATGGGACTTTCATTTGTATGTTTTCTTTAAGCAGCTTTTATCATTATGGTTATATTTCTGCTTTTAGACTTTAAGAAGACCTGTAGACTTATCAGGACCCATTGATATTTTAAATTCAGTTTTTTGTTGTTTTGTTACAATTTTTCTTAACTAAAATATTCTCCATAACTCAAAATTTAGAAATTATTGATTTTAAAATCAAATTTGTAAAATAAAATAAATAGGGGAATTAACATTTCTTAAGCACCTATCATGTGGCTGATACAGCGCTAGTGCATTGTATTAAATTGGCCTGTTCAATCATGATAAAAATGTTGTAAGAAAACATGCTTTTCTCCCATTTATGTATGATAAACTGAGGCTGATGTTGATTGAACCAAAATCATACAAAGGGAGCTAGAAAGAAGTGCAGCCAGAATTAAAAGCCAAATTTGTTGACTCCAGAGTCAAACTATTTAGTCTGTGAAGGAATGTTTGCATTCAGAGAGTAAAGGGAGGATACATGGTGATGGAAGAAGACTTGACTTGGAGTGGTGAACACACAATACAATATAAAGATGGTGTATTATAGAATTGTACACCTGAAACCTATATAATTTTATTAACCAATGTCACCCCAGTAAATTCAATAAATAAATAAAAAATATATTTTCTGTATTATATTTGAATTAAAAATGAGTGATTTGGCATAAGTTGCCATCATAATATCATTTCAAAGACTATATGTGTATGATACTATCAATATAAATTCAAACTTTTCTTAATAATAATCTGTATTTCAGATGTCAAATGACATACATTTTTATGCATAGAATAGAAATGCTGTGATTTTAGTTAATTCCATTTTAATAATTCAGAAAAATATTTCATAATACCCACATGAGAAAACATCTGGTTGTACACTACTCATGCTTTAAACATTATACTAATAGATATAAAAATATGATGAATTAGCAAAAATTAATTCCATATAATTAACCATTAAGGTTTTTGAGCTTCTGTGTTTTGCACAAAAGGTACCTGATGAAAATACATTTCCTAAAATTATTGGAAATACTAGTATTAAAAGCTGTAAACATGGAAAACAGTTAATTTATTAAGACTACATTTTCATGTGACTAAAAAGAACTTCTGAAGGCTATTATCTTCATATGATGACTGTTTTATTCCATTAGTGAAAAACATGCCCTTGACAGCCATAGAAGAGCTAGAATGGCAAACAGGTTATTTCTTAACACAGCCCCAACTGCAGCTGCTGTGATGCTGCCAAGGTTGAGGAGGCCCCATGCAGTTTACCGGTGCTGCTCTACAACACCCACTTCTCTGCTTTTCCCGATCTAACTGCATCGGATTTCTACACAAAATTGAAACTAAAGTTTTGTATGCAGAAAATATGTCCAAACTCAACAATATCTACACTACAGAAGCCGATACAGATAAAAAATATATACACAAAGGTGGAAAAGCAGATTAGAGGAGAGAGAGAGCACTTACGTAGCTCTCCCAATAGCATTACCCTTTCTTGTTCGAGATTCTTATTGTAGATGACATTTTGTTTTCTCGAGCAATGCAAAGTTTTCTATTTTGAAATGGAGGTCTATAGGCACTTTAATGAGCATACAAAAAATAATTAACCTACATTGAAAGTTTTTAATGTGTTATGGTTAAAAAAGCAATAGACATCTACTGCTGAAAACCTATAGTTCTATTTGTAATATACAGCAACTTTTGATAAGTATCTATGAGAATGAAACAAATACAGTAGATAACCATCAAAGTTAAACTGCAAATATTTCATGTGTTCTCTAATTATTCTCTAAATCATTATATCAAAAGATACCCTGAATTTCAATTTTTTTTTAAAACAAATTATATTGGTTATCTATGGACACAGAGAAAAATTAAAATATTGAAATAAAAGTGCTTATCTCTGAATTTCAGAATTGGAAGGCATTTAGGCTTTCAAAAATTAACATACATATTGTCCTATTAATATAAGAATTTTTTTTCAAAATTAAGCAAATTTAGTACAGTGAATTATGGAGTAGAGGTCCACCCTTCAATTTTCCAGGCAAGAGAAATTCAAAATATTCGTAGGGTGACTGCTGTTATTCTTTAGTAATTGTTTCAAATGTATTATCTTAATTGGTAATAGCTATCTTATCTCTTATGAGGAAGCACTTATTTCCCCATTGTCTCTGTCTTAAATTAAATAGTACATAACCAGTATTGGAAAATTTCACTTTTGCGCATCCAGCTCTATAATCTTTTTCATCACTTACAAATTTCTCTTACAAACTTAATTGTCTAAGAGCTTATCAGAATTTAATTTAAAAAGAAATAATAAATTTGAAGTGTATAAAAAAGTCATAATATTCTCAAGGATGAGAGAGTCATTGTTTCACTGAGAAAGGCAAAAAGGTAGATATGAAATGGGTTTCAAATAGTACTTTTTATTTTTAAAAAATCTCAAGAAGATTGTAATTGTACAGTGCTTTGTCTCTCTTAAGATCTAATAAACAGCTGGGCTAGAAGAAATAATCTATATTTTTAAACAAGCACTTATTGGACTTCTGATGCAAGTGATGTGCAGATAACATTTTAAAAAGTAAGAGTATATTTTAAATAAGAAAGGAAATTACAAGAGCTCATACATTTTCTTTATAAAGTAGATTAAAAGGTCCTGTGCCTATCATTATAGTTTCATGAGTGAAACTTGAGCCTTGAGAAAATTTAAAAAAGTTTTGTGTTTTATCTTTTCTTATCTTTTTTTACGGATGAAATGCTGCCATTTGCAACAACATGGATGGATCTTGAGAATATGCTAAGTAAAATCAGCCAAATAGAAAAAGTCAAGAACAATATGATTTTTTTTTCCTATGTGGGATATAAAACTGAAAGCAACAAATGAACAAAAAAGAAAAACAAACAAACAAAACTCATAGACACAGACAACAGTGTGGTGGTTACCAGAGGGAAGGGGCTGGGGGGGGGATAGTAAAGGGTAAAGGGGTAAAGTATTTGGTGATGGAAGAAGACTTGACAATACAATATAGAGACGATGTATCATAGAATGGTACACCTGAAGCCTATATAATTTTATTAACCGATGTCACCCAAGAAATTTAATGGGGGAAAAAGAATCGAGGACTGAAAAGAAAATTTTGTGACCACTGTCAAGAAATTCACAAGATGAATGTAACCTTGGTTGGATTTGTAGCAGCTTGAGACATGCTGGTCCCATTTCTCTAGCAGTGAGCTGCAGTCTAGTGTCAACCACCACAAAAAGCAAAGTAATTTAGGCTAAGGGTGTTTTCAGACTACAGTAATGCAAAATTGATTTTTAAAATACCACTTTGAAGAAACATAAACAAGATGATTTGTGCTTTTTTAAAAATTTATCTTTACTGTTGAAAGTATTACAGATGTCCCCTTTTATCCCCATTGATCCTGCACCCCACCCCCTGCCGTCACCACACTATTGTCTCTGACCATGGGTTATGCACATATGCATGTAAATTCTTTGGTTAATCTCTCCCCACTCACCCACGCACCCCCACCTTCCCTGCGAGATTCGTCAGTATGTTCCATGCTTCTGTGTCGCTGAATCTATTTTGTTCCCCAGTTTATTATGTTCTTTAGATTCCACATATAAGTGAGATCATGTGATATTTGTCTCTCTGCCTGGCTTATTTCACTTAGCATAATATTCTCCAGGTCCATCCATACTGTCCCAAAGGGTACGAGATCCTTCTTCTTTACAGCTGCATAGTATTCCAGGGTGTAAATGTCCCTCAGCTTTTTTATTTAAACTTGTTTATGCATATCCTTAATGGATAGTTTTTCCTATAAACTATGTAAATTATAAATAGTAATGAATATGTAATGGTCTCAGCATGAACTTCACAACTACAACCTTGGGGTTTTCCTATCCCCTGAGGATTAGAAAAAAATGAAAGAAGTAAATTAGAGAAGATACTGGGGAACACAAATCCATATTTATAATATTTATAAAATGTTAAATGTATAAAGTAAAAAAAAAAATCTTTGGTAATGTAGCCTTTCATTCTTAATCATGATTTAAGTATTGAGATAAAGCAATATGGGATAGGCAATAGGAAACAGAATGATGCTGTGTGAAGACCATGGCTTTGTGTTAGGAAGCCCTTCTCTGTACTTAACTAGATACAAGATTTTGACTGGGTTTTGGAGCCTCTTCTTTACCATAAAATGAGAATGACAAACTTTTTACACATGAGATTAGGTTTGGAAAGTGTCTAATACAGTTCTCTCCACACTTGCCAAACATAAAGTAATAAAGTCTGAAGGTACACTTAGAAAAAAAGAGAATTAGTTGTTCTTTTGAAAATCAGATTACCAGGAGAAATACAAAAATGTAATTGCTAAGTGGCAGCTAGAATCCAAACAATTTGAAAAGGTGTGGCAGAAAAAATGACATCGACAGAAGGAAAGCTTAGTGTGGTACATGTTTAAATGTATTGCTATGATAGCCTATTAAAAAGTTTATATGCATGCAGTTATGGAAAATGTTGATGGTACCAGAAGTATAATGACAGTATAAATATAAAGCTCTGGAAGAAATAGAGAATACTTGTACCATTTGGTTTTAATGTTTATTTGATCTAATGAAGATAACTTAATTCCACTGTCAGTTACTAGAACATTTCTTACTGAGCTACAGGGAGTGATATGCTCACAATGAAACAGTAATGCTTTTTATGTGATAATAAATGGATTGTATAACCTTTTAAATATTTTCTGTTTAAAGATTTCAATATTTCAAGAGGCAAAATATCAGAATATTTTTATCCTAGATATAGTTACAACATTTGTTAAACATACTTTTTTTGGGTATGTATATAAATCTGGAGGAAGGGAATACATAAATTCCTAATTATTCAAGAGGCTTTTATTTTTTATTTATTTTACCTGATAACTTCATCTTTGTTGACTGATTACAGTTCCTGTCATCTGAATGACTCTCCCTAATTGAGGCCCCATCCGCAATAGTAATGGAAACCTGATTGCTGTCCTAGATTTAGATTGAGATCCTCCTTTCCTTCAATACCTTGGGATTATCAGCCACCAAGTAATGAAGAGGTATCGATGAATTTTTAATGATTGTGAAACTTAGTCCCTGAGACCAAACTTATTTTAAATATAGTGCCTTGTTTAATGGATGGATTGTAGGACTGATTTGGTACCAGAGCAAAGGTAGAAAATTAATTAATGAGAATAGATAGTTGGAATATAATTATAAATGACAATGAGAGTGATTACTTGCAATTTACCAGGGACTTCATGTGCATGTATCATGCAACATAAGCATTTTTATTCTTAGTAATCAATGAGGCCAGTTAGCTTGTGAAACACATGCAGCAAGTACAGAATGGAATTCAAATTCTCTCCAAGGCTCTAATTTCCAAATCCTTGCTTTTGCCACTCTGCTTACTTCTTATACTCCTGATTTAATGAATGCCTATCAGTGATGGGTAGTATACTAGAAGATATACTGACCTAAACTTATTTATGAAGTATTCATCTTATTTTAAAGAAGGGTAAACAGATTCAAGAAGCTTAACTTGCTATCTTGAAATCACATAATTGTTAAGCATAGAGAATTTGGTTTATACAAGAACAAAACTGAAAGGTTTATCAGAATTCATACAGAATAATTAAGCTTTCAGAGTCATATTAATTTGATTTCTTATAATCCTGAAATCGAGTAATTACTAAATCAGAGTATCAATATAACAGAAGAGATTAGGCCTCTCTAATATAAAAACTGCACTGTGAAGCTTCCGATCAGGATGTTCAAATAAATTGCAACCAAAAATATTTTAAAGAGCGATAAAATGTTATAAGACCATATCATTTTTAAAATTTAAACCCTCAGATATCTTATTTTTTTAATTGTTTGATTTTAGGGTGAGAGAGAGATTTGTTGCTCTGCTTATTTATGCCTCAATGGTTGATTCTTGCATGTGCTCTGACTGGGGATCAAACCCACAACCTTGGCATATTGATACAATGCTCTAACCAATTGAGCTACATGGCCAGGGCTGATATCTTTCTTTTTTAAAACATAAAGAGAATTTGAGGATCTTGTATATATGGTGCAGTGATAGATCTGTTGCTGTAAGAATTAAAAAGTACAACAAACATAAAAATGATTTGATTAGTCAATGATATGTGAAAATAGTTGAGCTACATCAGGAATTCATGTTCTGCTTACTTTATTATGTTTCAATCAAATTCTTCACAGAAAATAAATATTTTACACATGCCCTTCAGACTTAATGGTATTTTCTGCACTCTGTATACTTAAATTGTCAGATCATAGACCAGGTATGTTCTAGAAAAATTACATGTGAAACAAAACTTATAATTTATCATTTAAAAGATGCTGAGGAAATGTGCTCTTTTAAGGAAAGCTCAGATGAATTTTTTTTAATTTTCTGAATTTATTTATTTTTAATACATTTTTATTGATTTCAGAGAGAAGAGGGAGAGGGAGAGAGAGAGATAGGAACATCAATGATGAGAGAGAGTCATTGATGGGCTGCCTCCTGCACACCCCTTTCTGGGGATCAAGCCCACAGCCTGGGCTTGTGCCCTGACCAGGAATTGAACTGTGACCTTCAGGCTCATAGCTCAACCACTGAGCCATACCAACCTGGTTCAGATGAATATTTTTTAAATACAATATAAATAAAAATTTTTGTATATGGCTTTACCTATATTTTTCTTAAAATGGGTAACATTTGAAGAAGTTACCAGGGATTTTGTTTTCTTGTTTCCCTATTTTCTCCTCCCTTGTTCTTACTTTACTCTCTAGTCCCCCTATTCCTGCCCCTTATTTTTACATCATCACCATCACTATCTATTGAGTACTTATATGATTAAGGCTTCATGTTAAGTGCTGCATTAATAAATTATAACATATTAGTCCTAGTTTCCAAGAAATTCTGTGATTATATTTTGGGTCCAAAAGGTATAGTTCCTCTTAAGCTTGGTTAAAAGATTTGTTACTACCTTACCTAGCTCCAGGCTTATTTGAATTTTGGTACTTAATCTTAAGGTATAATTGTTAAACTATTTAAAATTATAATAACAAAATGACAACAATAAATCTTCATGTTATAATTGTAGTGTTGCAGGCACACTTGTATATTTTACAAATTAAATCATTCAATCTTGTAACATGGTAGTTATCACTAACATTCCCATCTTATAGATGATAATGCAGAGGCAAGCAGAGATATGTAACTTTCCTTCACATAATTCTTGTTTCTATTATAGGTCCTACTTTAATACCTTTCCCTGCAATTCCCAACTCCTGAACTGTGTTAACCAGGTTCTCAGTTCACAAGTAGGGGTTACCTCTGATGTATTACAGACTTTGTCTGCCCTCATTTAAGTAAAGTTCTAAAGAGGTACTATGTCTTACATACTTCTAATCTCTAAGTGGACTGCACTCCTCTCCCATCTCATCTACTCAACCAGCCGATGCTTCTCTGATGCTGAGAAATGGAAGGAAGATCACTTCACTTCCTGCTTCCTCAAGGCATAGGACACCCAGCCATCCACATGACAGGTTCCCTAAGGGGTTCCCCTTCTCACCTGTTATCCCACCCACAGCTGGGTAGCCGGAGTTCCCCATTACCAAATTTTGCATTTGTACCCACTCTTTCAGTTGCATCCTGAAACCATGCGCCCACATCCTCTATCAAACCAGGCCTGTGGCAAGCTCACTTACAATGTCACTTCTGTTTCTTGTTTCATTTATTGTATCCACTGGGCTTCCAACATCAAGCACTTGGCTGTAGCTGAACACCTTCTAAGAAAGGACTGATACGATCAGTCACGGATGACTGAAGCTCTGGGCTCTACCAGTGGGAACTCATCTCTCTGAACTTCAGTTTTCTCATCTGTAAAATGGGGATCATTTGCTCACCACCCAGGATACCTGAGGATGTAGTAATGCAATGCACATCAGTACCCAGAACTGCCAGTCACAGAGTCCCTTCCACTTCTGCTCAAACCTCTTTCCTGCAGCAGGTTTATGTTCCTGCATCATATCTCATGCACCCTAGGGGCATCTAGAGGAAGACATGTACCTCCAAGTGTTTAAATTCCATATCCACTACCCTGGCTACACAGACTGAGCACTCCCTCTATTCTCTCAGTCTTCTCTCTAGACTCTGGTCTCACAATTTGGTCTGGGATATTTCTGATGCTACTTCACTTTAGCTAAAAGCCCACCACACCTGGCATCACGGCTTCTCTAGCCTAAAGCATTGTTCTTAGCACCTTGAATACTACTCGCCCCCACCCCCTAGCCCTCTGACGCCACAGTTGAGACAATTGATCTATATATTTTTTTCTAGTATAAACACATGGTTCTCAGCTAGAGGATTAGTCATAATTGCTATTACACAGTCTATGCCAGGCAGTAGTCTAAAAAAAAGTACAAATATCTCAATTTTCTTTATAGAGTATTGAGATTTAAATTAAAAACAAAAAAGACCTTAAGATGATGAATGACATAACTGACTGATTTAGATAGTTATATATTTGTATCTTGCCATCTCTTGATTTCACATGCTCTGACCTTGGGCAAATTATTCAGCTCTGTGTCATTTTATTCCTTCATGGAATGCTGAATTATCAGACAAGTAATTCTATGTCTTCCTTTTATAACCTTAAATTTTAATTTTGGTGCCTATTTTGTTTTATGAATGAGAAAAGGGACGACAGAAAATACAATACAGGTATAGTCTATTTTTTCATCACATCTGCACCTGAAATTACCAAATAGAAATTTTCTCACATAAAATTATCACAGAAAAACTTCACCCATAACCAAATATAAATGAAATAAATTACAGAGAAAATCACTTAATACTTAATAATTCTATATTCAGGTGTAAGCCAACTGCCTCATTATTTTAAGAAATAAATTTATGGAAGAATTTTCAATTTCTACTCCTCATTATTTGATTTCTAATTTAGGTTTCCACGGAGAAGCAAAGTTTTGACCTTACTGAAATTGTCCTCCTTGCTCTGTTGTTTAGGGAAGTCTTACACTAGATTTTGGAAGCCTGGATTGTATTTATTGACCTCAGTCATGCTATCACCTTAGGTTTCTCAAATTTAAAGCAAAATTGAGCTATAACAGGAATAGAATCAGTTTTCTTCTGAGGCTAGCAGCACATGTTGAGAATGAAAAAGGGATATAACTGATTTTCGGTGTTAGACATGATGTACACCTCTAAGTCACCCTTATCACTACTATAAGTTGAAGGATTCTGTAATAAAACTGTAGTTTTGTGATTAAAGCACATGCCACTCTTACATCATCCAACAGAGCACTTTACAAGTGGACTGTAGAAATACAATCTAGCCCTGGCCAGTTTGGCTCAGTGGTTAGAGCATTGGCTGGCGGCCTGAAGGGTCCTGGGTTTGATTCTGGCCAAGGGCATGTACCTCAGTTGGAGGCTCAATCCCTGTCCCCCTCTCCGGTAGGCTGTGTGCAGGAGGCAACCAATCGTGATGTTTCTCTCGCTCTCTTTCTCCTACTCTCTCTGAAAAGCAATGGAAAAAATATCTTCAGGTGAGGATTTAAAAAAAAAGGAAAAAAAGAAAGAAAGAAATACAGCCTAAAAGAAGGGAAGCTTACATTCAACATTTTTAAAACCTCATGTTATCCGTGTTTTATTAGCAAGAAGAGTATTAATAAACCAGTATAATTTTTAATTGGTTTAATATTGAGTGGGCTCAAATGTACCCACTGAAATAAAAAATTTTCTAACTGATGCATACACTCACTGCTCTGAAAAATAAATAAAATGATTATTTCAAAATATAAAATGTGAGATTTGCATTAATATGAGAAGAGCACTCTAGGAAACAGTTTTCCATGAGTCTCTCATATTTTTGCAAAGCTTGGGAGCAGAAGTAGTTTTTGTTCTGGACTACATTTGTAAGAATATCTACGTAGTAAATGTCTGAAAATAGAAAGAGTATCTCCCTGGAAAATAGAGTCCAGGTGTGTTTACTGTCTGCAGCCTTCTCCCAGGCTCCTCTGCATTGCTCCCATGGGACTGAGAGCACAAGGGCAACTAACGAAAGAATGAAGTTCATGTCACTTGCTGTACCATGAGTAATAAACACCTTTGTCTCTGATCCAGGAATCTCATCTCTTCTGACAGCATCTGCAAATCTAGAGCAGGCTTACTCATTAGCCTGTAAGTAGGAAAATAGATTATTCACAATTCTTGATAACTTGAAGTGAATTTAGTTCAGCAAACTAACCACCTCATATATCAAGGTTGAATTTAATTTTGATAACCATCTTTAAATAAATGTTTGCTATGTGATCCAATGAAATAAATAATTTAAGTGTTTATGTGGATTCGTTGGTTTTAAAAGTGGAATGCTGCAGCGTAACATTATATAATAACACAAACAAATGCAGACATCCAGAGAAGTGCTATCTAAGAATGTCTGATAAAACTAAATTGCCACACTTAATGATACATCACTTACTAACTGGTCAAGTCAAAGGTAAAAATAAACTTTTCCACATTATATAGTTTTTAAAATGTTGTTTACAATAAATAATTTTTAAACTAAATGCCTGAGATCTTTAAAAAGGAGTCATTACAATTCACTATTTCATTAACTTACTCCAGTGCCCATTACGCACTTCCTGTACTGAGGCTCTGTGCTGCGTGCTGAAGATCATACAGTGAACGGTACAGCATCTTCCTTCATGGATAAAACTATGGGGTTAGAAAGATGGATACCACATGATCTCACTCATGTGTGGAATGTAATGAACAAAATACACTGATGAACAAAATAGATCCAGAGACATAGAAGCATGGAACAGACTGAGGAATCAGAGGGAATGCAGGGGTGGAGGAGGGAGGGGAGGATTAACCAAAGAGCCTATATGCATAAATGCATAACCCATGGACACAGACAATAATGTAGAGAAGGCCTGGGGGGTGGAGGTGGGAGCGGATGCCAGGTGGAGGGGATCAATGAGGGGAATAAAAGGGACATCTTGCCTGGCAGGCGTGGCTCAGCAGTCCAGTGTTGACCTAGGATCCAGAAGATTTCAGTTCGATTCCCAGTCAAAGCACACGCCTGGGTTGAGGGCTCGACCCCCATTCGGGGGTGTGCAGGAGGCAGCTGATCAATGACTCTCTCATCATTGATGTTCCTATCTCTCTCTCCCTCTCCCTTCCTCTCTCTGAAATCAATACTTCTTTTTTTTTTAAGGGAACATCTGTAATACTTTCAACAATAAAGATAAATTTTAAAAAATAATTACTCAAAATTTAAAAGCTAATAATAATCAAAGTTGACCACTGAACAGCACAAATTTGAACTGCCTGGGTACATTCATACATGGATCTCTTTTTCAACAAATACCTGTACTGTTTTCAATCTGCCGTTATGAGTCATTGTACCACATGTTCTTTTTCCCCTATAAGTGTTAACCTAAGGTGTGAAATATGTTTAAAGAATACATACTGCTATTTTTTATTAAGGCATTGTAATATAATATAGAGAGCTATTATATTATGATTTTAAGATAGTCATGACATTTTATTTTAGCACTTTCATGATTTTAGAAATGTGTAGAAAATTTCCAAATGATGAAATATAGCCTTATTTCCAGTTACTCTTTTCTTTCCTATTTTTCTCTAAATGGGAAACTATTATCTGAACAATAAAGCTATCCGAGCCTGTGTAGCCCATAGAAAAGAGATCATTAGCGAGGCAATCCTCCCACTGGGAGTCAAGAAGAGCCAGCTTCACTTAAAAAGAACTTCAGAACATTGTAAGTTTACCAACTACGTGAAAAATATACTAATTGTTGATGTTGGATGAACTATTAGAAGTAATTATAAAATTCTAGTTTTTATTACTTTAACAAATTTACTCCCATTTAGAAACCTGCAATGCATGAAAAATTAGATGTGCAAACACAGTATATGAAATATTAATTCCTTATCATTAAGGACATTATGTCTCATATTTTATTGTAATTTGCAAAGTGCTTCCCAAAACATCATTTTGTTTTCTCTTTACATCTACTTGTGAGATGAAATAAGCAAATGTTTTTATTCCCATTTTGTCCATATTTGGAAACTGAAGCTTAGAGAGAGGAAACCGCTTTCTCGAGTTTTTTGAAACCAGTCAGTGACAAAGCTGGGTTTCAAATCCAAGTCTTTATTTTTCAAAAAGCTCATAATCTAAATAAGTAATTGGATTTGAAATGTTGTAAAGTTAACAAAAGCAACAACAAGGTTTCTCTCAGAATCACAGGTTGATGGGGAAAGTATTATGCCCATGTGGTTATATAATATCATTCAACATAGCTGGAGGAAGCAGAAAAAATAAGCAGAAAGAAAAAGAAACATTTGAAGATAATAATCGGCCTCCCATGAATATTGGAAATATCTATTGTTCTACATAGACATACACGGAATTTGAGAGTTGACAATTATTGAAGGTTAGGAGCAGAATAAGAATCAGCTGGCTTTATTCAGGTCCTCAATGCCAATTACATATTTTCCTTTGTGATTAGTTAAAAGGAAATTATCCTCCCCATAGGACATCTGAAAAGACACCTACGTGGTCGTTGAGATTCACAGTGGCTGGCAAAAAGGGGGTACCCCATAAACATGTACTGAAAAAATAAATTGTATTAAAGAAGTTTACTAATGGTCTTCATTTTTACAATTCTTATTTATTCTCATCTCACAGACAAACTGCATAAATATGAAAAAAAGAGTCATTGTTTTAGGACATAATATATATTTTAGCTGTGGTGCATGCAATTAGCAGAACGATACTCCCAGTTCTCTCCTGACTTATAAAGGGCAGCTGAGCCAACAACAGCCGTATCATCTCTCTGCATGCAGAAGAGCAACTCATAAAATTTTTCATATAAACTATATTTATTAACTAATTGTTAAGTCACAGGTTCTTTCCCCAAGTTTTCAGAATGATTCAGAACATAGGACTGTTCAGTTTTGTGCATTTATTCTTTATTGCCTAGTTGACAAGGCCATCAAAGATATTATATTATAACAAACTGTGGGTCAGTGCATACTTTGCAAAGCAGTCAGAAAGTCTAAATGTATTAAATTATCAAATTTTTATTATAAAAATTTCAAATGATTTCTAAAACATTTTATTTAACCCTTGCAATGTCTCTTAATGAGGAAATCAGATTACTGATTGAATAACTATATGTTTAACTCTTATTTTTTAATCAGTTATACCATTTGGTAGGCTCAACATTTATGGATTTTATATTTTAACTTTTAACTTAAAAATTTCATGGTATACAATATTCTGTATTTTGGTTGTAATGCAATTTAGATTCATAATCTCTCATTGCCGGTATGAAGAAAACTGGTCTCTAGCTATTGAGAAAGCCATGTGACCACCTCATATACAAATCCCAGTGTGTGTGTGTGTGTGTGTGTGTGTGTGTGTGTGTGTGTGTGTGTGTGTGTGTGTGTGTGTGTGTGTTTTGGTTCTCAATTCAGCTTGCCTATGGGGTAACTCCAGTGAAGTGCTATGGACATTATTTCGTAAGAAAAAAACAAAACAAAATTTTAAAAATTGAAAAAATCTAGTGAAAGAGAAAACTTCAGCCAGTTAAAAAGTTATACTAGAACTATATTGCAATTTACATGACATGTTACTTTAAATTTTAGTGACTGAAAATCACAACCATTCATTATTTCTTGCAAAATTTTGGGTCAACTTGGAGGTCCTGTTGACCTGGATTGATTTGACTGATCTTGGCTGAGTTTTCTCACTCCTATATGATAAGCTATTGGGTAAACTGTTAACTTATAGATGATTCATGAAAATAATGTAGAGTGGATTTTTGCATAATATTATTTGCTAATTTAATCAATTATTTTAAAAATGCTCTAAATGGATATTAAACTCAAGTAAATAGTAAATTCAACCTAAGAAGGTGGTATTTGAAAGATATTATCAAAGTCACATAGAAGAAACAAATGCTATTGGAAAGAAAATAATCAGAAATATTATTTGAATTCAAATACCAAGGAATGATGAGTTTTAGCATTTCAATATATAATAGTATCAGATTGATTATTTCCTTTTAAAATTATATTTGTTATTTATACATGCTCCTACAATTAATTGACTGATTGATGATTGATTGGTTGATTGATTGATTTTTACTATAAGGCTCTAGATGATTGAGTGATTCAAATTCTCTTAGCCAGGCAAAGCATACTTTATTCTGGAGAACTGATATTGTCACCTCACTTCTCTGACTTTTCTTAACTTCTTTGGTAGATCATTTACTCCTCTAAATTATACATAATTTCTTTCAGGTATGTTGATACTTCTACTCTGGTTATACCTGTTATTAAAAACCCGAAAGACTCCCCATTTTTTGAAGATGATTATGAACTTTCCTCTGACAGTCTTTGACATATCTCCTTATCATTTGTCTTCAGTAGTATGAATACATTTCTAAGATAATATTTAATTTGTTACTCTTGGAAAATTCTTGACCATGCATTTTCAAATATTTTTCTTTACATTCTCCCACTTTTTCCTTCTAGGATTCTAATTACGTATTTTAGACTGATTTTGATCTACATTTCTTGGACTCTTTTTTTTTTCACCAATTTCCTCTTTATATTTCCATTTGAGTAATGTCTATCGACCTATATTCAAGGTCACTGATACTTTCTTATTGTTTCTCTTTCTCTGCTGAAATTACCCATCTATTCATTAACATCTAGTTTTTCACTGGAACCTGGGATATATTAATTGTAGTTATTTTAAATCTCCTGTATAACTTTTCCAACAATAGATTTATATTTGGGATTAGTTCTATTGATTGTTTTGTCTCTCAACAGCAGTTTATTACTCCGTTTCATTTTGTGTGTCACATAATTTTTAGTTGAAATCTACATCTTCTGTGTAGGGTAGTAGAGATTGAGGTAAACAGAATTTGTGCCTGGGCCTCTCTTCCTGCTAGGCCTTTATTGAGGAGGTGTGCTAGGTTTCAGTTTTGTTGGTTGCTAGGATTAGCTTCAGTGCACCTCTGGCGGCACCTTGCGGTTAGGATTAGAGCTAGGTTCATCCTCTGAGCAAATTCTTGGCTCTGCTTCTTCCACCTTAAGTTGATGCTTCCCTGCGAGCCTGCTCCTCAGAGACCTTGTCTGTCCGTGCTCTCATTCCTCCCCGACTGGCCTCCTGCTCTTGCCCGTTTCCCAGGCCTCGTTAGCCAGGGTTGTGCGGAGCAAGGAAGCCTTCTGCCTTCGTCTCCATCAGCCTCAGCCTTCGGCAGTTCCTGTGAACTAGTCTTCAGAGCTGAGTTTTCTCAGGAGCCCTGCCTGCCCCCGGTGGTAAAGGACCTGTAATTTTGTGGAAGTAGGAGGATTACTTGCCTCTTTCCTTTTCCCTAACCCCATGAGTGTTCATCCACTCACAGTGGCAGGATTTGCTGCCTTTCTTAAGCATTTTAAGAGTTTATTCCACTGGGAGAAGGATCCAGGTAAGATTATTTTTCCCCCAGCAGCAGCTGCTACACCAGGGAACTACGCTCAGAGGGACGCTTTCTCTGATCTCTCCAGCTCCCAGTCTCTCTCAAGAGCAAATAGTGAGGCTCATGGACAAGAGGCTGCCAAGTGTTTGTGATCTCAGGAGTCTATACACTCACAACTGTACATGTTTAGCTTTTAACAATTTATTAAAAGTTTAGTTGATTTTTTGTGTGTGCCTGTTTGTATGATAGCCTAGTTTTTTTCCAGTGCACTAACATAGGTGATTGCCTATACTAGATAGTGATTTCCTGTGCTATTATTGCCTTGTCTCTTTCTGGAGGCTCACTCCACCTTTACTCGGGTTTTACTCTAATCATTTATACTTGGGAGCCAGAATTCTGATGAGTTCAAGATCAGTATAATTTTGCAGATTGCCCAGCTTCTTCTTGTTTGAATAGGTATGACATTCTTTCTATCAATCTATCCTAAAAGGAGCCAGAACTCTGTAATATACATTATTAATTCATTGATTATATTAGTTAGAAGGATTCCAGGAATCTTTAGGTATTATGTAATTAATATTTTGTAATCAAAATAAGGATTAATTCTCTTTCAAAATATGCCAAAATATAGTTTAATATCTAAGTGGTATTTTTTTCATTAAATTTTTAAGAAGTGCCATCTAGTATTCAGAATAATGAGAAAGAGACTTGGGACTTTCTACCTATACTTAGAAGCTATGTACTTTGACATACATGATTGAAGGTCTAGTATAATTTTTAATATCTTTTATATTTCAGTATTACACATCCCCAGGTATACAGATGATATGTACAAGTTAAAGTAAAATAATACACTGAAAACTATAGACTCAATACTTAGTTAAACAATTTAGCATTGATAACACATTTGAAGCCCCTTGTAGGCTCCCTTTCATTACATCCTCTTTCTTCTGTAGATATAACCTTACCAATTCTTTGCTGTATTTATTTTTATAATAAATGTATATAATGTACATATACCTACAACATACAGTTTATGTTATGTTTTTATTTTTCCTGTTTTTGTTTTTTTAAATATATCTTTATTGATTTCGGAGAGAGGAAGGGAGAGGGGGAGAGAGAGATTGAAACATCAATGATGAGAGAGTCATTGATCAGCTGCCTCCTGCACGCCCCCGACTGGGGGTCGAGCCCTCAACCCGGGCATGTGCCCTGACAGGGAATTGAATCTCGATTTCCTACATTATAGGTCGATGCTCAATGGCTGAGTCACACCTGGGTGGGCAATTTTTTTCTGTTTTGAATTATATAAATTGAGTCATACCATAAAAATATATTTGGCATTGTGTTTGGGGATTTATTCATGTTGCTGCCAGTATCTATAAAGTATGGACTTTCAGAACATGGACTTAGAGCCAGATGACCTAGTTTTAAGTGTTGGATCATTAACTTAATAGCCTTCATAGAGAAGTTAATTAACCTTTCTGACTTCTGTTTCTTTGACTGTAAAGCATGGTATTGTCAAAACATAAAGAATTAATACAGTCAGGGATGATTCAAGGTTATATGGATCTTGACATTTTAAAACACCTGTTTTGTAGGTGCTTTATTTAAAATATATGTTACAAATTATAAATAACAGATAACAATCGGATATTTATTACAATAAGAAATCACAGAAAATTGTAAATATATTTGTAAATATTACACAAATACAGGTTGTCCCCCCCCCAAATGTATATACACTTTAACAACTGATAGCTCAATGTTTCTTTCTTTTCAGATTTAACCCATTGGAGTTAATAATTTTTCAAAGTGTGTATACATTTTTGGAGGACACCCTGTATAAGACTGTATATACATTGCAGGGCTGTTTTCATATACTTGGAAAGGACTTTTACAAATGAGGAGCTCTGAGACTTAGACTTTATCAGCTTCATGGCAAATCAGATTCTGTATATTTAAAACTTTGAATACTAGTTCTATAAGTGATAGATTTTTAATTTGTTTATTACTCACTATTATTTTAATGAAAACTTTTTGCAGGGCTATTTTCTTAAGTGAAATTAAATATAATTAATCTGATTATTTATATATGTCATTAAGTAATATTGTTACACATAGTTTTATAATTTTGATTTTGGTATTCCTACCAAAGAATACAGTTGCTTGAGTTTTGGTTTGCTTATCAATTTGAAATAATAAATTTAGTCCATATTAGTTTACTACTTTATTGTGTGTGTTTTTAATATATGAAATGGTTTACTTTAGGAAAAATGGTTTTAAAAGTAATGTATTTACCAAATTGAATTTATATTATTTAATCTTACATTTCACTGTGCCATTTTTGATGATTGATTAAATATCTAAGTAAATAGGCTAGTGGGAAACTCCCATATTTTTTAGAAAATTGCACAAATCATGAGATAATAGTACTTTAGTCAATTTCAATATGTAGATGATTGCTTAAATTACTTTTATTGCTACTTTATGGAAACATATTTTTTACATATAAAAAGCTAGGAAAATAGCTTTCCCAATAATATTAAAAAATAAAAGCATACTAGCATATTCAAAACTAGAAAGAAAATTAATGTCAGTGCATGTCAAGACAATGTATACTACACAGAAAACTTCATTTAAAGTGTAGTAATACAGGTGAGAGCGGACACAAGAGGTCTGAGGCCACCTGTCACTACTTGAGCCAAATTAAGCAGAGACAGGGTTGAATCATATGTGAGCATTTACTCCATTATTGCTGGCAAATAATGGGAGAGCAGTCAGTCACCCTGGAAATTCTGCTCTCACTCTCCTTGCCAGTTGGCTGATTAGGGAAAAGATAACTATGTGCAGCTGCGAGCTACAAGTGTAACAGAAAGGGGGGTCTGCAGTCCAGCCTTCAGGAGCTCTAAGTCCAATAACCGGGTGGCTAATCTCCTATGATGTTACAGACACCTCAGCCCAAAGAACGGTCAGCATTCTTGAGGCAAAGCCCCGGAGGGTGTCGGGGTCTGGGCACAGCAACTACGTCAAAGTGTATCCAGTCCTTAGTCTGTTCTCAAAATGTATTTCTTTTCTGAGTGGTGGACCCAGGGAGGCATCTTATCTTTTTACAGCCCTGTTTCATTTTCCGGTTTCCCAGGGCCTATAAGAAAACTTCTTATCCATAGTTAGTAAGGTGAATAATTATTAAACATCTGTGGCTCTATTTTTATTATATGCTTTCCCCACTATCACTGGCACCATAGAATTCAGAATTACCAGGAGGTAGATAACATGAAATAGGAAAATAAACTTAAGTTTAAAAATTACCCTTTCTAATGGACAGGATGTATCATTCAGATTAGGACAAATTCTTGTGGTTACATATAGGCATGAATTCAGCTGTTA
The DNA here is from genome assembly GCF_054644295.1 of Miniopterus natalensis. NCBI lineage: Eukaryota > Metazoa > Chordata > Mammalia > Chiroptera > Miniopteridae > Miniopterus > Miniopterus natalensis. The sequence goes on from NC_142084.1 coordinate 48,710,456, forward strand.
TGTTCTAGAATAATCCTTACTGATGTTTACTGCCTTGTATATTCTTATTGATCATCATGTATAGGTTGCTAAATGTTTGATTATTACTCTTATACAATTGATTACAGTTAATAGTAGCCATAACATTTTCAAAATTTTAGAAATGTCCTACAGATTTTTTTCTCCCCACAGTTCCTCGTTGAACTGCCTTGAAGAGAAGCAATCAACTCAGCCAAATAAATGGGTTTAAGTTTTTCTATCGACTTTCCATACACCAGTGCCTTGAGGCAACTTTTTAATGGTGTAGAAGCTCATAAAGATTTAATTGGGAAAGAAATATTTATGGAGTGTATTGGCAGCAAGATTACAGAGGTGTAATGGGAGTTCAGAATAAGTATAAGCTTGGATCCCTGAATTCGGGAGTGTCTGTTCTAAGGCCGTAACTCTCAACCGTGGCTGAGCATGGAAACTGCACATTTGATTTAGATCCTGAAATGAACTATTAAAATATTAGAAATGCTGAATCAGGACGGAGATAAGGAGTAGACTGATGTATCTGTACTAAAAGAAAAGCACAGATAATTTTGAGGTTTGGTTGAAATAATGGAGAATCTGGAAAGAGGAAGATGTGTTAAGAAGTACGTAATAACAAGAGTAGTTCAATTCTGTAGTCTGACCCTTTGGATGCTAATCTTAGACCCTTGCTTTGGTCGGTGTCTTAGTCTATTGATTTGCTCTAACAAAGTACTTCAGACTGGGTAGCATAAACGACAGCAGTGTATTTCTCACACTTCTAAGGTTGAGAAGCCCAAGATCAAGATGCCAGCACTTTAATGTTCTGGTGAGGGCCCTCTTCCTGCTTCTTAGCTGGTGCCTTCTCCCTATGTCCTCAGATGGTGAGAAGGGCAAGAGATCTCGGGGGGGGGGGGGGGGGTGTTCAATTAAAGGAACACTAATCCCATTTATGAAGGCTCCATCTTCATGACCTAATCATCTCCCTAAGGCCTTGCCTCCTACCACTGTCACATTGGACATTAGATTTTCAACAAATGAACTGGGAAGAAAACACATTCAGACCATAGCAGCTGGTGACTTGAAACTTAACATCAGCATATTTCAGTTTTCTTATATGTAAAATGGGACCAATAGTAGTGCATTTTGAAAAGGTTGTTTAAAGGGTGAAATCTGATAATTTAAATTATTTAGCACAGTGCCTGGAATATTTAAGTGCTCAATAAATATTTATTGGGTTTTATTTTGAGTATAGTGAAAAGATCCATGCTTTATTCAAAGTGGTAAGGGAATATTAGTCTTGCTTATTCAGAAAAACTGTCTGAAAAGTGATTATAAAGTTGTATATTGAGATAAAATGAGTCTGGAAGACAATGCTTCCATTTAGAAGAAAGGAAAAAACATGAATAAAGATACACAGATTAGAAGAGGCCACTCATATTCTAATTTAGAGAATATTCTAAGTTAAAGGGATTTCATGCTGCAGAATAACACAGATAGCAATAAAATACCTTGAATAAGCATTCTCAAGGTTATATTCTTGGATAATTTTCACATCATTGGGTGTTTAAACATCTTCAAGGTTATATTCTTGGATAATTTTCACATCATCGGGTGTTTAAACATTCTCAAGGTTATACTCTTGGATATTTTTCACATCACTGAGTGAAGGAATCTTTATTAAATAGGGAAGGACCATGCTTTCTAGAAATCTGTGTAGATCAACACATGTTTATGTCAGATTTTATGGAGATTTAAAAGGGATTTTTTGAAAATCTACTTTAAAAGATGTACTTACAGTTTGGCATATATGAATATGAAGATAATTGCAAATATCAGATATACTTTGGGCTTTTACAATTCTTTCTGATTATTCCTGTCCAGTGAAGGGATGCATGCCTGTTCTGAGCATGATTTGTTCTGCTTGGGATGAATCTTTCCTGCATGTGCCTGCTCTTTGTGCTTGTCTACGCTGTGCACACTGGATATCTTACTATATATTTACGGTAACCCATAATTATCTTGGGCTCAGAGTCTTTCTCAAAATATTTTTAGCTCTAGTCGTCTGGAATTGACTTTTACAGAAGTTTGGCTTTCAACATTATACACGACCACATGTCAACTATTCTGTTTGGCATTTCCATTCTCTAGCCTAAGTGCTCCTCCCTTAGCAATGTTTTTAATGGTGGCCTGTGGTAATGCAGAGAGTTTTTTCACACGTTTATATTACACAGCAACTTCCTTGTTGGGGTTCAAACTCCAAACCCTCTCCTATTGTGCAGGTCTTGAGGATTTCCCTGTAACTCCAAGAGTTTCCCCTGGGAGCTGTAGAAAATGGGGTATGATTAATCTTGTATAAAGCGATGTTCAGGAATTTTATTTTATTTGATAGGATTAAGGAAATGCTATTCTTCACTAAATAATATGATGGCCACAGCCTCCTGCCCTTTCTCCTCTGGCCCCAGCTCATGGGCTCCCCTGTCTCTTCCCCCCTCTCCTCCTCTTCTCCCTGCTTCTTTCTCCTTCCCTTCTTCTAGTTCGTGTTCTCCCTGTGGATATCCCATTTCTGTTTCTCTGTTCAAATGTTTTTGTTGTGGCGATTGTCATTTACAACTTCTCCGTCATAAGAAGCTGTAATGTTAAACAACTGTTTTTTGTGTTTTTCTTTCTTTCTTTCTTTCTTTCTTTCTTTCTTTCTTTCTTTCTTTCTTTCTTTCTTTCTTTCTTTCTTTCTTCTCTCTCTCTCTCTCTCTCTCTCTCTCTCTCTCTCTCTCTCTCTCCCTCCCTCCTCTCTCTCTCTCTCTCTCTTTCTCTCTTTCTCTCTCTCTCTCTCCTCTCTCTCTCTTTCTCTCTTTCTCTCTTTCTTTCTTTCTTTCTTTCTTTCTTTCTTTCTTTCTTTCTTTCTTTCTTTCTTTCTTTCCTTTCTTTCCTTTCTTTCTTTCTTTCTTTTCTTTCTTTCCTTTCTTTCTTTCTTTTCTTTCTTTCTTTCTTTCTTTCTTTCTTTCTTTCTTTCTTTCTTTCTTTCTTTCTTTCTTTCTCTTTCTTTTCTTTTCTTTTCTTTTCTTTTCTTTTCTTTTCTTTTCTTTTCTTTTCTTTTCTTTTCTTTTCTTTTCTTTTCTTTTTTTCTTTTCTTTTCTTTCCTTTTTCTTTCCAATCAAGGCCTTAGAGGTAGAGCTGTTTACACAGATGAGGTGCTGGAGAACCTCCAAAATCGCCCTTACCCCTAGGTGCCTGCTAGGGTGATGAGTACGCAGCTGGGGGTCAAGGCTTCCTAGGCCGCTGTGGAGAGAGAGACGACACTAATCCCACTGTTTACTGAGAGTCAGCCCCTTTTTTTCACCAGTTTTATTGTTGTTGAAAAATAATTGACATACATCATGGTGTGATTTACATCGTGAAGTGGTTACTACACTTGGTGGTGTATGGATTGGTGCAAGCTTTTGCCTATTTCCAGAGTTCTGAAAAAGCTGATTTTGCCAGTTTTGCCAGTATATCCATTACCTTTAAGGAAGAGATTTTCTGGTCTTTACTGATCCAAAGGTGCTTCTTGAATTTGATTTTGACAAATAAGTGTGCAATTCTTCCTTTCTTTCTCCCTCCCTCCCTCCCTCCCTCCCTCCCTCCCTCCCTCCCTCCCTCCCTCCCTTCCTTCCTTCCTTCCTTCCTTCCTTCCTTCCTTCCTTCCTTCCTTCCTTCCTTCCTTCCTTCCTTCCTTCTTCTTTCTTTCAAAGTGGTTATGCAATTGTACCCATAGCTTTGAAATGTTATTGTAATGTTTTTCTAATGTATTGATTGTTTCTGGGTATAAAAACAATCCTGTTCTGTCAGTATGGCTATAAATTTTATCTAAGACCACATTGCTTTAATACTTTTTTTCTGGGTAAATATAGAATTAAAGGATATAAAACTAGCTTGGCTGGCCATGGCTCAGCAGTTCAGCATTGGCCTCTGATCCAGGCGATCAGGGTTTGATTCCCCATCAGGGCACATGCCCTGGTTTCAGGCTGTATCCCCAGTGGGGGGCGTGCAGGAGGCATCTGATCAATGATGACTCTCTCATCATTGATGTTTCTCTCTCTCTCCATCTCCTTTCCTCTCTCTGAAATCAATAAAAATATATATTTTTAAAAAGGATATAAAACTTAATAAACAATTACAAGTGTAAATAATGGACTTAAGAGCTATTGCTTAACCTACAAACAAGAAAAATATCTTGTTATAGCTTTATTAATTAAAATGTAAACTGGATTAGAAAAAAACATGTGGACATTGAATTAGTTTATACATAAACTCATATATTTCAGATAAATACTAAAAAGCTATGTTTATGAGTGAGATTACACTTTTTAAACTAAACATGTCTTATATAATGGTAATTTCAGGTCTCCCAACTTTATAGGAGTAGCAATGATTATTTTGATAATTGCAAACCATAGTTGACTCTATTTACTTTACTCCTGAATACACTTTTTTAAAAAAGTAAATTGTTAAAAAATACATTAAATACAGTCACTTTTTAAATTTTACTTTTTTTCTATAGGACTTTGGAGATGATGGATCCTTGTACATTACTAAGGTTACCACAACTCACATGGGCAATTACACCTGCTATGCAGATGGATATGAACAAATCTATCAGACTCACATCTTCCAAGTGAATGGTAAGAATTGTGGTGTTGCTATAATTACTTCTTTCTTCACTCGATATTCAAAGAATATCATCGTTGACTGGGAAGGCAAAGCTTCATTTCTTTGCTTGTTTGTTTTTTAGTTTTTTTCGTCTTGGGACTTACTTTTAATGTGAAACCTTTTTCAATTAAAAAAAGTGTTTGAGTTAAATAAATACTGTAAGCTGTACCATTTTCTCATCAGGAATCATTGCAAAGTAACTCATTCTAATTAAAAAATTAAAGCATAGGAAATTAAAATTACTTTTTAAGCTTAAGAATGTCAACAAATAGGCAACCGCATCAATTTTAGAAACTAAAAATATAAAAACATTTAAAAAATTTAATCAGATCATCTATTTAATTTACCTTATTAGTGGTATAGAAAGCTGTTATTATTTTATACTTTTAATGGTTAATTTGATGACTATGGACATTAGCAAAATAGACTTGATATTATTTTTATAATTATAACTTTGTTTTGCTTCTGATTTAATTCAAATTTTAGTTATTTAGTTGAATTAATGATATACAATTGCATGTTTAATTAATATACACCTATTCATTTTTATACTAATATATATGTTAATTTACTCTATGATTTACAAAAAGGAGGCAGAGACTTTCTTGGCTTCCTACAAGAACAGCAAGATGGCTAGTGTGTTTGGTATGAATTAAGAGAAGAGTGGCAGATTTGAGTTTGGAGAGGTGTACTGGGGTCAGATCTCATAGAGCTCTGTAGACCTACATATTTGAATTTTCGTCCTAAGTGTAATGAGAATCTATCAAAATGTTTAGTGTATAAACTGGCACCTTCTGATCTGTTTTAAAGTGACTGGAAGAACTAAGATCTTTAAAAAATATTTTAATAGTCTAGGGAAGAGATAATGGTCACTGAAAATATAGATTAATGGTGAAGAGGTAAAGAAGTGATCAGATTTGGAATAGATCTGATGATGTCACTGAAAAAAGGTATGTGAGTATGAGAGAAAAAAAATTAAAAAAAAAAAAATTAACCCAAGGAATTTAAAGGATATATGTGGGAGAAATAAACTTTCCTCTACCCTCAAGATTCTTCTGACTGGTCTAATAATCAAAGAGACATGAGACATATTAGCAAGAAAAAATAACCAAATTTAATAATACATATGTATGGGAACTCCACATATATGAGAAAGCCAGAGACCCCACAATGATAAGAGGTTCAGAGATAAAAAGGGAATATGGGTGTATAAGACATCATGAGGTATGGGTGAGATAAAGGGCATTGGGGGCTTCCAAAGTTCATTGAAGGACCTTAAGAAGAGCAGACTTTTAGTAAATAGAAGTTTGCCTTGTGCTGTAGATAGGTCAAATGTTATCTCTGATAACCTCTTATGGTCCAGGCTGCTAATTTAAATTGTTCTAGGTAACTAAGGGGGTGGGAGCAAAAGTCTCTCTTGAACTTGCTGCTCAAGTTGCCTTTAGCTCAAAACAATCTACATGGCACAGAGACACACCTTGAGGAGACTCATTCTGGACCCCCACAGAAACACTTAGATATGTGGTCATGATATTAACTGCAATGGAGAAGCAGCACATTTGGAGATTGAATGAGATTAATATGTTTTTTGTTTTTTGCATTTTTGACAAGTTAACTTCAATACAGTTATCCAGATGGAAGTCAATATGCAAGTTATAAATCTGGAGCTCAGAGGAAAATGACAGGCCAAACCTGTATATTTAGATAACATCAAAGTGCATAGACTTTATTTAAAGCCTTAAATGTGAGCTTGATGAGGTCACCTAAGGAATGAGTATAGATGGATATGAGGTCAGAACCTTGGAGCTGACGTTAAAAAGTAGAGAAAAGAAGAGCACCCTGCGATGGGAAATATGTGTCTTGGAAGTAAATTAAGAAACTGTTGGAAAAAAGGTTGAAGAGATTGGGGAGCTCATGGTTTGATTATTGTTGGCACTCATTAGAAGCAGAGCCATGCTTAGTTCTGGTTCAAACCCAGTTGGCAAATAGATATGAGTGAAGGCTTATAAATTGAGTTCCTAGACACACCCAGTCAGGTGTCCCAAAATTCAACTCAATTATGATACTATCTATCCAGAAATAGAATCAGATTTCACAGGTAAAGGATTTAATCCCATAAGACTACCCACCCCTTCACACACACATACACACTTCAGACACCAGCTGTAAGCAGAGACAGTTATCTGTGTTTCTGACCAACCCACTATAGAGTCCAATGTCCCCCTCCAACTCAGAATGCAACTGGCTATAAATCAGAGGTCTCCACAACCCTCTTCGTGGGATCAATTAATTTACTTGAATGGCTCATGGAACTCAGAGAAATAAGTTACTGGACTACCAACTTATTACAAAGGATATTAAAGGATACTAAAGGATATGAATCAATAGCCAGATGAAGAGATATCTTTTGCTTGAGTCGAGGTCCCAAACAAAGGATATTCTGCCTCCAGGAACATGGGGCTTGGCAAGGTGGCACATGGAAGCATTCTGGTTTCTTAACTAGAAGCTCTCCAAAAAGAAAGGACCATTGAGCTGTTCTCCTGTTTTGTTTTGTTTTTCTATGGAGGCTTCGTTACCTAGTCATGATTGATTTAGTCATTGGCCATAGAAAATTGAACTCATTCTCCAATCCCTCTTCCCACCTTGAAAGTGAGAGGATTAGAGGTTTCAAACCTCTGATCACATTGTTGGTTTTCCTGGCAACCAGCCATCACCCTAGGGTGCGATCTAAAGTAGACTCATTAAGATAATAAAAGACACCTTTATCACTCTCAACACTTTGGAAATTCTCAGGATTTTACAGGCTCTGTGCTAGAAACAGGGTTGAAGAGCAAATAAATATTTCTTATTATAGATCACAATATCACAGCTTGGAAAATGACTTTCAAGAAAACCAGTGAGGAAAGCAGGCAAGATGGGAAGGCGTTGACGCCTGCTGTTCCAACTGGTCTCATTTGTTTGGGGCTGAACTTTCAGATACAGCATTTGTAACTGAGGGCACGAAATCTTGGTGTTACAGTAGGTAGGTAGTTATTAACGAAGGGAACAAATGCAATCACATTAAGCCTGATTAACTAGAAAGTGGCAGCTTCGCAGACACGCTTTGCACCCTCTACCAAAGGGACATTAATCCCCCAGCAGGCAGGAAAGACTGCCTTTTGTCTCCCTGGGGAACAACCACCCTGTTCACCTGGATTACAGATGGAAAGGGAGGAACAGCGAGGTTGCTGGGCGAGTCCGAGTCCACAGTAGAAGCCTGGTGACCAGGTGGAACTTCGAGGCTTGTGCAGTAGGAGCCAAAATGGTGACCTAAAGGGGAGGGATCAAACCTGGGAAAGTCTGGGGAAAGGATTGGGTAGGATAAGGGCACCAAACCCAGGAAGATCAAGGAAAGGGGAGGGCCCAGGAAAGGCTGAGAAAACCCAGGAAAGTTTGGACAGTTTGAAAGACAGCCTGCTTGTTTCCAAAACCAAGAAAACACGTGGATTAGCAAGGACCCCGGGGCAGCTGTCACTAGAGCCCGCCTGCCCTCTACATCCTCAAGGGCGTATTATTTCTTTTAACCCCAATAAGCCTTGCCACTGTGCTTAAACTTCTTTCACCCTTGTGCCCCTGACGTTATTTTCTCAGGACACTGCAAGAGCCCGTTTTCTCTGGCAGCGCTGGCAGAAGGGGACGGTTCCATGTGGGGGTGTTCCTTCTCAAGGGGCGGCACCCATGGGAGGTGGCTGTTGCTGCGTGTCTGCTCCTCTCTCTTTCTTTGTGTGGCTGTTTACCTACTAGTGGCCTATGTGACAAGAGCAATGCTCTGCAGTTTTGTGGGAGAGGAGTGATCTTTTATCTCTTCTCCTCACTCCCAGGCCTGGTTCTTCCAGCCTACGGACCTACCGTGTGAGTGTTCTTGGTGGTTTGTAGGACAGTGCATGGCTCATGTTTTACCTGCATCAGAATAACATGAAAAAAATTATCAAAAATGTGGAATCCTGGCTTCACCAGCACTCTCTGGAAATTTGATTTGAAGTCTGCATGTTGACAAGTTTCCCGTGTAATGCTGCTGCCTAGGGGAGCATGAGCGCCCTCGCAATGGCTGTTCCTCAGGGGCTGCTGCTCCTCGCTCATTTCCGATGCAGGTTCCTCACAAACCTCACTCTGCTGCGCCCCAGCTGGGACGTCCTGGAGGAAGACTTTGAGCCAGACTGCGGCTTTCATGTCGCAAGGTGTACCCTGATCTGTGCGGGGGAGAACTGAAGCTTTCCTATTTCACCCTCTCCTGTGAATGGACAGTTTACTCTCTGATCTCAGGTTTCCTGAAGTGAAATATGGAAATAAAGGAGTAATGGGGTATCAGAGCTCCCTCCTCCCCAATATCAGTCTTAACATTATGAGTTGATTAAGAGGAACTCAATACAGTAGTCTCCCCTTATCTGCAGAGAATAGACCCCCAGTGGATGCCTGAGAGCACAGATAGTACTGAATCCAATATATTCTATGTTTTCTCCTATACGTAACTTTATTTATGATAAAGCTTAATTTATAAATTAGGCAGTGTAAGAGATTAACAATAATAATAAGATAGAACAATTATAACCATATACTATAATAGAAGTTATGTGAATGTGATCACTTATTTCAGGGTATCGGTTGCTGAAGTCTTCGTATAGGCTCAGTGCTTCCATGAACTGAAACACATTTTCTATTCATGTTTTCTACGCACACAATTAATGCCTTTTCCACCTCACTAAGCGCTTGTTATGAACTGTGGCTGCAACTTTTGCAGCTTGAGTTGTGACAGCAAAACTAGCAGGAATTTCTTTTGTCTTCACTATTTCACTGATTGAAGATACTTTCTTACTGTAGATCTTAGCAACCTTAGCATACAATTCTTTTCTTTGTGTATTAAGTTGAGAACTTTCATAACTTAAGATGGAAACACTTTCTGGCTTCTCCTTGGCATATCCAAATTACCAACATCACTACTCTTATGCTTTGGGGCCATTATTGAGTAAAATAGGTGTTCCTTGAACACAAGCACTTGATACCATGACAGTCGATCCAATAATCAAGACGGCTAATAAGTGACTAGTGGTCAGGGAGCATATACAGTGTGGACATGCTGGACAAAGATGATTTATGTCCTGAGCAGGTCATGGGATTGCTAGAGATTTCACCATGCTACTCAGAACTATGTGTAATTTAAAAATGATTTGTTATTTCTGGATTTTTTCTTTTAGCATTTGTAGACCTCAGTTGAATGCAGGTAACTGAAACTGCAGAAACAAAATTGTGCATGGGGCGGGGCGGGTATTGCATTAGGTGTGATTGCCTAGGCTGAGCACTAGTGCTTTCCCTTTTCTAGGAACAAAGATGCCTAAACCTGGGAGTAAAACCAGCCTCTCCCATTACCTACTACTACATGTGATCTGCTTTAAAATCCTTGGTATACATGTTTCCATGAGGGGTGGGGTTTGGAAGGAGGAACATTTATATTATCATTACTGAACATTAGTTGAAAGTGAACAGAGAGAGGACTCTGGTAGCTGGAGAGTGATGTGGGGTCCAGGAAAGGAGTTTTATAAAATTAGAGATATGATCATTTTTTATGCTGGGGTAAGTAACCCAGTAAATGTTACTGTACTAGAGGGGCTCATTTGCATGCTTGCATCAAAGCCCAATAAGATACGAACAGGAGCTTGCTGCAAAGAAAATAAAGGTTGTGCAAGCTGGTTTTGCTCAGTGGTTAGAGCATCAGCCCGTGGACTGAAAAGTCCCGGGTTTGATGCCAAAGGCATGTACCTCGGTTGCAAGCTCAATCCTCAGCCCTGGTCAAGGTATGTGTGGGAGATGTTTCTCTCTCACATCAATGTTTCTCTCTCTCTCTGAGGGAAAAAGAAAAAAAAAAAAAGGAAATACGGGTTTATTTTTAGGAAGTGTCCCCAGACCATAGATACAGGTTAGCTAATGTTCAATGATGTGGCTCCCCTATAGCTTTCAGGGGATGGGTGGTATAGGGGTAAAGCCATTAATCATGGTGACTAAGGGAGTTAGAGTCATGGTCAGGGTCATGGTCCTTACTGATCGGTCAGTGCTAGGGTAGGGGGTAGTTGATCAGTGCATCTGGTTCTGACTGACGTCAGCCCCACATGGTGTTGCTTTGCCTGGTTTCCCTGCTTTTCTGGGCCTGGAGCTAGAGCACAGCTAAGACCTAGATGTCATCTTGAGTTTAACTGAAACTCTGTCTCTGAAATCAACAGACCCAAGGCTTTGTTCCTAAGATCATTTGATACTGACCAGAACCTCACTGTCCTGAGGACTTAATGATAAAGGGAGTGAACATACAAGGGAGGAGGCAGGTGAGGCAGGGTGCCAGATGAGGCCAGTTTGAATCGAAAGGAAAGAAAGGAAAAAAGGTCATATTACAGAACTGAAGTTTCCGAGTGGTTACGTAAAGATGCAAAGCAGTTCATTTAAGAGAAAAGGGGATAATTGCAGTAGTCATATCCTTAAAAAGTTGATGTAATGTAGTTACACCAATGGAAGGATTGGTGTTTGGAAAATGAATAGTTAATCTGCTGAAACAGTGAACAAGACAGACTGGGAACAGGTGCTCAGGGTGGGAACATGCAGAAATCCTCTTTACATTGCTGGGATATTTTTCAGTGCAGTGAGGAATACCAGTTATTGAAAATAAGGAATTTGTGAGAACATTAGTGGTCTGAGGAGGGCAAGAGATGTAAAATAATTGCCCTGCCGGACAAGAGGGTGACTGAGATAGCAGGATGTAGTTATGCTAGGCAGAACTTTGGGAGTTCTGGAGGAGGTATATATCCCTATGCTTTTGTTCAGTTGTGGTTGACTGTGAATTTGCAACCATAGAAAGAAGTGATTGGGATTTAACCAGCATTTATTTTGTTGGGTAAGTGGGAGAGAAACATGCAAAAGAAAGTTAAGCAAGTTTATTAGAGAATGATTATAATAAGCAGAATTTTATATATTCTATTATGTATATAATAGAATAAGTGGTAGAGTAAGGGAAGAAGTGAGATGGTGAGAAATGTGAAGAAAAAAATGATAGTAGTTTCCAAATTGGTAAGATAATAATAGAATGGGGTAAAGACAGAGAATAATGCAACAACTTTACTCAAAGCATTTTCTTAAGGAGTCTGACAATTTCTGTTTATAAGAAACACTTTTAACTAGATTAAGTCTATATAAAAATATATGGACCATAAAGTTTTGATAAATGTTCAGGCAGCTCAGCAGTTTTAAATCTAACTTGCCAGTTCTGGCTTCAGCCGAAAAGGAGAAATGAAGTATAAAATAACACTAATTCATCAAATTCAAACATAATTGATCAAAAGCTTGTTCAGATGTATTTTTATCAATGAGGGAAGATAATATGTGCATTTCAAGAATCATCTTTAATATTTAAACATATTTGAAGGGCCAACAAGCTGTAGAAAATATATGAGAGATTGCCTTTAGCTGCTATAACAGCAACTCAAAATAGCAGGGCCTTAAAGAAGCTACAGGTGTGTTTTTCTTATGCATGGAAGAAGCCCCATGAGGGGATTCAGGATGGCCACTCCATGATGTTATGACTACCCTATGCTTCTCCTTTTGTGGTTACCACAAAATTTCCATTTTCAGAGGCATCCTTTGTTTTCCAAATGGTGGTGGAAATTCAATCATGTTCATATTTCCACAATGAAAAAGGAAGAGAGAGGAAGAAAAAATAGCACGGACACCTGAGAGGGCACTTTTAAAATAACTTTAGTGGAAGCACCAACCATACCTTTATCGGTTTTCAATAAATACAGAGATCACCAAGTACATTTCTTTGACCTTTATCCACAATAATTATGGATTCAATTAACCACAAGGACAGGCAGAAGGGGGAAATAAATTTTGGAGTGAACTAGCCATCTTTGCCATAAAAGCGTTTAGTACGTCAAAATATTTTGCAAAACAGTAATAGAATAAAGACTGCTAACCAACTAAATTCAATGGAGTAAATTTGGAGATCTAATTGGCTTTATTAAGTGATTCATAAATAAGACAGCATCACATCTAGCAACTAGAGGGAGCTCTGAGGATTTATACAAAATGGAATATTTTTATAGAAAGAAGGGTTGGGCAAAGGAGCGATTAAGAAAAGAAAGGATTACTTTTGGAGGAAGAGCACAGGAAAGGTATTTAATCCTTCTGGTTGCCTCTTCTTTCTGTGGGGGATGGCAAGGGTCCACCTGACAGATTACTTCACTGGTATTTAACCAAAAAAATTTAGACCAATTGATTAAGAGATGTTGAACTGCAGTGAAATCAGATATTAAATCTAGGTTTGCTATCATGGGCTTTTAGCATGAGAGACACTATTTTGGGCCTGTGGTTTTCCTCTTTAACATGACACTTTCTAATAAAATATTTTGAAATACTAGGATTAGCTGTAAAATAGCAGCCCTACAAGACATTTGTTAAACAAGCCATTTCTCCCTTTTTTGGTGTTTCTCTTTCCTTTGAGTTTAAGGTGTTTTATATTTGGCATAACTTTATACATATACTTTTGTGTATAAATAAGTATAGTAAACTTGAGATCAATCAGAATATTGTTATAGTTCAATCACAAAAGAATGGTTAGGTTTGAGCTTTTACAGTGGAAAAATACAATGAAAATGCAAGAAAATGCAAATTAGATAGCCAAATTGCATATTTATGGACCTAATAAATCTCTAAAACTAGTTTAATTCATTTTCCATTCTCCATCCACTTTTCAGAAAAGGTTAAAAAGACCTTTAGAAAATTAGATTTTCATAGGGAATTTAACATATTTATCTTAACAATTTGTCAATTAGTAATAAAAATAAAATATATCATTGATTACCATAAAAAGCTCTGAAAACACAAGTTAATGGAATTTGTGAAAAACTGTTTTTGAAGTGCAAAGTCTATTTAAGTATCCCAGCGTGAAAGTCAAATAAAAGTCTATCAATAGCCCTGTTTTGTTTTGTTTTTTCAAACAATGCAAAATTAGATCACTGAAATATGAGAGTGCTTCTGTGTCCTTGTCAGAAGAAACATTATGTATAAATCAAAGGTGCTTGACTCTACCAGTGGAATTCATTTCATGCTCTCCTTTTTCTTTTTATATAAAGTAAATTGCCTTTAGATCTTCAGCTTATGATAGAGAATGTTTGAAAGTGTAAAAGTTATTCAGTGTTTACACTACCCTCTGGGCAGAAAGCGTGTCCGCATTCACAGTGGGCCCGTAGTAAGCTGCCATTTCCCTCACACTGTTTAAAACCTCACACGTCACAGCAAGGGTATTTTTTTCTATTCATGTCAGAAATTTCTATACAAAACTGCTGGTTTTAAAGGATGCCTGTGTAGAATACCCCCATTTTCCTCCCCTAAAGTTAGACAGTGGCTTAAGTGTAAAGTAATAATGGGCAGCTTTGTTTGCATCATAGAATTGAACTTTCTTATCCATTCACAGGCAGCCTTCCCTCCTAACCCTGCCAAACTTTCTGCAAGGCCAAAGTACGGATGGGATTCAAACCTTCCTGTAAACAGTAAGATCCAGAAAGCAGGGAGTAAGAGGCCTCCTTCCTCCTCTCCTCCTCCCACTGTGAGTTATCAAAGGATGAGAGAGAGAGAAGCCTTGAGGGTTACTCTGGCTCAGTGATTCTCTCTGTGGTTCTTGGGCAACCAGTATCAGCAACTTGTTCTAAATATAAATGATCAGGACAGGATGCACCACCCCTATGGAACCAGAGGCTCTGGGCATGAGGTAGAATGTCCTGTGTTTTAACAAACCCTCCTGATAATGTTGACTGTTAAGTTTGAGAACTACAACTCCAAAAATTGTATTGGCTAGAAACATAAGAAGTGGGAGCATGTGTTCCTTCCTCATATTCTCCAGCTTTATTCTCTTAATTTTAACACAAAACTAAATTTATGGCAATCTCAGGGAGTGGCTCTCTTCTAGGGGTGGTGAGATCAGTCATGTATTAAATGTCTTCCCCTTCATAAGGTCCTGCAGCAAACAGTCTTGATGTCTTGCTCCAAACCCCACACTGGCCACCTCAGCTTTAGTGGAGGTCCTTTGACAGCCTGTTACTATAGGAACGAGCCTTTCTCCCACTTTTTTTAGAGCTTTATTTGACACAGGAAATTTTACCAGATGCACACAAGGTAGCTCAGATGTTCTGGGAATTTAATGCCCCTAGGGACAGAACTTAACTAATAAGATACACAAGTCAATGGGTAAGAAGCACTCATTCTGTGGGAAGATTCTGAGCTGTCTTGTACATGATTCTTCAGAGGGTCCACACAAATTGAGCTCTTTTTGCTCACAGTGCTAACATGCTCATCAATTTCATGAATGCACCTCACCCATCCCTCCCTCCCTCCCTCCCTCCCTCCCTCCCTCCCTCCCTCCCTTCCTTCTTTCTTTCCTTCTTTCTTTCCTTCTTTCCTTCACTTCTATCTTACTTTTCCTACTCTAGCCTGTGCTTCCTAGGATCATTTCCCAAATCAACTATCTGAGTCTAAGTTCTTTTCTCAGAGCTGCTCTTGGGGGGCACTCCTTCTCAGAAAAGTCTTTACTTTAGTTACTATTGCTGCCCTTTTGTAGTTCCCCTTGAGAACTACTGGTGGGCACTATATGTTTGCTTCCAGAAGGCTTTGAAATATGATAGAACAGCACATTAATTTATTAACTCCAAGGCCTAAAAATTATTTCTGTTATCTCCCATGCCAAATTATGTCCAGTTAACACTGTTCAGTGGAGCTCTTCACATCTTCTGCAATTAGATTAAATCACTATAGCCAGATACTTTAATTATGCAATAGTGAAAGCATAGAGATGCTCAAAATTTAATATGTAATTTATTCAATTCCAAAAGAGAAATAAAACTTCAAAAATTAAAGTTCCAAATAAATTAGTCCAAAGAAATTAATATCCAAAATTAAATTCTTGCCACATAAAGTTTAAAGAAAGTCCAAATGTTTTAAGTACAAGTAAATTCTAAAGAATCAAGTTCTTCTCTGATTTTCTTTCTAGTGAGAGGGATTCCGTGCCCTTGCTCGGATCTGTGAACTATTTGTTACCTATTCATGAGGTAAAACATAGAACTTATGAGTAGGCTTTTTAACATTTTTTATAGTATTTTCTTATTGCTACATCATCTATGTAAATGGTCTTACTTTCTGGTAACTGTAGAGATTGGAGGGGGGAAAAAAACCAAGACCCTCACCACGGATAGTCCTGAAATCATATTCCTGTGACCTGGTGTCTTCACTGGATCCTTTATGTTTGTTTAATGGACAACAGAAGAGACCATGTGTGAAGGATTGTGTAGATGTTCGGGATAGGCCTTGTGGTAGCAGATGGCATTTTTGCCTGCTAACTGGGACTCACAATTAGTGCCTTCTATTGTAAGGGAGTCTGAGAAAAATAAGCTAGCTCTGGGCTCAGAAAGAAGAGGGAATTCATTCAGCGTACACCTAGCCTGATTTTGCCACAAGAACACAATGCTCCTATGTTTTCTGGGAGAAAGATGAAACTATGCAGTATCCCCTGTCTCCGAAAACATTTAAGGCTATCATGCTGTCCTTGAGAGCAGGCACTTTGGACCTAATGCCACAAAGGAATTACTTGCCTTTGAGAAACCAGGTCCTTAGGGATTTCACCAACATTATCTTAGCTGGCATATATGCTCCTGCTGATTCCAAAACTAGAATTGAGATTCATGTTTCTGAAAACTGTGCCTTTGGCGAGGGGAGAGTAGCAGAGACCCAAACCTCACTGTGAGCTCCACAGTTATCATTTTTCTCAGTTTAGAATGTTTCTAGACCTTGCTCTATACTTATTTCTGCTCCATTCTACCCCTGCTTCTAAAGTACTCTTTCTCTGAGTTGCTCCCTTATTTCTTTCAGTAGGGTTCAGTCACTTTAATCACCTTCCTGATTTGGACTCTTTCCTTTAGCTTTGTAGGGAAGCATGCTGAAATCATTGTATTCCTTCTTTTTTATTGCTCTCCGCTTTCTGGCCCAAGCATTTTCGTTTTCATATATTTCTCTATATGTTGTCTTGTGGAATCTGTCATGGTGAGAGATTTGAAAATATTGCATTTGGTCTACCAAAAACACTCACAGTTCAAACAAATATTTTCCACCTTGTCCCTACTGATTTGAGTAATCCCACCCAGGGGGGCTATCATTACATTATAAAAATATCTAACCTATGGCCATAAATGACCCCTCATTATTTTGTCTAGATTATTTTTAGCTTGTTTCATCTTGGCTATGATTTCCCTCAGAGTCCTAATTCCATAGATTTCCTTAGCCATGTGCCCTTAGGCATAGATGATAGCTCTGGGACCACCTTCAGTTACTGTCACGTTGAAATACATCCAGGGATGCCATGAGAATTTTATATTGTTCTTCTGCCTTTCTGACACATTTGTTTCCCACAGTCTGTGTAAACACTTGATAGACAGCTACAAAATATTAGTCTAACTTTTGTGTATCCTAACTTCACATTTGTGAGGCCAGATCATATCCCTCCTCTGCTTAAACTCCTGTAGTGGCTCCTGATGTCACTCAGATTATAAGCCTGTCTTTTGAGTGTCCTTCAAAACAATCCATAAATGTTCTGATTTTGTAGTAACTTCCTATCTTATTATTCTCTTGCTTGCAAACTCCACTCCAGCTCCACTTAATGCTCACTCCCTCTCTGTCCTTAAATATAACAGGCATCTGCAGTTGGTTATTTCCTCTACTTGAGGAAAAAGCTTTCGAGATTTCCATAGGGCTCAGTTTCAACCTCTTTCAACTCTGTGGTTAAACGCCCCTGTCTCGATGAAGCCCATCCAAGCTACATAATTTAAAATTAAACCTCGTTCCCACCTTCTCACTCCTGTGGTCTCTATAAACTTTATCTATAACCCTGTTACCTTCTGTCAAGTTGCATATACTATTTACACTGGGGGGGGGGGTTGCCTCATATTTTAACATCTTTGATAAGGGGTACTTTCTACAATGCATGGTTATAAAAAGCAATGTATTTATTAAACTGCCAGCATTTATTTTCTTTGGTAGTGATATATAAATAATAGCATCCTAGATTTAATTAAATAAGGTCGATTACATATTTATTATGTTTATAGTTTATTTTAGTCTTCTCTTACTAGAGACCCATATCCCTTCTCCTTTTCTGTCTCCCTATCTTCTACTTCCCTCCCCACTCCCTCACTTCTTTCTCTGTGTCTCTCTCTCTTTCTGTTTCTCTCTGCTTTTTGGTGCCTGATACAGTGCCTTGCACATAGTTATGACTCAATAAATATTTGCTGAATCAATGCACATGAATATATGAATAAATGTTTCTCATGGGTTCCTGATTCAGGATCCCACTGAAAAATCACTCTAGTCTGCTATCTGAGATATCTCCACTCTCCTCTGCTGTCAGATTGCTGAGGATTATCTATGGTTTTATTAAATAGGCAACTAAAACATTTCCTCATTTTTTGATAGTACCTTTTTTAAGAGCCATTGCTTCATGGTGTGTGTGCTTGTGTGTGAATTGGACTTCAAGGTCTAATTTTCCTTTTTATATCTGGCTGTCCTCTAAGATGTCCTTCTAAGTAAATTTTTTTCTCTAGTTCAATCAGTCTTTCTTTCTTTAGTTTATTCTCATTTTCTACTACTTGTATCTGGATGAAAATTGAAGAATGTTTTTTTTTTTTAACCACTTCAGTTTCTCCTTGACATCTTAAGCAAACCTAATTCTTAGAGACAGTGAAGGTATGGAAGTTTAACTGCTGTTTTAAGTTTTAAGTTTTGTCTATAAACAGCCCCTGAGATTTGTTTCTCTAAATTTATTTTTTATGTTGTATTTATTTATTAATAAAATATGTAATCCTGGTTTGGGTGAAGACATACTATAAATCTTTGCCATCTAAAGCCATGATAGAAGCTTATATAAGTGATGAAACTAGAGTTCAGGTTTCCCTTGCTATCCAAAAGTACAGTGTTCCAATTAAACGTCTCATAAACTGAATGGTGTGAAATGCTCAAGCAATTACCTTAGGGCAGATCTTGTAAATGAATGCACAAAATAAGTGGAGATAAAGCACAGATGCTCACAGACACAGTTCTTAGCTCTGGTGCTTGAGGCTGACACGTTGAGTGTAGTTCCCAGGAAGGAGCTCTGGGGCCACCCTGCTGCTCTGGGTGTGGGCTGCCTCTGTGACAGTTAGGAAACATAGGTGCTGGTTTAGGTCTTTTGTGAAAGCAAAGCGATGTAATGTGAACTTTTGAAAAGTGGGAGATACTTGTATTTTTCACCACATAGCAGTGGGCTGGTGCCCAAAAGAGCTTGAACAAGCCCCACTGTAAGAAAGTTAACTCTGCAAGATCCCTTTTTTTGTACCTAATGGTAGTTAATGGAATTTGGGTAGTCAGTTCAGTACTTGCTACTTAGGCTGCTACTAATAATTTAAAGCCATAATTTACACTTAGTGCTTAGTAACATTAATGGAATTTAGCTGCTTGTGCATTAGGGGGAGAAAACACACACAAAAATGCTGCCCACAGACCTGGTCAAGAAACATAGTAAAAGCCACTTTCTGATACCTCACGGAGAACCGATCGCTGTTTTAGCCTTGATTGAAATACCAGACCAAAGTGTATCTGTGTAATCAAAGTTGGACTAGACAGTTCACACACAGGTGACCTGCTTCCTACAGTCTGTATTTGTTAGACACAGCTCTGCCTACCTAAGCAGAACTATTCACTTATGGGGGAAAATGTCACCCAATAAAGTAAAATCTAGTTAGCTCATATTTATTAACACTTAATCCCTGAAACCATGTCTGAGGCTGCAACATATAGGAGCCAACTTTGTTACTATTTAAAAAAGTGGGCTCTGAGGCTCATACCATTGGGGCTACATTACCCACTGGAGCCAACTTCAAAAGTTGTAATTTCTCCTAGGGTTAGTGTGTCAACCACACTTTCTGTGAATTTTGCAAGGTTTCCTAAAGCATCAGATATTGGGCATTTAGGACATCAGTACATAACAATACCTTCTTATGATCTTGTCTTCAGAACCAACTTAGATACTAAGATGCAGTAGATTCATATAAAGAACAAAATACCATCTGCATTACAGAATAACTGCTTAGAGAATGTGGTTGAAATATAAGGCAATTATTTAATTGCCATGATTTAATCTGCCATCACATCATGAACATTGCTATTGACCTCCACACATAGAAAGAGAGATGATTGCACTGATTTTGCCAAGAGAGCAGAAGAGAATGAATGCATCATTTTACCAGGCAGCCCCGTGGGAAGGCATGAGTAGAATACGTTCCGTCTTTCTTAAAATACACAAAATAGATGCTTTGTTCCTCCTATCACATCTTGACTTAATAAGGGCTGGGGAGAGAAAGTCCCCTACATGATTCAGAGAGATGTGTGGAGTCTTTTGTGAATACGAGCAAATTTCTCAGGTAGATGACTCATTCTCAGATACAACTGTTCTGTTTTTGCCTACAGTTGACTCATTCAGCCAGCATTCTCTTATGGTGTAAGTGAATATACTTATGTACTTTTGTGGGTAAGTGAATGTACTGAATCTTGTTTCTTAATATTACAAAATTATTTCCCTGAATAAAATTATGGTCTGATTATATCTACACTCATTTAAATTAGCATGACTTGGTTTACTGGACTAGTGTACACAGGTGGGCAGGAGTGATATTTCACAGATTACTTCTGTGCGTACAAGCACCGGGTGATGTTACAAAACACTCTTGAGGTGGTCAGCACTTAAAGAACAGTAATGGCTAATTAATGTAATGACACTTGTATAACAAGAGAGTCGAAAGAAGGTTAATGTGATAATGAGGCTTATTTGATCTTAAAGATTTAACATGAGGGCACTCTCAAGATAGCTTAATTAGATTTTAAGCACCTTTTGCAATTTGCATGTGTACTTGTTAATCCATATGTTCTAAAAATAAGTTTTACTTCATTTAAATTAATGAATTTGCCTACTCTCTATCCCTGTGCTATTTTATGGTTACTAGGGATGGTGTTTTCTTGAATTTTCCATTTCATGTGCATTATTTATCATTAATTCTTCCATATTATGCTTAAATTGTAGTTCAATTCAAAACAGTAAGAAAATATTAAATTGCAAAACAATAGTTTAGTGTAAATGCAGGCATTATGACAAGTTATGACGGCTCATTATTTAATCTTTATGTTATTTAGTACACTTTTAGTAGCATACAGTATATCAGTAAATTTGATTTCATTTTTGGATAACTGTCATTTTTAAACTTGACCAATTAGAAAGAACATTTTAGAAATTAATTGAACAATGGAATAAAATATTGTTTATAGCAGTAATTCTGTCAATAGTGTACTGTTTTCTGGAACCCTGCGAAAATGTAGGGTTACATGTGCACATTCTGTATTTAGGCTTTTATGAGTTCTCCAAATTAATACTGTTTTATACTTTTCTTATATTTATTGTTGGTTATTATAATTGATTTGTAGGACTTTTATCCTCATTTCTTCTTTCTTTTTCAATGCAGCTTACACTTATAGCACACATTAATCCTTAAAGTTCTCAAGGCACAAGTTCTGACATGGGTGGGTCTCTTTTCCTCTGGACTGTTCAGGTCAGATCTGTGTTCTAAGACTCAGTTCGTTTTCCGTGTTTTACATGAATGTATCAATGAACACTGCAGCTCACAGCAACCTTTCCCACCTCAGACATACTGCATCACTAGATTTTTTTTCATTAAAAGTAATTTGAGCCCAGCCAGGTGTGGCTCAGCGGTTAAGCGTCAACCTAGGATCCAGGCAATCAGGGTTCGATTCCCGGTCAGAGCACGTGCCCTGGTTGCGGGCTGCAGCCGATCAATGACTCTCTCATCATTGATGTTTCTATCTCTCTCTCTCCCTCTCCTTTTCTCTCTCTGAAATCAATAAAGATATATATATTTTTTTAAAGTAATTTGATTTTTATACCACTTTCATTATAGGTTTCTAATGTATATGGAACTTTGTAATTAGATAGCCGAAGAACAAGGGTCATATTTCATTCTTTACTTTTTCTACTGGCTTAGTTTTGTATTTTGCAAATAGAAAGTAGTGAACAAATCTTTATTAATGTATTCTGTTTATTAAACTGGAATCTTTTTTTAACATACTAAAGTAAATCAACAAAATGGTATGTGGACTGGTGAAAGCTGGTCACTCTACATGTATCCATGGTACTTGTGTCTCAAGATATATGGCCCTCACAGTGATAAAATAAGCACTTGGATTAATCTCTCAGCAGGTTAGATCATTAATTAAATGTTCTGGTGGCATAAGCAAAACTGTACTTCTGACCCACACACAGCCTTTTTGAAATGTGAGATGTCAGGCAATTCCAAAAAGTTGTATGGGAAGTGCAAAAGAAAAGCTGTTTTAAAGTGGACCAAAGAAACATCCTTGGTTTGCTTCAACTTTCTCTGAATAGCAGGATGAGAGTCAGGAAGAAAGATTTGGTCAGGCAAAGAACATTTTTTCCTCAAAAACCTATACTGATTTATTTCAATATACTTATTGAGAATACATTAAGTACAGAGGTGTTTTGTTTTGTTTTTTAAATATATCTTTATTGATTTCAGAGAGAGGAAAGGAGAGGGAGAGAGAGAGATAGAAACATCAATGATGAGAGAGTCATTGATCGAGCCCGCAACCCAGGCATGTGCCCTGACCGGGAATCCAACACCGATCGCTTGGATCCCAGATCGATGCTCAACTGCTGAGCCACGCCCAGCTGGGCCAGAGGTGTTTTAATGTAATTGAGATTTTTAAGCAAACATACTTCTAAAAGTTTAATGCCAGTAGGTACTCCATATCGATCAAGTACTATAAAATATGTTATAATTATTGTTAATTATGATATGATTATGATACACAAGATATACCAAAGAGAGAGAGAGAGAGAGAAATCAGTACAGATAGGAAGACTGATTATTTTATTGTTAGTAATGGCCTGAGAATCTCTTCTTGGCTTTTGGCTCCATGTCTCCAGTAACACAAATTAGTGTAAATAAGCTTTGCCAGAGAATTTGAGTAGGAGGTTGCTGTACACTGGCATCTGTAATAGTGACTTGGGAGTATGCTTCATGCAGATAATTTTGTGTCATGTTGCATAAGGGATTAACAATAGAAAATATATCATTTGTGACTATTAGTAGTGCTCTGTCACTATTAATAGATAATTTATGCTATTAAATTTTGAGTTTCCTTCAACTCACTTTTTGATCTGAGACTAGTAATTAGAAAAAGAATAATAATAAAAACAAGTAATATGTAAGCAAAACACCCAATAATAGTAACACCCCCACAACTAAATAGTCATCTTCCCCATAAACTCTACTCAAAGTCATAATGTCTTAAAACTAATATAAAAAGATTTCTTAGAAAGTATTTGGGAAATTGTGTGGATGTTAACAATGTATTATGTAGTAATTATCATATATTAAAATTTTAGTATAACTTTTGAAAGCGAATCTTTTAAAATAACATTACTATATCAAGGAAATAATAAATTGTTTATGGAAAGTCAGTGTTTTAGGAGGAAGAACAATATATTATTTAACCAACTGGTATATTTCAGCAAATATTTTGTTAGAGCGTAGCAAAAAATATGGTAAATAGTAGTGCCATCTATTGATAAAACTGAAAACTACAGTTTCTTGTTAAATAAGAATTCTAAGGCTTTCACACTTATAGGAATATATTTCCAAAACACTAATGATTCCTTATTTTGTGAACATTTAAATTATTTTTATGTCACATTAAATACTGGAACTGTATTAAAAAACGTGTGTATATATGTATA
Source organism: Miniopterus natalensis (assembly GCF_054644295.1). Lineage (NCBI taxonomy): Eukaryota > Metazoa > Chordata > Mammalia > Chiroptera > Miniopteridae > Miniopterus > Miniopterus natalensis. Next base: position 48,734,049 of record NC_142084.1, read on the forward strand.
TATGTGCATAAGTATTTGTGCATATATGTATATCAATAATTTGATATTTCTATTTTAAGTTTAGTTAGGGTGACTGTCACTTATTTGAATGATAATAAATTTAATTACCAAAGGAAATTAAATTGAATATTACATATTTTCTGCCCAAAAAAACCCACAATAAATACTTATGTGGTAGTAGATGGGTCATTGTCCCATTTTTATTTACTCTGTTTTAATATGCAGAAAATACTTTAACATGAAAAATTTTCATATTTAGCATCTTATTATGATTATTTTAATATTTCTCTTTTTAAAAAATTTTAGTTCCATTGTATATAATAATAGACTACTACTTGAAAAACTCTTAAATTGTATTGGCTATTTTCGTTAATTTTAAATTACATCTTTGTTCATTAGATTTCACATATAAGTGAAATCACACTTGAAACCTATGTAATTTTAACCATATTACCCCAATAAATTTCATAAAAAATTTAAAAAATTAATTATAACTTTAATTTTTTCCAAATTTGCTTACAGTACACCTGGCTAGAACAATCTATGTTCGGATTGGTGAAATTGTCAGGGTGATGTTGAATAGTTTAGGAGAGTTAAATTATTAAAGATGTAGACTAAATTAGGGATAAGACAACAGGAAGGAGCAGAAAGTAGTAGTGTTATCCATTGACCTCTAGAATATGATCAAAGTATATATTACAGGTGACACGTACCAGAGCACTAACAGGAGCAGAGGAAGCAATGTTATTGACAAGAGCAGAAGCTATGAAAACAAACAAAGCCTTAATGGGGAGGAAGTAAATGGAGGCTGAGGTGAAATCAGGGCCAACTTTGGCATGTTATGACGGTGACTATTGGAAGACAAAGCTGACATCTCATTCATTCATTTGCTCACACATGTAATTTATTTTATAACTGCAAGTTGAGATCTATTATGTACTCTACTGGATGCTAAGAATCCAACAGTGAACAAATAATAGTTATATTCTTAGAAGAGCTATTGTCATTCTTTTTTTAAAAATATATTTTATTGATTTCAGAGAGAGGAAGTGAGAGGGAGAGAGAGATAGAAACATCAATGAGAGTCATTGATAGCTGCCTCCTGCACACCCCCTGCTGGGGATCGAACCTGCAACCCGGGCATGTGCCCTGACTGGGAATCGAACCTCGATCTCTTGGATCATAGGTCGACGCTCAACTGCTGAGCCACACCGACTGGGCTGTTTTCATTCTTGATGTTAGCCCAACCTCCCATATATTGAATACAAACTGCCATTTTATAAAAAAAAGTTGCTGCCACTGGTATGATCATATAATATATAATAGAGAAATTTATGATGAGCAAAATATGAAGCTACAAAAATCAAGATGGTGGGATACTGGCATAGGGTAGGCATGTAGATCAATGGAACAGAATTGAGAGAATTGGAGAAGAGAAAATGAATGTTAAGGTGGGGAAGGGCAGGGAAAAATACAAACCTGTGAACGTGGACTGGAACCCACGAGACTGGGCTAGGGCACGTGTCAGCTCTCTCTGCCTCCACACTTGATGAAGCTAGAGTCCTGAAATTCTGGCTGACTTTCATATAGCATCAAATGCACACCATGCCCAGGAACTGACAAAGCAAAGGGAAGTTGGAGCAATTGTGAGCCGGCTGCTACCTGACACCAACCACATGAGCCCCAGATAAGCAACCATATATGTGAGCTATAAGATCACATTGTGACCCCGCTCCAACATTCAAAAAGAGCTTTGCTTCTGCCCACCAAGCCTTGGACAAAATTAAAATTAAAGTAACTCATTACCCATCCTAACTGGAAACATACAAGAGAGGGAATTCTTGGAAATGTAGTTCATCCAAGTGATCTGAAACATCATAAACCATTATTACTATTTTTTTTACTTTGTCTCCACACAAAGGATAACATATTGTATTCACTGTTCTTGCTCTTTCACTTTTTTCTTTCTTTGTATTTTTTGAGCTATGATTCTCATAGCGTAAAGTTCACCTTTTTAAGATGTATAATTTAGTGGTTTTTCATTGTATTCTCAGAATTGTACAACCATCACCAATAAGTCTGCAGCATTTTCACCACCTCAGAAAGTAAGCCTGTACCAATTAGCAGTCACTTGGCATTTACCCTCAACCCTCCAGCTCCCAGCAACCACTAATCTACTTTCTGTTTCTGTGGATTTGCCTATTCTCACACTTTACATCAATCTTCTCTTTTTGACTGTCTGCCCCGTGGACTTCAAGCTTCAGAGTCAGGCAGGAAGACAACAAACAGCCTCCCAGCGGCTGTTAATCCAGCTCATACAAGAGAGTTGTGTAAGGTCCCATTCCTGTGATAAATCTAGATAGATGATGATGATAGATAGATTAGATAGGCAGAAAGGTGATAGATGATAGATAGATAACTAGATAGATAGAATCTACATATAATGTATATAATTATAACTATATATATATGTAAATAGCTATAGATATGTAGATAGTGACAGTGAATGAAAAATTTGCAACTGAAACATGAATAGAAAAATTGAGAGATGAAAAAAAAGAAAAAGGCTATAGGGAAAAGGCAGAGGCAAATAAAAGGGAAGAGAGAAAAAGGAGGGAGAGAGTTAGCAGAGAAGGAGAAAGCAGAAGGGAAGGAGAAAAGATAAAATAGGGGAAGGAGGAGTTGAAGGAGGGGTGAGAGAGGAGCACATGATAATTTGGAAACATTTATACAGCCATTTAAGAAAGGACTGGCAAGGTATAAATTTCGAAAGGCAAATACAGGCCATAAAAAGATATTTTATGTTAAATTAGTTTGGATATTATTCTAAAAATAAATTGGGGGGCCATGTAATAAAGGGCCTTGAGTAGATGAGATGCAACATCCTACTTTCAATTAAAAAATAATTTTTCTAGTGATGTAGAAAATAGATTTATTCAGGGCCATGGGGCAGAAGTCCAGTTAAAAGATTTCTGAATTACTAAAGGCTAGAAATAGTGAACTTTTTAAGTTTAAGGTATTTTTAAGATTAGTAAAATTCTAAATTTAAGGTAGAAAAATGAGATAAAATTGAGGAAAAATTAAAAATAAGTATGTTATGGTAAATAGCTATAGTGTGGATTGTTTAGGGAGGGTTGTTAATGAATTAGAGGGACAATATACAGATGAATCCTAGTCTTTTAATTTGGCTAGATATTATGATTAATGTTGGAGGCAACATTATTTGCATATAAACTTACAGGAAGCATGCCATTTTTGAGTAGAACATGGCATTAGCTTTAGAAGTAACCTACAATAGTTCTTGGCAGCAACCACAACTAGGGCATGAAAAAATATACCCCTGTCTAGTCAGGACACACATTAGCATTTAGACACCTGAAGAGAGATCCTAGGGAACCAGTGTATTTCTTTAGCAAGACAAGAAATCCAGTAGTAGTAAAATAGATGTTTTTTAGGTTATATTAAATAAAAATATTCTGTATTCTAATTATTCAAAATATATAGACTAGATAAATATGTATTGTACAAATAAGGAATAAATAATCATTGTACATTTTTAGTTGAATATACATACTTATTAACAAGAAAAAAATGGTAAAGGCTATAAGCAGGCCATTCATGGAAGGAATCAAAATGACTAATGAGTATATAAAAACATACCCATGTAGCAGTCAATGAAATTTAGTTTAATATAAAATGAGAACTCATTTACCAAAATTAATGTTTTGTAACATCTCTTTCAGATGAGTTTGTGGAAAAATCGACCTTCTCATATTTAGGTTAGTTTTGGGAGAAGGGATTCATGTGAAATGTTAGCATAGTACTCTAGCATTATCTATCTAATTTTAAATGCAGGCACTTTTTAATGTATCAATTCATTTCATTAATTCTTGTGTTTTCGCCCATAGATTTAGAAAAACACCCTTTGTATTGTTGCCTTGAATGCCTTTGTTACGCTTTCTTTTGTGCTTCAGAGAGCATTTCTGAAAATGATGGCTTGTGAGACTTCATAATTGAGGATTAAAAGAGCCACAGACTTTAAGGATCAGCAGAATAGATTTAGGTTAATTAAACTAGGATGAACTGCTGTCCCTTTCCAAAGAGCTTAAAAAGTTGTGAGTTTTTACAATGCTGCAAGATAAATAGGAAGACCAAATAAAAAATAAATCACAAAAGTTTAGGACCATAAGGATGTTGGTGTTAATTTATATTTTGCCTCCAACATTTGTTGCATCCGCTATACTTTTATGAAGGCTGTATAATGTGATCAGAGGGTTTTGTAATATTGACAAGAGGCAGTGTGAAAGTCATGAATATAAAAAGACTGCTTTGGGACAAAGTTAAAGAGAAATTGATGGCTTTAATAATGTCAGAGACAAAAGGCATTGGACAAGCTCAGTAGCATTTAAAATATTTATTAAACCCAGTCTGTAATTTTTCATAGGGAAGTTGCTTAAATGACAAAGGAATCATAATACAAACAGAACAATCCAGATGCCACTGTGAGTCAGCACTACTTCAGGCACATTTATATTCTTACCCGTAAGCTTTCTTAGAACCTTTTCTCAAAGTTGCAGCTGTGTGAATAATTTTGGAAGAGCAATGATAGAATCCTTCAAAAGAATGCAAGATAATGCCACTGAGAAAAGGGGAAAAAATGCCCTGTATTTAATTGTATACATACCTGTGACCTGCTAACTCACCCAAAATTCATTTTTGTTTTCAGTTAGAGTAAAGTCATTGTGTTGGGTCAGTGATCTCTGCCTCCTGACTCTAAAATCAGGCTTTAAAGGGCCCAGATTATGCTGTTTCCATACCTTCTGGCAAGAGTGCAGACATTTCTAAAAAAAGATCCCAGAATGAAAGTTGAAAGATGGGGGAAAAACAAGGTTTGGTATTATAGAGATCAAATTTTTTCCCCCCATTAGATCCTTTCTAATATTCAATTAAAGGATTATTAGATTAGAATAATTCTATTAGATCTATCCAAATATTAAGAAAATCACTAATTTATTATATCACAATAAAATTATTAAGAACCTTCAAGAAATATATCCATCAACTTTAACCCAGTTTTATACCTGTCTATTATTATTATTAAATACTTGGTTTTGAACTGAGAAATATTTATAACTGATTCCATATAAACCCCAAAGTTTGCAAAAGAAAGACCTAAAAATAAATAATTATACTAATTATACTTAATTTTTTTAGCTTATATACTTTTTTGGTTTCTCAATTTAATGTTCTTAGTATCAGAACCCCTTGTGCATGTACTCTGAGAACAACGAATCCTCCATATACAGTATCCAACTATTTACCATTTATTTTCTACAATTGGTTAAATTAAATACAATTGCATTATATTAATTTTAACCACATGGTAATATTGTTTTATTAACTGAGTGATAGAAAACAGGTAGCACAGCTTCCTTGAGAAGTTACAGCTATTTGAGATGAATTATTGATACCCCCCCAAAATACTATAAATACACTGATAATTTATTTGACTTACATTTTTAAATGCAATTTTTCAAGGGTCTCAAATATACCTTAAATATTACTGCTAAAAGACTAATTCAGAATTTATATTAGATTCCAAGTATATACTTCTGTGGGGACATTTATTTTATAATCAGTACCAGAGAATTTCAACCAAGAATATGTTTTTAAAAATTTTCCATTTGGTTCATTTCAAAACCTGAACTGAGCAGCCACACAACAGCTTAAAACATAAAAGAGAGCATATGGGACAGACAGAAAGACACCCAGACAATGTGCCACACACAGAAGTTGCTCAGTTAATATTTGTAAATTGTTATTTTAAAATGAAAAATAAACAAATCAGATTTTATATCTTTCTTAAATTTTATTCATGGATAAAATTCATACATTTATATCTTCTTGTATTTCTTCCATCTTAAGTGATAAAAACTTACTTGGTTATGTTTTATAGAATGAAATGCAATAATATGTAATCTCAACTATTTAAATGTTCATATGTAAACACAAATAATGTTATTTCATGTTAACATTATTTGACTTTACTTGATAATATTTTATCAAATAAAGCCAACTAGTTTGAACTGCTTCCTGAATTAATATAGTGACATTGAATATCATTAGGAAGTTTTCAGAGTATATAGACACTTGTTTTTAAGTATCACCATTTTGCTTATAATATTAGGAGCCTTATTTAAAGATTTTCATGATACTGCACACAAATTGGTTTCTAAATCCAATCTGAAAACCCTTTGGTGTTCTTTGTCAGTTTCTTTTTTCATTCACTGTCAATGGGAAGGAGAGATAAGTTCATAGAGTGCACTTCCTAACTAAAAATGACTGTAACAAATGGCTTGAAATGCTCTCTGGGGGATTATTGACTTTTTAATTCAGGCTGCCATCAATCCTCATCTATATTTCATAATATGTATCCTGGGAAAAATAAGCTACTTTTAAATGTGTAGCTTGTCACTGAGGTTAAATAGTTGTCATGTCAATCACTTATTCTTCAATTCTATGAGCGCTGAGAGATTTTTCAGGTGATCATTTGATACCAATGTACTAAGTCAGAAGCCTATTATATGAGAGTATTTTTATTTTTTAAAATATGCACTATTTGTATAGTAAAGTTCAATATGACAAAATTATTATCATTCTTTTGTTTTGTTTTTTCAGTTCATGCACAAGTATGTCAATAAAGTAGAAACAGCTAGGAATGCCAGGGGAAACTAAACATCTTATTTGAAAAGTTGTCCTTTGGGCAGTATCAGTGATAGTATGTGTGACTAATAGAATATTTATATTTTCTAATATGAATGATGTAGATCCATTATTATCATTTAGTTGATTGATGTGCTTCCTTTCAAACCAATTTTTAAATATATTCAGGTTGTCTCAACTTTTTGCTCTTCTAAAGAATGTTGCAAGAAGCATTGATTCTTCCTTTGTCTGTAAATTTTATGACAAGATATACTTGCCTTTATTAAATATGTCTTTTTAAAAAGCTCATCTCCTAACTCCCAACTTGTTACGAGATTAGAGATTAGGTCTGAGTATTTGAAAGAGTCTCTTTCATCCAGATCTTATGATGAAGGTGGTTTTCCTGGAAGTATATTAACAAACCTCTTTAAAAAGTTATTTATTTGTACTTCCTATATAATAAAATGTTACAAAAACTATTCTGTGCTAGATATATCAAAAGAGCCTAAACATATGCTCTATGTTACCAGGAAGACAGGTACAAAATATTATAAGAACTATTTTTGAAAATGTCTTTGATATTTCAAAATAAACTACTCAAATAGTTATCAAGGAGCAAAAAAAAATAAGAACTTGCTTTTACTCTCCATCATTGTTGTGGATGTTTGTGTTTGTTTTGTTTTGAATTATATTTAGGAGAGAGGGAAGGTTGTAGCAGGATTCTGATGCTAAGAGCCTTAGAAGTCTATTATTTTACTGCCCTGGAATGATTAAAGGCAATATACAAGGAAAAATTTCAGCTGCAGACTCAAAGTATTATTGGGCCTTCTGAGGACCCCTCTCTACCCTTTGTCTCTATGTTATAGTTGACATGAGTCTAGTTTAATATTTATAAAATATAGCCAAAAGAGGGAATGGAGAGGCCAGTGGGGTTATAAACATATCTATAGTCCTGACTCAGTGACTTCAATTAATATTTTGATTTGTATTGATTTTATAAATTCAGTAAATCAAATTTGTATATAAAATGGCTCCACCAGTCACTTGAAAGGAACATAATAAAATTAACTTTTGGCTGGCTTTTTAACCGTAAAGAGAGTGTCAGATTGGTTACCGACTATATACATTAACAAAAGTATATGATGGTCCAGGTGAACAAAACTTCTGTCTATTGTATTTTGCTAAGATAGCGCCTACAGAAAATTCTTCAACTGTTAACTAGAGCATTTTCCCTTGTTTACTGTCATATTCTTATTAAAGCAAATGTAATGTACATGGTCATCATGGCTATTCTAAGGAGCAAATGCTAAAATGTGAGAGTGAGTGTGAAGAGATAGGTGTGATAAGCCTGTAACACACATCCTGTGGACTTCTCCATGCTCTAAGATTCTTTAGTCACTCAGCTATGTATGGGGATACAATGACTGAATGAGGCAAGCCCTTCTGTTAGTAACTTAGATCAACAAATATTTTATGAGATAACAGTAAATAGAGATATGAGATAATAGAGAAATAGGATAATAAAAAAAATTTACAGCAGCTTGGTTGTGTGATTCTGGTATGAGGTTCTCTCTGAGGCTGCATTTAACACTTTGGCTAGGGCTGCAGTCATCTGAAAGCTTAATTGGGGCTGGAGGACTTCCAAGATGATTCACTCACATGCCTGTTTGTCCTTTGCTGGCTGTTGGCATGGGACTTCTCTCTGTCTCTCGATACATGAACATCACCATAAGACTGACTGAGTATCTTTTTGTCATGGCAGCTGACTTCTCCAAGAGCAAGTGATCCAAAAAAGAGCTAGGCGGATGCTGCAATACCTTTTATGGCCTAATATTAAGTATCTGGCCTTATCACTTTGCCATATTCTATTTGTTAACAAGAGTCACCCAATTCAGCCCACATGTAAAATGAGGAGAATTTCTCATCTTCTCTATCTTACATATGACAGTTTGTACTCTCTTGAAGATAGGCGTATCGAAAAATTTGTACAGATATTTTAACATTCCCAGAGAAATGTAACCCCTTCCCTTTCTATTCTCTAGATGTTATATAAGATTGGTGTTATTTCTTCTTTAGTTTGGAGAAAATTCTATAGTTTTCTTTGAATAAAGGGTTTTAATGTATTAAATTTCTTTAAATGTTATAAGATTTTTTAGATTTTGCACTACACTTTGCATAGGTTCTGCTAGAAGTTTGTGTTTTTAAAATATGTTTATTTAAAGGTATGTATTGAGTGATTATAAAGGCTGATTATAGAGGCTGATTATAAAGTCTCTTTAGTTTCTGTAAGAATTTAGCTATCAATCTGACTTTCCTTCTTTTTTTGTGTATTTGTTTTTAATGTTTTCTTTTGTGAGAACCTTTAAGTTCTCTTCTCTTAGCAAGTTTCAATTATACAATACGGTGTTATCAACTTTAGTCACTATGTTATAGATTATATCCTCAGACCTTATCCATCTTATAACTGATTGTTACTATCCTTTGCTCATTTTAATTTTTTTATGCTGAGTTATTTAACTTAGCATAATGCCCTCAGTTCCATTCATGTTGTTACAAATGACAGGACTTCTTTTTTAAAGCTGAGTAATATACCATTATGTATATGTACCATACTTTATTTTTTATTGGTTGATAGACACCTATGTTGTTTCCATGCATTGGCTATTGGGAATAATGCTGCTATGAACATGGGAATAGAAATATTTCTTTGAGACAATGTTGTTGTTTCCTTTGGATATATGCCAAGGAGCAGGATTGCTAGGTTATAAGGTAGTTCTATTTTTTGTTGTTGTTGCTGTCGGAGTTGCTGACCAGTCAAATTTGGAACATACTTTTAATGCACATCAGATTTTCTTTCCTGTTGGCTAAATTCAGTGGCTATTAGAGACCACAATCAGCCAGGCTGATTGTTTAAAGAGCACTGGCCCAGGAGTCAGAGCCTCCTGGATTTTAGTCTCAACTCTGGACTCTCACAAGCTATGTGATCTGGGAGAGCCTTTCAGCCTGTGTGTGACTCATTTTTAAGTTAATATGACTATAAGGGCTTCAGCACAAACATTCTGTGTTATCTATGAATATATTATTATTTTCACTTTTTAAGTACTGCTGTTGTTTTTTATCCCCAGAATAACTGACACATATCACAGAATAAAAGGAGACATAAATCAAATCTCATTTTTACTGAAGAGAATATTGAGGCTAAAGTTCAGAAAGAACCTTTATTAGTTCTATTGTTAGCTTCTTGAGGAACTTCCATACTGTTTTCCGTTGTGGCTGTGCCAGTTTACATTCAACTAACAGTGTACAGATGTTCCCTCTTCCCCACACCCTCGTCAGCATGTATCTGCTGTCTTTTTGATAATAGACAATATAACAGATATGCAGTGATATCTCATGTGGTTTTGATTTGCATTTTCCTGGTGAGCAGCAATGTTAAAGACCTTGTCGTGTACCTGTGGCCCTTGTATGTTTTCTTTGAATATTGTCTATTCAGGTCCTTGGCCCACTTTTTAATTGAGTTACTTTTGCTATGAATGTGTTTGAATTCCTAGCATATTTTGGATATTAAGTTTTTATTGAATCTGTGGCTTACCAATATTTTCTCCCATTCTGTAGGTTGCATTTTCATTTTGTTTCCTTTGCTTTGTACAAGGGGAAGTCTGCCTTTTAATTGCTGAGTTGTGACAGTTTATTATATACTTTGGATACTAGTCTCTTATCAGATATAATTTGTAATATATTTTTCTACTCAGCTGCATTTACACCTTCTTGATAGGGTCCTTTTATGTAATAAATATTTTAATTCTGATGAAGATCAATTTATCTATTTTTCCTTGTTGCCCCTGTTTTGGGATCATATCTAAGGAACCATGGCCAAATACAAGGTCAAGAGGATTTACCTCTATGTTGTATTCTGAGTTTTATTGTTTTAGTTTTTACATTTAGGTTTTTTATTTATCTTGAGTTAATTTTTATATATGGTATGAGGTAGGGTCCAGGTTCATTATCTTGCATGTGGATATCCAATTTCTCCAGCATCAATTCTTGAAATAACTATTTCTTGGCATCCTTGTTGAAAATCAATGGACCATAGATTTATAGGCTGATTTCTGCATTCTCAGCTCTATTCTTAATATATCTTTTTATCCTTGTCAGTACCACTTTGTTTTGATTCCTGAAGCTTTATAGTATGTTTGAAAGTTGAGAGGTATGAGGCCTCCAGTTTTGTTCTTTTTCAAAATTGTTTTGGCTATTTGAGGCCCCTTGTTACTTCATATGACTCTGAGGATTAGCTCTTCCAGTTCTGCAAAAATGCAGTTTGACTTTGATGGGGATTACATCTTACCTAGATACCAATTTTGGAGTACTGTCATCTTACCAATAATAATTCTTACCAATTCTTACTCTCTTACCAATTAATTATTTCAATCTATGTATACACAATGTCATTTTAAAATATGTTCCTATCATTCTTTGAGGACTTCTTTAATGATTGAAACAAGATATCCCAAGCTCAGCTTGTAATTTTCGCTTGCATAGTCTCAGGATAGTCTTCATCCAAAGATCTCTGGTACATTTTTGTAGATAATTATATTTGGAAACCAAGACCTGTAAAAATATGCAACATCATTAAAATATTTAATTTATATTTTTCTTATATTGCAATTTTTTTCTTTGTTTCAGAAAATCAAATATGGATTACTAATTCACTTTCTTTTTCATTTCTTCTTTTAGTTCCTCCAGTGATCCGAGTGTACCCAGAGAGTCAGGCTAGAGAGCCAGGGGTAACTGCAAGTCTGAGGTGCCATGCAGAGGGCATACCAAACCCTCAGCTGGGCTGGCTGAAGAATGGAATTGATATTACACCAAAACTGTCCAAACAACTCACACTTCAAGGTGCTTTTTACTTGCTTTTTTCCCCCCTCTTAAATGACCAGGTAGAAATTTTATACTAAAATTTATATCATGTTTTATAGCACTTGGTAAAAAAAGAAAGAAGGAAAAAAAGAAAATTAATCTTGGTGTTAATAAAATGTCATGAATATAAAGGAAATGTGGTTGTATTTAAGACATTATATTTGAAATAGAGTCTTTTAATATTTTTAATGTTTTAAATAATAGTCTTGTCATAATGATTAATTATGTCATTATTTGGTGATAAGAAAATATTAAATTATATACCTTTAAAATACTTGTCTTCTGAATTATAGCAGATATATGATGAACAGAATAATTGGATCTGTTCATATAATCTATTTCTGAAGTGACTATTTAAATCATACATTAAAATATGTATTATAGAGGGTGTCGATGATATAGAAGTTCTTTAGTGAATGTTTTGCAGTATACTTTGCAAATGAAGGTAGAAAAATATAAAAATGTTACTAAATGCTTTACATTTACATTGCTTTAGGTTATTAAATTATTATATTTTAATATATAAAATATTTCTACATGTTCTAGTATTCTAATGTGTATACATAATAAATTATACAGATTATAGTCACATGGTAAGCGAAAAACAAAAACAGACAATCTTTGCAATGTCAAATAATCTAAATAATGAAAAAGCAGTTACACACATGTTGATTATACTAGTGAGAAAATATACAAATCTCATTTCTTTTGTCAAGAGTAGCACACAAGAAGTCATTTTACTTGAATATCTATTGCATGCCATTGTATTATTTATTATATACCTTTAATTCCTTCAATCCATACTTTTTGGGAGGAAAAGTATATTTAAAAATTTTGTAAGTATAAACTTCTCTTATTCCACTTTAACACTGAATATGTTTCATCAGTATTTTAAAATAAGTCTATCAAAACATTGATTTCTTTATTTTTGCAAGTCAAAGATGACATATAAAAGTATTTTTGACCTTTAAGTAGACCCAACAAATTTACATGTTTACATCTACTGACTACATTTTGCAGTCTATAATCTGAGGAGAGGATTGATCTGATTAACAGAAATAAAAGTGAAGAAAGTTCTAATTAGCTTCCTATTTTGTCATTTCTTGTCCATTAAATGGCAGTAAACCAAAAGAACATATATCTTTATTTCCAAGATTACATAGGAAGCAAATTTAGGGAGTTGGTTATACTCCAGACTCAACCTTGAAAGAGTGGAGACCATTCTAAAATAGCTATTGTCATTTTCAAAACAAGGCAAAATAGGTAAAGTTTTGAGAATATATGGCAACTAATAGAAGGTGAGTAAGGAGCACAACCTAAGAGATAAGTCTGGATGTATAGGGGTGTGAAATTCCGTGTGGCTTTATGTACAATTACATATTCCCAAATACTATAGTTATTTAATTGTTCATTTATTCATTAGCTGATTATTTATTGTTTCTGTGTGAGGTCCATGTCTAGGCGCTAACTGAATAGCTGGCAGTGGATGGAATAACATGTTAATGACAGGAAGTAAAATCGCGGAAAAGCAGACATATTCTATGGGCAGGCAAATCAAGATAAATAACACAAGATACTAAAAATCAGTGGAGATGCAGGAAAAAAAGGTGATAATACATAAGAGAAAAAAAAGAAAGCTAAAGATGGCAAAAACGTTAATAATGTCAGATGCATAGAAAGGTCACAGAAGGTCATTAAAATGTGTTCCTGGGTTAGGTGATTCATTTGTCCCCATGACATTTAGAAAAACAGGATTAATAGCAATCAGTCTTCAGTAGCTTTAAAAATAAAAAGGAGGCAAAAAGCATAAAAATCTCTTCCTCTCTTTGAAAGGAGGGAAAAAGAAAAGGTAATAGTATATGCTGTTGGAAAAGGCTAGGACTAATGAAGATATTGCTTTCTCTTTGGATAATGTATCAGTTTGACCCACTATCAAGAAAGAGAGAGATGTGTATGTAGATAATGGAGGAAGGGAAGGATACACAGAGATTTGTAGAAATCAACAGGAAAAGGGGAGACTTACCTTGGAAAGAAACAGAGAAAATTTATGTCGATAAGTAAATAATGGTGAAGGTGTAGATGGAAATAGGATGTTTTGGATTGACTTTATTTTTTTCAGGTTTTTATTGAAACATAATTGATATATAACATTGTGTAAATTTAAGGTACATAACATGATGGTTTGATACATGTATATATTGTGAAATGACTTGGGTTTACTTTCTAATCACTTAGGGTGAGAAGTTAGTGTTAGAATGGAAACATCAAGCAAAGAGTAAAGATTTGAACTAAAAGTGGAGTAGGACATGAAAGACCTCTAACTTTAAAGGTCAAGTGAAATAAACATCAGGTAGCACTGAACATCCTGCAAATTGAAAACTGTGAATATGCAAATTTGTAAGTTTGCTAATATCCTAGTCTCATAATTTACTCAAAAACCTAGGTGCAGGGACACCAGGTACACAGAGATGTCAGCTTGTCCTAGTTCTGGAGGTTAGTAAGGCATATGGGTCAGGATGATAAATGGATGAGGGAATTGGTAGCTTGGCAATAGAGTAGGAAACATCTAAAAATGCTAGATTATGTAGGGAAGGAAGGAAATACCGTGAGATATATGAGTTAGGAAAACACATAAAAATATCGAGAAGAGAGAATTTGAAGACAGAATACATTGATTTGATGTTTCAAAAACTCTAAAGAATTTAGGTTAAGTGTGTGGGTTTTGAAAGAAAAGTATGTTCTGTGGAGACACAAAACAAGAAGCTGATGTAGGATTAAATCCATCGTTCGCTCCCTACCTTTTAGAGCAGGGAGCTTCAAACTAATGCCCACAGGCCAAATCTGGAAAGCTGCCTATTTTTGTACATAAAACATTTTTTTTCTTTTTTCTTTTATTTTATCAGAATACAGCCACATTTATTTTTAAAAATATCTATGACTGCTTTCATCCTACTATAGCAGAGTTGAGTAGTTGCCACAGAGACTGTATGGCCCACAAAGCCTAAAATATTTACTATCTGGCCTTTTACAGCAAGAACAAAAACAAATCCAAAAACTTAACATTGCCAACCTATGTTCTGAACAAGTGATTCTCAAGAAAGAATCGGGGGAATGAAGGTGTGCAGTAATGTTTATAAATTGAGAAAGAGGTCCAGGTCATTCGGATGATTATCATCTCTTCTCAAACACTCACTCCTCCCTATCCCATTCACATCCCTAGGGATGGCATTCAAAACCTTTCCCCAATGGGTTTCCACCTTCTTTCCCCAAACAGCCACACTGATTGTTTTGTCCCCTGTCACAAATGGTCATGTTTCTTTCTATTGCACATGGTGCATAGTGTTCTTGAGATTGGATAATATGGAACACCTACACATAAACACACATGCAGAGACACACAAGGAAAAAAAGAAAACAAAAGGAAAGAAGACAAAAGGAAAGAAAACAAAAGAGAAAAGGAACCTAAACAGATGAGCACAGCAAACAGTGAACTTTAGAGTCTGATAGAGCAGAAGTCCAGCCTTCCCCTTTAAGTTGAGTGACTTGCATAAGGTCATTCTGAGTCTCAGATTCTTCATCTAGAAATTAAATATCATTTGAGATAATTAAGAAATAATGTGTGTGAAAGGACCTTGTATATTGCCAATATATAGTAAAAGGTTAATTTTATCCAGGTTCCACACTGGGGAATGCTACTCATTATTCAAGGATTAACTTAAAATATTATTTCACAAGATTTTGAAGTTAGACAAATGATTTCCTTGACCTTTTGGTTACACATTGACTTTATCAATTTCCGTATTACAATATTGTTGACTTTAGGTATATTTATGTCAAAAGACTGAAAATCTTGCAAACAAATCGTGTGTTACTACCACTCTGTTCTTCTTACCTAATAATTCCAGATATATAATGTGGACTTAATAGCAAACTTGATAAGTGACAATCATATTATACTTGCATGATATAGCTCAATTAATTTCTTTATGAAAATGTTTTTTTTAACATATATCCTTCTGCGAATGAACCATATTAGTATTATTTAAAACTTTTGTGAAAGCTTGGGGCAAAGTAGATTCTGAATATTAAAAATAAATATATAAATGAGATTACAGTTATCAACGTGAAATACTCCTTATGCACTGTAGGAAATAGGAAATGAATGAACAATAGAAAGTGTGTGCATTTGGTACCGAGTATTGGGCTCTTTAATAGAATGACAGCACGGTTTATGAAACACTTGAATGCTTTTGGAATAATTTGGCATGCCTCCAAAGCACGGAAGTAAGAAGGAAAATAGTTTAATTAGGGCAAGCTAAGAGAATTGTTCGACTGTGTGATCAGAAATCACTGTATCAAAACTGAAATTGGAGTTTACAAGTTGCATTTGCCTTCTGCTTTCAGCCAACGGCAGTGAGGTTCACATAAGCAACGTGCGCTATGAAGACACCGGCGCGTACACTTGTATCGCAAAGAATGAAGCAGGGGTGGATGAAGACATCTCTTCTCTCTTTGTGGAAGACTCTGCTAGAAAGACCCGTAAGTACCGCGCGTGCACACACACATACACACACGCGCACGCGCACACTGTACTCAACTTTACAATCAAGCTGTTTTCAAAAAGCGAAAGAAGCAGAAAACTCTGTGAAATGAATAATGCATTGAAAAACTTCCTACGTAGGAAAGATAGGAATCTTGAAATATTAAAAATATATTTAAGAATTAAAAACAAGCTTGTGAAATTTTTAACACAACACTGAAATGATTCTGTTTCTTTTGGGAGTGTACATAAGGTGTTTCAGGTTTGTTTGCTCCTAAAGGAATTTAAATCCCTTCCAAAATCCCTCTCCCAAATGACTTGGGAAATGTAAGGTCTCAAAAATATAGCCAAGGCACATCCTATAGGTTTAATAAATTGATATCTTTCTTTTTTCTGTGCAATAGCTACAGAGCAGTGCTTCCTTGCTGCAGGGACTGTGGTTGCTGTCACCATAAGACACGCACTTCCCTGGCACCAACACCGCTCCAAGGGCTGTTCTTTGTTTAGTGCTAAAAATCCTTTGTCATCACTCTACATCTCTTCTGGTTAGACCTTAAGTAATAATGACCTTTATTTAAAATTATTACTTGGTGAGAGGAATATGGATGGAGTTGGGATGCTAAAGATAGATTTTTGGTTGCAATTAAATTGCTCAGAACTAGAAGTACTATAATAGCATTTATCAAGTGAGCTCTCTATAGGCAAATCCACAGACACTTCCTTCTCCAGGTCCACACACACTGAAGTATGGCTCTTTGGGAACTGGGTTTGGATGTACAGTGTATCCTTGAACAACATGGGTGTTAAGGACGCTGACCCCCTGCATATTTGAAAACCTGCATATCATTTTTGAATTCTCCCAAACTTAATTACTAACATAAACAGTCAATTTACACAATTTATATATATGTATCATGTACTCTATTCTTACGGTAAGATAGAGAAAAGAAAATGATATTAAGAAAGTCATAAAGAAGTGACAGTAGACTTACAGTATTTATTACATAAGCTCTCTGAGCTTTAATTTTCTTATCTGTAATATGGAATAAATTTTAACTCACTGAGGGATTTCTGTGCATATGTTACAAAGCACTCACCATAGTGCGAGACATAAAGTAGCTCTTTCTCTATTCATGCTTATTTTCTGAAAATAAATGACATGAATAAGATGATAGATAGATAAATAGATAGAGAGATATAGATTGATGAATTCATATAGAGGTATAGAGATAAATATAGAGATAGATAATAGATAGATATAGACATAGCTATATATGAAAATAGATGGGCATCTATGTTATATATCCAAATATAAAATATCATTATTTCTCTTCACATTTAAAAAAGTTGACTCAGCTGATTACAATATAGTATACATTTTTTAAAGGAAGCTATTAAGATATTTTAAATAAAAGACATTATCTTTTTGTGTCAGAGACCACTTTTGTCACAGAGTCAAAGCAAAACTATACTTTATTTCCTCTTTACATTGGTGAATTTACATTCCTATTCTATATTTTTTCAATATGTTTTGGTGACTTCAGAAAGAGAGAGAAGCATCCATGTGAAAGAGAAATATTGATTGACTGTCTTCTGCACACTCCCCCCACCCCCACCCCACCCGAGCACAAAACCTGGGCATGTGCCTGACCTGGAATCAAATAGAACCGGTGACTTTTTGGTGCATGGGATGACACTCAACCAACTGAGCTACACTGGCTAGGGCCTATTATATTTTTAATATTATCTGTAATATGTCTTCTTCTGTTTTCTTTTCGAAAGATACAGAGTAGAGAGGTATTGGATTCCATGTAGATAACAATAAAAATGTGATTTGGGGCTAAATCACACAACACAGACTTTTTGCTTAGCTACAGCTTGGGAGTAATCATCCAGCTATTTTCTATTTAATAGAGCCACATGGTAGTGCCAGTCATTTTTTCTTGCACTACATTTCCCAGCAATATGATACTGTTGAGTGAACGATTCATGCAAAACATCATATGGCTGAGGGGTTCATGCTTTGCTTGGATCCCGACCTTTGAGTTGGAAAACCTCGAGCTACAGTGCCCAACTTTGTCAACAGGCCTCATTGGAGGTTTTCGCATGTGACAAATTGAACTACAAAAGGTGCTTCAAAATAATATACTCCTACAGTTACATTAGAGATAGTGTTTGAAAACTAAGATTTAATGCAGTGACATACAGGGAGGATTTAAATGTAAAGGAGAGTAGAAAGGGGCCTTAGGGGATTGTGTGGTACTTGTAACAGGTAGTAGGAGAAGATGACATGAAAAATGCAAGGCGTTTTAGATAGAGTAAACGTTATTTATTTGAAAATATCTTGCATGTAGCATAAGCACTTGATATATTTCCATTCCCAAGGGGAGTCAATTCCCAGATGATGATTCATCTTCAGGATTAAGGCAAACGAAAAGTGAGGAGTATACAAGCTGCTATCGAAAGCTTTTAAGCTACTGGCTGCATTAAGCACTGAGCACAGATTATACCACACCTTCCTAGATTTTTAGTAAGGAATATGATTAATCTAGCTTCTTGCTAACATTGGAATATAATGTCTGAATATATAATAGTAGTATATATAACTTTTCTTTTTATCATTGTTATAGGCAGCATTACATTTGTAAATGCTGGTCTATTGCAACAGTCCTTACTTAAAGATTAACTTAAATAATTTAATATTGTTTGACTGTTATAAAATAAAATTAATTATAAGATTCTTTAAAAGGGTATTTAAATGTGTTAAACTCTACCGCAAGATTACTGAACGAACAAATTATATTATTCCCATATAAATTAATTATCAGTATAAAAATGCAATGAGTGTAATCTGCAATACAAGGAAATATGTTAAAATGTAGCCATTTGTACCTTAATATTTCAAATGATATATAAATGCTTAAGAAGTATTTGCCTATTTTAGAAGTAGAGGAAAGGGTCTTAAAATAGATTAAAACATGGCCTCTTTAAGTATAAATGCAGTTTGAATATGTTATCACCAACTTTAGAGATAGAATATACTTTGGTAATACAGACAAAGTAATTAACCTCTCTTATCTTTATTTACTTCCTATGTTTTTTAAAAAAATGGAGAAAATACTTCAAAAGAACAGTTGTATAGATTTCATGATATTATTTAAGTAGGATCTTAATGTTCACAAAGGCTAGGAAGAAAATATAAATCTATCAGTAGCATCACCTGTAAACAGGTATAGGTGAAGTCAAATACTGCAGTCATGGATTAATAGTTCTTACCTTCCCCCAATGTGAGACAGAATAATCAAGAATAAGGAAAATCCATAAAGAAAAGGTGTGGACATCATAGCCTGGGTGAGATTTTCACCCTGATAGCTATGAGCTAAGGACTAGATTTAAAAAACACCAAATAAAAACAAATATTTGAAGAAAAATGGAATAATTTTTATTTAGCATTCCCTGGATATTATTCAATAGACGAGTTACACTAAAAGCATTTTAAATGAGAGTAAATAATTCACATTTCTTTTTTTAAAATTTATCTTTATTGTTGAAAGTATTACAGATGTCCCCTTTTTTCCCCTATTGATCCCCTCCACCCCACCCCTCCGAGGCCTTCCCTATAGTATTGTCTGTGTCATGGGTTATGCATGTAAGTTGTTTGATTAATCCCTTCCCACCCACGCACCCACCCCACCTTCCCTCTGAGATCCCTCAGTCTGTTCCATGCTTCTATGTCTCTGGATCTATTTTGTTCATCAGTTTATTTTGTTCTTTAGATTCCACATATGAGTGAGATCGTGGGATACTTGTCTTTCTCTGACTGGCTCATTTTGCTTATCATAATACTCTCCAGTTCCCTCCATGCTGTCCCAGAGGGTAAGAAGTCCGTTTTAACAGCCGCATAGTATTCCATGGTCTAAATGTGCCACAGCTTTTTAATCCACTCACCTACTGATGGGCACTTGGGCTGTTTCCAGGTCTTAGCTATTATCCGTTGGGCTGCTGGGACTATAGGGGTGCATAAATTCCTTCTGATTGATGTTTCAGGTTTCTTAGGTTATATTACTAGAAGTGGGATCACTGAATAAAATGGCAGTCCCATTTTTTTTTGAGGAAACTCCATACACATTTCTTTTGAAAAGCAAAACAAACAAACAAACAAGTAATGTTTGTCACAAACACTTACACAGTAGTAAGCTTATTATGAAATAAAATGTAGCTAGGATAATCAGAGTCATGTCAAGATTAACCATGCTTGATAAGTACATATTATTTTGTGAGCTTTTATTATTTACTCTAAATTCTGATATTCATGCTCTCAATCTGGCCAAAGATATTGTCCCATGCTGAGAAGTAACTTGTTCCATAAACCATTTCATCTCAACCAAGAACATGCTGAAAGTATCTGCCTTGTGGTTTCCATACCTAAAGGCTATATATTTAAATAACACCCTTTCACCATCATTAAATAGATCTGTTTCTAAGACATTGCCTTTTTGCACAAGAGTAAAGTCTTGTTATTTAACAGGTTGCTATGTGATCTAAATGTCATGGAATTGACAGATTTACTATAATCATAAGTAGTTGTGCATCTCTATTGCCTACAAAACAAAACAAGATTCAAAGTTTTTTTTAATTTTTACGTATTGCCTACATTTTGTCTTCAAGGCATTATTTACCTTCAGGGGAATATTACTATCTCATCTCATATCACACAATGCCAATTTGCCTAATTTATTTTATGATAAAATTAGGCAAGCAGTGCTGATATTTTATTTATTTTAATTCAGATATGAAGACTAAACAAGCTTATTGACTGATAGTGCTAAGTATAAAATCTCTATGACACTTTTAGAAAATCTACATACTAATATTTTGTTGTTGGAGCTCGAGAGAAAATGTTAGGGTTCACTTTAAGATTCCATGATTCCAGAAGCCTTAAACTTGGTGAATAGTTTGCAAAATAACTATGTAGCTAGATTCAAAAAGAAGTTAGAATTATCATTACTCCATGATTTTCTTAGAGTCCTCTGATATAGGAATTCAACCAGAAAATAGTGTAAATATGTCAAGAGATAAGGAAACAAACATGTCTCCCAAATGGCTGCTCTGAAGTAAAGGGCTGAAATGAGGGGCCTTCTTAAAGTGCTGTGAAGCCTAATTTATGCCACACATTTTTATCAACTGTGTGCGAAGAGCCCAGATTGTACATCTCTGTGTCCTATTGTACTCTGTTTGCTCAGGTTTCTGACTTCTGAAATAGCTGATTGTGAAATGAATATGCCAGAGAGGGTGAATCAGACAGGGCGATTATTGTTTTGCCTCTTGATTTGCTTTGGTTTCCAACTTTGTGCACATTTCTATATTTGTGTTACACATGAAATGTAACATATGAAATGTTATTATATATGGAATTTATTAAAAGGAACTTTTCTATTTCATATATTTCCCCTAAACATATCCACTATTTTTCTAATACATATCTTTATACTAAATTCTGGTATAAACAATAATAAAAGTTTTCGAAACATTTTGGTAATAGTGAAATTTTAATAAATAAATAATTAGTGAATAAAATATTTCTGTTATCTCAAACATATCTTAATAGAAAGTCAGAATGTGTTTTTTGATACAGTTTAGAATCAGAAGACTGAGATTATACTAAAGACAAAGAAAAAAGCTTTTTTCTAATTTAATTATAATAATACTTAAGTAAAAATTATATATATAAATAATAAATGCTTATCAATCATGGTTAATCTTCACATGAATCTGATTATTCCAAGTGCATTTTATTTCGTAATAAGCTTACTAATATGTAAATATATGGGGAAAATAGAATTTTTTGGCTTTTCCAAAGAAATATGAATTATTCACTCTTACTTAAAATGTTTTTAGTATAACTTCTCTATTGAATAATATTCAGTGAATGTTAAAAATTAACAGCATTTTTCATTTATTGATTTATTTATTCTCAAATAACAATTATACTACTGTTAATATCAGAATGGAATTTTTGGGTTATGTTTCAAAAGCAGAAGAAACATCAGAGAAAACAGTGTGATAACCTTAAAATTAAGAAGTTTTAATCATAAATATTTACCCTCAAAGATATTATCAACACAAAAAACTGACAAGCATTTAGTATCATGACTAGCTAGATAAATAGATACATGATAGATGGAGCGATGTAAGTGAAATAATCCAAAAGAAAACTAACTCATATTTTTAAAAAGACCTTTCAGAGATAAGGAAAAATGAAGTGCCAATATATATTATCAAAAGATAGTCCTCATTAGCATTCAAAATGAGGCTGACTTACCAGTTATCAGGGGAACACATCTTTAACCTCAGAGAAGTGCCATCCAGTAAAATACCAAAAGTTGAAAAGCTGCATAATACTAAGACTTGATGATATTTGAAAAAGTAGGAATCATTACACTTTGCTGGTAGGAATATCAGTTCTCCACCCTTTGGAAAACATTTGGGTTATCTATTAGAGTTGATTTTGCATATGCTGTGCAAGCCAACAACCACAGGTAGTAGAGAAACATTGAATTGCCACACATTCAGAAATTATTTAGGAAGACACTGCCCTGGACTTAATATTTTGCTGTAATTTATAATTGCTTTTTAATTTGACTTTTAATTACTTTCATGTCTCCATGACAACTGAACTAACTTAATTTAAATACTTTTTACAATGGCTGTAATTTGATTTATGTAATTTAAATACATGTGAAGCTAGCTCCCTTCCCAAGTGCCTGCATGCCATTTCAGTATTACTCAAAACTTATCTGTTTCTTGTCTATTAGAAAAAGGGCTTTACAAAATTTATAAAGTGAATAAGAGTTGTCATTGTAAGAAGAGCAAAAAGTCTACAGAGACAATAAGTTTGTTCATTTGTGCTTTCACTGATTAAATATTTATTGAGGAAAGAACAAACACAAACTATGTTGCTAGCATATGAATAGCACTTTATCAGACAATTCTGTCCTTTCAGAAGGGCTGTAGGTTTAGTTTAGTTCAGAAAAGACAACCATAACACATGGTAGAATAAAATAATTGCTGTAATAGGCATACAAGCCAAGTGTGATTAGGTTGCAGATACAGAAAGATCAAATTCCAACTGAGCTGCATAGTCTTTATTGGGTGATGACTTTTGAGATGATGTTTGGTGGATGCATTCATACTTCCGTAGCTAGAGACTTGAACGTATTTCAAACCCAGGGAAGACTCATCAAGTACATGGCAGATTTCATTAACTGTGCAATATAGAATCATAAAAATATTTGCTGGGAATTTGCGATACATAGTAAGAATGAATTGTTGGGTAGAAACAGATTAAGGGAGGCCTTGAACAGCATGAGTAGAAAAAGTCAATTTAGGAGTGATTTACATGCTGTATTTCTGCAAAGGTCAAATTTCTACATGTTCATTATTTAGTGTTTATTCTAAAGATACCACAATAAGAATTTTTTAGGCTAAATTTTATTGTTAACATATAGAAGTTTTCCTTTTTATTATTACTACCTGGGTAGGATTAACCAAATTCAAATACCCAGCAAACAGTCTTATATATTTACCATTTAATCGGAAGATGGAATATGTGTTGTGGAAAATCATCACAGCATGCTGCTGCAACACAATTAGTGTAAGCATGAAATGTGAGGTTTTATCTTCCTTTCCCAGCTTTTGAAAACCTATTTGGCATAATGCCATTTCCCAAAAGATAGCGTTACTTGGTTCATCAGTCTTTTTGAACTTCTATGAAGAAACCTGTATCTTCTATCTATAATAATAAATATAATGATAGATACAAAATAATCTACTGTCAACTTTGCGCTTTTGGGGCCCTCTGAGCAACCTTTACTTCATGCAGTGTATACAGTTGGTACAATGCTAGCCAGATAGACAATTCTGGCTACAGAGCCTAATATGAAAACATTCTGTGTGATATTTAAACAAGCGGATGCTGTGTTCATCAGTTTGTTTTTAGAACATTATTTTTCTCCAGATTATTTGATTAGCCACTTATATTTTTAACACATGCTTGCTTTATTTTGCTTTTTTAGATTAAACTAAAATAGAAATTAACTCAATTAGAGACATTTGTAGAAGTGCAATTTTAATGGATCTATTGCTCTAAAATACTTGGCACAGTGTCTAGCACATAATGAAGGCTGAATAAATGTTTGTTCTGATTACCATTATAATTATTCTGGGTCAGTGGTTATTAGCTTTAATGTTTTAAAAATATATTGAACATTAGATAAAAATGATGTAGCCCTGGCTGGTGTGGCTCAGTTGGTGGAGCGTCCTTCCATGCACCAAAAGGTTCCCAGTTCGATTCCCAGACAGGGCACATGCCCAGATTGCAGGCTCGATCCCTAGTAGGGTGCGTGCAGTAGGCCCCTGATCAATGTTTCTTGCATCGATGTTTTTTCTCTCACCCTTTCCCTCTCTCTGAAAAAAATAAATGAAAAGATGTAAATAGGTAAAAATGAGTAAAAATGATAGTATCATATGCTAGATATGGGACTGGTCAAGAGTTACAAATTAAATGTTTTATATTTATACCTAATAGCAAACTATTTTGAGGTTCAAATATTTTATTTTCAAGAGTGAGCAGTAATTAAGGGTTACACGTGTGTGGAGTCTCTGTGATATAAGGCTTCAGCCGAAAATGCTCACACATTTCAGTGCCAACATTCATCTTCCCATAGCTACGGTTGGCTACACTTCCGCTACTTGGCCTAGTTTCTTTGCTCTCCCTGTCACTTCTCTGCTGAGTATCTTTGACCCCATTCACTTTTTCTCTGTGCCAGTAACTGCAGCTGCTCGAGTATCATCAATGTCTGGTTTTTGTTCGGCCCTTTTTCCAGCGTTGACAATGGAGGGAAGAAGAGCAGCTGGCATTGTTTTCTCTTATTAATATAGAATCTGTGTTGTGTGGAGGTGGGGACAGGAAAGAAGGGGAGAGAACTCTGACAGATACGGATAGAAGAAACCAGAGCAGTTTATTCCTTTTATGATGTTCCCACATTTGTTTCTCCATCACAATAATTGGAGTGATTCAGCTCCCAGTTGTAACAATAATGTTTCAAATAAAAAAGACAATATGTGTTAAAATAACATGGGCAGTAACTCCAAATTCCTAATTTTAACATGTAGTGGTGGGACACCTTTGTTCTTCCTTTACCTAGTCTTAGACATTGATGCCACTTCTTCATGCTTTAATTTTCCTTTCTAATGAGAAGAGAAAGAATTGTGTTTCACAACCTCACCTACAGGCATTCAAAAGCAGTAATGACAATGTCTCAGCAGGGAAGCCTTCAGGTTCCTGAAATATTAGAGATTTAAAAGCAGGTAGTATTATAACCAGGAGCTTTTGTTTTATTTTGTTATGTTTTTTAAAATGTTCTTATTGATTTTAGAGAGAGAGGAGGAGGGAGGGAGAGAGAGAGAAACATTGACCTGCTGCCTCCTGCACTCCCCCTGGTGGGGTTCAAGCCCACAACCCAGGCGTGTGCCGCGACCTGGAATCCAACTGGCAGCCACGCTGGCCGAGCTGACCAGGAGTTTTAATGAAGCAATATAAGAAATATGTTAGTTATTACAGGAAATAAAAACTAAAACATGGAGGAACTGAGACATTTTTCTGGTTTTGTTATATTTTCCTTTCTCTTTAAATATACTCTTGAACTGATTCTTAATGTATGATATTCAAAACTCCTTGATGTGCACTTAGTTCAGCTGAATAATATTTTAAAACCAGGTGGGTAAATTAGAATAACTGGAAACCCATCAATCAAGAATTTTAGGAAAAAGTAGACTAGTAAGTGATTATATCATGTAGTTAACAACAAAACATCTAGAGTTTATGATGTCATTTTAAGCAGAACCTGCCATTCCTTCTCTACCTATGTAAGCAAAACAAAGAGACTAATGTTTTTTTAGTAAGTACTACTATCATAATTCAGTAAAAAACAAGGAAAAATATCCCAGGAAAAATACAGTGAGAGAGACCTCAGGCTGAAGTTGAGTCTGCCAGTGCAAAATAATCCCATCCAACAGGATGACCCCATGAACAAATCAGACACGCAGTGTCCCGTCAGCTCGTCCTCGTGAGACCATCAGGATACTTTCTAACTTAGGACTGCAACTCCTTCCGTTATTAAGCTGAACTTCTTTCATGAACGTTATCTTAGTTTGACATGAAAATTCTTACTGAGTAACAGATATTTGGGCTCTCTGTCATGAACCTGTACAGGAGCTAAGATATAAAGGACTTAGGGGAAGAACATTTCAGTCGTCCTTTTAATGCAATTACATGTGACCTTATCGGTACAGGACGGGGATTTAACAGATTCAGAATGTCAGGTTTTACATTTTTGTAACAGACTGCTAAGGCTATTGCTTATTGTGTCTAAAGGCAAATCAAAAGCAATGTGGAATTCACTTCAATCAGCACACTGTAAATAAACACTTGAAGCATTGTAAGAGACAAATTTGATTTTACTGTTGAACTTGTCATTGGCCTGCTGAGCCTTCTAGCATTTGACAAAAAATGTATGAAGGAACATGTTAAGTATCCTTCTGTTCCTCAACACTGTGTATACAAACACTTTATTATTTTTCTTCATTATAAAAGATATACAGACCATATTATTGCTGTAAGTTGCTTCATATTTGTGTCACAACATAAAGCTCTTTGAAGGCATGTATCTCTGTTTAGCAAAAATGTTTTTGTTTTAAAAAATATGTGTATACATATACATATGTATACATATGTGTGTGTGCATAACACATTTGTGTGCTTGTATGCTTGTGCCAGGCACTGTTTTAAGCAATTTAAAAAATTTAACTCATCGAATGCTCATAAAATTTTCATACTATCTAATTTATCTTAGCTCATGCAATTTCTTTAGAAATATGTTCTAAGAAGTTAACCCCTGTTAACTTAGAGTCAAGTTGTTTTAGAGACATTATGTCATTTTCCACGTGAATACTTACTCAGACACTATAAAGTCCAATATTTTCCTGTTATTTTTGTGATTACTAGAAATTTCAGATACTAAGTTGATGGCCTATCGCAGTGCTTTTCCTGTTTAGGTTTCTCATGCCTTTATTTCTGCCTACCCCCCACTATGATTCTGTTTTATAATTTCTTTAAAGATAAGCAAAACTTAACTGAATTATAAAATGTGTATTTACCCAGAATGCCTTAAATATCACAATATCGAATGCATTTAAGGTTTGTAACTATAATTTGTAATTTACCTCACAAAATATTTAACAATCTTTGTTTATCTTCATGATAATGTTCTAAAATAGACAATTTCTTTCAAATATTAGGTATATTTTACTTTGCACTATATTTAAATATTGTATTTATGTTAACATTCTATGTATTATAAATATATTAAATATATATTTAAATACATAGTAAATAGTGAGAAGTTCAGAATACTAGAGGAGTAATAAAAATTTAACAATGCTAGCTTTTTATAAAAGTTACATAGCCAAGATCTATTGAGCAATTCATCATGAGCCAGGTGCTACTTAAAATACATTATAATCACTTAATTCTTTTTTTTTTTTTTTTTTTTATGTCTTTATTGATTTTAGAGAAAGGAAAGGAGAGGGAGAGAGAGAGAAACATCAATGATGAGAGTCATTGATCGGCTGCCTCCTGCACGCCCCCGACTGGGGATCAAACCTGCAACTTGGGCACGTGCCCGGACCAGGAATCAAACCGCCATGTCCTGGATTATAGGCCCACGTTCAACTGCTGAGCCACCTCAACTGGACTTTTTAATTATTTAATTAACCCTGTGGTATATTTTCTGATGAGGAAGTTAAAACAAAAGAGGTGGTAGCTTTGCGTGCCATCTTCTCACAATGGTAAGGTATACGAATGAGTTAGAAGGCAGAGTCTTCCCCTTATATAGCCAATTAACAAATATTGTTTAATAATGTCCTGTTTATTGTTTACCATGTTAAAACCACACTCAATCATTTGTGTGAAGAATTATCAAAATCAAATTACTTCCTGACATGGTGGGGTTAGGATTTTTATATTAAGAGAAGCTTTGGTGTTGGCAGTCTGGCTGGGGGTATGCTAGCTTAAAATTTTTTGTTGAAGTTATGTTTGCTTTGTAAGAAGTCTGTTACTCTAGGATGGTGTAGTGTCTAAGATGGCACTAACGATCATCCTCTCCTGTTATCCACACCCTTGTAGTGTTTTCCCACATTGAAAAACAGTCAGATAGCTATGGCACAGAAAGTAGGGTGAAGGGGGAGGTATATCACTTCTGGAGCCAAGTCATAAAGGGCATTTTGGCTTCTGCCTTGCTCTCTTGGATCACTCATTGTGAGGGAAGCCAACTGCCAGTATACGAGGACATTTAGGCAGCTTGGGGGGAGTCCCATGAGCAAAGAACTGAGGCTTTCTGCCAACAGCCAGCCCCAAATCGCCAGCATACAAGTAAGCCACCTTGGAAGCAGATCTTCCAGCCCACATCAAGCCTTCAGATGACTAGAGCCTCATGAGATACCCCAAGTCAGAACCCTCCAAGCCTTGCCACCCCACAAAAACCATACATGTTTTTTGTTGTTTTAAGCCACTAAGTCTCAGATAATTTTTTACACATCACGCAATAACCATTGAAGATTATATGCTCTCTTGGTTCAGCATTAGAGCAAAAGATGGATATAGTTTTTATTTTTTGGTGTGGTAGCTTCAATCTTTTGACATGGCGACAATTCTTACTTTGTGTTGATTTCAATTAGACTTGTTTGGTTATCAGGAGTAGACTTTATGGTTAATTAGAGGTTATTTTAAATTGATGTGAACGTTATGGCAACGTGGAGCAGTCAGCGATGTATCCACATTCATAACCCAGAAGCTGACATTACATAGTCAGACAACTGCTAACTCTCTTGCCTCTCCCGTGGGTTGCAGTCTCCTCCTGCCTTTTGGGTCCTTCGGCGCATATTCACACATTATCATAGCCCTGGCTCTACGTCTCCGTGCCTTTAGCTGCGCCTTCTTACAATTCCGGTCCTCTGTGCTTTTTATTTTCTAACACAATCTCTTGATTCAAGTTACCCTCCCCAAATGTATCTTGTTATCCCATCTTATCACTTTATAGAAATTAAACCATATATTTCTGGCCATTGTCTAGGTTGTAGGCCTAGACGATGAAATTAATCAGCTAATGTTAGACACTAGGTTGGAAACCTGTGTAGTCACAGGGGACAGTTGTCTTCAATTAGTGCCAAAAGAGTGACAGTTTCACTTAAAAGTGGTTTTGAATTTGGCATATGGCAGGCAATGTACTTGACATATATTACATAGCTTTCCGTCCTAAAAATAGTGTGTTTTAAATATCTCACTTCATGCTCCATATGTACATTCAAAGAAATTTCAGCTACCCTAATGCTAACCGTTCTTTTTTTCAAATACATTAAATTTTACCTACATTTTTGAAATGTTGCCCTTTTTCATTTGCCTTCTAAGGTTGTCAATTTCTCAGATCCAAAGGATAAGCAGTAGATAAGACACACAGCTGAAATGTTATCCTTAGATAAATGTAGTATATAAAAAAATGTTTTGCACTGCTAAAAGCCTTACACTCTCAGACGAAGACAAGGACAAGCAAAAAACTTATGTAGCTGCAAAGCCAAGCGGTTTACACATGAGTAACCAAGGAAAATGACTGTTCGGCACTGTGGCAGGCTGCTATGGAGTTAACTCTCTTATTGCTGTTGCTTATATAATATTCAGCTCTCCACATGTATTTCCACATAGATAGCATATTTTATAGGAAATCCATCACTTTGAATATATAGCAAGTCCATACTATATCAAATAAGGCAATTTTTGGCACTTTCTCATAAATGATTGCTTCTCGTAAAAATAAGCCACCCTCATTTTTAAGTCCTTAGTCCTTTGAAATAGCAATGCTTTGATATACCACTGGGGTACGTGCATGCTTTTGCCTATATCTAGAAAGTGTATCTCTAAAATCCTTACTCAGTTTGCTCTTACCTTTTCAATGTCACCTCCAACATCATCAAGAAAGTCTCCTCCAGTTTCAGATGAGACTGTCTAATCCACCTGTTAAAAGTGTTCTGATTATTACTTTCTCTCTTTTATATCACATTAAATTTGTAATTTAAAATTTTTTCCTCTGCCATGATTTGAATACTGTTTGTTCATCTCCCCCTTAACTAGAATACCTGCTCTCTTAGCACAGAGCTGGGTCTGTCCTAACCTGTGTATTGAATGCAATGCCTGGCACATGCTAGGCACTCACCCAACGCTCACTAAGTGAATGGATGGAGATAGAGGAATCGTATGTCTAGTTACCTTTCTTATAAACTAGAAAAGTAATGATAAGTGGAATCATGGCTCAACCTTTCCTGAGCCTACAGGAGAAAATTTTATCTCCTTGACACTGTGTTCAAAAGGCTTTCTTGATTTTATCGTGGACAAATTCTCTGACCTCATCTTCTACCAGTTTTGCCTTCTAACTATATTCAATTCCTTACATTTCTCTAGCTGTATTATGATGTGGTCTGTTGCTGTACCTCAGTGTCTCTAGCCCCACCCCCTGCCCTCCACATTACTCTTCTGAGCTTGGGGGACATTATTTGTCTTGAACATCGCCAACCCAATGAAGCTGTCCCTCCCTCCGCTGCCCAAACTCTACCCCACAGAGGTAATCATTCTGCCCTGTCCCTAGCCACTGAGCCTGATATTTGCTTCTTTGATTGCACTTATCACGAGGTCATAATTATTTGTTAGCATGGTTCTCTCCCTCCCAAGGCCTATGTCCTCTCCTTGCAAATAGAATCTATCTTTTTATATTCATTCCAAGCAGACTCTAAGGAACAAGAACAGCATCATAAAATGCCCTGGGGGGATGCACGTATCATGCATGCATGCATGTTTGAATAAATGTTCTTAAGAAATTAAGAACAAAAATCACACAAAAATGCTTACTGTACAAAAATTTATTTTTTAAAAAATGTAAAGCAGGTGCTTAAAACTTCATGACTTGGGCCTTCAGCCTCTAGCTAGGAAGGCAAGACTCCAGTCCTGGCTCTGCTACATTCACTGTGGGTATTCAGTTGTTTTTTTAAGTGATTATGCTTTAATAGAGTTCAAGTATTCAGGGAGTAATTATACATATGTGAGATTTTTCCATAAGTTACATTTTCTTTTCACTTATATTATTTTGCTTTGAGAACATGTAGAAATTGGAAAATTCTAAATTAGTAAGGAAGGCAGACATTTCCTTGAGAATATTTCTATTGATATTCTCTCTCTCTTTTTTGAAATGTAACTTTATTATTAAAAGTATTACAAATATCCCCCCTTTTCTCCCATTGACCCCCTCCACCCTACTTCTGTCTTACTATTTTAACTCTTTACTGAATTAGTGCCTATACAATATTTGATAAACCTATTGTTTAGAAACAAGTTAATATAAACCATTACTTTGCATGGAAATAAGCAAAAAATATATTTCTACAATTATATATATGCGAGTATATATATAATTATACAATTATATATATGTGTGTGTGTGTATATATATATGTATATATATAATTCTCTCTTGTTTAAAAAATGAAAACATATACTACTTAAGATATGCTACTTCTGTGTTCAAAATCCTGTATTTACAAGAAATCTTCTTGCTCAGGAATATTGCATATTATGTAGGACTACAACATATTTGATTATTGAGAATTTTAAAAAGATAACTTTTTCATTTAGTAAGTTTTAATGATACTGTCAAATAAATAAATAGTTTAACTACCAATGCTTGTTCTTAAGCTGTATTTCAATACAATTAACTTAAAAATCCCATTCTTTTCAGTGATGCGTAAAATGTTCTTTGTATATTAACAACATCTTTATGCCAAAGAAGAATAGGCTATTTCAAGAAACGAATGGGACATTATTAACTATTCCCAGCATTTTTACTGTCTTGTTCATTTAAAGCAGTTTGTTGAATTCACTTCACTACTTTTACGTACATGCTCTGTCTCCAAGACTGTGGCCTCTGTAATGGTTATTTACATTCCTGTGCAGCTGACGCGCTCTTACTCATTTTTCCTTCTCTTTCTTTTAACATGCTGCAGTAGCTAACATTTTATGGAGAGAAGAAGGTACTAAAGTCTGTTCTTTCTTATATTGTTGTGGTTATTTTGCTTAATTTTTTAGTAGATATGTTGACTATCAGTTTCAATTATTGCTTTTTCTTTTGATTCAATATTTTTATTTTATTATATTTCAGCATTTTTATGTAAACTTCTACTATTAAAAATATTAATACTGCTCATAAGCTTGAATCATAATTGATCATTGACATACAGTCAGGAAATTAATTTATAATATATTGAAATACTTTTAAGAGTATAAAATTAAGTCAAAAAAATGAAAGCAACCTTAGTTAAAGATAATTTACATAATAAACCCTCATTAGGTTAGGAAAAGAAAAATTATAAAAACCATTGCCTTATCTAGGGAATATAATAAATTATTTAAGAAAATGGGTTATAAACTTGAAGAACCTGGATTCAAACCCAGTCTTCACCACTAGAAACTTTTAATGTCATAATTTTCTTATTTCAAAAGTGAGGATATTTGTTAATAGTCATAGGGCTGTTATCAGTTCGTTAAATGTAGTCCACATTCAATAAATAGCATCTATTGTCTATTATTATTATTATTATTATTATTATTATTACTTAATCACAAAGGCTTGGAATGAAGTGTTTGACTAGGTACTCAAATAGCCCATCAATTGTGCTTTAATTATATTCTTAGGAGAAGAATATGTATTCGTCATTACACTCCATGCAAACAATGGCCCAAATTATTATCTTCACAATCCGTCCAAGACAAATGTTCTCTTCCCCAATTACAGCTTCCTACCTGAACTGGAGTCACTGCTACCTGTGAGGGACATATCTCATAAGAATCAAGTATATATAATAGTTAGACAGCACCCAATTCCCTGATTAATATTGCCTAATAAAGAGCTTGACACAATCACTCCCAGAAACTTTCTAGTAAGAGCGAAAGAGTAAGTCTTATTTTAGGTGAACATGGTATGAAGAACTTACTGAGGCACGATGGTATGATGCTACACTTTGTGTGAAAAGGTTTATAGCTTCAAAGGCATAGATACAAAAAAAAAAAAAAGGAAACACTCATGAACCAAAAATCTGCCTCTGCCAAGTTATTCAAGATGAGAAATATAATGTGTACAATCTATTCTTGCCTCTGTTTAGCTAAAAAAAGATTTCTTCTATATTTCAAAAAACAGATAATTAAGTTTAGGATCACTTGAAAATGAAAAGAATAATATCAACCAGTAAAGGGCTTTATTTAACACTAAAACTCATTGATTCATCTTCGATTACCAAATCACTCCATTGTAGAATTATAATTTGCTATTGACCATAACTTAAGTGCTAAAGTAGTGTAAAATTAAGTCCGAGGAAGATATTTGTCACCAAAAAAATCTCCTTTGTTACTAATATATATTCATCCAGTAACAAGAAATTAACCAAATTTCCTTATTGGTATAAATTCCATAAAATATTTTCTATATATAATAAATGATAGCACTGTATTATCATGATACACTATCAATTTGAGCAGCTATCCTCAAAGTATTGAGACAAGAATGTGCATTACATCCATTTTTTCCTCAGTCTATTTCATGTATTTAAGGTGCATTATTGATTAGAAAATCCTCTGGAAAATAATTCTTTCTTATGAGACTGCAGGTAATTCTTGCTTATGTTCTCTCTCTGTATAGAAACAATAACAAAGCAAAAAGAAAGCTCACAAGGAACCCACAAATATGGATTACATTCTAGAGCACAATACTCTATTAGATTAACAATCGACCTGGAGAAGATAAAGTACATGTATCTGACTTCACCAGGGGATGGAAAAAGAAAAAAAAAACAAGCCTGTACATATTCCCAGTCCTGACTCTGACTGAGCAGTGAAGCTTTCACTGAAGTCAAGAACTTCTGTAATATACCACAGTATAAAGCATTGATGAGGAGAGAATTGTAATGGAAACCTACACGGTTATCAAACTTTTTGGGACTCAGGACCCTGTTACACTTTTCAATATTACTGAGCACACATAGTGTTATTGAGAACACATAGCTTTACCCTGGCCCTCCAGTATGTTCTATAACCATGATTTTCTCAGCTTATGTCTATGTGGGCTCTTTTCATCCACTTATATTTACCATATTAGAAATTAAAACAGAAAAATTTAAATGGATATTTAATTTTTTAAATGTAACCACAATAAAGCCCTTACATGTAACCATAAATAACATATTATTTTTAAAGCTATATTTGCAGAAAACAATAAGGCTCATATTGTTTTACATTTTTCAAATCTTTTAAATGTCT
Source organism: Miniopterus natalensis (assembly GCF_054644295.1). Lineage (NCBI taxonomy): Eukaryota > Metazoa > Chordata > Mammalia > Chiroptera > Miniopteridae > Miniopterus > Miniopterus natalensis. Next base: position 48,768,674 of record NC_142084.1, read on the forward strand.
GACTGAATATGAAATGCTGGATTCCTATATCTGTTTGTTCATTGAATTATTGTGACAACACTCTTGACCTCATGTGTTACGTAGCCTGTCAAAAACTGCACTCTACTTCTGTGAGAATCTAACTTGGGAGACCAGGAGAAAACACCCAAATGATATCTTAGTATTATTATGAAAATAGCTTTGACTTTGTAGATCCATGGAAAGGATCAACTGTGAGACCTGCTCTACTAGAAAATCTATTTGAACTATTAGCAGTTCATGGATTTGACATCATCGAAAAATGAAACAGATATTTATCAGTATATCTCACAGTATGGATCTGAGGAAAGCATGAGGACAGTAATCATACTCAGGTTAAATATATTTCACCAATTGTTTTTCCCATTAATTTTTCAAAGAGATATTGTTAGTACTAAAAATAGTGACAGTCGTTTCCTGAAATCTTACTATGTGTCCGTCACTCTGCTAAATGTTTTAATTTCTCCATCTCTGCTACTAAGTCTTAAATAAAACATTTGATGAACAAAATATGTCAGAATAATGACAAAATGTACCCCTTGTGCATAGGGAAGGAGGAACTCAAAGATGACTCTAAAAGGTTTAGGTGTAGTTTTATTTCACAGCAGAGTGATTGATACAGCTCGGAAATTTCATCAGTGCAAGAATACAGTGGAATCCCACTGACTGTATCGTGGACATAACATGGTAAAGGAACACAATAAGAAAGGGCGGGACGTTATTCCAGGGAGTTTACAAACAATCTGCACTAAGAGTAGTGTTCGGCTCAAACATCTTCACGTTCCTGATTGTGGAGTAGAATTTTGCATCAGCTCAAGGAGAGCAGAATCATGTTCATTCAAAAATGTTATGGGCTTTGCGATAATTATTGAACATAGTATGTTACTGACAACTGACCATCAGACACCACATTACTACTTTGTTATGTTCATAAGTTTCAACAACAATTAATCTTAAATTGATAATCATTGATATCTACAGCACACATCAGTCTTAGGTGGCTGTCTACTGGAAACTTGCTGATACAAATCAATTTTTTGCATAAAAACTGATGTGTTTTTTTTAATTTTATACATTGGGCCTTGAATGTATAGTTCTTTATGCACAACTGTAATTATAAAGAAAAGCTTGCAACTACTAAATTTTAGGTTTTTAGAAATATGGCTTGAATTTATTTCATGCCATTTCTGTGACTATCCCACTATAATGTAGTATTTCTGGACTTAAAATGTTTAATTAACTGAAAATAATTCCAGGTATTAAAATATAAGTAGTGTAAAATATTTATAAAACAATAAGAATATGTTGAAACTACCTGGAGTCATTTAAAATGTATATGTATTATTAAGTAGAAATAATTGTATGTGCTAAAATATAATTATAAACACTATTACAAATAAAGTCATTATTATGTTTGAATACATTTTTTTCTAAATCATAACAGTAGATGGACATGTTGCTAGATGTGCAGAATTGATGACTCTTTAAACTAATAACATAGTTAATAAGAATAATTATGTCTTAAACTGAACAAATAATTTTACAAAACAATACACCCTTATTGTGATCCTCAGGCTTGACTTAACAGACCTTGCAGATATTCTCAATTGAAATAAAAATAATGCTTAGGGAATTTTTTGTATTTAAATAAATTATCTTTCCCTATAGATGTTTTTAGATTTTAAACTTTTTTTTTTAATATATCTTTATTGATTTCAGAGAGAGGAAAGGAGAGGTAGAGAGAGACGGAAATATCAATGATGAGAGAGGCATTGATCAAGCCCGCAACCTGGGCATGTGCCCTGACCGGGAATCGAACCCCGATCGCCTGGATCCCAGGTCGAAGCTCAACCGCTGAGCCATGCCCGGCCGGGCAGATTTTAAACATTTTAAGCAACAGTGGTTTGCCTTTCCAAGCTCCCAAGATTTTTATATCATTGCTTATCTTTTAAAGAACACATGCTATCCCTGAATCATAAGGTATAATTAGACTGAATAACGATTATTATGGAAACTAACACAACTGGGAAAGGAAGCTACTCAGGTGAGGATCAGAAAAGGAAAGAGTGCATGCGGTTAGGTCTGGACATGTCAGAACGAGGCAGAGTAGAGGACTGCAGAGAGCAGGGGTGCGACAATATGCAGCCGTCCCCCAGGTGCGGGCCTCAGTTAGCCCGGCTGCATTCCAGGCATCTCATTTTAGTGCCCTGTTTTGATTAGGTTTGGATTTATAAAGTGATATGAAATTCTAAGATGCCACACAGTGATATCTCTAGTGTGAAAAAAAAAGAAAGAAAAGTGTGATTTAAATTAGTACACCGAGGTTCTTTTCTAAAACCTTAAGTTAATTCAAGTCGTAAAGTATAGAAATGGGCCCCCAGTGCTGCAATTATTTTTAAAAAATGATATATAAGACCTCTATGCAGGATTATATTTACATTATAAAAATTAGTTTAGGAAAATATATATTCTCTAAAGTCTGGAGGACTTGTTCTTTTTGTTTCTAAAAATTGTTATATAAACTCAATTCCTACAAAGAATGAAATTTTGTTTTCTCTAGAGAACTCTAAGAAAAGTACTAAAATAAATATGATTCTTCAAAAAATATTTTTATCCCTTAAAAAAACTGAGTTAACTGGAGAAGGTATCAGGCATAATCTATGTATCAGAGTTTATTATTTCCATTTATAATTATTCTAAATATATTGAATTGTACTAAAGATATCACTGAATTGTAAATTGGAGAGAATGAGGTCGAAAGTCTGCATAACATCACCAAGTTGCTTGCATTCGGTGCAGGTCACGGAGGGTTTGCTTTACTAACATTACATGACTTCACAAATTGATCTGTCAGCAATATGAGGGGCACTGAGTATTGGTTGCAAAGTTTTCAGATGATTTCATTTTGAGCTTTTGAATGTGTTTTTATTTCTAAGGTCTGGGAATTGGAAACATGTTCTATGTGTTTTATGAAGATGGAATCAAAGTGATACAACCCATAGAGTGTGAATTTCAGAGGCACATTAAGCCTAGTGAAAAGCTCCTCGGATTTCAGGCAAGTATCTTAATAATCTCCGCATTTTTACGCCATAATTTTGTTAAGTAAAATTATATTTTGGAAATACAATAAAATATATACATATATGAGATATATTGGGATGAAAATATTAAAACAATGATATTGGCTGTTATTTATGCAGGTTTTATATTGAGGCAAAAATAATATACTGTGTATTCCTAATTATTTGTTTGTAATTAAAGTAAAGGCAGTGAAAGTAAAATACTGAAATTGAATGCAACATAATAACTTCACCTGCTCCTTAATTTAGAACATCTCTCATTTTGGCAGGCAATGTTCCCTTTAATAAAATGAAAGGAAACAGCATGTATATAATCTGGTGGGAAATTGAGGTATATTCAATGCTTTATAAATGTGGGTTTTCTTTTACTCTTCATCTCACTTTCTCATGAGGTCTCAATGGAGTGAACAACTTAGATTTACATGGGAAATATCAATTGATGTACTTATTTGTACCTTATATGTTTATATATATACATACTTTTTTGTAAGATAATAATAAATTATGTACCATCACATAAATATGTTTATACCCAAATATGTAGCACTAAAGGTATCTGTGTTACCATATATTCCTACACAAGTTCAGACATACACCAAACACCCAAAATTAGATAAGTTATTGTCAGACCTCATCATATAACCCTCTCTTGATGCTCATTTTTAAGGTTGGCATGACCATGAGATATCAGTAAAATAGATATCAATACCATAGTTTAGAGTTTTTATTTTCAATTCTTATTTCCAGGCTACTAGTAGGCAGTGTTGTTATTGAATATTGATATATGGGGTCAGCAAAAGTAGGTTTATAGTTGTAACACAAATAAATAATACAATAATTAATAAATAATAATACAAGAATAAACTCTGTGTTTCACATACTCACAACTGTAAACCTACTTTTGCCAAGCCCTGTATGGAGATAACAATTTACACCTTAAAGCCATGACCTAGAATAAGAAAAACATTATGAGAGTGAGATAAGATAGAACACCTTCTTTCCAGATATTCTGTAGGATAAAGTAATCTAATGACTTCTTAATTTAAATAAAGAAAATAATTTTATTCAATATGTCTGTGATTGTTTAAAGCAAATGAAACCATGATTAATTTAAAAATATTTTAGTTATAGGGCAAATTCTAAATAGTATTGTTACCATATTAAGTTACAGTTTACAAGTAAGAAAACACTTTTAATTATATATGCAATTTATATTGTTTTATAATCATGTAATATCAATAGCAACTAAATTAATTTTGAATAAGGTATTCATGTATATGTGTATAAATAAATAGATATATAAAATCCAAATATTAGCTTCTGCTAATGCATATCATTCAATTTTATACCATATTCATATTTTTATAAAAACATTATGGATTAGAAACTTGGACTAACACACAGGTGTAAAAAATGTGGCACCAAATTATTATTTAAATAAAAGCAACATAATTTGACAGGAGAATTTCTCTCTGATTCTGATTCCTATATGACCAGCAGTTTTGTAGCTGACACTGATATGTTGGTTACATCATAGAAATGGAAACTTCAGTTAATAATACTAATAAAATAATCTGCAAAATCCATATTTTCATCACAAAATTGTCACCTCATGAATTTGACTTACAAATATAGAGACAAAGAATTGTCTTTCTGCATTTTCTGTGTGCTGTTCCAGAGTGCCAGTAAATGGCTCAACACAGTTTGACTCAGGTCTCAAAGAATGTGCTTTTCCAGAACATTTTTCAATGGCTGTAGATGAATTAATTTTACTATATGGAATCTAAAGCTAAAAGAGCAAGCAGAAACTTGATGTGACAATTTTTTATATGTCTGGACAAGAGGGATGCGAAGTTTATTTACCTGAATTCCTTTCTCTTTAAAGCCTTTGGATTCTCTGACTTCCTCCTAAAACATCTACAGTAGAAACTAGATAGAATTATGTTTATTTGCCTATCTCAATATATCTGAATATATATAGGGAAAAATTATATATATACATGAATATATGTAAATTATATATAAATTTCTATAAAAAATAATAGAAAACTAATATCAATGATTACTGCCTTAACTAATTTCTTTCAATCTGAGAACCCTTATCCACAATTGTATATCAGCAGTGACAAAGCAAGGACAATTAGTTATTAAGAACTAATTTACTGCATCAGATTTTGCAAGTCACATCTCCTGGAAATCTTATCATCATTCTACATATGGGATTATGCAGAAATGCATATTGTAAAATAAAAAAAGATACATAATAGAAAAGTAGCTTTCTTATATAAAATAAAATTTACTAAAATTTTTATACTCTTATGGAAGAGTAAGAAAAAAGGGTAATAAAAATCAGGTTTATATTTCTAAGAAGAGAGCAACTATTAAATAGTGTGTGTCTGTTTAAATTTATGACATTTCTATTGCTTTGGAAGTTGAAATTAAAATACAAGAATATTTAAACTAACCAAAATGTTTTTTAAAGCACTAAGAATAATGTGGAGAATTGTGAATTGATTAAACCATGTCCCACATATAATTGTTAAATACAGAATATAAAGACATTTATTTATAGCCAAAAGGAAAAATATATATTTGTTATGTAATTATTATAGGTCATTTATATGAAATAAAAGATAAGGTAGATGAACTTTAATTTTATACTGATTTTTTTTTTATTTATTAATATGAGATAAGCTTAAATAATTAGATATGTACAAAGAGATACTTTCATAATACACAAGTATATAGTGGTAGAAATAAGAAGAAATTGATTGTGTTATGCTTTGAGAATAGATGTTAAACTAAATCATTATTTCTTATTTGAACTTACTTTGTTTTCTGTGTTTAAGCAAGAGAGATTTCAACTTCAGAGTGTGTAAACTATTTGGTGCAATTAAGGACTTAATTATAAAATAATTTCATGAGAAAATTGTTGAGTATTATGTGAGGAGAAAATTTTTCTCCAGAGAAACAGAACCAATGAGATTATCTATATCTATATGTATATCTGTGTTTGTCTCTCTATGCCTATGTCTTTATTTTAAGAAATTGGCTCAAGTGGTGGTGGTTGGGATAGTAAGTTTGAAATTTGTAGAGCAGATGAGCCAGCAAGAAAATCAAATAAAAGTTGATGTTGTAGTCATGAGTCTCAAATCCACAGCTAAGAACAGCAGATTGGAAACTCAGATACAAATTGTTATTATAGTCTTGAGTTTGAAACCTGTAGGAAGACTGGAAACTCAAGCAGCTTTTCTGTGTGAAAGTCTGATGCAGAATTACTTCTTCGGGAAACCTCATTCTTAAATCTTAAGTCCTTCAACTGATTGGATCAGGCCCACTCACTTTAGGGAGGGTGATCTGTTTTATTTGAAGTTAACTAATTGTAAATGTTAATCACTTCCACAAATGCCTTCACAAAAACATCTAGAAAAGTGCTTGACCAAACAACTAGGTACCATAGACTAGTTGGCATACAAAATTAAGCATCACATCTTGCTATCTTTTTAAGTCAAGGACCTTGTTTAATTAGTATTTACATTCCCAACATGCTTAGTACAGTCCCTTACGTATCCCAGGCAGTCAAGTAACACTTGTTAAATGAATTTAGTGAAAATCCCATTGCTTAGAGCCTGAGGCTCTTTATTCTTTTAAGTGTTCCCTAGTTTTAAAGATGTATACATCTAATTTCCCCCTCACCGTAATACTCCTTATTTTACAATTGCCACAAAATAACACTCTACCTTTAATGTGTTTGTGAGAAATGTTTCATGGAGTAATTTATCAGTGAATTGTTTCAAGGTAAATATAATCTTATGGGTCTATTAATTCAGGACCACATAGTCAAAATGTACTGTGCAGATGCTCTGTACAAGATAGTTTGGAGTTCCATTATAAAAATAAAAATAAAAAGCTAATTCTTCCGGAGTTTAGAAGATAAATCTCCTGAGTGCGAATAGTGGAAATGAGTCTTTTCCAATCATCTTTTCCCCACAAAAGATTAAACATGGATATAATATTTTCCAAATTCACTGTTGATGTTAAGAGAGTAGCAGTGCAATTCCCAAAATAACTCACTGACCAGTAAAGTTTAGATAAAAGCTGGAATACTTAGAATATTGAATCTTCCATCAAATCTTTCAGAAGATGCTTTTTGCTTGCTCTAAATAAAAATTCAATTTTGTTGCAATGTCAGATTGTATCAGGCTTCAGCTTCTGATAGTGAGTTAATAAAAATTCATACAACATGGTTTCAGTTATACTTTCATATTTTTATTTTCATTTTAGTTATGTAGCCTTAGTAGATAGGATTCTTGCCATATTTATTCTAGTTGTACACTCGATTTCATCTTGTCACCAATAGTATGACTTCGAGCAGATAGAATTCTACTCCAGACTTATGAATTCAGGACTAAAACTGATAGATTTCGCAAAATGCTTAAATTACAGGCTCAAGGATGACAGTCAGTTCCAAGCTTTCCAACTTCTTCACTCTTCTGGTTTTTAACTATTGTGTTATCCTTCCCTACCACTCTCAATCTTTAATACTGTTTAACTCAGTTACTTCTATGTCTGTTTATTATAGCCTTGCTGTTGTTCTTCACATATGCCATGGCATTAGCTATTTTTTTTTATGGTTGCTACAAGAGTTCAGGAGACACACATGTGTTATCGTGCCTGGGTCTTTTATTTTGGGACACAGATGTTCTATTCCTGGTATTAATGCTGAATAACACTGACCTGCAGAAGAACATACTTTCTACAGGATGTCTGATGCAAATCACCTGTAGAATGTCTGCTTTCTAGCTTTGGAATTTTCACATACAGAAGTTACTTTACCTTTAGAAATAAATACTTTTAGCACTCTATTAGAATGAAATTTGTACATGAGGATTTTGTTCATAGTGTCCAGAATGCTTAGGTATGAAGAAATTGAAACTGAGGGGAGAAATGGAGAACACAACAGTCCACGTTTCTTTCTCTGTTGGTGTCTTCCCTCGCCTACAGCAGTGCGGCCTTCAGGGCATTCATCAATCCCCTTAGTCATACTTCCAACTTTCCCTTTTCAGCATTTCATTCTGTTTCTAATCAAATTACTACTTCTCCAAACTCTGTGTGCAAAAATACTTGTTAAAACCAGCCCTTTTATATGATGCAGACAATTTATTTCCCTATGAAGCCATTGAGCAACCTTTTGAATTCAATACCACTGTATGTTTTAGAAAGGTAATCGAAATGTTTCCCCACTTGCTCTTTTCTCAGCGGGTCTCTATTCAAACGTGGCTTAACTTACAAAGAGTTATAGAATGATAAAAATTTAAGCTATCGTCCCTTTGTGGTTACAATGATATCCTGCAAAGAGCTTCCTAAAGAGAGTAATGTAAACTACTTCTAACGTCCTCAGAAGATTACTCTGTAGATTTCAAAAGAAATAAATTTATAAAATTGGTCTTTGAAGCCCTAGACTTAAAGAGGGCTTCTAATCTTTTATTAAAAATCATACTGTTTTAAATTCTTATTTTGTGCTTCTATTAGACTGCAAGTATGTAAGCTTAAGGTTGAGGGAACAGCAGTGGGAAGTATGTAAATTGTGCAGCATCATTTTAATGGAGTTGTATAGCATGTTAATTGAGTTAAGTAATTTTATCTAAGATAGCATATTAAGCCTTGTTTAAGAGATTATTAATAAGTACCAGCCAAGTTATTTGAATAAATGTGACCAGAATGATGTATATGTCACACAATCTATTGCCATCATTTTAAAACATTTTTATAAGAGTAATAAGGACCAACTATACACATATGAGTACATTCTATGCATCTTATAAAGAAATGTATTTGCATTAATTTAATTTGGATATTTCAGTAGCAATTTCTTAAGGGTAAAGCTGAACAGTCTGACATCAAAAATTATTCATACACATGCCTTTAAACATGAAACATTTTAATTCTGAAATTTACAAAGTCATATAAATTTATCTAATATGGATCTTAAACTAGTATGTTTAAGATTTGGTTTTACTGAAAAAAAAAAGTACTATTTCTTTTTTCAAATAAACCTATTTGCATGGTAAAAATAATACAAAAAGGCTTAGATATAAAGTAGAATACAACAATACATTAATAAAATAGAACATCACAGTCAAGTGGAGTGCATAACAGTGGCACAGGGATGTTTCACACACAAAAATCAATGTAATACACCACATCAACAACAGAAAGGTTAAAAATCATATAATCTTATCAATAGACACAGAAAAAACATTTGATAAGCTACAATAGCCATTTATGAGTAAAATACTCAATAAAATTGATATAGAAGAAAAGTGCCTTAATATAATAAAGGCCATATATGACACATCCTCAGCTAATTTCCTACTCTGGTTAAAAACTGAAAGCTTTTCCTCTAAGATCAGGGACAAAACAAGGATGTCCACTCACATCGCTCTTATTCAACATAGTGCTAGCCATAGCAATCAGGCAAGATAAAGAAATAAAAGGCATCCAAATTGGGGATGAAGAAGTAAAACTGTCACTCTTTGCAGGTAACATTATTTATATAGAAACCCCTAAAGACTCCACCAAATAACTATGAAAAATGCATTTCCTATGATAAGAGCAGAAGACGAGTTTAGCATATTTAAAAATAGGTATACTAGAATAATATTCATTAAAATATAATTCTTTACTATGTAATTTTCAACATACAGTTATTTACTAATATGACTTCACAAATTTTAACTTATAGCTGATAGCTCATTTTTTAGATTATTTGGAAAACTTAAAGATGGAATACAATAATAACATATCTGATTATATCATTTGCATACATTTTAAAAGATTTACATTAAACTAAATTACAGAGGTAGCTTTGGTGAATTTTTACTCATTGATGTTTTCATGTTATTATGCAAGAAATTTTCTGAACTGCATAATGCATCCAGACCCCTTTCTAATATGTCAGTAAAGAAGACAAGAAAAATATAATTCTGGGGCAATATAACAAATAAAGATATAATTATAAAGAGAAAGGACAAAGTAAATGGACTTCTTGTCTGTATCTTCCTACCTATAAAAAGGGTAGGTGCAGAGCTAAATTATTTTTTTAATGTAACATTTATTTTTAAAGGCTTACAAAATATGATTTAAAGTGAATCTATTTTTGTAGTTTATATTTAATACAATATAGCAAAATACATATGTATACAAATTATTTGCAGTATACTTTCACTACATACCAGTAAGAAATAGAATGTAGATCATTTGCAATAATAATTAACCAGTAAATAATATAGCCCATGCTAAAATAAACTTTAAAGGTTTATCTAACAGGTACAGTGTAAGAGTTCCTTTGTAGAGCAAATTTATGTGTGAATTACAATAAAGTTTAATAATAGAAATTCAAATAATTATCCTATAAACAGCTTTATAATTCTTGAAGATTAGTCTATCACACTTCATAATAACTTTTTCCAGTCAATAGTACTTTTGGAAAAATTATTAGCCCTATCTTCCAAATTAGGTGCTTGCTTCTGTGCTGGACAATATGGGAAGATGGAAGAACTCATTCAACATGAAATATCACCATCTTCATTGTGAGATTATGTGCTACAGAAAAAGTTCAATTCATAAAAAAATATTACACTGTATTGAACCTAATGCAGATAATCCAACAATCATAAAATTAATTTAATGTATGCTTTTATGTTAGCATTTTTAAAATATTTATGACAGTAAGTTGCTTATGGGGGAGATTACTCTACATAGGCATACTTGGAAATTTAGTCAGTAAAACCTGTTTTGCTCCTCAAGTACTGTTACCAAAAAGAGAAATATGTAGCCCTGGCCAGGTGGCTCAGTTGGTTGGAATGTCATCCCACTCACCAAAAGGTTTCAATTTTGATTCCAAGTCAGGGCACATACTTAGGCTACGGGCCAGTCCCCAATCTGGGAGTATGGGAGGCAACCGACCAATATTTCTCTCTCATCAGTGTTTCTCTCTCTCTCTCTCTTTCTCCCCTTCTTGTCTCTCTAAAATCTATTTTAAAAACATCATCGGACTAGGATTTTAGAAAAAAGAAATGTGTAAAATGTGCGTTATCAAAACTCATGTCTCACTACTAAAAGAAAGACAAAGGTTTAAAGAAGAGAAGAGGAACTTACAACGTTTCTGACATTCCATGTTGTTCAAGTTATTTGACCCTAAACAAATTTTATTCTTGTTTCCTCTTTATCTAATGGACTAGTAGCAATAAAAAAATAATTTAACTTACTCTATTTTAAAATAAGAATTTGGAAGCATCAGGGCAAATTAATACAAATACATTTATTTAAAATGTTTAAAACAAGCAATTTTAGCCCTGGCCAGGTAGCTCAATTGGTTAGAGCGTCTTTCCCATGTGCCAAGGTTGTGGATTTGACCCCCATCAGGGCACATGTAAGACTCAACCAATGAATGCATAGATAAATGGAACAACAAATTTCTCTCAGTCTCTCTCTCAAAAATAAAAAAGTAAAAAAAAATTATATTTACAGATTTAATTTCTCTGCATTCTTCTATTGCTAAAGCAAATATAGATTCTGAATGAGTAAGGCCTATGAGATGGATAATCAAGCAGGAAAAGGAAATGAATTTCACAGCAGAAGAATGAAGTAAGAAACCTGAAGTTCAGTTCTAACAACCATGTTTTAAAACTAACACATTCACAAACTATCTTTAAACATTTGACAGACTTTTATGTAAAATTTGAAAGAGTATTTCTATTTGCTTCAAAAAGAACCAAATTCTAAATGATTGGAAGCTGTAAGGAGGCAGAGTTAAGCTCATTAATCAAAATTAAAAAGACTACCTTATGAAGCCTTCTCCCTGTTTTCAAATTAATAAAGAAAATTAGATATCCAGATGTCAGAGAAATTGTAGACAGGCTTGTATATACTTTGAGTACTTAAACAAATGTTTTATTGATCTTTTAAATTATGAGTCTATAAATCGTTAGTTGAAAGGGACCATTTAAGCAAATATTCTCCACTTCTACTTAAAGAAACTAGTACAGAATGTGTTTGCAAGAAGTTAGGCCCATCTCCCGATGATATTCACTAGTGTTTAAAGTGATGTCATGATTAAAATGAACTTTTCATCTTATTAAAGAAAGGTTTACACACTAAAGTCAGCTTTTTGTGGGGGGAAGTGTCAGTTAGGTTTATGTGTTACTTGGTAAGAAAAAAAAATTAATCTGATTTTTTCCCTTAGCTAACTCACTAATTGTTTTTATGAAACAATGTTAGGAGAGAATATCATTGCTTCTCTACAAATCAAATCTTCATTACATTGGGGGAGAAATAAACATAACTAATTCTTTAATTCCAACTATGCACACTACCATTTAGTGAAGTTGATCCACCCTGCACTGTAGGCCGATGTAATTTACATTTCCTGATATACACCATAATTGTCTGACTCCTTTCATGCTTAATGTTCTCTTTCAGTTCAAATAACTTTCTGCCAGTCTCTATTTATTTGTTCTTCAACCTCATTGGAAGCCTTTGGTCTTGATATTTAGTTTGATTTTCCCATTATATAAATTTACGCCTTTCCCAACAGACTTTAAGTCCCACCCCTGGGATTCTCAGTGCCCACTGGCATCTAGACCAACCCTGGCCAAGATTCCAGTTCATTTACAGGAAGCAGGAGAACCAAGACACAAATCATCTAGTCATGTATTTACAAAATGTCTGGTGTTTTCTTCTCTTATGTTCTGCAGGCATTTGAAATTTAAAAATCTCTAAATTTATTTTTCTAAATAGGCTATTTTAACCTAAAACAGTATTTTTATGAACTGGTAAAACATTTTTCGTTTCAGCAGAGTAGAAGTAATTTGTATAGCTTTGAATTTTTTTTTTATTAAAACAATTGACAATATCCTAATGGAGAGATGAGAAAAGTCAGGTGATTTGTTCAATGTCACAGACCTGCCAAATAATAAAGGGGGAAAAACTAATTCTCCCGACCACATATTCAACAGGCATTCCATGCTAAGAGTAACTCTTTAAAACTTTCAAATATCCATAGTGAATGTCTATTAAAAACATTATGGAAATTTGAATAAACAATTGTATGAAAAATGTGTAGATTATTATAGTTTTTATTACATGTAGCCCATAGAGAATTTTCTATATGAAAATAACAGGTAACATTTATTGATCACTTTCAAGCATGATTTATTTAACCTGCATAATAATCCTATGTGATGGGTGATATTATTATACCAGTGAGGTAAACAAGGCTTAAAAGGAGTATTAACATCATTACTATGAGTATAGAGCTGAATGTTATTACATCCAGGTCTGGTTGACCTCAAATCCTGTCTTCTTAGTGTTTCTAATAACATAATGCTATCAGCTTCATTTTTATTGTAACACTGAAAGACAAAAATACATTCCTCTGGTCTCAAAAGAAAAGATGAAAATTTCTGTCATGTGATCTTTGTACCTTGATATACTAGAATCAAAATTCTGCTATGAGAGTTTTCTAAAATAGGTTAAATTAAGGAAAATCAGCCCCTAACTTGACGTGACTACTTACGTTTTGACTAATATGAACTAGATTATTTATGACATTTTAATAAATGAAAAGGCAGATAGAATGAGATAAATTGAAAATATCTAATTAAGAAAAGAGCAGTTGTATTGGTTGGGTTATAAGCAGTGATCTCAATTAAAAACTGATGAAAGTAATTTAACCTCATTTTCTCTTGAAAAAATGTTCCAATTAAGGGAGATAGCCATTGATATAAAATTGTTTAATGCATTATTGTAAGATCTAGTTTTTTAAAAAATCTTGCAAAGCAAGATTAAAAATACATAATATATCTAATATATTCACAAATAGCTTAACTTTATTATATACATTTCCATGTGGCTATAAAATATATTCTGGGAATCGAAACCTAAATATTCCAGTCTAGTTAAAAAGAACCCTTGTCTCATTTGTCTGGATTCATGATAAACTAGACAAATCCTCATTGAGAGCAATTATTGACATTCTATTATGTTTGATAAAGTAAACATTAGCTTTTCAAGTGTTCCATTCACTTTTCTATTTTTCTTAATAGACTTGAATTGTGACTTTTGGATTTTAAAAAGTGATATTTATAAGAGAGAGAAAACTAGAAAAGAAAAGAAAGCTAAAAATTAGTGCCATTAAAATGATTTGTGGGAAAGAACCACTTTGGGTTTTGCTCAATCTATTTTTTTTTAAAACCAGTAGGTAGTTTCCACCCCATGAAACCCTCAGGTAGGCTTGACAGGGTCCAAGCTGGTCTAAATTCTGTTCAAGGGGATAGGTCCACTAATCATGCATGTGGATATTATGGCAATGTAAATTGCTATAAAAGATTCTAAATAGTTATCTTTAATTTCTGTAATATTATCAGCTTAATAACAGATGATATGCCAACAGGTACTTGTCCAAAGACCACATTTTGAATCATGCTGTTCTAGATTTTAGTTCTCAATGATTCTGGATGACATGGCCTAGTGTTTAACATCATGATTGAAAAATATACATTTTTTTTTGCTATAAGTGACAGTTAAAAACTTAAATATATATTTATTGAGGAAATATTTCAAACTTAAATGCTTATATTTGCATATTTATTAAAACACCAAACCCTCTCTCTACACCTGTGACTCAATACACGTTTCCAGTGGTTCTGTGCTTATCTAGGAGTGTGTATATACTACCCTTGGGTGAATCCACAATGCCAACTAGTTCAATGCCTAATTTGGATGTATATATCTTAGGTCAACTTTTTTTGTTACATACTTATTTCTACCTTCATTATAATACTAATGCCAGTTTGTTTTCTTTCACAGCTATGTATATTACATGATGCATTTGTATTCCAAGTTATGCAGAAAATCAAATATTTACTTTTATTTATGTCTTTGAGAAACCTAACCTATTAATGTTTAATTAGCTGCCTTTTCAGTGCTTTGTTACCCATGCAACTAAGCCTGGTATTCCTTTGATTACTAAATCTACATTAAAACTTTAAAGAGAGGATATTTTACATACCAACTATAATTATGTTCTATACATAGGTTTATTCATGATTATTATTGTCAATTTTGCTCTTTGTTATTTTACTAGCTAATAATCCTGTTATTTTATAGAACTGCTGAGGGTTTTAAAGTTCCCTAATATAAATCAAGCCTTATTATCTACCTCCAGGTACATACTATCTATTATCTATCATTGTGCATGTATCTCTTACCTATCTAATGTATCTATCATCTATCTATCTATGTGTGGTTATGAGTGTGTGTACGTATTTTACTTTTTTTTAATTTATTTTCTACTTAATGTCAAATCACTTTTACTACATCCATTAGTATAGCATACTTTTTTCCTCTATTATGTCATCATTTCAAATTGTTCATTCAACAGTTTTGTCTGGAAAGGGACCAAATGTGGAAGGCCTGGGTGTCATCTGGCCATGGCAATAATAAAGCAATAAGAATGCAAGTCCTCTCAGAGGAATTTAATGTAAAGGAAATAGAGCAGAAAACCAGAGTCTGAGGTTTAGCTTTCTTGAATTCACAATTAGAGAACAGAAGATAAAGAAGCCATTATAGACAGAATTTTAACTAATAGGATTAAAGTGATAACTAGGGTAGGGACATATCCTAGAAGCCCTGTTCAGCAACATTTTATTCTTCCAAGGTTCAGACAGTAAATATTGTAGGTTTTGCAGTCCATATGGCTTTTGTCTGCCATTATGGCATGAAAGTACTCACAGACAAAATTTAAATAAATGGTTGTAGTTGTGTTCCAATTAACCTTTATTTATGTAAGTCTGAATTCCATAGAATATTCATAAGTCATGAAATAATAGTATTCTTTCTCTTTGTTCATTTTTACCATTAAAAATGCTAAAAACATTCTGAGTTCCTGGACAAAAATACCAAAATAGGCAGTGGACTGGATTTGGTCTGGGGCTCTTGTTTGCCGATCCTTGTTTTACAAGAATAAAAGAACATTTTAGGAAGAACCAATTGCCTGGACAGCCAAACACAGAAGAAATGCTAAGCAAGTTGAGAGCAGGCATTCTCTCATATTCATGTTTTTATTTCCAAGCATAGCTTTACACAGTACCTTTCACATAGTAAGTGGTCAGTAAGTGCTTCCCAACAAGAACTGAAGACTAATGATTGGAAATTCTGAAGCCTCCGTGACTTTTCAGGACATCTCTTTTGGAGGGGGTAGGATGGTGAACGCCAGTCTGAAGGACGAGCAGCCCACAGGTCAGGAGATGGAAGTGAGGTTTTAGACGGACTGGAAGGGAAAGCAGATGAAGCCAAGTAATTATTTTTTACTGTTGGCTTCTTAAATTACAGGAGAGTGCGCAGGTTTGAGTACTTGGAGACATAACTATAGTTAGAAATGAAATGTAGGGCAGCTCTTTCCGAAGGCAAAGGACGGTGCACGAATCTGTGATTAGAGAAGAAGGAGAGGAGGGACTGGGGGCGGAAACTTGGTGAGTTGGGTGCAAGGGAAACGAGGCTACTTGTGACAATAGCATGCGTTCCTGCCACGAGTGACGCAAGATGTGCCCAAAGGGGGCTGTAAAAGATGAGTGCTTTTAAAAATCTATTTAACCTACGTATGTTTAGCAAATCAGGTATTATCAACAGTATTTTAATTGCTAAGTCAAAACTTTCGTCATCGCTAGTAATATATCTTGTACCCCTTCACAATTTTTGATAGGTTGATACATACCCAGTAAATATGTAATTAAATGTGGAAATAACCCAAAGAGAAATAGACAGTTTCTTATAATGAACTAG
Organism: Miniopterus natalensis; assembly: GCF_054644295.1. Classification (NCBI taxonomy): domain Eukaryota; kingdom Metazoa; phylum Chordata; class Mammalia; order Chiroptera; family Miniopteridae; genus Miniopterus; species Miniopterus natalensis. The sequence goes on from NC_142084.1 coordinate 48,785,617, forward strand.
AATTGCCGTTTTCTTACTGACTACTCATCCTCATGACTTCTAATATCTTATTAATTCTTTTTGCTCTAAATGGTAGTTATACATTTCTACAAAAAGTAATTTAATGATACACTCTGATAGAATTTGTGACAATTTTCCTCATCAGTATGTATTATCTTAATCTTATTTTGCATCTCTGGTATTTTTTAGCTTCTCTTTTATCCCATTAAGAGCATAATGCATGTGAAAACATTCCTCTACAATTTTATCCACAGGAATAAATATTAATTTATGTAATCTAAAAAAATAAGAGTGCTATTGTAAAATGGGACCTAATAGACTGTAATCAGAAATAATGGCATAAAGGGAAGCAAAGAAAATTGAGGCTGACTGACAGGAAACTTTTAATGGCTTTGTAAAAATGATTGTGAATCTGGCCAGGGACATCCTATAGGGACAGCATAAAAATAGGAGGTAATTCCCAGCAGAGTCATTTATTTTACTGTTGAATAGTTTTGTAGCAAACAAAGGGGTGGAAATTGCTCCTGGTTCAGCAGTTGTTTGGCTGACAGTTATGTGTCAGGCCACTCACACTTCCTGTAATTTTGTCAGGCTTCATTGGTAACTTTTACACAACAGCAAAGAATTTGTAAACAATTTCCCTGTATTCTGAGCCTTTCATCAACCTTAGGTCCCACTTTTTTCTCACCTCTTCATGCCTCTCAAGTACATATTTTATATAGTGTTTGATTATCACAAAATAGGTTCTTCTCAAAGATATTTAATGTACTTCTGAGGGAAAATGTTAGCCATACAAAATAACATTTCAGTAAATTGATGAATGAAAGTACAATATTCTTCTCTATTTCTGGGCATGTGCTGAGGACAGGTTTCTGCCTTCAGGTTGGTGCCATGGACATTATTCAGGATGACCCTACAGGTAGTCATCATAGAATAAAATGGAGTTACAGTCCATGAAATGGAGTTAATTTCATATCTCTAAAACTACCAGAAGCATACATTAGAAGTTTAGTTTTCAGGGTTTTTTGGTTTTTGGGGGGTGGGGGGGAATTGTTTTATTTTGTTTTGCTAATGTCCTAGAAGCCTGGAACAGCCTGTGCTGTTTAGACATTACCGCTCTATGTTCTTGGTGTTCTGGCCGAACCTGACAACCTTTGCACTAGATCTTAAAAATTAGTAGACACTCCAGGTCCTCCTGAATCAGATCTGAAGCTTGGAGAACAAAAACAGCAGACCACAAACTGGACTTCTCATTCCAGAGTGCTCTGGTTTTTACATCATTTTCCAAATGTTATGCAAATAGGAAAACCACCTATTATGGTCATGCTACGTGAGAAGGGTTACACTGTTGAATTGTTTATTTTAATCATTAAATGCCTAATGTGGTTTATCTGCTGTATTATCTTTGAATTAAAAAAAATGTTTTGTGGTGCTGATAATGAAAACATTGTTGATTTTGTTTCATGATTATTAAATATAAATAGTGAATGGAATTTTGGATGAAAAATTAGGTTTTTACTTGAATTAGAGAAGAGAGTATTTAATTTAAGAGTTACTAACTAACTGGAGTATACAAATCAATAAATTAGATATCAGTAATCATTGATCACACCTATATCATAAAGCAAGTAAAATACATAAATCAATGCTGATCATTATATCATAATATAAAAAAGTATTTATCATAACACACATATTTTGTGTACAGTTCAAAAAAATCTCGTTAGTAGTTTTTCTAACTATAATTAAATTGAGAGAATTACAAAACCAATAAACCAGTGAATAAAAGGATATCTGAAACAAAAATAATGAGCTAAGTGACATTTCTTGTATTTGTGATGTTTCTGCCAGCACAAATCACAAGGGCTGAGATATCCCTTCAAAATTCATTTTTTAACAAAGTTCAGGAAAAGAAGAAATAGAGATTGATTTGGGTTTTTTTTGCCTCATTTATGGCCACTAAGCCCAAACTGCAATATTCAACCAGAAGGCAGTTCTAGGGTAAAAAGGTAGAATAAAAAGGTTGGGCAGATTAAAAGACTGTAAAATTTGACCTTGATGCCAAAGTGAAAAATTAAGTAGCCATTCTGAATAACTATCTAACATCCACATTTATTTCTATAAATATTTAATGGGCTTAGGTATGTACTATATACTGTTGTGATTAATTTAACTCTTTCTGTATTTATATTTATTATTATATTTAACTTTTGATGCTAAAAGTAGTAAAACATCAATTAATTTTATATAGAATATGACCATGCCCATATTATAATTTAAGATATTCATTTTCTTTTTCTATTTTCTAAATTACAGGATGAAGTCTGTCCCAAAGCTGAAGGAGATGAAGTTCAGAAATGTGTGTGGGCCTCAGCTGTTAACGTCAAAGACAAGTTCATTTATGTTGCACAGCCAACTTTGGACAGAGTCCTAATTGTTGATGTGCAATCCCAAAAAGTTGTTCAGGTATGAATGATTCCTACTTTTGAAAGTGACTAAAATTATTTACTTTACTTTAACTTGTGCTTTGCCATTTGATTGTCATTTTTAACTTGTTTCATTACTTGGATAACTGGAAAATATATGTATTTTCTGCAAACACTCCCCTCTTTCTGCTCCTTGAGCCTAACAAATTAAGTAAATAATTTAAATATCTTTTGTTTTCAAAAATTTGATTCTGTAAACACATCATAATACTAACATGATTAGTTTCACAAAAATCATCCTCAGAGTTGTTTATTCTTCCTGGAGCAAGGAGAGTCCCAGTCAGAAGCCAATTAAGGTATCTATTTATCATCCCAGAAGCAGTATTACATTTTTCTCATTTGATTTTTAGCCAAGGCTGAGATAATAAAAGACTTTACTAGATAATAGTAACTTAATAGGTCCTAATTACTATAGTAGTAAAAAAAATACTAATATGTACATAGGTCAATGACAGAGACAAATATCTCTAACAAGTATTTCTATGGACATGGTTATGAAAAACTATGTTGGTTTGAGCTACCAAATACTTCATTCCCTGATCTTTCCAAGACTGTCCAATGTGGACAATCTGCTTGATCTCAGCTGCACAACAACCAAGGGGCAGTGCGGGATTTGCATCAAGGCAATCTGGTTCCAGTATCTGGGCTCTCGACTATTGTGATCTATGGCTTCTTAGTTCAAAAGAAACAAACTTAAAATAACTTTATAAGATACATATAAATAGAAGTAACAACTGAGATGTCGGGGGCTCATGGGGAGGCCAGGAGAGGCCTCTTCCCAGTGGCAGTGTCCAGGTTCTTGTCCCCACACAAGAAAGAAATCAGGAATGAGACAGAAAGATTCAGCAAAGCACAGAGTTTTATTAAAGTGAAACTTTACACTCAAATAAGGGAGTGCAGTCAGCCGCAAGAAGTAAGTCGCCCTAAAGGGTTTTGGAGACTAGGCTTATATTTTGGGCTAGTGAAGAGGAATTCATGGGTGGGTGGATCTGGGCAGAGTTGATGTGGGGCAGGCGAGGCACCACTTTCTCAATGGGAGGGGGAGTTTTTGTCCATTTTTGGTCCTTTGCAATAGTGTCATGGCCTCAGTGCACGATGGGTACTGGTCTCTCTGCAATACTAATAATATTATAATAGCATTATAATAGGTTATAGATCACCTTTTGACAAGGGTGCTTGGCCCAGCTGGATAAATCTGATTCTTGTTTGTCTCTTCTGTTTCCTTTGTAGCCTGTTTCCTTTTGTAAGCCTGTTTCCATACAGAAGGGGATGTCCTGCCTCAACTGTACATATCTTATAAAGTTATACCATACTCACTTAGCATCATCCATAGGTTCTGTGACTTTAAACGGAATGTATAATGAAACCAATTTTATCATAGGCTAATTGATGTAAATAAAAGTTAAGTTCCTATAGCATCTCATCACTATTATAATGAAATAATGTTGAATGAATTGACCTTATTTGATGACCTAGTGTATTAAGGATTAGGTCAATTAATATCTATAAGGCATTTACAGCAGAGCTTGGTCTATAGAAGTGCTATATACCTGTTTGCTGTCAGAATTTCTGAGAGACACTGGAACCTAACAATTCCTTATATTTACAGAGATTTTTTGCAGCAACATTTGTTTAAAATTGAATATTGAGGAAGCTGTTAGTCCCTGTAATGTAGATTCCTGACTAGAACCACAAAAAAGTGATACAAAGTTCGAAGTTAGGGCTTTTCATCTAAGAGTCCTTAACAGCTTCACAGGAATTGATGAAATTATCCATCTATCCATCCATCCTGTATACATTTATTGATTGCCTATGATGAGATATATTAGGTATTAGAAATAAAAGAATGAAAAGTGTTTTTATTACAAAGCTCTGGTATTTCCAGGCTTACACATTTATAGTCAATTCCTAATGTGAAAGTACAATAATGAGTATTATGAGGAATAACTGTTATACTAGAAAATTCTGAGGCCTCCAAAGTTACGCGGTTTTCATGTATATCTAATCTAATGGTCTAATATCTAATGTGAGAATATGTTTTTCTGTATATTTCACCTATGTGTCTGATTTTGAGACAGTTAGATTTTTGACCAGGTTAATTTTATTTTAATACCAGCTGCAACATAGGACAACAAATTACAGGCATTCTGTTTGGGATTATCGAGGTACTTTTCCCAGCAGATTAAAAGTAGATGTGTTTCAGGAATAATCAAGATGGTCTTTACATACAATTTTCAAACTAGAAAACTACATAGACTGAATATGTGTTCCCTACTAGATATTTAAAAGTGAGAAAGGCAAATATCATTTACCATACACATAACTTCCAGTTTTATAAAATGATGTAAAATTTTAAGTTAATAGAAAATATCAATAATGAAATGTTCACGCAATGGTAAAAAATCACATGAATTATTTTATTTTTCAAAGAGCTTATAAATGCTTATGAAATACCAGGAGAATGTAAAAGACATACAATGCTAAAATATTAAAAATCATATTGTGATATAATCATGGTTGTGGACATTTTTCAGGTGAGAATTTAACACTTTTTATAGGTCAGAAAACTGAGCGAGAGTCTAAATGGGTTCTCCTTATGATCTTATTAAAATAATAATGTTTTATTACTCTCTCTAGTCATTACCTATCCAAAGTAGCCATTTCATAGATTTCTGTCACCATAAATATTGACTGATTCTGAGTCCTACATAAATGAAAATACGTAATATTCACTACTTGTATCAGCTAATTTGGCTCTACATTATAATTGTGAGGTTATTTTGTTTGCATATAGCTGTTTAGTGCTTTTCTTTTTTTGCTGTAGAGAAGTCTATTTCAGTTGATTCTCACTGTTTACTGATTTTGTACTTAAAAATTCACCTCTCTTCAATTTACTTAGAACCACAAGATCAATACTCATGGTGCTTTTGTGGTCATTCACAGAGTGGTGAAAAATTTGTCACCCAACGTTCACATTCCCAGCTGAGCTTATATACAATAAACAAGTGATCTTTTCTTGGTGTATTTAGTGTCCTTTTTTTCTTTCTTTCTTTTTTCTTTTTCTTTTTTTTTTTTTTTGTTTTTGCTGGCAATTTTGCTGTTTAAATGGCACACAAATATAGTGCTGAAATGCTTATACAAAAAGCTATGATGTGACTAATAGTAAAGCTTCATTCAAGCATTAGTTGTAGTGCTGTTTGACTTTGAGTTCAATGTTAATTAATAAACAATATATACTAAATAAAGTGTCTTTGAACAGAAATACAATTAAAAAAGGTTATTTATATTATTGATCAGTTGATGCACTTGAGGAAAATATTGTTACCAGAGTCTCATAGGAACCTAACTTTATGTTTCCCCTAGGAGCACTGAATGGTTCAATATTCAGAAATTCAGTGTTTGTGGTGATTTTACAGAGTGACTACCACTAATAATGAGAAACAGTGTGTTTGAATATATATCACACTTAATTTACCATTAACAGTAGAAATGATAAATTCCAAAAGTATATTAGAGGAGATAATGGAAAAAGGGAAAGTTATTTTTTATATCAAAATGAGTCATAATGAGTGAAAATTTTCTATAGAATAATAAAAATAATGTATACATATATAAATACACATTTATATTATACTTTATTATACAACCTGTAAGATGAAATATATAAACCCTCAGATTTAGAAAGTACAGTGAAACTCAAGTGAAAAAATTCAATACCTAAATATATTGATATGATGCAGCCAAACATCAAGACAAAGGAAGATCTTAAAAATGGCAGATGAAATACCATAAGAACAACAGCAATTTTCTCAATAGCAATAATGAGTGCCAAAATAAAGTGAAATAGTAGTATTAGAAGACTAAGTGAAAATACAATATATTCTAATATTATATAATCAGTGCAAATATAATTCTAAAAGCAGAGCATAATTGTTTTATTGTCAGATATGCAAAAACATAGACTTTATCACCAATAGAAATTGGAACAGAACTGGTAAAAAGTAGTCTATTAAGAAAATATGAAAATAAAAACATGATTTTTTATAATTTTATAAAGGGATTATTGCTATGCTACTAGAAGTGATTGACATATGGTTAAAGTGAGAAGCATGTGATACTTCTATACTAGATAAATCAACAGCCAAAATTAATAACATGTGAATTGCACAACACTATTACTTGCTTGAACTAACTGACCTATGTATTAACCTTTGCATCCAACAATGATTAAATATACATTATCACTAAACATTTTACTGTCTTAGTTCAGGCTGCTATATACTAAATACGACACAGGTTGTGAACAACAGAAATTTATTTCTCACAGTTCTGAGTCTGGAAAGTTCAAAACTAAGGTGGCAGCATGGTCGTGATTGGGAGAGGGCCCTCTTTCTGGTTCACAGTTGGTGCCATCTTACTGCGTCTTCGCCTGGGGGAAGGGCGAGGGATTTCTGTGGGGTCTTTTAATGAAAGTACTAATCTTATTTATGAAGGCCTTATTCTAATGACTTAATCACTTCCCTTAGGGCCTCACCTCCTGATGCCTTTATCTTTGGGGGTTAGGATTTCAATATATGAATTTGGGGAGACACAAACATTCAGACCACAGCATTCACTAAGTGAAACATTTACTGAAAATGACCCCATGCTAGAATATAAACTAAGTCTCAAGACATATTAATGAAACTATTCCGTACAAATTCTCTGACTCAATGTTAAGCTAACTATCAACAATACCAAAATAAATTTAAAATGATACTATCAAGTACTATTGATAATCATGATTAAATCATTGACTCCAAGTAAGTCTGCTTTTGACGCAATTTGGCTACCTTAAAAAAAATAATTAATAAACTGAAAACAAAGCATTTAACCACACGACTTTAAAATTTAACTGAAGAAATCAGAACAATCTACATGAGAGGAGGAAAGCATAAGATACATATATAAAGATACAATGGAACTAACGTATAGAAGGTTTTTTTCCATAAAGACTAATTAAAAGGAAACTCTTTGGGATTTTTTTCAAAAATCAAGGACAAAAATCACAACACTATTAGAATTAAATAAAAGAAGAGATAAACACAATCCCAGCAGAGAGTGAAAGGAGCTAAGAAAATATTGAAGTAAAAGTCATGGTAATAAATTTTGGAAACATAGTGGAGAACAGAAAAATGAAAGGGAAAATGTAAGTAAATAATATGTACCCCGAGAAGGAACATAAAAGGACACTTTTATGACTAATTAATGAACTGATTTAAGAGCACTGAAAAGAAAAATTGTGTCCCAGATGGGTTTAGATGTGAAAATTCTTCCAAATTTTAAAGTACCATTTGTGCAGGAAATTCTATGAAAACTAGTAATTTTAAAATGTGTATCTTTGTTAATGTGGTGGTTTACTTCCTGTTTTACTTAAACAGCATTGTTACGTTTTATTATTACAATAAAAGTATTTTCCTGACAACATAAGATTTTACAAACTTCAGTATAAATTATTACCATCAGGGTATATTTGTTTTCAGTGGCTGCATCAGTATCATTTCCATCTGCAGCTTTAAAAGTAAAAGGTCATAATTTTTAAATGGAAGATATAACCTTGGTGTTGCTTTAAACATCAAATGGCTATTGCTTTTCCTCTTATTAAAATTTTTGTAAGACTGTCATACAGGTGATATTTTGCTCTATACATGATTAACTAATAAACAACTGACCTCATTTTGTCTTCTGTGGAGCAAAATCAGGTTCTTCTTGGATACAGAAGTGGCTTATTGTAACACCTAGGGAGTATTCTTAAGTGTCATCAGCAGTCTCCTCTAGCCATTAGCACATTATCTTGAGAATCTACATCATTAGTTTAAATTAGGTTCACTTAATTAGCCAGATGGTACTCTCCTTGTCAGATTGATAAACAAGCTGTGCCACACTGTTCCTTCATGTCAAGATTAAACCCCAAGTTCTGTGTATCTTTGTTGCTATTACCAGTATTTTACCCTTACAATATAAATCATTTTTATAGAAGCTAATACAACTGGCCTATGACCAAGTGTAGCATGCTTTTTAAAATTTTTTGTATTTGTTGCATCCCCTCAGGAAATATTGATGAATTTGTATGCCTATAGGTATATTGGGATTTTAAGGGAGTTTAGGTTTACAGATCAAAGCAACAAAGGAAAGAAAAACCCTCATAGTGTAAGTAAATTGTATCCATAAACAATGTTGTAAAATATTAAATAAAATATCTCTATCAATATATTTATAAAGCTGCAACAAATAAAAAATTATTACATTATATAGCATATCTTAAACATAGTTTTACAAAGCAATAAGATTAGAAATTAATTCATTATACTATAACACTCTGAAAATGGTACTTAAATGGATGATTAAGAAATATAGAAGCTAAGGCCTGAATATGTAGATTCTTACTATTAATTATAATAACAAAATATTAAGTTATTTTAAATATATTTGTGAAAATGTTTATTAAATCAGTAAATCTTTGGACAAAGGATTATGGCTTAATTATCTGGATATCACCAGGCCAAGCACAGTCTACGATGTGTACAAAATTGTGGTGTTTATGATATGGAAGAGAAATTTCCAACTTACAGTATTAGAACCTTTTATTTAAACCAAGTCTTACAGAGTTACTCAATAGGTCAAAACTGTTCTTTTTTGTTCTCTTTGGTAAGGGTTAAAATCACCTGCTACAAATAATTCTCATTTCCATAGGCTTCTCAAGGCAGAGTTTGAAAACAATTTTTCTAGCAAAAAAAAATTGGGAAACAAATGCAAATTTATGCTAAGTAATAAATGAACATTCTATGTGGGTTAATTTTGAGGTGAAAGATGAGCATATGTAAAATGTTTTTTCACAATTCCATATTTTTGAATATTATCTTTTAACATATCATTTTCCTGATAAATCGTTGGTGGCTGCAAAAAACAAAAAATGTACACTAATGGTCTCCAAAGTGGAGAGTATACAATACAAGGGAGGTGAAAGATGACTCCTTGTGGGCAGGGAATTCTAGCATGTCATCCATAATTATTTTAATCTTAAAAAATCATATTGCATGTTATGAATCTTTAATAGATGGACCGATACCTGAATTCACCTGTTAGTCAGATGTTGATGCAACACATAGTGGATACATGAGGGTATCTTGAAAGTGAAAGTTTTACAATAAGGAGAGATTGACATTGGTCCCCTTAGTCTTTTGTTCACTTGGATCTGTAAAAAAAAAAGAATAACAATACTGCATACATCAAAAAAGGTGGTTGTGACGATTAAATAACAATAAATGTTATTTGTAAAATATTTAGAAATAAAATGTGTTCATAATAAGCTTGGTGCAGAATATAATTGTTTTTATTAAATAAAATAATAATAATGATCTTAGTAATAAGTTTTGGCATTTTCAGTTTTACAGTTTGCTTTTACCAATTAAGTAGATTTAGAGGTTCATTAATTATATACTGAGTACGACTATTTTCAAGTATTGTTCTCAGTGTGTAGATTGTATCATTATCTAAACAAATTAAAAAAGCTTGCCTTCTTGGAGTCTAGAATAAATTGCATGGAGACAGACAATGAAAAATAATACTGAAAATACAAATTATATAATTTTATAGTAATTTTTATCAGAAAAGTTAAAAGGATAGAGGAAGGCCACGTGGCATTGGGAAAGCTAAGGGTGAGGGCAATCTCACAAGAGGAAGGCTCTTCACAGTGTTGAACAGGATGGCCCGCTGCTCACCCAGGCAGTTCTGAGGAGAGCAGGTGCCTAGGAAGCTGACACTGAGCCCTCTAGGGGAGGCCCTTTGGGGAAAAGCCTTCGAAAGGCGGAGGGAGGCTCCTGCGAGGCCCAGCAAGGAGGCTGAGAGCATCTGGGTCAGAGGCATGGAGGGAGGGAGAGTGGGTGAGGGCGCCTGAGAAGGAAGGCTGGGGAGCTGGGAGCAGGTCAGGCTGGGCCCGGCGGTCATGGTCAGGAATTGCAGCTTTTCCCCGGAGGGCCGTGAGAAGACGCTGCAGTGGAAGGCAGGCTCAGCCCTTCCCTGGGTGTGGGGTCCGGGAGAAAAGGGCAGGCGAGGGAATAGAATCCTTACCGTCCTTTTCATTAAAAGTGGAGACACATTTTAACTATTTCATTACACAGAGGCTTTCAGGTTTAATTGTGGAAAGGAAATTCTTTAAAAAGGTGTCAGAAATAGTGCTTTTCTCTTTTACAAAAGCTAATGGTTTAAATTTCCTGATGACTCACAGTAATTTCCAGAGTAGACTAGCAGACATTTTGTAAAATCCAATACATGTAATTTATCCCTTTCAAAAGTGGATGGTGTAAGTAGGAAAATATCTGTGCGGTCTTTTGTTGTTGTTGTTTTACTGAAAATTGTTTTATGACAAGATTATCCTGAAGAAGGTTGTTTGGAAATATTTTTGTCATTGTTATATGATTTTGTTGCTGAAAACCATATAAATGTTCCCTCTGTAAAATGTGTTATATCTGCACACTTGGAAACTTGTAAACAGGTTTTTCCTAAGACTTAAACATTTTCCAAATAAAATGTTAGATGTACTTTTCTTCATACTGACCTGCATATATTTTTCAGTTCTGACATGCTTTTATAACTGAAAACCAAAATAAACTGAATTAAATACCAAATCTTAGAAATGCTAAAATGCAAAATGTTCAAAAATTTTGTAGAACCAGTGAACAGACATTTTAAAAATTCTGAAGTTGTTTTGAAAATTGATATTTTTCTCTTTTAAATACATATGTCTTACTTGATTTGAAGACAATTAATCATGGATTGCTCCTGAAACTCCTGGACCATTTTCTCATAATTAACTTTTAAAAATATAATAATAATAATAATGTCTGTTTTCCTATTTATAAAAGTATTCATATTTTAAGGCTCAATTAAAACATCTTCTCTCCCTACCCCTCCTCCTGTATTGCATTCTTCCTCTGGATTTCATGGCATTTAGTCCTTGATTTTATTTTGTGACATGCACCAAGTTATTTTAAGTTCTTTCACCCTCTAGATATAAGTTTGTCAAGGACAAAGACTGTGCTTATTTACTTTCTCTCCTAGGTCTCAGTGTTATCATTTGCTAAGGGTATTATATTTCTAACTTTGAAACACGATGATGCCGTTATAAAAATATCTCTAGTTCGGTTAGTTTTTCTAATAGTCAGGGTAGTATTTCCATAGTGCTTACTATTTACCAGGCACAGCCTAGGCAGTTTGTATTTACTACCTCACCTATTATTCATAATGACCTTTGGAAGTTGCTATTATCACTGTCTTCATTGTATTGTAGAAGAAGCTGAGCCACAGAACAGTTTAGCAACTTCCTAAGGTATTTATTATTATTATTATTAATAATAATAATTATTTTAAATTTAAGTGAAGACACTAAGATTTGAAGTCTGCTTTGGAGTACATGCTCCTAAGTGGGGTGTACACTGCCTCTCAGTGACTCTCCTCTAGGACTGTATATCTTATACAGATGGCACTACACATATTTGAGCCCATGGGTTTATTACCATCTTCCAAAAGAGAAAATAAAAATAATATTTCTTATACGTGAGGCATAAATAGGAGGGAGACATATCCATGCATTGTCAGGAACTAAACTATCAGCTAGACTGGATAGTCTTTCACATGTAGAGAGGTTCCCACTTTGGGAAGAAGCAAAGACTATCAAATCCCAGCCCTGCTGATCACTGGCTAGAAGACTACTGGTAAGACAGAGTCTCAGTTTCTATATCCTGTTTTATGTGGATAGTAATATAACCTATGGATTGTGGTATGCCCATGCAAGACACTGCTTATGAAACGGCCCCGTGAATAGAAAAGAACCTTATGAGAGCTGGAAAATTTTATTCAAATTGTTCCCTAATACTAACAGGCATTTAAAGATCTTTGTTCTTTTTATAACTGTTCCTGAAAAATTGAATAACAACAAGGTCTTTTTATTATTGCTTTTTTGTTTGTATTGAACTTAAATCTTTAATGTTTTAAAGATCTAAAGATTATTCCATTTTAAGCTGCATGCAAAACAGGCTGACCATTATAGTCATACACAGATCAAGTTTAACATAAGGGGGAAATATGAAAAATCAAAGGAAATCTTACTGCTTTGTTAGTGTAATTGTTAATGATGGCTTTTTTTGCTCTACGTGCATTGGAATGATCAACTAGTACATGAAGGATTTAGATGAAACATCTGGCATGCAGTTGAGTACAATTAACAAAATACTAGACTAACCATTTCTTAAACAATAATGCCATTTAATTATTTCAAATAACATTAAATCTAGGGATAGTTATTCTGAGCTTGTGCAGCTACTCAAAGTTATAATCAAGAATTCAGTTCCCTTTTATTTTTCTCTGGCTGAATCCTCAAAGTGTTGACTTTTCCTTCTTAAGTTTATTGTTTGATGGCCTCAAAGTGGCTTTGGAAATCAAGGCTTAATATTCTCGTATGACAACATTCAAAATACGAAGAGAAAGGGTGGTGCAAGGAAGGCTCCTCTTTTTATTGTCTCCTTTGGTGGAAATGCAATATCATTCTCAGAAATCATTAATCACACAAAAACTTCATAATACATAAACTAGAATATGCCATGTGACCACCCCTAGCCTCTGGAGAAGATGGGAAACTGTTTTTGTCAAAGGACAATGGAATTAGTCATTGGCTTAAATCTCTGGTGCTCATTTTCCCTGAGAATATTGCTGCCTATCTAATTCCAAAACAGTAGCATGGTTCTGTTAGCAAAAAAGGGATGAAGACACTGATACAGAAATGCTTAAATAAGTCTTTTCAGGATCTGATCATTACTCCAGTAATCCAAAAATACAGGTAAAACACAGGGCAATTTTTAGAAAAAAAAAACACTTCAGTAAGACTATATTGCCAACCTGCTAGTTAAAATATGAATCTTCATATGGTCAACCACAACAGTAGTTTACCTTTAAATAAACCCACTGAGGAAGGATTACATTATGAATTAGGACTTGGAAATTCTCTAAGGATATTCAACAGAGCTATAGAGAGAAATGCTTTCAATATTGAGTAAAAGCTGTTTTATTGAATGCAATTTGTTTTTTGTTATAAAATTTATATATGCGACTACTGCAAGAAATTACTTTAAAAAGTGGTTAGCTTATAATATAAATAGCTTGAAATTAAGGTGAGTGAAATAACTGCCTGGAAGCAATTTGTTTTATGGAAGTTTTATTTTAAGTAAATGCTAAATATTATAAATATTAGCAGAAAAACACATTTACCATATCTTGTATGGTACAAAAAAATTGCTTCTTGTTTCTGTGATTTTAGATCCCTCGTTAAGGAAACTAAATTGAGTAATCTGTTACTAGAGTTACATCCATATATCACGTTATTAGGCTTTTAAAATTATAGATGGTCAAATCTCATAACCAGCATTGGGATGGAAAAATCTAATAATTTAAAAGTTCTCACCTGTATTCAACAGTTGATTTAAATGCACATGTTAATCACTTATATCTTGAGTTTTTAAATAACTTCTCCATGACACACAAGTTGCATAGGTAATAAGTGAACATAAGACTTTATAAAATGGTACAAAAACATGTTTGAGTAAAGTATCAAATTTCTAAATTAATCAAGTAAGAGTTTAAAAAATTAGATAATTGGCAACATAAATTTTTAATCTGACACCTAAACTCTTAAATTCTTTCATAATTTCTGGCCTAGTTTTTAACTAATGCTTCAGTCTGTAAACATTTTTCTCCAACTCCTATTTGTTACAGGCAGTAAGCACAGACCCTGTCCCAGTTAAATTACACTACGACAAATCGCATGATCAGGTCTGGGTGCTGAGCTGGGGTAACATGGAAAAGACTTCTCCGACACTGCAGGTAAGTCCCTTTCAGTATATTTGAGCAAATAATGATCTTTAAATCTTTAGCTATCTCATTGGATATTTAACAATGATATCCTTTTAACAATGATGTCCTTCCACCTGAGGCCTGTACTTTAATCACATGTAGATCTGCACTGAAAAAGGTAAAAGAAAGTAGATTTTTCAGTAGTTTTTTTGAGTTGGAACTATTGTAGGTCATATTTATCAAAGGTTGGGTTTAAATACTAGAAAAATAGCCTATGATGACAAAGCTGATGCTGTTAGGAAAAACAACAATAAAAAACAAGTAAAAATTTACCTTCTAACAGTTTCCTAACTCCCTGCGAATTTTATAAGAATTTAAAAAATTTCCATTTCTCTTTTCAAAACAGGTCTGTAGGGTGCGGCACATGAAATGTAGACCAGGAGAGGTAGACAAAGTTTCAAAGCAGATCTCCATTTGTCTCCAAACACATGGCATTTCATTATTTGAGCACAGGCTTGTTTCTAATTGGGAAATATGTGGTGTCATTTGTGTGGAACTTGCTTCTGTCTTGAAGTTGTTTATGTGAGAACTTGACAGATGCAGAAAAAATATAGTATACATTTTGACAATGACTCTTTGGCACCATCTTTAGATTTCTGGAGTTATAAGTTTAAGAGGAGACAGAGAGAGGATGAGAAGGAATGTTTGGGCCTGGAAATGCGACTTATCTATTTCTCAAACCTCCTTGAGGTTATAGCACTGCCTTGTACATGTCTCTTCTTACAAAGTCCTAAGTCATTAACCTTTGGCCAGTTTTCAGTAAGTCTGTTAATGTGATTTTTAATTAATTGTCAGTACCAATACTTTCTAATGTTCTGGAAGTATTTTCAGCATTATAATATTTAACTTACAAAGAGCAGGTCTATTGAAATGAAATATTTTAAAGCAGCTATCAGAATTAATGGTTTACTTTATATTTCACTAGAAATGTGTGCCATTTGAAACATCTAAAATATGAGACGGTATTTCAGTTATCTATTGCTGCAAATCAAACCCTTCAAAACTTGAGGTCGTGAACAAAATTAAAGGGTGAGACACCGCTCACAGATTCTGTGGCTTAGGAATCTGGGCATTTCTGCAGGCAGGATCAGGGAGCAGTCACGTGGCTGCCATCATTTGCTAACAAGAGCTGGGAGGTCCAAAAGGGCCTCACTTCTGCGTCTGTTATGGGGTGGTCGTGCTCAGCTGGGAGCCATGTGTTTCTCGCATGTGCCTGCTCATCCGTGAGACTGGCATCTTCACAGGATGGTGATACCAGGTTACAAGACAGTGGAAGTCCCTAGGCCAGGAGCAATCTGGGCTCCAGGACTTACATAAGGAACTTCCACCGCAGCCTATTGGTGGAAGCAAGTTACACTCCCTGCCTGCCCTCAAGGGGATGGAGCAATAGCCAGTCCCTTGATGGAAAGAGCACGCTCTTCATTGTGGACAGCTGTTAGAATGATCTACCGCAATATGCTCATGGGCTCTAATTATTTGATATTTTGTATTTAAATATAATCTTGACAAGATAAATGGAACAGGTATGATTTAAAAATAAACTTTAGGCAAACATCTTTAATATCATACAGAAAAGTCTTTGTACAGGTATTAAGTAACTTTCCATACATTATGCAGCCATCTAAAAATGGATTCTTTTTTTCTGAATAATAATAAAAATATATGTTAATAAAGTTTAGTGAATTCTTAAAATATTTTCTGGATGGGAGTGAAAGCTAAGTGTCACACCTGAAAAAAATAAAATAAAATTTAGGAATAGAGAAGTGCTATTAAAATGATATATACAAGAATATTTATAAAGTGTATGTGTGTTTGTGTATATCTACATGTATATCTATATAGATGATGGATGACAGATGATATATAGATAAATAGATAGACAGACAGGCAGACAGAAAATGCAGGGTCTGTGGATCTGAGAGCAGGTCATTTCTTAACCATGGAGCCTGTTTGCGTCTATTCTCCAGCCCCTCCCCGTGGGGTTATGTGGTGAAGACTAACGTCACCATGCATGTTCAGCACAGTTGTACTACAGGAAAGGACCCTGAAAATATGTGTTTCTAAGTGTTTTTAGGCTGCTTGCCCATCAGCCCATCCTCTCCTGTGAGAGATAGAGATTATTACTTAGGAATATATACAAATCTTGACCTAGGAGAGGAGGGGCAGATCTGTACCTTGGAACGTCAATAATTGGATCAAAGGCCTTAAGTCTCTAAGTCTCTCAGGAGCAAAACACCATCTCTGGCTCCCAAGGCATTTTTGCTATGCTATCACCCTTTACCAGGTTTGCCAGTGCCCTTGCTTAGAAAGACCCGACTCTGCAAAAATGTCAAAATATTCCTGGATAATTGTCTCCCAGCAGGTTTATCAGGAAGCGTCCCCAAAGAAAATGGGATTTAAGATTTGTTTGAAAATGGACACAATTTTCCTTTGGAGAAATTGAATTCATCAAACCAAAATCATGGGCAAGCTCTCACTTATGCTAGAGTGTCTCTGTGCCATAATGTTGAAAGCTTAGATTGGAAAGAGAAATTGATGCTAGGATGGAAAAGCTAGGAAGTCACTTTGTTGCCCTAATGCCGTATATCTTATAATGGTACCCACTGACCCTTGAAGGAGCATAAGCATTTTATCAAGGATCAGAAAGGCCTACTTATATTCTTTCTTTGTGTTTTCCTTTTGATTATAAATAAATATATAAATCTTTGCCAATTATGAAGGCAAAATATATTATTTTCTGTGATATTTACAATTAATTAATAAAAACCCATGAACTGTCATTTTAGGTTTGTAAGACTGTGATTTTTCCAATTAGTGTTCCCAAATAAAGTCTCAAAGATTTATCATAGCTATTTCTCTTCTTTTTAAAAGACATCATGCCTGATAAAAAAATTTTTTTTTTCTAAAAATCATGAGACTATCATCTACACAGCTTTACAATTTCTATGTAATATCTTTTCAAATACACAGCAATTAGAGAAGAATTTATCCCCAGGAAACAACTTGGGATAAAGTCCTTAGATTTTACTATTGGTCAGGAAGTAGGCCAAGGCCAGCTGGGAGACAGGGGCTCTGGGTTTGCGAAAAGCATCACACATAGGGACACCAATGGCAGTATGCCTTTAGGAATGAGGCAGGGGTTGTTGAAAGATGGGGCCTATTGATTAATGAGCATCAGATCAATCTGTGCATCCTTGCATTTAATTGTCTCAGCCCTGAACTTGGCAATCCATCACTTCCTGCTCAATTCCAGCAGTGAGAAAGACCCAGAATAATCAGGGAACAAAGTCCAGATAGAGGGGAACTAGAGAAGTGGCACTGTGTTTCTTACAGCCTAGGACTATACCCATTACTCTGTTAATATAATAATTTTTTCTAAAATGTAGCCATTACAATAAAATGTCTATTATAATGACTACAATCCAGTGCCAACATTCTCACTAATATTCACTAATAAAATAGGTATAGTCGTCAAATACATTGATTCTCTCTTACTCTGAGCTTTTAGTTAAGTGGAGCCTTATGGTTGGTTCTGGCAAATGGGGTCTGTTGTGGATGGAAACATTCAAGGAAGTCAGTTTGTCCTTCAGTAAGGAATACTGAGTGAAATCAGTAGATATCCTGCCAAATCCTTCAGGGAAAGTAACATGTGTGAAGCAAAATCTGTATTTTCTAAGCTAATAAGACTTAAAGGTTTGTTTCTTGTTTGGGGGTTGTTGTCTTTTTTTTCCTGGTTTGTTTGTTTTCAACTGTAACATAACTGAGCATATCCAGATTTATAATAATTAAATCAACTTTTACTGAACATGGCGATTTTCAGTGAAACTCATAAATAAACTCACTTGGAAAAAAAATTAATATTTCAGAAAAAAACAACCCTAAAAATAAAAATGCTATTTACTTCTGTTATTAAAACAAAGGAAGAGACTTGGTTTGGAAAGAAGGAAGCCTGCTTGGCTTAGACAGTCAGTCGATACTTTAGAAAGTTTGATTTGGAGGCCATATGTAAAAAGGATTTAAAAGGGGGGAAAGGGCAGGAAAATGTTTTAAAAAGCTAACAGAACAATGGTTGTGCAGCAGAGACAATAGAAAAAAAAAATGTATTGACATGATAAACTTCGAAAAAAAACACCTGATAGAATTTGCTGCATAATAAGATATGAGGAATAAAAGTTTAAATATAGCTATCTTTTCTTGAATGGAAAATCAAAGTTTTATAAACCAATTAAGCTGAAGTTAATTATCAAAAGGTTTATATGCAACCAAAAAAGACCCTGAATAGCTACAGCAATCTTGAGAAAGAAGAACAGAGTTGGAGGGATCACTTTACTGTATATCAAACTATACTACAAGGCCATTGTAATCAAAACAGTCTGGTATTGGTACAACAACAGACATAAAGATCAGTGGAGTAGAACAGAGACCCCAGAAATTGACCTATGCCATTACAGTCAGTTAATATTTGACAAAGGAGGCAAGAGCATACAGTAGAGTAAAGACAGCCTTTTCAATAAATGGTGTTGGGAAAATTGGACAGGTACATGCAGAAAAAAAGAAACTAGATTACCAACTTACCCCATACACAAGAATAAATTCAAAATGGATAAAAGACTTAAATGTAAGTCAAGAAAACATAAAAATCCTGGAAGAAAACATAGGCAGTAAAGTCACAGACACCTCACATAGTGGAATATTCACCAATATATCTCCCAGGGCAAGAGAAATGAAAGAAAAAATAAACAAATGAGACTACATCAAACTAAAAAGTTTCTGTATAGCAAAAGAAATCAGCCTCAAAATACAAAGGAACCCCACTGTATGGGGTTAACATATTTGCTAAGGATGCATCTGATAAGGAGCTAATTTCCAAAGTGTACAAAGAACTCAAACAACTCCACAAGAGGAAGACAATCCAATTAAAAAATGGGCAAAGGACCTGAATAGACGCTTCTCCAAAGAGGACATAAGGATGGCTAAGAGATATATGAGAAAATGTTCAACGTCGCTAATCATCAGAGAGATGCAAATTAAAACCACAATGAAGTATCACTTCACACCTGTCAGAATGGCTTCTATCAACAAGTCAACAAATGACATGGGCTGGCGAAGGTGTGGAGAAAGGGGAACCCTAGTGCACTGCTGGTGGGAATGCAGACTGGTACAACCACTATGGAAAACAGTATGGGGGTTCCTCAAAAAATTAGAAATGGAGCTGCCTTTTGACCCAGTGATTCCACTCCTAGGAATATATCCTAAGAATCCTGAAACACTAATCAGAAAGGATATATGCACCCCTATGTTCATAGCAGCACAGTTTACAATAGCTAAGATCTGGAAACAGCCCAAGTGCCCATCAGTAGATGAGTGGATAAAAAAGCTGTGGGACATTTACACCCTGGAATACTATGCAGCTGTAAAGAAGAAGGATCTCATACCCTTTGGGACAGTATGGAAGGACCTGGAGAATATTATGCTAAGTGAAATAAGCCAGGCAGAGAAAGGCAAATATCACATGATCTCACTTACATGTGGAATCTAAAGAACATAATAAACTGGGGAACAAAATAGATTCAGTGACATAGAAGCATGGAACAGACTAAGGGATCTCAGAGGGAAGGTGGGGAGAAACTAACCAAAGAATTGATATACGTATATGCTTAACCCATGGACACAGACAATAGTGTGGTGAAGGCCTGGGGAAGAGAGTGGGTGCAGGGTGGAAGCAGTCAATAGGAACAAAAGGGACATCTATAATATTTTCAACAATAAAGATAAATTTTTAAAAGGCTGGTGTGGCTCAGTGGTTGAGGGTTGAACCATGCATCATGAGGTCGAGGATTTGTTCTCTGGCAGGGGTGTGCTGGAGTGGGGGGGCAGCCAATAGATGTTGATGGATTGATGTTTCTCTCTCTCTCCCACTCCCTTCCTCTCAAAAATTAATAAAACCATTTAAAAACCAATTAATGATGAATAGTTGGAAAGAACAAACCTCTGATTAAAACTTACTTAAATCTGTTATTTTCAATTTATAGGAGAAAAAAGTTTTATAATATTTTATCTCTTCTGGAATTTTTATGATCTAAAATATTTCATATAATTTATTTTGCAGCTTTACTGCTATGCTTCCCACTCTGTTCCATAGATGAGGCAGTTGTACATCAATCATACCTCAACAGAGCTATTTTTAAAAAAGAAAGAAAGCTAACATCTTATTTACATATGTATGCTTGCTTTTATTTTTCTCTTTATAGAAAGTTAAAATTTTTATAATACAGTTGTTTATATGTATATTTATTTTATACTTTAAGCAGGGACTGTTCAAGACAAATCATTTTCTTTTTTTTATTTCTATGTAGCAACAGAAATGTCTATGTTGAAAATAAGCAATTATAGAATTGCAATTTGCTTAATAATATACTAATTTTGAGGGTGGCAATAAAGAGCCCGTGCCAGAGATTCTTTCTTGTCTAGATAAACAGAAAGCGGAGACTAAGGGAGTGCGTTGCCAAGTCCTAACCGGGGTTTGCTCTCGTAGGTGATCACGCAGGCCGGTGGCAACGTGCCGCACCACACCATCCACACGCAGCCCGTGGGAAAGCAGTTTGACCGGGTGGATGACTTCTTCATTCCCACCACGACACTGCTCATCACCCACATGAGGTAAGTGCTCAGAGGAGCGCTCGGCTGTAGACTTCTCTCCTCTTTGACTGAAAGCCCGTGACAGACCCTTCAATTACACAGCAAACACACAAAAGTGCACATGATTTAGTTTTGTCTCAGGTGCTTGATGAACTTTTATTCATCAACATTAGTGATGAATTTCCTGTCATATATTTCTTCGTAAGCCTAATAGAGAAGTGAATTGATAAAGATAGAGTTGCAGTTTTAAATCAGTTTTGCAGTGATTATTTTTGCCAATGCTCCCTACAGTCGTCTTAGGCTTTTGTAAAATGCTGACATCTGTACTTGACAAATGAAAGAGTCACTCTCACAGAAATCTATTCAATGCATTGTAATAACATTTTTGCATCGCTTTTTGCCTATTTAGAAATGAATATAAAATTGTATTAAGAAGTACGGTTAGGTTGAAATAAAATGTTTGCGGTCTGCCCTTTGAGAAAACACGCTGCTGGCACGTTCTATCTGCGTGTGTTTACAAGCGGTGAAAAAGTAATAGTTTCTAGTGACATCACTCCACAGTTTCATGGAAGCCGTTTAAATGCTTAAAAGGGGGAGGCTTTGGATATATCACAATGTCTAGTATTAGGTATCTTAATAATTTATTGAAAAAAAAACTTAAAAATATTGCTTAATAGTGTTAGTGAATCTGAACCAAACTAATTTTTTGATCTGTTTGTCAAGTGAATTCTCCCGAGGGGAAGCTGCTCCATCAATGTTATATGAGCCATTATCTGATTCTTGTGTGTATTTGTTTTCCTGCATTAAGTTGAAAATTATCTCATCAAAAAGTAGGAGCTGTAAGAATTCTGAAAGAGCGCAAAATTCAACTTGCAAAAATAAAAAGGGAAATTAATAAATCAGAATTGTGACTCACAGTCAAGACATTTTATATAAACTGGTTTTTGTGCTGCCAGTATGTTTTCAAAGAATTTAGTATATTTCTCAAGCAGTTGACCATTATTTTCAGAATGCTTGCTATGTGCTCAGCAATAAAGTGATTAAAAACCATAAAATCCTATGACAATTATTACATGTTTATATGGAAAATAAGTAGAACTGAAAAGTATTTATATGCATCAAAGTGATAATTTTTAAGGTCTGGCTGCAAACACTATAATAGTTTGGAGGTTAAAGAGATCAGCATACGAACTGAAGATGGTACCACTGGAGATGTTACCTAAAAAAAATATATGTTTTTATACTTATTTGATGAAGATAAAATTTTATTTAATTGGCATTAAGTGTTATGATTAATAAATATTCCTTTGCTATTTTCACATGGTTGATAAATTTTTAATAATCAATAATTTAATATGAAACACTTGTACCCCATTCTCCCATTTCCTATTACTCTATTTAATTAATCAGCTTTGTTTTTTTGTTTTTTTTTTTAATGCACTATTAATGCAGTTATTTAGAGCAAAATCCCTGTGGTTATGAAACCAATAGGTTATTAGTGTATAGGTTTAGGTATTTCTTTTACCTTACAACAAGTGAATTGTATCATGGTAAAATAGCTCCCAGAAACAGTTTAACTTTGTCTGGATGCAGTAACAGCTGTATGTGTGTGTACTTCTGTGTTTGTGTGTATAATTGATATGCTTTCAGAACACAGCATCTGTTTAGGGTCAACATGACTACTACCTGGCTGGAGATGGAGCAAATAGTAATTACAACATCCACATAATGTGAACACATATAAGGCAAAATTGTATTTTAGTTATTTCTATATATTATGAGAAACATTGAAAAGTATGCTTTAGGATATTTTTTAATGTTTTTATTCCCTTTAGGGATGTATAATGGAATGAGTGAGTGTTTTGCCAATACTTGTAAGAATACTAAATTAAATTATAGCAAACCTACCTGCAGATAGATCCCATTTTAATGAATGTGAAGGATCCAATTTCCTATTGCACTTCAAAGTAATTACTCCTGTTACTAAAGAGTAAGATTAGCATGCATTTACAAAAACAAACAGTTAACTATGTAAAGTATTTTAACATAATGAGGATTTATCCCACATCAGGAAACCCTGAGGGACAGATAGGGTCTTTTCTCCTACCAATTTCATGTATCATATTTTTCTGACCAAATTCCACATGTGTTTAACTAGGTGTTGCTGAGATTGATCTTTTTATGAATTGTGTTTTTCAGAATTTGAGACCATTTTCTCACTGTTACACTTGGCATACATTTCCAGGTCAATCAGAAGGCCTGACACAGAATGTGTTTTTAATTAGTATTAGTTTTCTTCCTCTGACCTCTCTTCACATTAATCTGTTTTTTCCTCTGATGGCAACGCCCTCATTTCAAATAATTTATATCTCCCATGTCTGAAAAGCTCCTGGACACGTGTCAGGATTTTATATCCTTGGTGCCTAAAAACCTGTAGGCACTTAATTCATGTTTCTCCTAGGAACAGGGATAAAGAAGGAAGAAAGTACTGCTCTGTTTCCTAAACCAGAATATATAGTGTCTGGGGAAGAGCAATATATCTTATACACCTCACTGCATTTCTCAGCAGGTAACACAATATCAAACATGCAGCGAGCTCCGAGCTCAGCATCGGGAGCACATGAATTGTGAATTGTGTGGAAGCAGCAAGCAGCAGTAATGAGAACTTACACCTCCTGTCAGACAGACCTAAGCCTCAATGTCCCAGCAACCCCATTTGCCATTGGCTCCTGTGGCATTTGCCAGCTTACTTCATTTTTTCCCCTAAGGATTGGCATAAAATAATGTTTGAATATTAAGTTGATCATAATAGTTGTCCAGACTACTCATGATCTACACTGGAGCAGGGAGTCCCCTGAGAGTAGTTACAATTTTGCAGTAAGTCCCTATTTTTCCCTTTTTGGGTTTCTTCTCTTTTTTTCTCTCCACTTATTTTTTTTCATTTATCTGTGTCTATAATTCTTAACTTGTTTAATCTGGTCTGTAAATTATATCAAGATTTGAGAAATTCAAGAGAACCAAAATCTCTGTGTAAATTTACATTAAAAAATAAACTGGTAGTTAGAAAAAAAACAAACCTAATCAATGTTTGCAAGAGCATTTGAAATTCTCAGCACTTTAAAAACCTTTGAGAACCTAATTGAGGTCCCTTTTCAATGGCCTAAGGAATTTGAATTTTAGGAAACTAATTCTACCATTTAAAAAATATTTGAGAATGAGCGCCTGGTCCCACCCACTCATTCAGCTCCTCACCTGAATTCCATCCCACGCCCTGAGCCTCACAACTTATGCCGCATGCACTTATTCCTATTTTTTACTATAGAGTAAGGGCTTATTAGTGAAAATACCTCATTTTGATTTTATTTCTACCTTCCTTCTCCATAGCAATCAGATTACCTGAGCCCTAGGCTAGGGATAAACAAAATACATCAATGCTACCTACTCTATGTTTGATCTAAATCAAAATGGTCTTTGATATTGTAGTGTTCTGGTTATTGGACCAAAAGTGTGTCCCTGGCTTCCTCTCTCTTAAATATGAGTGCTTGTCCAGGACATAACGCAGAAAAACTCCAGAGCAACACCCAGCCATTCTTTAGACACGCGCCTGTGAGCCCACTTGTGGCTAGGATCAACTAAAATTCCTGGGAGATGAGAGAGGTTGCATTACAATCCTGTCTCCCCAGTAGTTCTGGTTACTTGCTGAGTTTCTGAAAGGGAATAAATAAATACTTATTGAGTTTATTTTTAAAGGTTATTAAAAGTCTATAGCAGATTTTTGGCTTCTTATTGAATTCATTGGCGAGACACTGGTTAACAAAATTAT
The DNA here is from genome assembly GCF_054644295.1 of Miniopterus natalensis. Taxonomy (NCBI): domain Eukaryota; kingdom Metazoa; phylum Chordata; class Mammalia; order Chiroptera; family Miniopteridae; genus Miniopterus; species Miniopterus natalensis. The sequence goes on from NC_142084.1 coordinate 48,810,508, forward strand.
GTAGGTTTTAGGTGCACAATTCTACAACACATCACCTGTACACTGCGTTGTGTGTGCACCACCCAAATCAAGTCTCTGTCCATCACCATTTATCCCCACTATACCCTCCACCACCTTCTCTCACCCCGCCTCCACTGTGTGTGAGTCCCTCCTCCCCAATTATTTACGGAAAATTTAAATTACTTAAAATTTAGTTAATAATGATTTTCTGATGCTTATTGAAATATACTGATTCAAATCACTATAATTTTATGGTTTTTCATTTTTAAGTAAGAATAAACACTTTGTATCATTTGTTTTGTTAATTTGAGCAGAAATAGTTCCACTGAATATTTAATACATGATGTATATTTTACATTTGTAATTCATTCCACATTTTAGTTAACTGGCAATATATATTAATTAGGCACTCTTTTTCACACTTGCAGTTAATAGATAATTTTCTTTAAAAACCTTAAACTTCAGCAAGTAATTCAGAAATCCTGAATTATAAATCTAAAATTAAAGAGATTATCCAATGCAAAAAAAGTGTGTTTTTTAATGACATGAGAAATATAATTTTCTTATATGAAGAATTTCAACTTGGAATTTGTTTCTATATAAAAAAATATCTGGGTAAGTAATATTAAAATAAATTGTTAAAATGAATATACATGTATAATTCTCAGAAGAATCAATTATGTCTATTTAATTTATAAAAATTAAAATAATAATTCATTATTTTTAAATCAGAAGCACTCTACAAATGTAAAGCAAAATGTTTCATTATTCTACTTATAATTTCTACCCAAAGAACTAAGTTATTAAAATATCATTACATGTAAATAGACATATTTAAATAATATTATAGTTCTACTACTCTTAAATTTTTTATGCTATGGCTAATACATGGGGGATTTAGTAGTTTCTGTTATCATTTTTTTAATTAGCAAGATATTAAAAAGTAATCTGAAACTACATTTTTTTTTTAAAATGGTGTTTTACAATGGTTGTATTACAATGGTTGTGTTAAATTCCAAAGCAACTAAACTTTATAAAGAACACTTTCATAATTGATTGCTATAGTTTTGGTACCATTCTGAAGAGAAAAAATTAAATGTTGATTTCTTGTCATGATATGTGTATAGATTACAACTTTCTCTGCAGGTACTACTAGAGATGGTATACAAGGAATGAAAAACAATTGGTTTGCACTAATTTATCATGTTACATATTTTTTTAGTTTTGTATAGAGATTAGGGGGGTGAGGATAACTGAAAAAATAAGAGAAGCTACGGAGATGGCAGATGTCCAAGCAGTGAGTGATGAAATGTTTTCATGGAACCTCCCTTGAAAAATTTTTGATAATTCTTCCAAAGAATGATTTATTTTTGGTTAATGGGGGATAAAAATGAGAACTACACGGAGGCCAGTGTAGTGTGGAGATGGGAAATTTGATACAGGTTAGTGCAGGATTCCAAGAACACCACAAAATACAAGCAAACAAAAGCAAGAATCAGCAGGTGCCTTTGTTAGAGCTTTTGACTTGTTAAGAATAAAAATAGTTGGAAGGTAGACAAGAGGATAGCAGAAAGATATTTTTACCTAGGATACAGCTAACCTTTGGACTATTTAGGGCTATAAGTAGATATTGTTTAAAATTTTCATTGACTGACTCCTATCTTTGATACAATTTAAAAACAGGTGCCACTTAATGAGCAAAGATGTATTTATAGCCTGACCCTTGAAACATCTGCAAATCAGGCTTCTTCCATCTTTAGTCCCCTCTCAAGTTAGAGTGCTACGAGAGACAAAATTAATCCCATCTAGTCAAGCATGCCCATGTCATTTGCCACCGAGGATACTTGTAGTAAATGGAAGAAGGAAATTACTTCTGATTTACATACTACTTTAGGACTAGTCCTATAAGTAGGAAGGGAAGGTGCCAGCTTAGGTGGTACTATTTAAGATGCTTTGAAAGGCTGGCCTGCCCTTTAAGTCACCCCCAACCACCATTCGATTGTGTTGCTTAGAATTTCAAACTCCTCCTCTTGTTTCTTTAGGTTATATTTCTCTAGAGATCTACCTTTAAAATGCTCCTATTTGAGAGAAAAATAGAGCAGTAAGGAAATTGATATCTTTATTATTGTCATTTTTCTTCATGGGTTGATTGGTTGATTATGCGGTGTCTTAAAATTAATGTTTATAGTTGAGAGAGAGAGAGTGTGTGTGTGTGTGTGTCTATTATTTCAATCGATAATTACATGAGAAGCAATAAGATGAACAGAGTAGATCTGTAAATCACAGTGACAGGGAGACCTTGAAAGCAACAGGCAGTTTTATAAAAACCTGAAAATGCCAGTTTCCACACTTTTTCCCCTCTCTCCACTTAACTTGCTGAATAAAATAAGCAAATAAAGATACAAATAATTTTTCAAAAATGTCTTTTTAACATTCTTCCCTTTCTCACCACATACCCACCCCTAGATGATGTTAATGTTGAATGAATATCTCAGATTGGCTAATTCAGGAATTCTGTGGAAAGTGGGCCATAGTGTTATACTTCAGTTTGGATGAGTTGGAGGCACTCTTTTAATACCCTCAACACCAAATGAGTGTTATTGGTGAAAGGGCATAAGAAAGTTACCAGCGATTGGACCTCGGTTCAGCAACCTCAGTATTTGAGTTCTGGCTAAGAAATAATTCAGAACCAAGACTTAAACACAAGCAAAAGATTATTTAGAAAGTCACTGAGGTAGGAGAAGTGAGCTGTGGAGGAAGTGAGCCGGCTGGGCCATGTGGGCTCAGGAAACAAGTTACAGAGGCAAAAGAAGGACCCTTGGAGCTTAGGAGAAGGAAAGGCAAGAAGACACACTTAAAGGAAGAAGATGCTGGCAGAAAGAAAGAGAGGGAGAGACATTTCATGCTGGATAAAGAAGGGGGTAGGGAAAGGCTTGGGTGGAGATTTTAGGGGAGAAGCTCAATAGAATGCTCAGCAGCTTTCCAAGTGTGTGGTCTCCAATGATTGTTCGGCACCAGGGCAGGGGGTCCTTACTCAATGCAGCTGATCCTGAGGTCAGCCGTGTTGCTTATCTGGTTTTTTTGCTTTTCTGGGTCTGAAGCTGACACACACCTGAGGCCTAGATGTTATCTCTGATTTGACCAAAACTCTGTCTCTGTGGTCAATAGACCGGATGCTTTGTTCCTAAGATTATTTGATGTGGTTCAAAACCTCGTACTCCTGAGGGCTTAACGCTTGAGGGCTTAATGCTTGCAAGGGCTTTCATGGGAGTCATAGGAGGCTATTCTTCGGCCCCCTTGTTCTTCCTCTAAGGGGTTCTACCACATGACTAAGGACTTGCTAAGGGAGGGAAGGTCACCCTGGGGTCAAGGTCCTTGTTTTCTCAGTTTTGCCCGTTGCTACGTACCCAGGCTTTCCTCCCCAATCACCCTCAGTATCTGGCCTATCATTCTTGCTCTTCTCATGCCTGTCTAACTGCCTATGCAGAGTGTAATGGAAGAGTGTGTATGTTATGTGTCATTGAATCTGCTCCAACGTCTGGTGACCCTGTAAATGAGAAAGGTTCACAATGTCCTGTCCTCAACAGCCCTGCTCAGCTCCTGCAGACCCGTGCCTATGGCTTTTTTATGGAATCAATCCATCTCTTATTTGGTCTTCCTCTTTCCTTCTGCCTTCTATTTTTTCCTAGAATTTTTGTTTTTCCAAAGAACCCTGCCTTCTGATGGGCCCGAGGTAGAACAGGTTTAGAATGTAAGAGTGCTTGCAGTCAAATGTGACAGTAAGGAGCTAAGGGTTTATTCCCTTTCAGATTTGTCATAATCCAGACAGACAATGGCTATGGCTCCACTGCCAGAGACCAAGAAAACTGAAAAAAGTAGCAGGCACCATTCTGGCAGTCTTAAGAGGAGTCTATAGCACTCCTTTTCTGTTATAAATTACAGCAAGAAAATGATTAAGACAGGGTTGGGTTTGATATATGTTTCCTTAAAGCTTCTCCAAGGGAAAAATAAACATTCTGTGAAAGTGAAAATAAAGTATATCATTCCCCCTCATATTTTATCAAATCTGTTAAAGCAAAATTATATATATATGGCTAGTCATATATCAAAACAACTCTGCACTTGTGACTTGATTCACGGACAGGCCAGGTGTATCGAGATACAATTTCAGCACTAAAATTATCTGGTTGCATTGAAATCCTAGCACATCAGAAATTGAAAATATCAATTATTCAATTAACTTTTAGGAAAAATATACTCTTAGGATAATAAGCAGCAATTGAAATCATTGCAAAAATTGATTCTTAGATAAAGATCTCACAAAATCACAATTCAGTGAAATTTAATATTTTTCTTACATTCATACTTATACGCTAATTCCTCCCACAATGAACTAACAAAAAAATGATTCCAAATATCCCAGGAGCCAGAGGCCTTTCTATCTATATTCTCTCAAATAGTGAATATATGAAACATTTATAAAGTCTGAAACTATGACCTCTTTCCCTAGTTTCTTTGCTTCTTCATTCCCTCTACTGCACGTAAACACTAACTCTGGATTGTCAGGACTTCCTATCTGCTGGGATCCTTACCTCCCTAGAGCCTAAGGTCTACTCTTCCTGAAAAAAAGAACGTTCATAAATAGTTTATTAAACAAAATGTATATGTATACTTTTACTAGTGAGTATGCACATACAATACAAATCATTGTTGGTAAACCTTATATTGGTGCAAAGCTTCTTCTACATAAACACTCGATAACTTTCTTCACCTTATTTCTAAAAGAAGTAAACACACCGTACCCTTCAGGCTTTGATCTATAATGCCATTCTTCTTTTTCATTATGGTTACTGGATTTGTCTTTATTTTAAGCAGTACTTTCAACCTTCATTACCATATTAGTGCAGCCCAACATTGAGTGTAAAATATTTAGACAGAAAATCACTGAGTGCTTAAAGCCAAGTATTGTATGTTTGTGCTCAGCTTGTTATCTTGATTACATCTTGAGTTAGAGAATCCTGTCTGCCTCCTACTGGGTCCTGCATTGACAGGGCTCTGAGCCTTATAAGAAAAGAGCCTATGCCCGGCTGGTGTGCCTCAGTGGTTATCATCCACCCAGGAACCAAGAGGTCACCACAGTTCAATTCCCAGTCAGGGCAGATGCCCGGGTTGCCAGCTCAGTCTCCAGTAGGGGTCACGCAGGAGACAGACTAACGATGATGGTTCTCTCTCCTTGATGTTTCTATTTTTCTCCCTTCCACTCTCTCTCAAAATCAATAAAAACATATTTTGTATAAAAGAAAAAGAGCGTAGTGCCCAAAGTGGATGAACCAAATAGGCTAGCACCTCTTTCAACAGAATATCACTTAGTCATATCAGTAGCCTGCATTTGCTATATAATAGTTTTGTTGTATGGGGAAATGAGGTTGGATTTACAGAGCAAGTTATATTCAAAACATAGAGATTTCATTATTTTAAAAAAGGAAAAGTTTTGTGCAGGTATGATTACTAGACATCAAGCTCTAGGATTTAATAAAGGCTCCAAATAGATTGATACGATAGCATTTTTCACTGACAAAATCAATGAAGCACTAATGACATAATTTAGACACTTTACAGTGCAGATCTGCCTCCTGAGTTTTATTATGCAAAGTAAAATAGCCCTTGTGTCTTCTCTCAGAGGTCCTTGTGCTAACTCATCAAAGTGTTCAGTAAAACATAGGGCCATCGATTTGATAGAATCCAGTAATCTTCTTAGGAGACAGCAAGTTTCTAGGTACTTTTTTTCCTTTGTCACATACGATTTTGGTTTTTGCTGGAAATGGTATTTCAAATTTACTTTACCCTAAGCAGGTAAATGATATGGTTGCACAGATTATTTGTCTCTTCACTTAGTAATGTCAAACAATGGTCATTGACATCAATTGACATCCAACAGGAATCCCCCGTTTTGGGGTGCAGTGAAGGTGGAGACTTTATTCAGTGCAGAGCTGGGTATAGCACGCCTATGAAACAGCACAGCTGCGGAACAGCTCAGTAGTGTTACAGCTCAATTATTAACAGCAAGGCTGTGGAAGAACATGGACCTGCAGCAAACATGAGGTGGTCCTCACGTGAGGCCCATCTCTGGCCAGACAGCTTAGCTCAGCTCTGCTCCACTCTGGCCCACCTACACAGGACAGCTCACTTTGCTCTGGTCTCAGGAGACGTCTCCAGTGTATTAGCTCCAGCCAAGTAAACACAGTCCTAGATGGAAAGGGAACTCCTTTGAGACAGAGGAGAGCTGACTTATAGAGAGAGAAGCCCCCACCCCTGGCCCCTGACTGGTCCATTCTCATGCAAATGAGGGCTCCAAATCCAATTCAAACAGTTTGATTGGTCCAAAAAGCACTGTTCCAAGTGGAGAGAATGGAGCTGTTCTGATTGTTCGAAACAAGATGCTAATGAGGATACAGATCCAATTGGACAGGGAAAGTCTCAGTCTTACTGTTGAAATAGGGTTCCAGAAAGTGCTTCACAAGGATTGGCTCCGATGGCAGGAACACAGTGCAGGTGGGAAGTTCTGTGCAGGCAGCAGGCAGTTTAATTCAGGCGTTTCCCTGACGTGTGGCTAGCATGAGTGCCTCTGTTTAGCAAGGGCTGCTAGGCTTTGTCAATAAATTTGAGCCCATTTATCCACCAGGAGCCCTTCCCAACAAGAACATTCATTCTTTGGGTCAACAATAGTAAAAACAAACTCAGATAACAATTAAGATGAATAAAGAAAACATCAAAAGTAAAGATACAATGCAATATATCATAAGAAAGGAGCAGAACTCATCTTTAAAACTTAAGCAGTTTCTTATATGAATTTCATGTGCATATCACATAACCTATTTTATACATATATTTAATAGATTAGACTGTAATATTTTGATACAAGCATATAAAGCATTAACTAGTTCTCATAAAACATGTACACAAAGGAATAATGTATATTGAGGTTTCTAAATCTATCTCTAAGTGGGTATATTATTTTTCTGTTGAAAAAAGATGATATATTTTACCATGGCATCTTCTTTTATGTACTCATGAATTTTTCTAGATGAAATGTTTTATTAAAATGCTAAAACTTTAAATACAAGTATAATAACAAAATTCCATTTTGAATGAAATTCTCTTACTGTAGCTCAATAGAGCAACACTATTAAATAAATGATTTTATCTTTGAGAACACAGCATAAATTAATAATAATAGTCCATAGAACATTTTGGAAATGTTCTGTGACTGTGGCTAAACACACACACACACACACACACACACACACACACACATAACTTTACAATTTTGTTTGACCGCTTTTCAATTTCATCTGGCAAAGTTAATTTAAAATTAATGGTGGTAGTAGGTAGTGTCTTTAGGTTAACAACATTGGTGGCACTGATATTCTCTATCTTTACAATAATTTGAGGTTCTAAAATTATTCACTCTGAATCCTCCTGAGTTAATATTTTGTACTGTTTTAGCTTAGTTGTACATCTGTAGATGTAGCCTCACTATAGATATCCATGTAGGGGAAAAAAAGGTTATTGTGAGTCAATCAAAGCATATTTGGACAAATGCATTACTTTATTTATTTATTGTTAATATAAGTAAATTATTTATATATTTTATTATTAAATTTATTGGGGTGACATTGGTTAATAAAGTTATATAGGCTTCAAGTATACAATTCTATAATGCATCATTTGTATATTGTATTATGTGTTTACCACCCAAAGTTAAATTTTCTTCTGGCACCGTATATTTGACCCCATTTACACTTTACTACATCCCTTCCAGCCCCCTTCCCTCTGGTAACCACTATACTTTTCTCTGTATCCATGAGTTTTTGTTTGTCTTCTTTGTTTACTTGTTGTTTAAATTAAATCAAGAATGCTCACTGTTAACATTCGTTTGTTACTTTATGGTTATGGTGTTGTATCTTTTGCTTCTCTTTTTAAAAAAGAAATCATGCAGCAAAATGCAGGTTTTACAGTTCTTTAATATTTGGTTCAAGCAAAACTAAAGTACATAAAAAGGATGTTAGTGAGCCTTTAAAATTAACTGTAAAAGAGAAACTCACCAAATTACTAAAAATATAGAGAAACTGCCTATTAAATTTAACCTGCCATCAGTCGTGAATAGAAATATTTAACATAACCACATGTGTGTATTAGGAATATTAGGCAACAGATCTCAAACTGGCAGGGTTTTATCCCTTGGTGTATACACCAGCATGATGTAACATACACATCCCACATAATAAATCAAAGCAGACAGCTTCAAGGGAAATAAAAATGACATTTGCCTTAACTACTAGTTGAGTTAGTTATGCTTAAAATCTCTTCTGTATTTGTTTAGGTTCAGTTAATTTTTTTCTACTATGGAAAATTTACTGTCTTATATTTCCTTTTATTTATTTATTATTTTTTTTTGAGGGGGAAGAGATAATGAACTATATATATATATTTTTTTCTATATTGACAACTAATTTTCATGAAGGAAAAAAAAAAGTACATTGCCCTGGCTGGGTGGTGCTTTATGAGTGTCATCCCATAAAGCAAAATGTTTCAGGTTCCAGCCCAGATCAGGGCACATGCTTAGGCTACAGGTTCTACCCCCAGTCAGGACATGTGCAAGAGGCAAGGCATCGATGTTTTTCTCTCACATTGGCTTCTCTCTCTCTCTCCCCCTTCTCTCTCTAAAATCAATTAAAAAATATTCTCAGGTGAAGATTAAAAAGAAACTTACAGTAATTAATTTTTTGTGATAACATACAAGCTTATTTTTATGCTTAATGTAATTTTGGATACATAAATATAGCTTTTAGTTTCTTTGAAACAAAAGGGAATTAGGGTTTGCATATTCTATGAAAATAGTGGCTGCTGTATGTAACTAAGCTAAGAAAACCTCAAAATAGCTTAGGCTTTTCCCCCTAATAATATAAATTGAGATTATTCATCAATCTTGATTGATAAAGAACATTGCTTATATTTTAAACTAGTTAAAGAATATATTGCTTAAATTCTGTTTAAACACTTAGTTGAATTAATATCAAATACATAGAATATTCTGAACCACCAAAGAATTTTTCATTAGAAAAACTTACAAAACTCATTTAATTAAAACATGAAAATAGATCATTAATTTATATAGGAAAGTGGTGCTAGGAAATATTTTTAATAGAATATGGATACATGTATCTTTACATTGGCTAAACACACCTTCCCAATTTCTTGCAAACAGCCTTATTTGCTTGCCAGTTTTGACATCAAAAACCTCTACATCCATACTGATAATTATTCACAGTAGGAAATAACAGAATCTAAGAGATTTTGAGCACAAATGATTTTGTTGAGAATAGAAGTGAAGTGGAATAGAAACCATTTGGCAACAGTCATCTGAGATGTACATTATTATAATAACTTAGCATTTTACATTTTGTGAATTTTCAAAAGGTATACTGTTTGGGTATCATTATCAGAATCCTTATGAAAATAGAGATTACATTAATCTATGTATTATATTTTTCTTTTTCTGAGTCTGACCTGCGCCCTGCCAACATAAAATTTATATTGAAAATCCTTTAAAGATACTGCCACTTAGCTAATTTTAAAGGTATTCATTTTACTACCTTTTACTATTTTAAAATACTTGAAAACACTTCTTGAACTACCATATTTTTAGATTTGCAGAAATAGGATAAATTATATTTATTCTTCTGGTTAATAAAGTCATTATTAAAATTTCAAATTCATCAAGGAAACATTTTTCCTATTGTATTTATATAAGTGAAAAATAATAACATTATTTTTTATTGGAAGTCTACAGTGTACAAAATTTAAAGAGATTCACTTTTTTATTAAAATAAGTTCAATGATTTCCTAAGTCACACAGAGAAAAATGGAGCAGCTTTTTGAGAAATTTACTTGAAATACAGGCTTTCCATATCATTTATTCATATTGTCTAACAGAGTTTCATCATTAGTTTTCTAACTTTCTTCTTGTCCTACATAGAATAGTCATTTTAATAATCCTCTATAATTTTATTTTAATATAGAAGCTAAAGTCTGAGTTTATAAAGTCAAGCCTGAGTTTATTGTACCATTTACATGCCTTCAGATTGTATTGCTTAGTTGTAGTTTTTTCTTATTACCCCCATTATTATATAATACGTTAATAGTAATTAAGAAACATTGAGCACTTACTCTGTGGCGGACACTGAGCTAAGAATGTTTTATGCACTGCCTCATTTAAAACTAGCGCCTACATTAACTTTTATCCCTATTTTACATATGCTGAATTACTTACCTAATAAGTGTTGGAGCCAGCTATGAACTCAGTTCCGCCTAAATTCAGTGTCTTAGCACTTCGTCCATTACACTCTTTTGAAGTCTTTTTTCCATTTTCAGAGTTCACAACCTGATGACTGATGTGCTCTACAAGTTAGCCTGAGCTCACCTTTAAAACATTGCCTTCCCTGGCTTTTATGTACCTCTGCTACAATAAAACTCAACACCTCACCACAGACCTATACTATGTTTTCTTGCCTTTCTGCAGTTGTCTGCAGAACACCTTGCTTCTTCATTGTCTGCCTAATACACCCTTCAAAGCTTATCTCAAAGCCACCTTTCCTAAAATTTGCTGTAATTTCCCTAATTGGAGTCCCTTTGGCATTTTCCATTTTCATTATTTCTCATTTGTAGTTTAGGCTCACACAGACCTAGATTGGAAACTAGCTCTTCAGCTCCTTGGAGGCCTTTAACACAGCATTTAATATCGCTTAGATCAGTTTGATTTTCCTATTCCAAAGGTAAATGATTTCAGAAGGGACAGAGGAAAAATATGGTGTGGTGTCTACGGTTTCTGCAGAGCCTGCAGTAATGTTTTGCTGTCTGCTCATGTCTGACTTCATCAGATCTGTTTATTAATCTGTTCCTCTCCAGTCTCTCACACAGCCCCAGGCTGAACTCCCTTACTTGTCACCTTGCTAATGCAATGAACTCCTTACTGTTTTTCCATACTTCTCATTTTCTCCACACTTCAAAATTCACCAAACAAGAACCACTGATTCCTCTTCCTAAGTTTATAGCTATGGTGATACAACTTGACGTTAGTAAGAAAAAAAACGTAATATATTTCTTATTGCATATTCATTAAATCCAAACCGCATGAGCCCACCTCCTTTAGCAGCCTTGGCTCTTAAAACTGACCTACACATATCTTATGGTCCAGCCAATGTAAAGCTGGGCAGTCCCCATACTTTCCTGCTTCCACTTAACTATATACTTTGTCTAAAGTGTTTTTTCTGATTCTGCGTTAGATCTCTTAATTTATATCAGACTCCTGGCTGAACTCAAATGCACTCTAATTCATGCAAGTTTTTCTATTCCTGTGTCATGTATGAGCACTTAGTAAATATTTGTTTAAAAATAATGCATTTAGTCATGTTTCTCTGAATGTCTGCCTGGCATGGTGATTCTGTACAAAAGGAAAAAGTGCAGTGAGCTAAGTCCCAGTTTGTAGCTTCCTGAAAACTCCATCGCCTTAGGTTCTGTGGAGCCAGGGAGTTGCCCCTTATCAACCGATTGTAACACCGTATGGAGACAGCTCAGTTTGCAGATATTTGGATCACTTGAGTCAGCTCAAGAGTAACACCAAGCCTGTAGGATTGCCATCTGCAAGTTTTCTCAGAGTCCTATAAATTATAACAGTTATAGATGGGGCCACTTATTTATTCAATGTGAGCATCTATCTCTATGGCTTATACAAATCCACATTTTCTCTAAGTGCTGAGAAAATTTACTAGGTCTTTGTTCAAAGGGAAACTTCATATTTCATTTAAGATTTGACTAGAACTTGTGATTGAGCAAAACCTTGGACCTTGGGAATATTATAATTCTTCTAAGGTTTAGAGAACCTACTTCTTTCTCTCTCAGGTAGATTTTATTATAAAGCTCCTGGATTATTTGCTTGAGGTTTATGTCTTTCCTGTTATTCTAAAAATGCTCTAGAGACATTTACACAGTGATTTTTTTTTCTGGTTGAAAGCAATGTATATTGGAGTAGATATTTTAATAGGTTTCTTGGTTTTAATGTAGTATCAACGTAGTTTACAGCAATGTTGAATAATTGGTAAGCTTTATAAATGAGTTAGATAGAAGCCTACCTAACCCAAAGCTCATATTTCTAAAATGTATTTCTTTCTTTCTCCAACTGAAATGTTATTATTTCCACGCCAGTGATGAATTCCTGGACATGAAATTCAGAAAGTTTGTCTCAACTTTTCTTCTTCTTTTTAAAAAACATATACATATATGTTGACAGTGTTACAGATTTATTTCTTTTTTAAGTGGAACTTACCAAATTATAACACAATGAAGAACAATATCATCAGCAGTTGACACTCAGTTTATTTATTAATAACTTAGAAGGCTCAGCAAGCCTTGTTTATTTGTTCATTTTAATTTGAAATTTTAATATCAGTGTTGAAGAGAAAGCTAATCATACCTTTCAGCAAACATGATCTAGGAAGAGTTTCAAAACCAAGGGACGTTTTTTGTCAATCACAAGCAGTGCTGATTCACACAGTCCTATGGTGAGCTCTAAGAGGTGCCTTATCTGTGACCAGAAATATTGGGAGAAAAAACATTCTTAAAAAAAGATGACATGGATGAGTTCTAAATAAATACCTCTCAGATGGAATACTAAAATTTTTTTAATGTCAGTATCAAAGTAAACAAATTATAAACTTGTGTGCTTATTACCTAATGCGCGTTGGGCAAGTAAATGTTTGAACACTGTTAAAATTTATTACTCGGTTTACTAAGAATATCAATATGTACTCAAAACAAATTAATAAAGTCTCTCACAGTATTTTTATTATGTTCAATATGTGCCACCGTAAACATCAATCCTACAGTGTAATTTATCTCAGACACTTTGAAGTAAAACACCATTAGTGGTCGAAGTCACAGCCATGATAAAGATCTCCATTTCCACAAAGCTGAAAAGAAAATGTGGTAAAAACAAAACTTTCTAAAATAAGTAGGCACTGAGATGTGATCTGGCAGGTCCAGAGGCAGGTAAGTGTTTTGAACGAAATGAACAAATCACCAGCATGGTAGATGTACATAAGGAAACTCAGAACAGCATGAGGAAAACAAGACAGAACCCCATTCTGTGGGAAAATGAGCTTGTCAGACACTTTCCGTAGGTGCAGGGGAAAGAAATAAACACTTCGTCAGCAAGTCCAGATATGTGATTACTCTCACTGAGTTCTCTGCAAAAGCAAAACAAAACAACACATAAATGGAACAAAGATCTGTGTCTGTATGTTGGTGAATCATTACGTGCTCAATGGTGTCATGCTCGTTTTCAATGTAATTATATTGATTAAAATGTGTTTTATATTAATTGAGTAGTGCTATGTTCTGAAATTATCAAAGCTTAAATTATCTTCTACTTGAATTTTCTACTTCCAGTAGAAAATAAATGTGCTCATTCCTCATTTTTTCATCATTTAAGAGGCTCCTTCATAGTTGCCAGTATGTTAGAAACAGTGATCACCGATATTTGTGCTCACTACCAAATAATATTGGCATAGGTTTTAGAAAAGATACTTCCTTTACAAGTACCCAAGAAAGGAATAACTATAAAATAGATTTTCGGTTCTAATCTATTATATCAGATCAGATTGCTTGTCTCTTTTAAAATGTTATTTCATATATCATAAATATTCTGTAAAAAGTTAAAGAATCTGGATAATAGTAGTAAATTTATTACATTAGATTTATCTATTTAATTTTACTTTTAAATCCTGTTCAGTAATGATATACTTTAATTCAATTCAATTATATTTTGTTCATTTAGATTTATGAATTGGAGAACTGAAAAATAATCCCTGGTGTTCTTTAGACGTTTATAAATATAGTATTTTTTTTCATGGAACATTATAAAAATCCATTCTGTAAGCAGCATAATATGCTAATTAGGCAGTCTATTTTTTTTTTATCATCAGCAAGCAATAAAAGGGAAAATTGAAAAACAACTTATGAAAGATTTCAGATAAAATGTTTTTGTTGAATGGGATATTCATTTTCACTATCAATGCCTCCAGTACAATGAGCTGCTCACTTGTTCTAAGTAGCAGTTGTTATTTTCTCGCTGGTATATTATAAACATTAAAAAAAAAACAGTACTGTACAGGCTTGGGCCCACTTACAGATAAGTGTGAAAAACCTCAAATGGCCAGATGGGCTTATAGGCACTTCAGACGCCTCAACATTATCGCACTTTTATAGACAGCTATTTGTGTTGAATTTCCTTACAGCTACAGCTCTCCCTCGCCCTCCTTCCCTTTGGGGGAACTCCATTCTCCTTACCGAGGGCTTCTTTCGCACACAGCCCGGCATTCTCATTCTAGACAGCCTTGATGTGTGCGGGCTCCGGGAGCTGCTTGCCTTCACCATTTTTGCCCATGCCGTCATTTCCACACCATAGCCCCTTCACCGGCAGAAGAAAACAAGCTGAAGCATCCCCTTTAGAAGCGGACAGTCCTCCATCTCAATTGGTCACTTTCAAATCCTTTTACTTCTTGTTGCCCACAGCATCTAAGTCATCCCTTGCCAGCAGTTACTTATTGGCAGCCTCATGTACTACCTTCATGTTTAAAACGAAGACCTGCCGAGTGGCGTCCGCTTGCATTCAGACGGCTCATCGGCCAGAGCACTCCTCACGTTCACAAGATCAGCACTTGCTGCTATGGAATTGCCTCTATTGCTCACATGCATTTAGAATCAAGTCATTGCTGCAAATATGAGAATAGCACCTCTTACCTTCAAAAAAAGAACTCAATACTTTCCATGGGATTCAGGCCATTTATAACCTAGTCTCTTTTTTTTCTAAATTTTTTTTAGAGTTTTACTTTTTCTCTTTACAATGCCACCAGTAATATATTAATATTCTATTCTTAAATTACAGTACATATTCAGTATTTTCTGTATTACTTTCAGGTGTCAGACAGAATGGTGGTCAGACAATCATATACTTGACAAAGTGTGCCCCCCGTATTTCCAGTACCCACCTGGCACCACGCATAGTTACTGTATTATTGACTCTATTCCTTGGGCTATTCTATTTTTTCCTTCCTCATCAGCGGCGCTTCTTAATGTCGCAGGTGGTGGGAATGGCTCTGAGCGCTAGGCCCATGGGGTCCCACCAGACTTGGGTGCAGCAACCTGGGTACTTGGGTTCTGGCTAGGAAAGAATTAGGACTATAAGGGAACATTTATTTGTAAAATTACAGAGGTAGGAGAAGTAAGTCCTAGAAGAAACGGGCTCAGGAAACAAGTGATAGAGGCAAAGGAAGGGCCTTTGGGGTTTGAGTGAGGAAGCCAATGCTAACTTGCTGCGGGGGGGGGGGGGGGGGGCGGGGAGTAGTGGAGAGAAGGGAGAGGGAAGGCTAAGGCCGGGGCTGCTTCCTGGAGGGAGAGAGCTGGGTCCTCCACCCTAATGATTTTAAGGGAGGAGATTTTAGGGGAGGTCCCAGGGGAAGATCTCATTGTAATATTCAGCAGTTTTCTAGGTGTGTCCTTTCACAATTGTGGTCTCTACTGATTGATTGGTTGGCGCCAGGGCAGGGGCCATCATTCAATGCAGCTAGTCCTGAGGTCAGCTGTGGCTGGCTTTGTTGCTTTTCTGAGCCTGGAGCTGGAATACAACTGAGGCCTAAATATTATCTCTAGGGAGGAAAGGCCAGGGCGTCCAAACTATATGACCAGTGATGTGCTAGGCAGGAAAAGCCACCCTGGCATGGGGTCCCACTCTACGGTTGTCTGTTGCTATGCACCTGGGGCTTTCCATCCTGGTGACCTTCTGTACCTGGCCCATCATCCTTGCTTTGCTCATGTCTGTCTAACTGCCTGTCACACTAGCATTTATCTTGTGCTTTAGTCAAACTTCTCCCAGTGCCTCTTTGTGCCAGGCTCTCTATGGCACAATGTCTCTACTCCCATCCTCTCGTGTGGAAACTATTGGAGCCCCTCAAAATTTATTGTAATGGAAATCTATGTAAGCTCCTATGATACCAGAACTTATTTTTCCAAAATTCGTGTTCACACATTTGTCTTCACTGTGAGAATAAGGTCCTTAATAAGAGAACGATAATCATCGTATTGTTATCCTGAACATTTAGCTCACTGCCTGGCAAGTGGTTCACATTAGAATGCTAAGTAAGGGAATAATTAGATACAATTTAGTAGAAGTTACTTGCAACTATTTCAGAAACTTTTTTCTGCAGTCTTGCCACTACTCAGGAAAAGATTTTACTGGTTTCTATCTCAAGTAAGGGCTAATATTTTAATTATTCTGAATTGATCAAAATGTTCCCATTTTTGACAGCTCAATCTGACCATCTGCCAATAAACATAGGCATAGATGGAAGGATTTGATACAAAAATCATTAACATAATTTTTTAAAAATATGTCTTTATTGATTTCAGAGAGAGGAAAGGAGAGGGGGAGAGAGAGATAGAAATTAATGATGAGAGAATCATTGATCGACTGCCTCCTACATGCCCCTGATGGGATGGAGGCCACAGTCCCGGCATGTGCCCTGACCCGGAATCAAACCGTGATCTCCTGGATCCTAGGTCAATGCTCAACCACTGAGCCACGCAAGGGCAGGCAACACAAATGTTTTAATGAAGACTGGACCTCAAGTTCTTTATAACCTAGTAAAATAGTTTAATATATAAACAGATACATTATGACAAAAGTTATAATAGGGGTAGTGTCAAAACATGTCAGATAGAAGTGAAGGATGCAACCATTTTGGAGAAGCCAGAGATGTGGCAGTAGAGGGCATTAGGTAACTAATTAAATATTATATAAAATTATTTTCAAGTCACTCCTAGCTAGACATAAGAGAAAGTATGGTTGTTTTAGTCTTCTTGATAATTAAAATAAAAATTTACCTTTTATTAATAGATTTGTGTCCTCAAACTTGGAGAGGGAAATAGGCAAGTGGTAGAAGTGAACTCAGAATAATTCCTGTGCTATAAACATGCATGTTCCCGTCTGCCTACAAGATTCTGCCTTTTGTTTAAAACCCACATCAAATTGTTTAAAACCCACATCAAATTGTGTCAGTTAGTTTAAGGATTTATCCTGTACCATTCCTTATCTGCATGTGTATTACTCTGTCCATTTCCTATATTTTCAAAGCTGATTATTATTATAGCTACTGAAGCATTTATAATTTTATACCAAAGGACTTTGTTTATCTTTTCACTCTCTAGATAGTCATTTTCTCAAGGTAAGGTATTAAATTTTGTAAAACAGTTCACTAATTGCAGATAGTAGTTGTTAAATAAATGTTATTTGAATAGAATTTTCATATGTAGTTAATCAATTTTAGTAAATTTTATCTGCATATAGTGAAAATGTAGATTAAAAATATTTGTGTTACACAACATGAATAATATTAAGCAAATAATACAGATTAAGATACTAGCTAGAAGGTGGTACTTTTTTTTCTTTCAATACATTTTGGGGGATACTTTCTGCTGTTTTAGATTCTTCAATAAATTCTTAAATAGTTAACTTTTCTTTTTCTTTATGTACCAACTTAAAAAAATAAACTTATTCCCAATAGTTTTAAGCTCTACTCACTACTATCTTACTCCTGAGTGAGGAATAGAATTAAGGAACATAAGATCTAATCCAAGCTCTTCAATAAGTGAGCTCTGTGACTTCAGGCATATCCTTTAATCTCACTGGGTTTCAAGATTTCCTTCTGTAAAATGAAGGGATTGAAGCAGATCATCTCCAAAGCCCCTCCAGCTCCAAAGCAAACTCTAGGTTTTAAGACTGCCTCAGACCAGAACATCTGGCTCTGTGCTGTTCCTCTCTCCAATGCCTTCTGATATTATAGCAGAAATACCAAGTATTAATCATTCTCTCAATGGAGCCAAATGTTCTTTGGAACAGGAGCTTTCTGGGCATTGAATAGCTATTAAATATAATATATAATCACTCAAAGATCTCTGATACCTGTAATACAGCTCAACTTACCACGTTGCCAAGTATATGCTTAATTACAAATGAATTCTAGCCTCGACCTATTTCATTGACATTCAGCCAGCAAGAGACACAGCCCAGTCTTTCTATTTTGGTATTTGACATACATCGATACAGTTAATATCTAAATAAAGAAAATGTAAATATAGCAACATAACATTTTGTGATATAAAAAAAATTTCTTTCCTAGTTACAGCTTCCCCCTAACCTTTGTGTCTACCTCAAAAAAAAACAACCCTCTTCTAATATCATATGACCTTTTTGTATTTTTAAGTTTCTTAAAATTGAAACTCATTTGAAGCATGTGTATCTGCAAAGATCTAAAGTAGCATTCTGCCATATTCTAATTTAACTTCCAAATTTAATACTTAGGCACTGCACATTTACAAAATCTTATCAGCATACTGAGTCCTACAGAAAAGTAGCAAAGAGATGATTCTCTTTATATAGGAAAAATGAATAAAAACATAGAATGAAAGGAGACTATAAAAATAATTTTTAAAAAATTTTAGAGAAGGAAAGAGGAGAGAGGAGCAAGCTTTAAATAAAAGAAAGTGTGTGTTCTACAGACACCACTTAGGAGATTATTTCTCTGCTCCTCAAAAAATAAAATCTTAAGAAGGGTAGACTTTGCCTTTGGGACATTATATCATTCACTGCCATGCCTATGTCCTCAGTAAACAGTAAGTAAATATTTTGAATAACTTAACATTCTGTTTCCAATGTCAAAATAATTATATTAAAACTACTATAAGAATTACTCTTACTACATGAATAATGTGGGCAATCTTTCAATCTCAGCACAAGCTTTATTTCCTCTCCTCCCCTCCATCTGATGATGAGTAATATAAAATACTGAAAATAATATAAAGTCTCATCCACTGCCTCAGGTCACCTTCACTTGACTGTGGTTCAACTGTGATTTCCACGTTTAAGACTTAAGATATCATATCTGGAGAAGAGGGTATTTTCATCATGGACGACATTTGTCCAATTATCCCAATGATGGAATGCTCACTAATGTCTTAGTCTTCATAGTTTCAAGCTAAAAGTGAATGGAAAATATGGTAGAGAGAATTATCCCACTTCAAAAGCAAAGGGAGGGGAAATGGGGACATATATAATGGGGTCAACAATAAAAATAAAGTTTAAAAATAAAATAAAATAAAACAAAAGCAGTCAAAATAAAAATTCAGATAAATAGAACCAATGAAACAGTTGTGAGGATTATTCACATTGTATAAAGACTAAGTTAATGCCTCTGTAGGTAGCCAGCATTTCTGAGATAAAGCGTGATATATTTTAGTTGCAATTACTCTTCACATAATTTTTCAGGAGAATAGTTTCAGGAAGTCCTTAAAGAAAGATTATAATATTTTATTTCGTACTGAACTCAAAGTTCAACTGGTTTTATTTCTTTATTTTTTACCAGCCAGGAAATGATCTTGAAAAGAACTTTCCATATGAGGGAAGTGGTGATTGCCTCATATGCCTTTGAAATTTGTTTCATGGAAAAAAATGGAGTTTTGAGCCTCATCAATTTTTAAACACAAAGGAACTACTTGACATACTGTAGTGAAAAAAAGTTATAGTCTCTCATTATTAATTCACAGATCAGCTGTTCAAGCAAAATTGTTTCTGAATTTATAGCAAACTAAAAGGAGCATAAAAATTATTTCTTTCTTGTGGTCTCTATAAACAGCTTCAACAGGTTTTAGGTAATAAGTGCAATATAAATGCCTTTTCAAATAGATAAGTGCAGCTGTGATCAGACTGTAATATGCTCTAATGTGTTTTCAGTCCAAAAGCCCTTTCCAAGGGAACATTGTGGTTTCTTTTATACTCTTTCTAAGGAAGAAATGTGCTGCATTATGGTATGTTCTACTTCCAAAAAATAAAATAAATTCCCCAGGTCACCTTGAAAAGTAGCATTTAGGCATCCTGAAGGGAATGCTCATATCACTTGTTTTGTTTGTTTGTTTTTGGTTATAGCCAGCTAGAGGAATATTCAAGGGTGGCCATATGGGCAGCCTGAAAGCCCAGTCTTCATGCTCATATCCCCTCTGCCATTCTAGTATCTCCACACTTTAACTTTAGCCTCTTGGATTCCTAGCTTCACTTTCTCTGGGGTAATTCTAAATGTATCTGGGTTTTGGAATAACATAGGCAATATAAATAAGAAAATTAGTTCTGGGCTCTTAAAAAGAGTCTCATTCGCTAGGAGGAAAAATTAGTGTTCCTGTTCAGAAATCTCATGAATCTCATTAGAACCGCAATAATAGTAATAGTAATAGTAATAGTAATAGTAATAGTAATAGTAATAGTAATAGTAATAGTAATAGTAATAGTAATAGTAGATATCCTTTGCTATTTTGTTCCAGGCAGTCTACTGTGTATTTTATGTATAACATTTATAGTGCTATCAATAATCCTTCAAATAAGGAATTTATGGACATTAATAGAGAATGAAATATGAAAAATATATAAATATAAACAAAATTTTAAAAAACCCACTGGAGGTGAGCAGAACATTACCAAGTGATTCTTGAATTAGATCTCAGAAT
This sequence comes from Miniopterus natalensis, assembly GCF_054644295.1. Lineage (NCBI taxonomy): Eukaryota > Metazoa > Chordata > Mammalia > Chiroptera > Miniopteridae > Miniopterus > Miniopterus natalensis. The sequence goes on from NC_142084.1 coordinate 48,831,175, forward strand.
TCAGGATTAGGTCTCTAACTTCAAACTAAGTATTTTAGGTAGAGGCAACTGTGGGTGTAAAGTTATTGAACAGAGATTCTCTGGCATGTTTGAGGAGAGGTACAGAGTCCACTGCCGCACTAGAAGTAGGAGGTGAGTTTGGAGAAGTAAGGCCAGTTGCATATTACCCTGTGTGATAGAACCCATTAAAGGCTTGATCGAAGATTAGACTGGATCTGATTTTCATTGGGAAAGTGTCACTGTAGTGATGTGGAAGTTATATTCTCAGAGAACAGGGGTGGAGAACAGTTAGGAAGGTAGTGTAGAAGTCCAAGGGCAGGGCCTTCATGGCAGTGAGTTTTCAAGATCATGATATTAAGGATGAATTGGTATTTGGTAACTTTCATTTAGGAGGATTTTTGTTTTGTTTTGTGATCTGGTATCTTCCCTGCCTTCTCCTCTGCATTTTCCAGCTGTTAAAGTTAGAAGAATTAAATCTGTTCCCTGTCTGTAAGCAAATATATATGATTTAGATAAAGGACAGAGGAGGCTAATTATAGAGTAATGACGTCACAAGGTGTGAAAAACAGGACTAGTGCTGGAACAGGGATGTGTCTTCAATGCCGTTGGTAACAAAGAGCAACTGAGGCTCTTCAGTCTCCTCCTCTTTGTCGGGATTATGTGTGTAGGTAGGTCTCCTGGAAGCTCTGCATAGAGTAGATTGAAATATGACTGAGAAGTGTGTTTGAGAGAAGCTAAGGAAGCAAGCGCAGAATTAATGCACCATGGTGCATGTCTCTTCTGTGCAAAGGTCTGCAACAGACACAAGTGCACAGACCTGCTAACTCACGGAGCTTAGGGACAGGCTGAATGCACAGCTAACTCTGCTTTACACATCACCCTGTGCAGCAAGGAGCTTGTACTCGCTGTCACAGACCATGCTGCTTATTTTGTTCCTTACATTTGAAATGTGTTCTCCCACTTCAGCCTCTGCCCACCATTTCCCAACATTTTCTATATTTCCTCCAGGAAGGCTTTCATGATTTCCAATCTGGACAAATTGTCCATTTTCTAATGGAATTTCATGCCTAATTAGAAATAAGCTTGTTTGTGTAACATGAGTTAATTCGGTCCTCACAAAACCCTTACGAGCAGTTGTATTGCTATCCCCATTTTACAGATGAGGAAACTAGATCCCTGAGGGCTAAGCAGTCAGCATGTGGGGGGATCTGGAGCTAGAGAGTTTAGTGCCCGGGCCCACATTATTAGTCCTAGGTTATAAGCTCCTCAAGAATAGTGACCGTCCCACATTCGTGATGTATTTCTAGCACCGAGGCCACTGAACAGGAGGACACCTGGAGAAGAGGAACCAAAAAGCTGGGAAAGGATGAAATATATTAGAGAAATTAGAAACCATGTAAATTTAGCTGGAGTCTAGGGTAACATTATTGAAAAATAGTATAAAATAAGGCACACTGTTTTATGGATGGTCTTGATTACAACATAGAGAAGTTCACTCAATTTGCATGATCATTAAGAGTTGTTGTTGTTTTTAGCAAAATTTACTAGAATTATAACAAACAAATAGGCCAGTTAAACAAATATCTATCAGATATGCTACTTTAGAATTAAGCTACTGTTGAAATTTAAAGTATTATTTATGTTTGTGAAATAAACAACATAAAAAAGAAATACTACCCATGCACAGATTTTAGTATAATGCATTGAATCTTAAAAGTACTTTTAATTATTTTGAAACTAGACCTGGGAAATGGGCAATTTATACAGACTAGAAAGTGTACCACTGTTGAGTATTGTTTCATGCAGAATATTTTTTTAAACTCACAGAAATTAATTCAGAAGAAAAGTGCTGATGACCCTCACTTTGTATGTAACTAAAACTATGGCATGGTAAGAGAACAGGCAATGATTCCAATCCTTTTTAAAATAAAATGATCAAATAATAGGGCAGTAAAATCTTCAGTAGAAACAAACAAGAAACAGAAAAAGCTTGTGAAAAATACATTATGACAACTTAAACTGTTAATGGCACAAAGCGTTATGTGAAAAGTCACTGACTGTCAGTTCTCTAAATTGTTCATTTTAATTAGCCATGGCAACCCGACAATACACTTAATCTTTCATCAGAAGAAAAGAGCAACCTTTAATAGTCATCAGAAGAAAAGAGCAACCTTTAATGACCTTCCTATCAGAAGAACTTTAAAAAAAATTTTCTTGGAAGAATAATAATACAATTATGTATTGCACTAGATCGTTGAACTTGAGAGAAAATCATTTGTTATTCCATATTTTAATGTTGACAGATTGACATCAAAAACTCATCAATAATAAAGATGTAGAATTAGGTTTAAAGTAAACATAGGCTCACATGCCTGAATGTGCTGAACAGAAATATTTTGCTGTTCCGCATTTCTAAATTTCTGGGTGCTAAATTCTCTGAATAAAGAAGTGATCTATGTAGGCTATCCATCACTCACCCATTGTAGACATAAATAACATCAAAACAAATTAGCTGCTGGTGCTCTGAAATGCTGAGTATTTAGCCCCCATAATGCCACATGTACCTTTTTGAGTAGGTAAAAGATGAGAAATTATTTTAAAGCCAAAATAGCTAAGTAAGCCTCAGGACCAAGTGAACAGACAAGAAAACCTACAGAGGGGACAAAGTCATAGCTCTTAAATGCATTCATCTTTCTTTTTCAGGGAGATGATCTAAATTCTAAAATAATAAAAATAAATTGGTGACTGATATTTGCATTATTTGTAATTTTAATGTTTTCTTGACATCATGCAATTATCATTAATGATAATAGCTGTAATTTACTAAGCACCTACAATATATCAGACATTGCACATGTATTTCTCTAATCTTCACTGGTTATGAATTATTAGAATTATAACAAAGAAAAGAACCAAGGCTCAGATAAAGTAACTTATTCAAAATGTCACAAACTAGTACGTAGGAAGCCAGTACTCAAATCCCCTGACTCCAAACCATAGCTTTTCACTATACAATCTGCATTGGAATATTCTTTTCTGCATTGGAATATTCTTGCTTGACATTAGAATTCATATCAATATTTAAAAGAAGAAAATAACAGATCTGTTCATTTTTGCCAGATGCAGGAAAAAATTAATTTCCAGTTAATATTTTTCTGGAAATGCTAGTGTGCTGTTTTTTTCTCCTTTTTTATTTGTTTTCTGAATTCTCTCTGGTTTTTATTGCTTCATCACCTGCAACACTTTTTTCTTCCCTTTTTGATGAGTTTAACTAATGAATCTCAGATATATTGGACAATTATCTAGGTTGTCTTCATATATCAATATGGGGTAAAAAGATTTAAAACACCTTACTGATAGACCCTTGATAAATAAATGATCCCTTTGAACTAAATACTGAAATTACACCAAGGGTTCTAGAAGCATAGCTCTTAGGCTATGGTGGACTCAGAGAATCTCTAAAGGCATACATCAAAAATGCTTTTGTTTTTCACTTCTTTCAGGTGAATAACTTAAATTACATAGATAATATTTTCATTTTGTTTTGTTTCTACATCTAATGACTATTATGGTCTTCTATGAGATGTTTATGTTTTTATTTATTTTTTAACCATTAACCAAAATTAAGCATGGACTGAGGATATGGTAAAACTCCTATTCGCATGTGCCACAAGGCAGGGACAGATTCTTTGATATCATCAGTGTTATCTTGAGTTAGACTTTGTCAGCAATTTTTACCCTTTCTTGCTGTTAGTTTTAGCTTAGTCAATATTTAGATTTAGATTTTCTTTTTGAGGTGTAATTGACATATAACATTATGTTTGTTTCAGGTGCACAATGTGATGATTAATATTTGTATATATTGCAAATGATCACCACAATAACTCTAGTTAACTCCTGTTAACATACACAGTTACACCTTTTTTCCTTTTAAGATCTACTTAGCAACTTCCAAATATGCAATAAAGTATTACTGACTTAATAGTCATAATATTTATTTTTAATATATTTTTATTGAGTTGAAATTCACATAACACAAAATTAAACATTTTTAAATGGTATCAGTATATTCAGAATACATGGCATTAGTATACTTAGAATGTTGTGCAACCATAACGTCTATCTAGTTTCAAACTATTCCAAAATGTTTTCATCACCTCCAAGGAGGACTTGGGCTCACTAGGCAATCACTTCTCACCCCCCTTGCCTCAGCCCCTGGAAATCCCCAGAAATGTGTTTTCAGTTTCTATGGATTTACCTTTTAATAATGCATATAAGTGGATTATATTTAATATAAATTGAATGATATAATATACAACATTTCATATCTGGATTCTTTGACATAGCTTAACATTTCCAGATACATCCATATTGTAGTGTATATCTGTACGTCATTCCTTTTTTCACCCAATATTCCATTATATGGATATACCACATTTTTGTCCATGTATTCATTGATGTACACTTGGGTTGATTCCACATTTTGGACATTGAGAAGAGTACAGCTATGAATATGTGTGTACAAGCATTTGTCTGAATACCTGTTTACAATTTTGGAGGAGCATATGTACACCTAGAAATAGAATTGCTGGATCACATAATAATCCCATGTTTAATTTTTAAGAACCTGACAAACTTTTTTCTTCAGTGCTGAACAATTTTACAATCCCCCCAGGAATGTGTAAGAGTTACAGTTTTTCCACATTCTCACCAATATTTAGTATTATTCATTGTTTTGCTGATAGCCACTCTAATGGGTGTCAAGTGGTATTTCACTGTGGTTTGATTTGCATTTCTTAATGACTGATCATGTGGAACATCTTTTTAGTGCCCGTTGGTCATTTGTATTTCTTCATTGGAAAAGTTTCTGTTCAAGTTCTTTGCTTATTTTCTAATTGAGTTGTTTATCTTTTTGTTTTTGCACTGAAAGGGTTCTTTATTTTTATGGATACTAGCCAATATCACATATGTAATTTGCAAATATTTTCTTTCATTTTGTTTGTTGTCTTTTCACTTTTTTAATAGTGATCTTTGATACACAAAACTTTTAATTTTTATAAAGTCCAAATTGCTTTTTTTCCCTTTTGTTCCTTGTTTTAGGGGTCACATCAAGAACACATTACTAAATTGAAGATCATGAAGATGCATACCTAAGTTTTTTCCTAAGCATTTTATAGTTATAGACTTTACATAGAATTTTTAAGCCAATTTTGAGTTGGCCTATATATATGGTATGAGGCGGTGAACCAACTTCTTCTTTTACATGTGGATATCCATTTGTCACAGCTACATTTGTCAAAGAAACTATTCCATACAATTAAATAGCCTTAGTACCTTAGCGGGTATTGTAAAAAGGTGGCAAGCATCTAATTTCTACCCAAGTGGAATACAACCATTTTTCAAGTTCATTATTATAAACATTCTAGTTTTGTGTACTTTTCCTTTGTCCTTATAAGAATTTTATGATTCAAAATACTGAGATTCTTGCCCTGGCCAGCCTAGCTCAGTGGTTAAGGCGTCTGCCCCTGCAGCTAAGGATCATGGGTTATTCGTGGTTAAGGGCACGTGCCTGGGTTGCAGGTTTGATTCCCACCTTGGTCAACGCGTGTGTGAAAGGCAACCAATCCATGTGTCTCTCTCATATGATGCTTCTCTCTTCTCTCTCTCTCCTCCCTTCCTACCTTCCACTCTCTCTAAAAATCAATGGAAAAAATATCCTTGGGTAAGAATTAACAAAAAAAAAAAATGTTTAAAACATTTTAAAACAAAGCAAAACTGAGATTCTTTAAACTAATGTATTCTCTTAGTATTCTGGGAATTAACTAGCATAGTCCCCTTTGTATAAACAAATAAAACCAATGAAATTATAGTATTTGAATAGATATAAAACATAAGTATCAAGCACACTTTGGTTTTTCTATTCCAACTTTTTCATAAAACTTCACATTTCTCTCTATAGTATCATTGTGCCAATTAAAGAATTCACCAGTGAAAGGCTACTAAAATTCGTAATATTACATTTTCAAGCTGAATTAATAAAGTAGTTATACAAATTCAGCTACTTCAGACTTATTTGTTCTCATTTCTTTAGTATGTGTGCTTTGTTCAATCCCCTCTGAAATAAATATGCCCTTTCAGAGATTTGCAATTAAACCACATTCAAGTTTAAATTCTAATAGACTTAAAAATTGAAAATCTTTCAGTATTGTTGAAATGAAAGTTAAGACAATTATCAAATGTACTCTTTTGAGTATAGATATCGTAAAAAAATAATTAGTGACCTGGCCGGTGTGGGTCAGTGGTTAGAGCATTGGCCTGTGAACACTTCCTCCCTGCATTCCACTCTAAAAATCAATGAAAAAAAAATCCTCAGGTGAGGATTTAAAAAAAAATTAGTTAGGCCAGGTTGGATTTCAAAGCAGATTTTCAAAGGAAGAATAATTTAGAGAAATACAAAATAATCTCCGATGAGCATTGTGGAATTATGTCTTGAGAGGAGAAAGCGTTCCTGTTTCCAGTTGTCCCGTGGAATTGTTTCTGCTGCACCCTTGCATCTACTGAAGCCGCAGCAGCAAGCATTCTCTCCCGGAAAACTTGTAGTTTGATCCTACCTCTCTCATTCTCTGTTGGGAGTACAGATCATAACATTTCTCAGTGGTCCTCTAATATTCAATTATTATGTCTTTCTTACTTATACTATGAATTTATTGTTCCATCATCTCTTTGTTTGATTTAGTACAAGTATTCTTTGTATTTATTGTGTTTTTCATTTAATTTGATATCCAAACATATTCTGATGTTTTAAGAAAATTTCAGTATGTTTATATTTCTCTGAAGATGAGTTTTTACATGGATTAGCTTTTTTATTTAAGCACCAAGCATAGTCTGTACATTTATCTAAACAGTAAGTGCATATTCAGGATTAAAATCATAATCAGCAATTATCATGAGAGCTACCTGAGCTTTTTAATTAGAGTTCCTACATATTGTTTTATTTCTATTAATACATATACATGTATTTCTTATTATAAAAGTAGAACTATGGACTATGCTCATTGAACAACGATTGCAAACTTAAAACCAAACAAAACGAGCTTAATCCAGTCTCCAAACTTGGCTAAAGTTAATATTTAGGCAAATTTACCTTCAGTCATGCATGGGTTTTGCCTATTTTATTTTTAATGGTTTAATTGTACCATTTTTACAATATTGTTCTCTTTTTCATATAACTGTATTGAATAAACTTTAATCTAAATTAGCGCTGTATTTTATTATATTGTGTATTCTATTGCATCAAGCAGCTATATCATCATTTACATAAATATTCACTTAGGTATGGGCTTTTGAGCTGCTTACAAATTTTCACTAATGAATAATGTTATAAATATGTTTGTGCATAAAGCTTTCTCTATTTATTGCTTTTCTCTCAGGACAGTCAACTAGGAAGCAAATTATTACTAAAAAGAGCAGAGAGACATGTAAATAATCCTTGATGCCAATCACTAATTATTTTCTACAGGCAACTTCCACATAGTAATATAGTAATATGGGAAGCGCCAACCTCATTGAACACTCTTTAACATTATGCTTTCCTAATTTGTGAAATGAAAATGGCATTTTACTCATCTACTTTTATTAGGTTGAAAAAAATAAGATTGTGTACTGTATATATTTTGATGCATATATGCAATATTCAAACCATGCAAAAATGCATATTTATTAATTAGTAAAAATTTTCTTTTATAAACATCCATAGCACTTATCTCTTCAGAAGAATAGACAATTGAATAATCCTCCAGCGCATTAATTGAAGCAATTACATATATGTGCATTGAAATTTATACAGTAGATACTTTTTATTCATTGATTTATTTACTTTTTGAACTATATACATACTTTTTAATCTGGTATGTACTTGTTTAAAAATGAACAGTTTTGGAGATACCTCTGTGTCATTACTAACTGTCATTTTTATAACTGCAGTATGTAATTTCATTTGGTAGATGGTTCATAGTTGATTTAAACATTCCTCTGTTGTTCGATATTTATATTACAGTAAAACCTCTATATAAAGGACTAATTTGAGTGAGACAGTGTCCATTAAAGCTGATTTCCATTATATAATAAAGTAGATTTCCTGAATGCATATGTTAAAAAATTGACAAATTAGTTTACCTTTTTTTACTTATGTAGAAACATTTGTGTAATTAAAATTAAGTATGTATGAAAAACTTAATTTCACAGAAAAGTTTTCTATGTGTATTATTGTAATTTTAAATTCATGCTGACTAGGTCTAGTAAATGCCTGCACCCACCAGCCAGTAAGAGCGCTTATGGGCACTTCAGCCTGCAGGTGTTAAACTGCTGCAGAGAGTCACGCCACGGGACCACAGAACGAATTACGGCATGTGATGTGGCGTGATCACGTGCTAATCATTCCCCAAACATTGTTTACCAGTGGTGACTCTTGGATTTAAATATGAAGTCTATAGCTATAGATATGTAATATTTATTTATGTCGGCAAAAGAACTACAGTGTTTTTTCCAACATATGGCCTATTTGCTAAAATTTGTTAAAAATAACAGTGAGTTAATAAAAAAAAATAACCTATTAATTTAATTATAAGCAGATCTTATTTAAAAGCATTTAAAAATTAACAGGGTGTTAATTTTCACATGACATACAGACAGGAAATTTTGTTTGTTAAATCTGAAGTCCTTTAAATCAAGGTCTGCAAAATCAAGGGTTTACTGTATTTTTAAATTTCCTTACTGCAACCAATGCTGAATGAATATCCTTGTGCATGCTACTTTGTAGTTATTTTATGAGCATTGATTAAGGGAAGATACTGCAAGGCATTCATTGCTTCATTAAATCAGTCATATTTTAATTTCAGAGATAATAACAAATTATTGCCCAAAAAGCCTAAAACAATTATGCTTCCACCAGTAGTGTGTGAGAGAATGTATTTAATCACATCCTTACCAGTATTTAATCTAAATACATTTTATTATGGTTACCAATAGATTGTTAAAAAATAAACTCATTTTTTAGTTTTAATTTATTTTCACCTAATCGTTTGTGAAGTTTTGAATCTTTTGATGTTTATAAGCCATTAATGCTACCCCCCCCCATGTAAGCAATAGCCATTTGTTTGCTTGCTAATTCTTATTTTCAGTTCTTTGCTGCTTTTGATTTTAGTAATTTATTTTATAGTCAAACTATTGATCTTTTTCTATTGCATTTCTGCTCATTTTGTAGATTGCTTTAATCACTGTTTATTTTTAAAGTGTAGTCGCCTTTATCAAGCTTCACCTTTTGACTTACACAATGTGGGTGTTTGCTTAAAAGATCTCACCTCCCCCAATATTTAAATATTGATTTTGTTACAATATTATTATAATATTGTTATTTAATACTGACTTTTTAATATTATTGTAATTTGAACAATTTCATCTATCTAGATATTATTTTTTGAAACAAATGAGATATACATATATTTTTCTTATTAGCTGATTACCTCAATATAATATATTATGAGCCTATCCTTCTCTACCGATGTGATACACTACCTTTTTGGTTTTAATTTTACATTTTTAATTCTCATGTATAAGATGAGTTGGCTAATGGAATCTTTATTCTACTCCACCAATACTATAGTATCTCCCAGTATCAATGCCTTTGGGATGTCCCCTCCCACATTGACTCTAGGCTTGGCTATTTGATTTCTTTATGTCAATGAGACATAAGCAAACATGAGGCAGGCAGAGACTTGACTATCTAGAGCTTTTGCACTTAGAACGCTGCAGTCACCTTGTAAAACGTTTTGTATGGCATCCTTAGAAATTTTTCCAAATCTTTATGTTCTGCATCTTTTTTGCTTAACAGTTTCTTTTTCATTTCTGTCTTTTGGCATTATATTATAAGCAGCCGGGAGAAACCAAACCACTCCTTCAACTCTGCTGACAAATCTCAGCTGAATATCCAACTTCTATTTTCCATAAAACACTGGAACACTAATACAATTCAACCAAGTTCTTTGCCACTTTATAGCAAGGAATTGCCTTTCCTGTAGTTTACAACCATCTGAGACCTCATCAGGGTGGACTTTACCATCCATATTTCTACATTCTGTTTATGATGCTTTATGTATTCTCTAAGAAGGTGGAGGCTTTCTCTCCAGCTCTCCTCTTTTATTTCTGAGCCCTCACCAGGATTCCCTTTAGTGGCCCCTGCTTGGCAATATTGGCTTTTTCTAGCACACTCTTCAAAACTCTTTCAGCCTCTATCTCTTACCCAGCTCCAAAGCGCTTCCACACTTTGAGATATTTGTTAGAGGGGACCCCACTTCAAGTGCCAGCATCTGTCTTAGTTCAGCCTGCTTTAAGAAAATGCCATAGACTGTATAGCTTAAACAACAGAAATTTATTTAAGTGGAGGCCAGAAGTCAGAGAGGAGAGTGCCAGCATGTCCAGGTACCGTGAGGACCCTCATCCTGGCTTGCAGGCTGCCATCTTCTTGCTGTTTCCTTACATGGCAAAAGAAAGAGATCATCTCTCTCAATTCTCTTCTTATAAGGCACTAATCTCATCCCCAAAAGCTCTACTCTCGTGACTTAATTCCCTCCCAAAGAGCCCACCTCCAAATGCCATCACATTGGGCATTAGAGTTTCAATATATAAACTGGGCAGGAGGGAGGGGGGCATAAACATTCAGTACATAGCAGTTATTAAAAATATTTGATCAGTAACTAAAAGGAAAGAGACATTTTCTAAAACTTTACCAGAAGTAAGAAAATACTATTCGAAGAAATATTTATCTCAGCTAAAGTAATCAAGAAACTTTTTCTTCCGACATGTAGTTACACGATTTTTCTTTATCAAGTGTCAAATGATCCCAATTGGAAACTAAATGTATATTTTACAACCCTCATTCCATGTATCTTTGTATATTCACTAAGCTTGAGATTTTTCAGACTCTTTGGCCAGGGAAATCTTTGCTTGGCATTTTGAATTTTATCCCCAGATATACATCCCACCCTTCTCCACGATGCTTGCTGTCCCAGGAGGCTGAGTAATATGGCTTCTGGTTGGTCTCACCAATGTGACTGGAGATTTGCATGAAGAAGGAAAATGGGACTGGAGTATATAATTCCCACCCCCAGCTACTTGTCTGCTGATTTGTAGGCGACCAGCTGTTTCTTGAGATCCAAGGTCACAGCCCCTCACAAGAGAAACCTCCCCACATAACTCCTTTCTTCCTTGCGCCAGGAGGCCCACAGGTTCAATTCCCGGTCAGGGCACATGGCCCAGTTTCAGGTTGGATCCCAGCAGGGCGTGTGCAGGAGGCAGCAGATCAGTGGTGATGATTATCTCTCATCAGTGTTTCTAGCTCTCTTTCGCTCTCCCTTCCTCTCTCTAAAAATCAATAAAAACATATTTTGGGGGAAGAAAAAGAATAGGGATCATTGATTTCCTTTCTATTTCTTTCATAAGTTCTTAGAAGTACACTGAACATAGTAGGTTGTGAATAATTACTGAATTTGCCCACATAGAATCCAATTCATGCCAAACAGGATCCTTATAGAACTTTTTTCTTCACCCTTTATTTCTGTTTTGCAGGTATACAATGGACACTTTGGTAATATTTTTGATAAATTAATAGATTTTAATTTGTTCTTGCCTTTGTTTTACTTTTCTATAGCTACCTCTGTATCCACCTCACAAATAATTTCTCACACCTCTAATAGCTAACTCCATTTCTGCTACATCACCTCTGATTCATTTATCAACTCCTGTATAAAACACATCCCAATAAAAAAACTCGGTGATATCAGGGAGGCTCTTATTTTCAGATTTTCATGAATCTGGAAACCAGATTAAGAAGAGCAACCAATCTTTTAAAATGGCATCTTATGGAATTGTTGTCAGTTTTTTCCCTAAGCTCTTAAACTCTTCAAAAAGAGGTAGAGGACTTTGAAATATGATTTGTTGTATACAGGTGCTCCTCAACTTACAACGGGGTTACGTCCTGATAAACCCATGGAATGTTCAAAACATCGTAAATCACAACTGCAGGCGCTGTAGAATGGCCATTGTTTACCCTCGTAACTGGTGGCTGGCGCGAGCTGTGGTTCGCTGCTGCTGCCCAGTGTCATGAGAGAGCATCGTACCGAATATTGCCAGCCCAGGAAATGATCAAAATTCAAAATAAACTACAGTTTCTACCGAATACACATGGCTTTGTACCATCATAAAGTGGAAAAATCTTAAGTCGAACCATTGTAAATCAGGGTATGTGTGTATGGTGTATACAGACTTCTTAATAAATCTGCTTTTTTTCTGTATGTCTGGTTACTCACTAGAAGTGACAGAACTTTGGACACTATATGAATTCTGTCAAGCATTTAGACATCCAGAATACACTGTAATTAAATTATGCTTTTATGTTTTAGTTTTCACTAGAAGAAAGTCCCATATCAGAAAAATAGGATACCAAAAAGGAAGAAAGTAGGGAACTTAGTGTTCACAAACACATTCTACTTCCTTAAAAAAAAAAAATCTAAAAGGGAAAGTAGGAAAAAGTAATGTAGCTAAAATCTTTAATATAGAATTTCTACCATATACTTATAAAAGTCAGGTAAAAGGGTGTCCTGTGATTCACTGTAGCTTCTTCAACTTATGTTTGAAAACAGAAAATGTCAAAGTGCTATCATTTCTCAAACACATCTAAGCATTGAGACTATTCAGAAACTGTCCTTGCTCTAGTTTTAAATCTTTACTAAATGTGTCAGTTCTATTCTCTGTGCTTCCCCACTCCCGTGTATGAATGTGACCACTCTTTACGAACAGGTATGTTTTACTGAGCTATTTATGTGAAGTTCAGATAAAAACTAAATCTTTTGGTACTTGAGTAGGAGCAGCATTCAATCGTACAAAGGTCAGTCCAGGGTAATAGAAAACAACTAAATATAAAGGAATTCATAAACTAGTGAACGATGGCTCTTGTCAGATTTATGGTTTGTGTCTATGAAAACTCTGTCAGCTATAATACAGTGGTAGGTGCCATACCAAGAGCCCATTGTATGTGCAGGTTTATAGATTAATGATGTGAAGGGGGTAGTTTATAATTTTAGTTTCTTATCTGTTGAACATTTCTTACCTAGCAATTGAAAAAACAAAATATTAATAATCCTGACCACTGTTATTTATGAAAAACACTAACTACTTGACCATAGCTTTTGAATATAGGTTTTTACAAGTAAAATCTCAGTACAAGTAATTCCATGGGCTGTTCAAATTCTTTTTTTCTGGAGACTTATTTTGAAGAATATGGTTTCTATAAGTGAGACATAAGAAAAGCTTGGGGAAATGTTTTTGTTTTAGATGTTGTTTGCAGCAATGTTGTTTGTAAAGCAGGTTAGAGTGTCTGGCTAATCCAAAGCTCAAATACACCCAATCTCCACTCTCTACTTCCCATTTGCATCCATTGATTTACATGGGAATACTTGTTTTAAAATCTGGGACAGTGCAAATGATATTATTTGAGATGAGACAATGTAGGAATGGATCAGGAGCATATGGCAGCTTTCCCAGCTTCTAGTATGGGGATTGATAAATAAAATATTAAAAGGCAGTAGAAAAGAAAACTCTTCAGGTAGAAATCTATGGGGACTGTGGGCACAGGCCATATTACATTAAGACTCAGGGGATAAAAGAATTGTTATTCTGCAAATCTCACAGTGTTCTTTCACTCCAACTTTTGGGATATCATAAAGGTCATTAATTGCAATTATGAGATTCCTTCATTAGCATCTCAGGTGATAGATTAGAAAGCAGAATGGGAGTGGAAAAATCTGGCAGATGCTGTGCAGTAACAGTGACTGGAGAACTGCTTTGTGAGACTGTGACCAGACCCACTTAGGGACTGCCTGAGTGAGAGACTTGGGGAAATCATTTAGTACTCAAATGCAAGAAATGTAGCCTGGACTTATGGGATGTGGAGGTCTTTGAGCAGTTACTCTTTATGAAGCTTCATAGTATTTCACCATGCTTCTCTTTACTTCTCTCTACCAATAACTTCCTTTGCAAGGCTCTTGAATTACCATGACATAAACTGTGACTGCAAATGTCCAAGTCCTTAGATATACAGGTCCTAAAGTCAGCCATAAAATTTCTTGTTACATTTAGCAAAAATTCTTGAGTAAGACAGGTATCTATTCCATCATCTGTGCAGAGCTCAAGTTCACCCAGTACACCGTAGCCTACTGCTCCATTACCTCAGTGCGAACTAAAGCAGCACCTCTAAAGAAGACAGAGTGAGCTAGACTGCCTCCTAGCCTAAAAGTGTGAGATTTGATGACTGGGTAAGATGTGGACAGGGATCCTGTTGGCACAAGTGAGAGCAAAATATAAAAAAAGTAAATTCTATTCTCAATGTGATCTCTGCTGCATTCAGGAATGGGAAAATGTAGCCACATTTGAGTAACACTATATGTTTATTTTTAACATTGCAGGAATACTAGCTAGAAAGAAAAAAAAATAAATAATAATTTGTTGTTGTTTTCCCCATCCATGGATTATAATATTCTGTTTTGCCACAGGGAATATTTTATTTGATTTTTAATGGGAAAAATAACACTGCTGTGGGTGGCAGGAACGGCACCAGGTGTTAGACTGGTGGGGTCAGACCAGACCTGGATTCAGCAGTCTTAGTACTTGAGTTCTGGCTCCAAAAGAATTCAGATCCAAGACTCAAAATAGAAGAGAACTTTTATTTATAAAATCACAGAGGTAGGAGGAGTAATTTGTAGAAGAAATGGGCTGAGGAGACAAGTTATAGGGGCAAAGGAAGGGCCCTAGGAGCTTGGGAGTGAGGAAGGTAATGGAAAAGAGCCTGGGAGGAGGGGGAGGGAAAGGCATGGGTGTGCTCTCCGGAGGGAATGGGAAAGGCTCTGGGTCCTACATTCTAAGGGTTTTAAGGGTGGAGATTTTAGGGGAGTTCCCAGGGGAAGATCTCAATAAAATATTCAGCAGCTTTCCAGGTGTGTCCTTTCACTGATTGATTGGTGGACGCCAGGGCAAGGAGTCATTTTCCAGTGTAGCTGGTCCTGAGGTCAGCCAAGAGGTCACTTGTCTGGTTTTGCTGCTTTTCTGGGCCTGGAGCTGAAATACAAATGAGGCCCAGATGTTATCTCTATGAGGAAAGGTCAGGGGGTCCAAACCGAATGACCAGAGATATGCTAAGGGAAGAAAGGTCACCCTGGGGGCGAGGCCCCACCCTACAATTGTCTGTTGCCCGGCACTCAGGGGCTTTTCACCCTGGCGACCTTCTGCACCTGGCCCATCGTCCTTGCTCTGCTCATGACTATCTACCACAGTACTACTTAAGGTGTAAAGCAGTGACAAGTTTTATTTATTGAGAATCTACTATTTGGCTGATAATAAACACATTTACTCTCATCCTCAAAGCAAGCTAGTACTTTTTTCCTCTTCCTGCTGATGAGAAAATGGAAACTCACAGAAGTCAAGGAAGTTTTGTAAGGTCACATATCTATTATATAAAAAAACTGAATCATGAAACTAAATCAGCTGGATTAAAAACCCATACTTCATCAAAAACAAGTTCTCTGTGTATGAATTATTTTAAGACCTCACCTTAAAGCATGAAAAGAGTAATTAGATTTGACTCTTTAATGGGAATTTTTTAAAACTTTAAAATAATAAACTATTTTGATTAAGCATTCAGAATAAGAAAATAATTTGAGGGAAAAGGTGCTCTAAACTCTCCTCACCAAATCTAGCAACAAATCCACACAATGCCACGCTGAGCAACAGTGCATTTTTTTTCTAGTAAAATAAGTGATTTCAAGAGTAACTTTTAACTCACATCTCTCCCAGTCTGCAACTTCTTATACATATTCTGATAAATATTAGACAAACTCTGTTAAACTTAGTACTATGTGAAATTTTATTATACTAAGCAGGCATGAAAGTTGAGAGCCTTGTAAATATTAATCACAGACTAATGAACAGTGGGAGATTTCTGAATATCAATCTGCACTAGAGGGAAATTTTGAATTAGAGACACCACTTCCTACCCAATAAATCAGTAGTGAAAAATTGAAGGCATTCTCATGCATCTGTTAATGTAGCTAGATCTCCAGTTCTAAAGGAGCATGCAGTGAAGGTATCCAAATAGATGGACTTTTATCACCCCACTGGGAGATTTGCATTTTTACTGGACCATTTTTTAAATTTAAATTACCTCCAAAATAAGCTGCATTGTGTCACCACTTGCGTGCAGTCTAGTTTCAGAGTTAAAGTAGTTCAAGAGTAGTTAGAGCTTGTCTCTTTGTTCTTTCTCATTAGCATTCAAAAACCATTGCCCAAGGGGACTAGAGGACTCAAGGTTAAGAGGAGAATCTAAATGCCAAAACTTGATTGGCTTATTGCTTTTATTAAATGTGCATATTACTGCTTTTGCCTCTGACCACATTTATAATGTACAACAGAAAAAAAGACAGTATCTTCCTTCATAATTTCATAAATGATAGACACAATCATATACCGACACACATACATATTCTTAATGACTGTCCATTAAGGGAAAAGCATCCATTTTCAATAGAGTTAATTATTTATTAATACAAGTATGAGAGTAGGTAGTGACATTTAGGATTTTGTGATATTTTTGATGCTGACACACAAAAATAATGGGACTTATATTTTAGTTTCAGGGTTTTGTTTAATTCTTTAATATTTAGGTAGTATTTAAAACCTTCAGTGTGCATTAACACTTTAATGGGAACATTTAGAAGTGATTGTTAATAGCCCAGTCGGGTGACCCAGTGGCTGAGCATTGACCCATGAACCAGGAGCTCACGGTTCGATTCTGGGTCAGGGCACATGCCTGGGTTGTGTGCAGGCTCAATGCCCAGCAGGGGGCATGCAGGAGACAGTCTATCAATATTCTCACCATTGATGTTTCTATCTCTCTCTCCCTTCTTGTCTCTGAAATCAATAAAAACAACCCTTTTTTAAAAAAAGTGATTGTTAATGTTTCTTCATACCATTGTAATCAGGACAAAGTTTTATCCTAAATAGGTATGGTATGAGCTGTGCTTACTGAGAAAACACACATGCTTATTAAGAACACAGGAAAAGAGGGAGGTTCCAGAATATAAGCCAGAAATAGTAATGGCATTTTAAAATACATTAGAAATATTATTTTCAAAATGATTATTTTATTCTCCTGCAAGTAAATGTGGAAAAAAGTAAGTTACTAAAAATTAAGTAATAGTACAGCATAATGCTATGATTAAGCATTAGTCACTAACAGTTTTTCAATTTTTTTCACTCAAAATTTCTAGATTCATTGTAAGCAGTGGAGTTATGTTGATTTTCAATATATTTCCAGTGCTTTGTTTTTAGCAGTTGCTCAGTACCTATATAAGACATTTTTATAAAGGAGTAAGCTATTGTAGTTTATCTTATTTTATAGAATTTGTACTCTCCAATGACATAAAATAGTCTCTTCATAAATGTTCACATAGCTAAAATTATAATATGGCTTCCCAACTATATGCAATGTAATAACATAGAAGCAGTTTTAATTTTATTTATATTTTAGTAAAATATGTGTGCTTATGCAATTACAGGACTATTTGAGAAAATTTATTTTTTCTATGATATTAAAGATAAAAATTTATTTATATTTTGATTTTGACATGTGCTTATACTTAAAACTTTAAGGAGCTATTACCCTGAATGCACCATATTTCAGTATTGCATGTGCAAATAGTCATTTTTTTATATGAAAAAACTTTGTGTAGGAATTAGCATAATGAAAATGAACTACACAGATGACATAATTGGCTATTTTTAGAGTTTGTTTTTGTTCTTTTTGCTTTGTCTTAATATAATAGTCATTTCACTTAAGAAAAATGTAACAATATTTTTGTGATCTTTATTTTTATTGAGATTTTGAAAATATTAAAAGGTGCTTTAATCAATATTACTAACAAAAATAAAAGTCATTCACATTTCTATTGGCCAATGTGAAATTTGGATATAATTTTGTATAGTAGCTCCTACCTTATTTTATCTTATTTAACCTACTTATTTTTCTTAGGAAGGCACCAATTTTATGGGTCAGGGATTACCTTTGTCTCAGGGTGTTTTGATCACATTTGTAACTAGTATTCATGAGAAGTGCTTTTAAAAGCATTAAAGTAATTAAAAATGTCATTAAAACAATTTAAATTATTCATTTTTAAATTGAATTTAACAGAAAAATGCCAAAAATCTCCAAAGTGTTCAATAAAAGATAACCAATACAATGCAGGTATATCACTTAAAACAATGACAATATAAGCATGGCAAGGGTGAAAAATGTAACTAGTGTTTGAGATGTATAATAAAAATAAATGTTAAGATCATGGAGGTAATCAAGGTGATTCTAAAATGTAAAATATAGAAGTCTAATAGTTCTGTATCAAAAAATAATAAATCCACATCTATTAAGGTAGTCCTTTGAGGCAAATTAAAATGAGAAAGATGGATAATTATTTAAACAGTTATGGGTCAGATTTATTAGGGGATCATAATATAAGAGGTAAATGAAGGGAGTGAAGTTGATATATATTCAAGCCGTTGATTGTTGCTGGCTTTCATAGCAGTGAACCAAGCTTGTTCAATATCAAAGGTTTAGAGACATACAAAATAAAGTTTACCTTTTTACCCTCTTTGGTAAAGATAAAATTTGTTGTTCCAATTAACTAGATATACTCCTTTTAATTATTTTGCTGTCCACGGCATGAATTATCACTGTTCGGCTGTAATGAAAGAAGGACCTAGAGTCGGGAGGACAGCCGCACAATTTAAAGTTGAACTCCAGGAGGACTGGGAAATAAATTGCTGCGCAGCCTGGCGTGAACACCCGGCCTTTTGATGGCCCTTTCTTGTTCCTTTCATGGTAACCACTCTACATTTTCCTGTCTAACTTCAGTTTTATCTTTTCAGGTTTGGATTTATTCTTCATAAAGATGAAGCTATGCTACAAAAAATTGACCTTGAGACCATGTCATACGTCAAGACAATTAACTTGCAGGACTATAAGTGCACCCCTCAGTCGCTGGCCTACACGCACCTGGGAGGGTACTATTTCATAGGCTGCAGGCCCGACGGCGCTGGGGCAGTGCCCCCGCAGCTCATAGTGGACGGCGTCACCGACTCGGTCATCGGCTCCAACAGGGATGTGACGGGCACTCCGTATGTGTCTCCGGACGGGCACTATCTGGTCAGCATTAATGACGTGAAAGGCCTCGTGAGGGTCCAGTACATCACCGTCAGAGGGGAGATCCGGGAGGCGTTCGATATCCACACGAATCTGCACATCTCCGACCTGGCCTTTCAGCCGTCCTTCACCGCAGCCCACCAGTACAACATCTACGGGAGCTCCAGCGCGCAGACGGACGTGCTCTTTGCCGAGCTCTCCTCTGGGAAGGTCAAGATGATAAAGAGCCTGAAGGAGCCGCTCACGGCCCAAGAGTGGCCTTGGAACCGGAAGAACAGGCACATCCAGGACAGTGGCTTGTTTGGGCAATATCTGATGACACCTTCCAAGGACTCTCTCTTTATCCTGGATGGACGGCTCAATAAGTTAAACTGTGAGATCACTGAAGTTGGAAAAGGAAATACAGTTATTTGGGTTGGAGATGCCTAGGAGCCCTATTAGATAATTATTGAATGAAGAGTTTTCCAGTACATTGCACTTAATTCATTGTTGAAATTTACAGCTAATTTTTCAAGTTTATATGCTAGCCATACATAAGTTAACTTGGTTGGCCCAAATAAAATGGATTTTTTTTTTTTTTTTTTTACAAAGAAATACACAATTAGTAATATTGGTTGATTAGAAATTTTTAACACAATATTTAATAAGAAACTATGTTAATGACAAGAATCAAAGCTATAATTATGTTTTATGCCAACAAAATAAGAATTTACAGACTCAAAGATAACTGCAGGGAATTTCAGATGACTTTCAGCACCATTTTATTGAAAGGGTGGTTTATCTATTCTTTTTTCTGTCCTTTTTTGGTATGTTTAAACCAGAAATAAAACATATTGTGGAAACTTAAAATTCTCTATTCAAAATATTCTGTCCCATTCACTGTTTATAATCTTTTGTGCCTTGAGGGAACGTCACAAGAGGAAAAGGAAGGCTAACCGCTGCATACTGAACACCCTCATAACTATAAATCTCTTGTCATTAAAAGAGAAATGTTTAACATCTCTTGCACTATATCCTGCCTTCAGTTATTTGTTTAATGGAATATCATTTGGAGGCATAAGTTGGCCTTAGGTTGTATACAGGTGACAAAACTCTGTTTGACACTTACTGTATAATCTGCAGCATGCTTTGGAAAATGGGGAGGAAGCGAGGAAAAAGTAATTATGGTAAAAACGTTTGCAATGGATTCTCTACTCATTTTACTTTCAATCACTAGAGTGCATTATGTTTATAATGCAGGTTTTTCTGAGATGTCAGTTGCTTACAAATGTTTATTAATAGAATAGATTTTTTTTTTCATGTAGTCTGATGTTGTATCAGAAGGAACTCTCATTTCTTAAAAAAAGAAACATTATTTTTGTCTGCTTAGAGTAAACCACGTGTAGGGAAATTAACACCAGGGAGAAGGAACTGGCTAGAGAACTGAGTGTTAGTGTTTTAGGAGAACTCATTTAGAAATTGGGAATTAGGGGATAGCTCCACAGTGGTGAGTAAAAATGTACTTCACCATTGCCTTTACTGTTTAAATATAACTCATCAAAAACTTCAATCTTTAATAACTTTCCTAAATAACTTCTGCTCAACTCCTGCATCACCCTTGAATGGCCCACTCACTCACTGGGTGCTGTAGTTCGAAACCTAATTCTCGCATTTGAGACACTGCATAGAAGTAAAATAAAAAAAAAAGAAAAATAGTCACACTATTTAAGGGTGAAAATAAGGCCAGAAGAAGTGGATTAAAACTAGAGAGTTGGTTTATTGAGATAAGCAGATACTTACCTAGGCGTGAAGTAATAGCTTACATGTTTTGAGAGCCTTTTTACTTATTTTTGCTTTGTTGCCGCTAAAAATGCTAATGGGCTGTTGAAATGTCCTCCATTCACTGAAGGTAATCCAATAAGGTCTTTTTTAAATACTACACATTTTACTCAAGTTTAAAATGGTGTAAAACTGCTTAGAAACCTGAACTTTTATAGTGTGTAATATCTTATGTGTATATAGCATCCTGAGCTGTGTGATACAGTAGATTTCTTCTTAGCTTAAGGAAACATGGGAGGTAGATTTAATAAACAACAAAATCAGCTTATGTTTCTACTTATCTGCTTTCCTTTTTAGCAATTTCCTCCCCTGTGAACAAACCATATTAAGTGTCTGTGACCTAATGATTTAATGTAAGTCTGTCTCCTACGCCCTTCTTTGGTAGCTTACACCATGTGGATGCTCTGTCTATGGACATTGCTTGACAAAGGAGAATAAACCTCTTACATTTTAACCTTGCAGAGTTCAATGTTTTAATGTGCATTCCAATGTTTCATTTTATCTCCCATTGCTTCGAAGATATTCTGGTGCTTTGCATTGTTTTGAAAGTGATGGGACGGGGTAGAAGACATGTGAAGCGAGATCAATTAAGAAAAGACAATTTAGTTTTTCATTTTATAAACAATTCTCAGTTGCTATATCCCTTTGTACTTGATGTCTAAAGCAAGGAATTTATCTTTTTTCAAGTTTGTATTTCTTTAGAATCCCTTCATGTGCATTGAAGGAATGTGTCAGAATAGAATATCAAAAGAAAACTGAAAGGAAAATTCTTTTCTTTCCACATTCTTATATCAAATATTGAGTCACTCCTTTTTTAAACATTATAATAAAATATTGACATAGGTGGGTCTTTGAAAAAATCAGATGCAATGTTGTAATATTTTCTGATGTAGATATGTGTATATATTTTTGATGGTGAGAAAAGATAGAGTAAAAACTAATATACAAGGCATCAGCATTATTTTATTCAGATCCTGATAAAAGTGTATTGCAAATAATGATCTCATCAATAATGTAGAAAAAAACTGAAAAAAAAAAAACCTATAATAAAATAATGAGGTTATTGCTCTATAAAGAAAGTCTAACATCAAAGAGCACATTTTTAATAGGTAGGAGAAAATAATAAAGTGATAGCAAAAAATAAGTGATTTTTTTTTTCTATAAAATTACCTGCTGATAATTTTGTGATAGAAATGAAGCTCATGAAATGAGAGAAAATGTGAAACCAAGAATGGGACTAAGATGTAGAATAGTCCTTGAGCAAAAGTGACAGGAAGACGTAAATATTTATGTAAAGAAGGTGATACAGATAAGGCAAGAAAAGTAGGTTCTGATTAGATTTGGGTGGAAAGAAGGTGAAGAGTGAAACCAATTTAAAGAGTTTGGACATAATCCAGACAACAGGGACTCAACAATAACTTTTAAAAAGGAAAATTCAGTGAAAACAATGAAATGAAATGAAAAACTTGACCAGAGAAAAGGTGAATTAGAGGACAAGGTATCAATTGGAGACTATTCAACAATGTAAGTTTATGATCTTTAGCATAAGGAAATGACATTGAAAGCATATATTGTAAAAAGGGACAGGAACCAGACTTGAAATGAAAAATGAATAAATATGGATCATAAAAAGGGACAGACATGAAAGGAATCAAGCATAACATTATTAATAGAAGTAAGAAAGAGAAAAAGATTTAGGTGAAGATTTAAGTAAAAGACATATTAAATGAAAATATTGGACAATGGAATATATTCCCAGAGAAGTGTTTTCATGTATAGCAAATCAACATAATTTTCAGGAGTCATTCCACCTTCTGTTTAGTTATATCTATGTAAGGTTGAAGCACTTTTTTAAAAATGCAATTTAGAACCTTATCGCCTATCAGATCCCACTCAAAAGTTCTTCACAGGGTTTTCTTTTGAAAAACAAGTGATTTTGACTGGGTTTTACATTCACTCATTAAGATTTTACAGAATGAGTCCTGGCGGGGTGGCTCAGTTGGCGCATTGTCCCATACACCAAAGGTTGTGGGTTCGATACCTGGTCAGGGCACATACCTAGGGTTCGGGTTCGACCCCCAGTCAGGGCATGTATGAGAGGCAACGGATCCATGTTTCTCTCTCACTCTTTCCCCCTCCCTCCCTCTAAAATCAATAAAAACATCTCCTAGGGTGACGATTTAAGAAAAAAAGATTTTGCAAGATGAAAACAGTATGTTCAATCATATCTGACAACTTATCATATATAAATTTATAATGTGAGAAAAATATTAAGAACATTATTGTCACCATGAAAACCAATCAACTTTAATGTAAGATGACAACACACAACCCGACATTACAACATTAAGTCCTGAAAAGAGCCTACTGGTAACGTCCCTTGTCATTATCATTTAGCTGTTCTTGTACGAATGAGTAATGAGAACAAAAGCAGCGCCTCTTGGAAGTATTTTCACTTTTCCTCCAAACATTTACCTCTCCTGGGAGACTCCAGACACAGACACCCGTCCTGGGAGTCGCTGCAGAAACGCCCGCGTGCGGCCTTAAACCGCGGTGCTCTCCTCAGCTTACGAGAAGACCGAGTCTTACCTGGGCCTTAGCGTGGTTCTGTTTGCAAAGAATTCATCACACGACCCTATTAGTAAGTGGAAACGCACTTGGCTTTCCCGTAATATTTATGAGCAAAATGTACCTGTGGTATTTAGTGGGCACTGCGTATCTATTTTACAGTAATTTACAGCTACAGTTGGTGAATCAGAAAAGTTTTAACCTTATTTTATACGAGAGCTGTTCAGGAATAATAAAATTCTCAGTATGCTTATCCACTTTTGTTGATATTCATTTTCACAATTTTATTGGCATCTAACATGCTATATAATTTATTGTGTATTTGTTTCTTTTCTGCATAATCTCATCTAACATATGCACATGGTGCAACCCAATGAGAGCAGAGTTTTTTGTCTGTTTTCTGTATGCCACACCTAGAAAAGGGCTTGGCATGTAGTGGGCACATATTAGGCAGCCAGTAAACACGTGTGAGGTGACTAAAGTGCTATTTTACTTGAACTCAAACTATTATTTAGTCTCCATTGAATATATGTTTAACTTTTTGAGAATCTCAAATCACTATGGTAAAAATGTATGCTGTGAATGTTATTAAACTGTGATAATTAAAAGCATCATTCGGGCAGGTGTTTTCTATTTAATATTCTCCAATTCTCTAACGTACTGAAGCTAATAGACATAATGAACATTTGGATAGATGATGCCTTTTAAAACATTTGCCATCTCAAATTAAATGTAATTGCTTATGTAAACATGATGTTTTTTTGAAAGATTAATCCCTTTCATATATTATTAAACTTTAAATTAATACATATCAGCTTTTAGTTATTTATAGAAGCAGATGGTCTTTTATATATTAACCTTGCCACAAAAAGCATGCATATGTGAAATAAAAATATAGTATCCTACAAAAATATCAGTATATTTTGAGATGAAAATTTGTATTTCTGGTTTGAGATTAATTCATCAAGTCAAAAGTTTACCATTAATTGTTGAAATTAATGACAAATATTTTTAAACTTCTATTAATTGTTTGATGAATTTATGTTTGCCCCAACATGCAACATGATATAACTTGCCTTTGATTTCTCTTACTATTATGTGATGTGCATAAAGCTTCATTGTGTTATCCAACTATATTCAATCTTTCCTTCCATTATTAGTTCAGTTTCTATTTTTGCTAATATTATTAGTTACGAATATTTGGACAGAGTACCGCCATCCAAAAAAATTATACTGTTTGAAAAAAAATTATATAAAAATAAAAAATTGTACTTATTATACTTGAAGTGCTGAGGTATATTATTTAGAAGTTGTATTTTTGAATCGCCCCCAAACATTTCAAGGCTCAATTTTTTCTTGTTAAAAGATTTTCCATTTTTAAATCTTCTTCTTATCATTATATATTCTTTTCACTTGTAAAAAACAAGCAAAAATATGTTTAACAGTTCAAGTCTAAGAGAAATACTCATAAGTAACAGAGGATTGTAGGAGAAGTGATATTAAGGGAGGTGCATAAAATTCATCTAAGGTATGAGGAAAAGTCACCTACAGACCTTAGGTAAGCAAATTTAAGGTGCAGAGTTTAATAATATTATAAAAGCTTTTAAATAAACATTATTTGTAATAGGATAAAAAGTTAATTTGATTCATAAGTGCCTGGGTTGCAATATGAGGCACGCTGCTACCTGGTTGGTATTGTCTGTAATCCCAGTGGTATTGGAAGAGCCTCTAACAAGTCCTCCTTAGGTTTGGAGTATATCCATGTCATATCTTGCCAGAAAACATATTTAAATGAAAATTAGTTTCTTGCTTAATACTGGCTGCTAGCAGAGACTAAACCCTCACCATGTCCCACAATGTTACCACGTGACTAAAATATAGATTATGAAATGGATATTACCCAATAAATTGAACTAAAAAATCATGTCCATAGCAGCCCACTCATAGGGTAGAAAATCTACCTTAGTCTGGACAAGCCAAAAACACTGAGGCCATGTTCAGCTTTGCCCCAACTTACTTGAAAGTCCAAGTTTCAGTAGAGGGAAATAAACTCAAGAAGACCCAGGACTACACCAGCCTAGAGTCACCCAGAGAAAAGTGTGTCACTGTCCCTACCTTCCAGGTCCAGAGCTGTCCCCAGATATTATGCAGAGGAGAAGACTCAGACCATAAGAATAAATAACTCCAAATTTACCCCCCAAAAAACCACAAAAAACAAACTGACTTTATTTAAACAGAGTGTGAAGAACACTCTTTAATGAAGATTTGGATTGTATGCAATTATGTGAAAGTTGGTAGCTCAATTTACAATTTGCAATGTAAATTGTAGGCTAACTTGTTTATCAGAGAGAATCAGAGAAAGAGATATCTAAGAAGAACCTTCCTTGGGTCAGGACATATCACAAAGATGAACATCAAAAACAACCCCTGCAAAAGAACTTGAATTTAATTTGAGCAGACTGTGAAGCAAGTATCCCCAGGCTTTTGTTAAAACAATATTGAATTCAGCCACCGATCAGTGCAGCCTAAAGACTAGGTGTGATACAGAGTCAGATTAACACAGAGACAGGAAAAGAAATGGTCAAAGAGAGCCTTGTTTAGACCAATGTCATTCCAGGGTGATTGTGAAAATGCTAAAGGCCACAACCTCTGAGCAGTAGTATCAAATAATATGGGTAGAATATATTTCACTACAATAGTCCAGTTAAGTCACTAAATATATAAACAAGCAAAGAACAAGAAGCTTTGTTGGGGTTATGCGAATTTGCTACAGTATATTACCTAAAATATCTTATTTTTAAAAGCAACAAAAAATTGTACATATAAAGCAAAACAAAAATGTGACTCATACGAAGGGAGAAAAAACCCGAGCAACAAACTGCTTTTCAGTGGACCCAAGAGTTATACTGAACAGGCAAAACTTTAATTTTTTCAGTGAGTAAATGATTCAACAAACAGTGGAAGCCTCGTAGCGTGGAATACTCCTCAGCAGCAACAACAAGAAAGCCCTGGCTGGGTGGCTAAGTTGGTTGGGGCATCGTCTCATACACCAAATGGCTGTGGGTTCGATTCCAGTCAGGGCACATACCTAGGGTGTGAGTTCAGTCCCCTGTTGTGTGGGGCATGGGAGACAACCGAGCAATGTTTCTCTCTCACATAGACGTTTCTCCCTCTAGTCTTTCCTCTTTCTCTAATAAATAAGTAAATGAATAAATAAATAAAATCAATGAAAATCTATCCTCAGGTGAGGATTATAAAAAAAACAAACTACTGATAAATACAACAGTGTGGTTGACCTTCAAGAAAATTAAGCCAATCACAAAAGACCACATGTTGGGTGATTTCATTTAAATAATATTTGTTAAAAAAGAATTATACAGGTGGGGATGATTGTTGACTGCCATGGCGAGGGTGTTGTGGAATGTACATGGTTACAACACAGGGAGTGTTGTGATGGTATAGTTAAGTATCCTGATCGATGGTGGTTACAATAATTTGCAAATATATAAAATCACATAGAGCTACACCCGCGCACACGCACGCACGTACATGTATAACTGTTGAGATAGAATAAACTCTACATTTTGAATCAAGAGAATGTCCTGATTTTGATACTATGCTATAGTATGTGAGATTTTAAAGTTGGTGGAGACTGGATGAAGAATCTTACTATATATATATATATCTTTGCAACTTCTTGTGAATCTATAACTATTTGAAAATAAAGTGTTTTAAAATTGGCGTGTATATTGAAATAGAGTACTACATTTATATTAATGCCAATCTGTATGGATGTGGTGAATAAATATATTTGCCAGTTATGAAAACTTTGGTTTATAATCCAGTCCTTATTTTGCGATGTGACCCTGGAAATAAGCAGCAATATTTACATATTTTCTAAAACTATATATTTTTTAATGAAATCCTATGTGTAACTCAAATATGTTAGGCAGGAGAAACTTGCAGAAATACTTAATTTGATATGAATATGTAGCCATCAGCAGGCAAACAATTTGTAGAGCTTTGATGTCTTAGAGAATGTCCTGCACGGATGGAAAAGGTCTATATCTTCACTGTCCAATACATAGCCGTCAGCCAACTGTGATTATTAGACACTTAAAATATGGCTAGTATGACTGAGGAACATAATTTCAAATTTAAGTTAGTTAAAATTTAATTTCAATTTCATCTACAGTGTCTTCCATATTTGACAGAATCAGTCTTTAAATTCTGGTTTGAAAACCATTAACTTAGTGAAAACAATCTTTTTAATGTAGCACATAGGATACATGGCTTCCAGTTGACAGTCTTACTCAGTACAGTAAAACTTTGATATAACAAATTCGGGCTAGAGAGCGTCTGTTAAAGCTGAACGTCCATTATACAATAAATTAGGTTTTCTGAATGTGTATGTTAAAAAATTCACAAATTAGTTAGTTTACCTGTTTTTACTTATGTAGACACATTTGTGTAATTAAAATCAATTATGTATGAAAAGTTTAATTTCACAGAAACGTTTTCTGCACATATTAAAGTAATTTTAAATTTATACTGACTAGGTCTAGTAAATGTGTGCATTCACCAGTCACTGCAAGTAAACAAGCGCATGTGGGAACATCAACAGGCAGGAGTGAAAACTGCTGCAGAAAGTCACTCCACGGACCACAGAACCAATTACTGCGCGCGATGCGCTGTGATCATTTGCTAATTAGCCGAGCATTGTTTACAAGCAGTGACTCTTGGATTTAAATGTGTAGACTATAGTTGTAGATATGTAATATTTTTTATGTCAGCAAAATTACTACAGTGTTTTTCCAACATATATCTTATTCACTAAAATTTGTTAAAAACAACAGTGAATTAATAACAAAAAAATAACTTCTTAATTTAATCCTAAACAAATCTTGGTTAAAAGCATTTTGAAATCAGCCCAGCCGGTGTGGCTCAGTGGTTGAGCGTCCACAGGAGGTCACGGTTCCATTCCCAGTCGGGCACATGCCAGGGTTGCTGGCTCAGCCCCCAGCAGGGGGCGTGCTGGAGGCAGCTGGTCAGTGACAACTCTCATTGTTGAGTTTTCTCTCTCTCCCACTCCCTCTCTCTGAAATCAATTATAACATATTTAAAATCAACAGGGTATTAATTTTCACATGTGACATATGGACCAGAAATTTTGGCCCTTAAATCTGAAGTCCATTAAACAGAGGTCTGCAAATCAGGGGTTACTGTACTTCTAACCTGTGTCATCTCAAGCAGGCCATAATCTGTTTGCCATTGTTTATTTATCTTTGAAATGAAATAATTACAATACTTTAAAGTCACATGTTTCTATGCATTACCATACCTCCCACTGTTACCTTTTTATTTAAAGTATTTATGCCTGTCTGTGCTCCCTGGCGTGCCATCCACCCTCATCTCAGTTGGCTCATATACATAATTCTTTTCAACACAAATCAGACTGTAGCCCAGGGGACCTGGAAACAAGGCTCCGCGCAGGTGGAAGCTGTGCCCTGCCAGAAGCGGTGCTTTCTAAGCCAGCTGATTGAATCACGGAGGTGTAAATGCATTTGCTCCCACCGAGCCACGTCTTCGGAGAGGCTGACAGGCAGTGGGTGGCAGCAAACTGACAGGACAGATTTTTGGTGCATGCTCCAAGGGATGGAATTATAGAAAGGACAATGTTGAAGAAATCAAATTAGTGTCAACTCTATGCTTCTTTCACACTAGAGGAGCAATTGCTTAACTTTACCCGTTTTACAGGAGATTTAACAAAGTAACGACACCGGCATTCTTCGCTTGCAGAGATGAAGACAGGCTTTATTCGATATGGCAGGACGTCTGATTTCCTGAGAAAGTTTCTTGGGATTTAGTTCAATTAAATTAATAAAGGCATGCTGACTCTGAGTCAGAAACTGTCTGTTACCGGGGGAAAAAGGTGAATGAGATACTACTGCTGTCCACGAGAAGTTTCCAATCCAGTGAGGAACAGAGAAACAAACCAAACAAATATTCTGAAGTTGTTGTGGCAACTTTTCAACTTTGTCAATGGATTGTTTGCGTTTGTGTTTTGCAGCACTGCTAGGAAGGTGCCACATGAGTGTGATGCCACTGGGTTTTATACTCGAACATAGCGTCTTCCCCCAAAGTGGTGATACTGACTTTAGGAACACATGGGCACTGCCTATATTAGCATCCTGATGTTTTTAGCAGACGAGTTCTCTGTGACCCTAACTGCATTCATCTACTATTCTTCAAATTCTGCATTTTCTGTGCTATTTCTATTTTTTTCGTTCATTTATGAAATATTTATTAAGTACCAACTATTGCTAGGCTCTGCTCTAGGTGCTGGTTCTACATGACAGAATCATGCGAAGGCTCTTCTTGAAGGGGTTGTTTTCTAGTAGAGGGGCAGGGGGAGGCAGGGAGGCAGGAGGACAATCTTTCTCTTCTCTCTAAGCTCTTTAACTCCTTGTCCTGTGCCCACTGCTATCCTTGGGGGCTTCAAAAGCTAGGCTTTGGCCAATTTCCATTTCTATTTTCTGGGCTTTGGTAGGTGCCCTTTTCCAAGTGATTCTATTATCCTTCCATTTCAGTCACTGCGGTTCAGTCACAGTGTACAGATCTCCCAGGGGAAAGGGATATTAAGTCCAGAGACACACATGTACACACACCTACTGGTGATAATTTAAGTTAAAACATAGTTAGAGCAGGCATGACATTTCATAAAGCTGGTTTGGGAACCATTATCCATAGTTACTGTCAAGCTTGGCTCACTGCCCTCCATGCAGTTTAGAGCCACTGAACATCTTTTAAGTCTAAATGTCATAACTTATTCATTAAAATCATTAAACAGGAATGTGACTTTCCACCTTATACTTAATTTTTACAAATAATGGTACAAATGAGCCACTGTAAATAATTCGGTCATGTTGTCACCGGGGAAGGGGTTCTTGCCCTCCCTCAGTACAGAAATCAAGAGAGGAGCCAAAACAGATTCAGGAGAAGAGGTTTGCTGAAAGCAAGGTGGAGGGAGAGGTGAGAGGGAGGGAGCTGGGCGCACGAGGGGAGCGCACGGTGGTGAAGGACACGGGCCCCCGTCTGCTGCCGGGGCTGCTGTGACATGGGACTGGCTTCTCCACCAGCCAGGCGCAGAGTAATTTCTTCGCTCCCCAGGCCCCCACCCTGGGCTGATTCACATTGGTTCAGACGCAGGGCTAAGCTCTTTGCTTTCCAGGTTCTCAGAGTGAAAGTCAAAGATGAAGAAAAAGTTTAAAACATTTAGTATGAGCTCCGTTTTGAATCTCATAGTGATCTGACACTGCTGTGGTGGTAGGAATTACAGGCCAGTGCCAAAGTGGTTGGGGAATTTTAACCCATGCCGAAGCCTTGCTGTTGTATGTTACCTGCCCTCCTGTCGGGCTTAGGAAGACCAGCTTAGTAGAAACCTCTGATCTTACTCGAGCTGAAAGTAGCAGGACATTTGAAACAGTACTGATTCTCAAGAGGACTTTACAAAATATGACTTCTAATTGAAGAAATAATATATACAAAGGATTTACATATAAGAGGAGTAGCAAACACATACAGTCTTTATATTTCTAGGCACTCTATCACATGCTTGCAGCATTTTAAACTGGTGAACGTAGGCATATATTAGACCTATTTATTATAAATTTAAAATTACAGTTACACATATAGAAAAGTTTTTTATGAAATTAAACTTTCATACATACTTAATTTTAATTACACAAACATGTCTACATAAGTAAAAACAGGTAAACTAGTTTGTCCATTTTTTAACATACACTTTTGGAAAGCCTACTTTATTATATAACAGACTTTCGGCTTTAACGGACACCCCCTCACCCGAATTCGTCCGTTACAGCGAGGTTTTACTGTATCTGAAGCTGGGCACTTGTAGACATCTGGTTTGGTGAGGACAAAGGGTATTCTTAGACTTCTGGGCAGTAACCTTAGTGACCCCTGTAACCCATAGGAAAGCCCTTTTGGCCATGGCCTCCCATGACTTCTTTTCTCTGGCTCTGTTTTGCTTTCAGCCGCAGCTGCCAGCTGGGCTCGGTCGCCTGTGTGGAGCCTTGTTACCGGAGCCCTGGCACTGACTCGTCACTGCCAGGCCCTGACGCAGACCCCCCCTCAGCCTGGGCCTGGGGCAGCTCCCGCTCTGTAGCTGGGACCATCTCTGTGGCTTCGCCCTGCATTTTGTGAGGGAAACTCGGAAACAAGAGGGTGGCAGGAGAGCAAGCGAGAATGGGACCCACACTTGTTGCAGAAGACAAAGCAACGCTTGAAAAGAGCTTTGAGTTTAACAGTCAGGAGGGAAATGGAAAGCATTCCAGGCAGAGAGAGGGCAGATGATAAGACTGATGAGAAAAATCAGCTCATATTTTTAAAACAGCTAGAAATTTGAGTTAGGTCCTGTGCAGGATGCCTATGAGGATAGCAACGGAAAGCTTGAATAAAAGATAGCTAATGAGTGAACTGTATTCTAAGTGAAGTGTGAGAATTGCTATAGAAATATATTTTAGATAGGAATGAGTCTAATCTATTTTTTTCTATGAACTAGAGACATATAATGTTATTCATTAACATAGATTTACTGTAAGAAAAACTAACCTAAGAAATGCTTATGAGTAATTATATAGGGTGTCCCTCTCAAAATGTGTACACACTTTAACTGCTGATAGCTCAATTTTGAAAATGAAATGTATTTTAATAAACTCTGCCTTTATAATTATTCAGAGTGTGTGTATACATTTTTGAGGATACAGTAGATATGTAAGAACTTAATGTCAGTGAGATATTCCTTATTATCACTTCATCACTTTGGGCACAAAAACAGAAAGGTAATTGTAAAGTGGAAAAAAGATGCAAGTAAAAAACAGAGAGATCTTAACCCCATTTTACATCTTCTGCTCTAGACCTACTGAAAAATTATGTCCATTCCCTTTGGTGAAATAGCATTAATTTCTGAAACAATATTAGCTATAGTACTATAATTACTTTAGGAAATTTTTCATTAATCTATATTGCATTATTTGCCAACTAATATTACTGAATTTAAGCCAAAATCAAGTTAAATATCACCTGAAATAATTTTAAGTTCATAAAATAATAAATACAATTATTTGCCTACATAGGAGAATCATTTATGAAGAAAGAAGTTTTGGTGAGCTTGGTAAAATGGTGTTCTAATTGTAACATAAAGCCTGTTATCATTAAAATATCTTAGCCAAATTCAATATGTGTATATGTATGCGTGCTTGTATTCAAGAGAATATACAGGATTCTGACTTGTATTATTTTCAACTGAAAAATATAAGAGAGGAACCCATCACAATCTTCATATAAATTAGAGGAACTGATTGGAGGAAAATTAGGAAAAACATGACAGTGGAAATCTATCTTAAACACAAATGCTATACTCCAAACATATTTTTAAAGGGCAAAAGCTGAAGGTTTAAAGTAGATAAAATCACACTTACTTTTACTAATCCATCACTTATATTTACTATACTCAATATAATAAACCTATTAATATATTTAGTGGAAGAACTTGTCTAAGAAACATAGTGTGTTCATTTGTCATTTAATCACATAGACTTGGTTTTGAGATTATAGTAAAAACAGGGCATTTTTAGATATATGGGCATGTGATACATCATAGATTTCCTCAGGCAGCACATTTTCTGAGAGTGCAATAGGAAAAGGAGTGGACAATCAATAAGCAAACCTCTGCATAACTTCGTAACTGAGATCTGTAAAAGAGTGTGGTGTGCAGATGGTGGGAGAGGTGAGTGGTAATCTGGGCTCAGTGACATTAGGGAATGAATTGGTAGAGCAAAGAAAGCTGAGCACTTCAGGTCAAGAAATCCGTCGCGGGGAATCTGGCCTGATTTGACCAGTAAGGGTGGACCCATCAGGGACCTTGGATTCACATGATTGGGAAATTTCAGGTTTTGATTCAATGTGACAGAAAAAAGGGAGTCAGATTACAGTGTGTGAAGGAATGCCTTCAAAAACTTGGTGTGTTTTTGTGGCAATTCCCTGCAGTGTGGATTGAGGCAGGCGTCAGAGATTCAACACAAAAAACTATCTCTATAAATCCATGAGAAAGAAACCTAAGCCCACTATCGGAGTGCTCATCTCGCAGAATGCAGCTTGAGAGATTGGCAGTTCTTAAATAAACACAGTTTTTTTGCTCTACTTTCAAGTTCACAGTATATTGTTTTCCTTTCTTATTGCCTTACCTCTAACAATGTTTACTTCACTTTGCTTCAGCCTTTATTCTCAGATTGTAAACTTCAGGGCAAAGACTATCAACTTTTCATTTCTCACAATGTTCGGTGTCGTGCCTCCAGCGACAAACAGAAAATAGCAACCGAAGAAGTAAATTAAATGAAAACTGAATTTCTGAATTTCACCTTCCTAGGCATCCTGAATCCTTACTTTCTACACCTAGCAGAAAAATAAAAAATTCAATTCAATAACTTAAAAATAATTATATTTTATTTGATGTTATCAATAATATAAAAAGTTATTTTTATTGGAAAATCTAATGCCTACCCTCTAAAGAAAAGCAGAAACAGTGTGAGAAAGCTCTCGAGAAGTAGAGTTTCTAACTGAATTTGGAGAGTTTGTGCAACTAAAACAGATGGATGAAAAGAAAAAAAAGTGAGGAAAAGAAACGCTTTCTTGCAAAATGACTAGATTGCATGGGTTTATAATTCATCATCCTTTCTGTTCTTAATACATACACTGCATAACCGCGAGCAGCCAGCTTCAGGAGGGCAGATTCCAAGGCAGGGTGTCTGCCACACAACGCGTTGCTGCTTTATGGTTCCAAAATGCACTGTGCCCCCGGAACTGCAAATGTTGTCATATTAAAGCACTTGTCGTTTGGATTCGCTAGAACAATAGCTTTTGCCAGAATTCACTCTTTCTGAAAATGATTGCCTTTTTGGAGTTCTCACAAATAGATTTATTAGCTTTCACACTGAGTGAAAAACCCGGAGCTTGCTATGCAGATTGGCCCCAGAAGCTGTTACAGAGGATACATTTCCAATTTATACAGCGACATCCTTTACTTTTATGCTCTGTCCTCTCTCGAATTGATAAATTGAGTTCTGTTTAAAAAACACAAGAGAATGCCACAGAAGGGAGCAGGACAATTTCTTCTGTGTTTTATAAACCTAACGCTTGGGGTTTCCTTGGTTTTAATGCATACAAGCTTTTACTGGAGCAGAAGTTTGCATGGTAAAATTGCTAGAAATTAGGACTCAATGGGACGGATTGAGGCAAATTTAGGAATCGGTGACAAGTGAGAACATGAGGATTGTTTAGGAAATGTCCTGTCCCTGTAATGTCTTCCTCCCACCGGGGTTTCTGCTAGTCTTTCTTTGGGGCTGTTGGTTGCTGTTCTTAAGGATTAAGCAAGCATTTAACAATTTTATGCCCTGAGAGAGCATGCTGTTTTGTTAGAGTCTTATTAAACTTCATGATACAAAAATGCTTTAAGTTACAGAGAAGGCTTTCGATATGTAGAGAGAGGGAGGGGAGGGGGAGTAAGTGAAAAGAGGAAATGAAGGAGAAAGAGGGAAAGAAAAAGAAAGATTTCTAGGACGACACCAGCTGATTTCAGTGTGAAAAAGGAAGGCGTGTTGAGTCCAGGGATATTTACAGGTCACGCCAGGGGTAAAAAGCACAGGGATCACAGCTAGGCATGTATCACATGGTGACACTATTGATGTAAGTAGGTCCCACCCTCTTTACACTTACATTTTTTGCAGAACACACACCAATTCGGAGAATCAGTGTGGGACGCTTCCTCTTTATGTGTCTCGTGCCCGTCCCAGGGGGCTCTCTTCTGAAGGAGAGAGAAAGAGAGTCCCAGACTCTCCAGTGCTACGTGCCAATGGGCCTGGTGCCGCATGTTGTTTATTTCCCTGCAACGTGTTGCACTTCAAGAAAAACGTAGCACATTCAGATAACTATTTGTCATATTTTTAGTAGAAAATATGTTTTAATTAAAAGAATGCAACTGGTATCCTATGATTAGGACCCAACTGTCAAAGTTGAGTTTTTGTGATATATTTTGTCAAATCTCTGTCCCTCTACCACACTGAAAATCGATAGGAACACTTGTTCTGAACTAAATAGTTAATCCCTTGATCCTTAGAGAAGTCACAGTGAGGCAGGATGGGCACAGAAGATGAGAAATAAAAGCTCTCTTCTGCCTGAATTACTTGGATCCTTCCCACCTACAGGTAAATGGAGATAGTGCAATAGACCTGAAATATATTCACCACATCTACTGGTAATGGATCCCACTTTTTATTGCCCCAAACTCAGCTTCTTGTAATACTTAAAAAATTCTGATTATTAACCCCCATCATTTTTTTTTTTTTTAATATATATCCACATGTGAATCTAATAAAAGCTGTGGACCCTGGCTTCAAGAAAGACAAACTTACACAGGTACTTCCTGCTTTTCTAAAGTTCGCTTTACACAACTTCGCTTTTACAGAAAACCTATATTAGTACCTGTTTTTGTTAACTGAAAGAAATCCAAAGAGAATTTTCACTGTTACAAAAAAAGGCGAAAATGACTTCTTTGTTTTATGCCATTTCATAGGAACACTTTACTTTTGGATAGCTAGGAAAAGCTTTTCCTCCAAGCTAAATATTAGTGGAAAGATGAGAGGCCAAGGACTGGGAGACCTAGTTTAGCCTTGGTTCAACCACTATACTGAGACATTTAGCTTCTGGAATTCAACTTTATTGCCAATAAGGGAGAGAGATAAGCAAAATAAATTTGAATGGAGTATATCAAATACTTTAAGAAGCAAAAAGCAGTTTACATGCATAAAACTCAAGTGTCAGAGAAATCTAACACAGGAAAGACCTCGTCAATAGTATATATGTCGGGGGTGGGAGCTAAAGGTGGGGGGTTACTGCTCCATTTCCTACCAAAGAACTAGGAAAATACTCTTTCTGGGATTGGGAGTTTTTTCCTAAATGAAACAAGCAATATAGCAACCTTACTTTATCTTCAGTTGTTCTCTATAAGGAGTATAAAAAATGTACATGCCATTGACCTCTGCCTTCACATGTCTTCCATGAGCATATGGGGAGAGAAAAATGAGGGGCAGGGAGGGGAAGAGTTTTCTCACTTCCTTTTACCTGAGCCACTCTCTCCCTCAGAGGTGTGAAACAGTAATGCACGGGCTAGTTCCATCCAACTAGCCCAAGTATCAGGGAGAAATTGTCTGATAAGTTTGTACTTTCCATATTTGTGAGCAAACTATTTCTAGTTTGTGCAAATTGCCTTCATATATGTTTTAGAATACATTATTTTTCCAGTGCATATTTCTCTAGGCTATGCCAGTCTGGGATATAGTAGGAATAATAGCAATGAAACTAGCTGAATTTCATTTAACAATTCCCATGTGATGATGACATTCTAAGCATTTTACATGTATGTACTCACTGAACTCATAATCCTTGAGTTGGATGCTTTTAAAATTCCCATTTTAGAGATAAGAAAAGTAGAGTGCAGTGCATGGAGGCTGAGTAATTTATTCAAAATCCCAGAACTAGTAAATGGAGAAGCCAATTCTGTGCAGTGTGGTTAAGTCAGATAGTTCAGTGGAACTGGTTAAAATTAAAAGATTACTAGGCATTTGGAATCACCATTCTTCTTCCAGCACACACACACACACACACACATACGCACACACATATACATGGAAACACCTGGTTGTTTTTGTTGTTTTTTTAAAATATGTCTTTATTGATTTCAGAGAGAGGAAGGGAGAGGGCGAGAGAGATAGAAACATCCATGATGAGAGAATCATTGATCGGCTGCCTCCTGCACGACTGGGGATCAAGCTAGAAACTCCAGGGATGTGCCCTGACCCCAAATCTAACCGAGATCTCCTGGATCATAGGTCAATGCTCAATTGCTGAGCTATGCTGGCCAGGCAGCACATGTATTTTTATTGATGGAAAGTTGAAAATTATTGGCAAGTCCTGGGCACATATAGTGTTGGTTCAGAATCTGAGAGACCAAAAACCACAAGACATGAGCACAACGGCATAACCAGCTCAATTCTAGGTGGCATGGTTTCAGCACTGTCAGCTCTCAGAGCAGTCCTGAGCAAAGGATAGCTTTACTGAGTATTATTCTCATCCAGGATGTGGGAAGCAGATGCATTTGTTTGCTTATACCCATAATTATTCAAAAATATTATAAAATGTTCAAATTCCTTTTCTCCCCACAAGGGACCTAAATTAAGAGATTCAGCATTGCAAATACATGAGCCAGGAGAGTGTATTAATAAGGGACTTGGCAGGAAAAGCAGAAACCAAACTAGTGTTTGAAATGAGGGAATTGAACAAGGAGTTCATCATACCGGCGCTGAATAAGCTGAATGAGTAAAAAATGTTTAAAAATAAAATAAATAAGCAAAAAACACTGAGGTAAGCCAGAAAAAAATAGCTACAAGAAGAATCTATCACCTTTACATCTAGGAGAATAAAGGGAAAGGTTGGGATTATCATAATATACACTGTCAAGAGTGGCCCTGCAGAACGGGAACTCAGGCCTCTAAGAAGGGGGTGTGAGCCAGTGGCTGCTGGATCAGGAGGAGTTTCAGTGATGTTGGTTCTGATCAAGAAAAGGGAACTGAAGGCTGGAACCAACTGCTGCTGCTGTGGAGGAAGCTCTGCTGTAAAAAGAGACGCTTCTTTCTTTTGTTTACCTTGGGATTTCCTACTTGTGCTGCCCCCTACTGTCAGGATGTGACAAGAAAGCAGCTGTAATGAGAGAAGCAGCTTGTAGATTTTCAAA
Organism: Miniopterus natalensis; assembly: GCF_054644295.1. Taxonomy (NCBI): domain Eukaryota; kingdom Metazoa; phylum Chordata; class Mammalia; order Chiroptera; family Miniopteridae; genus Miniopterus; species Miniopterus natalensis. The sequence continues at coordinate 48,869,724 of NC_142084.1, forward strand.
CTCGGCATCATAAAGTAGAGGTTAGTAAGGCAGACCTGATGCAATGAGACAGTATCTTAATAACCAGGAAAATGGGCTAGTAGATACAGATATCTAACCTCTTTATGATTCAGTTTTCTCATGTGTTAATTTTGGAATGTAGTTCTATCCACCTCAAAGTGATGTTATAAATGTTAATCATATAATGGTATACAGTCTATGCTCAATAAATGCTAGCTATTAAAATATTTTTATTCATAGATTTCTCTGAAATACGTGAAACAAAAAGAGAAAACCCTTTAGAACAAACATGTACTCTAGAGAACAAATAGGTCAATGTTAAAATTCTAAGCAAACTTACAAAGTAGCTTTGAACTGACAATGCCTATAGTGTGCTAATCAGGCATCTTCCTTATGTGTGGGTAGTAAACCAAGCCAGCAGACAAATCGATATATGAAATCTGTTGAGCAGACATTTCTAAGATATTAATCATTTCTGAAGATTCTGCTAAATTCAAGGAAGAATGCTTATATAACATTCCTAGCCAAGAAACAACACACTGATCTGTGCCTCTGATTATTCCTGTTTACAGAAGTTTCGATGTGGGAACTGACGTTATGATAAGAAAAACAGCATGGATAAAAATCTAATAGTTAATCTCAACATTGTTTCCACATGTCTCCAAGGTTTTTATTAGAAAAATAATGTTTCTTAACATTTATCATTGCTCGTTATACTCCGGATCATGTTGAAAAGCAAAACTAAACAGGACAGCCTGGTTGACTATCACATATATTTGGAATGAGCATGCAGGCTGTAAGTCAATGTTTATGAGCAGATTAGTCAAGTGGTTTTATTAAACACATTAGGCCATATTTATTCTAAAGTACTTATGTAGTGTCTTTAGAACAAGCAGGGACAGAACTGATATTCATTAAGCCTTACACTTTATATCAATGACTGCATTTAATTAGCACAACAGCTTCACAAAGTAAATGTTATATTCTATTTCATAGATGAGAAAAATATTTGAGAAACTCTTCAAAGGTATTTATTTTAAAGTGAGAAAACCATTTATAACCACATTTAGTAATCTTTCTAGTTTACCATGTTTGTTAGGTTATATTTTAATATATTTCATTTATCCTTAATAAATTTTAATTGAATGCTTATTAGTTTTCTGTGCATTAGCATGCTTTGAGATTAAAAAAAATAAGTTCCATTTCTTCCCTGGAAGACACATCTGTTTTTGGAAGACATGCTATACTGTATGACATAATTAGAGATAAGGAACCTATCAAGTGGAGAATCATGGAGGCTCTGACGTTAACTGGGAGGTTGTACTTTGTTCTAATCCACAGAACCTCCGCCTTCACTCTCACCATCACAGTGGGCCCCTGTTCTTCTAGCTTGCCTTCAATCAAGGCATGGACGTGATCTATGAACACATCAACCAGGGAAAGCTGTGGAAACACAAGTACAAGTATGAGAACTAGTTCTTCGGAGGCCCCCATCAAAGCCAGAAGGACCAGGTTCATCCACCAGCTGTTTGCCCAGAGCCAGCGCCTCCTCTTAAGATCCTGCTCAAGTCACTCTTCACAGACCACCTTTCACTGTTGGCAAGAAATGGCTTCTAACTTCTCCTATGTTTGAAGTATGTTTAATCAGAGTCATCAGCAAATAAATGTAAATTGTCCTTGGAAAAAAATCAATAAAACTGCTTAATTGTTAATAGATAAAAATATATATTTTTGTATTGTCAGACAATCTTAGATATTAGTTTGTACCCAAACCTCTTAGTAAGTAGTCTGTGCATAAAAAAAAAAAAATTGACTTAAAGTATGGATAGCATTTGGCATAACTCTAAAGAAAAGAGCTCTCACTGAGTTCTTGTTAATTTGTTTGCAACAAAACCTATTGAAGTATAATCAGGGTCCTTGCCTTTAGTCTGACACAATTTCATAGTGTTTGTCATACATACTGCTGAGGCATGAGTGGGCTGGTAAATTACACCATGTGCCTTGCTTAAGTTCTGGACCAGTTAAGCTATGGATGCAAAGACATGTGCCCATGGGAATAGTAACATCAGTTTAATTTCCAATAGAGATATTTAAAAAATTGACTTCATCATACTGACCTCCATAATGGACATATTCAGTCACTTAGTTGTGTTATTGCCAACCACCAGGACGAGTAGAGACTTCCCTTTTACAGTTTAAGGCAGGGAAGTGATATCAGCAAAAATAGCAAAGTAAGGACACACAAAAACATTTTTCTCCATAAAAGTAATGGGAACACTGTAAGAAAAAAAATTCAGAGATTTCCACACACCCCTCTCAATAATTGATATAAATTAACAGGATATAATAAAGATATAGAAGACTTGAACATCGCTATCAATAAAAAAAAGATAAACCAAAAACTTACAAGTATAGCCCATGGATACAGACTATAGTGTGGTGAAGGTCTTTGTGGGGAGGGTAGAGGCTGGGCAGACAAGGGTAAAGGGGGAAATTGGAGTCATCTGTAATTCTATCAGCAATAAAAAAATAAAGTTGACCTAATTGATATTTAAAGAAGATTCCACTAAACAATCGCACAATATATGTTATTTTCAATTGCACATGAAACATTTAAAAGGTAGACCATATTCTAAACCATAAAAAACCAACTCCATGCATTTAGAAGAATTTAAGTTATGTAGAGTATGCTCTCTGACCACAATATATTTAAATTATCAGTCAGTAACAGAATAGTCTCTAGAAAATCCTCAAATAGTTGTAAACTAAATTTCACATTTCTAAATAATCTATAGGCCAATAAAGAGGTTCATAGCAAAATTAGAAAGTATTTTAAACGGAATGAAAATGAAACAACATATAAAATTTATAGTATGCAGCTAAAGTAGAACTTAGAGGGATCATTATAGAAGAAATGCCTGCATTAGGAAAGAATAAAATTTCTCATCAGTGACCTCAGTTTCCAAACTAAGCAACTAGAAAACAAAGAGCAAGCAATACAGCAATAAAATAAAATAATTAATATCAAAGAGAAACAGAGCAATTAGACAACAAACATAATGGAAGAAATCAAAGAAACCAAAATAATAACCTATTTTAAAAAATCAATAATTGATTAAAGTTTCTTGTCTTTTTTTTAGAGGGACAACAGTGTGGTGATTGCGAGGGAGAGGGATATGGGTGGAAGTGACTGAATCCAGAGGTCCACCCAAAAGGAAGGCAGAATAAAGTTTGTCCTCTGTAAAACGCAAGTTTCAAATTAGAAAGGGTATAAGGATGCAGTTAGGGGTCCCAAACCTAGAAATGTTTGAATATTATTAAGAGAATAGCCATTGATAGAGACAGGAAAGTTAAACCAAGAGAGAAACAAGAAACTTGGGTTAGGGTGGTGGTTTAGGGCTGGATGATGACTGCTGGGCAAACGGCATGCATGCTGAGTGTAGTGATGCCCTGATGGGACAGGCCAGCATAATCCAAGCCCACGGTAGTCCCGGGAATACATTAATTCAGAAGAAACATAAATCTGTATATTATCATCAAACTAAAACAAAGAAGAGTGTCATAGAGGACAACAGGTAGATAAAGTAATAACTTTTCATATCAAAAACATTTTAGTAAATTATAATGATAGTAATTTAAATCACAATAAATTGTGTATGACTATGTTCTTACCCAAATTTAATAATTCATATCTGATTGTTATTTTAAATAAATTAAAGCCCCTGGCATGTTGATAATAAGATTTTAATTTGATCTTTACGAGTACATTATTTCTGTTTCTGGGAGTGAAGTAGTGAACATCTGAGGTAGGGTGAAATTGATCAGTAAAGAAAGTACCTGCGCTAGAAGACACAGGGGACACTTATTCAACATAGCAGCAGCCTAAAGAACTGAGAAAAAAGAAATGCTTTTACTAGGTCATGGGGTATATAACTCACCAACAAAAGGTTAACATAATTATTAAATTTTCATTAGTAAATATGACATTTTTCTTGAACTAGAAAAAATAAGTATTTTTAAAATGTTGTGAAGATTTTTTTGTTAACTTGTTCTTAAAGTGAAGTATATTTATCATAGCTAAACCAAACGACAACAACAAACACTAGGTAAAATGCAGTCTTTGCTAGTTAAAGAGGTAAAACACCCATATGCATATATATCACATTCACATACACACTCTAACATACTATGACTCACAAACACATACTTGATAGTCAAATACACATGAACACAAATGCTTGTGCTTTTTAAAATATATATATATATATATATCTTTATTGATTTCAAAGAGAGGCAGAGGGAGGGAGAGTGACATCCATAATGAGAGTCATTGATCCGTTGCCTCCTGCACGCCCCCTACTGGGGATTAAGCCTGAAGCCTGGGCATGTGCTCTGACTGGGAATCGAACCGGGATCTCCTGGATCCTAGGTGGGTGCTCAATCGCTGAGCCACACCAGCCGGGCTGCTTGTGCCTTTTAATTATCTTGTGTGGAGCTGATATGAAAAAGCAAACTGAAATATTGCTTACAGAAAACTAAATCATTATTGAAAATATGTTTACAAAATATTGAGATTCATTTTTGAATGAAAAAGCTATTGAGTTTTAGATGGAATTTCATAGATGGAATGAAATTCAAAGATTTATTACAGATATGTTGTCAATATATGTATAGTGCTTTAAATTTTTGATTAAGCGGCCTATTTAAACAGCAGGAGGTCAAACATACATTTAATAGTTACTTTAAAAATGAAACAGAAAAAAAAGTATCTTGACAGGGAATTACAATACTTCTAAGTACAGATTTTTTTTTTTCTTCAGAGGCTTTCCAGCCAAATGTGCATCTGAACAGGGGTATAATGATATGCTTAATGATGTAAAGCAAACTGTACTGGTCAAATGTTACTACTAAAACATTTAAAGTCAATAAATATTGCATTAATCCTTCCAGGCACCTCATTCAATCCCTTTCAAGGCAACATATCTGTTTATAAGAGGATTTTTTATTCATATCCTACTTTTAAAAACTATGTAAACAATGCATAAAATATAAAAATTAGAAAACTATATAACCTGTTTAGATAATAAAAAATGATAAAATAGCTCCACATTATAGCTGCATCAGAAAATATTGATTGGGATGTGAAACCATTAACTCTGATTTAAAACAAGAACAGATGCAGCAGGCATGATTCTTCTGGAATAAATGTTACTAAATACAAAACTCCTTGCACTTGCAATTTTTAAAGTATTGGGCAAAAAGTACTGGATTAAAGAAATATTACTTTGGAATACTTAAAACTTAAAGAAAATTGAAAATGAGGCAAAATCATAGGAGAAAATTTCAGATTTTTAATAAACATTTTGAAGTACAGTTCAACTTATAATAATAAAACTCAGTATTTATTGTTTCCTAAGGGCTAGGAAATGTGTGCAAGGACAAATGGAAGGACGCATTTCTTACCATCACTATAACACAGCCTCTCTGTAGTTTACTCTTGGGAAATATGTTCAGTGTGAGTATACTAATCATAACAACAACAACAAAAATAGATTAGAGAATAAAGACAGAAAATCCTAGAGGGCTTAAAGACCACATCTGGAAGGATCTAGAAAGCATCCTAAAGGTAGTTATTAAATAAAATGTGAAGAGTCTGAGATGTTGCCTTATTTGAAAGTTAACATGTTATATACATACACAGTTGACCTTTGAACAATGTGGGGGTTAAGGGTGCCAACCCCCCTGTGCAATCAAAAGTCCACGTATAACTTTCGACTCTCTAATATCTTGACTACTAATAGCCTACTGTTGACCAGAAGCCTTACCAATAATATAAACGGTCGACTGCACATATTTTGTATGTTATATGTATCATACACTATAATACAGTAAGCCACAGAAAAGAAAATGTTATTAAAGCAATCATAAAGAAAGAATATACATTTACAGTTCTCTACTGTACTTATTGGTACCATAAGTTTACATCACCTGTTTAGAAGATGAATCATCTGTCAGTACTTATGTCAATATTGTCTTCTATGATATAAAACACTGTAGATGCTATAACTATTACTAACACTAGACATCAAAGTGAAAAGATAACTGTGAAAAAGAAATTCATGTTTATTTCAAGGTATAAACAACTCATGCATTGATATTGAAAAAGTAGCAACATGATTGCTTTATGGTAGCCTAGTGTAATTAACATGGTTGCTTCTCAGTAGTAAGAAGATCTACAAAAATTTTTCCAATATATTTATTTTTTTAAATCTGGATATAAGTGGACTAGCACAGTTCAAACCTGTGTGCTGTTCAAGGGTCAACTGTACTGAGAAAATATGAGAACTCCATCTCAAAGACATGAGTTATAACTCATGATAAAAGCAGTATCCATAGCAATAACTCGCATTGGTTTCTTAAGTCCTGTTCCCCATCCAGACACACACTGAGGGATGGTACCGGCACATGTCGTGGGTGCATTACAAAGAGTAGCTCAGAGGTTAGGAAATGCTGGCTTTACCTAGGACAGCTGGTGGCCTACCTGTTCTCTCCTCAAACTTCTCATCATAAAGAGGCCTTATCTTTAGCCTGGAAAGTGAACACTTCTTCTCTGGGGAGGGGAAAGAGACAGTATTTTCCTGGAATGGCTCCTGGAAAAAAAAAAAATTAGTAAAATAAAGTTCCCATCTTTATTATATGGGTCAGCAAAAGAAATCTCCTCCCACTTTTTATTGAGCTTCGCCATTATGGGTGAGAAGAGTAATTAAGAGGAAGTTAGAGAAGACAGTCATACTCTCCATGAGAAATTTATTTATTTATTTATTTACTTAAATGTCTATGTTAAATGTGTGTATTTCTTGTGCGATCATGATTTTGGTCTTCTTGATGTTCAAATGCAGTCCCCCTTTGACACTTTCTTTTTCACCTTCATCAGAAGTTGTTTCAGATCTTTGCTCCTTTCTGCCGGTATGATGGGGTCACCTGCCTATCTTAAGTTATTGCTATTTCTCCCACCAATTTTCACCCCCCTCCTCCTCTGACTGTAGCTCGGTTTTGCACATAATATATTCTGCAAATTACACAAATAAGGAGCTAAAATGCCCCCTTGCCTGACAGCTTTGCCTGTAGGAACCACGCTGTTTCTCCATATTCTATTCTTACGGTGCCTTCCTGACCTCAGCGCAAGTTAGGTATCAGGACAGCCAAGTACGGCTGCACACTCATTTCTGTCAAAGGCTTTCGTCTATAAAACACAGGTTAACCTTCTTCTGAAATTCTTCGGCAGCAACTCTACTGTCTCTTTTTTATAGATATTTCTTGTCATTCAGTAAAGGTAGGTTATAGAAATTCTTATGAATAATATAATTGAGACTGTCATTAGTTAAGTACATGCAACATATGAAGGATCACCAAACACAAAAATGTATTACTTGCAAAAATATGTTTTGATAATAATAAATGCATAAAGCCAACCAAAGCAGTAAATAACTGGTAAAATGCTTTAGAGCCGCATGCAATAAATAAATCATAACAGTGAAACCCTTTCCTTAATTAGACAATGGAAGAGTCAGCACAGTTCTGCCTAAAAATAAGAATGCAGTCACAAATGTTACGTTATCTAGGACTCATTGTATTTAAACTATTAAATGGCTTCACAATCACATTAAATAGATTTGTGCATGATATGAAAATTGATTAATGCATCAAGCTTTTTAAAATGAATACCTGTGCTGTGCATGGACAGTTTATTTCATGACGCATAATTCAAATACAGTATGTGGAACTATTCTACATTGTTTCATTACTGGATTTCAAATAAGGCAGACTTGTTAGCATTTGCTGCAATGGAAACCACAATTTTCTCCTTTCCCTTCATGTCATTTAATATGAACATTTTTAAAATATACACAGGGTGCCACTACCACATTTACTAAGTGTATCTAATCAGTGACTTTATTAATGTTAGTAATTCTTTCACAGGATTGGAACATTGTACTTCCATTGATTTGCCCTAGAGGCTATCATCATTAAAAATAGACAAATCTGCAACACATTTTTAGTAAATCACCTAGAACTGGTGTTCAAGAGACTTTGGAATGCCTGGTTGAGAGAAAACAGTGTGGACTGCAAGGCGAGGAAATTTCAGGACCTGTGTTAGTAAATCATGGCGTTTTGAGAGTATTTAATGTCTCGAGTGGTACACAACTGCAAGCAGATAAAAATACATAATTTCATATTGTTGCTTTTTAAAACTTTTCTTTTGTTCAACTTTGACATTTTCATGGAATTAAGCTCAGAGAGGTGAGGATTAAAGTATTAACTTTAAAAGCAAACCATTTTAGTTGAACCATTTATAACACTTATTTTGAGGATATCACAAATATTACATTACAGGATAACATGCTGAGCAAGTTTTTATGTCAAGCTTTCTATGCCCTTGGTGTACTCATTTCTGGTGCATAGTTATTTTCAATCAAGACCAATTTATAAATTCCAGAGCAACTGTAAAATAATTCTAGTTAGCAGTTTGTATTAGCAGTGCTAATACATACTTCCACATAGTATATCCAAAACTTATTTTTATCCCCAGGCCAATTCACCTCCTGTTTTCTCTAACTCAATGAATAATACCATGCCAGAAGTGAGAAGATCGTAATTACTACTTTCCACCTTGCCCACATTTATCCATCTGTTATGCACTGAACAAACTTGTCCCATTGATATTTCTTCCTTACAACTCCTAAATGTTGCTACCTCTCCTTTTACCCACTATCCTTACCTTAGTTTAGATCCACATTCTCCCACATATAATTTTTAGCATTCTCTTGTATACTGAATACAGACAAAAATTAAAGTGATCTTTCTAAATTACTAATTCAATATTGTTACTCTTCTGATTTTAACCTATAAACAGTGTCTTTCTGTCTTTAGAAAACATCACAACTCTTTAATATGGCATAAAATATGTCATGATCTAGTTTTCTGTTACACCTATAGGGTTTTAATCCACTGTCTCCTTTCTACTCTCAATTATGTTTGTTTAGATAACTCCCACTCACTCTTGATGCTCAGGTGTAGTCATTTCTATGAAGTTCTTCTACCACTGAGCACTTATTCAGGTTCCCCTCTTACATCACAGTAGCATTTTTAACAGTCTCTTATTATTTTTATTTATCTGAATTCCATTGGGCTCTAATCTTCTTTAAGACAAGATTTCTGTCTATTCACTGGTTTATCTCCAATGCTAGCCTGGTGTTGCACATAAATAGCAACTCAGAGCTATTTGTTTAAGTAGATTTATTTGAGATAATCTATGGAATAACAAACTAGATTAAACCTATAAGTAGATCATAAGAGGCAATTTTGACATAACTATAAATTATATACTATATCTTAATGTTTCACATATCTGGCAACATGAACTAGTTCAGGTAAAGCTGTTAGATTGTAAGTAAACTTAAACATGTATAAGAACGCAGAACACAAAGGTAGAAACACAGAACTATATTTTATTATTTGTTTATTTTAATTATGTATTTTATTTATATTTTATTTTCTATTGTTTGTTTTTACTCACATAAAGACTAAAATGGGTGTTTCTCAAAGTGATAATTTAAGGAAAAAGCAGTTTCAGTTTTTAGGCCCACTATCTCCACAATGTTCTCAAAGCTGCTTCTCTGAATTAACCTGACAGGTGAGAAAAATTATGGAGAATGCACATGGCAGGTTTTAAGAAGCCAGTCCTAGGGGTGGTTCACATCAATTCTGTTTATATTATATGGGTTATAATTCAGTTAATTCCAAATGCAATGGAGTCTAGCAAATATTCTATAACTAGTTCTTCAGGAAGAGTACATGGGTTTAGCAAATACATATCCAGTCTGCCACTAGAAAACCTATCTTGTCACAAAATATAGATTCATGCTTGTTCCTCAACAGAGACCGACACCAATCACTTTCAAAGAAGATAAACAAAAACATACAGTTATTGGATCCAACTCAGAGTTCAAGATCTCTAGGCTGTCTTTTTGGCCTTTCTGAGTTTCGAATTGTCTGACAACCTATAAGCCAAAAGACATCTTATCTGATTTTCACATGTCTCAGTTTATATAAGGATCAGGGGCTAGAAAATTGTAGTAACAATTTTCATCTGGAAAAGCAGAGAAGAGACACACAGAAACCACTTTTCTGGAGCCATAAAGTCCTACAGTCCAGGCATTATAAGAACTTCTCTGGCTGTTGAAGAAGCACCTTAATGAGACCCTTGCAATTTTCCAGTGTGTATGTTGTTTTTCATGCTTACTGGGTCTCTAATTCCTGCAGATTCTTCCTTGCCTGTTACACTCCAAAGCTAAATCTGAAGTGGGTGCAATTTAGGAAAATTACCTATTTGGTAGTGGCGAGTTTTTACAGGGTCCCTCTTGTTCGAGTAGGAAGTTAGATTTTAGCAAAGGAATGGAACCAGATATCTGATTAAGCCTGATAAATAGGAAAAAAAACCACAGTTTTACAGTCATCCAGAAAGTAACCCACGTCATTCTACCAAACGATCCAACTTTTCGGTCACCCTGCGGAGTCCAGCGACTAGTGGGAAGAGGGAGGAACGGTGAGGGGGTTGCTGTCACCGAGCTGGTGCCCAGCAGGAGCCAAGGGCCTTGCCAGCGCCAGGGCCCCAGCCTGGGGCCGTCGGGAAGATGGGGCAGGGCGCAGCCAGGACAGTGAAACGGCGCAGGAGGGAGGCTGGGGCGGCTCAGCACGAGCCAAGGGGAAGCAGGAAAGAGGCTGGAGAGCTGGAAAAACTCCTCTTTTCCAAACCTGAGGAAATAAAAGGAAGCTTAACATAGAGCTCGGGGCAGCCGCTGCCCTTGAGGCCGCCCACGCTCTGTCTCTGCGCGCGCTGTTGATTTTCACCTTCAAAAACCTGCCAGATCGCTTAAAACTCCTCCGATGTGACTGCCTGGGAAATTCTCTTCCCCTGACACTGCAGAAGAAGCTATTTCCTCTGGTAACATTCCTACTTGTGCAACACTGAACAGCAAGAATCGATTTGAAATAAAAAAGTCAAAGGGGTTTTTTTTTTTTTTTTTTTTTATTCCGGATTTGTTGTTCCTTTGCCAAAACAATTTCCTCAGAATATAGTATGTTTCTGATCTGTATGCTTGCAGGTATTTCCACTGTGCCAGTAAATTCATGCAAAGTTCTCTGGTCTTCTTTATTTATTTGCTTTATGAATTTCATGCTTCTCCACATTTAATTTTGACTAATCTGAGCTAAACTGAAGGAAAAGATTCAGGTGGTTCAGTATTAGCTTGAGTATTGTTATCTCAGGATTGACACTTGTCCAACTAAGGAATCTCATTAAACCTTTATTGCTGAGCTTTTTCCAAATCCATAACTCCCTTTATTTCTACATTTTCTCTATTTACATGTACATGAAAACCAGTCAGTTCTTTCTTGAGCTTGTATCTTAGATTGTCTTGCTAAAAACTGGCAATCATAGCTAATACACAGTATAATTGCTTTAACTACATTTACCTGAAGTCAGGGTCAGTAGGCACATAGTCAGTTTTCAAAATTCCCAACAGTTTTGCTGGCAATAGTTTTACTGAACATCTTGCCATTCTACAACACAGATCTTCAGCTTTATAATTTGCAGTATCCATTTTCTTATTGCTGTCGTCCAACCACTAAAGCCAATGTCACATACACATGTGCCTGTAAAGGCAGTGAGGCATTTCTAGCTACCATTTTTAGTAGAAGCTCATGTAATGCTAGCTGCTCTAATAAATAAATGTACAGAGACTCAAATGTGAGTGAAGTTTATTTTTCATTCAGGTAAATTCCAAATCTAGTGTTTCTGAATGGCCTATGTCATTCTTCCTAGTGATAATTTACAAATCCGGGTTTATTTTAACTTGAGTCTCTGCTTTTTTCCCTGCTTTGTTTTTTACCCTTGGCCTTCACTCACATTGGATCATGTTCAAAGAAAGGAAAAAGGCAAGGAGAATTGTGTATAGGAAGGTTCATGGGTCAAGCCTAGAAATAGTTCCCAACCCTTCCACTCAGATTCTGTTAATCATAGTACATGACCATGTCTAAATAAATTTAATCTCGTTGAAGAATAAATAGTTCTGTATCCATTTTCCCATCAGTGTATAATTTGATAATACAGTTTCAATCTCCTTCAGAGAGGGATTTCTACTTTTCTAACATACCATTTGGTGGGGGTTAGTTGGAAAGTTTGGAAGGAGGTTTTTAAGTCATGGGAGAATTGATGCCATTGCATACAGCTGCATCCTGAGGAGGAAACTAGTGACTGGGAAAATTTGAGCAAGTGCTGACGAACATACAGATTACATCCTTAGGCAAGAGAGTGTGTCAGGAGAATCAACATATTTCTTTGAAAAATGAAAGTGAATGTTGAGGGAAAGCATAAACAAAAATTCTTCCAGATATGGTTTTACGTTAAAATGTGTTAGTCTGGAGTGGTTTTTTGTTTGTTTTTGTTTTTAAATTAAAGCATTAACTGCTAAAATAAGAGGCATATTTTCAGATAGAGTGAGTGCAATTCTGTTTAGATTCACCATTGCATTACGCATGCACATGTTTTGTTTAATCAAAGATGAAATTAGTTGCCCTGGACTTGAACGAAAACAAGTGAGTGATGGAAAACGTTTGTGGATATTATAACTTAAATCATGCAAAACTTTAAACTTTTATGTATTATATATTTCCCCAAAATGCAATGGAATGGCATAGGAAGTATGATTTTGCAGAATATTTTTCAGGCAAAGATATTTAATTAAATTTCTTTTGTCAAAAATACATCCTTCCTCCAACTCTATATCTAGGATTTAATGACCATGCACTTTTCAAATTTGCAGAAATATTTTCATGCTCTGGGGCTTTTCACTTACTACTATTATTACTCATTATGTTTTCAAATCATATCATCTAACAAAGCTTTTTAAATTAAAAAATGTAGTGGCAAGCAATTTTGTTCTCTGATTCTCAAAATAATAGATAAAGGAGAGTTATTTTGGCCATAATTAACTTCAGGTTGCCCAAGGGAATAAGAGAAAATTAGTTTGCATTGTAAACATTATTTTTCATATACACTGTATTTTAATTCTGCTTTATCTAGGCACTGCTCATTAGAATAAATATGATTATTATGCAGCCGTTGTTTTTAAAGTTTACATTTCCTTCAGATACATTTGGAATTAAAATATATTTTGAATTTAATGAGGAAGTAGAATGAAAACCTTGCCATTACAACTGTTTCTCTTTCTTATTTTCATGGTCAAAAAATGAGCAATTACTGGTAACTTGCTTATTTTTATTTAGGATAGGCCAATTAAAGTAACATTCAACTGTGTCCTGCTTTTGTGTTTTTAAAGTCAGTTTTTATTGGCATTTGAAAAGAACATGACACCAAAAACTAAACCCGTAAATGTAAGCCCTATAAAGTTAAGAGCACTTGAAAATAGCATGATTGATCAGAACTAGCTGAGAACAGAGAACGGAAACTCTCCCTTAGAGAATCTTAAAATCAAAGGGAAACAAATGCATAAATAAGATAAAGATGCCTTGTTCAAAGTCACCTATAGGATTATAGCATTTCATTTTTTAAAAAACAATCTGAGGAATTGTGATATTTTAAAAATGCATTTGTCATTTTGAAACCTGAAGACAAACTATTTTATAGTTGAATTTTGTCTGGTAGCCATTTTCCTTAAAATTTATTCTTTGTCTTTCAAAAGAATAAGTGCAATGACCTTAAGGTTAGAATAGGTTTCAATAATGGTCCCATTGCCAGCCTAGGCACTAAAACCCAATTGACCTCAAAAGGGCTCTATTTATACCCCTTAGTGATTTTAGCATTCTTTCTAAATCATGTAGTTTTTTGCTATTTGCAGGCCTACAGGCTTTTAAAGGCTCAGAATAACTGGGGTTTTTTGTTGTTGTTCTTAGAATCCACAGCAATATGTCTTTGTCTCTCATGTTGGAAAGTTACAAGGCTGACATTGTTAATTTTCTTTCGCAAAGTCCCTCTGGCAGGAGGATTTTTACGCTTGAATTGTTTAGAATGATCCCGCCAATAAATAATTTTTAGTCAACTGTGTTCTCAGCATTTAAGAAATAAATGGAAGTGTAGATGCCATATTAAATCTATTAGTTTGTATGAAATATTACAAAATATCTAAATGAGGGTGGGGAAGGAGGATTTTGAACTATAAACTTTCACCATTAAGTGATGCTTAGGACTCAAGAGCCTAATAGCAATTGTCACGGTAATAGATCCCTCCAACTTTCAGTAACTTCCCCTTCCCCATAATACAGTTTCAAAAAGAAGATTAAGAGATTGAAATAAATAAGATTTATGTCCTAAATTAAGATTTTTTCTTTAATTCTTTGTATGTACTGCAAATCATGTTTATATAAAAAGAATTGTATCATACTTTCATTTTAACCTATGTCCTAAAAAGCAAATTATAATGTAGTTCATCTCTTGCTCTATTAATAAAAGTTATATCTAGAATTCAAGGGAGAAAACAAAAGCAGTATGAAAACACAAACTTTAATATTATAAAAAAAATAAACAAAATAGATTTCATATTATCCTAAATGCCATAATTGGACAAAAATTACCCAATAGGATTTTATTTAGTTTCATTAAAAAAGAGTCTTTTATTATAGTACTATAGCATGGCTAGTATTAGAGTAAGAGGGAATGAATGAAAAATAAAAACATGTATAATGTTACAAACCTAAAAACCTAAAAAACAGTAGATGTGAACTGATTTATTTTTTTATCCCAGCTAAGTTAAAAATACATCTCTTGTGAGGAAGTATTCTAACTAGGAAAAATGTGTATATATATATATATATATATATATAGAGAGAGAGAGAGAGAGAGAGAGAGAGAGAGAGAGAGAGAGAGACACGCACACACAGTGCTATTTCCTGAAAGATTTTATTGGTGGAAATAAGATGTGCATATTTTTACACTGAGAAGATCAGAAAAACATGCACTTGCACACAAATGACAACACATATGAAGATATTCAGTTATTCAATGAAGACTGAAATGCAGAGCAACACACAGAAAAATTATATTGTGACAAAATTAACATGTTGTGGCATGCATTCTTATTTTTCACTGTAATTAGTAGAATTGGAAATGCTATTTTAGCCTTAGAAATTCAATTATTATATTAGACAGAGGAGTGCCTTCTCCAAAGATACCTACACCCACCCTGGCCAGTGTGGTTCAGTTGGCTGAGTGCCGTCCATGCACCCGGAGGGCCCTGCGCGGTGGGATTCCAGGTCAGGGCACATGTCTGGGTTTCAGGCTGGATCCTCCAGTAGGGGGCATGCAGGCTGGAGGCAGCCAATGGATGTTTCTCTCATTGATGTTTCTCTCTCTTCCTCTCCTTTCCTCTCCTTATAAATTAAATAAAAATATATCGAAAAAAAAGAAGCTATCTACATCCAATCTCCAGAATTTGTGAATATTCGATTACATGGCAAAGGGGAAGTAAAGTACGGATGGAATTATGTTTGCTAATCAAATGGCCTTAAAATACAGAAATAAAAGCATCAGCCCTCCAGGTCCCAAATCCTGATTGCTTTCTAATTCACTTCTTTATGATCCTGACAGATATGTACAACCTTAAACATTATGCATTAATTTCAACTGTTTTTGAACTTTATAGCAATAGAATCACACAGTATACATTCTTTTTGTGTAGTCTTATTTCCCTCAACATAAATTTTTGTGAGATTTATCCATATTGTTGCATGGAGCTGCATCTTGTATATTTCCTGACTATGGAATTCAAATTTCAATTCTAATTCTAACCTAATTCTAATTTTAATTTTCTAATTCTTATTTCTACTTTTATTTCAATATTTGAAGTGTTTAAATTAAGTTACATATATAATTTTATCATAAAAGATTTTTAAAAACTTAAACGTAATAAAATCAGGTGGGTAGCAATTCTCATATATTTTATCATTTCAAATAAATAAATTTATTTACTTTCCCAGCCTTGATTAATATGTATGTATTTATTTAATAGAATTTTGCCTTTTTTTTTTTAAATTGATAATCCTCAAAGGAAAATATTTTCCCTATTCTAACTCTTAGAATGACTGTTTTTCCATAGCGTGCTCAAGTATGACCCTAACTAGAAGTAAGAAAACGTCTTTCAAGCCGCAGATAATTAAAAGGCAGGAATGGAAAGGTATAATTTTTAATGAGAAATAAAAATTCAATTAGAAGCTCAAATATTTTCTTGCATATATTTTTAAAACATTTCTAATACATATTAAAACAACATGTTGCCATGAGAATACATTATAAATAATTGTATTTAATTACAGAGAATAAATACTTTACCCCCCACATATTTTTCAGAGACAAATGACAGCAATCAAATTAACTAAATGTTCATAATCTATGATTGGATTTAAATACTCCTTTATATTTATGTAGGATAGCTTGCCAAGCATGTGGACTTACAAGGCCCAGGAAAGCATTCAGATGTTCTTTTTGTTGTCTAATGTTTCATATTAAGCTTAGATAACTTCTATATATTTTTTAACTCACTCTCTACGCTTGTTTCTCATAGGAAGAGTGACATTAAATTTGCCTTATCATATGTGCAGAAAAGGAGTGTTTCAGACAGTTTGGCCCTGAGCAAAAATAAAGGCCCCCTAGGAAAACACTCAGCATGACAGCTTGAGAGCTGTACTTCTTGTTTATTCTAAATACTACCTGAGAGACTTTCTTTCCCTGCTTCCACTTAGCTCTCATCGATGTTATGATAGACATCCTTAAATACTCAATGGAACAAGCTGTTTGACTTTGTTTCATCCCAGTAATCCTTTTTTAGACACCAGAATTGTGATAGGCATAGAGAGCTCTTTTTATTTTATATGAAAGCTCTTGGAAATGCCTTGTGTTGGCTGCTTCTGTGTTTTGTGAAAACAAAATGTTACCATTTTTAAACTGTAGTAGAAAAGATATGTAGTGTTAGAGTATGGTCCCATTGATTTTATGTGCACATTATCTTTAGAAGTTAAATTTTCATTTTCATTCCATCATAGCACAGGTGTTTGTAATAATCAAGGTCTGCACATCTCACAGGAATAAATATGATGGTGACAATAGCGAGAATGATGAAAATAATATTTCACATGCAGATAATCCTAGAAAATCCAATACATGTACTCATGACAATAATGCAGGGTG
The DNA here is from genome assembly GCF_054644295.1 of Miniopterus natalensis. Taxonomy (NCBI): domain Eukaryota; kingdom Metazoa; phylum Chordata; class Mammalia; order Chiroptera; family Miniopteridae; genus Miniopterus; species Miniopterus natalensis. The sequence goes on from NC_142084.1 coordinate 48,886,984, forward strand.
GGGCAAAAGTAGTTTTACAGTTGTTCATATGAAAAATAATACAATGATTAATAGATAATAATAAAAGAATAAACTCTGTTTCATGTACTCACAACTGTAAACTTACTTTTGCTCCTCCCTAAAGTTTATTGTATTATCTTTATTAGTAAAATGAAGTTTCCCTAAATGAGGTCAAAATTATTAAAGTTCAAAATAATATGAAAATATATTTAGTGTATACATAGATATATTCACATATAATTATACAGTATATATATATATATTTATATATGTATATATATATATATATTCTATAATGGTGGCAGTCTGTTTTAAGTGCCTTGTGTAATATTATATAAATAACACTTTGAGACCACCCTATTATAAGTTCTTTCTTTCTCTCTTTTTAACCAGGGAAAATGAAGGCACAGTGAAGGTTAAGTGAAACTACTTGATCAAAGGTCAATGTTTATCAGTATTGCAGCTGCCCTTTTTCTAAGGTTGTCCGTGGTTTTAAATATTATCCACTACTGGCTGTTGTCTCTCATTAAATGAGAACCCAAACTAGCATTTCCAATAATTTTTATTCATGTCCAATGTTTTGTCAGTAATACTTGAAATGTTTAAAGAAAAGCAGAGAGCTTTTGGGTGGAGTTACAGTTCCCCAATGTAAAACACACGCTAAGGCAAGAAATGAAACCGTTTCTTTTTTATTCCCAAAGTGGCTGGCTCAGTGACTAAGGTTAATGTAGCAGAGTCGCTAAATTCACAAGCTTTATTGTTTTATAAATAATAAAATTTGTTTTTAGATTATTAATAGTTATTTTTTAAATTCCTCTTAAATTTCTCAAAATGTGATTTTTTTATTAAAACATTTCATGAGTTATTAATTTTCCCAACTTATTTGGCATCACAGTATAACCCTTAAATGGATTTTCTGTAACTTGCCTACTCCTTAATTAAAGTGGAAAACTCATATGCTATTGCTTATAAACGTGATATGAATCAAAAGATAAGCACCCTGCATTGCTGTCATCCACATCAAGGACTTTATGTTAGAAGTAATGATTTGTTAAAAAAAAAAAAAGCAGTGAAAATTAGAAATCCAATGACACCAAGTTATGTTTTAGATAATTCAGGGTACTTCTAATTGATGTTTAGCCATTAAAAAGTATAGTCTGCCAAACTGGTTATAGCAAGTTTAAATCAGTTTAAACTCTATGATTCATTTTACTAGCTCTCATCACTAGATGAGTGGGGTGATTTGTCAGCAACTGCCGTGGCTCCCTACTGAGTGTCCCGCTGTCGAAGTCCCCTGAAGAAGCCCATTTGGAATAGCTGAGTAAATACAAATTCACTGTGTGGGGAAGATTTCTTATATTGATTGTTGAACTCTGAGGAATGATTCATCACACTGTTTTTGTTCTTTAAGCACTAGTTTGCTGTAGAAGATTTTTATTTAGAATCCATGAAGTGTGTCTTAAAAAATAATCCAACAAGCGACAGAATGAAATGATCAATGAGAGTAGCTTTATATTTATTGGATTCTTTAATTGGAAATTAGTTGTCTTATTTATTTACTTACTTTTTGGTGTGGCATCTTTAAGTTAGTTTTCATTTATACGGCACATGTATTTACATTTAACCTCTTTATTAAATGACCTTCATTTTGTGTAAGATATAAATAACTGAAGATGCTTCATACTCTTGCAATCCAAGCTGTTTGTTTAAGAACAGTACTGATGGGTGAGAATACAGTTATAGCTTCCCTTGAGGATGAGAAGGGAATATAGAAAGCAGAATACACACGAAATAAATATTTGCATCAATTTATAAGCATTTCTCATTCCCCACCCTAATTTCACATCATCAAGGCAAATCTCACTACTTTAAGTGGCTTCAAACCTCTGCACTTTAAAATAAGAATAAATATTCACAACTTTCTTTTAAGTGTATTAACCCTGTTTCAAAATCACTATGTTAGATTATCATATAAAGGTAGTTTAGAAGTGTAAATTTTGTGATTAATAACCATTTTTCAAAAGGTTTATTCTGCTAGTTTTCTCTTTGCAGATGTCTTTTATATGACTTTTGCCAAAAATTTTAGTATTTGTTTGTATAAGGCAACCTCCCCATGTAAACAGTTTTATAAATGGGGTAGGGCACCACACCTCAAGCTATACTGTGACAATTATTTGTCTGAAGGATGCTTCATAAACTAAAGAGAAAAATGATTACAACATTTCAGCTGAAATACAATACTTTAATTCTTTACAAAGCCGAATAATATGGACTTTTAGATCTAGTCTACTGTAATCTCCTGCAAACACAATCATTGTTGTATTTGGCAAAATATTTGTTAAATAAAAATTATTTATACTCATGGACATGGACATAAGCAAAAGTGTGGTGATTGTGGAAATGAGGGGAGTAAGTGGAGGTGGAGGAGGGGATGGGGGATAAATGGTGATGGAGAAAAAAAATGTCATGGCTTGTATGCCATTAGATAACTGAAGGAAAACAGAATCAGGGGATTTAATTAAATTATAAAGCAGCTAAATACCTAACAATATTAAGAGCAGGATTATTAATTTATTTACTTGCTCTGTCATATATTCACCCATCTATTTAACGAATACATATTAAGCACATACTCTGTACCAGACTGGCTGGGAATGCAGATAATTGTATGTTGGGAGCAAGGACACAACAAACAAGTAATCCTATGACTTGTTGTGAAAAATACTGTGAAAAGAATGTAATCAAATGCACACAGAATGGAGTTTTGTTAGGCATGTTATGCAGGCCTACCTTAGGAAGGGACACTTTGGCTCAACCTATTAGGGTGAGCCAAAGACGTAAAGAGCTTAGTGAAGAGAATTCTCTATAGATGAAGCGGCACACCAAAAGGCAGAGAAGTTGTCTGAAGAACCAGCAGGAGGTCATGTCTTATTTTGAAAACTGCGGAAAGGTAAAAAATTCATATGTGTACATGTATGTGTGTGTATGTGTAAAGGGTGTTTTTTCTTGTAAAAATGTTATTAAAAACAAACAAATATTTATTAATTTGAGGGTTTATATTACATTCAAGTTACTGTGTGTCTATTAAATAATACAAAATGTATAGGTGAGATTTTTACTCCTCCAGAATTAAAAATGAAAACTGACATTTATTGAGCACATCCTAGCTGCTAGCCACTGTTCTAAGATGGTTTATATATATTTAAATTTATTTATTTCTCATAACAACTCTGAGAGAACTGTTGTCATTTTCCCATTTTACACATAAGAAAAAAATACCCAGAATAGTCTAGGAAGTTGCCCAGAGTTGCCATTGCAAATGACAAAAGAATTTGAATCTAGTCCATTTGGCTCCAATGTTTCTGCTCATTATTTTTTTCTTTCTCTCTCATTCACATTCTTTTTGTGTGTGAATGCACATAAAAAGAATGAAAAAAACTTTACAACATTTCAAGACTTAATCATGAAATGGACCCATAGCCACCACCAAACATAAATAGAATATCATCACGGGAATCAAATTTCTCATTGGTTCTGTTCTGAAGGGATCCTCCATCTCCCTCCTGCCTAAGAAAATCATTATACAATATTTCAAGACTCACAGTGTTTCAGCATAAGTATGTAGCTTCACTTAATTTAAAGTTTTGCACAGATGATCTTTATTTCAATGTAATTTTGCATATGTACTCTGCTGTGACTGGATGTTTTTAATTAAATATCTTTTTCAGGTTCATATACATTGATGAATATGAAGGCAGTTCATGAATTTTCACTGTTGAATAACATTGCTTTATCTGACTATGAAAATCCTATTTATCCATTCAAATGCTAATAGGCATTTGAGTTCTTTCTACTGATTTGTTTTTAGAAATAATGCTGGTATGTGCATTCTTGTACATATCTACTGGCACAGTTATGCAAAAATATTTCTAAGAATAAAACTGCATATCTGCAACTTTACTTAGTAATCTTAAATTGTTTTCAAGAGGATTTATATCAATTTATACTCTGCCTACACCATTTGTTTCTCTATCTCCTGAAATTTCTCCAAACTTACTTTGGTGTTCATTATTTTGTCTTTCAATCTGGTAGAAATGAAATGGTATATTGTTTGTATTTTCCAGATTGATAATGAAGTTGAATTTTCAAAATCTTTATTATCTCTATATATTTCTATTGTGAAATATTTGAACAGGACTTTAGCCTAATATTCTGTGGACCTTGTGTTTCTTTTACCAATAAGTAAGAACACAATATCTTCCAAACTAAAACCTATTTTGATTATATATGATGCAAATATTTTCTCCCCATTTATATTGTGTCATTTCATCCCTTATGTTGTTGTTTTATTTATAATAGAAAGATACTCTTGACTTCATGTTGTCAGATTTATCAGTTTCTATTTTAATGATATATATGTTAAGTCTAAGAAATTCTTCCTTAGGCCCAAAGTCATCAAAAGATACTCTCATTTGAGGAAAATTTAAACATTTTATTTTTCATATTTAATCCACCTGAGATGTGTGAGATTGGATTAAATTTAGAGGAAGGATTTTTAAATACAGTGAAAATCATGGGGAAGAAAAGAATAAATTATATTCAGAAGCATTTTATGGATTATATGGACTAAGTTAATTTTTACTTGTTTAGGAGACCTCAAATATGCACCAGAAAGAAAACTAGGAATGTATAAAAGAAAACTAGGGATGTATAATAGTGATCTTTAATATGAGATGAGGAGATATAACTTTTTATATTTGTGGTTTTGAAAGTTTTGAATAGGCCATGTTATAATTAAAATAGTCCTCTAAGAAGAATAATTGAATAAAGTTCTCCAAGTTTAACTTGAACAAAATGAAATTAAATTAGAGATAAATCAAGGGACTATTTTAAGTGGCTCAGAGGATGAGCATCGACCTATGATCCAGGAGATCCTGGTTTAATTCCAGGTCAGGGCACATGCCCCGGTTGTGGTTTCGGGCTCAATCCCCAGTCAGGGGCATGCAGGAGGCAGCTGATCAATAACTCTCTCATCGTCGATGTTTCTCTCTCTCTCTCTCTCCCTTCCTCTCCCTGAAATCAATAAAGATATATTAAAGAAAAAAAATAGCAGTGAAAATGGGAAGCAAGAAAAACATTGGAGCAGAGAACAATTCTAAAAGAAGTATAGGTATAAAGAGATTATGGTTATATATTTGTGATAAGGGGGGAAAAAGAAATAAAATGTGTTTACTAGGGTTACAGCCCATGTGAACAGGAGAATAGAGGCTCAATTAAATTAAGAGTCAAGGATATTTGCCTGGAGTGATTTGTGGCTAATATTAAGGGAGGGGGGCGGGGAAGAGTGTGGAGAAAGCATGGTAGGGAGTTAACTAGATATAAATATCATGAGTGTTGAATAACATTTAGGACCCAGAATAGTTAACCCTGATGAACTTTTAGATATCTGTATGGTGGTAATTTTTTTTCTTTTTTCCCTAGAAAAATTCAGAGGCAGAAATCTCAACAGTTTAAAAATAATTTAAAATAAGTAATAGTAGTTAAAGTAAAAATCTTTTTTGGGGGCTAATGTAACAAAATTCAAGCAGATGCTGCTACTGTAGTGCAGTGCATCTAATATATATATATTCACATATATATATGACATACATATATATGTTATATATATAATCAAGGTTAGAGAACACAGCATTCCTCAAATCTATGCGAACCATTTGTTATAGAAAAATTAATAAGAATTTTGAAAATATTAATTTCTAGGAACATAGCTGATTGTTGTAATGTCTAAGAGCAATAATAATAATAATAATAATAATAATGAAACTAATAGAAAATTCCAGATTCCAGTTCTGCATATAAGGAGCGTGAAAGTTGCCACTCTGTTCTAACAAGTAAAAATTTGAATGGACCTAAAACTCAACAACACTTCTTAGATCGCTGTTAGAGATGAGAAAACAAGGCAAATCAATACAAAATAATGATCGATAAGAGACACGTGCATGTATATTTGTAGAATATATGTACATGTAGGTAGAGTTGAGATACAGATTAACTTAAGGAAATGCAAAGTAGGTGGTTTCTATAGAACTTAGAAACAGCATGATTTACAAATATAAAGAGATTATCCCTAAGTATGTAAGAGCGATTTTTAAAATATATATATTTTTCAGTTAAATATATGTTACTTAAACTTTTAGAAGTAAAAGCTTCCACAAAAATATGAGTCACATCCATTTTTTACAGTATTAGAATCTAGCTTTGATAGTCATTTGAGTTCACTCCAAATGGATTTTCTTTATATCTCTCTGTGAATACAGGCTAAATAGTTTAGCTTTTGAAATTGTTAAAATGTGATACCAGAACTGTTACAATTTGTACACACTGAGCTAAAATGCAGTATATTACTTCACTGTTCAATTTGCACTTCAAATTTCCATCCCTGTTCGTTCTCTTCAACTTCATTTATGCTCCAAAGGTAGTGAATGACCTGTAGTGAGGATGCGCCTTACATTACAGTCGCCTTCAACTCAGTCAAAACTCAGTCCAAACTGGAGCCTCAATGATCGTAATATGGATGTGCATTGACTTTATCTCTGCGTTAATGTGCTATTTTAATATTACCAATGTCCTGTAATGCACCATTTGTAATCTACACATCTGTGAGAGCTTTGCACTGTCATATGTTTAATTGATTCAGTTCAAATGAATACAGACAGTCAATAAAAGTAAATAAATAAGCTATGAAGGGTCAAATTCTCCCAAAGGAAAAAATCAAAGATGATTTCACAAATAAAATGGTCATGTTTATTTCAAGAGAAATTACTTTTCTAATGTGAATACTTTATCTAAAATGCATTAGGATAGAATTTGGCAGAGTGTCATTTTTACTCACGGTTTAATGAATAGAGATTACAACGTACAACTCAAAATTCATAAACCTTCTTCTGAAATGAGAGTAAGTTGGTCAGATTGAAATGGAGCATTTCAGTTGGAGTAAACCAGCATCTAAGAAGAAATTTGAGTAATATAGTACAAAACAACTCTGGAAATGAGAAATAGTCTTTTTAAATTTGGACCTATGATATGAGTTGTAGAAGAAGAAGAATTTAGAAAGGGACTATATTTGTGAAACGCCATGGTTATTTTAATCTCAGCTCAAGGGTATTAGTGTTTTCATTGGAGTGGGTTGATAGATATTGACAGGTTTTCTTTTAAAAAAAAGATAGATATGTAAACAGAGTTAAATTTTTGTGATTATTTACCTGATCCAAAGGTTATAGGTGTGGTTCTGCAGACACGAAGATGTAAAAGCAGTCTAGAAACATAGTAGAAAAATTTCAAATAAATTTTGTTAATACAATGTCCTCAAGGAGGTGAAGAATAAATCCCACTCCCTAAGTGTGGGTTGTGCAGAGTGACATCCTTCCATAGAGTACAACATAAAAATGGGTGAGAAATAGCAAATTTACAGTAAAAAACCCTGAAGACCATTACCCCGGCCAGGGGATCAAGGTCAATATCAACAGTTATAAGTCATGCTGATAGTATGTACCAATGATATACTATAATAAAAATAGCATTTAGCTCTGCGTCTTCCTCCTAAAAATCATAACCACAGACTGAACATGAGAAAACTTCCAGTCCCAATAGGGACAAGTTATAGCTTTAAATGCCAATATTTTAGAAATAATAATCTCAAATCAATAACCTAACCGGCCTTAAGACACTGGAAAAAGAACAAACTAAACCTCAAGTAAGCAGAAAAAAAGGAATAAAATATAACAGATAAAAAAGTTAATGAAATTAAAAATAGAAAAATCATAGACAACAGTGTGGTGAGCCAGGGAGAGGGGGGGGTAAGCAGACAATCTATATAGATATATAAGAGGTGAAGCATTTGAATCAGTAAAAAAAAAAATCTACTGACCAAGAAAAACTCAGACACAGAACAGTAGTGAACATCTCCAAATTATTTTGAGGCCACCATCACCCTGATACTAAACCCGAAAAAGACATCACAAAAAACCAAATCACAGACTAAGATTTCTTATTAATATGAATACAATCATTCTAAAAAATATAGCAAGCCATCCAGCATAATAGAAAAAGAATTATACATCCAGTGGAATTTATCCCGATAATACAAGGTTTTAATTTATCCCACCAACAAACTGAAATATATTTATGTAATTATTGTATTACATTAATTTACAACAAATCAATTAGTATAATACATCATGATAATAAAATAAAAAACAAAAGTCATATAATCATTTCAATAGCCACAACGGGGCAGAAAACATTCGACAAAATGCAAATGTTTTCATGAGAAAATACTGAACAGGCTAAGAATGAACGGTATCTATGAAAACCTCACAGCTAACATTAAATTAATGGTGAAAGACGGGGTGATTTATTTCTAAGCTCAGAAATAAGGAATATATCAGTTCTTTCACCCTGTGTCATAGTTTAGTCCTCAGAGACCTTGATCAGTTTTCTTCTCCACAAGCGGTCGCACTGGTCCACTACATCGAGGACGGTATGTTGACTCGACTTAGTGACTGAGAGGTAGCCACTGCTCTAGACTTTTTGATAATACTTTTGCATGTTAAAGGTTGAGAAATACACTATTATGTATTATTCATACATAATAGCCATCTTAATATTTAGTTACAGAATATCAAGGAGAAGAGGCAGTATTGCTCAAGGACTTTGTGTTTTCTTCTGGGGGAAGGGTTAATACATTTCTGGTTGTATTCAGGGTGGCTGGACCATGTTAGGTGGATATATGACTTCACTGTTATCGCTACTTGGAGATTAATTATCATTTAAGGGGATGTGTATGTCAAGTTGACAAGGAATGGAGAATGATAATTATTTTAATGTGTCAACTCAGCTAGGCCATAGTAACCAGTTATTTGATCAAACACTAATTTATGCTTTGCTATGAAGGCATTTTGCTATGTGGCACATCCAGCAGTTTACAACCTTTTTCATCTCATGGCACACATAAGCTAATTACTAAAATTCTGCAGCACACAATATAATATAATTTTTTGCCAATCTAATAAAAAAAGTTATAATTTTGATTCATTCATACCAAACGGCTATTGTGTTGGCTGTTGTCAGGTATATATATTTGACAATCTAAGGGAAAAGGGGTCAGTGCCCCTGACTAAATAGATATTGCATGTTTTTAAAATTATTTTGGCACACCAGTGTGCCATGACACACTAGTTGAAAATCCCGGGGTTAATCCAAAATCAGAGAGCAAAGAGGCTGGAATTGATCCAGTCAGTTGAAAGGGTTTAAAAGAAAAACTGGGAATTCCTCAAGGAAGAAGAAATTCTGCCTCAAGATTAAATCAGCTCTTACTTCAGGGTTTCGAGCTTGCTATCTGCAATGCAGGTTTCAAACTTGCCAGGCTCCATAATCACATAAGCCAGTTCCTTGAAACAGTATCTTTACACACAGACACACACACACACACACACACACACACACACTTTGTTGTCTGTGTTTCAGGGATAAACAGATAATCCTGACTGATAGTTTCTAGCCAGGGCAATTAGGCAGGAAAAGGAAATAAAAGGCATCCATATTTCAAAGAAAGGTAAAACAATCTCTATTTGTAGTTAGCAAATCTGTATGTAAAACATTCTAAAGATTTCACCTAAAAACACACACACATACACATTAGATTTGAAAAACAATTTCAGCAAGATTGGAGATATAATATCAGTACACAAAAATCAATTGTATATTTATATATTTGGAATGAACATTCCAAAAGGAAATTAAGTGCTTTGAAGGGGAGATATCATAAATGACAAATTACTCAAAGTTGTTCAACAGATAAACCAAAAATTCTATGACAGAGAATAGATAGTTGTCATATTCCTGCATTTAGGAAGTCATGACCAATTAATAATTTACTAACAGAAAAATATTTTTAAATTATGATCCTCAAAATTTCTAACATTCAGAGATCCCTTCTGCGAAGGAAACAGTGAGTTCTAAAATAAATACCATTTTAATTTTGAGTATGGCTAATATTTGAACAAACTAATTATTGTACCAGATTAAAATTCCTGAAGTTTATCTAGCAAACATAATTTTAAATAACTGCTTCTATGGGCACCTCTGACATGGGCCTGGGTTTCAGACCTATATAAAGTTTCAGACATAGCTATAAGTTTCACACATAGCTATGCATGTCTACCTCAGGCACCTTGATTACTGCAAGCCCAAGTTCAACCAGCTAGAAAATGGTGGCAATTTTTAAAAACTGGTTACTTTGTTCCACTTTCAGTGCCACCTCATTAATAAATGAATCCAAGGAAGAAATGACAGTAGGTCCTGCAACTTTAAGCAAAACCATATGTAATGAAACCAATTTTACTATAGTCTAATTGATATAAACTTAAGTTCCTGCAGCATCTCATCAACTTGATCATGAGAGACATTAAACTGAAACATTATTCAAGGACCTGCTGTATATAGCATCTACTTTTATGATATAGTGTTGAAAAGGTGACATATTAGGAAATCGGGAAGAGTTACATAAGACCAGGAGGTCCTCTGGTATAATCAAGAATGAAGCAGCATGCTACATTTTCCAGCATTTGTGCTATCATTTATCCTCACTAGAAGGTTACGTCATATTCTCCCCATACTACAGCAACGATTAGCAGAAGGGAGAAGGTGGAAAACTTCCACGTGTCATACACACTCCCCAGAGAGGTTGAGAGGTGCCTGTAATTTGAAAAAAAAAACACAGATTACTATGATATGCACCTAAATAGAAAGTGCTTTTGTTGAGCACAAGAAATTTCATGAGTATATTTTGCTCAGGTGACTTATGGTTGTTAAGAAGTCCTTCCTGCAGGCCAGACCAAAGGAGTATTAGGAAGGATGCCTGCCTCGAAGCAATCCTGTGCTGTCTTCGATGCATGGCTGTACTTAAGCAGCAAATATATTTATAAGTTAAAAAAAATTAATAACAGGTAGAGACAATAAATAGACCAAGACACTCGGATGTCAGCCTTGAAGAACAGAGCGCATTTTCAGTTTACAATGTAGATATCGGTTTGTATGTATTTCTCTTACAACGCCTCCTCTCCTCCAAAATTACCCTGCCATGTCCCCTCTCCATCAAAATTTACTGCTCAGAAATCATTCTGGCCATATGTGTACAGATAGAGAGTAAAAATAAGGGAAGCTAATATTTGCTGAGTGCTTACGATGCTCCAGGCACTGTGCTACCACGTCTCTCACATACATCACTTCGGCATCATTTGACATCTCCTAAGCTGCCTCCCACAGTAGGAAAGAATACAAAATTTTATCCTGAGATCACATGCCCTGATTTTGGGGTTGGAAAGCAACATCAATCAATGTATTGGTAACACTTAGACTCGTAGAAACACGGGATTTTAGAGTTGAAAGGGACTATGAAGATTTTTCAGTCTAGTTCACCCATGTAATAGAAGATATGAGGCCAAACTTCTTAAAAGAATAGTTGAGTTCATGTGGACAATTAGGGATGGCACCAAAACCAGGTTGTCGGCTGTTTATTCCAAGTCGCAAATGGCCCAACCACACCTGGCTCCTCTTCCTCTAAAACTACCTTAATACATTTTTATTGTATATTATTGTCTGCACTTTTCTAAAACTGTTTATTATGTTGCACTTGACACACTGTATCATAAATGAGTGCTATGGTAAGGTGTGCAGACAGGACTACATACTGCTTTGACAAGTGTCCTTTATTCCGGGGGACTTCCAGCAGATGCCTGAAATGGCAGATAGCACCAGACCTTATATACATTAGGCTTTTTTCTTTACATGCATACCTCTGATAAAATTTATAAATTAGGCACAGTAGGAGATTAACGATAACTAATAATAAAATAATTATAGCAATATATGTAATAAAACTTATGTGAATGTGGTCTCCCCCCACCCCCAGTAATTTTTATAAATTTCAGTCCAAATCTGTTCTTGAAACATCTCTTCCTTGCAGTAAACGGCTTGGGGTCACTCGTTTCAGGAGACCCTTGCTGAAGACTTTGCCTAGGCTCAGTGCTTTCTGGCATGACACATTGATCTCAGTTGAAACACATTTTCTGTTCATGTCTTCCATCCCAAAAGTTAACTAAGCACTATCACTCACTGTGGCCAAAACTTTAGCAGTTTGAGGTGTCACAGAAAAACTAGCTTTTTTTTTTTCTTCCTTTTTCACAACTTCAGGGATAGAAAATTCATTCTTACCATAGATATTAGCAACCTCAACATATAATTTTTTTCTTTCTTTATTAAGTTGAAACCTTTCACCTTTTCACTTAAAGAAAGCACTTCATGGCCCGGCCAGCATGGCTCAGTGGTTGAGCTTTAACCCATAAGCCAGGAGGTCATGTTTTGGATGCCTGGTTGGGGCACATGCCCGGGTTGCCGGCTCCAGCCCCAGTGGGGGGCGTGCGGGAGGCAGCCGATCAATGACTCTATCATCATTGATGTTTCTGTCTCTCTCTCCCTCTCCCTTCTTCTCTCTGAAATCAATAAAGACATTTTTAAAAAAAGAAGAAGAAGAAAGCACTCCATGGCTTCTCTTTGACATGTCTGAATTCCAGCATTACTACTTTTGCACTATGGGGCCATTGTTAAGTAAAATATGGTTACCTGGGCACAAGCACTGCAACACCCCAACAGTGATCTGAGAGCTAGGTGGCTACAGACAGGTGGGGGCTGTATACGGCGAGCAAACGCTGGACAAGGGCATGATTCCCATCCCAGGCCTGACACAGCCAGGACACGCGAGATTTCATCAAGCTATTCAGAATGGTGTGCCATTTCAAATTAATGAATTGATTATTTTCGGAATCTTCCATTTAATTTTTTCATACAGTAGTTGACCATGGGTAACTAGAACCTCAGCAACCAAAGCCACAGATAAGGGCAGACAACTGTACTGCTTGTTTTTTCATTGTAGTATAATTGACATAACATTACATACGTTTCATATGTAAAAAGTGATGAATCAAAATTTATATATACATGTTGTAAAATGATCACCAATAAAAATCCAGTTGAAATCTGTTAACATACATAGTTACAAAAATTATTTTCATGTTATAAGAACTCTCAAGACCCATTCTTCTAGTTACTTTCAAATATGCAATCAGGTACTAACTACAGTCACAATGGGGTACACTGCATCCCATGACTTACTCATTTCATCACTGGAAATGTGTGCTTTTGACCTCCCTCACCCTTTTATCCCTCACCGCTCACCTCAGGCACCCCCCTATCTGTTCTCTATATCAATGTATTTGGCTTTTTTTGTTTGTTTCTTTTTAGATTCCTCAAATAAGTAAGATCTTATGGTATTTACCTTTCTCTGTCTGAATTATTTCATATAGCATGATGCTCTCACAGTTCCCCTGAGTTCCATTTTTCTTGTCACAAACAGCAAGAATTCATTAATTTTTATGGCTGAATAATAGTCTATTGTATACAAGATGTCCAAAAAAAGGTATACAAACTTCTCTATAGATTCTATTACATTTTGAAAATAAAATGTATTTTAATAAACACTGCTTTTATAATTATTCAAAGTGTGTATGCCTTTTTGGGGGACACCCTATGTATATATGCGTGTGTGTGTGTGTGTGTGTGTGTGTGTGTGTGTGTGTGTGTGTGTATAATACATCTTCTTGTTTCCATATCTTGGCAATTGTAAATAATGCTGCAATGAAGATGGGGGTGCATATGTTTTTTTGAATTAGTGTTTTTGTTTTCTTCAGATAAATACACAGCATTGGATTTTTGGATCACATGGTAGTTCTGGTTTTACATTTTTAGAAGTCTTTATACTGTGGTCCACAGTGGTTGTAGCAATTTACATTCCCACCAACAGTGTACAAGAGTACCCTTTTCTTCACATCCTCACTATCATGTTAGTTTTTGTCCTTTTGATAATGGACATTCTGACAAATGTGAGGTCATATCTCATTGTGGTTGTAATTTGCATTTCCCTGATGATTGGTGATGTTAAGCATCTTTTTATGTTGGTCATCTTTATGCTTTGTTTCAAAAAATATCTATTCAGATTCTTTTTTGATCATTGTTTGTTTCAATACATTGTTTGCTTTTTGTTATTAAGTTCTATGCGATCTGTATATATTTAAGATATTAAGCCTTTATTGGACATATGATTTGCAAATATCTTCTCCCATTCATTAGGTTGGCTTTTTACTTGGTTGATGACTTCCTTTGCTGTGCAGAAGCTTTTAATTTTGCTGTAGACCCACTTGTTTATTTTTGCTTTTGTTCCCTAAAACAATTTTTTAGATTGTTGCAAAGTCCAAGTTACAGATAATTTCATTATGTTAACAATGAATTTTCTCATTTGACATTTAGATATGAATTACAGAGGAATAAAATATGTGGGTGACCTAGTCAATAATGGTAATAAATAATAGATTAAAGAATAAAAATGGTTTCTGAATTTTAACTTCAAATTTAAATTGAGTAGAATTTAGATTTACAGAGTTACATTTCAAAGTATCTATTTTTCATCTTACACCACTATATAGCTAAATAACTTTTGCAAATTTTTCATTAAAAATACATTCAAAGTGCCCTTGGCCTTTTGAAAAGATATTAACTTTTGTACAGTTTTACTTTCTTTAAAGATAATTATATGTTTTATTTACTTTTTAAAAAATTATGAGGGTTTTATGCTATGCTGATTTTCAAGATAAAATAGTTTTATAATTGAATGAGATGATGAGAGCAATTTATCAATTTCACAAGGCACTATCTTTTGAGACATACCAAATTAAGTGTATGAGATCTGGGCTTATCTTGGACTCATAGAACTTTATACAAATTATCTCCCTAATTTGCTGAACTTCTAAAAACATAAAAAGAGGACCAAGAAAGGAAAATTTACAGGAATATTTTTAAATTATACAAATATTTATTTGGTAATGGAGACTCATATACAACTAATAAGCATTCATTGATTGTGTAAGTTTTTTCTTAAATGTTGTCATGTTTTAATTTTTTAAATTATTCTGATGTGTAGGCAAAATTAATTTCCAGTATATAAAATATATCTTAAACACAATCAGTATGATTGATAACAGTTAATATACATCATAAGGGGATTTTCCTTTCAAAAGAAAAATATGTGGAGCCATTTGGTGTTACAAACAAGGGGACATCTAACAGTTCTTTATCCCACGATTTTGATCTATGTAAAACTTCAGGAGAGGTTATTTTTTCACTGATAAACAGGTTAAGAAGATATGTTGAAAAATTGACAACTGTTAAGTGTCTCTGCGTTGTAGAATAGCATGGGAGTCCTTTTGATCAATAATTCTTTTACTCCTAACACGTGAAATAGTCTGATATTCTCTGCTGATAATTATTTACCTTTGTATAAACTACATATCCAGAAAAACATGCCTAGCATGGTTTTTATATGCTCGAAAACTGCTTATCTTGCCCTCAAAGAGTGTGAGATTTATGAGATCTAAGAACGTGATAGAAATGGAAGACAGAAATGTTTTCATCATAACCAGCAGAGAAAAGATAGGCTTTCAGGTTGCATTAACAGAAGGAGGAAGAAAAGCACTGAAACAATTGAGACTGAGGAGCAAAAGGACTGGAGAAGGTAACCTGACTAAGGAGGCCACATTTGGCAGGAATATATGACACTTCAGAGTTTTGCTGTTTCAAGGAGGCCATCCTTAACTCTGTCTTGGTTCAGGCAGGCCTGGTGCACTCAAGAGGCCCATTACGGTGGGTGAGATATGACACAGTGAGAAAACAGGTGACAAGCCACGCTTAGAAGCAGACAGGAAATAGTGGACCAGCCTGCTTAGAAGAGTGCCACTGATGAAGTAACAGAATTCCGGGGACACTGGCAAAAGGAAGATTGAGTGTCAAGCCTGCAGCCAGCTTGCTTTTGTTTTGGATTTAGTGCCAGAATTTCTGCACACAAGAGCAAGGCTATCAAGGCCAAACGAAATCCAGTTATGGTGATGTGGCGACGTGGCTCTGGGAAGGGCGGTGATGAAGAAGAGAGGCCAAGGTAGTGGACTCATAGCAGAGTCGTCCTGCACACTAAACACCAGCTCTTCAGCAAGGCCAACCAAGGGGCGACCTGCTGCCGTATATGAGACCGCAGCGAAATGACTGCATTGGCCAGGATACGGACAGACTGAGCCCCGGCATGGTAACAACTGTTAGCTTCAACTGAGGAGTCAGGAAGTGGGGGCACCGTGTCCTGAGTGGAGTAAGCCTATCAACAGTATGAAATGAGAACGTCATTAATATTAAGCATAAATTAACATTACAGTTATAAAAATACGATAACAGATCAGTTATTCACAAATAACTGATTTATTTGAAAAATTTTCTAACATTGTGGAGTCAAAATAACTGCATTTTTTTGTGAGTAAGAAGTACTATCACATTTCTTTTATATAATTTCAAGCATAATAATGGACAGTAAACTCATGGCTGCTTAGGTCTCCTTAGCTCTTCTGTCCAATATGTTGGTGCATGCGTCATCTTATTTTTAAGTGCAGATGATTAGGGACAATTCAGGCAAGATTATATGGAAGTTTAAGGCAAGTCTACTGTCCATGTACTCAGGGTACTTTGATATTTGAAGCTTATAACTGTACAGCCACTATCTCGCAATCCAACAGGGCATGTTTTCCCAATCAAGTGAATATTATATTAAAATTTTATAATTCAGTTTCTCCATTGGTATTTAACTAGGATTCCAATATATATGCAATTAAGTAATGACTCTAAGAGGCACTTGCTTATCTGTCAGGGCATAATAATGTAAGAAATAGTGTGAGAATCTACTTCAGAAATTCCAACAAAAAATAATTCTAGACAGGATGTTTTGTATTATAATATCGCTTGAAGGGCTGGAGACACAGGATGTAAGGAATCTTCAAGTATGATTACCATCACTGCATTCTGTTTGCCTCACATCTATGAAACTTAGAGCTAAACTTATAAATACAAAAATATGGAATCAGTTAAAAATATTTATGTATGTCAGGTCTTGCTTGTCAGGCATCAAAAGTGCAAGAAAATGGTCTAAGCTAAACTGTCTTTCAAATCCCATGAAAGTACTCTTTATTTATAAAATTTAAATAGATACAAAACTCTTGCTTCAAGGGAAAATGGCAAATGCAGTTTTCAGCCTTGCAACCAATGTGATAAAAGGGGTGGGGGTTGAAGAGTTGGAAATGCATGACAAATGTCAATTTATGATCTGCAGGACCACAACTAAGACTGTTTTCTAGGAGAAACACCCTTTATGGACAGTTTGTGTTTAAGAGTCAGCTCAATAAACTGTGTCAAGGTGTCAGTTCAGCAATCACCAAGATCGTTTCCAAATGGTTAGTTGATTCCACCTGGATGAAAGAATTTCTAGTTAAATAAGAAAAGACTACTGCAAATTGTGATTAATAATTAAATGCAAAATTTAAATAATCTATAATATTATTATTAGAAAATGATGTTAACTAAAAGGTAATATCTATCTGTCTATAATTTATTTATGATCTATTAATAGCTCTCTTCTTTAGTTGCTCCGTTTTATCTTTATCAGGAACTGTTAAAGTACTTTATTTAGCAAAAGGTAGTTAGAGACAATGTCCTGCTCTGTCCCAGTTTTCTGTTTTGTCATTTTGCCCTTGGAATCCGTATTGTCTTCCCGAGCTAGTAATTTTCTCCTGAGGCAGTCATATTTAAGAGAATATAGGTCCCAGCTCTCTCAGATTCCCTATGCACTGATTTCTTTAAACTGTATGGGCTGCTACTTTTCTTTAGCTCCTGCTGCTATTACTGCCGGCTGTATGTTTCATCTCCATCTCAGTCTCCTTGCATTTGTTTATGCATTCTTTATGTTTCATTGCTAAATGTAGGACTTCTGTCTAGTTAAGAAAATAGCTCTTCTTTAATCATTTGTAATCTGCTTTTGTTATGTTACACTGTTCTACGCTGGAGTCCGTTTTTATGGGCCACCATTTCATAGTCACAATCAAAAGCAGTACCTATATAAACACCAAGACTTTGGTCAAAATTGATTGTATTAAGTTAAAATGTTGCACCTCTCTGCTACCGAATGTATGCCGTCCTGCATGCGTTTCTCAAGGTTGGACACTCTCTTAGATTTCCTCCTCTAAAGGCTGGTTTTAGGCATCTTGCTAATCTAAGAGACCAAAATCTTGGTCGTGTTTTGTGTACTGTTGACTTGATGAAGCTGGAGCTATGTTTTCCAGGATCCCTTTCCTTATATCATTCTAAGTGAGAGTGGGCAAAAAGAGAGGGATGCATGGTATTTGGGGAACAGGTGTAAAGAGGAGCCATTACTGAAGATTGTCACATACACATGAGTTCCAGCCTCTCTTTGATCTCCTTAGCCCTTCTTTCCAACTGCCGAACTTGCTGACTAACATAGGTCCTAAGCCCACCATCCCTTACTCAGCTGTGGATCCACAAGTTTCTTCTTCTCAGGACCACATTTAAAGGTGAATGTGCTTGTCTTCTCAGATTAACTGGTTAGTGATTTCTTTGTTCCTCTAATTCCCCTCCCAGGCTTTTGCTGTCCAAGCTCCATCCACAAATATAAAAGGTTAAATAGTAGAGTAAATCCCTTATCCTATAACACTGAGTAATTCTGCTTCTTTGACTAAATCCTGACTGAAAAACTGGGCTGTATAAACATAATATCGATGCCTTAATAAGTGTCATTTTCCCTCCAAACCATATACATGAACTGTCCTTACAAGCCTCATTCTTATGATCTCACCTTTCCATTGATATAATCTTTCTTGTATACACAGATGCTTAAGTCTCAGTGACTTATTTCATCTTTACTCTCAACAGTTTAGAAAGTCACTTTACTCTGATGCCACAAGTAAGCATAGCAGGAAAACCTCTAAGACTGTCCATTCTAGAAACTTCTGATCCCTTTCTCCATGATCTCCACGATTTTCTTTATTTTCTTTTTTCCAATCTCCTTTTCAAATCCATTCCCTTGCCCATGAATTATAGAATAGTTAATAATAATTATATACCAAAGCACCTAGAACACAAACTGGTATATAGCAATCTATCTTTTTTTCACTTCTAAATACATATAGATACCTTCACTTCCCATTACTATTGGCACAGTCTAAATGTTTTTAGTCAAAAAAAACACTTACCTTTTTCCAAATATACTGTCTAAAGATTTTCTGCACCGATGTGCTTAAGGGTACAAGAAGAGATGATTATCCATATGTTCATTTTAACTTTATTCTAACAGTATCAAGGTGCTGCATTTGGTAGCTGAATTAACAACAAATATTGTATGAATACATTTACTGCAGATTATTATTTTCCAAGAGAGTAGAAGCAATATAAATAGAATATGTTCTGCTCAAGTGTAACATAGATATCTCTGAGTTTAGTAATAGAGTGTAGCCAAGCTCATACTGGCACTAAGTGAACAGTAAATAATCAGTCAAGTGTCTGTGTTGTATTTTTATAACAAACTATTCCAGCCACCATAAACATGAAATGTCTAATGGTTGTTTACACTCATTTATTGATGCACTGCATAGCTCTCTTCCATATTTCACGGGCTTTGGCAAAGCCATAGCCAGAGGGTTAAAGAAGATATGAGTTTGGCATCTATCTCTATCACCATCTGAGAGGAATGCTTTGGAAGATTCTTGAACAAAGGAATCAGATAAGTATACAACTTATTTTTATATGCTACTTTTAAAAAGAGTGCATTTACACAAAGGTTAAGATGTGCAAGGACTGTGATTATCTTTTGGGGCCAGATTTCTTGCTTTTCTCCCTAAATCAGAAGTTGTGCATGGAAAGTGATGCAATATAGAGACATAGGATGATCCTAAACGCACATCCTCCCAGGAACACAAGAAAGCCACAGCTACATAGGAAATATCCCTTCTGGAAAAAACTCTGAACGGCTACTTTACAACAAATCATAAAAGGCGAAATCGAGGCGAGGCCGCTCCTTCAAGCCTGGGAGAGGTGGCTGTTTCATCTAACGCACAGAAACAGTATAGAGGCCGAGCCAAATGAGGAAACAAAGGCATACGTCCTAAATTTTAATAAAAAACATAAAACCCCAGAAAAACTTGAATGAAACCGAGATAAGTAATTTACCTGATGAAGGGTTCAAAGTCGCGGCATGGACACGCTCACTGACCGGGGAGAATGGAGGCGCACAGGGAGGGTGCTCCTCGCGGGCCTTGCAGGGAGCCTGTTACCAGCAGCACCGAGGCGAGGCAAGGAGCGGCCAGTGTGGCCGGGTGTGCGGCCACCGGGAAAGACAGACCCTAAAACAGAGCTCCCGTATTAGCCCGTAATTACACTTTTATATATTTACCTGAAGGAAACAAAAACACTAATTCAAAATAGATTCCCCCTCGTGCTCGTTGCAGCGTCGTTCGCGATGCCGTGTACAGGGGCCTCACTGCCCGCCCAGGGGATGACAGAGGGCGCGTGGCCGTAAAAAAGGATAAAACCTTGTCATTGGTGACGACGCAGATGAACCTTTTGGGGATGATGATAAATAGAATAAGTTAGAGAAAGAGAAATACTGTGGGAGTTCATTTATATGTGAAACGAAACAAACCAAAAAATAATAAACAAAACAAAACTCAGATACAGAGAAAGTGGGGGCCGTCAGAGGGGAGAGGAGCTGGTGGGTGGGCAACGGGGACAAAGGGAACCAAGGGGTACAAACTTCCAGATAGAAATAGTTCATGGTGATCTAACGCACAGCATGGTGGCTATAATCAATCCTAATATACTGCAAATTCGGAAGGTGCTAAGAATAGAAATCTTAAGTTCTCTACAAGATAAAAGAATTTTGTAGCTTTGTAATCATGTCAGATAGACATGATTTACCTAAGAGCTTGGAGGTGCTGGGGGGAGACTAGTTTTTCAATCAAAACAAATCAGGAAAACTATTTTTATTTCTCCGCGGAAGTTCCTGGAATTCTACGCTTAAGTTTAATTCCATTTATATTAGACAGTAATTGGCATTTATCATAGACAAAAACCAAAATAAATCTTGCTTGCACAAATAGAGTACATATTGATTTAGTTAAATTAAATAGTCCAGAAGTCTTCTGGCTTCAAGTACAGCCGACTGTCGGTCAAAATACTCACATCAGATCTAGATTTCGCCTTCTGTTCATAGTTTTGATTAAAAATAGAGGGCCTCTTTCTAAAAGTAGCAAAGGAACAAAGAATTATTTTGTGCCATGACCTAATCTCATTCCTACCCCTGGAACAGTGACTGTGATCAATGGTACAGATAGGCCTGTTCTGGATGGTGTACCTATCCCAGTGCAACGGGGAGAATCAGTTCACCTGAATAACATTTCCTTTCAAGAATCTAGACTTAGACCTCACATAATTAGACTAATTAGAACTTAATATTTTTTAAATATTTTGTGTTTTTATGAAGCTTATTATTTCCATAATAAAGAGCAATGTAGTATGTAAAATAGCTAAACGTGGAACGTTTCAAAGATGAGAGAGGCAATAAGGAATGAATATTACAGAAAGGGTGAACAAAATTTAAGTTATAGTTAGGATATCAAGTGATTTCTGAGTAATATTTACACAGATAAGAGTTTTAGGTCTGGAAATACATTTTACATTTTCCTCCCTCTGAACTATTTCAAAATAAGGAATTTTCTTACTTCCTTGGAAATTGCTATGGAAACAATCTTAAAAGATTATTTTCAAATTTTCTTAAAATTATTTAAATGTCACTTGACCTCATTTATTTTATTTAGTAAGAAACAAGTAAGAAACTAAATAAAATAAATGAGGTCAAGTGACATTTAAATAATTTTAAGAAATCTAGGCCTGTTAACTCTCCAATGTTAAGCTTCACTGATCTTCCTACAACAACCATCATATTTCAAATAAAGACCAAAAATGACAACCCTTTGTTAGAATTAAAGTCTATTATTCAGCAGTCCTTTCAAAGCTTGTTATGAATAAAATATTTCCATTCTTGGGGAAAAATAAACCACATTTATTGGAACAGTTACAGACTTAAAATCATCTAGCTGTAGTTTAAATATTTGGTTCCAGTTTGACTGTGCAATCCTAGAGTGAAGAAAAAACTTCTTGATTTGGCTTGGGGGAAAAAAATAGGCCTATTATCTGAATGCTCATTAATTTTTCAGCAAGGGGTTAGAAGAAATCTTGCCCTTATCTCCAGTCCGTGTTTGTGCAGTAAAAGGAATTCTTGTATGTTAATCTTTCATAGGGCTTCTGTGAGCCTGAAGTTTGCTAGGAAGTGATTTACTGTCTACTGACTTCAGATTCCGAATCTCTGTATTTTGTTAATGGAATTGATAAGAAAAATGGGCCTCTCCTGGCTTTTCCTCCCTTTCCTATTCCCTTCCTACTACACCTTGGCAGAGATTTATCTCTAGGCAGGAAGAGAAGTCAGGTGTATGAACTGCAGTGGTGCTTATCTCCCTCTGAGGTCACTGTAGTCTATGCCTTTCCTTCTGTAACAAGAAAAGAATAGATTGATCATAGATGCATGATAGTGAATGGATGTTGTTCGAAAAGCTACTGCTTTCTTCACAAGCTATAAGAAGTTTTTGGAGGGAGGTAATTATTTCAGTTAGATACTACAAACCACAGTGGTTTAATTTTTAATTTAAAATATATTTAAAAAGGGAAAATTTTAACCCTGCTATTCACTGAAATATCGCAAACTGTCTTTGAATTAAAGAAAATACAGTTTAAAAGAAAATGTGATCTTTAAATGAAAGTAAATATACTGATAAATTACATTTAGCCTTAAAAATATAAAAAAGTATATAATTGCAAGCCTCAATGAGTTTAGAATGTGACTAGAACAAATTATATCCTCTGGCCCTATGAACAGGTATCAAGTAAAACAAGGGTTATGTCCACTCATAAAACAGGTAGGATTCCATCTGGAAAAGCATTCTGAGTGGTGGACATACTATGTAAAATACACTGGAAATGGAAAAGAAAATATATAATACTCAAATGTAAAAAAAGTTATGGAAAAGTTGTTTAATTTACAACATACTATAATTTATGGTTGAATATATAAGATGAAAATGATGAAGGCTTTGTCTTAATGAATTATGATATTAGGGAAATTTTAATCCAAATCTTGGTAAATAAAAGAGTTAACTACAACAAAGTTTATTAACTTATGTTGCTAGTTGATATCATAAGTAAGACTAGAAACTTGTTTTCAGAACTGTCTGTGCAATACTCTGTGTACTATATTCAACTTAATTTGAATAAGAAGAGGCTAATTGCAGCCTACAGAAAAATCCTTCATACTGGTGAGTTGCTCAAGCTGTATTAAGCCTCACAATAATGCAGAGCAGATGGAATGGGGTGCAGTGGTCCTGGTTTAGGAGTGACTGTGACTTCTAGGAGAAGCAAGTGCAAATCCAAGTTAAAAGACAGCATCTGAAAATTAGAACCCAAATTTCCAGTTATAAGACCAACTTCTTAAGAGTTCAGAATCAAAGAACATCAAAGAATCAAGAACAAATCACCGTGTGTACGTCAAGCAATGTCTCCAGGCTGACTTCATATTCTTGCATCTATAATTCAATACATATGCTATTATTTTTATGTACTTACTCTATTTTATGTTTTAATATAGGAAAGTATTTGGTGCTGTGATTAAAATAAAATTCACTTAAACATATTTTTGAAAGTAACCACTCTCAGGTGTAAGACTTGTATGTTCTTTGATATTAAAAGTGTTTTTTAAAATCTGAATCTGATTTTTACACAAGTTTAATAATACTAGCTCTTCCTAACTTAGCTTAAGTTATGAGAATGCAAAGCCATTAGGCATAATTTGTGTTTGATGCTGATGTAAATTGCCTCTAGGCTCCCCTCATAGCAACTCTGTTTACAGACCTTACTTCTATTAGAGATTAAGGGCTAATTAAAGAAACAGGCTTAATTTTCCTTTCAACCTTTGAATCAGTAGGAACTCTGGGTGTTATTACTACTGAATCTCTTGTCTTCTTACAAAATAAGATAAAAAATTAGTCTCATAAGCAACATCATTTGATTGCAGTATATGATATATTCATGGCTAAATTTTACCAATTGGAAGAAGTTTATATGATCCTCTTTGTTAAAAAGAAATACTCTGTCGCCTGGTGGGCATGGCTCAGCAGTTGAATGTCGACCTATGATCCAGGAGATCGAAGTTCGATTCAAATCAGGGCACATGCCCGGGTTGCCAGGTTGATCCCCAGCAGGGAGTGTGCAGGAGGCAGCCGATCAATGAACTCTCATCATTGATGTTTTTATCTCTCTCTCCCTCTCCCTCTCTCTGAAATCAAAAAAGTATATATTTTAAAAATTACTCTATCATTTTTCTTTCTTTTTTGTTAAGATGTTAAAAATGATAGATGTGGTTTATAAATTTGCCATAGCTATGGAAATCTGTTTTTAGCACCAACTGATTTGAAAGTATTTGTAGCTCTTATCATGGATCATTACTTCTTGAGCAACATTTTAAAACAGAAAAATAAAGGGACTTCTCAAGCAGTGATTTTAAATTGTTTTCATCACAGAGGCAAACTAAATTTGCTGCATGTAGACGAATGACTTTATGGTGATACTGAATATCTTCTCTCTTCTGCTATAGAATCAAGGTTACACTAGTAAAATCAGGATGAGGAAATAGAAAACTGAACTTCCATTCTATTCCAAGAGTCCAAATTTGAGCACTGAAATGCTGGTACCAGATCTTGTGTAAAGACATGGTGATATTCATCAGCAAACGTGGATATCAGACTCCTTCTCTTCCCATGGTATTTTTGGTATTGGTGATTTTGTTGTGTGTGTTTTTTCTGCTTGTTTAATGACTTTCCTGACCTGACTCTATAAAGCCTGTATTCTCTGGCATTTATGACTACTGAAGTCTCAGTTCATTTAGCTTAGCGGCTAGGTAGTGATTGGACATAAATTTCCTTAAATGCTTTGAATCAATAAGTTTCCTAGATTTTGTCAAAATGCTCTATTTCTGATTTGGTGTCCTGTGTTCAGTATTCTGTAGGTAGTTTTCAGCCCTGCGTTAGCCTTCACTTTCTGGTTGCACAGAGCCTAAGTCAGCCCCGAGGGAAGCATCAGTGGGTTTTCTGGCCCTGCCCACAGCCCTGCGCACGCCCTGGGCCTCCTAGATCCCCCAGAAACCGAAGGGCTTTCCAAACCACTATGACATCTTAGTCCTGATTTCCTCCTTAAAATGTTTTACTTTCCTTGTTTGTCTCAACCATTAGCATCTTCTTAGTCTACTGTGATGATTAATAATTACCAGTCAGTTTCTCAGCTTCTTGAGGGAGAGAGCTTTATTCCCTGAGCAAGCTCAGAATCAGGCAGCCGGGCTGGGGAAGGGACTTCCACAGGGCGCCCCATGCATGTCAGCCGCGGCGCTTCTCTGGGGACAGGGCTTTTGAATCGGCCGCACGCTGGGCCTGTTGCTCCCGGGCTGCGAGGTAGCTGGTTTCACAGCGCTCAGGGCTGGGAGGCTGTCCTTTCAAAGGCTGGCCTGGACTACAAGAGAAGGGGTGAGAATAGAAGAAGTTAAAATGTCAAAAGCTGACCATTTGAACAGAGATTTAGCTTTTATTATTGACTAACGGCTGTTTAGATTGTTGCAAGCCCTTGGCTAAATCCTGATGTCTGGGAAGTTGAATTTGACACTTTTTGCCAGTTTTGTCATGTATTTTATGGAAATGTAGATTTTTGAAAAGACTTCCTCTGCGGGTCTAGAAGTCTTGCCTATAGCCTGATTAATTTGTTTGTTGGAAAGTGTGCATTAAAATGCTTTAAGGCACTCTCTCTGTCTTAAAATTTAGGCAGATTATTTTCCAAGAAGTTTAAAGCCTTAATTCTAAAACTAATTCCTCAGGTCCACACTCAAATTGCTCTCTATCAAAAATACTTTTTGTGCAGGTAAAACAACATATTTATATGCAATACGAAATAATGTGTTACTCATATATGTATTCATATATACACATATTTATTTACTTTAAGCAGATATTTTTTGAGCAATCAAAATATTCTAGATACTGACAAAACTGTGGGCTTGGAATGAGTCACAAGAAATATTTCTAAGTCAAAACTTATTATTGAATAATATTGTTTCATAGAATATATTACATAATATAATAAAGTATAATATAAAACATTATTATTATATATAAATAAATACACACAGATATATATATAATATCTGGAAGAGTAAACTCCAAACTATAACTATTTTTAGTATTTTACTGGTAGCGAATGGGAGTGAGGGGATGAAAAATTACCTTTACTTATTTTGTATTGTTTAATAGTAAGATTATTATCTCTATGTAATACAAGTATCTATAGCACATAGAAAAAATATATATTAATTTCATGTTATTGGAAAATTTATTTTTATTTATTTATTTATTTACTTAGCAATAAAGTACTTTTTAATTAAGGTATTGTTTCTTTAAACACAATGTTATTATTGCATGCTTAATAGACTATGGTACAGTGTAAACATATCTTTTATATGCACTGGGAAACCAAAAAAAATTGTGTGACTCACTTATTTTATGTATTTATTTTCTTACTTTTTAAAAAAAATTTGGTATTAGGTACAATTTTCCCAAACATAAATTGATAAATTAACATTCAAGTGGGTGGTTAGGTAGTAGACAGTAGTAATGAGATTTTGTGTCAAACAAACCCGAAGTACCAAATACCTGAACCCTTGATACATGATGAAAAGCAGCATATTTTTCATTTTTTTTAAAGCTAAACTATAAATAAAAACAATTGAAGTTTATTTTAGAATTCAAGTGTGGTGCTACAGAGGCTCTCACTCTGTATGGATCAGAAATTTGAGCATTTAATCAGTTTCAGGTAAGATAAAATCATTCCGTACAAATAGATGTATTAGGAACTCTCGTCTTGCTCTGGCCGGTGTTTCTAAGTGGTTAGAGCGTCAGCCCAAGCAAGGGAGGATCTGGGGTTCGATGCCCAGTCCCACACCTGGGTTGAGGGGTCACGGTGGGGAGGGTATGGGAGGCAACCATGGATGTGCCTGTCTTGCATTGATGTTTTTCTCTCTCTCTCTCCTTCCCTCCTTCCATTCCACTGTCTTTCTGAAAAAGCAATAAAAAAATATCCTCCAGTGAGGATTAACAACAAAACTCTCAACACGTAACGTCAGAATAAACCCGTTTATATCTTAAGTGAGTGAATCAATTATTTTACAGATAGCAGATGAACTCCTCTATTTAGCATTTCCTTTTTAAACTATTGATTTGTCCTGTCACCAGCTAAATCCTGTTGTCACAGAGAGAAGTCTTAACCTAAGCCAACAACTTTTTTCATAATGTACATATAAGCATGTGGTATCTTAGTATAATACAACACAAGTATGAAAACTGTTCCTTGTGCTTCTTTTTCTCAGCGAAATTCATTCTCTTAAATTGAAAACATACTGTGTACTTTGAAATAATCATTTGTAATATTATATATAATATAAATTTTAAATACACATATATTCATAACAGGGTATTACTTATATATTATATGTATGTAAAAGTTGATACTTAAACCTAATCCACCTCAACAACTATAACCTTTAATAAAAAGCCTTCTACTTTGTTTCCTAATTACATAAATCTTAATTTATTTTAATGCTTTAATTTCTTCTTGTTAAAGAGAAAGATACAGAATTCTCTATTTCTAGTAGAATTTTGATAGCCACTTCTTTATAAAGGGACTGATTTGAATATCAAGATTTTACATCTATACCATCTTTTTGTGTCTTCTCTTAATCTAAATCAACATTCTCCACCTTCTACACGCATAAGAGAGTGTACAAGGTTATGTTAAACAAATGAAGAGTAAATATGGGGCTTAGGTGTCTTCAATGGTAAATTAGATTAAATATTCAACTTTTGGTTGATATTATACCTTAATTATTTGCCAAAGTTTTATTACAAAATTTTCATAAGTACAGAAAAATGAGGGATATTAGAATAAACACCACTATACAATTTACCTACTTTCACTTACATTTAATTATATTTTGATATATTTTTAATTACATTTTGATATATTAGCTCAATATCATAGTATAAAGAGAGTAGATATTTTTGTTGTTACCGGACCACTTGAAAGTAAATTGGAATATCACAATATTTCACCACAATTTCCTCAACATGTATTTCCTAAGATTAAGTATATTCTGTTCCTAACCACTCTACCATTCACATGGGCTTCCCAGTCTAAGACTTCATCACTGTGAACTGACTTCTTTTTAGATGGTACAGTATTTTCAGGATATTTTAGTCCAGAAGCAGATGTAATAAAGCTAGACAGCACGATTAAAAAAAGAAAAGAATTAATTACCCATGACTAAAAGGACTAAAAACAAACAAACACATAAAACAAGAATAAAACACTTTTTACATATTGCTTTCCAACTGGCAATTGGAATTAAACAAAATTATCTTACTAAAATGATTGTTGATGTTTTTAAGCTAAAAAATTTTCAGGAAAAAAACAACAACATTTAGATAAGAATGTTGAATATTAATTGACTTTATTTGCAAAATCACTCAAAACAATAGCAACAATATTTAAATACTTTTCGAAGTGTCTTTACTATGTTCCTTTACTTTCAATAATCATGTAACTTTTTGATCAGGTTTAAGAATATGGTTCTTTCCTAAAAGGACATAATTAGATATACCAAATGTATAATTAAACTATGTCAGAAATCTTATTAATTAGGTATGATAAATACACTCTAAGATTTTACTACTCATTTGCAATTAATACCTCCAAAATCCTTCCAGGAACCTGGCCTATTATTTGCTGTATAATTAATGAAATCACAGGCTTAAGGTAGTAAAGAATATCATTTTCTGGCAGCACAGGAATATTGACAACCTTAAGATCCTGGAAAGAGAAAGAAAATAAATTTTAGGTACTGTAGCTGAAACATAGCTGAGTTGGACTTAATGGTTCTTGGTTTCTTATCCTTTTAGTATAACAGGATGACAAAAATATATAAATACAATGGTAATGCTTGAGTGTTATCACTTTCATGACATACATTCCTGTAGTACATTGCTATGAACAGTTATACTTTTTACTCAAATGGCATTTTCTACATTAGCACAGAGCAATGTAGTTTCTAATATGACATTTAAAATAATACCCTGATATAAAAATGCTGTTTTCATTAACCATTATTTTCCTTATTTATCAATAAAAGTAAGAAATGTTTTGAGAATATGCACATGGACGTGACTGTAAATGAAATTCCTTGAAGTCAGACAAGGGATAATCATGTAATCGAGATTAAAATAGCCTACTTTAGGCAAGGTGCTGAGTAGTAACTCAGTTCTCCAAGGATTTTGTAAAGTAATCTCCAATAAAATTTGCAGCTTTCTTTCAATGTTATGTACATAAAACTTTTGCTGAGCGATGAATATCACGGCTGTTTTAGGTTTTTGCACCTGCTTTGAAAGGATAGTAAAAGCTCAAAGAAAATTATTGCAGGCACTTGAAGCTTCTCGCCTGTGAAAGACAAAATGCTGCAGTAAGGAAGGGTCCTTGGAGACCACTATAAAAGACCCATTTGCAAATATGCTCAAGTGCCTAAGAGAGAACTTTGAAAGTACAGGAAAATTTTTGATATTTGAATTGTTTTTATTGCCATAGCAGTTGTGAGAACAAATGATTTGCCACCTTAGGGTATGTCTTTTGAAAGTAACAATTCTGTAAAGATAATTAACATCTTGAAAAGTTCTTATATTTCAGGAAAAGCTATAGGTCAGTTAAAATAAAGATTAAAGAAGAAATTAGTAACCATTAGGACAGAAAAATGCTCATTGTTTGAGGTCATTGTTTTGAGTATTTTATAAAACTCTGAGTCTCCTGGCAAATTACGCTCTCTCCTAATGTCCAACATTTCATTTTCATTGCATGCAATGTTTTTCAGTGTTACCCTCATCTTTACATATTTGCTATTTTTTCATCTTTTCAATCTCAGCTTTATGCTCTCTTCCAGACCAGTTTTCTGTGACTCCCACACTGGCTCTAATTCTCATTAACATGCTTTTAAGCCCCCCTTATTTATTTGTGAGACTTATTTACATTAAATTAAATAACTAAATGTATAGTTATGTGCTTAAAGTCTGTTTCTACCTCAGGAATACAAGCTCCATGATGTTATAGATCTTTCTTTTTGAAAATGAGGCTTTTTTCAATGTTAATCACATTCACTTATGTATAAAGTATTCCAAAGAAATCTCATGTCAATAATACATAGTTGTATAGTCACACATGGATTATTCCGTTACAAAAGATATCCAGTAGTCATTACAAGTAAAAAAAAAAAGATACCACTAAGATCCTCTCTTCTTTTATAGTTATAGTTGGTGATTAAACTGTTTTCATCTTGAATAATAATAAAATGTCTTATTTGTCTTTTGTATGCTTTCAATATATTTATTTGTCTTTTGTGTGCTTTCAATATATTCAAACATATTTATGCATTTAATACAGGAAATTTAATCAGTATCAATAAGTTAATGACTAAATAGACATGTTACTGATCTTCCTTATCTAGTCCATGGAGATATCCATAATTCAAGGCAGGTTCAACTACATATTACTCATCGATTTGATTTATTGATACTGAGGAAAAAAATAATACTCATGATATGAGCATTGACCTTCTTTACACTGATATTCTTTTAACTTTATAATGAACACTTGTAAATAGGCACATACTAAAATTTGTATTTGTTATTGAACAGAAATTATACTACTTACTGAAAATGCTATCTTCATTTATTTTAAGTCAGCACAAATATAGGAGCTGACTTGCTTGCATGAAATAGCAAGTGGCTTTGCTATGGAGAGTTGGGTTGTTATATTTACAGAAAAAAAAGATTGGAAATAATGAATATTTAGAAAACTATGTTAGTTCAAGAGTGGTAAGAGTTCAAAAAGGAATGCACCAAGGGAGATTGTCTGTCTAATTGGTCTTTTGCACAGTGACATAACTTGAGTTATATTTTATGGTTTGATTATTAACTTTTAAAGCCTAGTCATTCTCTCTGGACTGTGGACTGAGAATTTATTAGACACAAGAATATCAAGTAACATTAAGCAAACTGTTAGGGAATAATATATAGAATATGACTGTAAGAAACTTGAATATCTTTAACTCTTATTTCATGAACTATAACTCTATAATAAAAAGAAGCTAGATACGAATTTATGTTATCATGAAGTGTACTTGAGACTCACAGACACAAGCAAAATATTAAATGACGTTAATACATGCCAGCCGTGATAGCTTGATTAGGCTATCCCTCCAAAAGAATAGGACTGGCACGTTTCAAGCCACTGACTATAGCCTTCTGTCATCCAAGGCGTTCTAGCATATATGGGCAGGTTATCCTTTCTCACTATTCAGTTGTTTTAAGATCTGTGAATGCTTTTTGTTTTTAGTAACAAAGTTTTCCTTTAAAAATATATATTCATCAAGACATAAACAGCTGTAATTGCAATTTGAGGAAACTTTAATAAACCGTTTTAAATGGTGCAGGTGGCGAATAAGAGAATAGTGTGGTGAAGGCCTGGGAGGGGGTGAGAGTGGGGAGGAGGGGGGAATGGGGGGTAAAGGGAACATCTGTAATACTTTCAACAGTAAAGGTAAATGTAAAAGGGAAACCAATAATAAATAGCAAAGGAGCCGAGGCTTGCAATAAGGGAATACATCTCTATGTCTGGAGGTATCAGACCCTGGACAGATTAGTTGTAGCTTCATTTAAAAAAAATTAAAGCCCCCCCCCCTCCAAAAAACAAAACAAAACAAAAAACAAGAACACCTTAGCTAATCTACAGCTACCTTGCAGGGATAGATTCCGGGCAAACATTCCACAAGTAACTTCATTTCACCTGCTAATTTCTTGCTAATACTTCTTGATAGTGCATTTGGATACCAAAAACAAGCAAGGAGTTCCTTGGTGTATTCCATTTAAAAAAAATCAGTTTCTCCTGCCACCGAGCATGGGAGAGAAGTATGGTGAATGGGTTCAGTGAGGCACAGGAAATATACAACCCCTACAGACAAAATATATTTGACTTAATTATACCCACTAAAGTGATCATGCCAAACAGGCTTTGATTAGAATAAGGCTATTCAAATCCATTTTAGTCAACAGCTTACAGATTATTGTTTAGCTTCAATTACTTTACTAGACAGCTAACCTTCTTTACTTTATGTCTAGTTTTCCAAATTGCATTATTAAAAGGCAGCCTTTATTTTAAGTTATGGGCTCCTTTATGTCAGCCCCTGTGTACTGATAAGAATTTCCACAGCTGCAGGTTAAGAAGCAATAACACACACACACACACACACAATACAAACCTACAGAATCTACAATACTTTACCGTAATATTTTGACTGAACAAATGTTCCTTTACTATGCTTTGTTTTCCTTTATGTGTGAGACTCTATTAACTTAATTTGTTAGTCATCAACTGCACTCTGGTTAATATATGCTCTCATTGTAGTGACTGCATCTCAGACATTTCAAGCATAACTGAACTTTACTTTTCATAATGGTTTTCACTTTGCATATATAATTGGCATTGCAGTGGTATAATTCTTGGGCAAACAAGAGGCTATTGTGACTGTAAAGGCACTATTTTCACTTCCATTGTTCCAAACAATGGATCAAAATGACTTTGCTCTTAGCAGGATGAAGAGGAAGCATTGCCTTGTACTTCATGTCCTGAAAGTGTCAGTTACCAGCTCACAAATGCTTCATTCTTGACATCATTTCATGTATTACATACATCAATGTTATCACATATTCAGTGATAGTTTTCCAAATGAGAATATGTCTCTAAAGTTTCTGAGCATGATTAGAATGAAATGGTTGAGTCAACAAAACCTAAGTATCAGTGAAGTTATTTATGACACAGATATATTTGTGAATTTGTGTTGGCTTTATACTCCCTGGCTTCAGGGTCCTGCAGATTTAGGACTATGCATAATTCATTCTTGCTTCATATGCAATCACCAAAACACAGCTTTCTACAAGTATGGTACATCCAAAGGATTTCTCATCCATCCTAACTTTTCCTGCTCCGCCTTCATGGTAAACCTTTGTAGGAAAGCCCCAATCAATCCTTGAACAGTGGGCCCATTTCTCTAAACAAGAAATGGATATTTATCTTCCCAGGTGTGCTGTCTCCTTTAGATAACCGCCAGCCAGACATCTCTACAATGTCAAGCTGTAGGCGTCCTCTCTAGCTGGCCTGCAAATATCCTTCACCTTGTTCTATTAAAGATGGATTTTGGCCCTAGTTGATTTTGCCCAGTGGTTAGAGCTTTGGCCTGTGGACTGAAAGGTCCCGGGTTCGATTCTGGCCAAGGGCACACGCCTCAGTTGCAAGTGCAGAGGCAACCAGTCTGTCGTGTCTCTCTCACATCCATGTTTCTCTCTCTCCCCCTTCCACTCTCTCTGAAAAGCAGTGGGAAAAAACTATCCTCATGTGTAGATAAAAAAAGAATAAAAAGATGAATTTTGTATATCTCTCACATTCCTTATGGTATTTGATGACTTATGAGACAAGGGGGCATTCCATTTATACCTTACAATGTAACTACTATAAATAAAGGGTTTTTTTTGGGGGGGGGTTTCTGCTGTTATTTTGTACTGAGTCAAAACATCAAGCAAATTAGGTCAACACATTTAGGCTAAATCTAAAAATAAATAAAAATAAATGTCAGTGGACAAAATATTGTTCATTATGTAGTTTTTGCATACAGCAAAATAATTTTTAAGTACATAAACTAGAGATATCTAATTAGAGAAATACGAGAGGGAGAAGACTCCCAAGTTGCAGAACAGAAGTGGCCCAGAGTTAATGCATAGTGAGTGCAAGTTAGGTTTAACCATGTTATTTTTATTAATATACATAGTATAAGTTTCGTTGTTTGTTGAACAAATAATTTTATCTATATATTTTGGTGTGACACTGGCAAGGTAAAATAGGGGATATAAAATTGAAATTATGGTCTTTTACCTTTATGAGCTTTCAGTTGGTAGGAGAGATGGACTAATTTTGTGAAAGGCATAAATTCCTTATTAAAAAGTGAAAAAGATACATTGCATTACATAAATCTTGAGCATGGAGAGAATTTTTTAAGAAAAAGTTAATTTCTGAGAGTAGGACTGATTCAAAAAGGGAAGACTGAATATACTCCATCAAAAACAAAGAGCATGGGTGAAGATAAAAGACATGGTGCACATACAAAAAGTAAGTAAATAAATTTGGCTGAAGCATGGAAAATATAAAAGACATCAGCTGAATGGAAGTTAGAATAGTTTAGTAGAAACTCTCAAATACTAGGCAAAGTCATTCTGTCCCTTTTCCTTAGCCAATATAAAAAAAAGTCATAAAATGCAAAGATAATACAAAGGTAGTTTTAATTAATAAGGTGAATGAATAAGGTATTCTTAGAACAATGTTAAGTTTCCAAAATATTTGTGTTTCTTTTGGAAAATATTAGAAATAAAAGAGACCTGGAAAAGACCCAAACTGTACAGTTTTATTACCCATATAATAATACTTTCCACCCAGGTACAATTTTAGGAATTCTACTTTGTTCTGTTTTCCATGGTCAATGAGAACAATAAATGTTTTGATCCTTTTGCTAAGTGGTTGCCTACCACCCGAAAATGCATATGAATATTCTTGAGTTTTTATTCTGTTGGCATCTTCATTAGGGATTTCAAATAGTAATTAGCAAAATTCTGACTTTGCTGCCCGACAGGTATGTAATGGTGAATTGGCAGTGAAGCTAATAAAATTCAAACTTTTGGCCTTTCGCTTGCATGGACTTTTTTCAAAGACCCAAGAAAGGCCCTGAATATTTGTTCATATAGTCATATATTTTTGCAAAGTTTGCCCTCAAAGTAATATTTTAAATGCAGCTTGCTAAAGACTAGTGCCTCTTAATGGTTTATCTTACCATTTTCCAACTATTCTCTCATTCTGGCTAATATTGGTCTAGGCGTGGTCACTTTTGGGTTCTCATTAAAGGAACATTGAGTTGGGGAGTCTTACTTTTGGTTTACTAGGATATATTTTAGGGATTTGCAATGTGCGGCTGGCCAGGTCCATTTTAGGACTTGTCCTCCACTGTGCTGACTTATTCAGCACTGTGACACAGGGCCAGAGAAATTCACTGTCCAAACATAGTCACCATACCAGGCTCTGAAGTCATGCACGTCATGTAGGAGAAAAAATTATATAGATCCAGAAATGATTTTGTAGAAAATTGTTCTAATATGAGCTATGTAAATTTCTAAGTGTGCTATTTCACTTTATTGATCCTTAGAATGGATGTTCTCTCTTGTCTGAATATATTTGTAATGCAAGTTTTACTACTGTATGAGATGATAGATGATAGACAACAGATAACTGATGATAGATGATAGATAGATGATAGATAGATGATAGATAGATAGATAGATATAGATAGATGATAGATAGATATAGATAGATGATAGATAGATAGATGATAGATAGATGATAAAGATAGATATATGATGATAGATGATAGAAAGATGATAGATGATTAGATAGATATAGATAGATGATATAGATGATAGATAGATATAGATAGATAGATGATAGATAGATAGATAGATAGATAGATAGATAGATAGATAGATAGATGATAGATGATAGATAGATAGATAGATAGATAGATAGATAGATAGATAGATAGATGATAGATCAATTGATCACTAGATAACCAATAGATAATTTGGAGGTGGTCAAGAATTGTGTGAAGTAGAAATCAACAAAATTCATTCATTTATATGGCACAATCTGCATTCCATACTTCAAAGAGTGAATGTGCCTGTATGTAAAGTTGCATCTCAATGTATCAGATTGTATTTTAATGTGCTCCATGTGTTTTCCTGACAAAATTTGGTAGTCCCCAAAGAAATGGCATGCAAAATTGCCTCTGGTGTGTCTAAATGGCCAAAATAAACAAATACTATACTGTTAAAACTCTTACACATATAAATAAATACATCAATATTAGTAATATTAGAGGAATTTGAATGTGCATTTTGTAGCTTAATACATAGTGACACATTTTAAAATGCTTTGGACTATTCTTGTGTATGCTTTGATTTAAGGATAATTTTAAATATTTTCTTCACAATAATTTGTCTTACAATACTGAAAATATAACCTAAAAGAAGCATCCAAGTTGAAACCAAAAATGTTAAAAGAAAAACTGCCAGAAGCATCAAACCATCAAACATTTATTGATTTTGTTTGTTACGTTTTAGCAAGCAGCTATTTTGATTCAGCTCAAACAGAAACTGTCTTGTGAAGAAGGTGAAACCTAAGTTGTTATTTAACCCTTCACTGCTTACTGTCTGCCCACATACGTATGGCTCAAGGGTAATTCAGATATTTAGACAATGTTGGCACACAGATGTGGGGGCTCGCCTTCAACTCTTGCTTCCTGAGATTTTTCTCTCACTGTTCAGCCCAAACACTACACTCTTCTTTATGCTACAAAGGCTTCCCATTTTCTTTTGAAGATTTAGCCATTCAGGTAGCATGCCTGCAGCCAGCCTCAGGCTAAAAGTCATAAAAACTGGAAACTCACCCGGAGACATTCCCTTTGTCCAAGTGCCAACCAGAGCCTGCCTGCTTTTGTTCACTCTCCAGGAACTTCAGATAGTTGTTTTTAGTATTTAATTTAGAGTTTATTTGTTATCTGCAAAAGGTTGTTCCTGTAGGAGCTTACCAGGCCAAAATCTAAACGTAGGTTCTTCCGAGCCTTTTGATTAAGAACACAGCAGGTTTCTGATTCCTCGGAGCTAAAAGATCATTCTATCCTTCAAAGGCTTGAATTTAGCTTTTTAGCCTCTTCCTCCACATTTTCACAATCTGATTTATGTCTTGAGGGAGAGACTCATTGTGCCTGTGTAGCAGGCACTTTCTGAGTCCCCTTGCCTCCTGGATCAGGGAAAATTTTTAATGCTAAGTGCCGTGGCGCTGTGGGTGATTTCATTTTGCCTTTCTGGCCCAGACATTTAGCCTCACGTGGCACCCTAGAATTCATGAAATGCGCAGGAGTCAATTCAGCCTGTTTTATGGACTGACTAATTTCCAAACTGTTTAGTTAGTCTCAGTTAACTGAAGATTTCACTGTTTTCGCTGGTAGAAGAGACTGTTCTACTGGGCAAATCTAATCATCAGAGATTTGGCAAATTTCTACAAAGGAAAAAATGTCTGCTGATGATCAAATTATTTATGAAAAGTTCTTCCTTCTCTGGTATTTTAGTTAATCTAACTTTAGGCCATTTTAGTGCTTATTATCTCCACAGTCTTCTGATGTTTTCAAAAAAATTCTTAATGGTAATACACTAGATGTTTTCCCCCAAGATCTGAAACAAGAATGACCTTTTCCCCACTACCATTCAACATCATACTGGAAGTCCTAGCTAATGCAATAAGACAAGAAAAAAAATAAAAGGTATAGATGTTGAAAAGGAAGAAATACAATTGTCTTTTTTCATGGATCACATGATTGTGTAAGGTAGAAAATAATAAAACCACAAAAAATTCATGAACCTAAGAATCAAATGTAGCAAGGTTTCAAAAGAAGGCAAATAAAGTCAATTTCTTTCTTATATATCAGCTATAAGCAATTTGAATTTGACCTTAAAAATGCAACCCATTTACATTAGAACCATAAAAATGAAATATATAAGTATAAATCTAACAAAACATATATAAGATGTATATAAGGAAAACTAAAAAATCAAATGAAAGGAGTCAAGGTATATATAAATGAAGAGATATTTTATCCTCAAGGATAGAAAGACCCAGTAGTGTTAAGATACTCAAATGCATTTATCAATTCAACACAATCCCAACATTCCAGCAAGTTTATGTATATACAGAAACTGATCCTAATCCTTATATAGAAATTCAAAAGATCCAGAATAGTCAGCACAATACTAAAGAAGAACAAATGAAAGAACTGATATTACCCAACTTCAAAGCTATACAAAAGCTATAATAAGACAATGTGATGTTGGTAAAAGAATAAACAGATCCATGGAAAAGAAGAGAGAGTCCAGAAATAGAACTGTTAGCATAGGTAGCTAGTTGGGTATTAACCAAAGAGAAGGGAGCTAAATTTGCTAAGCCCGGTTAACTAGGAAGCTATAGCTTCATAGATACCCCAAGGAACAAATAGCATCCTCCACCAAAGGGACTTAATCCTGGAGCAGGCAGGAAAGACCAGCTTCCCAATATCCTTGGGGGGGGGAAACTGCCTGTTAGCCTGGATTACTGGAGGAAACAATAAAACAATAAGGGAGTAATTCTTTTGCTGTGCACATGTGCAATAGAAGCCAAAATTACACAAGGGTGAAATTCTACTAAGAGCACGTCAGTAGAAGCCAGGTGACAAAGCAGAACTTTGAGGCATGAGCAGTAGGAGCCAAAATGATGACCATAAAGAAGAGTCTAGTCTGGGAAAATCTGGGGAGTCAGCTACGATAAAGGCACAAACCCAGAAGATCCAGGAAAGGGTTTGCTTAGGGGGAGGGCCCAGCACAGCCCTGGGAAAACCCAGGAAAATGTTGCACAGCTTGAAAGACAGCCTGCTTGTTCCAGAAACCAAGAAAATATGTGGAGGATTAGCAAGGACCTCGGGGCAGTTGCTACAAGAGCCTTCCTGCCCTCTATATCCCCAAGGGCATATTATTTCTTTTAACTTCAATAAAGCTTGCCACTACACTTAAATTTTCCCACGTGTGTGCCCTTTGAAATTATTTTCTCTCGACACCACACAAAAAAAATTTTCCCTGAAAACAGAACCATATCAATATAGTCAACCAATCTCCAATAAAGGCACAAAGGCACGAAGAAAGTGTAGTCTTTTTAATAAATGGTAGTGGAAACCTGGACATCGAAATGCAAAACAACGAATCTAGACACTGACATTACACATTTCATAGAAATCAATTCAAAATGAATTACACACTAAATTTAAACACAAACTATAAAACTTGTAGAAGATGACAGAGGGGAAAGTCAAGGCGATCTGTGGTCAGCAATGAGTTTTTGCATATAACATCAAAGGCATGATGATAAAAGAAAAAATGATTAGTTAGCCTTCATTAAAATTAAAAATGTATGCTCTGTGAAAGACTGTTAAGAGAAAAAGACAAGTAAAAAACTGGGAAAATTATTTACAAAATACATATGAGTACAATGACATAAAGATAACAGTCATCTAGAATTAATAAATGGTTTTCTATGTGTATAGTATCTCTAGCTGACCTATTCTTTCTCTAGGTGCCTAAAAACAGAACTGCATATAACTTGGAATTCTGAGAGTCTATTATATTGCCCTAATTGTGGCATTTTTAATGCTGATTTTTGACCTACCATATCTGCTTTCAAACAAGAATGCCTTTGTTCCCTGAGATTATTATGACTTCTCTAATCACATTTAAAACATAAATAATGAACACAATACACAAATTTATCAGAAATGTATTTAGGAAATGTATTACTGCCCTGGCTGGTGTGGCTCAGTTGGAGTGTCTCCATTATATTGAAAGGTGGTGGATTCGATTTCCAGTCAGGCCACATGCCTGGTTTGCAGATTTGATCCCAACTGGTGGCACATATGGGAGGCAACCGATCAATGTTTTCTTTCTGGGATCCATGTTTCTCTCCTTTTTCTCACTTTCTTTCTCTTTCTCTTTCTCTCCCTCCTCCTCTCTCAAAAATCAATAAGCATATCCTCCAGTGAGGATTTTAAAAGAAAAGTATTACTAATACAATTATTTTCCATTCCTAGTGACAACCAATGTTATAAAAATAAAAGAGACATTTTCTAAAGCTGCTTTCAGTGAAATTTGTTATTAATGAGAAAGTGACTGCTGTATCACAATTTCTAAAACTGAAAACCACAAAATTAATTAATAAAAATAAAAAATTGGAGAAAAAAATAAACTGAAGGTAACTTAAAGTATAAAAGTACATGCTCTAAAATTAGTAACTGTTTAAACAGAAGAATGAATCTTTCTGATAAAATTTATATCTGTGAAATGTGACACAGAAATAATAAACTTTTTTTGGATTAATAGACCAAACATAATACTCACAATGTTGTAAACTATAATTCACCAAAATTGTAATGAACCAAAATTGGTTACTAAAAATTTATTTAGAAGTTAATACGGCAAATAAGTGACCCCAAATAATTTTTGGATAAAATTATGAAGAAAATGTGTTTATTTTTAGAAAAATATTTATTTTGATTTAAAGGATTTAACTAAAAACACACACACACAAAACCACAACATTAAGTTTTTCCCCAATATTACAAAGTGTTTGCATTATTTTGATAGAGTATTAGTTTACATATGTCTCTAAACATTTTTGGAAGCAAAACAGTAAAGTCATTATGTCCACTAAACATGAGAACAGTGGATTTTGAAACATTTGTATTCTGAGCCGCTTACAAGTCAACAAAAAAAATCCAGTAGAACTTATTTCATCTGAATTGTTGTTTCTAAAATACCAACATCTATTTTAAAGATGCCGAAACAGGAGGAAAATTGAATTGCATTTCTCTTAAGTTACTTAATATGAGTCTTCTAAGAGCCAACATTAGAATATAAGTAAATAAGAATTGTGGTGAACTGATTTTACGTGTTATAAAGAATAAAATAAAACCATGGAAGGGTATTGAAACAAATAATTAAGTAAAAATGGAATAGTTTCAGATATGGGTGAAATGAAACTACTGTAGGAGAAATTGATGGGCCAAATTTCTCAGTCACGAATGGGAGTGGGGTTCTTGGGGTACCACTGAAATAAGCATTTTCAGAAGCCCCCCGGGAGGATGGGATGTGGAAGGCTTTATTTGCATGAAGTTTCATTCCTCGGGTTCCAAAATCCACTGCCCCTTAATCCAGTCCTGGAAAAGGTGCAACTGGGGTTCCAGTAAAGCCAGAAGCAAGGCCAGTGTCCAGAGTTTCCGTTCCATGTTGCAGCCAGATGTAGTTCAGCATTCAGTCCAGATTCAGCTCATTAATCTATTGTGAGGGTCCCACGTGGCCATGAGCCACGTGGGTGCAGGGGACCACAGGCCCTTGCAAAAGGAGTCCCAATAAGGCCCAGTGAATGTGTGTGAGAGAGAAACTTCTTTTGTTTGGAAGTTTAAATATTCAGGTTTTGCACACTTGCAGTGGCCAGGCCTATTTGGGCCACTGACTCACTTGCAGGTGTGACTGACTGGGAAGCACCTTCCCACATCACTCAGGCCTTACTGGGCATGCATCTATTTGGTCTTCCTTTTCCTGTTAAATAAATAAGAATCAGGTTATTACAGTGGCATCAAAAACAGCTGTAATAGTTAAACTTATAGACAGAGCCTAGTTTCATCCTACAATATTACATGGTATTTTATATTTTTTCTAGGAATCATAGAGTCATTAGTTATTTTTATTATGCAGATGTTTAGAAACAAATATGGAACGTCCTATGTATTGAAAAAGAAATTAAATAATATGCTTGCATACATTTTTCTGATTTTTTCATTTTTTAACTTTCAGTGGAAAGTTAAAAAAAATAACATTCTAAAAAATATACCTTATAACATAACTTTTTCCATGGGATATCCAACCCATTATTTGCAAATGCCACTGATTCATGTTTTCATTCAAAACAATGTCCAATTTAATTACCGATTTCGCAAAATGTCTTAATTTTATCATACAAAACTATATGTACATAACATATTATATGCTCATTTCTTTTCTCCTTTCCCGTCAAAATGTGGTCTTTTAAGTAAATATTCATCCATTCTTGTTGTTGCCAGTTCAGTTAAACACATTTATTCTTCCTGTTCAAATGCTAGCACATGTAATACATAAGCTTATGTATGTGGGCTTAATTTTGAGTCATATAACATGTATTTTCTTTAACCATTTCCAGACAAGAAGAATTATTTTCAGAGTACTAAGAATAATAATCCAGTCCCACAGTAAAGATAATTTTATTTTAGGCAAATTTATTTTTTGGCAGTGGTTTCATGGAGCCATATGGATAGCTTTATTTTCTCTTTGGCTTCAGCTACAGTTATTTACTTTTTCCCCTTTAGGATGCCTTATATGTCTTGTTCATAATATTTCAAGCAGTTCTGGGTCCAGTGAGCTATTGCAACACTAGGGCATTGACAATAACTAAAAGTTTTCTCACCTTGGAATGGCAGGTAGGCATGAATATATATTCACGCTCTAATGAATCTACGATCATGTTTATGTACCAGCTGCTTGCTTTTCCT
Source organism: Miniopterus natalensis (assembly GCF_054644295.1). Lineage (NCBI taxonomy): Eukaryota > Metazoa > Chordata > Mammalia > Chiroptera > Miniopteridae > Miniopterus > Miniopterus natalensis. Next base: position 48,929,528 of record NC_142084.1, read on the forward strand.
CAGCTGCTGTGATATATCTGGCTTGGAATTTTCTCTTGTTTTTTATTAACTCTCTTGGGGGGAAAATAAGAAATAAAAAATCCATTGGATATGAAAAGAGCCTTTTGATAAATGCAAAGTTCTGACATGATAACTTTTCAAATATATATCCACCATGATGAAACTCAATATTCTACATATACAAAATACATCAACTACATTTATTTTAATATTCTAATTTATTTTAGATGGAGATTTTATTAAATATGCAATATGTGACTACAAATAAATAAAACCAATTAACACAGATACATTAAACATCTTGGGTTTTTTCCACCACATCTCATAACGAAAGCCTGCCTTGGTTAAACAGATCCTATATTTTCCTGTTTCATTTTCCACTGAGTCTACTTTAATTTTCTGATTTCAATGTACTACACAGTTTCACAAAGTTGCTAATGTCTTAGATGAACATGTCAAAAACAACAACACAATAAATACCTCTGGTGTGCTTAGAATTTAAATGACAAAGAAAATAAAATGAAGGTATTAACATATTAGAGCATTTTCTAAAGATTAGGAAAATACGTGTCACCTTTAAACTAAAACACGCCTGAGACCTACATGTCAGTTATTTGCAGTTTATAGATGTAAGCGTAATTTGTTCAGATTCCCACTTAGCCCATGGAATGTGGAAGTGTCAATGACATACCTCAGATTTCAGTGAATTCCTAGAGTCTGAGATTTGCCTCAGTCTCTAAAACATTAATAACTAAAGAAATCTAGCCACAGAAGGAATATCATAGGTGCCACAGATGCCCCTAATGATTTGGCAGCTTGGTATCGTATACACAGTAAGTTACAGAAGAAGGTATCATAATTACCTTACTTCAACTTTATCTCCTGGGACCTCAAAATTTTCAACCTATGAATTAAAATCCAAGACACCATAATTTGTCTCAAATTTTAATGCAATTTAAGGTGATATGAGACTGGTAGGAACTCTAGATGCCTGACAAAAGAAAACAACAAAATCTTCTCTGGAAGAAAATATCTTTATTTTAGATCCTACGTTATTCCTTTAAATAATTGTTTGAACAATGTTCAAAAGTCAAAGATATCATATAAAAAGAATTACATTTCATATAGAGAACGAGCAGAAATAATATCCGACAGAAATAGATCTTTGAGAACTCAGACACTAAAATTTTCAGGTGCATATTATAAACATGCTCACTATAGTTAAAGGACTTTTTTTTAATTGATAGGAAATTAGACTATAGAAAGTGTCACTGCAGAATTTAAAAAGAACTAAGCAGAGATTTAAGAACTAGAAAAGGCAATGATCAAAGTTCACGAGTTAATGACTGAGTTTATCAGCAGATCAGAAACAGCTGGAGAAAGAATTAGTGACCTGTTATAGGTCAAAGTTAATTCCTGGGGTACAAAGGAATAAACAAATTGAAAATCCCAAGGAAAGAGTAAAGAGATGAGAACTAGAAAGAGAGGTAGTCTGATAACTAAGGATATGGAGAGAAACATCCACAAGGAAAGATAGCTCCTGTGGTAATGACAATGTTCTATTTTTTGTTCCGGGCAGTGATTATATGGATGTTTCTTTGTTATTCATTGATCAATGGTTTAAGTTTTTTTTTCTATATGGTATAATATGGCAATATAAACAAAAATAAAGAAAAAGTATGTTAAAAAATATTTGACATTTAAAGCTAATTTTTCATAAAGTGATTCTTTGACTTACATTTCCACTAGCGTTGTATGGGGATAACCTTCTTATCATTTCCAGGATTTTGTTTATGTCATAGTTTAAATTTTTTAAAAAGCAAGAAAAACACACTGTAATTTTAAAAACAGATAATAATAATTTAATTATTGGGTGAATAAAAATATTTTTTCGTATGGTAGAAAATTGAATTTTTATTCTTTAGTATATTATCTAAATTATCTATTTGATAATTATTTCAAATTATCTATTTGAAATGTAATATATTCACATTTTTTAAAAGAAAAATAGAATGGCTTGAACAAAATGCAGACATCTTCATTTGCTGCAGCATATCCTTACTTACGAAGGTAGTAACAAGTTTACAAAATAAAGGTTCTTTAAAGTTTTAAAAATGCATATATTTTACCTATATAATTCATTGATAAATTAGCTATGCATAAAAATTTTAAATGTTATAATAATAATACCTAACACTTAGTGAGCACTTGCTAATCTAGGCCCCGTTGTAATTGTCACTGTTATAAAAGTTATAAACAGTTTCACTAACTCGTAAAGTTCACATAGCTAATGCATGGTGTGGGCAAACAAACAGTGGACGTGTTATTCCAGAAACACATTTCCTACACATTATGCATCCTGTCTCTACTTCTAGGTGTCCTAGTTCCCACCGGCTATTCCAATTCCTCGGTCAGAGAAAGACAAGGAAATGGTAAAAGCAGCACCTCACTTGAACATGTCCTTCCTAATAATGGTCATACAAAGTGTCCACAGAGTCAGGCATTTCGCATAATTTGAAAGAGCAAGATACTACTTATCTACATTTGTTTAGCACTTGGATGTCTTTCTAGTCTATTAATTTTATTTGATATCTTGACCATTTTAAATTTAACAAGAACAAAATGCCTTCTTTCAAAAATCACAATGATGAAATCCAATGCTCTAGGACAGCGATTTTCAACCTGAGTGCTGCAAGAATTTTTAGAACATGTAATACCTGCCTAGTCAGGGGCACTGACCTCTTTTCTCTTAGATTGTCTTTTTTTTTTTTTTTTTTTTAATGACAACAGCCAACACAACAATAGCAGTCCAGTGTAAATGAATCAAAATTGTACCTTTTTTTTTGTCAGATCGACAAAATTATATTTTTTACTGTGCAGCAGAATTTTAGTAATTAGTTTATGTGTGCCAGGGGATGAAAATGTTGAAAATCACTGCTTTAGGATAATGAACAGGCTCCAAAATGGAAGAAATTAAACCTTTGACTATCAGTTAATAAAGCAATCTAAACCAAAGTAAAATGCCCAAATGTGCTATAGATTTTAATTCTGTCTTGTAGATAGTAGAATGCTGTGAGAGATTTTATGCTGGTGAGTTGTATGGTAAAATTTTTAATTCACAAAACTCATACTGAAAGAGCATAATAAAGGTTGAATGTGTGTGGAAAGAAAATTAAATTATGAAAAAATATGTATAGGTAATTGCCAGTGGCCAGAATATCACATTATAGCAGTGTAAATTGAGGGGGGGAGAACAATTTGAGACCTATTACCTATTACACAGGTAGACAAGTGCCAACTGGTAACAGTTAACAAGGGCAGTGAGGGGTCAAGAACAGTTTGTGAGTTGCACAAAGTTTTAGTTTGCTTAAAATATTTCACATGGAAGGAGAAGCAAGTTTTAAATGAAAAAAAAAATACATTTGATTTAGGTTGTCACATAAAGCATGGGGAATCTGAAGTATTTCCTGGAAGAGCTATTAACCGCCCCCCTACATTTCTTCATCACCCCACTCCCTTCCTTGATAGAGGATCAGAGGATTTGTTTTGATGACATATACTAATTTATTGTCTATCTTCACAGATATTCAAACTTATGTTTTCTGACCTCAAATATATGTTTTTAGATTTTATTCTTAAGTATAATTTAATACTCCCATTTTTGTATATCACAACAGTAAGATTTTGTTGCTTACGATCTCCTTGTAGAAGTATAGAGAATGCAAAAGCTGTGGCTTTCACCACCTCTTATTTATGTGTTTTAGGTGTAAGTATATATAGTGAAACAAACATCAATATATATTACTGAAGAAATGAAAAATTAACATAATTTCCAAACTTAAATAGCAAAAATAAAAACCACAAGAGGAGTTGCATGCCCCAAATGTATCATGTGAAACAACATGCACATTCAAAAGTATAAATTTACATTCAATTTCTCTGGTCTTGTTATATCACAACAAACCCGTTTACAATGGCAATGTTTGTTTCTTGTTTGTTTTTAAAAATATACTACACAATATGGCCAGAGAAGATTTTATTTGAGAGGGAAAACACACACACACACACACACACACACACACACACACACACACACTCACACCCCAAGTTTCTTTGGATGAGTTTAGATGTCTCATCTCTGCAAGTTTCTTTTTGTTAATACTTCCAAGCCAAACTTGTTCTTTCTCAAGTTGTAGAATATATATTATAGAAGGGAGATAAAAGGCAACATATCCATTGCTGCTGCTGAGATGTTGCTGTTAATAATATATTTAAGGTTTTCTTCTATTTTTTATTGGAATGTCATCTTTCATTTTGTTGATATTTTTAAAATCTTCTTAGTTTTTGACATCCTACATATTTTTGCAATATGTCTGGATATAATTTAGTTTTATACCCTGTTTGAGATATGTTCTGCTTCTTTTGGGTTCATATTTTTTTTATCAAGATTAAATAGCCCACAACTTTTGTTTTAAATTTATTTTCTTGGAAGTCTTTTAACATTCCTAGTATCATAATCTTAATCAGTGAACTTCAAGAAGTTTGATAAAGTTTGAAAAATAAGTGACATTAAAGAAATTCTAATAGACATTACCCAAACTAAAAAATAAAAATAAAAAAATTGTAAAGTGGAAAAGAAAATGATGGTACATATTGTTGCCATTCAATATCAAATGGTCTAACACGTATGAAACTGAAATTTCAAAAGAGGTAGAGAAATAATGAGGCAGAAAAACGTTTAAAGAAATAATGACTGATTCTTCTTAAAAAAAAAAAAAAGTGAAAGACCACTAACCATATTTCCAAGAAGCTCAAAGAACATCAAGCAGATTATTTTTAAAAAGAAAAAGAAAGCAAGGGGAAAATTAGACTATTTTAGACACATATTTAACACCAAAACAAAAACAAAACACAAGATTGAAACTATCTTGAAGGTAGCCAGAGGAAAAGATATCACATATGGAGGAGCAGATATAAGAATTACAGCAGTCTTCTTGTTAAAAACTATGCAAGTGAGTAGAGAATAGAATGAAAAATTTAGTGTTGAAAGAAAAACATCCATCAAGCTAGATTCTTTATTAAAATTTCCATCTTTCATTTTCTTTCTTTCAAAACTGGAGGAGAAAAACAGACTTCTTCAGATAAAGTAAAGCAGAAAGAGTTCATTACCAGCAGATGTACACTGCACTATAAGGAAATTAATGGAATTTCTTCAGGCAGAAGGAATATTATAAACTTACATCATATTAATATGATAATATGATAGAAACTTCATGTACACAAGCACTGAAAATGGCAAAAATCAAAGCAGAAATAAATGTATTTTTTAGTTTTTATCGTTCTAAACAATAATTGACTGTAAAACCTAAAATAGTAGTAATGTATTGGTGTTTACAGCATGTGTAAAAGTGAAATATATATCAGTAGTATCAAAAAGGATGGAAGGCAGAAATTGTGGGTTTGCTATTGTAAGGTTCTTACAATACATGTGAAGATATATAATATTATTTAAAGTAGACTGTGATTAATTAGATATATTTATATACTTTTTTGTATCTTAAGGTGACATTTTAAAGTTTTTAAAGTTGTATAAACAATAAGCCAATAGTGTAGAAGAAATGTGAACATAAAGATCATTAATGAATCAAAATATATCATTCTCTTATATGAGACAAATAATAATGTTCACAATATCTGTGATCTCTTCATATCTTTGTTAGCTTAAAAGAATTAAATATTTTTTAAAAGGTAAATGTACCATAGCCACATTAAGTCAATAAAAAGTATTCTCCAAAGGTTTTGATTTCTTTTAATGAGAAAGAAACTAAGTGGAAGCAGACCATAGTGTCCCCAGAGGGTGCCATATTTATTTTGGGCAAGGAATTCCAGCACACAGACCAATGCTGTCTTTAATCTCTCTGGTCATCTTTTTCACTGTATTTTCTCTGCACTGACTGATGATAAATTGCTATCATTGCTCCTTTTGTTATTTATAAATGGGATTAGATTGAGCTATTTCTCCCAGTGGAAACTCTAATTGCAATGCAGGTTTCTATTCTTCCAGAAATGACCTTAAGGATCTGACTTTTCCCCTTAATTGAAGACTTCAGGCTGCCTGCCTTTATCGTGCAGTTATTGAAGCTCTGCATTCAGATGTCTATCAGATCATAACACACACAGAAAACAGCAGCTGTTGTTTACCGTGCAGTAAATCTTCATTCAGTGCACATTAAAGGTGCTTATATCTCTTATTCTATTCACTCTGCAAATGTAATGATAATGAATCACTGCATGTTATAATATCTGGGAAACACTGTGATTATTTGGGTGTTTTGGTGTGTTTTTTTTTTTTAATAAACCAAATACAGACTAAGAATATAATATTCAGTTCTATTTATGCCAGATCTTTCTCTCAACTTCTGTAAAATGAGATCAGACATGGTCTGGTATTTGTTCTGATAGATTGGATTTTTATGTCAATATATTTCAAAGGTGTCTGAAGTGGGTGAAATGGAATGGAGAAAGGGAAGAGGCCATTCAAGGGAAGGATAGATCAAAACAACCTGCTGGGGCTAAGGTATTAAAATTAGAACAAAATATAACTTACTACAGAAATGAAATGGCAAGTCTAACATATGTGTCCAAACATATTTCATATTTGCTTTTAAATGAATATTTCCCATATTATATTGTGAAGTGAAACATTCTAAAAGTTTATTATGTTTTTAACAAATTTTATTACCATTCACGGTACTTTCTTTCATAGTTACTCTATACTCTAGATCTGTAGTAATCTAGTGATCATACATATACAATGTATATATTATACACACACACATACACATGTGTGTATATGTGCACATACCATATAACATATCTTACAAATATATATTACATACAATATGTATTATATAATACATAATTGTATATACCAACTGTACATATGCCCAATTATGGACATTGTTAAATTTACTATGATATAAAGGAAGTTTAAAAAAAATTATTCATCACAAAAAACTAGCATTTCTCATGTCCATTATTGCTCCCTAGAGCTATGCTTTCTCTGTATGTCCATCGTGGATAATCTCATCTGGACAATTTTTGATTAGCACATATAAAACAAAACTCCCAATAACTGCAAATCTTTCTCTGTGACAAGTCCACAAAATCCTTACCTGCATACCATTATAAACAAAGTATTAAAGTAAAATGTCCAATTAAAATGAACATTTTCTCTGTACTTACTAGAATTTGACCACTTAAAAAGTCATATATTTAGCTATTCTTTATTTTATATTAAGAAATTTTACACTCATCTTTAATAAAGTTGCATGCGTCAGCCCAATGTTTCTTTCACTACTGTACTGTAACTTTCAGATAGCCTTTAAATCACTTCTTTGCTTTTGATTTGTTTCTCTTACTGTATTTATTTTTTTACTTTATTTAATACTGAAAGGGAAATTATACATTAATATTTATCCATGTTTTACTCTGACACATGAAGATGCAGTTGACACTGATATCCCAATCTAAAGAACTTAATAAACTGATGAACAGAATAGATTCAATGACATGGAAGCTTAGATGAGGCTGACGAATGTCAGAGGGATGGAGGAGGGCGGGTGGGTGGAAGGGGAGAGAGTAACCAAAGAATTTACATGCAAATATGCACAACCCAAGGACATGGACAATGGTGGGGAGAGGGACTGGGGAAGGGGAAGGAACGGGGTGGAACGGGTCATTGGGGAGAAAAAGGGACATCTGTAATATTTTAAACAAAAATAAAATGTAAAAAAAAAGAATTATTATGTTGGAAGAAATAAATTATTTTTGCAAAATGTTAAAATTACTATTACTCAGTGATAAAGCTTCCTTTGAAGTCATTATATCAACAATGACTATTAACTTCTTTATTCTAATGATTTATCTCCATTATAAAAACCAATGTTTTCAGAAATAATTTTTATTTATTTATTAAGTTCTGCAGTTAAAATGTAAAACACTAACTTCTGTTTTCATGTAAAATTTTTAGTTACTTTTTCTTTCAACTAAAGAATTGACCTTACAAACCCTTTTTTATAAGTCCTTTGAAGAGTTTCTGAGACTGTATAGGTTATTTTTTAAACAGTATCTTATTCTTTATTTAGCATATAAATGTTATATCTTTTCCCATTTAGAAATGTTCTAGATTACACTCTGGCTGATTTATCATGTGGTGCTGCTGGCTTAAATATATTCATTTAGGAACAATTTTTCTTTCAGTAAAGATTTAGCATTGCTATGTGTTTGTAGTAAATATTCTCCAATTTCATTAATTTTAAAAATACACCATAACCGTTGTTTTGATAAACAGATAAAAAACCAGGTACATCATTTTCTGAGTTAGTTTAGAGGATTTTATGGAATTTAGTAGCTGTATTTTTATCATTTGACTGCACATAAAAAAGGAAATAAGTTTATATAAAAATATGAATCATATATAAGATAGTAACTGAAACACGTAGTTTAAAGGACTATAGCAAACAAAATATGTCTGTATGCCAACTTCAAAGCTAATTTTAAACCTATTCAAAGAAATTTAACAAATACATGAACTGCTTTTCTGCACTGTCAACTTTTGATTGATTACAATTTTTAATATATGGTGAGAATACACAACAACCTTGGTAGAAGGATTACATCTTGGAAGGAGAGGGGAATGTGTTACAACAATAAAGAGGCAACTTAACTCCTATTTTATATGTATGGTTGGAGTGAGTGGTTGCTGGATGTTGGGTACACATAACCTCGAACATATGCAAACAGCATATGTTCCCAATCTTTTTATTTTACCCCTGCTTTACTGAGATATAATAGATATACAACATTGTGTAAGTTTAAGGTGTTCATGCAATAATTATATATATATATATATATATATATATATATATATATATATATTGCAAAATGATTAACCAAATACAGTTATCTCATCCATCACTTCATATTGTTAAAATTTTTGTGTGTTTGTGCTGCAAGATCATTTAGAATCTACTCTCTTAGCAACTTTCACTATAGTCACTATGTTGCACATTACATCCTCCGGACTTATTTCATAACTGGAAGTTTGACTCCCTTCACCCATAATCCCCATCCCCACTCTACCCCTGCCCTTGGCAACCACCAATTTGTTTTTAAGTCTTTTTTGCAGTTAGATGTGTCCATATTAATTGATTTCAAGCCATGTCATTTGAACAATATTTAGGTTGAGTTTTACTCTAAAGACCCAAGTGGGTGAGTTTGCTCTGCCATCCTAAATATGTTGTTTGGCTTCTAGTTTTGGGTCTCAGGCTATGGAAGTGGGAAAGAGGAAGCACAGGGATGCATGTATCCACCATTTCAATTGCACAGGTCTTGCACTAGGCATGATGCCTCCTTTAATGGCCAGGAAATGTAGTCTCTGTTTCGGCGTTTACATTACCAACTACAACTCAGGGAATTTTATAAATAGAAAGAAGATAAGATTAGATACTAAGATATAGGTAGAGACCAGTCATCTGGTCAGCATCATTTCCCCACATACCGCAAGTAGAGCTATTTCATCACCCATTCCAAGGATGAAATCCCCATGGCCCCTCTGCGCTGTATCCAGCTCATTTTCTAGGATCTCTTAGTGATGTGCAGTAAGCACTCTTTATCAGGTCAGGTGGTGGCTACTTTTTCACTGATATAATTAAAAATAAACATAACTGCCCTTCCACAACCAGTACAACAATGATGGAGCAAAAATATAATAAACTTACTAAACAGTTCCATTTGGAAAAAGGAAAAATGATGTAATAGTTATAAGGAGTTAATTTGCTTCAATAAAAGGTCCCAAAATATATATGAGCTATATTTACATTCTGCCTTCATTAGTAGCATGCTCCATCTGAAGCGTTGCAGAGGGTCTATGCTCTTACAAACTCTGCCTTCTTTAACATGGGGCCCTGCAAGGTCAGTCTAAGATTAGCCACGTCAGAAAGCCAAAAGGTGGAAAAGCTTGAAGGAATCTGTGGAAATGTTCATGTGCCAGACTTAGACTTTGCACCCATCACTTCTGCTTTCCATCAGATATAACTTAATGATGGGAGAACACCCAATGGGAAAAAAAAGGCTAGAACATGTGACTTAGTTGAGCATCCATATACGGAGGTTCTATAGGTGAAGGGGAGTAGAATCTTGTTAAGCAGCCAGAAATATCTACCTAAATGGAAAATACACATCAGTCAGTTGTCCATAACCCTCTAAAAATCCTGCTACTCAGAAAATGCACAAATCCCCAGCCCTGACAGAAGAGTAAACTCCTTGGTAAGCCCATCTGGCCAGCACTGTTTCTACGCTCTACAATTCTCTGGCAATCCTTCGCTGGGGGTCATTCTGTCTCACAGCCTATTTTCTGGCTTTCCACAGATGCAGGTGAACTCAGACATGGAGCAGGTATAACACAACCTGCTACACGGGCTTTTGTAATTCATGTTTGTAATTCAAGTTTGTGGATTCTTCAGCAGTTAATTTCCTGAAACACATTAAACTTCTTATTGGTTATCTTCAAAGATAATTTTGTTAAAACAAATTGTGCATTTCTGTTTTACTGTAATATTTTACTCCATTCTCATTCTCAATGTGTCTCTAAATTAGGGAGGCACATCCTATGTGCCTACACTTTGAAAATATGATTTGATGGCAGGCTAACATTTAAAAATCTTCATGGACAGCAAAAATGATAACCACTTTATAGGCTCATTCCTAACAAGGTTATCTCTTTCCTTTTCTGTAAAAGCTGAAATCTTAGTAAGTGTATCTACATGACTTAAGGAAACTGAAAAGTAGGAAAGCAAAGAAAACCTCATTATGAAAGCTTCAATATTAACAGGTAAGGAAACCCCACTCCTTTTTGACAGTATTGTATATAGGCATGCAGGATATTTAGCAAGAAGGATATTTTTACTTTATAGTTAACCCTTGCACAGTGCAGGGATTGAAGCGCTGAGTTCTACCCCACAGTTGAAAATATGCATCTAACTTTTGACTCTCCCAAAACTTAACTTTTAGCCTACTGTTGACTAGAAGCTTTACTGATAACATATACAGTCCATTAACACATATTTTGTATGTTATGTGTACTATATACTGTATTCTTACATTATAGTAAAGAAAGCAAAATGTTAAGAAAGTCATAGGAAAGAGAACATACATTTATAGTATTCATTGAAAAATATCCATGTCTAAGTGGACCAACATAGTTCACACCTGTGTTGCTCAAGGGTCAATTGTATTTGGTAAGAAGTTTATAGACCCAACAGAATTTGTGAAAATTTACATTTGCATTGTCTGCCAAACATGCAGAGAGATGAGCAAAGTCTGTATTTGGACAACCTTTTGTTTCATGTTTTCTGCAGTTTCATTACAATCTTCATAGAAATAAAAAAAGATTATTTGTAACTCCAAATTAAGCATTCCTTTTTCAGAAAAACAAAACAAAACGTGGTTTTAATGCACAGAGGTCATTTGGACTTGTGAAACTGAAGTTAAAATTCAAATGAGTTGATTTTAGTCAAGACATAAGAAAATCTTCTTTAACTTGGCTGCTCTTTTCTGGTGATTTTTTTTTAATTATTTCTAGTTCTGAAGCTGTCTTATTTCCAAATACTTGGTTATCTTTTTACTGCGAGAATTTCTGTCTTTTCCTAGGCACATCCATGTGCTTCAGAATGTTTAAAAATGATGGGCATTTTAGACATGGATAGTTTACATAATACATTTTTAGGTGTAAAGAACCTGATCGACAAATGGCTAGTCCACCAGAACTAGAGGATGTGTAAGTGGGTGGACACTTTTGGAGACCTAGGATCTAATTCCTAAATGTCTGAAAACTAGCTGTTGCTGGTAAGTAAAATTCTGATTATTTTATACTTAACTGTTTTTGTTGTGAGGATATTTATTTTGATGTCAGCTCACTGAATTGACATCAGGAATCAATGTAACATAGGCCTTAGAAGACTGGATCTGGAATTGGACTGTGTCCAGTTTTATCTACATACAGGAAAAGAAGAATGGCCTAATTGCTGCAGGCATTTGAGAGAAGTATTATTAGAAAAGGAAACAGAGAGTAAAAATATTCTACTGTATAATGAGACAGAAGATACTTGTCATTATTATTTAATTAGATATAGGTAATATCTGTTTAATCATTCCTGTTATATTTATCTCTTTTTTAAAAGTTTACATTTTATAACAGATTGATACATAATAATATGGTCTATGAAATTTAAATATATTTCTTTTAATTTTTAGCAAATTTAGTATTTACAATTGTTATTACATATATTATTTTAATTATTCTTCGGGTTACATTTCTAATTTTAAAATATATATTCAATCTGTTTATTTTACGGTCAGTATTTCCACATTATAAGACAAGGCTATTATTGATATACACGTTCCTACATTTTACATTCCCACTTTTACATCTCACCTTCAGTCAGCTACATTTTCTTCTATGCCCCTTAGTAGTATTCCCCTGCATTTTCTCCATAAATTGACTCTATATTTAAAAAAAAATAACAGGAAAATTCCACTACTATGGTCAATTTAACTTGTCTCATATTCCACTCATGGATTGTTTTGAAGATGATGCTGGTATTAATAGTAGTAGTAACAGGATACAATGTTGTTATTGTTTTTTGCTGACACATTTTTTTGGCCTGTTTACTTTTACCATGTCTTCATTTTATTTTCTGCTTCCTCAAACATTCTCATTTCCTGAGTTCATTTATTGTCCTTTTCAGGGACTTCCTTTCTCCATTCTCGTCCTAAACTTTTACTCCCCAATCTGCAGTTGGGCTGTGACCTTGGGAATTGCTAATAGTAAAGAGCCCTGTCACCTGGTTTCTCACACTTTGTCTTCCTTGATTTCCAGTCTCAGTGTGCCAAACACATCCTCAAATAACTCCGCCTTGCACCTTGACCTGCCCGGAGAGGCTCTGGCCACCTGAGAGCCTGAACTTGAAAAAGCAGGTGGCAAAATCATTACCTTACTTGTTTTGATTCTTCTTTCTTAATTGTATGTATAGCTCACATGTATTCCAACATCTAATATTAAAAGTGCTTTGGGTTTCTAGTTAGAAGTTCGCTGATGTGTTTGTAACGAGAAATATGTCGTAGGAACTCGTGTTTGTATCTATCGGCCTTTGGTAAAATCAGTTTTGTTATATGGCTCGTTGCGTCTCTAAGAACCTATAGACGCCTTTAAATGGGGGCTTTGCTCTATATGGTAGGACAAGAATGAAAGCCAAACGGAGGGGATGAAAGTGAGGAGCACATGTAGGTTCCAATTAAACTTCCTTTCAAAGGGTTTGAATAAGAGATTAGTCCCCCAAGTTAATTTAAATTAATCTTTTAAAAAAATATTAGCCCCAAGAGAATATTTAAAGTTATAAAGAAAGGGACATTTGCTAAGAGCTTGAAAACATTGGAAATGAGGACATATTCCCATGACTAACACCTCCGATGTATTAAGGGGTGATACCCAGAGGCCGGATGACAAGGTTCAATCCATAAAGGGCGCACGTGTGCTGACTGCTCTGCTGAGATGAGATCAGGGTACGTGTTTTTCTAGTAGGTAGAAAGCAACCTAATACCGAGTAGAGGGCTAAGGTGGGAATGAGCTGAAGTTGGAACTTAAAATGTTGTGAGATAACATCTGTGGCTCATATATTTTCAAGTCAATTAGAGATAAGCCTCAATAAGGATACATTTAAATAACTTATTAAATAACTCCAGGAAAGATTATTATTGAAAAAATGTGCACAGACTTTTCAATCAGTTTTTCATTCAAACTACTTCCAATAACTAAAAGTTTTATAATTATGTCTTTTTCTATAAGCTCCAATATGTAGAATTAAGTATTTAATTAATTATAACTTTTTTTTCTCTGTCCCTTCTTTGATTAGTATTTCTTCCACTCCAGGGAAATTGAAGTAATGTATAAAAAAGAATTGAGCTACAAAATTCTAAAGCAAATTAACCTTGGGGGAAAAGTATTATGGTTTCTGTAATTAAAATAATGAGAATTCTAAGAATAATAGTATAGAGGCCTTTTCTCTATAAACGGAAACTTATTGGTCCCCAACAGCTCATCAAAAGGCAAAGTGTAACTGTATACTCAGAAATGCTATCCTTGTGTGCCTGCTCTGAAATATTCTCCTTAATAAGTGACAAGAGGAAATTTGTCACTTGCCAAAATCACTGCTTCTGTAGAATGTCAATGTTAAACTTTATTAACTTTGATTCATATATTAAGTGCAGGAAAGTTTTTTTTATCGTTTGCAATCTTAAAAGTTAATTTTTATATTTTACCAATAATTTTTAATCTTATGTCCAAAATTAAATAATTTTGGAATGTTTAAACTTTACTGTTATTTTTGGAAATAAAATATCACAAAACTTTTTAATGACTGGTATAACATTGGTGGCAACCTTACATTCAGGTGATATGACCAAAGAGCTGAGACAGTAAAATGGGATAGAACACTATCAGAAGAGTGTGACATGGATGAAGATGACCACGTGCCATGATGAAAAACACCTTCCAACACTGGTTTCAATGAATCTGGACAAGGCAAACATAGGGGAGAAGTTCAGAAAAACACTACTTCTACAAGTCACAAACTGTTTTTGTCTTTACTTAACTTTTATAAAGACAACAGATAAATGATATAATGGTAAAAAAATAAATGTGGAGGAGATTGACAATTATAATAACTGGACTACGATTTAAAGTAACAAAAGAAAATGATATTTTTTCACATTACATAAAATGCTGCAATTTTTTTGTTGGTAACCACATTAGAACTGTTTAAAAGTTATTTTAAACCGATGTAAACACATTTGTATAATCAAGCCTTGTTTCTGAGGAATGGAATGAGTGATAACACACACTATGAATTCTAAATTTCCTCAAGAGCTTCCAAAAAAGGTGATTGTAAGGTCACTCAAAAGGTAAATTAATGCAGACCCAACGTTGTTAAGTATGTATACTCAATTTTCCCATGTATTTTAGGGGTTCCAACCAATTTACTTAGCATTACAGTTATCTAAATGCACATTTTCAAATGCAAAGTCCTTTATGGACACCGTGTTTGTGCCTTTTTTGAACAAAACTATGCCATTAAACCCAAGATAAGAGCAAGTAATAGGCAGAATCCCATTTTCAGGAAGCTATGCTCACAGCCTCAGTAAACAGTGTGGAAATGCTTTCTCACCAAACACCTTAAACCCACTTTATTTTATTTTAATGAACAACAAAAAAAATGGTCTTAAAAATGTGAACACTTACCTATAATATTTTGCACTTTGCACTTTATAGAATATATATGAAGAGAAAAGATGTTTCTTACTCTTCAAGGTAAAACTTTAAGAGGAACTGGAATGTGGGCAATAAAAGCCATAAAACAGAGCTCCATTAATGGAAGGAAAATAAATATTTCTTTAAGAACAGTCATAGATGTTCATGTAACACACAGTGAAAATAAGAAAATGCTGGTTGTTATTGGTCTGTTCTGATTCTTCCTGATTCAGTTTTATGTGATCTCACTCATATTTGGAATCTAATGAACAAAATAAAATGATGAACAAAATAGATCCAGAGACATAGAAGCATGGAACAGACTGAAGGATCTCAGAGGGGAAGCGGGGCGGGGAGGTGGGGAGAGATTAAAATCAATGAATTGATATGCATGAATGCATAACCCATGGACACAGACAATAGTGTGGTGAAGGCCTAGGAGGGGGGCTGATGCGGGGTGGAGGGGACCAATAGGGAAAAAAAGGGACACCTGTAATACTTTCAACAATAAAGATAATTTAAAAAAAAAAAAAGCTGATCTAAAGAGGTTATTGCTGTGCTGGCTTTCCACATAATCCCTAACCTTCTTAGGCTTTTCCCTCAACTTTCATAATTAACATCAGAAAGTTTTTAGGTGACAAATATATGTAGAAATTGGAAAAAAAAATCGTATGAAATTAAGAGTTGTTATCTCATTTCTGACCTCTAAAACCACTGTGTCTATTTGTTTTTCATCACTGTTTGGTATTCTAAATTTAAAAAATGCTATTAATTAATGGAAAAGAGGCGAGGTTACTCAACTTAACTAAAGTTTTAAGAAAAGGAGGAAGCAGAAAAGAAGAAGAACAACTCTTGTGAGATGAGAGATTGTTGGATTGGGATTTAGATATATGAGGAGCTGCAGAAGACATTTGTCAAATAAATTGGATAGGAAAAAGGAAATTTTGAAAAATGTTGATATGAATTTTGAATTAGATACCTTTTAGTCATCTTTCATGGATACAGGTAAAGAATGTAATTGTTTTAGTTGTATATTTCCTGTTTGCTGCTTTAGAAATAATTCAGTGTAGGGTTTAAGACATTTGTCCCACACATTTATCAGTTTTTTTCTTTAGGCATTCACCTTAGATTGGGAAATTGGGTATAATATCAACCTCCAGATTAAACCTATGCATTCCAATATTTTCAGAAATTTAAAGTGTCTTGTACAGAAAATAGCAAACTGGTTTTCTCCCACAACTTCAAGAACACAGATTTGCCTAAGAATTTGAACTTTGGTGATGACAAAAAGTCTTATACTTACAATCAGACTTTTCCTGGCTCTTTTAGTGCCTCTTCCTGGCTCTGCCAGCCAAGACCAGAACCTCTAGGATTTGGGTAGCTGCTATGAGAACCATCATGGAGTTGCTAGATATAATATATATACATATATACATATACATATACATATACATATACTCCTAGGTTATATATATATATAACTTTGCTAATGTCAAAGTACATGCCAAAAATTGTGAGGGGGTAGATTACACTGAAAAGACTCAGACAAACTCTATAATGGATCAAATCTGCCAACTAGAATTATAAGAAAATTACAGAATGAAAAAAAAAATAATCTCCTGCTCTCTTGTCATCCTTTGGTGAGGAATGTTTGGGCCAGACACAGCTGGAAATAACACTATTCTCTAACACAAGAATTTTCCCACAATATGTCCTATATTTTTATGCAGAGAGTTTTTGAGTATCTCTAAAAATAATGAAATAGCAGCCTGAGCTTGGGTACCAGTTGTTCAGTAGTTGCACTGGAATTACTGGAAACCTTGAAAGATTCTGAAACCCTTCACATATTCCCCTACTGCTTGGAACAGGACAAACTGATTCATTACTAAGCAATGCAAAGAGAATCATTATGTTCATTAATCTTGTAGAAAGCCCTGTTTGTCTTTTCCCAGTCAACTTCTGATCTTAGGGAAGAATCAAATATAAGGCCTTTTTATTATGTGATATAACTACTCAAGAATAATAAAAGAGAGATATTATACCCTTCCATTCTCTATTCATGACTAATCAATTAGAATTTTATTCCTCATTGGCCATTAACCTTCTCTGATGCCAGAAGACAACATTCTGTTACCATATGTAATCTTTAGTCACACAAAAGGTATCTGTAGAGCCATCCAAAATGAAACTAGTCTCCAAACTTTTCATTCTACTAACATCCTTCTGCCTTCTAAGATCAAAGCACTTATGAAAGCAGAGGGACAGTACTATTTCTCAACTCTCCATCCTCCCAAACTCCTAGGTTCCTAGTGTTGTCAGGGTAGAGAATCTGAGTATTGATTGTCTTTCTTTGGTGGGCTTTTCTACTAGCACTTTTGTTTATAGTGATGACTCTTTTGAAGACATCAGCAAAGATCACAATAATCAAGTCCAACTCTCATTTTGGCACACTGACACTGAGTCAATACAAGAGCAGTCACCATCCAATCCAAGAAACTTTGCAAAGCAGATGTTGGAAATCAGAATTAAAAGTTTTAATATTTCAGGACCAATCCTGTTACTACTTTTTCCAATATCCCACATGGTTACTTCTAAAAAGTATTCTGCTACTATATCCAACATGCCCCATTCTTATAAAATGTCTCCCTTTATTTTTATTTTAGCCCCGGTTCTCTGGTTTCCCTGTATCTCTGTCCCACAGAATTAGCTAGCTGTTGACAAGCTCCCAAGGAAATCACCTCACATAAAGATGATTCTAGACATTTTTCTTAGTCCCATCCAGCTACCTTATGTACCCTTCCAGGCCCATTGATTTCCATGTGCTTCCCTCATAGAGAAAGCCATTGACAAGTTCCTGGGCAGCATAGTTATGAGGATTAGAACAAGCAAATGGGAGCATAGTACCAAAGATATGGTTTTGAGAAGCCTAGCTTGCATATAATAGCAAACCTGAGACATTTAGCTGGACTTGGATGACTAAAATAAAAAATCAGATATCCCCCCTCTCATCCATTGGATTCCCAAAAGACAAGAACTAGTAGGTAGAAGAAAACATTTTCCATATTCTTGATATCAAATTTTTGATATCCAAAGAAGAGTTAAGGTTTGGCAATATGACCACAAATTTTCTCTCTCTAAACAGGATATGATGTCACAGTGGAAATGTTTTAGCTATTTGGTCTAACAACACCAGTATGTTCTCTCATTTCATAAATTCTTTGGAGGCTGGAGGTGGTTTTGTCCTTGCTTTGGTTGAGACAAAGAAGCTTATGAAATGACCACTGCAACATGAACCAACTACCACTTTATGCCTAAGATACCTACTTCTAGATTAAACTGTATACAGTTGATCCTCGAAAAATATGGTTTTGAAATTCATGGATCCACTTATATGTGCAGTTTTTACAATAAGTACCTGTAATGTTTTTGATCTACCTGTAAAGTTGGGAGTCCACAAATGAGGAGGGGCAAGTGGGTGCGTTGATCTACACCATTTTATATAAAGTAGATGAGCATCCATGGATTTTGATATCCACAGATATTTGACTTTGCAGGGAGTTGGCACCCCTAGTAGAGTGTTCAAGGGCCAACTGTATATATAAATTTTATAGTTTTCTTGTTCATTTCTCAGCAGGTATATTACCATTCACCAGTCTCCAAGTTTATCTAAGTTATTATGATAGACAAGTCAAATTCCTCTTGGCTTATTAAACATGCCTCAGAGAAATCATACAAATCCCCAATAGGAAAAGAGAAGAGAAAAGGAGCTGGAGTGTAAATAGAATAGCTCTTGGGTGATGCATTTAAATATGAAGCATCTCTGTGTTTGCATATGAAAAAGTATGCTAATAGAGAAATCAATATGATATTCCAATATTTAACAACTGAGAGCAAGTGAACATCAAAGTGCTGACACTGGTTCTGGAGGTCTCATTCTGTGCTACCTATCAACTCCTTTTATATAATAATATCATGCATATCAAAACCCTTATTTAAAGTCTTACTAAACAGCATAGCATTGGAAGAAAAACAAGCATACAAACAAATGGAACAGGAATAAGAGCCCAGAAATAAAACCAAAAGTATATGGGCAAATAATTTTGACAAAAATTAAAGAGCCAAAAATACACAAATAAATGGTGCTGGGAAAATTGGAGAGTCACATGAATGAAACTAGATTACAATTTGTCCATATCTAGAAAAATAAATTCAAAATGCATCAAAGACCTAAATATAAGATCTGAAACAATACATTAAATACAAGAAAACATAGGTACTAAACTTATGGACCTTGGTTGTAGAGAATATTTTATGAATTTGACCCCAAAGGCAAGGGAAGTAAAGGCAAAAATACATGAATGGGACTACATCAAACGAAAAAGCTTCTGCACAGCAAAAAAACACACACAACCACCAACAAAACTAAAAGGCAACCAACTGAATGGGAAATGATATTTGCAAATAACGGCTCTGACAAGGAGTTAATATCCAAAATATATAAATACATCATACAACTCAAACAATCCAATTAAAAAAATAGGCAGAGGATCTGAACAGATACTTCTCCCAAGAAGACATACAAATGGCCAACAGATACATGAAAAAATGCTCATCTTCACAAGCTACTGGGAAATGCAAATCAAAACTACAATGAGATACCACCTCATACCTGCTGGAATGGCTATTATCAATAAAACAGGTAATAAAAAGTGTTAGAAAGGTTGTGCAGAAAAAGGAACCCTTATTCGTTGTTGCTGGGAATGTAAACTGGTACAGCCACTATGGAAAACAGTATGGCGATTCCTCAAAAATTATGAATAGAGTTACCATATGACCCAGCAACCCCTCTTCTGAGTACTTGAAAAACTTGAAAACATTTATTGGCAAAGATACATGCACCCCTATGTTCAATGCAGCGTTATTCATGGTGGCTAAGACATGGAGACGACCAAAGTGTTCTTCGATACAGGATTGGGGAAAAAAGATGTATAACATATATACTATGAAATACTAACCAGCCATAAGAAAAGATGAAATACTGCCATTTGCAACAATATGGATGGACCTTAAGAATACTATGCTAAGCAAAATAAGTCAGAAAGAGCTATGAACCATATGATTTCACTCATATGTGGGATGTAAAACTGAAACTCATAGACACAGACAACAGTGTGGTGGTTACAGAGGGAAGGGAGTAGTGGGAGGTAGGAAAGGGTAAAGGGGGTCAAATATATGGTGAGGGAAGATGATTTGATTTTGGGTGGTGGACACATAATGCAATACTCAGATCATGTATCATAGAAATGTACACTTGAAACCTGTAAGATCTTATTAAGCAGTGTCAGCCCAATAAATTTAATAAAAAAAGGAGAAAACTAAATAAAAAATAAATTCTTAGTACTGTAGGTTACACACATTTTCTTTTTAACATACACTATAATAAAAATGATACTAGGTAGTAATTTGCATAGTTTATACCTGTCTTGAAGTACTGAAAGTGTTTTTCTTGTATATGAATTGAGTCATTAATGTCACCTTTCAATTAATTTTAAGTAAGAATGCAGTCTACCACAGAATCTCACCCTCTATCCACCACGCAATAATTTTTAAAAAACACAAAAAACTATTTAGATTCTATTGGTAACAAACTTTTTATAATTTGCTTGTTCTAACCAGGGAGTCCCAACTTAGTAAGAAAGGGGTTGGTGCATTGCAAAGGATCCAACCAGTAAACCAGAACTGATGGAGTATGGATTGAGGATATTTATGAATAGGCTATTCAATTTTATATGAATTTATTGCAAAAAAAAAAAAAAAATGGCACATATAATTTTGAGGTCTGGCTAAGCATATCCAGAATTCATAGGGATGTACATGTAACCTAAATCCTTGCCCTATTCTTTATATATGATCATATCCCAATATATAAGCCTAGATTTTGGTTGGCACCAATACTGCTCCTCTGAAAGTGTTCAAGTTCCAGCATCTCATGCTGCCTCAAGACTGGTTCACTTCAAAACTATCAGAAAACTGCAACAATTTTAGCACCCGGATTGCTTCTAAGGATACCAAACAGAAGGAGATAGTTTGCTTTTTAAATTTCCCACCTATTAAGTGTTTTGTTACTGGGGCCATAAAAGCTGAAAGTCGTAATTGTATGTGTTGTAAGATCCAGTAAAAATTTTTTGAGTAGAGGTGAAGCCCGGCCAGAGTGGCTCAGCGGTTGAGCATTGACCTAGGATCCAGGAGATCGCAGTTCGATTCCCAGTCAGGGGGCGTGCAGGAGGCAGCCAACCAATGACTCTCTCATCATTGGTGTTTGTCTCTCTCTCTCTCTCTCTCTCTCTCTCTGAAATCAATATATATATATATTTAAAACAGTAGAGGCGAATGTAACAGTTCATGTTGGCAAGAACAATTCTTGAAAATACAAATGTAACCTTATTTGCTGGACCCACATGGGGAGCAGTGTTGCTTTTTCTTATATCATAAACTTTAGAATGTGATCGACATGGTTTCAAGTAATGGATTTTCCTCACATTGGTTGTCTGATCATAAGCAAATCACTTTCTCTGTGATCACTTTTCTCATTATAAAACAAAATGAAAGATATATACGTTTCAGGATGTTCTGCAAATTAAGTGGGATAATTCTTTTTATTCCTATGCTGTGCCCGGCAGATAGAGGAAGTAGCTGTAAAGTGATAATTATTGTGATGTACATTAAAATTGAAAGTTTAACATTGTCCATGTGAACAGTCTGCCCATTTTCTACACTGTGAACTGTACGCGCCCCGGGGAAGAGCAATCACTGCCTAACAGGCACCAGAAAGTGGGAAGGAGGCAAGGGTGCAGTTCCAAAACCAGTCAGTCCCAAACCCAAATAACGATTCAGGTTTAAGTTACTTTAACTAGCTGCATAACTTTGGCCAAGTCATTTTAATTTTCTAGACTTCACTTTTTTTAATGTGTTTAAGATGGACAACATATATGTCTCAGGATTTCTGTGATGATTTAACCAAATAATAATAATAATGATAGAAAGCACTTTATTGAGTACATTTTAGATACTTAAGACTTTTGTACACTATTTAATTCTTACAGAAATCACTACATGTAGGTGACAGTATTATTTCTATTTTACACTTGAGAAAACGGTTCTTATAAGAGAAGAAACTTGCCTAAGTTCACCATAAAGGAGGCTAGAATTTGAATTATGTCTGACTCCACAGCCTGTTGATTTAAGCTCTCCACTACTATGCCTGCCACTGTACTTGATATTTGATAAGCAGCTGGCATTTGGTTGGCACTCAATTATTTTTATTAGCTTTTCCCTTTCCCTAATTAACTTCTTGTCCAGCAAAAAGGAACCATATCTCCTGTGATTCTTGGACCAAAGTTGATTTCTCATTATTTAGAGAAAAGAACAACAGAACAGACATTTTCTGAGGCTAAAAAATATTCTTTTAGTCATTAGCTTTGCATACACACACAAAGATGCATGAATTCAGTGAGTGAACTCAAACATCAATAATTTTGTCTGCATGGAGAAAAGTACTCGGTTTAGGTTTACTTTTCATCTTTAACTGGTCATAAGATAGTCACTGTCTAAACTTTAAGAACTTTCTCCCACTGGTAGACAAAAATGGAGCATTGCAGGAACCCGTGAGGGGCAAGAAAGCATTAATTGTTCAATAATGGTGGCTATTATTATTTTTCTCTTGTAAGTAATGTCATATATTTTCCAGTGCATCAAAGTAAACCTCCTTATTTTCAATACTCTACATATTAACAAAACCAAAATAAATCAGAATATGAAGAGGAATGGGATGCATTTAAAATTCACTGATAAATGTTTTTATTGTGTTAATATATTTCTGGAAGCCAATATAAACAAATTTCCATGATCTTTACTAAACATGACATCTTTTTTGAGTAATACAGTGTAACTAACTTGTTTTTACATATTTAGTGGCACATTACCAAATGCAGCAAATGAACAGACGGTGTTAAAACAGGCAATTAGGAAATATTTGACTCCAGCCCTTCATTTACATTTTACAGCTGTGCTGCACTTGACCAGAGCAAGTCTTTGGATGGATGTAACTTTTTTTGTTGGTGGTGTTTTATTTTTGTTTTGTTTTTAACATCAGAAGCAGCTCTCTCAAGTGAAAAGTGTAAAATTGCTGAACTCTCTTAGGATCCAAAGGAAATTACCTGTGGCATAAAGTGTGGTGATAAAGTATTCTTACTTTTTATCAAGATGTAACCCAAGAAATCAGTTGGGATACATATGCTTTCACCATTGCTACTAAAACATAAAACAAGTATCGCAGTGACCAACTATTTATATGCAGCCCTATAAAGAGACCAAAGAGAATGGCCTTTCCTGAAGTCTCTAGGTTTCCAAAGTGCTCTAGAAATATAATCATATTCCAGAGTGGAATGAAAAAGACTCCTTTGATACTGCAGTACTTTAAAACCATGATAATAACTTGCATTTAGCAAATTTTAGCTAAAATATAACTTGACATTTATTAGATGTTACATTTGAACACTGTAATTTTGATTGAAATCAACTTTCTCTTGCAACAAGGCAAGCAGATATCTATTGTACATCTATTGTTATAGCACGCTGCAGTTTTGTCCGTATATATCTTGATAATGTTTCCCAAACTGGCATAGGTAAGGGGATATTGCATCATACTCTTTAAAATAATGGAAGCGAAGCACTGAGATTTTAAGCAAATCACACAGCAAATAAATTGAAAAACTGGCCGTTGTACCCAGCTTCCCGGCTTCACAGTTTCTGCTTCTCATACTAGGCTGCCTCGGTGTGGGAGAGTGTGTGTGGCAGATGTTTTTGGTGTGATCAGTGTCCCCGTCATCTAGTTCTTGGAAATCTATTCCACAGGATTTGTATGAAGATAATTCTACCCACTGTCCATGCCACATTGCTAGGTAGCAAGGGTCTCTCTAGTTTGGGCATAAGTATCCTGGGAAATAAAGGCCCTTCTTTTCTTTAAGACAGATACTTGTGAGTGTCAGTAAGTGAATTGCCACACGTATTTCTGGCCTCATGAAGGAATCAGAAAGAAACAATATACCAAGAAAAGCAGAGCTGATAGATGAACAGAGGAAAATATGAGCCAAAATACCACATTTTTAGTGTCTAGATCCAGATGTACCTAAGGGCAGACTAGCACTGTTTTTGTTGTACGAACAACAAGTTCTCCTACTTAGCTTAAGCTTAAAGAGCACATATGATCATCAAACTTGCCTTCCACAAGGTGGGGAGGCAAACTAAGAAATGTCAACATTTTCCCCACTTTCAGTTCCTTGAAGCAGAGGTTATGTCTTGCTCAACCTTGATGTATGTGCCCATGAAGTCATGCAAAAATATTTGTGGAGTGCTAAAAGGAAGGATGGGCTCAAAGCTAGTAATTGCCAGTATCATGAGAGGCAAAGTAAGGCCACAACCAAGCCCTGACCTCCAGGATAGTCACTGATCATTTGATTATTATGATACATTTGCTCTATACTAGACTGAATTTGCATTTAATATTTTTTATCATCATCATCATTTTTAAAATATTGAGGTATTATTTATATATAATGAAATTAGGAGATACTAAGGGCAAACTTTGATGACTGTAGACAAATGCATACAACCATATAATTCATATCTCTATCATGATCATTCTTTCACCACAAAAACTTTGTGCTGTTTTCACCAGTAGCCCCTATCAACAAGAGTTATCTACTCTGATTTTTATCACAGATTAGTTTGGCCTGCCCTAAAATTTTATATAAATGGAATAATACAATAAAAACTCTTTTGTGTTTGGTTTCTTTCTATATAGTTGCTATTAATATCCCTCTTTCACAATGAAAACAAAAGAAAAAAATGATGAATGACTAATTATTATAGCCAAAGGTCATCTAGACAGAAGATGCTATAGTCCAGGTTCAAAGTTAGCAACTTAAAGCCAGAGTCCCTGTTCTTAGAAGTGCGTTCAATGGCCATTTACTTGAATTTTCATATATTTACATTTAATAAGCAAATGTATTATCAAAAGCTTAGGGTTTGATTTATTATAGAATATGTTCATCATTTTTAAAAGTACATAACTAATATTAAATCATGGTTATTATCTTATGTTACTTTAGCATATTTTATGCACCCAAAAATATATTACCAGGGGAATCATCTAGAAATTTAAACAGTAAAAATTGCTTTTGATAGAATTTGATAGGATTATCTTACTGAATTCAGAGATTGTTTTTACCAAAGTGTTTAAATTAGTCTCTAAATATTCCATTTCACCCTACATATATAGAACATTTATGTGTCAAAGTATTACAATTAAAAAGGAGTTAAATTATATGTTAAAAAGATAACACATCATAAATTATATCACAATATAATTTACAATGGCATTAATAGGCCCATTAGTTTACTTTGTTCTGACTGAAGCATTGATATGATTAAATTGTTAAAAGTAACATTGTGAATTCAACAACATACTATGTGGCAAGCTGTTTTTAAAAAGAGACAGGTATCAATTAATTGATGTTATAAGGATCACATCAATTCTATGAAAACTGTTCACAAAGGTATTTTTTTATTGAATTATTTGAGTGAAATTAGTGAAAAATTTTGGTATAATGATGTCATACCATATTGTCTGGGAATAAATTGCTACAAACTCTTCATGAGTTCCCTAATGGAAAAACATTCTTTATTGAAATTTAAGCCTCTCATTAAGAACTCAGAAGAAAATTATTGACACCCTGTGGGACTTTCCAGGGTGAAGAGAATATTTGTCTATTTTTCAACATTCTATAAAAGACATATAATGGAACAGATGTGAATGAGGATACTAATGAATGAATCAAGCTGCTTTTTAAGGGATTAATTATTTCTCTTAATATTTCTTTAGGCAATTTAACTGCTTTTATTATGGTCATTGTCAATTATATATAGGCTCATTTTGATAATATTTTCTAAGAATAAGCATATAAAATTGTGTCCTACCCAAGGGTGATGGGGAATTCCATCACCTCCCCACCTGTCCTCCTACTTCTTCCTGCCAGAACCTAGTAAACTAAGATCACTTTTTAAATTGGTGAAAGTAATGAGGTTTAAATAATACACATAAAAATTAATTGGCAGAGATATATTTGTTTTTATATTAGCAGTGTCATAGAAAATAATGTAATATGCACCTTACCAAAGAAATTATTTAAACTATGCATTCTCAAAGGGAATCCATATCGCCCTTAAGGGTGAAAATTTTGTTCTTTGGGGCAAACATATCTTAGATATTATAATGGTTTGTGGTCTTCCAAAGGATCACCGTATATAAACAGATATAGAGTATACACATGGTATTAAAATTTCATGGTGGAAGCTAGACAATTAACAACAACAAAAATTCTAAAAGGCTCTGTAGGAGAGTAATATTGAATTAAAGGGTTAAAAAATACTAAACAATGATACGTCAGATACAGCAATGTTAACTCAATAATTATGACCATATTTATTTTTTTTAATGAATATAGTCACAGAAATAATGGAGTGAGGTTGCTTAGTGTTACTGACAGAATGTTTACATGCCCTCCTCCCAAAAGTCATGTGTTGAAACCGAACTCCCATTATTGATGGTATTTGGAGGTAGAGCATTTGGGAGATAATTAGGTGATGAAGGTTGAGTCCTCATGAATGCAACTAGTGCCCTTATAAAAAAGATCCCAGAGACCTCCCTTGCCACTTTCATCATGCAAAGTCACGTCAAAAGCAAGGCCATCTATGAATCAGGGAGCTGCCTTTCACGGGGCACTGAATTTTCCAGTGCCTTAATCTTGGACTCCCCAGACTCCATAACTGTAAGAAATAGTTTTCTGTTGTTTGTAAGTCACCCAGTCTATGGTATTTGTTACAGCAGCCTGAATGGACGAAGACAAGTGGTATGGAATGGGAGGGTGAAGGAAAAATAAAGTCTAGTTACTTAAGTTACTGGCCCGTGAACAAAGTTAAATACATATTTGCAAATATCTCATTGATTTTCAATAACATACCTTTTTATATTTGAACAAATGGACATATAATTATTTTTTGTTAAAAATATTCTTATAAGCAAATCAAATGGCAGTAAAGGGAAAATCTGTCTCTTAGCCTATGCCATTGCTTTGATTGATGGTTCCTATGGGCAGCTGTTGCATCTTTGGATGCCAAGAATCGCATACCCTTATCTCACTCTCCCCTTTTACGTATTCACATCACATTCTACAACACATTTTGCCACGTCCTGGACCTAAATATACTAAAGTCATGAGATTCATTGGACTGTTACTTCAGCTGTTTCCACTAACCTTTTCCCCCTGTTCCATTGCTGGAGTGGGAAGGATGAGGTTGAGGGGACAGCCAGGCTCTTTGTGGTCCAACTTGGAGCACAGCTGGGGACTGTGAGCACGGTTATTGGGGCCAGAGTTTTGGGGTAGGTAAGGTGGATCCACACCACCACCCTCCATTTTCTTACTCTTTTTGACAGAGTCTTCATCATGTTAAGTCTGTAAAGTCTCTCTAGTTAGGGTTTACCTTAAGAATATAAATTATTCTTGCTAACTATAACACTTTTGAAAAATATAGATGTGTAAAAGTTTTCCTTATCAAAATAGGCTAAGGCAGGAACCTATAAAGAAAAAATGCATTTTTCCCCACCTTAACCACATCAAAGTGTTCTAGTCCTATCCTAGACCAGTGCTATACAGGTTCTGATGTGTCTTTAAAGATAGGAAAAAAGAGTGCCAACGCATCCTAATTCTAGTAGCTTTTTCATTTGAAAATATTTTATATAGGTTATCTCAGTGTGAAATATTTTCCACTGAATACACCAAGTTGAAATTTTGTCTGAACACCTGCAGCCACAAAGGATCAGAAGAACCACATTCTCATTAGCTCTACTTTCTGTTCTTTCCAGAAGTGTCCAAAATCACCTGCATAATCACTAGAATTACAACATCATTTTCCTGAAATATCACCCATATCTTCCTCAGCCAATCTGTACAGAAAAGTAGCAATCTACAAAACATTTAATTAATTAGTAAGAATTCCTTTGGTTCCTTCAGCATATCTCTTGCGTTCCTGTATTTATGAGAAATGTCTTCATTTCAAATTGCACGTTTCCAACTTCCTGCCAGCTGCGGTCCACCCTATGCACACTTCCAGTACTCTCTTCAGTTCTATTTTTTCCTTTTGACCATTGTCTCAAAACTTAATCCCAATCTAGGGAAACCTTCATTCCCATCTAGCGCTTTAGGGTTATATGATGTATATCTGTTGTGGCCACAACCTCTAAGTAAAGCTACTGATTTGAAGACCGGGTTCTTTGAATATATGGGTTAATTTCTCTCTTGCTAGCCCACATCCACTCATGGAGAGAAAAAGAATACTTTCCCTCGTGGTTTCAGATTCAATTATTTGAAAGATAGAAATGAGTGTGTTGAAAGTATTTGAAATTTTCTTTTTGTACTGGGCATAAAGAGAAGACAAGGACTATGGCTGAGTATGACTCCCTTACTGTTGATACAGCAGAATATCATCAAATTATGATTTAGTGATAGGTAAACTTAAAAAAGGAAATGATTTGGCTGTGCTACAGTTTAATGGGCACAGATTAGAGTTAGTAGAAGAATTTGATTCTAATGCTGTGTAGGGCTCATTGCCTCCAGCTGACCTACTATAGTATTTACCAACCAATCCCACCTCTTTCCCCAGAGGAAGGAGGGGTTCCTTAAGTGGGTGTGGCCCAGTGGCTTGCTAAAATTGAGGTGGTGGGTACACACATTCTACAGAGAATTTATGAGTGAAAATAAAACCAACTGAACATTATCTTATCAATATAAACTGGGAATTGTAAATAAAGACAGTGATAAATGTGTTATTTAAATAGACAGGCACATGCCTTAACAAATATTTTATTTTTCATATATTCTTTAAGAAAGTTAATTTGGAAAATTCTCATACAGTGAGTCCTTGAACCACACAGATTCTACTTTTTAGAATATTCACATTTTTTAAATAGTAAATTCATCACAATTTGAATTTGCTTTTTAGCTCAATGAAAGCTCAATTCTGCTTCCAAACCCTGTGGTGCTACATTTTCCTGCATTTAATCAGTGGATTTGAAGTAAACAGTAACAACACAGTACTAATAAAGAGAAAGAAACATAACTTGAGTTATTTCAATTCCGTCTATGTGATCACATAAATATTGTGTTTAAAATTTAAAACCAAAGTCTGGTGGTGCGTGGCTCAGCGGTTGAGCGTCGACCTAGGATCCAGGCGATCAGGGTTCGATTCCCGGTCAGGGCACGTGCCCGGGTTGCGGGCTTGATCCCCAGTCGGGGGCGTGCAGGAGGCAGCCGATCAATGACTCTCTCATCATTTATGTGTCTATCTCTCTCTCTCTCTTTTCCTCTCTCTGAAATCAATAAAGATATATTAAAAACATAATAATAATAAATAAAGTAACATTTAAAACAATGAATCAGATAGTGAATTATGAGGTATGTTTTTCTTTGGCAAGAACACATTTCAGATCATATGTTTAATCTATTTGTTTCCTATTACCTGTGAATGGGAGCATGTCTGTGTGGTTCACTGCTCTATTCCCCAGATTTCACATGTGCCTGCTGCACAGCAGAGTCTCCCTAGTTACTGAATGAATGAACAACCAAATGAATCAGTACCTTTAGTTCCCCCATGTCTATAGCTGGCTTACTTCAGATAAAAATAGCTGCAATATATCGCTGGAGCTACGTGACAATTTAAGTGCGTACTCCTTAGCGTCTGTATCATAGTGTTTCAGTAAATGAGCATATTTTACTTCGGAACCTATGTGATTATATTGTGGGTAGTCTTCTATGTCAGTAAATATATGGAGAAGAGAGCTAACATTTATTTAGAGCTTGTTATTTTTAAGGGATTGTTGAGAACCTTTAAAATTCATTTTTTAAATTTTAATTTTCACTATAACCTTAGGAAATAGCCACTATTATCTCCTCACTACAAATTATGGAACTGAGGCCAAGCATTTAAATAATAAATGTGACCATGCTTTTTCTTTGACGAAGCAATGTTTCCTGGGCCCAGCTGGGTACGGGGCCTGCTCAGAGAACACTGACAGCCCAGGAGGCGCAGGGAGGACAGTGAAAGAAAGTCCGTCCCCGTCTCAGCCGAAACAGCTGACATACGCTTCGAACTTACAAGTGAACACTTTACTGATGAAAAAATAGGTTAAATATTTTTAAATGATTGTACTCTGCATTTTATCTCCCCACAGCAATGTGGGACACTCCAGGCAAAACTCACTTATTCCTGGATGGAGTTCTTGTCCTCCAGGCAGTTCCGTCAACGCGCAGAGATCTGGGCAAAGAAAAGAAAGGAGGCAGGAGAAGTTCTGCGCGTGGTACAGACCCCAGGCGCTCCGCGTAATTACCCACGGACTTCCAAATACACTGGGAAGTATGAATACGCCGTGAATACCGGTTTGGTTACTCACTTCTTTTCTATATTCATCACATAACCAAAAAAGGAACCAGGGAAAAAAGGTTCCGATTGAGAAAAAGATTTCTGAACTTATAAGCATTTGGATAAAGAACTCCCTAAGTGATCAATTTTACTGCAGTGCATTTCTCAGATAAAGCAGCCCCAGCACATTCGTGCCATTCGTTTTCATACAATTTGTAAAGTTATTACCTACTTGGAATATTACCCACTTTTCTTCATGTACAACATAAAAATTTATGATGGATACCCTTTAAATGTGTATCTAAAAGTATGCATACAATAAAGTATGATTTGTGATGAGAATAAGCATTGCATCTTCATTTTTAATTACCTTTCTCTTGTAGATGAACTCAGGAAAATCTCAAAGTAAAATGTATCCTATCACAGAAGAATACATCAGGATGACTTTCACACTATATTAAACATTCCCTATATTAATAATCAGAGTTATTCCTCTACTAAATAACCACACAGGACTGAGTTCTGTATTTTTTTTATGGAGAGGATTATTGAATTACACAATCTATTTTCTTTTGCTCATTAATCCACAGAACAGAAATATTTGTAGGGTTTTAAATATGCCCATTGAGTTCAGAGAGATTCTTTTATGTATTTTCTATTGTCTTAGATGACAATTATGTTCATACATTCTGGGACACTAAATGATTCATAACTGTGCTATCCTAAGATATTTTATTTTGTGTCATAAAGTACAGAAAAGTATAAAACTAAGCAGCTTAGTCATCTTATGAAAATGAACCTTTCCACTTAACTTTGGGAACTATAACTTTATGAATAATGTGTAATGTCAGCAATTTTGCAAAGAAATAAAGTTCAGAAATATGTAGAAACCAAAATATACAAAAACCCCCATAGAATGTTAAGTATAAGTTTTCATTTTTATTCTGTAGTATGTTTATGACCTATAGTAGAAGTCAGTGATGGATTGTGTAAAGATAATCGTACTCTATAGTACAGTAGAGCAAGTATGATAAAATCATCGCCAAACCAGTATTCTCTGAAGCATGACTCAACATGCCATTTTCCAGCCAGTATCAGAAGCCATCTTCTAGATAGTGCTCTTTTTACTTCCTTTTTCAGATGCTGAAAATCTCCCCAAAGAAATGATGGCTTGGTATTCTCAAGAGAACAATATATGTGTCAAATTCAGTTCATGGCAGTGAA
This sequence comes from Miniopterus natalensis, assembly GCF_054644295.1. Lineage (NCBI taxonomy): Eukaryota > Metazoa > Chordata > Mammalia > Chiroptera > Miniopteridae > Miniopterus > Miniopterus natalensis. The sequence goes on from NC_142084.1 coordinate 48,961,653, forward strand.
GAAGATGGAAATCAAAACCACACCGATCTCTTAATTTCTTAGATGCAATGGTCAGCCACCAGAGGTCTCATGTACAAGATGACCCCAGAGTCAAGGGAGGAAACACAAAATACGTTTAGGGGATCAAGCAAGCTAGCCCTGGATACAGGTTAGTTTCCATCTTGAGGAAGATATTTTCATTTTAACTGTAGCACATATAATTTTAATCTTGGGTAAAAACAGAAAAACATCATCAGAAAATATTTGACTGGAACATTGGGGGATTAGTTTGATACCCTTGGATATTTTAGGGACAGTGACTTATCAGGGTCCTTGGGTCACTGAGGAACACTGGGGCAGAGCAACATCCTGCAAATACAGTGAGGTACAAATCCAAACCAAGAACCGTGCTTAATATTGTGTGACTTAGTGTTTTCTAATCATAAAAATGAGACATTAAATTAAAGAATTTTAAATTATTTTAAAACATCACATAGGGAACAAAAATAGAATCTTTTCATAATATAACTCACAAATGACCAATAAGTATGTGATAAATGTATGTAAAAGTAAATATGCTTATTCAATATATAGTAGTTTATAAGTTTTTAACACACATAAAATTTCAATTCATTAAAAAGAGCAAGAGTTTTCTCTTTATTTTTTCCCCATCATAAGCAATGTTTCCCATAGTTATTTCCATAATTTTAATTCTTCATTTATAAATATGACATGAAAACTATTGACTTATTGCAACAAAAGAGGACAATTTATCTTATTAAAAGCACTCTGTCCACTCTAATTTTTATTCCATCCAATATAGGATAGTTATGTTATTTTCAAAACCTCAACTGAATTTCAATTGAAATATCAATTTTAGATAACTTTAAACATTATCCATTGACTCATCTTATTGTAAGGTAAGGATATAATTTCTGTGTTCTTTCTGTCCTGAACTTATGGCAGCTATAACTTTATTGTGAAAAGATGAAAATTTTATTTTTTTGAAACTGCAATTAAGCTTAAGTACTTTGTTAATGTCAGATATTACATATCAACACAGAATTTATCTTCCAAATATAGTAGTGTAAATGATATTGGGTTAGATCCTCCATTGTAAATTACTAAATAATCAGACAAAATATATGTCAACAGTTGTTATAAATTAGAGAATAGGCAGAGCACAACTACTAGATGCATGAGAATTTATGAGATGAGCTCCACCATCATCTCTCTACCAGCAGGCAATATCCTAATGATAGCTCAGCTGGCTGGTCTCCAAGAGGAATCACCATGGTTCATTTGAGATCAAAAGGTAGAGGTCAGGATGTACAGGAGCACAAGCAGCTGAATTCTCTAGGTATGGCCACGGAAGGAGATGGAGCCATACAAAGTTGATTCCTGCAAATATGCATGAGGTTTTCTAATAAGTCTTATGCTGAAGACCAGGTTTCACACATGCAGTGGAAGACTCTACACACAATTTATCATACAATGTTGACTATGGTTTTGAGAATGAAACCAGTACTAGAGGTAAAATGGTGCTTCGAGACATCGGTAACCCAGTCCACCTAAAGCAGAGAAATCTTATTACCACCTCTTGTACATGTTCTGTATCTAGCAGAGGCATCAGAAAGACCATGGCTTATGAGTAAATATGATGACGTAAGCAAGGACTACATTACACCTTCCCAGACACCATGAAAATCAAGCCCTGACAAGTTCCACGGGAGAGACAAGGACTGAGATTGAATCTTACCAAGTTAGAGGAGCTTGAGAAACATCCTGTACCTTCTACAGATCCTTCCTAGGAAAGCATTAACAAAGGCTACTTAGGGCAAGGTGACAGCCAGGAATTAAACTCCCTACCAGAAGAAAACAAACATACTTCAGAGAAAGCTAACAGAATCTTATGTCTCTAATGAATCATCAAAAACACATTATTTTCAGTGCAAATTAATAATTTAAAAATCAGATATGATAAGAACCAGAGTATGTGACTAGTAATCAATAAAACAAGCAGTTAGTTGGTATCAAACCAGTGATGTCTTGCATATTAGTTAGTAGACCACAGGCCTAAAGCAGGTATCATTTAGTTCAAGGAAATAAAGCATGTTTTATAATTTTCAAAGAATTAAGCAAAAGTAAACAAAATAAGGTGACAATAAATGTTAATCTACTGGAAGGAAAGAAGAATGCCAGAAAAGTAAATATGTGGGTAAGTATAAAGTACTGTGTGCATCTATTTCTTTTGATAGTATCTTAGTAACTAACCAAAATGAATAAAATGTGATTTATAATGCACATAGGAATACAAGATATGATACAACACTTGGAATTACACTTCTATGTAGATACGAGTGTAGATATAGGGAACTATACTCTTGGGACATTATTTCATTTGAGAAGTCAGAAATGGGAGGTTGGAACTAACGATTGGCAAGTATTAAGTATGAAAAAGGAAGTTTGTAAAAAGTAAGGTATGAAGTGCAAACCTTGAATGATACAATATTGACTCTAAATGTCCTTTCATAAATTAATAAGGCATATTTTGAACTCTAAAAACAGCAATAAAAATTTTAAAATGAGATAGACCACAAATTTATAAAGAAATATATAGCACACTAAAAAATATTAGAATGTGCTCTGCCATGCATGTTGAACTCACTGGTGTTCAATATTCTTCCCTGGCCTAAAAATCTAAAACACTGGACAAAATTAAAAATAGGTTTTTAACCTGGCGTCTCTTTTTGTGTGGGGGGGAATACAATTTCCTTGTAGGTAAAATGAAAGGCATTCTTGAACAGCAGTTACACAGACTTGCTATGTCAGAATATTCTAAAGAAAATTTCTAAATTTGTATTATCACGTTGAAATGCAGATTTCTGACCTCCCTAAGAGTCTTACTGAATAAGAACTTATAGGGACCAACATATTCTAATGTGAAATCAGGTATGAAAGCTACAAAACTAAATGACCTTCAAATTGCACTTATAGCTCTTATGTTCCTATTCACTAAATAAATGAATTAAAAGTTAATTTTAAAATTATATATTTACTGTTTTACTTCTAGTAATAATACATCTTTAAGGATTTTTCTAGTATTCATGAAAATGCCATTACAGCTCATCATTTAAATAGGTTTGCTTGTGAATTTAGATGCCTAATGACCTTTTCAATGAAATGTTTTATGTTAATACCCCCCACTATAAATGTCTCTTTAAGGGGAGAATACTGTGAGGAGCTTCCAGAAGTCCTGAATTTACAGGGTCAAACTACAAATGATAAATAATGCCAAACTAGATAAACACTACAAAATAAATCTTCAGAAACCTAATAATTAGTAGCACAGTACTAAAAATCAAATAACATGTTTGCTAACATAAACTCAAATAATTATAGGCCTAGGGATAATTGTGAAATTATGGACTGTTACATAATGAATCATGACCAAGAATGTTGTATATTTATCATTTCTTTCCTTTTCATTTGCAAAGCATTGAAGCTTACCTGCTGATGGGATACTACCTCAGAGCCCTTTATCTATTCCATAAATTGATTTTCAATTAATCTGTATCTTCACTTTCCACCTTAGCCAAGATACCTCTAGGAAACACTGTTTGCTGAGAACATTAATTCATGAAATTTGATTAGATGACACTTAATGGGCCCAAACTGACACTTAACTTCACTTCCTTGGGACATGTTAATTACACATTCGTTTTCTATAAATAAATATAACTAAATATAACTCTTAAGACTGTCTCACACATAATTGGAAACCAGAACAAGACTATTGATGACACTGTAAAAAGTGACAAAATACCTCACTGTGTATTTACTAGGGACACGATCTGAATGAGATCAGTTATACCATCCCTTCACCTAGGGATCTTTGAAAATGTTTCCTAGTGTAATATTTTCTGATATAAACTTCGTAACCTGTAAATGAATGTAAATAATGCTTGTCCAAGTGAAACAAACACCAAGGGAAATGAAAAATTACGCATGCCAAATTAAACAAGTGAGTCAACATCATGAGCACACAAACATAGATACTCACAACCAGGAGGCAAAAGGAATTCAGAGTCATGTAAAGAAAAGTTATGAAGGCTTCGTAGTGTCATTGTGCTCAATGTAATGACACAGTACACCTCCATGACTGATCCATGGTGATCTCTACAAAAGCTGCCTCCTTCCACATCTATTTCTTATAAAGGGAGCTGGACTCCACAGCTCAGCTCTGGAACTTCTTTTTAGCCCTAATCTTCTCTCTACAGTCTTTCAAGCTGGTTTTGGAGTAATGGGATTCCAACCAAGACTCATACTATGATCTTCCTCTTATATATTCTCCTACATAGGCCAAACTACTACAGAATTGAATGCATTTTCTCCTTTTAACTTAATTTTGTTTCAAATAGGCACAACTTAAGTTTAAATGATCTATTTCAGAAAATGTAGACTGGGTGATCAAATTATTTAATTTCTAAGAGCTAATATTAGTGATAAATGAAATTGGTATTATTTGGGGCCAGAGATTTGAAGCCCATAGCTTCTAGACCTACTGAGTAGGTGGGACTGTTTGGAAACTTTGTGTAATTTTTATCATATATTTTTCTTTGACATTAGATTTAAACCCCAGAAAAATTATTTTTGCTTTAAGTAGTCATTATTATTTTTCTAAAAAAACATTTATATTTGATCCATATTTTCCATTTTCATAGTTTTTCTTTGTGTAAGTCTAAGAGCCTACCTGCTATCATTTTTTTTTTCACCTGAAGATTTTCTTTCATTATTTGTTTTGTACAGGCCTCTCAGCCATTAGTTCTTTCAGATTTGATTTCTCTGAAAGTCTTTATGGCCACTTTCCTTTGGAATAATATTTTCAATGGGTAGAGATTTCTAAGATGGCAGAGATTTATTTCAACATTATAAAGATGTCATTCCATTATATCTGCCTTACATATTTACCTTTCTTATTAATAAACTGCAGTTATATTTTGTTTTGCATATTTTCCCTTTTGTAGGTAATTTCAATATTTTTTCTGAGTTAATGTTTTATAATTTTATTATGATATGCTTTGATGTAATTTCCTTTGTATATATACTGTTTGAGGTTTGCTGAGATTCTTTAAATGCATAATTTTATAATTTTCATTACATTTAGGAAAAAATTGACCGTACTTACCTTAATTGCTTGAGATTATTAAACTCTCAACTATATCACAGGTACTCATGAGCTAATAATCACTTATATTTTTCCTACCAATCTCTTCTAGTTTCAGTAACAACTCCTCTGTCTCTGGAATCACTTCATCCCAGAGTGTTGAATTTGGGAATTTCATAGATACTGGGGCTACTGACTGGAGAAGGGGATACACCTCTCCCCTTTAGACATCATATACATAGAACTCTCTATTCACTTCCCACACCACTGCTGGTACCACTGGTATAACTTTTGATGAGACCGCTCAAGATATAAGGACACTAGGTATAAGAGAGTCACAAAAGATTTCTACTAGGTATGACTAGTTTTTATTCTTACAAATACAAATTCAACTCCAAAATTTCCTTAAAGTTTCCTTATAAATATGACCCATAAAATTTTGCTAATATTTCCTTCCAATGTAATTTTGAAAATATACATCCTGAGAAATAATGCTGCTCATTTAAAATTAATGTGTTTCTACATATTTCCAGCCCAATTTGAAGTTAGAAGGGGAGTTATACCTTGCTCTGGAAAATGGACTATAAGTAGAATTGATATGTGTTCTGAATATATACACTTATTCTTCCCCACAATGGCCAAAGAAGCTTATTTGATCCAAACTCTGAATGACTGTATGAAGCAGACCCCTTCCAAGGACCCTCAATAGATATATAGCATGAAGTAAATTTTACTGTGTTAAGCAACTGGGAGTTAAGTAACTGAGGCTATTACTGCAGCATAGCCTATCTTATTCTGACAAATAATCCCTCACATATTCATAAGTTTAGAAGTTTGTTTCTACTAATGGGAAATAGAGCATATCAAATGATTAAATATTTTAAAAAGGTACGGATGGACCGTATTTAGAATAAATATTTTATAACAAGGTACAGTAAACTGATTTTGAATAGCATTTAATAAGTCTAAAAGAATCTGTGCAAATTTTATTTATTTTCTAAATCCTAAAAAAGAGGTTTGGCCCCAGAAAACATTCCTGTTTTATTGAAAAGAACCAGTGTTGTTCTTTGGGTCAGAGACTGGCTAGCTAGTTTCCAAAGCTGGCATTTCCTTTTAAGCACACAGTTGACTACATTTTACAACATCCTTGCCATTAGTTGTGGTCATTTGTCTAAATTTTCAATTAATGGGATATGAAAAAATGTGATAAAATCTACTTTCAGGCCAGTCTGGGTTCCTGAATAATTCTATTGAGCAGAACTCCACCCATAATAAACTTTATGTGTGGAAGTGTTAAGGCACACTTCTCAGTGTTAATGAACTCACTCAAGACACTGAGATGTCAGAATTTATCTGTAACAACATTTTACTTTAACTTTTTAACCCACACATGTCAGCTCTTCTCAGTTAAATTTAGGTAAACAGAGGCCAAGTTTCACTCCTAACAGAAATCTGCTTTGCATACAAACAGAAAGGCCAAAGTGTAAAAGTGCTCTATTAATCATTTAAAAAGGTGTCATCAAACTGATATTTTAAAACCTCTGTTTATTAATCATTGCATTTGTTTTTGTGTATCAGGACAAGGTGCCTTCCAAAGATTTCTCTCTGTCTCACCAAGGCATTCATGAACTTTTTCACAATAGTAGCTTTGCCCTGAGCGCTGGTCTCCTGTCAAATGTCTAGTCCTGCACATTCTTCAGGACTTTGCTTCAGTCCTACCTGACCCAAGATTGTCTCTAATCATCCTGTCAGAAGTTACACGCCATCATCTCATTATTCAACTTAGTAATTTGGTTGTTTCCCATTAGTATGTTATTATATTGGTTCTTTTAAGTTCATTTCTGAAACCTAAGTAGAAAATAAACAAAAATAAACTATGTCAGGGAAAGCATCACATCTTCTTGATTTATTAATGAAATTCAAGTGCCTCCTTTTGTTACTAAACTGAAGGGCTTCCCCCCATGGGGGGCCTCTATTCAAAAACAGGATGTGGTTGTCTCAATGTAGTTTTATTTTCTTGCAGCAAGTAAAGGAGACAGGGCATTCATATGCAAAGCTGTGCCTCCAGGAAGAGAGGCTTAGCCATTGATTATATACTATTTGGTCAATTACATGTTGATTTCAACTGGCTACACTTACTGGGTAGAGTTTCTGTGGAGCTCATCCTGTTTATAGCTGATCTGTAAAATACTGTGCTACATTAGTTTTTTTAATTTTTTAGAGAGAGAGGAAGTGAGAGGGAGAGAAACATTGATTTGTTGGTCCACCTATTCATGAACTCATTATTTGCCTCTAGTATCATTTACTAAGAATAGCATTTAGTAAGAATGACCCAGACCTTGAGTCCCTTGTCCTATTTAACAGCTCTGGGAGATCATTTTGAAGTATAAAGAATGGATTGTTCAGGAGTCCTATATAAACAAATCACAGGAGGTATGAATGGGAGTAAGGTTGAAGGGAAGCTATGACAAATGAGAAATAAATGAATGTTTATCACTGCCAGAAATAAATATGACTGAACAGGATAAATTTAAACAATCCTTATATTAGTTGAAATTCAATAGGAATATAGAAATCAAAGCAATGGGTGAAGACCAGACATGGACTAATCTCTAAGTAATCCTCTATTATATTGGCCCTTCTGTGGTAGAAATGATTTCTTTTACCAGTGCTGTTTGTTAAGAATAGAATCATGAAGCTACCCAGTAAGCCAGGATATAGTTTTTGCTGTTGCTCCCAGAAGTAGGAGTAAAGTGGTTAGAGAAGGAAAACGGTGTTCCTAAATTAGGAAAGTGATTTATCAGCTTTAAAAGCAACAAAATTAACATGGAGTGAGTGAAAAAGATATTTCTCTGCTTAGAGCATATCACTTCATAGCAGTAAAAACAGCAGGATGGCCAGAGCAGGGAATCACAAAACAGGAAATATGTTCAGGAATATGTAGCGAGGTGCATAAAACTAATGAGCTCAGTAAAGAAGGGCATCATCCACCAGTGATTAACTCGAACAACAAATTTATAATAAATTTGCAAAGGTCACATTGACATAATATTTAGATTATCAATGAGTGTAAAATGTGTTTCTATACCTCTTGCAAGACTAAGAAAGATGAGTAACACTATGGTCCACTGCTCCAATTCCAGGCATGCATCAGGTGATATCTATTTTATCATTTTATTTTATTTTATTTTTTAAAAATGAATGGCTTAACCCATTCATTGATTAAATTAGAAGGAAAATGAACATATCTTGTACAGGAAGGGTAGTGGAATATTGGATATGATCACATCCAGATTTAAATCTATAAATCTATTCCATCTCCAATACAGGACTTATATGTTATTATTTTATCAATATTAGTGTTTATATTAGTGATAAGCAAGATCATTTTTATTTGACTGATTAGATGTTATACAATATTATCATATTTCATTATCTGAAACTTCCTATTTCAGTCTTTATTTCAAAGTTCACCTGCATAAACACACATCCTCTATGTCTACTAAAATGCTTTTTCTACACAAAGAAAATGTGATAAATTACTGTGTTACTAAGTTTGCCTACATATGTTTGTCTACTTCTACTTTCACTCCTAAAGTTTCATTTCCCTCCCAAGATTTCTTCATAAAATACCACAGAATCTGTGAGGTCCTGTATTTAAGGGTTGGAAAATCTTCAATATTTTCTTTAGATTTTTACCTCCTTCTTTTTGCAATTCTTCCTCTGTAGTAATTTGGTAAGTCTTTTTATTTCCACTTTAGCCATGGCATGACTGTCACACAAGTAGTATCTTTTACCTATCACCAGGAGCAGAAGTCTGAACACTTGGCCCACTGGTATAAGAGTCATCAATGAAAACACAACACAGTCAAGCACTGGATGGAACAATGCTTTACTCTCTCAGAGAAGAGACAGAGCAAGATCAGCTTCAGTAGTGGGCTTCAGTCCACCACGGCTGGTGGGTCTGCTCCAGTGGCAGTCAACACAGGGACACACCCCTCCTGTGTTGCAAAATGAAGAACCCCAAACCCTTCCCATAGGGGACAGATATAGCAGTTGGGTTGGCCAGGTGGCATATGACACACACACTTAGAAGAATAAAGGAGTACACACTGAGTCTGAAACAGGGAAAGATAAGTCTAGCACAGGCTGTGAAGACTTTATCTCTTGGTAAAGTGTTCTAGCCCCAAGCCTCACTCTTTTTTGAAAAAATATATCCTTATTGATTTAGAAGAGAAGAAAGGGAGGTAGAGAGAAAGATAGAAGCATTAATGATGAGAAAGTCATTGAGAAGCTGCCTCCTACACACTTCCTATTGGGAATCGAGCCCACAACCCAGGCATGTGTCTTGACCAGAAATCGAACCTTGATCTCCTGGATCATAGGTCAATGCTCAACCACTGAGCCACACCAGACGGGTCCAAGCCCCATTCTTATATGGCTCAGTAAGAGTGAAAAGACTGCAGGGAAAAAGGTGTGAGCTAAAGCTATAGTGGTAATCATATAACTATAAATAAATATATAAAATCAATATGTTGTACACCTTAAACTTATAAAATGTTATGTCAATTATATCTCAATAAAATAAATTTGGGGGAAAAAAAGATTGCACACATAAGAGACTACCTTTCCCAACACTGTCACAATAGGCTTGATTTTGTAGGACTTCAGATACTAAGGTGTATTTATTAAATCAAGCAACACAAAATGTAAAAATTTATTTGAAGTTAAAAATAAGATTCCTTATTAAAATGCCAATGACATATTTCACAGATCTATAACAAACATTCTAAAAATTTATAGGGAACCAAAATCACCCCAAATAGCCTCAGCAATCTTAAGAAAGAAGAACAAAGTTGGAGGTATCACAATACCTGATATCAAACTATACTATAAGGACACTGTAATAAAAACAGCCTGGTACTGGCATAGGAACAGGTGTACAGATCAATGGCACAGAACAGAGAGCCCAGAAATAAACCCACAACTTTATGGTCAATTAATATTTGACAAAGGAGGCAAGAGCATATAATGGAGTAAAGACAGTCTCTTCAATAAATGGTATTGGGAAGACTGGAAAGGTACATGCAAAAAAATGGAACTAGACCACCAACTTACACCATACACAGGAATAAACTCAAAATAAATAAAAGGCTTAAAAGTCAGGAAATCATAAGCATCCTATGAGAAAACACAGGCAGTAAAATCTCACACATCTTGTGTAGCAATATTTTTGCTGATATGTCTCCTAGGGCAAGGGAAACAAAGGGGGGAAAAATAAATTGAGACATCAAACTAAAAAGCTTCTGCACAGCAAAAGAAACCAACAAAACAAAAAAAGGAACCCACTCTGTGGGTTCATATTCACCAATTATACATCTGATAAGGGTTTAATTTACAAAATATATAACAAAGTTAAATAACTCAACATCAGGACAACAAACAATCCAATTAAAAAATGGGCAAAGGACCTGAATAGACACATCTCCAAAGAGGACATACAGATGGCCAAGAGACATATGAGAAAATGCTCAATGTCACTAATCATCAGAGAGATGCAAATTAAAACTTCAGTGAGATACCACCTCACACCTCCAGAATGACTAACATCAATAACTAGAAAAACAAAAAGTGCTGACAAGGGTGTGGAGAGAAGGAAACCCTAATGCACTGTTGGCATGAATGCAGACTGGTGCAGCAACTCTGGAAAACAGTAGGGAGTTTCCTAAAAAAATTTGACCCAACAATCCCACTTCTGATAACATATCCCAAGAATCCCAAAACACCAACTCGAAAGAATATATGTACCCCTGTGTTCACAGCAGCATTATTTACAGTAGCCAAGATCTGGAAACAGCCCAAGTGCCCATCAGTAGATGAGTGGATAAAAAAGCTGTGGCACATTCACACCACGGAATACAGTGGTACCTTGGTTTTCAAAAATCTCCCCTGACAAACATTTTGGTTTAGGAGCCCCGTAAACCCTAATGTAAATGCTTCAGTTTTCGAACCCGCCTTGGATGTGGAACATGGCCCACGGCTCCCGCTGAGGGCACGATCCTGAGGCCCAGCTGCTGGCTGGGCTTTGGAACATTCCAGAACTCGAACGGTCTTCTGGAATGGATCACATTCGAAAACCCAGGCACCACTGTACTACTCAGCTGTAAAAAAGAAAGAACCCTTACCCTTTGAGACAGCATGGATGGGCCTGGAGAGTATTAGGCTAAGAAATAAACCAGCTAGAGAAAAACAAGTATCACGTGATCTCACTTATATGTGGAATCTAATGAACATCATAAACTGACAAAATAGAAAACAGAGGCATGGATACATGAAACAGACCGACGGCTGTCAGAGGGGAGGGAGGAGAGGTGACTGCATGAAAGAAAGGGAAGGGATCAGCCAAAAAACATATATGCACAACCCGTAGACAGACAAGTGTGGTGATGGCCAGAGGGAAGGGAGGCGGGGGCTGGGTGGGGCCTGGCAAAAGGTGGGGCGTGCTGACATTCATAATAGTGTCAAAAATAAAAATAAAGTTTAAAAAGTGAGGTTTATATTTAAAATTTACTTATAATTTTTTCATGATATGATCTGAATGCTAATTTTCTTTCAGTATATTACTTGACTTTATTTCCTTAATAATCTTTTACTATTAATCTTTTGCTATTTGATAATATAGCACAATTTCCCTTATTTTTCTCATAGTTGACTTTCTCTTTAGTTCCTAAATCACCTTTCCATCTAAAAGTATTTTACCCTTTTTAATTCTTCCAAGTCATCCCAACAAAATGCCTTAAGTAAAAAAGACATTCAGACGTGTAAAGCCCGAGTACAGTTACCTTTTCTGGATAGGATTTTTCTTAACTATTATTTAGCTGTTCTTCTTTCTGGTCAAATACTTCTGCATCAGTGATTTCAAAAGTAAATGCAGCCGTTTTGCCTTTCTGGCTTCCTCCTTGCTATTCATTCCTACACAATATCCATCTTTGTTCAACATGTAATAACACATTCAATTAATCCGTCAATTTTCTACATCTTAGATTCAGTGACCTATTCAGAGTCCCAAATTGTCATCATTTCAGTACCATGATTTTGACTGCATAGTCTCATTCTATTAAGATTGTTGTATAATCCATGGTTTTCAAACAGTCCAACTTGAAGATAATGGAGTTATACTACCAATTATAAATAGAAATAAATAATAACCTGCTTACAGTAATCTTTGTCCTTGAAACTGATGAAAAGTGCATTCCCAGCTCTTTTTATGAGTCCACGGTTGGGGGCACAAGTTTTGGCTAAGTTTTGTTTTATTTGAAATCTACTTGTATTCTGCTATGCTCTCCATTGCAGAGGTATCCACTTAGATTAAATTTTGCCAATCTACCTTCATTATTAAATGTTATTTCTTGTTTTCAAGATCACAGGCTTAAGACCTTGAACACTACTCTCTGTTGCTTCCTAAGTCCTTGTGCCACTTTCTTGTGCTTGCTGTCACCTTCTATTGCTGAAGGTGCTGATACTAGGCGCCAGAACTACCAAATATTCTTTTGCTTTATGAAAGTTTTCTTTCTACGCAGTGTCACTCTTATGTCTCATTCTTTGCTTTTAGATCATTTGTTTCTTTATGTCAGTATTTTAAAACTTCATGTACAAACTCTTGTCTATAGTAGTCATATTACCAACAATGAGCAAGGCTTACACTCCAGCCAGATAGCCTGCTTAATTTATCTTAAATAATAGAGTAGGTTTTTTGAAAATATTTTCAGTCTATTCATGGGACATCTCCTAAAGTTTATGTTCAAATCTTAGTACTGAAACAATTTCCTTTCCTCTCGCTATATAGGTTTACTTTTCCCCCAGAGATTTAATTATAAAGGTGCCAATCTCAATCAAATGTCTCTTAAACAAAAGGAAATTTCTTAGCCAACTGGAAATGTGTTTTAGAAGGAACAATTTATATGTCAACTGAGACAGGGACAGTGTAGTCTCCTAATGGCAATATGCCTGTCTGCCAAGCCCACAGCACTGTAAGTTAATGTGTATCCGATAAATGAGTCTGGAGAAATGTGTCCAGAGTCTTTCTTCGAATGATGTGGCTATTTTGATTCCAATAACTCCAACAATTACCACTTTGAGTCAGACTTAAGAGTCTATAGAACTGAAGGATTGTCACTCAGAAAGAAAACTTAACATATAACAATTGATATATCTAAGCATTTGGCACTATTTCCCTTTTACATGAAATTGAACAATTGTGTGGGGAGAGTGATAAAAACAGCTAAATTCTAACTTAACACTGAGCCGAAAGTCTAAAACAAGCTTAGGAGACAAGTAGCTAAGATTTTAAATACTAACCCTAAGGGAACCACGTGTTCCTTCCTTTTCTTTAGATTTTGCTGACATATTTCTGCAATCTTTCTTTGTACTGAGGGCTGCATTCTCTTCTCAATGACAGTGATGTGATACCCAGCGGGATTATAAACTTAGATGCTAAACTTGTAAGTGTTGATGTATGTGTGTGTCAAACAATTTTTTAAAATAAATCAAGCTTCTCAGAGCATCATAAATGGTTTGGTAGTAAACTGGTTCGCAGGCCCCTCTGGGAAGCCCTGTTCCATGCAAAAGGCTGAATATATCTGAGGACTGAGAAACAAAGGGAAAATAGATTATTTGATTAATTTGAAAGTGTTCAGCATAGCTGCAGGTTAGACTACAGTATGCATATGCATATTTATAAATGTGCATATATATATAAAATATATAAAATGCATATTACCTGCTCGAATATATATATGTATGTATGTACGTAGACATGCACACTCACAACTTCATGAGACATTCTTAATGAAGTATTACATCATTGCATTGATTTATAATATAATGTCTCTTTATCTCCTGTTGACCTAGAATGCGATTTCTACCATTTTCACTTAAATTAACTCCTACTTAAAATTGAGGGTATCAAAGTTGACAGGTTCCATATCTGGCAGGTGTCTTGCTTATTGGTAGAGTATCTATTTATGTATACTTCTTTTTTCTTTTTTAGTACCCATTTTGTGACTATTAACTCAATATAAACATTAACAATGTATACTTCTCTCCCTCAATTTTGTGGATTTTGACAAAATTTCATGATATGTTAGGAATAAGACTATATTAAAACAATATAATCTAAAGGTTCTTATAAGATATTAACTAACTGGAAGACAGACACTCTATCTTGTTTATATATAGTTTTTTAGCATCTGATTCTTGATATACAATAATATTTAATAAATATGGAGTCAATATAGGTTGAATGAATCTACACTTTGATTAATCTGTTCATATGAGAAGAAGTTCTTACATAAGAAAAGTAGGAACATTTAATAATTATAACAAAATCACATACAAGGTAAATTTATATCAAAAGAAAATACCAGTATTAATCAATGTCACCTCAATACTTTTTTTTTAAGTAAATGCTAGTACACCAACTCTTTAGGGAGAAAAAAAAATGCCCAATTTTCTAATGCTTGCCAATTTTTGTACTGTAAATACTTCCACCCTAATCAATTTCAAACTACTATTGTGATGTCACAACACACACTTGGGAAGAGATACAAATATTTGATTATTGTAATCTGGTATTAACCAGTTACAGCTCACTACTGCTTTATGTTATACAGTTTTATATCATTGTTTCTTAAAAAATAACATTTATAACATCTATATCTTGATGCATTGTTAGAAATAAGTAAACTTTGTGAAGTTGATTAAATTTATTTTTATCATCGATAGTCTTTCTTCAGTTTATTCTTGGGATTGATTCCTCTTTCTACTTGGAATGCACTTTGCTTTATAAACTTATTTCACAACTTACATCAGAAAATATATTAGATCATTACATGCTTTGTCATTAACGAATTTAGGCTATCTACTACCCTAAAATAAATTTGTTTTCCACTGATTTTTTGCATTTGAATTAAAGCATTTTTAATAGGCTAAATAATTTTAGACATCTCCAATAGATTATAAATACTTTGAATGTAAAACTTTCTTCTTTGCTCAGATGAACTGGACACTGATATTGAAAGAATAGTCATAAACAAAGCTACACATGTGTGCACTCACACGCAGACTCACACACATACACACACACCTGACTCTGGTGCTATTCCACATCTGTGAGGAAAATGAATATGCATTTAGTAACCACTCATCCTGGAAACTTTCTATCTTAATAAATTACCAGCCCTGTGTCTTCCAACCTTGGCTGTTCCACATGCTAAAGACAGAAATCCAACTCAAACTAACTTAAGCTGAAAAATGATTGACTTAGGTTAGGCCTTGGTCCATCTCTAACTGTTGGCAGCTTAGTTCTGGAGGTCTCTAGGTAGAGAGAAGTACAATCATCATCTGTCTGTCTTAAAATTAGGAAATGTTTTCTGGCATATTATATTCTCTTTTTATTCCATCTCTCATCTTTACTCTTTTTCTCTCTTCCATTATTTCTTATACCTCATTATTTATTCAATGATATCTATATCATTTACATAAATATACTTTTCTGATGAATAAAAATTAATATATTTACTTGTTATTTATATCTATCTCTGGCTACTTAAAAGTTATTTGATGGTAAGTATAATCTAGAGTTTAGTTTTTGAAAATAAGTCCTTTCCAATGGTTCAGGGCTTATTTTGAGTAAATATTTTAAGTGGACAGAAGAAAATGTTTTAAATTTTTATTATATGAAGAAATTGAGTTTGTCAATTTTAACTGATTGACCTACTGATCTGATGAAAGGCTGGTTGTTGTTTTTTTAATATGTCTTCATTGACTTCAGAGAGAGGAAGGGAGAGGGAGAGAGAAAGATAGAAGCATCAATGATGAGAGAGTCACTGATCAGCTGCCTCCTGCGTGCCCCTGACTGGGGATCCAGCCCGCAACCCCGGCATGTGCCCTGACCGGGAATCTAACCAAGATCTTGTGGATCCTAGGTCGATGCTCAATTGCTGAGCCAAGCCGGCTGGGCTGAAACACTACTTTCTTTCAGTTCACTATCTCAGTTTGGTATTTTTCCAAACCTCCTATGATCTTAGGCACCAAGATGATTCTTTGATTAAAATGAGGTTTTCTCAATGGAAAGTTGTTGTAAAAATGAGATAAAATTCTATTTGTAAATGACATAGAATTAAATGACACATACTATGGGTTTAATAAATGAGAGTCATCATTACTATCATTATATATTACTACTCAAAAAGTCATATATAATATTAAGAAAAAGCTAACAGGTTTTTTCTTTTAATTGTTGACACTATTACAGATGTCCTCCATCTACCCCACCCCCCTTCCTTTACCCACCAACAACTTTAAAGTGAAGTAAACAAGCACCATTTTTCACTGTAAAGCAGTAAATTGCAGGAGATTAGTTTCCTTTGGGAGAGCAAATGAACTATTATTAGGCACGGATACACTGGCAACATTTACAACACTGGTAATATTCTGCTTCTTTTGTTAGGGTTTTTTGGGTGCTTAATTTGTATTTACTGGTAATAATGCACACATAAGTGGCATTATCATTTCTACAGAAATATTTCACAGAAAAATAATTATACACACACACATATATGTATATGTTACATTATATATACATTATTAATTATATCACATGTAATATATATTATTTGCATGTTATTTTATTATATCACATTATATATACATATATGTTCCTCTTACTGACATTTGTAAAATAATATGTAAACTATTTATAAAAATGATATTGATACCATTAGTTTAAAATACATTTTATTCAAAATATTTGATGTTTGCAAATGTTAACTGATTTGTAGAAATTTCAGGCACTCACCATAAGCAGTCTCAATCATTCTCACATTTGGCAGACGACAAATGCATCAGGTTAAGATTTTCAGTGCTATGACAAAAGAGATTTTTGCAAATACAGATAAGAGAATAAGTAGTGCATTAAAATAAAAGAAATGTGACATTTAAAAAATAGAAATGATCAGTATACAGTAGTCACATAATGGAAGAGGAAAGGGGGTTATATTTTTTAACTACATGGAACATATCCCAGCGATATTTAATAGCTGACACAACTATTGCCTACTCTTTTAAGCTTCAGTGATCTAAAATTGTCAAGTGGAGTTCAAGTGTCTATGTAAACGTGTAACCGAGTTAGCAAGTTGTTTCTGCCATAGGTCTGCATTTGCCAAAATAACCTGTGTGATTTTTAGCTCATATGCTGTAATCCATCCTTTTGCTCTTGTTAGGTAAGGAAGCTCAATTTTAGGTGGTATTAGAGTTAAATTCTGTTAGTAATTATAGTGCAATGCTAAACCCCCAGGCTATTGACCCCAGGGTATTTGTACTTGCTTTTATTCAGTACACCTTTTGAAACATGACTGGTGCTTCCACCACGAGGCCAGCCTGGGCAGGATGAAAGGGCTGAACCTAGGATCTCTCTCAAGACCCGGGGAGGACCTGCAAAGCTGTCTTCTGTCTTTGTCTCCTAAGATCAGAGTTAAGCACACTAATGAATGAAATGGACTTTCTTTTCCTATTAATTCAGGTAAGAGTGTTTGCTAAATAAATAGAGGTGAACAAAAGAGGAAGAAAGAAAACAAGAGAAAAAGATAATGAAGACTGGGAAGGGAAAGAGAGAAGAAGCAATGAAGATAAAGGAGAAAGAAAAAATAGGGTAGAAGTTAAGAGGGGAAAGAGGAGAAGAGAGGAGGCAGATGAAGCAGCAGCAGGGACTGGAGGGGGAAGGAGGGGGAGGGAGGGGAGCAAGAGAAGGAAAGGGGGAGACACCTACACTAATATTTTTCCTTTATGAGGACAGAACACAAGATTTAAAAGCATTTTGGAATTTCTTAAGTCCAGTCAAAGCACCAGTTTATTGGACAATGTAATTTTTCTAGCTAAATTAATGCATATAAATGGCCACTTAATTATAGTAGTTCAGAATACCTATTTTCAAGTTCCTGCACATTTTCAAATAAAGATGGAATCTCAAAAATTCTATTTCTGATAAATCACCAACTTATTCACATAATAGCCAAATTTATCTCCTTATTTTATGCTTGTTTTTATTCATTTATTCTTATTGCCTGATTGCAATATATTTTATAGCTCAAAATGTATCAAAACTTCTACTTCTGTACAAATATTCACAAATCTCTATAATATTATTTTAGTTTATAAACTTCCACTGGATACCAGTCACTAGAGTGCAAGTTCATCCTACAATGTGAGCTCACGAGGGCCAGAACCTTAAATACCCAGACACTTGAACAATGACTGAGGTAATAAGTTACTCAATTAGTACATGTTTAATGAATAAATAAATAAATACATGCATTCATACAAGGGAAGAAAAAAATGAGGAAGAAATATGAGCTCTATGTACTTTTACCTAGAGAGTAAAACACATTTTAATATGCATTGTTTTGTTAGATATATCATCCAATGTATGATGTCACTGTTATTTTTAAGTGCTGCATATTGATTTTAGCAGCTTTAAAAGATAAACTTCAATGTCTCCAAAATGAAGGTAGAGAAAATTGGAATTACAGAAACTGAATGGCAGTAATCCAAAGGTTTTCCTAATGTGAATTGAGTTATAACATATGATTGCACGGTTTTCATCACTGTTAATTAATTTCAGGAAAAGAATAACAAGAAGGAAGGTTGATATCGAGATGTTCAATTGGTAAGTCAAAATGCTGGACCTTCTGTACAAATGAAAGAAGAGCATTTTTATATATTGCTTTTTCCCCATAACAGACTACTTATCTGAAGATGCCAGTGAATGATATTTTATTCCCCCTCCTGTCCTTGCAAACCATTAAATTTAACCCTCGTAGGCTTTCTTCTCATTAGAAAGGTGCGTTCACTAAATTTCACATTTAATCAATGACCTTCTTAATCAGTGATATTTGTAGATAGAGCATCCAGCACACATTCCACAGGCTACTGTTACAATGATCCACTTTGAATTTCTGTCGTTATCTTCACCATTCTCATGAAGTGAAAATGGTGGCAGTGTTGCTGCTGATGCATGAGTTCAAATACAAGTTCTTTGACTCCCTTCATCTACCTTGGTTTCACACACTGCTGAGCACCCCATTTGCCAGCAGCAACCACTAACTCTTAGACACCAGCAGTATGAAACCAAAAGTAAATAAAGCTATGCAAACAGATTATTTTTACTACCAATTGTTAAAACAAAAAGACAATGAGTGATTTAATGTGGATTTGGTTTTCCTTTCCCTTTTACTCATACATGACATATTCCTTTAGTAAAGAACCCCATTTCTTAGAGGTCTGGGAAGAAGTAAGCGCAGGAGAGGGCATCATTCTACATTTTATGTTACTCTATGTTCCTGGGACCCAAATAATTTCTGCTTGAGCTAGATAATTTTATAGTTTATTGTTTGCTTGTTTGTGCTACAAGAAAACAGCCATTTCAGCTGTTAATTACAGCCCTCTCTCCTAAGAACTAGTTATGTGCCCATGAGGGTTGGATGAAGGTTAGACTTATAGCTGACAGGCTACATTCATAATTACTATCCCTTTTTGAAAACTGTGGATCATTTCTTGATTAATTGCATTGTTCAGACTATTCTGTTCTTTGGGAAAATTTCCTACTCTTGTCTTTGCCAATTTCTTATGCAAACAGAGTTGTTAAATACTGTTCAATCTCTCCAATCTACCCTAAACTTAAGAAATTCCAAATGTGTAGATCTTTGGCTGTCTTGTTCTAGTTAAAGTTAACAATGAAAGCTGTTTCCATGGAACAGTGCTTCTTAAATTTCAGCATGGTTGATAGAATTCTAGAATGGCAGTGGTCAGGGTATGACATTTTTTACCTTCATATATAAGATGGCTTAATTCCTAATGTGCAGTAAGACAGGGGGTGGGAAGCTTGCAGTGCACCTGGACTCTCAGGACAATATGATGACCTTTAATAGTCCATAAAGCTCCCAGAGACATTATAAGTAAGCAGACAACTAGAAGGTTGCTTGGTCAAGAGTATCAACACAAAATTGAGAGTCAGTGAGAAGGTCAGTATGTCAACTATCCCAACAGAAAACAGTGATTCTTTACCCAGATTCTACAAGTAATATAGTTCACAAAACCCAAATTCAATGATGGAAGAGAAGGCAAAATCATCTTGAGGAAAGACATTGTAATACCATCATAAATATTTATAGAAAATATACCTCTGGTCTTTCTCTAAAAGAACCTGTGGAAATTTCTCCAGATAACTGTGCACTTGAGAAAAGGGATACTTGAATTTCATGGAGCGATGGGGCAACTGCACTAACACTGATTCTGGGTGAACCACAGAATTTTAAGTGCAAATGAAATAGATAGCAGGGGAACATATGAGTGATCAAACAATACATCCACATTTATATTCAAAGTATTTGACTAATATGAAGCCTGGGGGTTTAAGAATCACATGGGACACAAAAGACAAGGCTTTGGGCTCCTGCGAAGTGAGAGAATGAGAACTTGCCTCCATCCCCATACAAGGACAAGACCTTGAAAGGAACAGCCTAAGTAAAAGAGTGCTCAGAGGAAAAAACAAATCTGCATTTCCAGCAAAGGAGACACATGCAAACATGTCTGCTCTTCCCAGATGCTAGATGAAGGTTTTTTTTTAATATAAGAATTGTAGCCCGGACTGGCGTGGCTCGGCAGCTGAGCATCGACCTAGGATCCAGGTGGTTGGGGTTCGATTCCCGGTCAGGGCACATGCCCGGGTTGAGGGCTTGATCTCAAGCAAGGGTCGTGCAGGAGGCAGCCAATCAATAACTCATCATTGATGTTTCTCTCTCTCTCCTTCTCTATTCCTCTTTCTGAAATCAATAAAGACATATTTAAAAAAAAAAGAATTTGTAAATAGAGACCTGTACTTATAATGATGCGTGGTTTGAGATTATCGGAAAAGTACATCAAAACCAAAACAGGAAGATTAATTTAAAACGATTCCAGTGGGAGCTATTGAGAGTGCTTAGCAGAGGCAAAACCAATCTCTGTGAAGTGAAAAACCCTCAACCCAGCCTCAAAGGACCCAACTCACCAATTCACATGTAAAATGTAGAAAACTCAGAAAGTAAGGCAAGTAAGAGACCACAGAAACAGCAGAAGGGATTAAAGTCAACCTTACTCATGACCATAGATGCAAGAAAGCACTAAAGACAGATATAAATTGGACTATTCTATCAATGTAACACAATACATCAACAGATCAAATGATAAACTAATTATCTCAATAAGTTTTAAAAAAAGCCCTTATAATTTCCTCCCTGAATCACAAAATTTCTGTATGAATTTCACCTACTAAAGAGCAGTTAGTAATATCCTACAACAAACACAATCCTTAAGACTGAAATATTAGAACTGTTTCTTTAAATCAGAAACTAACAAAGTCCTTAATACTTAAATTTAAAAGGTTATTTTTAAAATTGGAAAAAAATTATTCAGTAGTAATCTACACTGACAAAAACAGCTAAAATTGTATTATTTATTCACTCTTGTAAACATAGCTGCTATTTAGTATACCTTTTAATGACCAAAAAAAAAAAATCAGCTTTTGTAATTTCTTCTCTACAGCAAATATTTCAAACACACATTGGATTTTATGTAATTGCCAAAACTAACTTTATTTTTTGTTTCACCTTCAACCTAAATAATTATCAGAAATTATGATCCTCGTATATACATCTGTGATTTACATAATCACTTCTAGTATCATTCCCCAGACATGTCTGTGCTATTTATATTAGTGCATAACTGTCTGTTTTTCCAGTGGCAGTTCAAAAGCATTTGTGTGCAGAAGAATAATACAAAATATTTATGTCTAAGTACAGGAATCATAGTCTACTATCACAGTTTTTTATAGTCTGTTTTAGCTTTTTTAGGCAATACACATTACATTATTTTAACCCTTTTTTAAAAAAATTATCTTTATTGTTGAAAATATTACAGATATCCCCCTTTTATTTCCCCATTGATCCCCTCCTCCCCACATTTGCCTCCTCCCCAGGCCTTCTCCACACTATTGTCTGTGTCCTTGGGTTATGCACATATGCATATAAATTCTTTGGTTAATCTCTTCCCACCCACTCCCCCACCCCCAACTTCCCACTGAGATTCATTAGCCTGTTCCATGCTTCTATGTCTCTGGATCTATTTTGTTCCTCAGTCTATTTTGTTTATTAGATTCCACATGTGAGTGAGATCAGGTAAAACTGAATCAGGAAGAATCAGAAAACATAAATAGGCTAATAACAACTGATGAAATCAAAGCAGTAATAAAAAAAAACAACTCCCAGCAAACAAAAGCCTTGGTCCGGATGGCTTCACGGGGGAGCTAATTTTTTAAGTTATAGGGTTAGATAATTTACTAAAAATTTTTCTTGCTTTTTGAGGTAGTGCTATGAACTTCCCTCTTTAGTACTGCTTTAGCTGTGTCCCATAGATTTTGGGTTGTTTTTTACTGGGAATGTTATAAATTAGTTGCATGAGCCTTATCTAATTTATTTCCATTTTATTATTATTATTTTTATCTTCACCTGAGGATTTTTTTTTAATTGATTTTAGAGAGAGAGGAAAGGACAGAGAGAGAAAGAAGAGAGAAAAGGAGAGAGAGACATCAATGTGAGAGAGAAACATCAATCCGTTGTCTTCTATACATGTCCCCAAGAGGGATGGAAACCGAAACCTACGTATGAGAGGATGCTCCAACCAACAGAGCTACCTGGCCAGGGTTCCATTTTATTTATATTTATTTATTGTTTATTTACTTATTTATTTATTTAAATCCTCACCAGAGGATATTTTTTCCATTGCTTTTTAGAAAAAGTGGAAGGGAGAGAGAGAGAGAGACAGAGAGACAGATGAGAGACACATGGATTGGTTGCCTCTTACTCCCGGGGATGGAGCCTGCAACGGAGGTCGGTGCCCTTGGCAGGAATCCAACATGAGAGACCCTTCAGCCCACGGTCCAGACACTCTGACCACTGAGCCAAACCTGCCAGGGCTTCATTTTATTTTTAATCACCAAGATGTAATATCCTTAACATAGCAACACATCCACATTTTAGACAGAAACTTTCTTTTCTTTCCGGTATAATATTGTATTTTTCTTTGCCATTATGAATAAAATTTGAAGCTATAATATATGGGTTTCTAGCTTCAATGAAACTATGTTTAAAGAATCAGGAACAGAAAAATCTGTAAATCTGATTCAGACATGGATTTAAACCAAACACTCATTTTTAAGTTGGCTGGTTCACACTCAGAAATATTTTCTCTTGAGCTAGTGCTTGAAATAAAACTAAACCATAAAATCAATATATCATATGATGGGGTCTGTATACTGTACCTCTTCAGTGGACTCAAATAAAAATAGTGTTAATAATTTAAATATTCAGGTAGCTTAATAAAACAGATATGTTTGCAATGATTAGTAAAATATTTACATTTTATTCTAACTAATGTTTTCTTGAGAGAAAGCAATTTCAGAATAAATATTTAAATTGAAGTTAATTGAAAATTGTCACAAAAATACTTAGATTATTTAAAGGTTTTAGGAACTGGTGATTCTTATTTGATGTGTTTAATTTAAAAAGATTTCATTGTTTAAGTTGTAGATTATGATTTAGATATTTGCTGGGTTACTAGGAAAATAAAGTTATAATTAAAACAATGTTTTCTCCTTAAGGAAATCAGGAAACAAAAAGTTTGGGTGATGAAGTAAAAAGGATAAATAAAATACTTACACACATTTGCAAAAGAAATAACATGAAATTAAATGAGCTAAAAGATAAATTTTTTTCTCTCAATTACTTATAACTCTCCATTAATTCCTCTTTATTTATGAGTGATAATAAAGAGAGCCTGGAAGTTCAGGGGACACAGGGTAAAGAAGGCGGAGCAGCTGAGATTCCAGAACATTCTAACACCAGAGGGAGGCTGGACTAGACAGGCCAGTGTTCCCTGGCAAGTCCACACGTTTTTATCCGCTCTTTCAAAAGCTGAAGGAATTGTGCCTCCACTCTTGATGAACCCACACGAGGCAGCCAGAAAACCTAGTGTATCCACTTTGGGCTAAAATTACATGCAATGTGTGTGGGAACATTCGTTACCTGTCACATAGAAGCCTTAGTGCAGCTACCGATCTTTCATTTTACCAAGAAGAAAAGCATGAACACTACTCACTACAACATTCTGAAGGCTACAGTCGGACAACAGTAAGAGTGTTCCTGGTGACAGGTGGACATGGGGTGGGGCGCAGCAGGAAGGTTAGGTGGCAGTAAAACCTTAGGCCCAGCAAGGCCAGGCTGGGTGAGCTGTGCCTGCGGCTGGGGACTGGCTGGCTGTCTCCTGGGCGCTCATCTGAGCTGTGGAAGGTTTCTCTGCAGGGAGTCCAGCCCTCCAAGCTGAGGACTTGACAGCCAGTGGGACCCACATCCCTGACCCTGAAAAGGCATTAAACCACCCCACCTGCCTGAACTTCCCCGCCCGAGGAGAGGGGGCCCGGGCTGGTTGGCGTCCCACCTGCCCACGGGAGAAACCGCCTGCTGATGACCAGAGAAAGCAAAGGTCGCGATGCCTCTTCAGCAGAATCAAAATCACCAGCCCCACTTTGCAGAAATGTGGCTGAAGGTCATCGTGGGTGCTTTCCGCAGCGCAGGTGGAAGGGCACTCCTGCCCGCCTCTGGAGTGACATGGGCTGTGCCAGCCTCCGAGATCTGAGCCGGGACACTCGGGGGGGGGCAGCTCAGAGGTGGGGACCTGGTGCCCGCTCGGCTTCCCCGGGGCATCCTGGGCTTGCCCTCGCCTACAGCGGACACCAGGAGAGGCTGCCACAGTGGCTAACTGTACTCTTGTCCACCCAGACAGTGCTGGGCTAAGGCCAGCTCTGCAGCCACGGCCCTTCCCCCTCCTCCTGGGACTCCCACTTCTGTGGTAATCGGCTTGGGCTCCCATAGCAAATAGCACGACAGGGCGGCTTAAACCACTGACACTTAATCCTCACAGTTCTGCACTGAGTCTGAGACCAAGATGCCAGCAGGGTTGGTTTCTCCTGAGGCCTCTCTCCTTGGCTCACAGAGGGCCACCAGCTCCCTGTGTCCTCACAAAGTCTTCCTTTTGTCCAAATTTATTTTATTTTTGTTTCAAAAGTGTTGCTTGACTCTTTCCATATCGCAATGCTATTGATAAAAATGATGATGGTAGTCTAATTCTCTTTACTTTTTGGATCAGTTGATATTTGTTCCTGGTATCTGTATAGATTCATTTTTGGGTCTCTGTCATTTTGCCATAATCTGTCTACCTATGTGTCTTTAATCATTGTTCCTATTCGGCTGTCAGTGGGGCTTATTAATGTAAATATCTGTGCTCTTTCCAGCTCTTGGGTAATCTTATTAAAGTGCTTCATCAAATCTAAGATACTGTTGACTCTAAGTCACACCATATTTTGTGTACTATTAAGAACGAGAAAAAATGCCAGGGGTGTTAAAATGTGAACGCAAATGTGAGATCTAGAATCAATGAAAATTGTATTACTTCTCCACTTTTTTCTCTGTGTTCCCTCTCTGGCCAGACTTTAATCTACCCCCACATCTTTGCAGTTTTCCTGTCCAATCCTATTTCTTTATGCTTCTTAGCGTAAGAATAACTTGGCATTACATTAACAACACATTGTGTTGTGCTTTTTCTGTGTTGACACTTTAAGTGCTTTACATTTTACACTCAACATTACTGCTGTACCCCATGTGGAAAGTAAATGCTAGATGCATTTAAAGCTTAATGAAATGCAAAACTTAAAAATATTAGAAAAAACATATGAAAAACTCCATTAATTCACCTTAGGTAAATTTCTTTAAAAAGTACTAAGAAGCACAAATAATAAAGAAAATGTGATGAGACATACAATTGCCCAACAAGTATTTGAAAAGATGTTCAGCATCACTAATTGTCAAGGAAACATAAATCAAAACTACAATGAGATATCACCTCACATAGGTTAAGGTGGTTATTAAAAAAATGAGAACTACAGGTGTTGGTGAGGAAATGGAGAATTTGGAAACCTTGTACACTATTGATGGGAAGGTAAAATGGTGCAACTGTTATGTAAAACAATACGGAGGTTCATCAAAACGTTGAAAATAGAACTACTTATGATTCGAGAATCCCTCTTTTGGATATACAGAAGAATTGAAATCAGGACCTCCACGAGATTTCTGCACTAGCATCTTCATTGCAGCATTATGAACAATAGCCAAGAAACAATCTAAATGCCCATGGCTGGATAAAGAAAATGTACTAAATACATACTATGGAATATTATTCAGTCTTTTAAAAAAATATTGCCATATGTGACTAGATGAAACTAGAAGACATTGTGCTGAATAAAATAAGCCAGACACAGAATGACAAATATGACTCCACTTTTAGGAGGTATCCAAAAAAGACAAACTCATAAACAGAGAGAGTGGAACGATGCTCACCTAGGGCTGGGTAGAGGGAGAAATGGGGAGTTGCTATTCATCGGGTATAAAGTTTCAGTTTTGCAAGATAAGTTTCAGAGACCCTGCTGTACACCAATGTGTCTATGATGAATGATTATTGAGCACTTAAAATTTTGTCATGTTAAGTGTTCTTACTACAACAACAATAATTGGGGTGGAGGGAAGGAGCTAGCCTTGGTTTCACCTCTGAGAAGCAGGAGAAAATACTTTAATGAGCAAGGCATTTGGGGAGATGGGTGAGGTGGGGATGTCTCGGGCAGTATTGTCACTCAGGGAAATGCCCATGGATATTAAAAAGGGCATTCTGTTTACTTCCTCAACATTACATATTTTTATCTGACAAGAAAAAAAAGAAATAAAACAAAAACTCTCAGGAAGCCGTGCCTGTAGTTTGTGAATTTTTTTTGTATTCTTGCCTAGTTATCCCTGTGATGCATTAATCTTTTTATTACTCATCTGTAGGGTTTCTTCTCACACAGAGTTACATGCTTGCCTGTCAGAGAAGGAGCAGGAGGGGGGGTAGAAGAAAGCATGAGTGAGAACGGAAAATGGGACAAAACCAATCTTCCTTAAAATTCAACAAACAGATGCATGACCGAAGGTATGAAAAATTAAATTGCAAGGGCCAGTGTGAAATGATGTATTTATAGCTGGGAAATTCAACAAAGAATTGGTATATAGAAAAGCTATTTTTTAAAAGGTAAAAATACTCACAAACAAGTAAAAAGCTAGTCAAGTTGTATGGCTAAAAATTTCATATTTGTTAACATTAATTATGCATAAAACTGATCATCTAATTTGGTATGCTACTGATAATGTTGTAATTTAACATAGTTATGAATAACTGGAAAGGAGCAAAGGGAAAGCCAAACAGACATATGTCCGGTAAAGTCTTGGTGACATAGGGAAGGCACTTGTCTGCCAGTCACACCTGGGAACAGGTCACTGGCCAGAGTAGGCGTGGCCACCAGGAGCAAGGGGAGGTGAGAGATATATTTAATCTCCTAAACAAAGGAGCTCTCTTAACCTCTCCTGCACTGGGCTCCTGGCTGTGTCGCTGCAGGGTGGGCACTCCCTGCGTTCGCCCACCAGGCTCAGGCCATGTGGACCCCACACAATGAACGGACTGATGACGGAAACTCGCCCAATGCTGTGCTGGGCTCGACTCCACCATCGGGCGGAAGCTCTGGACGCTCACTCCGCTGCCAGCTCTGCCCAGTCCCCAGCTGCACCTCTTCCGGGACTGGTTTGTGAGAAATGGGACTTTTGAAATCCAGGGGTATAATTCCACGCAAATGAAAATCACTCATTCTCCTGTGTGAGTCTTAGAAAATTATTTTCCTCAAGATATCATAAAGAGTCCAGCCGGTGTTGCTCAGCGGTTGAGCATGGACCTATGTATGATCCAGGAGATCGCAGTTCGATTCCCGGTCAGGGCACATGCCCGGGTTGCGGGCTCGATCCCCAGCAGGGGGCGCACAGGAGGCAGCCCATCAATGTCTCTCTCATCTCTGATGTTTCTCCCCCTCTCCCTCTTCCTTTCTCTCTCTGAAATCAATAAAGACATATTTTTTTTTTAAAAAAAGCTATATTAAGGACCTGACCCCCAGCACCCAGTGGAGAAGGGGATACCCCACTTCCACCGATAACACTGCAACATGAAAGTGAAAGTAACACTAAATTAATTTCACACCATAAAGGTGGCAGACACACTAAAGAACAGTACCCAGCATTGGACAGAATGTGGAAAAATGGAATCTCTCTTTCATTGCTGGTGGTAAGGTTAACTGGTAAAAGCAATTTGGAAATATGTTTGTTCAAAATATTCATAAAATTGTAAAATGAACCAATTTTAGCTGTCCATTCTACCTCTAGTGAAAGAAAACCTACATTTGTACCAGGAGTATAAATATGATTATATCCATTCTGATATTCT
This sequence comes from Miniopterus natalensis, assembly GCF_054644295.1. Lineage (NCBI taxonomy): Eukaryota > Metazoa > Chordata > Mammalia > Chiroptera > Miniopteridae > Miniopterus > Miniopterus natalensis. Next base: position 48,990,295 of record NC_142084.1, read on the forward strand.
ATGTGTTATCCAATAACTATTATTTTTCTGTTTTCTTTTTACTTTTGAGACTTGACAATATTTGCTGTTGATATCTCCTGTTGTTCTGTTTTCCTACATGATTGCCCATCAAACACTGCTATTTAAGATTATTTCATTTTCCCCACATTAATAAATCAATGCCAAGCAAACTGTAATGAGCCTTTATAAAATATGTTTATGTATCACCAAATACAAAACAACCTCTGCATTCATAACACTATTACATTCATTCTCAAATTAAAATCAGAGACGACTTGTACTATCTCCTCCTCATTGGTTTTAACAAAGACATACTACAGATTTCAAAATTCATTAGCAAAGCTTTACTAAGCAAATTTGATATGGTTCACTTACACTTACTCAAAGTCTGTTGCAAGGCTCCCACTTGTTATAAATAATGGTAGCAAACTTCACAGTTATCATTGGCCCCTGCTAGATACCAGTTAGAGAAATTGCAGTCTTTGACAGCCTGTAAATAAAAGAGTGAAAAAAATTCACAGCAAACTCATCTGGAAACAAATATGTTTTCTTTTCAAACCTATTTTCTCAGCTCAAGAGAAAATAAGTTTGTATCTCATATTATCCTACAGAGTAGCCTGAAACTTGTCTCTAAGTCCATTTGCACTTTTAGATTTCAACAAACTGTGCAATAAATCCATGTTCATTTACATAGGAATGAATATTTTTACTTATGGTTTTCCCTGAAATCTCTTCAAACTATTTCTGAAAGTGAGAATTATAACTGTGTGTAACAATTCTCTAATTTCTTAAGTTGTCATATTCTGATCTTATTTATACCTCGAAAGAGGTAAAATTTATTGAATATTTATCTTATCTGGTTGAACCAATATATATATTTTTAATATCGAGGAGCATTTTATCTAACACTGAACTCTTCATTTATGACATTTGGCAAGTTGTTTCTATAAAATGATCTGGACATCAGATGTAAGATCCTAGATTATCTCTTTAATTATTTTGTACAATCATTGCTTCACTAAGTTTTTTCTGCTTATTCTCTGTCCAATTTTGGCAATTTATAATTTCTTAGAAAACTTCTCATTCCACATATAATGCTTTTATAAATATATTGGCATAAATTAAACAGAATTGTATGTTATAAATTTTATAATTCCTGACTGGTTATAATCGTATCATTGATCTAGTTTGTAATATCTTCTCTTTTTTTATTATGGCATTTTGTTTTTTATGAATTTCAAAAAAAATGCTTTTTAATATTGAATACCTTACATATTTTAACATGTTTCTTAGGACTTTAGAATAAATATTTAACAGTCTTTAGAAAGTGAAGAAAATATTCCACTTTACCAACAAATAAGAAAGATCCAATGGAAATCAGTTTAATTTCAATATGCATGATTCCTACCATTTGTTAAATGTCCTGTTCCAAGCACAGTAATGGCTGTTTTCACTCATTTGGTGCATTACCTCACTTGCTATCTCCCTTCAGAAGTCTTCACATGTCTCTTTGGGCACTGGCTGAAGAGGTAATGTATGCTACTTTGGTGTGTATTCTGGCTTTTATTTTTTTTAATGGAACATAAGATTGGGGGGTGGCGTTTACTGTGTGAGGTACTTTGCAATCTAGTCACTGAGGTGGAGGTACTCCCGATTTCTTCTGCATGTAACAGGCCACATGAGACATCACTCTTTCTTCCACCGCAACCCACAAAGGCACTTCCCCTCTGTGTGGGGCACACACCTATCGGCTGCCGGGACTGAGGCAGGCGGGGATGGAGTGGGTGCAGGGCTCAGTTCGCCAGGAACACTGCATATGCTTTCGTATTCCTGATCTTGAGAACTCTTCTCTTTCCTGTATCCAAACTTGCTTATGAGAAGGCCTATTGATGCCTCTGGCACACACTGTTAGTTATCAACCTAACATCCATTCAGGCTCTCTTCATTACTAATGAAGCTATAAAAACCTCAATTTAGTTTGCAGAGCCAATGTGTAAATCTAAGCAAAGAAAATGAAAGCTATATTTCACAGGCTCTCTTTTGAGAGAGTTGCTATAGGACAAACTTTTGGCCAAAGCTCTGTACAAAAATGGAAGTACCTGATTAAAATAGGATCAGCTGGCAAAGGCTTCTCCCTTTTTTTATTTACTTTTCTTTTTTATTTGCCTATGACATACTCCTGATTCCTGGATGCAGAGGTATAATTCTGAGCTTGTGAGGTAAAAGCTCAACACTAATAATAGCTGAACCAAAAAATTTAAGAAACCTACCACATTAATGAAAGCATGGAAAAAACATAAAATCCTCATTTGTTTCAGCCATTATTGGTTCAAGTAATAAACAAACTGAATTACAAATTTTATAGTTCCATACATGATTTTTCTTTTCTGAAATAGTTTCACTAAGGTTTAATTGACACAAATTAAACTGAACATGGTTAAATGTGCAATTTGGTATTTAAATAATTAAACCTTCACTAATTGAGATAATGAATGTATCCATCACACCCCAAAGTTTCTAACATTTCCACCTACCCCTTTACAATTCCCATCTCAAAATGACCATTGATCTTTATGTCACTATATTTTAGTGTAGAGTATTACATAAATGCTCTCCAAAGTCATTGTACAGTGTTACATTTTCATGTGCAATATCAGAGGTTGAATCACTTCACATCCTAGCTATTACTTGGCATGGTGAGCTTTTTAAACTTCAGTCATTCTATTTGGGATGTAGTGGTCTATCACTATTGTTTTAATTTCTGTTTTCCCAATAAATAATTATATTGAGCATCTTTTTGTGTCCTTATTTGCCATCTTTTTGGCTGAAGTGTCAGTTTTTGACACTTTCTTTGCCAATATTTTAATTGAATTGTTTGTTTTCTCGTTACTAAATGTTGAAAGATCTTTAGATATTCTGGATAAAAATTCTTTATCAGGTATAAAATTTGAAAATATTTTCTTCCAATCTGGCCTACTGAAGGCAGGACAAGGTAAACAGATATCACCCGGGGGATGGTGGAGGGTGATGAGGAATTTTGTCAGATTTTGAGGATGGGGGATTCTGGCTAAACCAACTTAACAGACTTCTTGCCAAAAAAAAAGGCGGCGGGGAGGGGGGGGGAGGACAATGGAAGTCCAAAAGTCTTGGCCCAGTTGGGAAAAAGATTAAGAGGAGCCTGACTAAAGTTTGGTTAGGGAAAGACTCTTTTTTACTAGATATATCATGCCCAGTTTTCAACAAAAAATTATAAAACACAAAGGAATACATGATCTGAGGAGACAAAGAAAATATCAGAACCAGACTCAGATATGGCAGAGATTTGGAATTATCTGACTGGAAATTTAAAATAACTAAGAGTGATTTGATAAATGCTCTAATGGAACATGTATAAAACACAACAATGAGAAAACAACTAAATTTGAAGCAGGCAAATGACTGATACATTCACCAAAGAATATATACAGATGGCAAGTAAGCATATGAAAAATATGTTCAACATCATTTGTCATTTGGGAAAGGGGCTGAGAAGTAAGTAGCTGTGCAGTGGAGACACCTGACAAACACGGTCTCAGCTATCAGCTCGGTGACCAACAGTGATGCCATGTTGATCGTATGCACCATGATATAATGTGAGGAAAATGACATTTCAACTCTTTTACTCCCTCCTCTAACTCCATAACGGCAGGGAAATCATGACAAAAATATTTTTAAAATTCCAATTCAGAAGCATTCTGAAAAATACCTAACCAGTACTCTCAGCATTGCTAAGGTTATCAAAAGAAGGGAAATTCTGAGCCAAGAGAAGCCTAAGGAGACATGATAACTAAGCATGTGCTATCCTGGGTGGATTTCTGAACAGCAAAAGGACATTAAGTAAGAACTAAGAAAATATGAACAATGTATGGATTTGAGTTAATAATGCACCTGTGTATCAGGGTTGTTGCATTAATTTTAACGAATGAACCACACTAGTATAAGAAGTTATAATTATGGGAAGCTGGGTGTGGCATAGTTGGTAAATCTTAGTACTATCTTTTAGTACAACTTTTTGCAAGTCCAAGAATGTTCTAAAATTAAAAGTTGGTTCCACATATAGGTATAGAAGCACTTGAAGGTGTCTCTGAATTTAGTGTAGGTGACTGGATTTGTAACATTACTAATTTAGGTTAAACACACAGGGAAGGCAGGTCTAGGGTGGGGGAGAGAGAGAACAAACAGTGTGCATGTGAAACCATCAGTAGTACAAAGTACTGTATAAAACTAATCAAGTGTTTCTGAAGGTGAACTAAAATCATTAACAATTATCAGGCAAATAAAAATAAATTTCCATAATACTCTCAATGGAATACAGTTTTCTATATTTTAGTTTTTTAAACTTACATTATGATTAGTGAATAAACATATGAATACATAAATTTAAAAAGGTTAACTCGTACACAGGATAGTTTTAATTAATTCACCTTTCTTTCTAATCCTCAGAATAATCACATAAAAGGGGGATTACATTTCTAATTTCAATGCAAAATAAAATAAGATAGAGATTAGGCACTTCCCCCAGTTGACACAGTTAATAAAAAAACAGAGGTCGATTTCAAGCCCAAATATGAATAATTCTGGATCTCATGGCTGTTATCAGGAGTTTATGCTACCAAATGTCTTACAATAATTTTTTTAAAATCACTAAGCAAAACCCCCCACCAGCATTTAACCCTCTATTCACCTTGATCACCAGACACAGTACCTTCAAAATTGCGTAATGCTCTGAAGGTGGCACGGGCCTTGCTGTCCAGGATGCCCCTCACCCTGCCAGTCCAGGAGGGGAGAGCGCCCCGAATCCCGCGCCAGGCAGCCCCGCTCTGCACAGTCGCTGCAGTGAAGGCCAGCTGTCCTGCTGGAAGCAGCTGCCTGTGGCGACACCGAAGCCAAGACCACGGAGCGCACAGACCTTGCTCTGCTGTCATAATGAGTAACAACTGTATTAACATTTGGATGATGGGTGTTTCGGTCATAACGAGGCTGATTGTGATCGAGATGTTTATGCCTTCTTTATATATTCATAATTTGCTGTTAAAAAATATCGTTCTTCTCATCTCATCATAACCACTAACACACGTGGCATTTTACACTGTAAAGTATGAAGAAACTTTGATGATGCATCTCGTTTGAGAATTTGGACCCGCAGCAAAGCTCTGCAAAGATTTGTATGGGTGAGCTGCGTTCCGGTTTCCAGACGAGGGACAGCGTGTGAGTCATGCGGTGCACAACGCAGGCCTTCAGACTGCCACCGTACTTGAGCTGTCAGACGAGGCAATGCTAAGAAGAGCTTCCCTTTCAAGCTAAAACTACCACAAATATATTTCTTGAATTAAGTTAAATGATAGGTAAATTTAAAAGGAAACAAAAACAAAGCAGCTATTTGAATGGACAGGTCCATAATGGAAACTTTCCAAAATTTTTTTTTTCCTGTAACTGCAACTGTACTCTGTCAGGTTAAAATTAATGTTCATAGAATTACCTTATTCAAGCCCATATTAAACATGGCCAGTTAAACAGGCAAATATCCAAACAGCAATTTCTACTAACACTTAAGCTCACAGAAAATTCACAGAAGAAAATGACTCAACTATGGACAATGATCCCAGTATAAAATATATATATTTACAGGGGTCACAATAGCAGGTTCACTGTCACTGTGACATTCTTTGGAGTAAATAAAGCTATTATAATAATCATAACCTGCATCTTTTTCCATACGAACAGCTGTGAACTACTTTTGTCCATCCCTATGTATATGCTTAAATATGAACGACAGGTTGCCTAAAGACCAATGTGAGCCCACACCAGTAATCTTGAGAGCAAATATTAAATTTAAAAAATGTAGAATTATATGTGGGGTGGAAGGGATCAGTGGGGTTAAAAGGCGGACATCTGTGATGGTCTCAACAATGAAGATAAAGAAACATTTAAAAAAATTAGATATATGTTGAAAAATAACTGGCAGAGTTGTGTTTCATTTGGCATTTGTAAATTTAGAGCATAAGAAATGGATTCGTATATTCTAGAATTTTTCTCTTATACAGGAAAAAGATTGAAACATTATTCTCACAAAATGAAGCTAGGTTATGTTTCACAGCAAAAGACATTGGGCCATACAAGCTTATATTTATTTAATATTAAAATAGTAAATAATACTATTATTATTGTTAAAATACTTTCAATTCAGGCTGCAATTCACTAAAGCCCTCAAATCACTCCTTCACTAATGAATATCTAGAATTAGCTTAACTGGTTTTGAAAAGTGTGTCATTGTTATTGTGGGTTTTGGGTGTGCTACTTCAATGTTATGTTTTGAAATATAAAACACAACCAGATAAATACCCCCCCCCATAAATATGCAGTTCAGTGAATGATCACAAAGAAAATACCTGTGTAAGCAGCACCCAGATAAAGAAATAAAAGACTACCATCAACTAGAAGACTCTCACTTAGTCACTCCCTAATAAAATATCCCTTGCCAAATATTAACACTACTTTGCTCTCTCAAAGTATTGATTTTTTTCCTGATTTCATATAAATCAAATCATGCATTAATGATTATATATAAATTTAATTACACATGTATACCCTTTAGGTCTATCTTCTTTGACTCATCACTATAATTGTGACCTGTCCATACTGATGCACGTAGCTATATAGTGCATTCATTTTTGTGGCTGTATAATATTCAATGGCAAAACATATTGCATTTATTTAACAATTTCTCATTTGTTAGGAAAAATGTGGTTTGTTTCTAGTTTTATTTATTATAAGTAATAATGCTTTGAACATTTTTGTTTATTCTTGTGTGTATATGAATATATATATTTTGATATAACCTTGGAATTGGAATTGCTAAACTAAGGGTGCATGTTGCTTCAACTCTACTAGATACTGCCAACCTGGATTTAAAGACACTGTACAATGTTATATTCCCAGTATCAGTCAAGTTTACTTATTTCACATCTTCTCCATCACTTGCTCTTTTGAGAATGTTTAAGATTCACTCTTCTGATGTGCATGGAGCAGTACTTCATTATACCTTTAAATTTCCTGATTACAAAGAAAGTTGGACAACTTTTTATACTTTTCTTGAAATTAGATATTATCTTTAGTGACATTCTTATTTATAAATTTTGCTCAATTTTCTCATGATTGTATTGCTTTTTAAAGATTAGTAGAGATTCTATCAATAATCCGGATACTGCTTAGTTTGTTTTTTCTGTTCTATAATACCTGTTGTAAATACATACTGTAGTTTGTTGTAACTTATAGTTGATTATTTACTTTCTTAACTATTTTTCTTGACAAACCTAAATTCCTAATTTAAATATAGTTCTGCTTTTGGGTCTTTTCTCTATAAATATTGTTTTCTGTAATTTTTTTTTGCCAGTAGAAGAACATTTCTTATCTCAAGATCATATGTTATCTTCTATAAACCTGTGATTTTTGTCTTTTACACATAGATCTATATTAATCTAGAATTTATTTATAGGTATAATATAAGGTAGTGGTCAAGTTTGATTTTAAAAATATCGTTTAATTCCATGCAACTAGTATGGAAACATTTATTTTAAAAGACTATTACCCTGATACCAATACCACCTTTATCACAAATCAGTTTTCCATATGTGAGTAGGACAGTTTCTACATTTTGTTTTATTAGTCGCTTTCTTTGTAAGGCAGGACACTACCTTACAGTGAGAAAGCACTGTTTAATAAATCTAGCTTTTATAGGTATTAATAAACAGTAGTATAAATCCTCCCCATTATTTTTATCTGCAAAAATGTTTTAGTTATACTTGACCCTTTGTCCACTTATGTTTTAGATTCAGCTTGTAAAACACAATCAAGAATAAATAAATAAAAACTATTAGGATTTTGACTGATTGCATTGCACCTGTAGGTCAGTTATAGAAGTATTGATATCTTTCCAACACTGAATTTCCAATATATAAGCGAGGCATCTCCCCCTATTTATTTGGCTAGAAAAAGTAATTTGAAATATTTTGTAGTTTTCAATATACAGAGATTTCTCAAAGATATTTTGTTGGATTTATCCCTAAGTATATTTTTTAAATGTTATTCTTTAAAATATCATTTAATAAGTGAGTGTATAAAAAACATAATTGATGCAGAAACCTGACAAACTCAATTCCTGATTATTCTAAATTATTGATATTCTAAATTTTATATTTACATAGTTATGATATCTGATAATGTAGTTCTTTTCTCCCTTTCTAATCTTGACATAATTTCTTTTTCTTTCTTTAAGGGAATGTCTGTTAAACTCAATACAATGTTTGATAGCTGAGCATCTTTGTTTTATTCATGATCTCTGAGAGAAGGCTTTCAAAAATTCACTATCAAGTATGATGTTTGCTGAAGGATTTTTTTTAATAGAAACCCTTTATTAAGATTAAGGAAGATTAAGGAAGTTCCCATCTCTTTATTTAATGGCTTTCTGCATATATTGAAAAGTTTATGACTTTTGTTTGTTTTGTTAATGGGGTAGATTATATAAATACATTTTCATATATTATAATAACTGAACAGTCCATGGATGAACATAATTTATGATATAATATAAATATATCTCTTCTATTTAAAATGAATTGCTTTTTTCATATTCTGTTTAGGGTTATTGCATCTACATTCATGAAGAATTTGGCCTCAAGTTATCCTTTCCTGTAATATCCTTGTCAGGGTTTGGTAGCAAAAAATATGAGGATTGCTAAAACACACTGGGAGGAATCACTCTTTTCTATTCTTTGCAATAATTGTTATAAGATGGGCATTAGTTTTCCCTTAAAAGTTCAGTAGAACTGACCAGTTAACAAACTGAACCCAGAAAGAAGATAATTAAGATTTAATTAAGATTTATTTTATTTAAAAGTTACAGGGCTATGTTTTTTGTATGTCTGTTTTTGATAGCTGTGTATACTAGGAATAATCAATTTCATTTATATTTTCAAACAATGTTTTACATAGTATCTTCATCTTATCTTTCATGCTTTTAGGATATATTGTGATACTTCCTTTCTTATTACTGATACTAATTATTTATGTCTTCTCTTCTTTTTCTTGCTCAGTCTTCCCAGTTCTTCACTAAATTTTATTTTAAACAAGATTATTTAATTTTTTTATATATTGCTTCTATACATTTTAATTAACTTCAGTTTATATATATATTCTTATTTCTACTCTCTATTCATTAACTTGACATTCTTTTTTATCTTATTGAGAATGATGCTTATAACATGCATTCAGTAAACTGCTTAAATGTCCTTAAACTTATATATACAGCTTGATGACTTTTAAAAAATATATATATTTATATAAGCATAACTCAGATAAAAATACAGATTTTCTAGGTGTGTCAAAGTTTCCTTGTACCACTTTCTAAGCAATAGAATCCTATTATTATTTATTAATAATCTGATTTCTATCTCTGCCCCCTATGCTGGAACTTTAAATGAATGGAATTCATCTTTTTTTCTTTTTAATCTTCACCCAAGGTTATTTTTTCCATCGCTTTTTTAGAGAAAGTGTAAGAGAGAGAGACATCGATGTGAGAGAAACCCATCCATTGGTTGCCATCCGCACACACCCTGACCAAGGCCAGAGATCGAAGTACGTGTCCTTGGCTGGAATCGAACCCAGGACCCTTCAGTCTGCGGGCTGATGCTCTGAACCAAACCGGCCGGGGCTGGAATTCATTCTTTTGACTCTACTGCAATATAATATCTATAATATCCATCCACGTCGATGTGTATTAGTATTTTTTGTTTTATTTTTTTATAATATTCTATTATATGAACGTAAGTCATTAGTCTATTTCCCCGTTGACACACATTTTGTTATTGTGAATTAAGTTGTGATCTTTCCTGTATATGTCTCTTTGGTGCACAAAGTCACTTGCTTCTCTTGTTATGTGTTACGTGGGAGTAGAATTTTCTTTGTCATAGGTGGAATATACATTTATATTTAGTAGATATTAGCAAATAGTCTTGCACAGCTGTTGTACAAATTCGCATTCCACTCTACAATAATGATTGTTACGTTACCAATATTCTAAATATTAGCCATTCTGGAGAGTTTATAAGTGTGTGTATAATTTAGTACGTAATTACCTGTTACTTCAGTTTCATTTTCCTGATGAGTAATGATGCCGTACATCTTTTTGTGTGCTGGTTAGCTCTGCGGATACCCTCCTCTGTGACAAGCACATTCTTTACTTAATTTTTAAACCAATTGCTTGCATTTGTCTCGTTCACAAGTAGGAACTTTTATTTTCTGTTGTTTTTGTTTTTATTTTTGACCTCTGCGTATGAGTCATTTCTCTGATATATGTTCTGAAAATCTTCCATCTGTTTTTCCCTTTTTATTTTCTATTGTCTCTATCAGAGTGAATATATTTTTAATATGAATGAAGCTAATTCATCAACTCTGAATGGTTAATCCTTTTTGTGCCTTTGAAAAATATATGACTATCCCAAAGTCATGAATTTGTTTATTTTTCCTGTAAAGCTTTATGCATTGTATTTATTCATTTTATAGTTCATCACAAATTAATTTTGGTATTAATATAAGGTGGAGGTAAAGATTTATTCACTTTCTCTATAGAGTTACTCATCACAATTACAAAACAAACTATCCTTTCCCTTCTGAAATCTACTTCTGGATCCATTCCTGTACTTTGCATCCTATTAAACTGTTCTATTTGTTTGTTCTTGAACTAATAACATACTGTTGTGAGAACTGGGACTTCATAGTAAATCTTGAATTATAGTTATATAACACTCCATCTTTGTTTTCTTCAAGATTGCCTTGGGTACCCCAGATCCTTTGTGTTTTCATATTATTTTAAAACAAACATCACTTTTTGCTAAAAGATATTGAATATTTATTGGTATGTATTTCTTTGAATCTATATACCAATTTCTGAACTTGACATCTTTAAAAATATGGTCATCGAAATCACTGAACAAAGTTTAATTTCCATTTATTTAGGTCTTCCTTCATTTATCTTATGACTGTTTTGTGTTTTCAGTTAGAGTTAGTGTACATACTTGAATAATTTTATACCTAGGTATTTTATAGTTTTTGATACTCTGGTGTCTTAATATTTTTATTTTCATTTATTTTAGATATTTGAAATAATTAAGTATATGTTTATCAAATGATAAACTTTTCATCTACACATATTTTTGTTCCCTCAGACAAACCTTTTCCCTATCAGATAATGGGTTATAAGTTAAATAAAAATAGGCTATTTGATATTTATTTAATGATATCTGAAATCATTATATATGCTATGCATTTTCGATTTGGGTATAAAATGTGCATGGATATATTGTCACCATGTATCCCAGCTCATGTTCTTTAACCACCCTAACTCTCCTCAGCTTCCAGACCTATGCAATACTGCCCACAAAGTATTTAGAATCTCCCAAGAATATATTTCAATGAAAATTATATTTTAAACATTGATGAGAATAAAATTATATATAAAATTCCTTTAAGATTTTTAAGGTCTCTCTCTCTCTCCTCCTTTTCCTCCCTTCCTTCCTAACTTCCTCCCTTGTTTTCTTCTTTCTCTCTTTATTTCAAAATATATTCACGTATTTATTTAGAGAAGAGGTTTGAGGCTGGTCGGTCATATGAGCACTTCTTCAAAACGCTGTACAGAGTATAACTTCGTGTCCAATTTATGAAAACAATAAGAGGCTCCTATTTCATTGTAAATCAGTTTTCTTTTCTTAACCTAAAATCAGGCAGACTGCCATTCTTGCATGTTTTTTACATTCGTGAGGTTAAGTGTGAACTAAAGCCTTAGGTGGGAGCTACCTCCTGGATGCAGCAGTGGACATTTTGGTAGTTGCAAGATTATCCCCTTGCTAAGCTGCTAAATGTTCAAAGGCAGAAGTTAGCACCTTCCTTTTTAGAACACAGCCATTATTTGGTGATGCTACTGTCAGCATCAAAATATATCCATCAAAACGGAATAATCGCACTTGCCACGATCCAAATTGGGGACCTTATTTGAAATAAGTTGTAAAATAGCCAGAGGGGAGGGGTTTCCCCGTCAAGAAGGTGATGCACTTTAAATCACATTTCATTCTTAAGACGAAAGTCAGAATGCCACTCTGAGCAACGCTGAAACCTTTTCTGTTATTTTGATGGAGAGCCCTATGCACCTTATAAATCAGATACGAACTTAGCGCACTAAGGCCGGCCATATACTCTCTTCATGTATCCGGCCTGCTCTACAGGAAGAACAAAAGGCCGTCTATCTTCAAAATATACAGCACAGTCAGGTGAATTGCTAGTGCCTCATTCCCTTGCTCGGATTTTTCATCTCAATGCCAGGGCAGAAAAGTCCATTAAAAAAACTTTAGTCAGAGTCTCTTGTTCCTATTCTTTGTCAGTTTTTATAACTTTATTCAAAACACAATGCTGTGCTCCTTCCTGACTCTACAACGGCATTCATTACCTCTTCTTCCCAGCCCCCCGGGGAGGGAGCAGAAGCGTGTGGCTAAGGCAGAACAGAGAGCTCTCACGTATCTGAGACAGGAGAGCAGAGGACATAACTAGAGTGAGCCTAAGTCTCAGTTTGCTGGAGATAATTCTGGTTTATGCCTGTTGCTCCAGTGTCCCAGCTGGTTTCTCTTGGTCCCACCACCTTTCAGTCTGAAAAGCGCTGTGGACTGGATATGGGATTTGCCTCCCTCACCATAACCTGAAATCTGAACTCTTACCAAGGGGGTAGGTAGCATACAGTCTATGACAATTTCTGAGCATAATATAAAATTTATTAGTTTAATAAAAAAGGAACAAACAGCCTGGCCGGGCGTGGCTCAGCGGTTGAACATCAACCTAGGATCCAGGCGATCGGGGTTTGATTCCCGGTCAGGGCACATGCCCGGGTTGCGGTCTCGGTCCCCAGTCAGGGGCGTGCAGGAGGCAGCTGATCAATGACTCTCTCATCATTGATGTTTCTCTCTCTCTCTCTCTCTCCCTCCTTTCCTCTCTCTGAAATCAATAAAGATATGTTTAAAAAAATTTTTTTTTAAAAAAGGACAAACAGATTCATATAAAACGTAAATAATGGATATCATCTGAATCTCACAATAGGTAAGATCTGGAAACAGCCCAAGTTCCCATCAGTAGATGAGTGAATAAAAAAGCTGTGGGACATTTACACCATGGAGTACTATGCAGCTGTAAAGGAGAAGGATCTCGTATCCTTTGGGACAGCATGGAGGAAACTGGAGAATATTATACTAAGTGAAATAAGCCAGTCTGAGGAAGACAAATATCATACCATCTTACTTATAAGTGTAATCTAAGGAACAAAATAAATTGACAAACAAAATATGTCCAGAGGCATGGGTGCATGGAACAGGCTGATAGATCTCAGAGGGGAGGAGAGTGGGGAGATAGGAAGAGATTAACCAAAGAACTTATGTACATATATGCATAGTCCATGGGCACAGACAATAGGGTGGGGAAGGCCTGGGATTGGGCAGGGGCTGGGAGGAGGGGCACAAAGGGCGGGTAATGGGGGAAACCTGTAATACTGTCAACAATAAAAATATATATATATTAAAAAAATAAAAAAAGAATTTTCTGTTTCAGTTGTAAGGAAAATGAGACAGGAAGACAGTTATTTTTTAATGTTGTATATGCTTCATTATATAGAGAAAAAGCCTTGTAAGTTTCAGGGGGATTTTTCTTATTAATTTTTTTGTTATTTAAATTTTTATATCATTAGGCATGCTGAAAAAAGATTAAATCATAAAAAATTTAGATAACAAGTTAATTTGAATTTTAGTTTTGTAATATTAATATTCATAGTCACAGAAAAAGGCCATCATTTGCTTAATGAAGACACATATTTCATATTTAAAAGTTGGTTATTATTTTCAAATGTATATATTATAACCCATGGTATTAATTATATATATGGTATAGTGCCAAATAAAAATTGATAGCCAGCTATCTTTATATCAAAATATGCATTTTTAAATATCACAAAATTAAAAAGTATAATTGGAAAAAATAAATTGTTTTCATATGTGTTTAATAAAATGTGCTATTGAGATCTTTAAGAAATCTAAGTTCATACAAGATAAAAACATCTGTATTAACAAAACTGTACCATCAATATTCAATGATACTTAATTTAGTATATTATTTAGGCATTTTAAAAATATCTTTGAACCCTTTTAAGTCTTTTGTTGAATAATATTTTTTTTGTCAGTTGCAAAGTTTTTGTTTTGACTACTTTGATTACCCATTGCCCAAATCTGAGAAACTGGGGAAGCCTGAAGGCATGAGAGTATGAAGGGCCTATTTACTACATGATAGAGAATTGTCGGAGTTGCCAAGTGGGGAGATGAACTTGGCTAACTCTTGCCCTTAAATCAAATCATGCTGCAGTCAATAGAAATTGCTCATGACTTAGGTCAACATTAAGTGCTGTGTATACTGATTCATTGCAGTAGCTCAAACTTTAGTCCTTGAAAGTACAAGGGAGCGTCTTCATGTGCTTCATACACACAGGAAGTTAAAGTAACCACAGCTGCTGGGACGGAAGAGTCAGGGCCAGGAAAACACTTCCTCCCCGAATACATACGACGTTCTAATTCCCCAAGAATATTTTCCCCAGGGGAAACAATGTTCTGCTCATTTTCCTACCTGTATCTGTAAATACAGATCACGTGTGTGTGTGTGTGTGTGTGTCCAGCTTTTACTTATTACACATGCTATACTTTTCACAAGCCTCCTTGAAGTTATCTCTTTCTATCCATTCCCTGCTTCCTGCCACATTTCTCCTCACATCTTGGCAGTGGCACCCTGCATTTTCGGTTTTCAGTTCAGAGAAGGACTTCGTCTTCACTCTTGTCGCCCTCCTGTTCCCTCCCTTCCATATTCTTCTCTCATTTGCTACTCGGTGGTTTGGGTGGAGCGCACGCGGGAGAGGAGGCATTTTCTTCCTGAGCAAGGCTGTTTTAGGCAGCCACTGGGTCCCAGTCTCAGGGAGGGGAGTCCCTGAAGTGTTCCTGCCCCTCCCAGGTGGTATTTCAGGCGCATTACTGCCTCTCTCCTAGAAGTACAAAGCTTTTTATATTTTAGTTCCCCAGCCCAGCTGCAGTAGTTTTGTTTTTTTCCCCAGTGCCCTAAGGACCACAGTGTTTGTTACCTATCCCTCAACAACAATAAGGCTTTTGTTCCATAGGAAAGATAACAAAGAAAGGTTCAGGCTGACTCTCCTGTAACTTTTTAATTAGCTGCTCCCAGGTCTAAAACACAAAGAACACTTCAAAAAAAAAAAAATTAAAAAAAAAAAAAGAGCAGTTGAATTTAAAGTTGTAGGAATTAACATTAGCTTTGCATTTCAAATCAGAAACATTCTTCAAATTTGAAATGCAGGCATCTCTTAGCTACCCATCACAAACAGTGATCAAATAAAGAATAGGAATGGTATTAGTGCTGCATGAAGAATCCAAAAATATTACTTAATTGAAGTACAATGGGTTTATATTCACAAACTACTCTATTAAGTAATTTTGTTTTGAGGAATTAGGAAATATGAATCATAGGCTACATTAGACTATATGTTTTAATGATTTAATTACATGAAAAATTAAAACTGTGATAACCATGCTATGGTTTCTGTCTTATATTGAAAACATAACAGTATATAAAATTTGGGTCACATTTTTCCAACACAATATGCTCAGTAGTGCATCAGTTATCTGTTGCTATGTAACACAACACTGCAAAACACATCACTGATTTAAAACAATAAACGTTTATTTAGCTCAGGAGTCCTTGCTCAGGACAAACCTAGCAGGTCTGGGGTGGCCTTGGTTATGTACTTACTACCATCAGCAGGGGGCTTATCTGGAAGGTCTGGTGAGGTTTGGGTGTACTGAGTTTATATGAACTCTTTCACCTGTCTTGGGCTTTGGCTTGCTGAACTGCTGACTGACTCTGCTCCACTTGGCCTCCCATCTCCCTCTAGCCTAGACTGGTCCTATTTATATGGAGGCTGCAGGAATCCAAGAGAGTTAACAGACACATGCAAGGCCTCTTGAGTATGAAGCAAGGAAGTAATATAACATCACTTTGCCTCTCTTGACCACAGCAAGTCACCATATCAGCTCAAATTCAAGGAGTAAAGAGTCTCTGCCTTTTAAAAAAAAGTCCTACAGAGTCACTCTGCAAAGAACATGAACATAAATAAACAGAAATAATGTGGCCACTCTCTAATCTATCATAGGTGGCCTTACATATTTATAAAGAAACTATTAGCACCCTTCCTTGGCAATCTGCTGCCCTGAGGTTTTCCTTAAAGAATCAAAGGATATTGTCTATTTTGTTATAACATTAGGAACAATTATTACATAAAGTTTCCAGTTGCTTGCATAAACTGTTCCTCTTCTCCTGCGATCTCTGTGGCATACTTATCAACTTGTACCCATGGGCTTTATCTCCTCTTGATGTTACCAACCTGTAATAAAGGGTGCTCATTTCTACCCTAATGCAGCATTAATTGAATTTCAGTACTAGGCAACTTCAAACACAGTCATCTAAGTCGGCTCCTATTTTGACAGAAATCTATTAGCGCTAGGAAACATCAAGCAGTCAATAGCTACAGTTTAAGTTTGGTTGTTTTCATTTTTTCTCTCCTTACCTTTTAATAAATGGAAACACATATCAAACCTTACAGTTCTGAGTTAGAATGTCTTCGCTAGTAAATGACTTATTGCTACTGAAGTGATTAACCTTTCATTAAAACTTGATATAAAATTTTTTCCTGCATATATCTATGTTTATTACTCAAGCCCCAAAGGAAAATACATCAAACGTAGGACATCTTGGGTTTTAAAAACACTTTTGCAACTCAGAGACTCATAAAATCTGGGATTTCTATCTTCCCCTCCACTCTGCCTATTCCATGATAAAAGGGAATAGATTCTATAAATGTATAAACACTTTTTTGAAATATATACTATTATCTACCTTCAGGATTCATACGTGAAAGTAACTAATGCAGTGTTCTATAACTCCCATCTAAATAGAGAGGTGTAGATAAATCTTCTATTTCGGTAGAATATTCTATGTGTAAATCAGTGTAGTGCATAACTTCATCTCTTCACAATAACTCTGGAACATAACTGACACATTGCATAAGGGACCCAGTTTTTTTAGGAACTGGATGTAAATGTAGGGTCATGATTTCTGTAACTAAGAGCAGTTGCAGGTCTTTATCCAAAGGAGACTTTCAAAGCCTTTGGTCTATTTATTCCTTCAGATCCATAGGGGTTGTGGTTCTGTCATCATAACACATCTATCAACTAACACAGGACCATCACCTTTTACCTTGTCTTTTGCTTTGACTCTGCATCTCTTTGATAAAATGCACCTTTCCGGGCCTCAGAAGGCCAGCCAACTCCCCAGCTACTATCTCTGTGGGCTAAAGATGTTCAGAGCTGCCTGTGGGCCTGCTATGCTGCTAATGCAGCTGGTGCAGTGCAGGGTGGCTGAGATCTACTGAAGGTCTACTGAAGTGCTGATAGGTCCACACCAGGCTTCTTTGAATGTGTTTCACTGATCTGGAGAGGACCCCTTCCCCTGTGCTATAATCAGTTATATTAGTAAAACAAAGCTGTCTTATTTGCCAGACTTCAGAGAGTTTTCATGTGATACCAACTCTTACACACACACAAAGACAAAAAGAAAAGAAACCAAAAACTCAACTTTGGTCATCTTTTTCCTTCCTGCCCCTTCCTCCTGCACCCCAAGTTCTTCATAGGAATGAGGCTGGGCCTGGGAACAGCCTCAGTTTAGAAAACTACACTTACGCAGAATCTAACGACTGATAAGCACTGTTAAATAAAGAAACGTACAGGTGAACTTGTTTTTTCCTGAATACTTTTCTAAACTTCGCCAGTTATAAAACCTAGATGACTCTAGGCAATCCAAGTAAGATTTGGGATTATCTTAACTTTTTACTTAAGGTTCTTAATAATGAAAATTAGTTTAAACATTATAGCAACTACTCAGACAACATTCCATTAGGTATATTCCAGCTTTACTGAAATGGAACTGACATAAAACGTTGTATGAGTTTAAGGTGTACAACGTGATGATTTGATAGATGCTCCTACTGCGAAATGATCACCATAATAAAGTTCACTAGCGCTTTCATCACTGCATCATTACATTTTTTTCATGGTGAGAACGTTAAGGGTCTACTCCGTTAGCAGCTTTCAACTACACGGCACAGTACTGTTAACCTGAGTCGCGCGCTGGACATTAAAGCCCAGAGCCTGCTCATCTTGTAACTGAAGTTTGCTCCCTTTCCCCACCATCCGTTTCCCATCATGACCACTGGCACCTTCCAATCTGCTCTCTGCTTCTATGAACTTTCCATTAATAATAGTCTAAGCTGCTGTCACATGTAGCAGTAGATTCCCTCCGACCTGCAAAGTGAAGAACGAGGCTAATATTGATCGTTTATTATTGTTGAGAAAGAGCAGAAGCAGAGCAGTTGAGCAAAGGCCAAGGGGCAGTGAACCGACACATAGTAACGCCTGGATCTAGGTGTTTTGTATAAAAAGCAAAAGACAACTCGTTCTTAATTCAGCGGTGCCTCGGTTTTCGAATGTCTCTGTTGATGAACATTTCTGGTTACGAGCCCCGTAAACCTGCAGCAAATGCTTCGGTTGTGAACCCGCCTGGGAAGTGGACGGCGCCCCGCGACTCCCGCTCAGGGCAGGACCCCGAGGCCCGGCCGCCGGCTGGGGAGCCCTCGGGTGTCCAGCGTTTCAGAGCTCGGACGGGCTCCCCGAGCGGGTCACATTCGGAAACCGAGGCACCGCTGTAAAAATGAAGACCAGTTACTAGCCTGGCAATGTACCAGGCAACGGGGGTGCAGTAGGGACCAAGTAGATTTTGCTTGCTCTTTGTGTACATATATATTAATCATAAAGGCAGATATAATGAAAATATCATAAATATACTTAATATAAATGGAAAGAAAGGTACAATAGAAATGTGTAGTTTTATAGTAAGGATTAAATATAGTCATTAGAGTAGGGGAAAATGTAGTGGAAATCTATTAATATGTTTGTCCAGCTTTGCTTTCTCCTATCTGGGAACATGTCTTACCTCCTAAACACAGTTTATGGTCAAATTTTTGGCCAAGAAGTGGGTTATTCAGAAATTCTCTGAGATGTTTCAATTAGAATTTAAGTGAAATTAACATTTTTCTCCTTTGATATTGAATTTGTGAATATATAAACAGAGAAAATTAGTGTTGTGGTCCCTTGAAACATGAAGGATTTATATGTCCTAGAAGAAGATCATGAAATTGATATTGAGACATGAGCTTGATTATGCAAATATCAAGAAAACCACAGACTGAATTCAGTTACTTTAATAGAAAAAAATGCTAGTGCTGTGGTGAAGAAGAAGAGGCTTGGATTCTGCAGATGGACCAGATAGCCATCAAAAAGCCCACAGGACGTAAACAAGGGATCCAGTCCCCTCCTTCCTGTTCCAGTCTTCCTCTAGTGCCCCCTATTGGCAAAGCCTATTAGACAGTGCATTCTTGCAGCAAAAATTTGGCTTGTGAAATCTTAGCCCCAATATCGTAACATTGAGTCTACAAGGCAGAAGAGGTAAAAACTTAAATAATGTGGCCCTATAACTATTTCAGTAATTGGGTAAAAAGTGTAAGGTCTTCTTTACATCAGGCCCAGACTGTTTGACATGATGCTCTAACAATCAAAAAATTGAACTCTGCTAGAGAACAGATAAAAAGGAAGTATTCCCCACTATTCTTATTAAGTTATAATCTTGATAGTAAAACCAGACAATACTGGTATAAGAAAAGAAAAATCAGAGGCCTAAATCTCACTTAAAAGAAATGGACACTGAAATAGGTGTCAGGACAGGAGGCCAGCATAATGGGTCTTGCTGACCTTGAGCTCAAATTATGCCCCAGCAGTTTCATTAATCGATATTTTCCCACATTAGCTCTGGCCAGTGTGGCTCAGTTGGTTGGGCATTGTCCTGTGCACAGAAAAGTTGCTGGTTTGATTCCTAGTCAGGGCACATTCTCAGATTCTGGACATGATCCTCCGGTGGGGGTGTTTCTCTCCTTCTCTCCCTCTCCCTTCTCTCTCTAAAAAAATCAACAAACATATTATATATATATTTTATATATACATACTTATATATATATTATACATATATACATATATATATCCAGATTAGAGTTCAAATTGCTCTGACTTACAAACAAAAAAAGGCCTACTTCATACAAAAATTGCTGACTATAAGTGTTGCAAGTGACATCACAAAAAGTGAGACTTGTTGTGCAATGTGGAGTAAGTTCATAAATGTTTCTCAAAAAAAATTGAGGAGCCGCTGATGTTTGCTATGGCATAAACAAGAATCTGTTCAAAATTTACGTATTCATGTAAATCAATCAATCTATCTATATCTTAAAATAAAATATATTGGACTCAAATCACTTGCTTATTGATAAGAGAATTTGTGAATGATTTACAAGAATATGTGAGAGTATGATTTTGCTATTTAAGTCCTGAAACTTCACTAAAATTAAAGAGAAGAAAGAACTTAACCAAGCCAACTGATCTGAATAATGAGTTGGAAGAGCAGGACATATAACATTTTGTGGACTCTGGCAATTTCTGACAACTTTTTCAAGCAGTTACTCAGTATACCTAGGTCTCTACCATGTTTTTTTGAAAAAGGTGAATACTTCCTAAATATTTAGTATTTAGTACACCGAGTCTTAGTCTTGTATCAAAAATAAATGTAAAGTATCAAAAAGCTTATATTGACTTGTGTGGAAACAATATTTGGAATTTATAGAGGTAACTAAACCCTATTAAAATTAGTTTTACCTGTCTTTTCTTACTCTTTTGTATTAGTTCTCGTGAACAGTTAAACCTACATATGTGGTCTACATTATATTTTTCTTGTGCAATATTGCTTTATCATGCTAATTTTATAGCAGACACCTAATGATTACTGATGGTATCTTATAATTATTTTTTTTAATTAAATTAAGGCTTAAAAACTGTGGTCTGTGGGACATATTTATCTCACAGCCTCTTTTTGTAAATAAAATGTTATTGGAACACAGTTACCCTCATTTTTTATGCCTTGTCATTGGATGTTTTCACACTTTAAAAAAATAATTTGAATCACCGAGTCAACGGTATAATGAGCCATAGAGCCCACAGAACTTGAAACAGCTACTGCTTGTGTCTTGGCCTGAGTTCTAAATGCTACACAGTGTTTGTCTTCCGGGCATCTGGCGAATGGGCATGGAGCCTGGAGGAGGGACGCAAGCACCGGTATGCTGAACTGAGTCTCACAAGAACCCGAATGCTCAAAGGAAGAGATGGCTGTGGGAGATTTTTTAGTATATGTTGGTCATTGTTAATGTACCGGTGACAAGAGGAAAATGCAGCTTTTACGAAAATCCCACAGATCAGAGAATGCTAAAATTGGGGTGAAATATGACTTCTGCAAGGAGAAGGCAAGGCATTTTTTCCCCCTCTCTAGTATCCAAGTTTTGTTCTAAATGTCTGTTGCAGAACTAAGTTTGTGCTAATAGTAGTCTTAGTTAATCTCATAATTTATAGTGAGCCTCACTACAACATTTTCTAGATTCTTAAAAACAAAAACAAAAACAAACACCTAAAATTAGGCTGCGCTAGGACCCCAGAAGCCATGGCTAATGGAAATGGGACCTTGAAATTATTTATATAATTGACTTTCTGTGTGGTCCTAAAAGTCAGACAAAAGACAAATAGTTGAAAATTATGTCCATTTATGGGTCAAATGTTATTAGCCATTAAGGAAATGCATATCAAAGCCACAATGAGGCAGGGCTGGGCGTGGCTCAGCGGTTGAGCATCAACCTAGGATCCAGGAGATCAGGGTTTGATTCTGGGTCAGGGCACATGCCCCGGTTGTGGGCTTGATCCCCAGTCGGGGGTGGGCAGGACACAGCCGATCAATGACTCATCATTGATGTTTCTATCTCTCTCTCTTCCTCTCTCAATAAAGATATATATATATTTTTTAAAAAGAATGAAGCACTAGCACATGCTACAACATGGATGAAACTTAAAAATGTTATTTTAATGATAAAAGTAAAAAACCAAAGGCCACATACTGTATCATTCCATTAACATGAAATGTCCAGAATAGGAAGATAGCAGAGTAGTAATTGTCAGGGCTCAGGGACAGGGAGAATGGACAATGACTGCTCGAAGGCTCCAGAGTTTCCTTTGGGGGAACGTAAAGGATCTGGAACTAGATAGTGGTAACAGTTGTACAACATTGTAAATGCTACTGTATTGTGATATTAAAATGGTTAAAATGATAAATTTTATGTTAAAATGTAATGTACTACAATAAAATATTGTAGCAATTTAAAATATGAACCAATGTACCACTAAAAAGTTTCATAATTATCTTAGATGAAATAGGTTCTTTTGAAGGATTAGTGAGGTCCAGAGAAACCAGTATCAGTTAGCTGTCAATGACATCAAATATTTACTACCATTTGATGACTCTAAAGAACCCATAACAATTAATTAAAAAAAAAATAAAAACCTGATCTGTTCCATCGAGCAACACTTAAATTCTGTCATACATTTAAATTGCTCAACCAGATGGCTACCTAATTATGAAAATTATAAATGATAAATGCAGACATGTGCTTTTATTAAAATGGTCATTTCTACATAGCACCAACCATGCTTTAGTGTTATGGGTTGGTTCCTGCCAAATTCTACTGCTTCGAAATGACACAGTTTATTTCAGGAAATCTACTGGCTTTACAGCGAGTCAACATGAGTTTACTTTCCCTGGGGGACTCTCATGGTCTCTCTTATTGTATAGTTTGTGTTGTATGTGGAATTGGTATTTTTATGGTATAGCTTGTGATAGATAGGGTGGGGCAAGAGTAGGTTAACGGTTGTATAGAAAATAATACAATGATTAATAAATAATCATACAGGAATAAACTCTGTGTTTCATGTACTCACAACTGTAAGCCACTTTTGCCCTACCCTGTATATAGAATTATTTTAAAACAACAACAAGGGCAAGTACTTCCGTGGGCGACTATGGAGAAGGTGGGAGTGGGAAGAGGAGGGAATACATAAGGATCTCATGGAGGAATTATTGTTATCTGTCAGGTATTAGGAATTGAGAGCTATTAGATTTGTTCCCAGTATGAATTGCAAATCTGGAAGGAGATCTCAATAAGTAGCCTAATTAAGGCTAGCAGAGAATGTGCTTGTTTAAAAGTATGGATTCAGAATTCACAAAAATTCCTACTGTTGTTATTATTATATAACCTTTTAGAAAGCTATTTAAATATTTATCTACAGATATTCTTATTCTATAAAAGTAACTGTGCTGGATGAATTGCATTTAAATACTACATTTAAGATTATATGTCCACTGAGACACAGAATTCTCCATGAGCATCTTATGTTCACAAAGTGGATCTTCTCAACAAAGGGCACTGATAATCTTTGCAAGGATATCTGGTAATTTGCAAAAGTGTACCCCCTTTACTAGACTTTGCTCTCGTGAGTAAAAACATCCAAGTCACCCTTTGTGCCAGAGAGGGCAGCTATTTTATAGCATAGATACAGAATGTCTCCCTCCTGAAAACATTCCAGAATAGTAAAATGTAAAATACCACCCCCTTCTCAGGAGAAGATGCTCTTACATTCCAGGGTAAAGAAAATCAGCTAATCTCTCTCTCCC
This sequence comes from Miniopterus natalensis, assembly GCF_054644295.1. Lineage (NCBI taxonomy): Eukaryota > Metazoa > Chordata > Mammalia > Chiroptera > Miniopteridae > Miniopterus > Miniopterus natalensis. The sequence goes on from NC_142084.1 coordinate 49,014,178, forward strand.
TCTCTCTCCCTCTCTCTCTCTCTCTCTCTCTCTCTCTCAGATAGACAGATAACTAATAAGCCTATATAAAATCACTGTTTCCTGATGTGAGATTCCTTTTCTATACTGTGTCCCTACAGTACCAGCAGGTGCAGGTACCATGCAGCTCTCAACAAGTCACACTGTGGGGCCCGATACTCAAGAAACTGGCATAAAATATTGCTATCATTGATACAATTTCTGAGAAGTAACTGCTCTTTGTTTCTGATACAAAGATTGGAATTGAAAATCTTTGATAACACAAATCACTCATCTCTTATGACCTCCAAGCCTATAAAGTAAGTCGGATCCCAGGAGGAGCATTGTAAAACCTTGAGCAAAAATACATTGCTTATATGCCAAAGGAATTGCAAGATCTTCCAAGTTTTAATGGCAAGAACCTTTTGTGTTGGTCCAGGGATATACTTTAAGGGTATTAAGTTGAAGGATATGGTTGAATTTAACTGAAATTATCTACATATAGTTTATCATATTTAGGGATTTAATGTACTAGCTTCAGTTGCTGGAAGTGGTCCTAACATTTTGCTTGGTTCAGTGAACAAAGAAAGCCTGGATTTAACAGTGTTATATCTATATTAAAAGTTTTTAAGATGCTTGAGCTCATTTGGTCTAATGTAGAGAAAGAAACACAGAGATTCAAATCCTGTGTTGGATTTATTATATAAAACTCACTTACCTTCTACCTATGGGTATTTACAGAAAAGACCTAAGGACACTCCTTTTTCCCATCTTTGAAAAATGTGTTAGTGATATGAGCACCAGCAATCTTAGAAAGCTCTTAAGATAAGAAATAATGATAGGAAATATCACTATTGAAATGGGGTGTCTCTTCAACAGTAATGACATACTGGAGTGCAAAGGTCAGGTGGCTGTGCTTAAATATCCTTGACAACATAGGTGAAATGGCCATTAATCAGAAGCATGGGTGGAAAGTTAATTATTGGTTCGGCATCCAATGATCTGTAGTTGTTAACTGAGCACAACACCTTTAAAAATGGAATAGATGGTAATCAAATAAAATATTTTCAAATAATTATTTATATAAAACTTGGATTGGTGCATAGATGCTTGATTTGACTTGCTCTAATGGGAAGTCATAGTTGTAAACTAGTTCCTACATTAAGCCAGTAAACAGACTCACATCTACTTAAGGAAGTAGTTCCTTATGAATTACTTAAGGAAGAATCACTACTCATTTACACATACACTGTAAATTTTCTCCCACGCCTCCCACAAAGGAACCTGGAGATGTATATCAGAATAACCACTCTGGTGCCTAAGAACATCAGAGATAAATAGATGTCAGTACTAACTGATGAGCATCCAAAATATGTGGGTCCATTGATCGGAGTAAATGCTTATGGAGGCTAAATAGTAAGTAAAGGTTTGACTACGTTCTATAGTACAATGATTCCCACAATAGGGTTGTATAGTTTAAATGGACTTAATGAGCAAACTGCAGAATTCCTGCATTTGTCCCCTTGGTAACGAAGGTGTTATGATAGAAGGAATAGTTAAGTGGAAGATACCCAGAACTTCCCCTTCTTAACAAAATAGCAAAATATAAGCAACAGCTCATTCCTGGAGGAATTGTACAAATGACAACAGTGTGGTGATTGCCAGGGAAGGGAAGGTAGAGGGAGATGGAGGAGGGTACAGGGATCGACAGAGACTTGACCTGGGGTGGTGAACGCACAATACAGTGTACAGGTGATGTGTTGAAGAATTGTGCACCTCAAACTTATGTAATTTTGTCAACCACTGACACCCCAATAAATTCAATAAAAGGGAAAAAAACTTAAGCATATAATGACTCCAAGTCCAGCTGCTATTTTACATGTTGTTGGTTTTTTTACTGGATTAGTTCACAACTCACTCCCTGGAAGGTGTTGTTAATTTTATTTTTTTCTCCAAAGTAATTATGGAGAAGCAATTGTAAGAGATATCAATTATCAGAATATTCTATAGAATATCATGCTTCCCACTCTTGGTAACTCAAAATGATGGGATCCAGTAAGCAGAAAGTAGCCACTAACCAGATACTCTAGTGAAATATATGCATGATAAAGGTAAGACATAACCCAATACAAGTTCTAGATCCTGTCAGATTATTAAAGTTTCTAGAGGTTCAATAATTTTGAACATATTGGGAAACTCCCTCTAAAGTGAGAGACACTTTGCACCTCCTAACACTGAGAACCTGGCAAAATTTATCTTGGGTCCCTTTGGATCTTAGAGGCAACATAAACCACATAACCACATTCCTGTGCCAAGTCATTATCAATTAACTCATTAAGCTGAAAAATTTTTAATGGCGTCAAGAGAAAAATACGACTCTACAGCATGGTGCAGACAGTAAAATCCTCCTGAAAAATAAGCCTCAGAATCGAGGCACAATGGTACTCACACTGCCAATCACAAATAAGCTACCCGTTCTGGATCCTCTGATTAGCCCCACTACGATAACTATTGCTCAGAGTCCAAGGATTTTGCAGCAAAATCATGCCCACCTCTACTGATAACTATTCTCTTTTTGAAAGGCAGCTTTGATCTTTCTACCGTGCGATGACAGAGACTGAGCATATAACTTAGGTGTACCCTATGACTATGACACCTGAGCTGACATCATGAATTGAGTGAAATTTAACTCACTGAACCATAAAATTGACTTACAGCATTAGTTTGCTGCTACAAAATTAGAACAGGAAGGAATATATTTAGAATCTGTGGTATTCACTGGGATACCTCTTAGTATTTCCATGACCAATTTTAATGGGAGGATAGTGCAACCAAATAAATCAAGGCCCACTGAAGACTTAAATATTTCTAAATGAACGCTTGGACTACCTCACCAGATAGAAACCCGACCAGCCTGGGTACTGGCTGTATGTGCAGAGTTGTAGATGAAAACCTAATAAATGCCAACTACAGTCTCATGGCCAATACAGATATAAGAATTATAGCAGACAGGTGTAATTATATTACCTGTATGTCAACCAGTATTTTATTTTTGCCCTCCCCACCCCAAAGCATGGTGTTCAGCTATACAATTTATATCTTATGGGGAAAGTCTGTACATCACATTGGGCTTGGGAATGATGCCTAATTAGAGTAATGTTTTACTGTTCTTTGAGAAAGAATGAGATCATCTGTATGATAGGTGTTTACCTAAGGTTAAGTGCAAGCATAAAGAATTAAACAAAGATAAATAAGTTATAGAATACAATCACATAATTCTTGAGTTTCATTTCATTTTTGAGTCCATACTAGATTAAGAGGTTATCTGAAAATCAGAGTAATATTTGTTGATTTGTTGATTACTCACAGTAAATTTCCTGGGAACACAAACTGTCTCGTTCACTAGTATAAGTATCTCCATGCACTCCCAAATGATTTTAGATTTTAAATCTTATTTCTTCTGTTGATATAATATTGATATACTAATTCTTTTGATAATTATATTGTATTTACTATAAATGTTTCTTAGACTTATGTATTTCTAAACCATATAGATTCTGAACTTTTCCTAATGAATAAATGAAATTGTCAAAACCTGTCAAATAAAGTAAAACCTAGCTATCAAACACTTTATTTGGGGTTTAAGTAATTAATTGCTAAGTCCATTCAAAAAAGATTAAGCATAATTGATTCTAAAGACTGATTCTAACATTAGAATTTGAAAGAGCGAGTTAATATTACAGTTTTTGGCATTGAAAATTTTTTCATCAAATTGAATTAAGGTTATGTTGATAAAACTGACAAGGAGATTTAAGTGGCAATCTTTACCTTCTTTTAAATTTCCCCATTAAAATCAATGAAGAGATATTTATTTACTAACGGAGAGTGCTGAGTTATTTTCATACTGTGCAAGGGAGCTGATACTATGATGTGTAAATAATCTGTGGCATATTCAGAAAACATTTCTCTTCTGCCCCCATTTAATTTGGTTCAAAATACCACACTACTAATTAATACTTACTATTTGCAAACCACAGATTATATTCAGAAATAAATAATGCCTATGTTTCCTGATTCTATAGATGAGAGTTAATCTTTGGTTATACTTATATTGCAAAAATGACCCAACAAATAGAGTGAGCATGACATTTAAATCAACTGAAGGTAATTCTGACACTCTATGGTAGAAAGATTGAAATGTCCTATCGCAGGCTAGTGGAGTTCTCAACTTTTTGTCTATTTATTCTTTAGAAGTGAGAGGTTTCAGAGATCAAAGCTGCTGCAGCATACATGGGAGCCAGTCTATTATCAACAGGAATGTCATCACTCAGCATCACTTTATGGCCTGTCACTTCTCCTGACACTCTTGTTGAAGCTAACGTAGCAACAAGCTGCAGAGCTGACATTTATGCTTTTGTTATGATGAGTGAGTAGTCCTGTTAAAGTAAGCTGCCCAAAGCACCAAAAATAAAAATAAAAAATAAATTAAAAACATCATGTTAATAGGATAGTCTAATAAATAAAATCTTATTACTGAAATTCACTAACCCCCCCCCCCAAAAAAACCTATAACAAGTTTCATGCTACAATGATAGAAAATCATGGAAATGAATGTTTTAAATGTTAAAATAGTTTAGAGAGTATTTTCAGTCCCCTTGTCACATTTGGTTTTATTTACTTTTTGATACTACTTAAGTTGAAGTAAAGTGTATTATCTCCGAGGAAAATAGGTTAGTTATTGAAGATTTTTCCTTCCCTTAAAATCAAAGTGGTTATATATTTATGCATCTCTGCCAGCATTAAATATCTATCTACCTTGCAAATAAGTGCCAAATATGTATTTAATGAATGGATAAATGGGGGGGAAAAAAGATGTTTGAATATAATAGCATCTGTGTTTTATTTATTTAATTCCTCTAAATCTTTGATTTACTGTATCGTCCATGATTTATTCTACACTCCTATGAAATGATACACTTACCTATTAGAAATAACATTTTGGCAAATGCCTCCCAGGAAGAAATGAGCTATATTAGATATCTATAAGATCATTTATGTAAAGTGGGAAAATATGAAGTAATCAACACAATTCTCATTACAAACAATACCACATATGAAATACACCTTCATGGTACATTTGCAGAGTGAGGTCTAATTGTATATGGTAGTCTTAGGTTATTTTATGGGGAAAAATTCTTCCCCAGAGTCCTTCCTTTTTATCAATATTTTAAGAAACTTCTAATTTACTCAGTACTTTGTTAAAATATTTATATTTTACTATATAGGTAGCTATTTATTAACTTAAAATTGCACATCACTAATGATGGACATTTTGGTGGGCATTGTGTTACCTAAATGCGATCGTGTACTTGGTTCTAGGTTTTTTTCTGAATAACCATGTCCTCACCATCTCGCATAGAGAAGATTCGACTTTTGGGACAGGCCTAGTCAGCTATCCTATTTTCTGAATAATTACATGAGCTTTTGCAGCAAACACATGTCATAACATGACTATTTTTGTTAAGAGTTTCAGAAATACAGAGAAGTTATTCCTCCCTCTTCATGAACAATGAGGACAAGAGGTGTTTGAGAGGATTGCTGTTTTAACACTATCCTCTGTTTGAAATAACTTTGCATCGCTGTAGTTACCAAGTCATTCAATAGAAAATCATTTGAATAAAAAAAACCTGGCAACCTTATTAACAAAATCATCCTCAGTACTTTTTAAGTGAAACATTAACCTAAAGTTGATATTTAACCGTTATAGGGTATGACTCCAATCATGCTGAGTAATACAACATACTGAAAATGTTTCCCAGCCATTTACCATGCATAATAGAGAAGAAATAATTAGCATATGGTCATAATAAACCAGCCACTGTGATGGCATTTTATATACATTATATCACTGTTCATAAAGATCCCATTTGAATTGTCGTATGTTTTGCCTACACAGTTAGGGAAAAGAGCTTAGAGAGATTTGATAAATTAGGAAAGCGTAGAAAGTTAGGAAGTGGTAACACAAATGTTTAAGCTGGGATCGGTCTGACTCCAACAGTCTACGTTGGTCAATGTTGTTAGTGTTAATCACACAAATGATTGCACTTTATAATCTACTCACTTTTTGGTGTAGAAATTTTTAATATACAATTGTCTAATGTCAAAGTTGTATGTCTCGATTGGACAGATAATAAACCTAACGATCTTCTTCATTCTATATGTCATGGGTTAGAAAAGTCGTAAGTCATTATGCCTGCCAAACGTGAACGGGGGCCATTGTTCTCATTTTCAAATTTACGTACACCATCCTCCGCCTTTGCTGCCTGGGTGGACACGCTCTTGACAGCACTGCTAGTGTGCATTTCAAAGCGTCCAAAGTGCTTCTATGGGATGACTTACCTGCAGAAATATGGCCTCCACGCATATTAGCTTTAAATAATGTGGATTATTGGGTTCGGTACCGAAGGACTGATCATGATCACTAAGCACGTGAAATGAAGTAGTTTTTCCTATTCACATTCCTTGGGAGAAGATATTTAAGTCATTCTCTTTTTTCTTAAAATTGTTGAAGACACACTGCTCATTATGATACATTTTCACACATGAGATCCCATAGAGAACTGTATTTTCTTAAAGTTGTAGATCTACATTCTTTTTGCTGTTAATAGGAAATCACGTATAGCATTGTGTGTGTTTTTTAATTCAGCCACAAATTTTGCATTTGAATTTAACGGTCATGCACTCTGCCTGTTTCAGCTGTTCATCATTCCTTCCTTAAAAATTACTGAGAGCTTATTATGTATCAGCAACTTCTGTAAATACTGAGAATGCAGTAGTAAATAAAAACAGTTCTAAAAACTGCCTTCATGAAGTTTATACTCCAGTTAGGAAGACAGGTAGGAAAAATATAAAGGTAAATAAGTAAAGGAGAAGAAGAAAAAAAAAAAAAACAGTAAAGAAGGGTAAATAGAAAGTTTCAACTTGTACGAGTTGAGACAGTGAAATACCAGATAAGATAGCAACAGGGATGGCCTTTAATGAGATGAGTTTTGAATAAATAGATGAAGGACTTTAATATTATATTTATATATTCTATTTATAATCTATCATAAATGATTTATTAAAGACAGAATAGTTTATTACATGTATTTTTAATCTACGAGCCTCATAATACCCTTATCAACCTTTACAAACCATTTCCCACTTCACTGTGCTTTACCACACTCCAGAATCACTGATGCTCCTTCAGTTCCTCAAGGTCAATAAAGATCTTTTTCTAGTAGGAACCTTTACACATATCGCTCCTAAAGTATAAAATATTCTTTCCTCTATCTTTTTCCTCCCCTTCATCTTAAGGTCACTTCATCAAATAGTCATTTCATAAGCAAGTCTCTCTTACAATTTAATGCGAGCACCTTTTTTTTCTTTCTCAAAATAACACACTTCAAATCTTTAATCAATATATAGAACTTGTCAAATTCCTACCTCTTATGTCAGTTTGGGTATCTTATGTAACAAGGGATTTGCTCACTTTATGTAAAATATTAGTCACTTATATAAATTTGTTTATAATGTTGTTTCATCCTTTTACTGTCTACTGTGTACTAATACCTCTTTCTTTTTTTAAATTTCAGTAATTTGCATTGTCTCTGTTTTTTTACAATATAGTTAACTGTTTACCAAATTTCTAGGCTTTTAAAAATAATTTATTCATTTCATTAATTTTTTGTAATTGTGCTATTATTTCTAATTTTTTTCTTTTAACTTTCTATGATTTTTCTAATTTCTGAGAGTGGAATCAGATAATGTGTATATATTTTTTCTATTATAACATTTAAAGATATAACTTTCCCTTAAACATGTGTTTATGCACATTGCAAAGTGTTAACATGTTGTGCTTTCCTTATCATTCAGTTCAAAATATTTTCTAACTTTACTTGCAGTTTTCCTTTGAACAACTGTCTATTTAAGAGTATGTTACTTTATAAAATTTGGGTATTTTTCCAGATACTTTTTTTGTTATTGATTTTTTAGTATAATCTTCTTGCTCATAGAACAGTTTCTAATGATTTCTATCATTTTATATTTTATAAAAGAATATCTGGTCTATCGTGGTCAATTCACATGTGCCATTAAGTCACTCTACTTGAGTGGAAACGTGAATGTTTCCAGCACTTAGCTCTTCCAGGTAGCTGCTCATTCACTGGCTTTAACATGAATATGTAAAGCAGGCCAAGTTATCCTGTTTCCAACCTCACAATTCACGGTTCCCTATCACAGCACACCTTTACTCCATACAACTCACACATCCTCCACTGCAACTCTACCTAGCACTTAAGGCTGTATCTTCATATGTCTTTTCTATGTTTCTCTTTTGCTTTGTAGTTTCCCGTGTACTTGGAATTCTAGAAATCCTCTCATTTTATGTTCTTAGAGAAATTTTAAGAGTCTCTATAGAATCTACACATATTTCAAGCATAAAAGACTAGCCGAATTATAGATAAATAATTGAAAGAGGGAAGATATCAATTTGTAATGATTCCAGGAGGAAAATGGGAGAATAGAAAGATGAATAGGTGAGAATTCTATACTCTGAAGATTAATGTACTAGTTTGATATGGCTGCCATAATAACAAACTGGTGTCTCCAGCATCAGAAATTTATTTTCTCCCAGTTCTGAGAGCTAGAAGTCTGAGATCAAGTTGTCAGCAGGATTGGTTCCTTCTGAGAGCTGAGATAGAATCTGTTCCATGTCTCTTCTTGCTTCTTGTAAGTCACTATCAATCTTGGACATTTCTTGGCATGTAGAAACATCATCCCAATCACTGCCTTCATTCATATGATGGTTTTCCTCTGTGCTTTTCTGTGTTCAAATGTCCTCTTTTTAATGAGACTGTACATTACATTGCATTAGAGCTCAACCTAGTAACCTCATTTTAACTTGATTACCTATGTACAGAGCTTATCCACAATAAGGTCACATTCTAAGGTACTGGAGGTTAGTAATTTAATATGAATTTTGGAAAAAAACAATTCAAACCACAAAAATTGAGCACAACAGATATATATCTAATTATATAAAGAAATCAATAAAAGAGTTGATGTAAAGGGCTTATTCCAGATGTTCTAGTTCTTAACAATGCATTGAGGCAGATACTAATTTCCAAATTGAAATGTTTTTCTATGGTATAAAAAATTTTAATATCATACTTTAGCATGAACATGAGAGAAAACATAGGATATTATCACAGGAAACAGAAGAGTAATGAGAGTGTGCTCTAATCAGATTCTAATGTAGTATATTGGTTTGGGGATGTTTTACAAAGTATTCTTTTACAGAATATTGTAGATTAAAAGAATGACAATGCTCAAAACCTGCCTTTATAAAGTTTGTATTATAGCATGTTGCAGATAGTTACACACTACTCTTAAATAATAATAATTATATTAATTAAAAATACAAAAACAGTCCATAATTATAAGACTAATCATAAAGTAAAAGCAAAGTAATTAGGCCTCAATCTGGATTTACTAGTAATCTGAAACTTCTTATGGTTGAAAATAATTACAGCACCTTGCAATATTTTTTTTTCATGCTTAGGTTTTGAAACTAGTTTTATGTTTATAAAATACAAAAAAAATGCACATTATTGTTCCCATGATATTTAAGAGCACAATGAATACAAAGAACTCTATGAAAGTATTGTTATTTGTGTGCATATGGTATGCTTATGACTGAAAGATGGGAATGATGAATATCTTAGGCTATTTTGCATGGCCAATACTTAAATATCTATAGTTTATATTAAATTTATTCCATGGCTGACAATGTTTAAGCATATTACAGATTAACATTTTTTTTCTGATGAAAAAATTTCTTTGTAACTTATTACCTGTGCATACTTTAGACAGTAAGGGTGCTAGATCTAAATTTATTCTAACTTTTTGTTTAATACATGTGATTTCTGTTAGTCAAAGAATTTTAAATTGTCTACTTCCAGCATTAACTTTTTGTTACTTTCTTCCTATTAGGAGAATACACATGTTTTTAATATTTAACATAATAACATATACTTTAATTTAAACAATATCCATTTCCTGCCTGGAATCCTAAGATTTTTATATTCATTCTTCTAAACAATTCTATGTTGTACCTTTAAGTTTTTATATGTATCTTTATGCTATTTTCTTCCTAAAACACTTCCTTGGAAATACATTTTTCTTTTATAAACCTTGATAATTTTTTCCTTGTTTTTTTTTTTTTTTTGAAAGATTACTTATAAGGAATTTTTAAATTACAGTGCTTTTGTATTCCATTTTACATTAGGCATTCTAAAAACTTTCTTTTAGAGCAGTGTGTGTGCACACACACAAACTTCTAATTTGCTTATTTAGCCTTTGCAGAACACAACTATATATGATAAGAACCTTATGATTTTACTCGTATATGGGATATAAATCTGAAAGCATAAATGTACTTACAAAGCAAACAAACAAAATGCATATATAAAGCAACAATATGGTGGTTGCCAGAGGGAAAGAGGGATGGGGGGAGGAAGTAAAGGGTCAAGGTAAAGGGTCAAGGGGGTCAAACATATGGTGACGGAATGAGATTTGACTTTGACTGGTAAACCCACAATGCAACATACAGACAATGGATTACAGAACTGTACACTTGAAACCTCTATAATTTTATTAACCAATGTCACTCCAATAAATTTAATAAGTAAAATTTTTTAGATTGTTAGTTGTGGTATGAAACTTTGTCATTCACTTAGCGATGCAGTATTACTTTTGATTTTAACTTTGTTAAGGAGTTGGAACTCCCTGGCACTTGGACTATGTCCCTGGTCCTTTCTTCCATAATAAATCTCATTCAAAGTTTTAGGTAAAAAATTTACGGCTTCTGATGTTTCTAATTATATCTGGTCTAATCCTACATTCAGTATGCACATATATGATGACTTTGCATACACTGGAATCACTTCAAGATATTTTTGGGATACTTATTACCTGATCATCCTAAGCACTAAGCTTAACCAGCAGACTGTATGGGTACTCTGTATTTGAGGAAAAATCATTACTTTAGAGCAATGTCCAGAAAGTTCTAAGGTTGCTTAATTTCCTTTTCCTGAGATCCCTGTAACCCTAGTAAAGAGCCTTTGGTCCTTTTGGCGAAGGTTAGGAATAAGACTTATAGTACGTGCAAATTTGTAGTGTGATTGAAAAATCTTTTCTTGAGATCATATAATTTTTCTCTGAGAGGAGCTGAATCTGTGAGCTTACTCATATTTGGGAACTGAAGCAGGGACCATTAATTTTCATAGCAACCAAAACTGTATCTGTTTAAAAGACCTCTAGTTTCTGCTATATAAATTAAGTGGTCCCTCAGCGTGGTATTCAATTATTTTAGTTATTGGTACTTCAATATCACTTAACCGCAGCCACGGATGCCTGTTGTTTAAACCTGAGGCCTAACTTAGCTCTGGAAATGATAAAACACGATCTGGCTTCTTCCAGTCTGAGGGTACATCATCTCCAATAAGATCAAGGAGCGATGTCAGAGGTAGTATCACCTTCCTTATACCCGCCTTTGGCAGGTAGAAATGTCAATGCTTTTTCATGGTGCTTGTGCTTTCTTCATCAACTTTCTCAACTGCATGGTTCAGGTTATATTTGGGGATACAATTAGAGGTATATGAGAGAATCACATGACAACCTCCCCAGAACAATCTTACTTCTCTAAATCATTTCATGCATCTCTCTACTTTAAAATAAGTATTGTTTGATACCTCAGTTTTATTAGGGAATTCTATCAGGGTCCATGTTTTAGTCAACTAATCAAGTAAAGAGCTAGACAACTCACATAATAATTCAGTATTTGTGGTAGGTGGACTCATGCTGATAAAGCTCTACATATGAAATTATATCCTACCCCATTCTTTCATCCTGCCTTCTGAAAGTTGGTGATAATATTAGTACATACATCACAAGGTTATTATAAATATTAAATGAATTAATATTTGTAAAGCTCTGAGAAAAGTATCTGTTGCTAAGTAACTGTTTGCTAAACAAAAATTTATAGAATATTTAAAATTCTTTGAGAAGTTGACTTTGTTTTTGTCCTTTTGATCTCACAAATTTTCTAAATACTTTTCTTACTCCTTTTTAAAATTAAACACATTTGCAATTAAGAAAATGTTAACCTCAAGCTCTCTTTGGTATAAGGAATATGGAAGTGTCATTCCCTTATTCACTTAAAATTTTCTGATAACTATTATGAATCTATAACAAAGTTATATGCAAGTACAATATATTGTCTTTTAGGAACGTAGAGAAGAAAAATTTTATAATGTAATAAAATAAACAATAACAATAAAAATGTGATTAACCAAAATAAATGATATTTGTGTCCTTGGAGAAAATATCAAGAACAAATTTATATTGACTATGGCATTTATCTTAGACCTTAAGTGATAAAAAAAAAAAGATATTAAATGGCGAGAGTAAGACAATTCAATGCAACTAGTGCATATGTTGTATAGGAATGTGTAGAAATTGGAGAGCTGGAGCCAAAGAAAATATTCTTTGAATATGAACATATCCCCATGTAGAGCCTATAATATCACTCTAATATTACATACAAAAATGTAACTAATTGCAAGTAATGGAAACTAAACCTTTAGTGGACTAAACAGAAAAGGGGTTTATATTTTATATTATAATATGGGTATATGGAGGCTGGAATTGGTTGCTGTAAAAAGTTCTCTTAATGAACTATTTTATTTCTGTCTACTTACTCTGCCAATCTTAGAATATTAGCTTTTTCTTCATTGTGTTATCTTGTGAATGTATTAAAGTCTGCTAAATCTATATAGAAGACAGAAAAAAAGGAGAAAAAAAACCAGTTCCAGATGCATCTATTATTTTTTATAAAATACGATTATCAGTAAAATATTCTTTTTTTATACTCCCGATGCCTTCAATTTGGAACAATCAGTATTGTCTCAAACACAAGAGGTCTTAAAGTGTTTCCCCCAAATGACTAAGCAGTATTCCACTCATACCTCATCGGTTAAACAGAACAGCCCGCCTGGCCAGCGTGGCTCAGCGGCTGGGCATCGACCTAGGATCCAGGAGATCGCGGTCCGATTCCCGGGTTGCAGGCTCGAGCCCCAGGAGGGGAATTCAAGAGACAGCCGATCAGTGACTCTCTCAGCATTGATGTTTCTGTCTCTCTCTCAGTCTCATTCCCTCTCTCCGAAATCAATAGATATATTTTTAAAACTTTTTCTTTAAAAAACAAAGAAACAAAAAACCAGAATAGCCATCCGTAGCTTCAAGGAGCCTGGGTAAATCATTTAGCTGGGCACATTGCTGTCCCAACAAAAACAGGAAGAAAGAGAAATGGATATTGGATTAGAATTGCTGTGCTATGCCTCAATTTTTGCTAATAAATTGATGAGCTTGCTTAAAATACCAAAAGTGATTTTCTCTCAATAAAACCATCTCCTTGTCTTTTATAAATGTTTCCTTTGACTTCATGGCCCTCCCCACAATTATAGATTACAATGGTTTGCTTAAGATGTGAGACTCACTGCTTTGTAATTCAAAGGATGCTACTTGAATCTCTTATTATAGACAGACACAATATTGAGGAATTGTCCACCCTTCAATTCACTGTGCATTCTAAATGACAGTCCACAATTTTGGGACAATGGGCACTCAATTCCAATTACTTTATTTAAAAATCCTTGACTGTGCCGTAAAATCTCCATTATATATTTTTTGTTAATCAAATTTATGACATTTGTAGCTATAATAGTTAGTGGTTTCAAACTACCTCTTTCAACAATAAAGGGCAAGGCTAAGCCTTCATTAACCTTCTCATCTATTGCCTTTGTGTCTCTCCAAAAATCTTGTACACTTATTGATCAAGAATAATCCCTTAACACAATGATCTCCCAATTTTTCTATCACTCAATTATCAACAAAATGTTTCAACATTAGAAACACATATGAAACACTTGTAGTACATATCATATGCCTATAGATATTCTATTGTCCTAAAATAGTATGTATCTTATAAAACAAACAAAATAAAATTTAAAAAACCCAGAATGTCCATATTAAGCTAATACCTCAACAAAACACACAATAATAAAGTTTATCACTATTAAGAAGACTGCAAGTTTTTTAATAGGTTTTCTTCCAATATTAAATCTCTATTGCTTTATTTTCAAAAAATAATCCCTTTTCCCTTCCCATGATCATATATATATATATATATATATGAATATATGAATATATGAAGATGAGGTTTTTATTTGCTTGTTGCTTGTTATGTTCTCATTCTTAGTGTTTTTGTTTCTTAAAATATTCTTATAAATCCATATGGCCCTTTACAGATAAACTATTTTCCAGAAATCTCTGAAATATAAAAATAAATGAGGAAGGTACGATAACCATTACTCATTAGAGAACTAAAGTTGTTATAATTGATAGCTGATATAGATATAATATTAATATATACATGCATAGATAGGTTACATATATGTATTAAGTATCATATTTTGCTAATAGCTTAATAAGCTGGACTTATTTTCTTTTTAATTTCAATGTAAAAAATAAAAATTCAAATAAGTTTTTCCTTCTTCTACTGTGGATTGATTGTCTTTTTTACCCCGGAGGATTCATAACCACATTTGGAGGGTTCATAGCCAGAGCCATAATTAAATTTTGATGTTATTTATTTTGTGTTTTCCTAGAATATTTTATTTTCTAACCTTCTAGATATACAATCCATATATTAACACACAGATATGACTTGTATACATAAACTTAGTTCCTCCACGGTAAATTTGACCAACTCAAACCACTTCTAAGTATCTTTGGATTTGTTTAAATCCATGTATCATTTAAACTCCTAATTAAATTTCACACATTTAATTATTCTTTGTTCTTTTTGTTATGCTGTCCCAACTCCTCTCAAACAATGGTCACTGAATCTTTACTGCCACTGCTTTTTCTCTCATTATAAACAATAGGAAAAAACTTAAAGTTCAGTCCACAGAAATTTAAAACATATAGTTTCTCATTTGGAAGCCCATTTTAAATAAGCTGTTATTTTTTAAATAAAAGGTTTACCATCTTTTATATAATCCATTATTTAGATCTGTATTCATGATTGACATTCCAGTTGTCTTTTTTCATAATGCCTTGAGACATGAATAAGGAGGAGATAATTAAGAAATCAATGAGTGCCCTGAGAAAATTAATTTCAGTAATGTACGAAAGCAGAAACTGGAATGCAATGAGTTGGGAATTGGAAAGTAGTTGGTGAATAGAAGAGAGAATGTGAAGAATGACATTCTAAGTGATTTTACAATGAGCTAGGAGAGCCAGTTATTTTCAGAATGTAGCAGAAAAGAAGTGGTGGTTTTGGATTCTGATATGCAGTGATAATTGAAGCAGAAATCATTTTAGGTAAAGTGTGAGGTCACTAAGTGCTTGGGGAGATGGGAAGAATGAGATTATTAAAAGCTCTGGTCAGAGCTAGAATGTCTAATTAGAAATCCTGGAAATTGAATAATTTTAAGGATAAACAGGATATCTGAAGGTTAATTCAATGGGAGAGAGTCGAAGATTGTTACTGTTAAATGTGTGTAGTAACTGGGAGGCTATCATTAATAGAAGGATGTGTAAAAGGAGATACTTCTCCGAGCAGCGGCAGAGGATTATTTAGAAAGAAAAATCAATGTTTTGGTTAATATAGTACTTATAAAAACACATTGTAGTTGGAAAACCATTTTGGTCCTTTCCTGATGTTCTGTTTCATACTATTTACTACTTATCAATGTCAAAGTTTTTTGAAAAAGGTTCTATAACACTGTATAAGTACAAATTTAACAAATTTATGGGCACAAGATAAATGATTGGTGTGATTCTTATAGCTGCCTTTGTCTTAATAAAGGCCTGTTCTTTTCAAAGTGTTAGAAATTGTACCATTTTGCCATGCCCATATTTTAAGAGTTGTCCTATCTTTTTTACAAATTGTAAATACAAAAATGAGGAATTGGCCATATATATAACTGAAATAGCAGTATGGTCTAATAAAAAGATAAGTCATACCTGGTGTCAGAGTCATACCAGAGTTTGTTGTTTGATGTTAGGAATCATGCATATGTTAAGTTTCGGTTTCCTTGAATATAAACGGAATAGTAATATACATAATAAATAGACAGAATTTGTGTTAACTTACATGGTTAATATATGTAATGACATGTAAATTCTAATGAGCCAGCAAATTTTATTATGTTTAATATTGAATTAGAATTGAAAACGTAATGTTTCCAATATCTAGTTTATATTTTACTTTACTATTACTTTGAAATTATAATTCAATTATAACACTCAAAAAATCGTGAGGCAATATTTAAGGTATCATATCCCTCCTGGTATTTTTGTACTTCTGAGAGTAAGGATGGAAAATACTCATCTTTAGAGCATTAAGTTTTAATAGGTATTATTAAATAGCTATTCATTCAATGGCTACTGTGTTCAAGGGTCTTTGCTGGACTACGGACTCACTTAAATGCAGAAGGATTTATTCTCAATTTTCAAGGCATTTAACAAGTCAGTTCTTTCTGGTCTGAGCTAGGATTAAGGGTTCTGGGTCATAAGGAAAATTACTATTACTACAACTATCTTCCAATTTTCCCTTATTACTAAGATTCTCAGCCATGATGAGACACTAATCAATTATATGGAATCTTGAAGTTGATATAGTTATAAAAGGGTGAAAACTTTGAGAGACACTAAATGAAAGTGGGGCTTTGTGAATATCCTTGAACACCATTAAATCAGCCCCATGTCTACAGAGGACTTTTTTGGAATGACTGTCCTGCTCTTCCCTATTGATAACAGACTTTTTGGTTTATATCATTACAGGATCCTTGGTCTGATTGGTTTCCCTGCCTCTCTCCCTGGCTCAAGGGGATTTTCTTTTCATTCTCACAGTGAATCTTTGTTTTGATATATGGTTTGCTGACACTCCCACAGTGCTCAGTGCCTTACTTGCTATTTGCTGCAAGACCTGTTGTGGGACAGGTGTCTTTCTCACCCCTCTTTCAGGGGCAGATGGATTTTGCTTCCCCCCCTCTTAGCAGCAGTGAATCTTTGTCACGGATGCAGAATCGGAGGAGCAGACAGGGTTTTGTTTCAGTGCATTTCTAAGGGATGGCTCTTAATTAAGGATGACTTTTCCTTAACCTGATTTGTGAGGTCAGGGTCAAGCCCTGTGTACATCGAGTGTGGACTGCTTGTGTGTCTTTGACTTCCAGCTGTTCAATACTTTCACTGTAGTCCACCCTCAGGATTTAAGAAAATGTAAAAATTCAAACGGTTTCTCTTTTACTTTAATGGCAGAGACTGAGACCACTCTGAAAAAGGTGAAACATTTCATTTGTCCCATCCAATGGTTTCATTGCAGTAACACTTCTTTTCCCTCAGTTGATTGTAGTTCCCCTTGACCTTCAAAGTTAGAATACACCAGACTGAGCATGAATCTAGTGTTTAATGCTGTACATTTATCACAGATCCTAAAATTAAGCCTAGTTTTTCACCTTGTATTCAAGGAGAGAATACTTTTTAATATAAAAACTAATTATGTTGGATTTATGAGAGGAAGTACATATGATTCTCGACTGACACCATCCAGAGAGATTGTTTAAGGGTGATTTGACTGTGATATTTGCATAACTTGCTGACTTTATAATTTGCCCCTTACATAAATGACAAATACACTATATAAGTTTAAGGTTCCATATTATATTATCCTGTGTCTTTTGAAAGTACAAACTAAACAAAGTCCAGAATTATACTCAATAGGTTCACATCATAATAATGATTCCCCACCCCCCCTAAGTAGGACTTTGAGAATGAAAACAAAATTTCAAGTCTTACTTTAGTAATTAATTTTCTCTGTCCTTACAGAGGTAATTTAATCCTAATTTTCTTTTCACGTAAATATTAAGGTGCTCCATCTCTCTTTAAAAAATCATGTCAATTAAGTAGGCAATGGTTTAGATCCTTCCAGGTGTATAAACTACTCCCCGAGTGTAAATTACATTGTACTAACTGCATTAAGCCACCAATGCCTGAAATTTGGTGAATTACTGCTCTGCTGCACTAAATGTTCCCCTAATGACTTGAAAGAGTCAATGCACGTTCTTATATTTTCCAGCTTAAATACTAGGGGCTTTGTAATGATTCTTGCAAAACCTAAAGAGAGGCATATTACCTATATGTGGCATGTTTTCTCACTACTAGTAGAAAAACAAAAATGATAGAAAACTTGAAACATTAGATTTTACAATATATCACTGCTTTAAATGTATGAGATGTACTTTAAAAGGAATGCAAAATATGTAGGTTAAGGATATTATTTAAATTCATCATGCTAAACAGAGTATCTCAAGCATAAAGCAAAGGGTATCCCAAACCACTTGGTAGCATATCTGTCAAAATACCAGCTAATTAGTAAAATCTAACAGCAGTTTTTAGTGAAATGTACTATAGTTATTCATACTCTCAAAGTGCAGTTTAAAGCCTTGAAACCACTATATTATCATCAAACAGCATTTTCCATGAGATCTTCATTATACACTGAAGTATGTTATAGTTTTAGATAAGTATGCCTACATGATTAGCTATTCAAGAGTATGTTTTTCAATGTGATAATAAGAGTTTGTTGTAGTAGTTTTTTCCATGTTAATTAATTTCTAAGTCTGTTGATGTAATCAAGGATATTATTAACTTGAATAGAGTTTAGTTTATCAGTAGTTCCTCATCTGGGTTACAACTGCAAGAAAATAGCAGCCTTTTAAAAAATGTTTTCACATTTTTATATTTCATGAATATACTATTTACCTTCACTTTCTCCTCCTTGATATAAGAGCACCAGAGGTTGCGGTAGTAACTGTTTATTTCCCCTTCACTCTTCATATTTGCCTACACTGACAACATCAGCTGATCCATGTTGCACTCTCACATCGATGTTTCTCTCTCTCTCCATCTCCCTTCCTCTCTCTCTAAAAATCAATAAACTATTTAAAAATAAATAAATAAATAATAAAATAAATAAATAAATGAAGTAATTTAAGACTACAATCCAGATTAAAAAGACAGGTAAGCTTTAAAAGAAAGAAAATTCAGTTATCATTAAAATGTTCATTAGTAGCTGTGGGAGACAGAAGTGAAAGTAAGGATTTCAAACTACTGAGAAAAAAATGACAGTCACCGCTCTGTTTTATGCACAGTAAAACATCCATTTAATAATAAAAGGATTTTTTCCAGATATACCCAAAGGTTAAGTATTTTGCAATTTAAAAAATCATGCCCTAGGCAGGTAGGACAATTGGTTAGAGCATCATCTCAAGGTTGTGGGTTTGATCCCGGTCAGGGCACATATAGAAAGCAACCAATGAATTCATAAATAAGTGGAACGGCAAATCAATATATCTCTTGCTCTCTCCCTTCCTATCTCTCTCTCTAAAAAATCAATCAATAAATTTAAAAAATTAAAAATAAAATAAAAATTTAAAAGCCTATACTGAAAGTCTGGTTAAAAGATATAATTCTTCAAAACACACATACCCATATACACTTTGTAAGGAAAGACATGATAGATAATAAACAATGCTAACTACAGAAATTGAAAACGTATTGAAAATTTCATTAGAAATTTAAAAATATTAAAAACAATGTTATTCTACTAAATCAGGATATGGAGCAATGTGTACATTTGAAGGATAATTAGGTGCTTTAAGAAATATAATACGACTAGCAAAGCACCCTAGGAACCTAACCTGCCTGTCACTAAGCTCCTCCTCTATGGTGACTTTTAGCAACATAAATTCATTTTTCTTTTTTAACTTCTTTGACAGTAATCATAGAGTGGTATTATTTTCTGTTGGATCCTATTGCTCAATATTTGTACCATTCATCCATGGCTTTATATATAAATAGAATGAGGTTTAATGTCATTATTGAATAGAATTTCATTGTATGCATCCTCACTATTTGTTCTCCTGAGTAAACATTATTTCCTCCATTTTCAACGGATAGTATTATAAGGTATAGAATTCTGAGTAAACGCCCTCCCTTGTATAAACTACAATAAAATTGTCCAAGAGTATTAAAATAAATCAACTTCAAAAGTTGTTTTGAAATTGTTTCAGAATTTATTTTTCCAAATATTTCTTATCTCAGGTTATAGGGACTATATTACTGAGATATTCTGTTTTATAGAACATATTATGTTTTCCTAGAGAGTTTAACTAAAATTGTATGAGGAAGATGTCTAGTTGACATCAAGAACTGGTGTTTTCCGATAGTGAGGAAATTATATCATTTCCAAAGACCTGTAAAATATATTTTTTTAAAAGATGAATATGGATATGATTTAAAATATTTCCTTCTCCCCCACCCTCAAATAGAAGATTTCTGGATGTTACAGTTTATAAAATTAGAATTAATGAATAAAAAATTAATATTATTCTTATTCTTCATCTTTATCTTTACCCATCACTTCCATCCTTTATAGACTATTTTTATTATGATTGTTCTAATTATTTGGTGCATATAAGTCTTTTCTCCCCATTACGCAGTCTCATTGAGCATCAAATTTTTAGTATTATTCAGTCTGATTTCTTTAGAAGTATAGAATTTCACTATATATTTTCACAATTTAATTGCTTTCACTGGGTAAGATTGCCATTGTGCAATTGTTAAATAAGAATTCCCTGATCCATTGGGTTTCAATACAGAATCTATCAATTCCAATACAAGTATAAACATCTCTTTGAGCTTTCAAGATTTTATCTCAAAGACAAAGGAGGTATACTTTACGAAAATTAATGTACGTGTCTCACTACAGTTTGTGAATCTATGACAAAAGTTAAATTCTATATAAATAATATAATTATATAAAGGATAGATAAAGGTGACAAAAATGATACATGGATAATTCTTTGCTTCAAAGTTAGTTTTTAATTTTTTAATTTAATATTCCTTTAAAGCAGTGCTTTTCACCCAGTGTGCTGCAAGAATGTTTACAATGCGCAGTACCTGACTTAGGGGACTGACCTCTTTCCCTCAGATTGTCAAATAAAATGACAACAGCAGCACAACAACAGCTGTTTGGTGTGAATGAATCAAAATTATACCTATTTTATTAGTCAGATTGGCAAAAAATACATATTTTTGGTGTGCCACAGAATTTTAGTAATTAGTTTATGTGTGCTATGAGATGAAAATGGTTGAAAATTACTGCTCTAAACTGAAGGAATGATCAGTGAAATGTGTACTGTGCTCTTCTCAGCAAGTCTGTTCAATTCTCTCACATTCGAAAAGAAGAGGAAAATATTTATGACAATCAAATGATGGTTTAACATTTAAAACATTAAAGATACTTTTCTTTTGTCTCAAATTTTATATAAAAAATATATTTATTTTCTGAATGCAACTTAGATTCTTACTCTGTCTTGTGAGTAATGCTGCAGAGGATAAATACAAAGATGAGGACACTTTTTGTGCTTAGGAACACGTGTTAAA
The DNA here is from genome assembly GCF_054644295.1 of Miniopterus natalensis. Taxonomy (NCBI): domain Eukaryota; kingdom Metazoa; phylum Chordata; class Mammalia; order Chiroptera; family Miniopteridae; genus Miniopterus; species Miniopterus natalensis. Next base: position 49,035,790 of record NC_142084.1, read on the forward strand.
TTGTAAAAATATCAATGATTATGTGCATGACATCATAGGTATTCCTGTAGAATGAACTACTAAGTTGTGATTAATATGATACAGATTGTAAAGTAACTTTTATGTAGTAAAGTTTCTAAAACAGTTGATTTACACTATATTGCATTATTTGAGATGTGTTACTAATTACATTCCAATTCTGAGTTGAATATTCAAAAATGAAATAAATCGAAATTTACAAACAGCAACAACACAAGAAGCCTTCAGACCTTAAGAGTTACTAAATAAGATGGTTATGTTCTTTGTCATGAGCTTATTACTAGGCCTAAAAAAACAGATCTCAAATAACCTTTTTTAAAGAGGAGTTTACTGGTTCTTATATGATTCTAGCTCCATTGGATATCTTTGTCTTTAACTGTAATTGCTCTTCATTTTATTCTATTGACATCTCTTTCTGGTCCTTAAAAGTTTCAATGGTTATGTTTATTCATTAGTGTTTTCAAAGTTCCTTATTATACTGCTGCTTCAATTTTTACTATCTGGATCATATCCGTTTTTCACAGCTTGGAGTTTACCTTGAGTCATAAAAATTTAAGATTGTGTCCTAAACTCTAATGATGTAGAACACTGCATGGATCTATAGGGCTCAGTTTGATTAATGGGGGTTTGTGTACTTTTAATCAAGCGCTATAATGAACATATACTGAATATTGTGGGATGGCTACAAGATAAATAAGCATATTAAGAGGGGAAAAGATGATGTGCCGAAGCACATAAATAAAATGATAAGGGGAGAGAAAGTGCCACAGATCTCTACTTAATATGAGCATCCCACTGAGTATCTGCAATGTGTTCTTAGCTAATGGCCATAAGTGAGCATATATTTTATGCAGTATAATTAACTTTTATATTTTTAAGGCAGAGTATAAATAGTAAAGGCCTGAAACAATTCATGAATATCAAAGTACAAGAGAATTTTTGTATTGAAATTGAATTAAAAAATAATAAAAATAATAGATTAAAGATATGAGATTAAATTTGCCTCCACTTATCTTTCAACACCCATCTCAGCTTGCTTCAGACAACTGAGGGAGTTGAGGCAGAGCCGCTTTAATCCAGAAGGGAGAGATATGAAGCCGGTCGACTGCTAATGTGTACTTGAAAGAAGCCCTATGTAGAGAAGAATTCTGGGCTACTTATGGGTTCAGCAGGCAAAAGCACCGTGGCAAAAGAGTAAGACCCACAATGAGCTGTAGAGGGGTGATTTCGGTGGCTTAGTTACCACGCATTTCCCACAGAAAATCTTGATTTTTGTCAAGGTTAAACAGGTCAATTTCATGTATATGTGTATATATCTCTTAAAGCCACGCTTGCTTTTACCGTTTTTTAATTACTTAAGTTGTAATTAGTTTTGCATAAAGACACATACATACGTGATTTTATATAAATACATAGATGCAATTGTATTTTACTTTTAAACATTTATTTTTATTTTATTAATGATTTATTTATTCTTGTTGACCCACTCCCACTTTCTTTCCACTCTTGGGCCCTCTCCATCCTCATTAGCACTCAATATTTAAACATTTCATCTATTCTAACAACATAATGTATATTTTTGGAATTTTATTTTTATGTTCAGATAACCCTATAGAGACATATACGCTTGTAAATTGGTATACAGGCATAAGTATTTATAAAGAAAATTATTGTTATGGTTTGTATTAAAAGACAACATGTTATGCATATTTTGGGGCATCCTGGATTTTTGAAATTCTCACACAGCATAAGATGAAATCTCTATAAACTACCTATATGTATTAATGTACTAGTCATACTTTTTAATGTCTACTAATCTGCTTTGCATATACCATAACTTTTTTTCATTTTCATATTGAAGTGCATGTTTCCAAGTTTGCCTGTTATAAGAGATCTTTTCCCCATTAGAAACACATTTTATAATATCTATCAGATAATATTTTATTGATTTATATGTATTTACATAGGGCATCTTTGGTAACTATTCATATATAAATGCCTTTTCTTCTAGAGTTCCTCAGTTTAAAAACTTGATTAGGTATATATATCCTCTATTTCTAAAATATATATATTTCTTAAAGTATGCCTATTGATTTTTTTAAGACTAAATTTATTTATTTATTTTTAAATATGTCTTTATTGATTTCAGAGAGGAAGGGAGAGGAAGAGACAGAAACATAGATGAGAAAGAAACATTGATCGCCTGCCTCCTGCATGCCCCCTACTGGGGATTGAGTCCACAACCTGGGCATGTGCCCTGACTGGTAATCAAACCGTGACCTCCTGGTGCATGGGACTATGCTCCAACCATTGAGCCACACCGGGTAAGCAAGACTAAGTTTATTTTTAAAATACTGTGAGATAAGTGTCTACATTTTTATAACACTCAATGGATACCAAGATATGCCAGAACCATGAATTAAATATTTTTCCCATTAAAGTATCACATTTAGATTTTTCTCCTATATAATGGAACCTACTGGATTATCAATTTCTTATCTGTTCCGATTATAGTACTATGTTGACTTAATTACAGGAAGTCCACAAACTGTTTTTCTGTTGAGACATTCCACCATCACTGTTATACTTTAGTAACCTTTTCTTGACTACTCCAAGAAAATTAGTTCTTTCAGATTAAACTAACATTATTTTACAGAATTTAGAAAAATAAAAATAACTTTCAGGGGATTCTCACTGTAGTTTAATGCAATATATACAAGTTTTCTGAGAAATTATATTTTTACAATATGTCTTTTCAACCAAGGACAAAGCATTCAAGGGAGACATCATGTAGACACACAGGGAATATTCCAATACTTAAAGCCACATTCAATATACATTTAGTACATAATTAAGCAAATTTTTCACATGAAATAAAATTAATACTTAATAATAAATCACACCCATGAATAAAAATGCAAATAAAGTTTTAGCAGAACTCAATAGAGATATTTGAATCCAGTGTACATTTAATATAAAAACTAGAAAACTTCCTGTTTATGTAGGAAATTTGGTTCATTTTTATATTAAATTGATACTGGGTTCAAATATTGTAAAATTCTCTGTGTGCTTATTTGATAACTTTCTTAAATTCTTTGTATGATAATTTTTCATACTAATTTATTATCACTATTATTTCAGTTCAGTCTTGAGGGACATATAGTGGTATCTTCTACCTTCCAGAAAAATGTCAAATGTCAAGATATCTTTAAATTTCTAATTTTATTTATGTGTTTATTTCACACCTTATTGTGTGCACCAAAGTTCCTTATCATTATATTTTCATCATACATTTGTCATCATTTTATATACAGTAGTTACTCCCTTATCCACGGGTTTCGCTTTCTACAATTTTAGTTACCTGTGGTCAACTGCAGTCTAAAATATTAAATGGAAAATTCAAGAAATAAACAATTCATAAGTTTTAAATTGCCCAGCATTCTAAGCAGCATGATGAAATATCACACTGACCCACTCCAGTCTTCCCAGGATGTGAATCATCCCTTTGTTCAGCATGCTGGGTACCCTACCCTCCTGTTGGTTACTTAGTAATCTTCTCAGTTATCAGATCTACTGTTGCAGCATCTCACTGCTTACGTTCAAGTCACACCTATTTTATTTTTGGCTCCAAAGCACAAGAGTAGTGATGTTGGCAATTCAGAAATGTATGTATACATACATATTTATTATAAGAAAAAAACAAACATAGTATATATAGGCTTTGGTACTATCCACTGGGGGTCTTGGAATGTATTCCTTGTGGATAAGGGAGGATTACTGTATATATTTTTATATTTTTATTATTGTCTTTGATTTGAAATTTCATTTGCCTGACATTATTATTGTCTCCATTCTTACATTTGTGCTTCTATTTAATATTATGTTTTACCCCATCTCCCCAATAAATCTAATACAAAAAATTAGTAGTTTAGTCTATTTTTTGGAAAGAATATGTTATTGTATTTAATCTTCCAAATAGGTATGATTAAGTTGACATAACAAACAGCCCTGGATGCTCAGTAGCTCAGAACAATAAAGGTTAATTTTTCACTCATATTTTATACCTAGTTCTGGTTTGACCTGGGATAAACATCATCTTGACTTTACTTAAGGACTTGGGTATGATTAGGGTACTTGCATTTGATAGTGATATTAAATTAAAATCATTTATGATCTCTCCTCTGTTAGTACATACTGCATTTTGACCCTATAATCTTTATAGTAAGAAAACTCTGTTGATACAAAACCCAGAGGATACTTGAATAATTTAAGCATTATTGATAAATCTTTTGTAAGTAAAACTATCTCTTGTTTTCATGATTTGCCACAATGCTCTACAAAATGTAGATCCCTATACAAATTAAATTAAACACTTTTTTAATATATTGGACTTATTTATTTAGAAATACACTCAAGCCAATGCATATCTGCGTGCATAAAGAAATTGGATATTTTTTTTCACTTGGGATTATAGTTAATAAAAGCATTGTGAGAACTGTGAATAGAAACACCTTTATCAATTACATATAATGAAAACACAGTGGCTTGTGATATAGATCTGCATTTCCTACTCATTAAGGAACATAAAATTGTATTTAACTAGCTGTCCAAGGGAATAATATCCTTTACAGTGAAGCTTTGGGCTTCTCTTTTGGGTGGTACTTATTTGGTAACTCTTTTGCCTGGCCCTTTTTGTCAATTATTGAAGTCACTGATATTTCCTTTTGATTCCAAGCAGAATCCCCATATGTTAACTCCTATAGATAATTTTTGTTCCCTCCAGCACCTTCTCTGAAATTCTGCTGTCCATGTTCCTGGTTAATGACTATAGCCTTCTGGTTCTTTTTAGCCTAACTGTGCTGTGTCAATGTTCTGCATCTTAAACAATGAGAAAAACAATAAATAATGGGTGGGAAGTCACCTTCTGCTTGGAGTTATATTTGAAAAAGAAGTTCCCTATTGTGAAGTATTATTAAACATCCTGCAAGTAAATATACTCCTAAAGCACTGCTCTTCAAAGTATTCATGATCCATATGTAACTGACATTTATTGGAAGCAATATTCCTGTAAGACATATTTATATGAATATTTCTTCCATTTAAATAAATTGAAAAGTTTATGGTTTATTTCTTCTATTTATATTGATCAAGTTCAGTTGGTATTTTGGCACTTCTCCTAAGAATGTGGAAATAAATGAATTAATATTCAATATCCAATATTATTTTTATCAATAATTTTAAAAATGATATAAATTAATTTTCTATGAGCAGCTAAAAAAGAATAAAATTTGTTTTACTGTAAATGTTACCACATTTTTCTTGGGTAGTAATAGTCTGAAGCATTACAGTAAAGTTGAAAGCATGTTTTTATAGATCTTGTCACCCAGTATCATACAGAGCAGGGTTTTAAAGATTATAAAGTAGCATTTTATGAAATGTTTTTGAAGGCATTTTCTTAATTTCCCACCAATATATAAATAGTTTTCAAATAAAATTATATTGGAATAGTTTTCAGAATTACATCATTTCTCAAAAATAATAAGCCAGAAATTAAATTATATCCTTTAAAAAATGATATTCTGTCTCAAATTCCTATAACAATGGCAAATGAAGATACACAGAATTCTAGTTTTTTGAAACTCTTATAAAAACACCGTGTTCCCTGAATATTTTGTCTAATGTTTGAACAGATATTTCCTATATTTGAGAGCTCAGAGACCCCATTTCCACTCTTCTGTTTAATGCTACGTATTATATGAAGACTAAGACCCTCACAACCTTCTCTTCCTAGATTTGTCACTGGCTTCTGGTTAGTTGAAGGGAGGTGATCCTGGAGTGCTGGAAGTTAGAGGGAGGGGAAGAACAGTACTTTGTGTTTCCCTACATTGGGGCAGTATCTGGCCAACTGCAGCGTGTAACAATTGAATAAGGAGGTTCTGGTCGGTTTAGTCTCCCCATGTCAGAACAGCTTCCCAGTGCCAGGTGGTCGTGTGTCCCTGCCAGCCTCGGGCACATCCACGTGGTGCTTCTCGTGTGGTGGCGGCACAGGCCTCAGCAGCGCCGTTCCTGGAAGTCCCAGCCTCGGTCGGGCGGAGCTGCCTCAACGCTGACACCCCCCCAGCGGCACCGGGAGCGCAGCAGCGCAGGCTGTGCTCCTCAGAACGCAGGGGGCAGCGTTTCCTGCTATTGTTAATCTCTGGGTAACTTCATTTTCTTTTTTTTTCACTTCAGTCATCTCAACCACTTTTCTACTAGTTCGTGTACTAAATGTCCTCTTTTTGAAATATCTAGAATTGTTTCTGTTCTGTTGACTGGTGCTCAATACCTAACTGGTGAAATATGTCATACAATAAAATGACTCGAAGTTTATAAAAGGAGATTTTTTTTTTTCCTGAAGTGTCCTGGGAAAAATAAAACCTATATCATAGAATGGTGGGTTTGGGAAGTCGCTAATGCCAGTGATTTTTGTAATATGTCTATGGTAATTTTTTCATTTATCATAGTTATGATTAAAGCACCTGTCTTGAGTAGTCCAAGTATATTTAAGAAGACAATAATTATATAAGATACTTAGAAATTGAGTCCAACTGTCTTTTTTAATTCAAAGTCATCCTGTGAATAACTATGAAGTGAAATGTACTTTCAAGCTTAATGTTAAAGTATAATAAATTTTATGTATGCAGAGACTTAGTTATATCAATGTGGAACTTTAAATATTTTAAGATTTTATTTTAATAACAAAAATAGTACATGCCCATTGTTAATTTAATATAAATATATTTAAAAATGTAAAAATATCTAAAAGGGAGCCAGCCATCTCTTCTCGTAGGCCCGTGTTTTGGCAAGAACCACTAAGAATTCTAAGCTATATTGGTTATGTATTAAAGTTTTAAATGTCAGAATTAAGAAATAAAGAAAGCATGAGGATTTCAAAATGAAAAGCAGAGATCACTCATTGAAGATGTGGATGTAGAACAAATGGGCTTATTTGTAGAATCTAGTGAACAAAGAAAATGAAGAATCAGCTGCACAAATGCGCTGTCCCCTTCCGCCCGAGACCTAGTCCTGCCCGTGCTGTTGGTTAGTGTACCCCGCAGGTGCCATAGTAAGAAGCCCCTCCAGGCTGCGCTTGTCGGCCTCACTTGAAAACTTCATAAAGAGAGTGGGAGGTCAGAAACTTGGTTTCACTGAATGATATTGTAAGAAGTTTGTTTTTGAGTGTATTGCAAACTTTTCTGATGCTTAGTTTTCTTATCTGACAGTGAGGAAGCACGGTAACTTATACACACACACACACACACACACACACACATATATCAACTGTCAATCATTTCAAATAGCTATCTATCACACTGTACAAAAATAGATCTATGTATTATTTCTTTTTAAAAAATATATATATTTTATTGATTTCAGAGAGTGGAAGGGAGAGAGAGAGAGAGATAGAAGCATCACTGAGGAGAGAGAGCCATTGATCAGCTGCCTCCTGCACGCCCCCGACTGGGGATCGAGCCCACAACCTGGGCACGTGCCCTGACTGGGAATCGAACCGTGATCGCCTGGATCATAGGCCGATGCTCAACCGCTGAGCTGCATCGGCCAGGCTATATTATTTCTTAAATATTCTTTTTGGGGGGAGGTTTCTTGCATGTATGCATATTGCCTTCCCCCCCATTTATTGTTGAGAGTATTACAGATGTCTCCCATTTTGCTCCCCTTTTCCCCCCTCAACCCAGATCCTGCCCCACCCCAGGCTTTCACCAACAAATTGTCTGTGTCCATGGGCTATGCACACATTCATGTAAGTTCTTGGGTTAATTTCTTCCCACTCCCTCTCCCCCCTTCCCTCTGAGATCTGTCAGTCTGTTCCATACTTCTACATCTCTGGACCTATTTTGTTCATCAGTTTATTTTGTTCATTAGATTTAATAACCACATAGTGCATAATAATCATACATTCAAAATTACTCTGTTCAAGAGTATACAGGTATAAGTCAGATATGCTTATTTTAAAAGAATCTTTATTTTAAAGTTATGTGAGTAGAGTGGTCCCATTGTTTTGGGATAGTAAATGAAAACAGTATGAAACATTTAATTTATCTCTCTATATTTGACCCTAACACCACCACCAATACTGAGGAAAAGAAACTAACAAATAAATAAAACTAAACATTACAATAATGTGTATGATTCTAAATTCAGTATCAACTCTAACTTTAATATTTTACAGTGCCCTATCTATATATCAATGTACCCATGTATCTGTCTGTCTGCCTATCTTTTGTCTACATACTGAGAGGAGAGACTTAAAAATGAAGACATTCAAATTTCCTGAAATTATTTATGAATAATAAAATGTTTCTATTATACCAAAGAGAGTTTAATAAAATACCATTTTAACTTCTAAAGATTATTAAAACATAATGTTACTGCACTATAAGCAATATCATATTTTTGCACGTTTAAACTTTAAAGGTTGAAATTGCGTTGTCTGACTCTTAATGAATTAAGTATCACCAAAAGCATATTTAAATAAGAATAGTGTAAAATAAAATCCGACCTGATAAAGTTGATGTTTAACTTTCAAAGTAAGAAGTTTCTATTACAGGCATAATTTTTTAAGGAAATTGTTTTTATAAATTTTTGGCACATTAGTTTTCTGTTATCATGGTTCCCCTTCAAGAGCACATGGAAATTTTTTAATTCATAGAACGTTTGGATGTTATAACACCTGATTGGGTTTTATGGATGATCACTATGAACATTAACTATTCTTTTTATTAAAGAGGGACATATTTTAAATGTACAAATTACAGAAGATATCATTAACTCATTAAAATAGTGTGTCTTTCATTTCAAGTCAAAAGTCTATCACATCACCAGGATAATCATATAAGCATCCATTCACTCACACACACACACACACACACATTTATTTAGATAAATAAAAAAGTCCCTTGCTCATTGAATGTAATAATTAAATGCATAGATATAAGTTGTAATTTATTTTCTCCCAAATAGTTAGTTTATATTACTCTACTATACTGCTTTTCATCATTGCTGGTGACAATTCAAATATTAGTTTAAACCTAATTCTTTGGTGAGAGCGTTTGAGTCAATTTTATGATTTTCTCATCCATCACGTTCTTTGCTTCTACAAATACGGGCTTGCTGTATTCTTTTCACTACATGCTATGTGCAGCAAACATGTAAAGTATCCAGAAAAGATATTCTTCAACACTAGTGGTTCAATTCCAATGCTCAGTGCATTCGTGTGGATATTCCTCATTTGAATAAGTTAACAGAAGCATTTAAATGTGCACTGTGCACTCTGGAGTTCTCTCTTGCCCATAAGAAAACATAAGTGGCAACATAAGTAGTAAAATAGCACATTAGAAACTTTTCAAATAATTTTCAAATGTGTGTATGGAATCCTTTTATTAAAGAATAAGTCATAAGCAGGTACTACTGGTGGTCTTAGCTTTTCCCTAGTTGACTACGGAAAGTCAAGTCCATTTGCAAAGCATTCTGAAAAGGAAGGCACCACTTTTTGACTTGGGTAAATTTCTAAGAGATTTGGGTGAGCTTAGATATAAAATGAGACCGCATTACTTTAACTTTAGCTAATATTTTAGCTAAATAAATGCATAGATTTAAGTTGTACTCAGTTTGTCTATATCATTTATTACAACAAAATGAAGCATATGCCTCCTGAGAAGTTATGCCTGCAGCTTTAGGGAGAGATTGTTCAAATAACATTTTTAATGTTGGACAATTATGCATGCATAAATATATAAATAAATGTAGTAGATAGCACCTAAGATGGTTCCTGAGAGCCTCTGCTTTCTGGTATTTACCCCCTTGTATAATCTATCCCTCTGAGTGTGAGTTGGACCTTGTGTCTCCCTTCTAAAAAACAGAATATGGTAAAGATGACTAAATGTCCCCTTTGAGATTAGATTCCAAAATGACTAACTTTCATCTGCTTGCCTTCTCTCCCTCTCCCCCCCCCCCCAGTTCTTGTTTTGAGTGAATCAAGCAGCAATGTTGGGAGCAGATCCATAGGGCAAGGAACTGATATCTCCTACTATTTGCAAGTAAAGACCTGAAGCCAGCTAGCTAATTCAAATGATAATGAAGCAAACATTCAGTCTTGATACTGAAAGTAAATATAGAAGCAATCCAATTGTATATAATGTTCTAATTTAATAACTAGTTGCACAATGCTAAAAAAATAGAAGATTAAAAAAATATGTTGACTGATGAAGCTTAATATATTCTAAGCATCCAATTAGAATATATTAAGGAAATGAGGAGGTGGGAAGACTAAAGATTTATTTTCGGTGACTATAACATGACATCAGTCAATACATTATGTTCTGGTGCAATGATCAGCCTTTGTGGTTTAGGCTTATGGGGAAGTGTAGCCATGCATATATTTTTGCCCTTCTTTATCATCAAAAGCTGATTTATTTGAAATATCTAGAATGATTGAACTGATTTTTTATCAGTTGGATGGGGAGAGGTTGTTGACTTCAGTAGAAGTGAATGGTCTCAGATTTGGTGATATCTTGATAATTCTGGCCACGTAGGGGGCTAAAATTAGACAATATGTGAATCATTTATTTAGATATATGCTATATTTTAATATAAATATTGCATACACTATATGTGACATCGTTACAAATGAAGAACATAATAGGTATAAGATAATATCAGGTTGACTTTAGAAAAAATGTCGAAACTTAGTTGTTAATACTATTACTTATCTAGTATACATATAATGTAGTAAAATTACTTCCAAAAAAGAATCATAAAATGATATATTCACATTTAGAGAAAAGAAAGCACCTATTTATTTGAAAATGAGAACAGAGAATATTTATTTCAGATCGTACAGTATGAAGCTTATCCGTAACACTTGTTTTTAAATTAGTCAGACTAAATCACACTTTAGTTGGGTTAATTCAGCATGTATTACAATCAAGATTTTTCACTGAATCTAGCTGGATCCACAATAACTGGGCCACTGCAGATGACATGTAGTAGATAATCATTAAATTCTTGTGGAAATGAAATGAATTACCAAGTTTAACTAGATGAAACTTTAGAAGTTATCTAGTTTATTTTAATTCTTCACTTTTTTTCAGAATTGTTACATATATAATAACATAAGAGTTACTTATCCAAAGTCACATGAATTTTCTCACTTGTTTATTCCAGGTTTTCCTCCATTTAAATTTCTTAGACCTAAATAATTTAACTGTCTCATATCTGAACAGCTATATCTAAGCAAGAGTCAGAAATATAATTTCTGTGCTCTGCAATTCTCTAATAGGTAGACTTTAATCAGTTACTATACATGCTATATTCCTTTCTTGTATTTCCTTTCTAAGGCATATGTCTTAAAACCCAACAGCATTATAAAAATAGACATTTATGTAAAACATGCTTCAGGCAGCTTAAAGCTGAACCCTTAAAAAGCTGAATTTAAGTTCTCTCAAAGCACAACTATGCTTAGAAATTAGTAATCATAAGAATCCCCTTCATATTTTTGATATCTAGCTTTCCTAGTAAATCTAAACTATAACGTTACAAAATTTTCTGCCTTCGCTGGAAGCATCGCCAGGACAAGGTGAGACAGAGGCAGAGTGAAAGGTGCCAAGAAGGCAGGAAGTTATGGGTGCTAAGCATGGCTCAGTCACTTACTAGTTAAACCATTTACAATTGCCTCTGTTAAAATCAAAAGTCAAAAATGCCAATTTCACATTATTCCATGTATGCATAATTTTGAACTCCATTTCTTAATTTTTAAAATTCAGGTAAATATTTGTTTTGTTTCAAAGAGTAAAGCTAAGGCATTATATTTGGAATACCTAAAGGACTAAATAAATAATAGCTATTTTATTTAATCAGGTACATTTCTACACGAATTTCACTGTGCTTTACAAACTGCCATTTAATCCCTTCTAGGATTAATTTAAATGCAAATGTTGCATTCAGATCTTAGCAGTTGCATATTGGAAAAAAGGTTACAGCTTTGAAATAATGATAAATACTCTATTAACTTTAATTGTTATTTTCTAGGAAGCATGCAAGAGAGTGTGACAAGAACATTACCATAGGCAAAGGTCTATTAGCCAACAAGACCAATAAAAATTATACCTCTTGTCAAAATTGGAAGGGCCAGTAATTATTAACAAACCTAATAAAGAATTACAGTATTAATTTAAAAGTTTATTTTTATTCACTTATGAACCTTGGGCTAATTCCAAAAGTCACATGAAGGAAATGGAAAAGCCACCAGTCTAATCTCCCTGCCTGCTTTATGCATAATAAATAGAGGGTTAACTCTTCAGTCAAGAAATCAATTAGGCAGTGCAAACATTATTTTAACTTAGAAGAAATATGTTTCTAAAAGTTTGTGCTGTTGTTAAATTGATTCTTTCCTTCTCCACAATTTCTACAGACACAAATATACCTTCTCTCTACCAGTAGCAGCATTTCTACTTAGGTAGAAGGGTTTTAAAGTACAAGAAAAAATCACTAGTATTTCTATCCATACATTTTTCATTACACTAGACTATATGTGTTTACTTTAGATTTAACTATTTATCTCAGAAAACTAATTTGGGAAAAAGTAGAAATAAATAACTGAAATATAAAACCTCAAAAATACTGCCTGGCTGATAAAACTGGATCATTAATAGAATAGTCTGTAACTATCAGCTCCTGTATAATGCTAAATTAAAAGACAAAAACTGAGAAATTATGGGAAGGTGTTATTCCCATGTCATCTAAATTCCTATTATGCACGTGGCTTGCTAAGTATAAATCTTTATTCAACAGTACACTTAATTATAGAATATCTCCAGTAACATAGCACTGAGTTAAGATTATCTGGTGCCCAAAATACACACCATGTTAATAATACAAATTTCTAACATTTATTGACAGCTTACTATGTACTAGATTTTAATCCACATAGTATTCAGCTATAAAGCAGCCCTTTAAAGACAGTTACTGTTGTAGAAACTAAAAATGCAAAGAATGCAATATTTTTACTATCATATGGTCAAAACAAGTGTTAAGATTTGATTCCAAGCAATCTTTCTATTCAGAGAATAGAGATTCTATTCAGAGAATAGAGATCTTTACCCATTACACTGTTTTATCCTGTGACATTATGTATCTCTCTAGTGACGACACCTAAAGCATGGACATACTCTACAAATTCAACCTGTTCATCAAAGAAAGAGAAATTATCATAATAATATAAGATTTGCAAGGTATTTACCCTTGCAATTTAGATATCTGTGCATGCATACAAAGATAGGAAATAACTTAAAGGATACTTTTAAGTATTGTCACATAGCCCATAAAAAGTTTTGTCCAGATTATTTTTTTTCAATTATGATAAAAACTAAATTTTAGGAGAGTAAAATATGGCAATATCCTTTTAGTTTTGAAGAAAGTAACTTGCAACATATTTTTCTTCAAAAACATTGACTATTTCAAGAGGTGTTTTTTAAATGATAAAGTTAAACTTAAAAAACAAGATAAATTTAAGTTTTCAACTCTCTGGAAATAAAATAACCTCTGTCACCCTATCCCATTGTTCCCTTGACTGGCACTACTAGATGTCCATTTTAAGAGAGACATTACCATCTACACAAAATCATTAAAATCCCTTACTCTGTCTATTGAGAAGCCTAATTTGCCTGCCAATCCACTTTATCTCAGTGCAAAGCTTTTAAAATTTCCTTTTCAAAACAATAAATTATTATAATACTGCATGTGTCCTCTAAATTATTTTGTTTAGTGTTAACAACCAAGACTACAAATGTATACACTATTGGTTTCTTTGGGGGTTGGCAGGAATTCACTAAATTTCTTGTAATGGAAGGATTTAATTTTGGCACATGTCCGAATAAAACAAAACATATTCTGATTGTATTTTCAGTAATACTACAGAATAAAATTAGTTTTCATAATATAATATTAAATAGAAGTTACATGTGTAATAGTTAATGCATATGAATCAATACTGTATTTATTGCAATTTTTATTTGTTTGGTATATATAAAACATTTTTAAAGGACTCTCCCAAAATAGAAATGGAAGGAAAGGACATGAGAAATTATTTTCTTTCCCCTTCTCTTTTTTATTTTTTTTAACTTCCTTATGCTTTGAGAAACTTGGACTCTTAGGAAAGAACGAATCATTATTTCCCCTGACCTCGTGTTAGCGTTATTGATAAAAGAAAAGGAAGTGAATACATTATCTTTGTTCACTTAGAAAAAAGAGTCATAAAATTAGATTTGAAGCAAAGGTAAGGATAAAAACAGCCGTTTTCTACTCTGGCCCAGTGATTCACACATCTCTGCATGTTTGCTAAATGGAACATGACTTGGCAGGGAAGCGGGAAGATCAGTGACACCTACGGGTGCGAGACAGGTCGAGCTGGAGGCCGGTGATCTGCTCACCAGCACCACCTGCCGTCTTCATCTCTCGGGGGCTGGCAACAATCTCGGGAGAAAATTCCACCAAGTTCTTTCACAAGCAAATCAAGAAGCAGGCTGTGCTTTACAACTTACTTTAATTTAAACATATTTGTGTAATATATGGTCACTCATTCCAAGAAATTTTAATATCTCTTTTCCTGTGACAAGACCAAATATTCCAGCCAATGTTTTAAAAAAAGAGAACGCACCATGGTTGTGAGAGTGACTTGTTTCCCCTGGAGTTTCCAACACTGAAGCCCTGTCAACAGCCATATGCATGTCTACGGTTTAACTGAAGGAAGAGTTAGAAATCCTTAGGGATCTTTATTTGTTTTATTATTTTGAGTAAAAGATGCCGCTTAGATGTTTTCTGCCAACTTCAAAATAACACCAGTAATTTGTAAATATTGGAAAATAAGTATCTTAAATCATGGAGACAAAAGGAAAAATATTCTGAAGTCGAAATAATTTGCAGGTTAGAATCTCTTAGTTTCCTTTCAGACATAAATTCTTCATTAAATGTTTATGTTTTCAAAATATCAGTTCAGATAAAGAAGCCCCATCACCAACAACCACCTATTTTGCCACATATCCAAATACATTTCTAAAATATGTGTAATAATGCAGACAACAGCATTATCAAATCAAATTCCAATTTGATTTTCAGTTGAGGGTTAGTCATCAACAAGAAAATAAGCGATGTTGAGTGTTATTACACCTAAATTTATAGAATTAATTACAAACTCCTAACTTTGAAATGATTTTGTCCGTGTTTTTTATCAAAAGAGAAGACGAAATCATAGCAAGGCGAATTTGTTCCAGGCTTTTTAGCTAAACCAAAAGTGAGATAAGTTGTATTGGATATTAAGTTGAAAAGGATTAATTGATCTGCTCTGCAATATCTTAGCATGCTTCCATAGGGTACTAACTGAAACAGATAGGCCTATTCTCCCTTTCCCTGGAGCAACTTGAGCCTTTTCTGAGCATTAGTCAAAAGAAGAAGACATCATTTGTTACGAAAGAGAGATCCAGAACCAAAGTATCTGAATTCCTCTAAATCTGCTTCCTTAGAGTTGCTGGTAATTTGGTGGAATTTAATCCACCAGTTCAGCTGTATATCTCACCCTGATGCTTGTAACTTGGCTTCCTGATTCTCCACGGAACTATTTGTACTTTTCTTCAGGACAATTAGACAAGGCTAATAAAGGCTCCTGAGCACCTGTCGTATCATCTCAGTAGGAAGAAAATGTCATGACCTCCATGCATACTGATGAGTGAAATCTGTTCTGATCCAGACTTGTGTTTGTGTGTGGAATATGTGATATTATAACCAGCTTGGAGCTTCTGAGCCATGTTAAATTTCAACACTGACATACACACATGGAAAAAACAGAGTGTAGCTCCTCTAATACTCTCTCAGGGTCCAGAAAGGACAGAAAAGGTTATTTTTTTCCTTTCTCATATCCATTTTGTGTGTGTCCTGGTGTAAGTCCTTAGTGAAACAACACATTTTTTCTCCTGCATCTGTCTCTAGATATTGCTCACAGTTCATGTGTAATCTACTTCAGTGTAAGAAAGTCTCTCCACTTGAAAGAGTAGTCCTTACCAGTTCAAATTTTCCACATCAGTTGGCAATAATGCAGCCTTTCTCAGTAACTCTGGCCCAAGATGAGATTTTGTAAGCTCTCAAGGATATTATATTCAGCTTAAACTATTCTTAGACTTACTACTAAGAGAAGAAAGTAGATTTAAAAGAAAAGGCATCAGAAGATGACAGCCTACAGATGTCAATGTTCCACACTTGTGTCCATCTTCCTAAAGCCGAAGTGACTGGCATCAGCCTAATGCTATTTTGATAATAATAACAATTACAGTAATAATAATAAAACAAACTCTCATTCGATCAGGGTTTGCTATGTTCCAAGGATTGTTTTAAATAAGCTCTTTATACATTATGTCTTTCAACCTATAAATACACTACTCCTTTTGCACAGATTAATGAAAAACAACACTAAGATTCAGTGAGATTAAACCATTTGCCAAATTAGCTAGTAATTGGTAGAAGCAGGGTACAAAAACAAGTGTCTAACAGTGTTAAACTATCATTACAGTGACAGATGCTCAAAGTTAGCTGAAAATAGATATTCCTCACAGTTAATATACATTATAAATTGGTATAAATTTTAAGCATGGCACTTTGGAAATATCCACAATATAAAATAAACTAAATATTTTATGTACTGTGTGTATCTGCAAAACTTTAGCAAGTCATATAATAGGGATATACATGAACCATTTTCAATAAGAAAAACAACATGATGCATTCCAATGGAGTTATTTAAAAGAATTATAGTGATATGTCTTTGATGATATAGAAAGATCTTCAAGGCACATTATAATTTTTTTTAAAATAAAGATTGGAGTAAAAGAACAATGATCTCTGAGAGACAGGAAACAAAAGAGGTGAGCTTCTCATTTGCCTGAGTTAGCTGATTGAAGAGAGTTTCCAAGCCCTGGTGTAGAGATGTTGAACCCTGGGTTGAAAATAGAGAAATAAACACTTGAGGAAGCCACGGTAGTCAGAGTTCACAGGGTTGAGAACCAGAGAAGAAAGAGCAGCACCGAGAGCAAACACGGGAAGTATGCAGAGAGACCCAATCAAGTCAGTTATGCTGAGGAAACCGGCAGAAGCACATACTAGAATAGGGTAGTATAAAGAAACTGGCTGAGGCTGGGAGGAGATGGCAACCCATGAAAAGAGACTAAAGTAAATAATGCCCGGAGCTCAAAAAATAGTTGAGTGGCACAGCTCTTAATTCATAGGATATTTGACACAGTACATAGAAGTGTGTAACCACAATAGTGAGGGAAATTAGCAGAAAACACTGATCTTGTCTAAACTAACTAACTTAAAAAACTGAAAAGAATCTAACTCTTTCTAAATAGCTTAACAAAATACTAGATTAAAGCTCAGAGATATTTATAGGAATACAAATAGACAGTAAAATTCAAAATGACTAGCTTTCAATCATAAATTAACAGGCATTAAACCAAGAAAATAAAATCCATTATAAGGAGATAACCAACTAAAACAAATCTAGAAGTGAGATGATGATCTGTTTAGTAGACAAGGGTATTAAAAGTTACTTAACTCTATTCCGTATGTTCAAGAACCTAGGAGAAACATAAAATATACAAAACATAGATATGGCTGATATTTTTTAAAGACCCAGGTTGAAGTACTAGAAATGAAAACTACAATGTCTCAGATAAAATTTATAATGGGAAAAATCAGTATCAGATTAGATGTGATGGAGAAAAATAATGGTGAACTTAAAACATAGCAATAGAATCAATCAACAAAAATGAACAGAGTACTAGTGAGCTGTGGGACAACTTCAAGAGGACTAGGTTTTGTGTGATGGGAGTCAGTAAAGAAGACGACTAAAATGGTAACATGGAAAAATACTTGAAGTAATAATGGTAAAGAAATTTCTAAATTTGATAACAAGTATAAACTCACAGATATAAAAAGTTAAACATTTAAATACCTAATAACAAAATTTGAAAATAAAAGAAGGCAAATCAAAAATGGTACATATTGAATTATTTCATTCCTATAAAATTTAAGAAAATGCATAATGATAGATGATGGAGGTAGAGATTACAAAGGGGCATGAGGATATTTTGGGGACTAATAGATAAATTCATTATCTTGATTGTGGTTACAATTTTGTGAGTGTATAAACACCCAAACTTACCAAATTGTACATTTTAAATATGTTTATTATATGTTGAATATATATTAATAAAGTTGTTTAAAAATTTCAACAGAGATTATTTGGAAAAAGATAAAAAGCCTTATTTTGTGTGTGTGTGTGCTTGGTATCTTTTTACTTCTTGATCTTTTAATATAGCTCTCTATTTGTATATATACACATATACACACACATATCTATATATTTATACACATATTTAAAAATAATTGCTGGTTAAGTAGAGTTCTGGTGAAAACACAAAAAAGGTAGCAAAAAAGATGTATGTCTATATGTCTGCAGAACTGGGTGCAAAGAATAAAACAGAATTATTTTCTGAGATGACTATTAAGGCAATTGAAATGAGATGAGGTTTGTAAATTATTAATATGAGCAGGGTGGGATATGTGGAATACGAATAGATGGAAAGCACTTGAAAATTCCTTATTACTACAGTATGACCATTAGTGAAATCATTTGTGAGGGTTATTGAAGTAAGATTGATTACATTAAAAATCATCCAAGGTACCACATTTATCATATTATAAACTGTTTTTCAGTAGAAATGGCATTGACCACAAATGGAATTTGATAGACAAAATAATCCGATGAAACTATTGGCATATAACGAGTGAATGCAGGGATGCTCAACATTTGGCAAAGTAAGGGACAGTCATGCACAACAAAAAAATGTACTTCCAACGTGACCTGCAGGTGACCTACCCGATAATCATGAAAGTAAAAATGATCTGAAACTAGAACCTAAATCTAATTTACATATAAATGTAAATATTTTCTGTTTTAATACCTGGTTTTAACATGCCCTGTGATTTTCATAACACATCTACCACTTAAATTTAAGGAAATAATTTTATTTCTCTAAAAAATGTATTAAGGATTACCTAACATCTTACAATGATAACATTATCTATGGCAAAGTCACTTATGGTATTTAAATATCCACATTCCCAATACAGCACAATTGCATTTCATATATTTTTGTAGCTGTAGCCATTCACATTAAATCTATAATATATTTCCTGTTTATATCTTGTTACAAAGTAAAACTATGAGTAGCTTGAGTAAAAGAGGCAAAAATCTTCATTTAAAGGCTTAAGATTTAGTTTTAAAGCTCCACCTGCATGAAGGTACTAATGCCTGACTCTGCTAACATATATTCTTTACTATTATTACAATAAATTGATTAAAAGTGGGCACTTTAAACAAAACATGCTAACACTATTATATAATTCCCATATTTATTAGAAATATTAAAGCAATGTTATTCTCTCAACTATGATTTAAATATCTTCCAATTATAATAGTGCTCTCATTGTATTATTTTTTGTTGAGTAAGATGAATAATAAGAAAAAGCTGTAAGCCACATAATATTAGAGAATAATAAATCTTCCCAGCTGCACGATACATTATTAATACGGTGATGGAAAGGAATCTAAATGAAAGAATGTATTCTGTTCCATTGGGCAATGATATGGTTTCATGAAGAATCAATGGGATAGCAAGAATGTTGGGAATCAGCTGTGTAATGAACTGCAGTGAAGCAAATTTTCATTGTAAGTAGATGAAACCACACTGCATGATAATGAAGATTGACGACTTGCATCTGTAATCTTTCTAAGAAAAGGAAAGTTGTGGAGAAATAGATAATTCTAACATTTATAAGAGTGTCTCAATAACGTTTTTCAATTATTGGAGTCTTTAAATGTTATTTATTGAAAATATATTTTTCTAGCCACTGTGCATTAGAAGAAATATCAGTTATGATGAGCATGGAGGTTTGTCATCATACAAAATATACCAGGTGTGTTTAACAATTAATTATATTAATTATTGGCAACTTTTATACACTAAGAATCAGAGGAAAAAACACATGCAAATCAAATAGAATTATCAATGTCACTAATGTGTTAAAAGTAATTTATCAAATAAATTTTCCTTTAGGCTGTGAAACAGATTTTTTTTAAGTGTTACTTTAACCTACAATTAGAAGCAATATAATTTCAAAAGAATTCTTTAAAATTATTTATTTTGAAAAATGTAGAATTTTTTTATTCATTCATTAAAAAATTGTAAATAAATTACTGCTAAATTTTATATCATATTTCAGGTATATGTGTAAAATGGAAGGAGTATTTTTATGCTAAGAGAAAATAAACTACTTATCAAAGTGAACATTTTCTTACAGAATTCATGTTATCTTAATTTTTGTAATAGTTTTTGAAATACATTTTTAGAGAGAGAGGAAGAGAGAGAGAGAGATCCGTGGGAGAGTACAAACCTGATCCACTGCCTCCTACATGCCCCCTCCTGGGGATGGAGCCCACAACCCAGGCATGTGCTCTGACTGGGAACTGAACTGGCACCCTTTTGGTGCATGGGACAACGCCCAACAAACTGAGCCACATCTGCCAGGGCTGTTGTCTTAATTTTAAGTTTTTTCTTGTTCTCAAAGTGTTTTCAATTTCTATCTTTTTAGTTTGTTTAAAAATTAAATACTTATTGATTTAAAAACATATTGCTCTTTTATATACTATTATGATATAATTAGTAGATTAAAAGATTTGTCTTAATTTACATGACAAGATTGGGCGATTAATGCATTTTAAGCATATTTAGGACATGTTAGCCAAAACTCAGGAAGAGTTAGTTGAGCAAAACTGTAGTTTAATTACTGTAAGAATAAAATGTTTCAGATACAGTTAAAATTTCTATACACACTTTGGAAATAAACATTTGTTTTTATTTTATTTCTAAATGTATTATTTTAACTTGGTTTTAGTAAAATGTGCAATTACAACAAAAGCATTAAAGTGAGCAGCAATCATGGAATAGGAGATCTGAGTCTCATCTGAGAAGACAGATTTGGAACAGGTTCCTCCTGGTTCTATTCTGTGTGAGGGAGAATCTTTGTGAACGGCAGCATTCTTAGCTCTTTTTGAGTGGGGATTTGATCTCTGACTCTTTTTGTTGAGTTAAACTCTTCCTTTTTCATTTTAAGCAGACCTCCTAGTTTTCTTTAGCTGTCAGATTAACCCAAAATACCTGTTCCATAATTAATAGAGGTTAAAATTTTTCTGTTGTTGTTACCAATATTGAAATTATTTTTATGTGTCTTAATTTGATCCTATTATCATGCCTGCTTCTCTTTTCTAATCCACCACACCAGCTTATTTATTATATTTTCTTTCTGTTTATTCCAATCTTTTTATAATTTCTTTGAACAAATTCACAACCTTTTAACTTTTCCTCTTTCTTCTATTTTAATTTTAATATTTATAGCTGCAGATTTCTCGCAAATTACCCCTTTTGCCACAAACTGCCTTGTTAAATTTTTACTAATATTTTCATTATCATTCAGTTTCCAGGTTTTTTTAAAAAAAATGTATCATGGTTTACTTTTTGATTTATGACTTATAACTAATGCATTTTTGCTATTTTTATTAATACTAGTAATTGATTTTTATTTATTATTAGTAAGAAGACCCAACATTTATTTAGCACCTACATATTATAAAGTACTTTATGTTTACTTTTCATACTTAAGTCTAGAAATAACCATGCGGGGGTTAGTGAGTTTGTTATACCTTCCTTTTCAAACAGTTTTGTTGAAGATTATTTGACATATAATATGTTACACAAATTTAATGTGTATGGTGGGATAAGATTTGCCATAATATATGCCTGTGAAATCATTACTACACTGATAATTTTCAGTTGTTGCCTATTACAAATAAAATTTCTACATACATTTGCATTGAAGTCTTTTTAATGAGTCCATAGATTTGTTTTGACAAATAATCTGGGTATGCCTTTCCTATCCACAGGACCTCAGTGTGCACTGCTACCTGAGATATATGGAGGGTTTAAGGCACATAAATCACATTAGGTCAGGAGAACCACTTTATAGGAAAGAAAGTGTAGGATTTATTTCATGATGTCGGACTCTACTGTTTCCTTGCGTACTGCAACACCCTGAAGTGACCAGCTGATAGAGCGTCTGAACAATCTGCTCCCCACTTCCCACCAATAATTTACCAGGTTCTATGTCTTCCAGGATGCAGTATGCACACTGAATTAAAGACCTCTGTATGTTATTGCATCCCCAAAAGGAAAAATACAGAAGTCTGATAAAGATGAAAGCTCAACTTACCCCCACTTAGCACCACTCTCAAAAGTTCACTGGGAAATTCTGGCTGTCTGCTCTTAAAAACTCATGCTCTGTAAAGTTATAGCTTCCTTGCCCAAGGGGAACCTTCTTCCACTAGGGGCCATAACATGAGTCCCACTGAACTATAATTTCTGGCTGCCACACAGGCACTCCAGGTTACTTGTGTCAGGGGACCAGTAGACAAGTGAAGGAGTCAGCACCTTGGCAGGGATAATCAACGCTGATCATCGCAGAAGCAGGTAGGGCTCCTGTTACAGCATCACGGCAGGGAGGACATGTGTAGCTACCCTCCAATGATCCACTTTGGTGCTGGTTGGTACACACTGTCCCATCTGTGACTGTGAAAGAACACCTTCACTGACCTCATCTGAAGAAGGGCATGGCGATCAGGGTATCAGGATGCTTAGGGATGGGGGTCTAGGTCACAGCACCAGAGAAGCCACTGGTACTGGCAAAGGTAGGAGCTGCGTACAATAGAGAATGAAGATGATGAGTAGTCCATGGGACGGACTTTGATGGATACGGAGATGTGTTACCGAAATCTGCCCGAGGCAGGACTCGCTGCCCCAGCTGTCAGCACACGCTGCAGCTGTTGGTTTCTTCAGAATTGCCACATCTGGTGACTGATTACGGTGCAGGTTCAAAGTCTGGTCATCTGTGGTGAGCCACATACACACCTAAACTTTCTGTAAGGTTGGCTGAGATTGCTTTCAGGCCTGTATTGCAAGCAGGTTTCTACCTTTTCCCAAATCTACTCCTTTCCCTTTCCTTCCACAGATATTGATGCCTGATGAGAACCACGCATGCCAAACCCCATTTCAGCATCTGCTTCTGAAGAAATCAGCCCACAAAAGTGTTCTTAATGAAATGAGGGCCCACTGATAGCAGTTTCTGCTGCTTTCTTATCAGCAGTCTCCTTCATCATAATACTAAAATATTATGTAATGCAGACACATACAAAAACTCTCAGCTTTCCCTAATACATATCTAGTTTAACATAAGCTCAATAATTAGCCAAGTATATTAGAGTTTTCATTGAAAAATAACTTTAATTCCTGTCCCTGGCCTACCCCTCTTCCCATTAAAGTGGCATTTTTATAAAAGAGTATGAGAAAGGTTTGTTTACATTTTCCTCTCAAAAGGAGAAAGCATAATCTAAAAGCACGAAGTAGCTCCTTAGAGGCTGAAAGTACACAACATAGAAGCTTATTACTCATTAATCCAATGAAACAAACATTGGCATGTAGGATGAGGGACAGAGAAGTATTTGCTTGTACTTATCACTAAAAATATAATGTGAGAACCTAACATATTTTTCAATGTGCCTAAAACATTAAAGAAAATTTTATCTTTCTTTTCTGAAAAGTATATTATCATATGCAAATGTAAAATGTTCTTATTTTTATGTGTGACCTTCAAAAAACAGAATATGTTACTTTTAGGCAATTTTAGCAAATGGCATAATGTCTATGTCTGGTTTTTTAGTCTTTGGAAGCAGCAAGATCAATTTATAAACATAGACTCTCAAAACAGCCTATGAATACTGCTTGCCAAATACCTGCCCCAAAATTCTTTCTAGAGTTAATTGTGAAAATTCATCCTAAAATTAATATTTGAAGATGAAGTGCTGAGGATAGTGACAAGAGATATCTGTGTGTGTTCATGTGATTTTAACACAATTTGGTTGCATTTTTTTTGTTTATATTTACATTTAAAAGAGCAGGTAATATTAGCAGATCCCATTAACTGCTCAGTTTTTCACATTGCAACAAAATATAGATACTGTTTTGGAAATGATGCATTTTTTGAAAACTCATAAAAGAAGGCATCCATGGGTAAAGGAACAGTTTGTGTACTGAAACACCCTGGAGAGTTGTCTAGGCAATGAAGATATAAGCTTTAAAATTTATATTTTAAGTCAAGAACTAAAAAAAGTATTCACTTTGTAGTTGTCCAGCACACCTAGTGCTGGCACTGAATAAAAGTCTAACTTTATTCTAAAGTCACCCACCTCACCACCACAGCTCCCAGAGTCTCTGCCAGTTTTATAAAATCAACTGTAGTTTAGTCAGCAACAAGAAGACCAATTTAGTGTAAACAACAGCAACTTTTTTCCTTCAGGATAACAAACCTTTTCCTGATTAGCATGCCTGTATCAGTTTTAAGAAATGAAATAAACAGTCCATGTTTAATGTTATATCTCTCTGGATTTCTTGCTGGTCGTATTATTCATAGCATCAGCTATTTCAAAAATGCATCTAAGGATTTTAGTTTGAACCTAAAATAACTGCTATTTTATGTTTTTAACTAGAAGAGTATCTCTTTTTCTGTTATAAGTAATAGACCAATTTGATAATCCAAATAGAGTTACAGAATCTGAAGCCCCCCAAAAGACACATATTAATAAATGTAACATTTTTTACAAACATTAGGGAAATCACTGGTATTCTAATAAGGGAGCTACATCAAAACATTCTTGAGTCCTGTCCATGAAACTTAATGGTTATAAGAATGTTAATTGAAGAGCACCTGAAATAGATTATGAAAGATAATTCTCCATCTGTGATGCATATTCAGTGAAAATTAAGTGACTATTTATGAAGTAATCCTAACTGGTATTCAGCAATGATAAGTAGTACTAATAACCATAGCTGCTAAGTATTTACCAGATCACAATACACTGTCCTAAACATTTTGTACTCTGATATTTATGTCCTCAAACTACCTTGGGTAAAGTTGACTACTAATATATACTATGTCAATATCTCATTTTTAGTTAAGGAAAGAGAAGTTTAATAACATTAACTGAATTCCAGAAGGTATAGAATTTCAAAAAGCAGTTAAAGCCCATGTTTTACATGGTACCAAAGCTCTTAGCCTTAAAAATGTATTATACAGTATGAGAAAGTTGCATAATCAAGATTTAACATCTTGCTTGGCTGGTGTGGCTCAGTGGTTGAGCATCAACCTATGAACTAAGAGGTCTCTGGTTCGATTCCGGGTCAGGGCACATGCCCAGGTTGCGGGCTCGATGCCCAGTACAGGGTGTGCAGGAGGCAGCCTGTCAATGACTCATTATTGATGTTTCTATCTCTCTCTCCCTCTCCCTTCCCTCTGAAATCAATAATAATAGTAATATATTTAAGTATGGTATATATGAAATTGAGCAGTGTGTCTGGACATTATATCATGAAGATACAATGATTTTCTGGATAAAAAAAGCATTCTCTAGAATAGGATGTTGTGCTCTCCTCAGGTAACCGTCTAAGGTGATCCTGACAACTACCTCCGAAGCTAGAAAAATGTTGCTAAAGTAGTCCTGGACCTTTGCACTCATTAAAGCTCGGAAAGGTACCTTCCTATAGGTTACATTTTCTCAATAAGTTTTCTCCTTTCGTCTGATCAACTGAAATAATTAAAATAAAAACAAAAGAAAACCCAAGTTTTTGGCTATTTCTAAATGTGACTGATATTAGCTGAAGCAGGTAATTGTGTCCTTTAGAAAATATTAGAATGCTAAGACAGCATGTTGTTGAGCATTTAATTCACTGCAATATCTACACATTTTAGAATACTGCCTAGTGTATAATAGTATTTAAATCAATATTTCTAATTGAATTAATACACTTATCAGATGTTCCTTGCAGGCATTATTTAATAAATTGCACTGGGAAAGCTGCCCCAAAATACTGCCTAAATATGGACACAACCAGAGCGAGACTCCAATATTACTGCCTCACACCTTGCAATTTGAAGGAAGAAGAATAGTAAAGTGCTTATCTATGCAACTGCAAGCAGCAAAATATAGTAATAGTGCTCTGTTGGGCTAATCAAATGATGCTATTTTCGTACTTGGGAGATGCTAGGGTAATTTTCAGTCAACTATACCAAATACCTTTGTTTAAAAATGGATAATTGTCTTCATAGGTCTGTTAGGAACTTTAATTCCCCAAGAGAAATCATCTAAACTGATTCCCAGTTATGCATTATTATGCTTATTTTATACATAATAGGTAATTGGATTGCAAATGGGATGAAGTTAAAAATTAAATAATAAAGAAACTAAAAAATAATAAGTTATCCAACTATCTCCATGTATTCACACTATATCTTCTTCATTTATTCTTGGTTGATAAAGATCTAATGTTTGGTTACTTGAAAAAATAAAGAAACACTTTCAAAGACTACAATCCTAAAGCTTATCTTTTTAGAATGTGGTAAATTGGCTCAGGCACTTTTCTACACTGCACAATATCCAGTGTTGTATGGGCACAGATATCTTCTTGAATTGAGCACAATATGTGTTTACCCTTCCATTCCCCTCTATTCTTAGTAATTTTTGCTTTTTGACCGCCCTGATGTCTGATGTCTCTGCTCATGTGCCCTGCTCATAAAGCAGGTTTTAGACCTGCTTTCCCTTCCTCCATACTCCTCTCTCTTCTTGAAAGTTTATGGGGTTACATGACTCCTTATCTTCATAGTTCATCTCCATCAAAAATACTCGGAGATGAAGTCTTAAACTTATCACTACTCTGCTAACCATAATTTTACATAACCATTTTTCTATGAGTGAAAGTCTTACGAACCTAGACAGCATTAATCTCTTAACTTGTTTTTCTAGAGAGTGATTTTTTTCCAATATGTGTAGTTCCATTATATTATGTTCTACCAACACGTTATATTTATGTACACTCTATATAAAGCTGTAAAAGTGTAGCATATTATACAGTTCAGGGATAAAGTTTATGCTAGAACTGGCATTCTCAATTTATGAATAAGGCAATTTAAAAATTCTCATAAGATTTGGAGAGAACTTTATTTTCATCATATTTAAAATGGGAGTAACAACAATAGCTACTTTTTGAGTTATTTTTAAGAATTAGGTAGTAAATTCATGACAGAGTACAATAAATATTGTTATTATTAATTTTTATTGTGATTAATTATTGATATTATTTTATGGGTAGGAAAATGTAATGTTAGCCTCACAAAGGAAAGATACTTTGTTTATTCACTGTTTTAATCCTATAATATAAAACAAGTAGCCATTAAGTAAATAGTGATCAATTAATAAAAATTGATTAATCAAGTTAGTATATTTTAGATCCTCTGCATGAAAACAGAATACTTTAGAATGGGTGGGTCTGGATGTAGCTGAACTGGATTAAGTTGCAACTCTGTACCTTATTAGCTGTGTCACCTTTGGTAACTTGTAAACTAATTTAGCACTCAGTTGTTTTATCTTGGGCATGAGAAAATATTAGTATATTTTCATTTAAATCATAATTAGGATGCAATCACTTAAATCATAATTTATATGATTGTTTTGAGGACTAACTTTAAAGATACTGACATGATAATAGTTAAAAATATTTAACAAACATTATATGTTAGGGAGATATTTTGTTCTCAAGTAAGTTAAATAAGTAATAAATATATAAAATAGGCTATAATTTGAAACAAATTGATGCAATTTATTTAAGAAGAGCACATCTTTTTAGAGAAATTTAAAAGAACAAGTTAAAAAACTGAACAGTGGAAGGGAATGAGGAAAGGCCTTATGAAGTTGACAGCATTTTAGATGAATTTTCAAGCAAGGTACAAAGTTAAGCAATGATGACTATTCCGAATGGAAAAAAAAGTAGTGTTAATAATGTGTTCTCCAGCACATAATTTTGTTTGCATAGAGTGAAGACTGAAAAAATGGAATAGAAATTATATGCTGGAAAGCAACTGACTACTTTTCCAAGGAAAGTGTGTGTGCGTGTGTGTGTGTGTGTGTGTGTGTGTGTGTGTGTGTGTACATATGTGATTGCTGGAGACAGGAGGCTAGTTAAATAGGTAATAAGCTTGTTGGGAGTATATCACAGCAACATTTCTAAAATAACAGTTAGATTAAGCAGAGTTAGAAAGATATTTACCCAAAAGTAGAGATGATATTTTAAATTTTATTTCATAATAATCTCATTCTTGTGATAGGGATGGTAGAGGAAGGCATGTACCTTAAAATAATTGGTTTTCATTTTACTTTATGTTACAATTTAATTTAATTTCTAAAAGAGTGTTTTTTTATCCATTGCTGCCTTTTTATCTGCCACCTAAGTATATCATCATTTTGAGCAAATATTTTAGTTTTACAAGATGACCTAGTGTATGTTGCTTAACACACTTTTTTAATAAATATGAATTTACCGTATTTTGTTAAAATATCATGCCTGCTATTTTTTATTACTTTGATCTTTACCTATTATACAATGTCCATTAATTTTTGTCTACTGAAATTTTATTGAATAGTTTTTCTGAAGAGCATGTAATTTTGGAACCCAACTTAAGAGTATTTGTATTGTAACTGACCTTCTTTTAGTGATTTGTAAATCAGCCTCATTTACTCTCCAAATTTTTTAGTTTATTAAAAAAAAAAATACAATTAAATTTTTGTTCTCTTGCCTTCTGTGTAATGAATAGAGGTTTACAGGGAAGTGTTAGGCACCCAATTGGTGGAGTGAAGGGTTCAGGAGCCAAATGAACATGACACTGGTATGAAGTATTTGTAATATAAGGGGGAGAAGAGTAGTTGCTGATAAAATTAATTAACTAGTGGTAAATAAATGTAGGTATGTACTTAAGTTAAAGATGGAACCAAGGGAAACAGTAGACAATACATATTTCAAATCAGCAGAACATATTTTATCCAGTGGATATCTGGAACGGAAAATATTACTCAAAATTAAGTGCTGTAAGTAGTAAGCATAACATTGTGAAAATAAATGTTAGTAATATGGTAATTCCATTAACATAGTTTAAATATATGCATTAAAAAGATAAGGCTACTCAGTTTTTACCTAATAACAAGTTCTCACTTTGCAGTATCTACATTTGTATCAAGTAAATGGGAATGCAGAAAGGGTTTTAAATAATAACTTTAAAAAATGCCAAGCAAATGTAAGCCAAAATAGAGCTGATGAAGCAAACTTATTGCCTTAGAAGAGAGTTATCATATGACCCAGTGACCCCTCTTCTGGGTGTCCATCTGAAAATTTTGAAAATATTTGTTCATTAAGATATATGCACCCATATGTTCATTGCAGCATTATTCAGTGGCCACGACATCGAAACAATTGAAATGTCCTTCAATAGATAACTGGAGAAAGAAGATGCGGTACATATGTATATACGATGAAATACTACTCATCCATAAAGAAAGATCAAATACTGCGATTTGTGACATCGTGGATAGACCTCGAGAACATCGTGCTAAGCAAAACAAGTCTGACGGAAAAAGTTAAGAACCATATGATCACTCATATGGGCTATAAAACTGAAAGCAACAAATAAATAAGATAAACAAACAAAAACTCATAGACTCAAACAACAATATGGGGTTAGCAGAGGGGAAGGAGGGATCAAATATATGGTGATGGAAGAAATTTGACTTTGGGTGGTGAGCACACAATGCAATATACAGATGATGTATCATAAAATTGTACACCTGAAACATATATAATTTTATTAACCAATGTCATGCCAATATATTTAATAAAAATTATAAGTAAAAAATCATATAAACAGATATCACATGAAAAAGAGAACTTCACATATTGGTAAAAGAAAAGCAAGACAATATAATAAAAATGAGTACATATGCAGCATGAAAGAGAAGGTAAGAAAGTTTCATAACTAGGCTCAAATGCATATGTGATTGATGACTAATAAACTGAGTTTAACTTGAGTCCTCAGCAATGAGAATGCATTTCTTCTTCTTTTATGTCAAAGCAATGGGCTTTTACGAGCATAAATCAAACATACACTTCAGATAAAAGTTATTTGGAAAAAAATTATCTCATTTCTATAAATGGTTATATTTTAGAAATGTCTATTCAATAAATATATTAATATTTTGTTTTCTAATTTGAATATGTCTATGACATCCTATTTTATTATTCACTATAGTGATTAATCTGTGACGGAAAAAGCATGGTTATTAGAGCTGCATTTGAATCCTCTTTTTAATGCATAAAAATAGTTTCATGATCCAATTTGGCCCCACATTCTAGGTTTACTCATTTGTAAAAAAGACATAGTCAAAATAAGTCTATTATTTATAAATCTAGACTATGTCTAAAATTTATAATAAAATTTACACATTATTGTAAAAATTGTAAGCAAATTACTTAGACTGGTTTTGGTTTGTACTAGGGATTTAATAAATATTTTACTCCCAGGTAATAAAGGTTATAATTTAAGAAGAATACAATGTAAAGAGTTTCAGTATTTGGATAAATTAATTGCTAACACTCACTGATACAAAAGAACAACAGATCTACTGAAATTTATATCTGTCTTACAGGAACGTTTAAAGAACAGAAGATTTATCCTAAAGAAAGAAAGTGGTACCAAAAAATCACCTCTAGCAACAATTACAGTTGAAGAAACTGAGAATAGCCAAGGATTCCATTTGGGGGTCACTTAAAATATAAAATAGCATTACCTAATAAGCTGATAAAGGTGCTTAAACAAGTCGTGTTTATCTTCTGTCATACATCTTTGCTGTATACTAGAAAATGACAATAATATGTTTAATTAATAGTGTACTGTTTGACATTTTGAAAATGCACACATTTGAAAGCTTCTAAAAGATAGACCCATACTCAGGGTATATAAAATACCCCATGCACATTTAGAGTTTACCAAAAAAATCAGAAAGTATTTAGAATCTGAGACTAATTAACTCATGTTTAATAATAAAATTTTAGATTGATGAGGAATCTTAGGTACTATATATAAACAGTATCATAATAGGAGAGAGACTGGAATTACTGCAGCTCTCTGGCCTTATTTTCTTTTCTCATTTATCAACATTTATTTTGGAAGTAGATGACAGCCTGCCGCTAAGGTGATACTGTAATGAAGTGCATTTAATGAACTTGTGACTCATTTTTCTTTACATTTAACAAAGAAAACTTTTGCAAAGATCACAATAACTTTTTTCTAGTTTCAATCCAATATTTTTGCTAACATTTAATTATTTATTAGTAACTAACATTTTTGTGGCCATTGGTCCTTAAATTCTGTTTTACACTTACATTTCTTTGAGAACAGAATCATAAGTGGTGGATTTCATCTTTGCACAATATGATTCTAAAGTTCTGTTTTATCTATTGTAAATGCACATATAACTCTAAGATTATACTCACAAATGTTTCAGTTTCTATTTTGTTTCCCTTCACATACATTTCTGAGAAAAGCCTGTAGATGCAGTTATGAGGTAGAGGGAAAAGTAAATATAATCTTGTCTTTTGTCTTCTTTTCTTTGAGAACCATTTGTGGGATACCGATTGGAAGGATAAAAGCTTTTATCTCTACTCTAATGTCTTGCATCTCTGGTCAGAATTTTTCTTAAGAAAAATATTCAGTTCTTATATTTGCATAAAAATTCTAGACTACATTGTAATAAAAAATATAAGTCAGGGCTATTGTGTCTGTCTCTGTATAGTAAGAATGAAATCATGATGAGGCTAGTAGAAGCTCAACTCAGAGGGATGTCATTGTTTTGTGTGCTACTTTGCATTTTTTTATGTATTCACACTGCACTTTCTTTAACTATCATAAAAAATAAAAGGTAACTTTTGAAGAAAAGACATAATCTAACAGGAAATCTTGGTGAAGATCCTTTAGCAGCACACCAAAATACAGACTCAGTACTTAAACACAGTCAAATATTTTATTACATCTTAGTGCACGTAAGATGCAAAATTCAAACTTATGGGACAGTTCATATTCAGGAGAGAAGAGCATATAATGATTGCAAAAAAGGAGTGATGTTGCACAAAGACATATATCTTTACCTAATTTAGAATTATTTCTCTTGTTCTTTTAATTAAGCAATCACTATTTTGCACTTAACTAAACTTTTATTCCAGTTTGATCATAGCAAATCGGATAAACTCAAAACATAATAATACATGAATAGTATAATTGACCAAATACGATTATAGTTAGAAAATCACTTATTATTTTATCAAAATCATGAAAAGAGCTTCAAAGCCTTTGGTATGTTTGTCATTAGTTTCACAAAGCTGAAAATTCAGCTTTCATTACAATTCAACCCATAATTAAATTTTTGTTTCAGGGTGTGACTTTGGAAGTAGAGAATGAATAAAAAAAATTAAACATTTATATAATTTAGTGTATCTTCATTTTAAAAGTTTGATAGAAACAAAATGCAATTAATTTTTAATGGTTTTATTATTATTTTTCTGGCAACCAGGTTTTTTTTTTTCCTGTTATGTTATCCTCACATTTCAATTAAATCCTGCAATATGGATTCGTCTATAGTGTGGAGAGCCAGGCAGTAACCCTAAGAAACCAGCTCCTAAATTAAGCAGTAAGAAAGGGAGACTAACTTTAATTGTACAAGCAGCCTAGTATTCTATAAACCCATTGACCGCAAGGCAATTGGTAGCAGAAGGCTCATAGAATCACGCCATCTAATGTGTTTCTCATCAATTCAACCACTTCCTAACGACATGGAAAAGAAAAAGAAGAAAAAAAGAATGATGAAACAAATAATAGTAAACAATTGACAAACTGTTAGCTAGATTTAAATTAACCATATTAATAGTTGCATTAACTTATATGATATATTTAACAAAACTTAAAGTCAGAATTGTGAGATTTGATTTCAAAAGCAAATGAATCACCTATAAAGACAATAGAGGTAAAAAAAAAAAAAAAGAATAAAAAAATCTGATTATTAATAAAATACAGAGAAATTAGTACATTAAGATCAGAAGAAGTAGACTTAGGAACACCATGGGTAAAAGGAGACTTCATATAAAGAAATTCATCATTAATATATAATAATCCTAAGTGTGTATCCTAAGTGTGAACTGATGAACCACCACTGGAAGTTAACTGAAAATATCTATCAAAAGTATCACTTTATATTTACATATTTGGAAAGTGATATATCTAATATTGAATTAATTGTATTTTGCATAGCAGAATGTTGGGAAATTAACAGAGGTCTGTTTCAATAAATTATGTTGTGTTGATATACTTTGGAATTCTATAAAGTCGTTTAAAAGTTTGGAGTAGCTCTGTAGGGACAGATATGGAAAGTTATGTAGTTGCATCATGATGTTGGAAAGGATAACTGTATTAGTTTTATATTGCTACTGTCCCAAATTACCACACACTTAATGGCGTAAAAAAAAAGCAAGAATTGATTTTATCATTTTTTTTTTTTTTAACCAGAGTCTGGCACCTTAGCTGGGCCTCTGCTTGGAGTCGCACAAGACCAAAACCAAGGAGTCACGGGTCTGTGTTTGGGCACTGTAGGGGAGAATATGTTTCCCTGCTCAATCAGCTTGCTGGCAGAATTCAAGTTGCTGGTGGAGGCTGTATGACTGTTATCCCTGTTTCCTGGTAAGCTATTAGCCGAGGGCTATTCCCAGCTTCTGAAGGCCACTGCATTTCCTGGCTCATGGCTACCTCGCTCCATCTTTAAAGCCTCCAATCACAGAGAGAATCCTCACCTTGTATTATCTCTAATCTAATATTCTGCCTTTCTCTGCCAAAGCATCTCTTGGACTCTTCTGTCTTCCACTTTGAGGTGCCCACGTGATTGCATAGATCCTACCGAGGTAATCCAGGACAATATCCCTTTATGAAAGTTTGCAACTTTAATTCCACCTGCTAAATCTCTTGTGTCATTAACATACTGAGAGACTGGAGGGATTAGGGCTTGGACAACTTTGGGGGATCATTATTCTATCTAATACTGTATCTAATATGTTAACATTTGTTTTGGAAAAAATACTGCAATCAATTTGTTTATGTAAAGAATATATCTAGAAGTTACTTGAAAAAAATCAGGATAATTTTGAAGAGGGGATCCAGGTTTCTAAGAGAGAGTTGTATGGGTAGACACTTTTCAATGTTTATCCTTTGTACATTTGGAATGTGTGTATGCTTATAAACATATATACACAATATGCACAAATCTTGAATTAATATAAGTACATGTAAAATATAACTAGATACATTAAAAACATGAATTTCAGAATTTTAAAAAATAATATAATTTTTTCCTGGAGAAGATTAAAATAATTTTCATATCTGGAAATTTGTAGTGGGAAATACCTAGTGAGTAAGATTTAGTGTAAATAGAAAAAAAACAATAACCTTATACAGTGGTGCCTCGGTTTTCGAACATCTCCACTGGGGAACATTTCGGTTAGGAACGCTGTGCACCCGGAAGGAAATGCTTCGCGCCTCGGAAGTGGAACCCGCCCCACGGCCCGCTCGGGCAGGGTCCTGAGGCCCAGCGTGGGCTGTGGGTCCCTCGGTTTCCCAACGTTTCAGAGCTCGAACGGGCTCCCGGAGCGGTCACATCAGAAAACCCAGGTACCACTGTACTTACAATAAAAAAATGACTATATGAAGAAAGCTTTACTTTTCAACCTTTGCAGTTATTCAAGGGATGTTAATAATTGTTATAAAGAAGGCTCTAGAGGCAAAGTCTTTATAGAGAAAATAGCCCATGAGGCTGTATAATATAATAATGAGCATAGACTAAATTAGAAATAGGAATGACTAAAGAGAAAGAGAAAATTTTAACATAAGAGTGTTACAGTGAGAGAACTGGAGGGTGAAGTTTTAAAATGGATGTGCTACCTATAGATCTTGTGTGTGTGTGTGTTTTATGTACATACATGTTCTTCCCCAGAAAATAAGCAAAGATACATAAGATACAAAAAGTGATATTAGAAGAAAACTTGAATAATGGAGGAGTTGCTATTGTTGGCACTGTTTGAAGTGGGCAAAAGTTTACCATGGAAAACCCCATCTTATTTAGGACATCAAAAAATGATTTAACAGCACTTGAACAAGTCGAAAAAAGGTGATTTATGAATGTGAATGGCTGGCACTTGATCCTATTAGAATTTTTAGATGATTCTGAATAACCTAGAAGGATCTTCCATTTGAGGGAACAATGAAACAACCAGCACAATCAACAGATAGTAAATGTTCTTTCTTTTAAAGCAGAGATGAAGAATATTAGAACAGGAAGTTACTAGATTATGTAACACCAATGAATAAGGGTCTTTATTTTTCAGAGTAGACTTTTTGTGAGTGTTGGTTTTCAGGCTTGTCATCCATCAATGCAGGATGAATAAGGGAAGGTGTGTAAGAGAAGGTCCCAAGGTAAACTATGATAGTGCCAAGAATACAAAATCAGTGAACCACAAAGAAAGCACAGGATATTTAAAAAGATGTCAGGGTGGAGGGATTTTTTTTTTCTCTAATCAACAATATCTTTATATAGGAATAAAACTCCATTTTAATGCTTTGAAAAGAAAGAAATACTATGTGAACCTGAACTTCCTGGTTCTATGACAGAAATGATCAATAAAACCTCTTATTATCCAAAAGGGTATGCAGAAATCAATCAAAATTAACGAAAGAAATGAATGAAGATATCATCCTTTCTATGTACATGTAGTTTGTAAAAAACAATAAAGAAAACACATTTATAAAATTTAAGGTGTTAAAAATAAAGGATACAAAGTATTACAAGTCTAGAAATTAGGTAGATCAAACAATTTAATAATTGAAAACAGAGGTAAGAGAAATATATTTGAATATATTAGAGCAATGCACAACAAATCAGTAAGACAAATGGGATATGCAGAAAAGTTATATGCTATTGAATTAGTATATACAGCAGAGGAAGAGAATGGATGTGGGGTGGGGAATGACATGCATTTTTAAGGAAACTATCCACTCCCTTGAAAATGAGTATGTGGGTACTACAGAAGGACTGGCATGCAGGACAAAAAGATGTAAAAATCTATACTTTAAGAAGATAAAAATACATTGTCAAAGTAATGAAAACCTGAAAGAATAGATACACAAAATAAGAAATAACAGAATTTGCTCCCAAACCAAGGCATGGTCTCCCTTGTCCCAAAGACCTCACATACCCATAAGGAAAGAAAGATTTAGTAGCTTGAGTTTGCCATTTTTGTGAGGAGTTTATGCTCTTCTAGCAATTATAATTTCTTCTGAGAACTCTGTTTGCTGAAGGCCTCACAGTGTGTTAGTATCTGAGAACAAGGCCATGACATCCCAGAAGGTTTATCGTTACCCGAGTAAGGCCAGGGTCAATTTTCCTGCATTATCTTTCAACCAAGCCTGATTTCAAACATTTCTGAAAGACTGATCCTCAGAAGGAAAGAAAGGAAAGATGTTAATGGGACTTATCTTTGGAATACAGGGGCCTATTTAATTGAATTCTTAGGTCAATTTTCTCTTGTGTTAATTATACGTGACTGTCACTAAAGTGTATCTCATCAATGAGATCCTTTGTTTTGATATAAATGGGAGGATAGGGTTGGAATGAGGAAAGCGGTGTTAGACTAACATTTAATACTTACACAACCATGTTTTAAAAAGCAGAAAATGGGCCTGGGTGGTGTGGATCAGTTGGTCGAGCATTGTCCTGTGCACCAAATGGCTGCTGGGTCAGGGCACGTACCCAAGTTGCTGGTTTAATCCCCAGTTGGGCAGCATGCAGGAGGCAGCTGATAGATGTTTCTCTCCCTGCTTTCCCTCTCCCCCTCCCCTTCTCCCTCTCTAAAATCTCTCTCTCTCTCTCTCTCTCTCTACATATATATATATATATGTTTTTATATGTATGTATATATATGTATTTATATGTATGTATTTAAAAGCAGAAAATGACCATAATTTGTCTGGGGTTTCTTCTTACATTTTATCATTTTTGGATTTCTAGTGTGAGTGGAGTGCTCAAGTAAAAAGCACACACAATAATTTTTAAAAGGACACAATATAAATTGCAATGCATGACTATAATGCCTGAGAGTAAAAAGTTTTGTAAAAACGCCAGAAAAGTATTGAATGGAGGCATAGCAAATGAATTCTTTAGGTTAACATAATATTAATAAGGAGGACAATAATAAAATTATTTTACTATGCATGATAAAGAAGGATGGGGGGGGGGAAGGAAGGAAGGAAGGAAGGAAGGAAGGAAGGAAGGAAGGAAGGAAGGAAGGAAGGAAGGGAGGGAGGGAGGGAGGGAGGGAGGGAGGGAAGGGGGAGGGAGGGGGGAGGGAAACAAGAGGGGTATCTCAGCTGGGGGGGTTCCCACTGAGGACTCTGGGGCCTAAACCCCAGGCTGGGCTTCCCAGCCAAGAGCACCAGAACTGAGAAGGGTGCCCACATAACATCCGTCTGTGAAAAGCAGCCGGGCTTCTGTCTGCCAGGGAGAGACGGCTGGAACTGCAGGCACCCTCGTAAAGGGCCAACAAACAAAGTTTCAGATGCAGCCACTCACCTTGGGCTCCGGCAGATGGGGAGTGGAGTGGACTGGAGCTGTGTGAGAGAATCTAGGTTTGTGGGCTCTGGAGGGTGAGATCAGATGGCACCCATCTGGATTCCTGTGCAGAGTCATTCCCCAGACTGCAGAGGACATCTTTCTCAGGCAGATATTTTGCTGCTTTTGCCTGGGGTGGTGGGAGGAAGCAATTGCCTCACCCAGCTGGAAAACCTCCCGCCCTACCCAGAGGAGCTTCTACAGCCTGAGGCTCATTAAGAGGATCAGATTAATCAGCCTGCAGCCAGAGATGGAACTCCAAGTGCTTTGAGTCTCTCTGATCTGCTTCTGGACCCGGGCCTTGGGAAAACAGACTTTGGTGTGCATCTTGGTCCTGTCCACCTGCACCCAGTCCCAGCAGAGGAGACCTCAAGCCGAGGTAGGGATGTCTATAAGCTTCCATGTGCATTTGATGAATAAGAGAGTGCTTGCAGAATTGGGATGAGAGGGTTAGAGGCTTCCTGCTGTTGCTAAAATCTGATTCCCTCCCTGTCCACTTCCATCACATCAACAATCAGCTCCCTGCATTCACTTCCCATTCTGACAGATGTGGCACTACGGACTCCAGAAATCTTGGTCATATCTCTAGGCTTCCTTCAGAAATCAAGGAGGAAGTTTTGATTTAATAGTTTCATTTTGATGATCATATAAAATATATTATAAATCTAAAGTTGAAGATAAACTACCTGGAGATAAAACAGTGCAGAACTGCTGCTGGCATGTGATTTCAGCAAAAAATATCTGTACTTATATTTGTATTATTTTTTGTGACTAGTATACTTAGTTTTCCCTGGATAACAGAGAAAGAATACAAGCACAAAATATATAAATATTGTTTTCATATCAAGAAAAAGCCAAATGACATAATGGCGCATGAAACTTCCCAATAAAAAGAAACTAGCAAAAGTATAAGCAGCAACAAAACAAACAAAACAAACACTGACTTCTGTGAGGCTAAGAAGTGGAAATCACAGTTTTAATTCTCAAAAATTGTGGTTTTCTTTAAATATTTTAAGAACTTTTTAATATTTTTATGGTAATTTTCAAAAAAACTACAGGAGCAGACCATTAAAAATGAATGAACCTATTGATACTAAGTACTTCAATGTACTTTTTTTTAATATTTTGTCTTTCTTTTTATAAAAATAAAGCCATGTACTACCTGCAATGATCTCATAATACCATTTCCTTTCTCTTATCTAGCATTTTTCAGAGCGGAACAAGCAAATTGGAGATAGGGGGTGCTAATATTAGGAAGATACAAGTACATTGATTTATATGAGGTTTACATGTCAGCTTTGGAATTTAACTCAGTGAACCTATCTTGTATAAAATATTTTATAAATAGCATTGCATAATTTTAGTTTGTTATATTTAACTGTCCTAACAGCTGAAGACACTATATATTGTATAAAACTAAGAAAATCTGATGTGATATATACATCTATATATAAATTATATGTAATAATTTAAATTTTTATTGAAAATTATAGAGTACATATGAATAAGTACATGAAAAGCACATTTTAGAGAATAATTATTAAATATTAAAACACCTATCCACCTCCAAGCCAAAAACTGGAAAATGATCATGGCCCACAAGCTCCATGAATGACCTTCTCGGTTTCACCAGTTCACTATATTCAAGAATCCCCACATCTGTGACACAGTCATTCAGAAACCAAGGTTTTCTCTATATCATCTGTCATCTCCTGAAATCTTGGAATATTTTAATGTTATCCTTCATTTGCCCTGTAGACAAGAGACCTGAGAGTACCTGAAGCATAGTTCAATAGATTTTATTAGTCAAAACATATTTTGTTAAGCAGATGGATATAAAAGTATCAAGGATTTACCTGTGAGCATCAGAATTATAGTCTACCATTATCTAGGAGAAAAGTTTATACTACCTATTAGTATAATATCTCTCTGTATGAATATCACAGAGCATAGTTATCCATTCTCTGTTAATATCTACAAATTATGTTCTGATATATTTCTCTTATTTGGTAACTTCTGCTTTCTTTCTCTTTTTTTTTCTTTGATTCTTCTAAAGGTATATCCATTTATTAATGTTAGCAAAATTTTGGCATTTTTTTTTCTATTGAACTTGTTTTATATTTAATTAATTTCTGCTCTTACATATATTGTCTTCTTTTATCTATTATCTTTGTTTTTTTGTTGCCTTTTCCTAACTTCTTGAGATCTATCCAAGTTTTGGTTACTGATTTTTAGCATTTCTTCTTTTCTAATATATGCATTTAGAGCTATAAGCACTGCTGCAGCTATATCCCAAGATTTAAGATTGCATATTTTTATTATTGTTCAATGCAAAATATTACTGACATTTTATTGTATTTCATTTTGACCCATTTGATATTTTTAAGTGTGTTGTTTAATTTGCAAATATTTGAGTTTCCCACTTATGTCTCTGGTACTTATTTCTATGTTTATTCCACTATCAGGAAGGAACATAATTCCTGATATTTGTTGTTTTCAAATGTGTTGTGATTTGTTTTATATTCCAACATCTGATCTCTTTTTTTAAACATTACCTGTATAATTAAAAAGAATATGTCTTTTGCAGCTTTGGTCTGTGAGGTTTTATATGTCAATTAGTTCAAGTTGATTAAAAGTGTTGTTTGTTTTTTTAATATTGTTAGTGATTTTGTGTGTATGTGTGAGGGGAAGGTCTGTTTCTTGTATCAGGTACTGAGAAAGGTGTGTTATAATGCCCAACCATGATTGGGAATTTTTTTCTTTTTTTTTCTATTAACTTTTATGGTGACTGTTGGGGAGGGAGGGTGGGGGGGTGGAAGAGGGTGTATGGGGGATAATTGTGATGGGGGAACAATTTTAAAAAAAATAAAGGGGACAAAAAAAGAAAAAGAAAAAACTCATGCTATTTGATACATACAAATTTAAAATAAACTTTTTTTATATAATAAGAACAGCAGAAGAAGAGTGCACACACTTCTGGGAGGCAGCTGGCAAATCATGGAAGACCATGCACGTAACTGAAAGAACTGTGCCTGCTGGGTGTGGCTCAGGGGTTGAGCATCGGCCTAGGATCCAGGTGATCACGGTTCAATTCCCGGTCAGGGCACATGCAGCTCAATCCCAGTAGGGGGCGTGCAAGAGGCAGCCGATCAATGAGGACTCTCTCATCATAGATGTTTCTATCTAGCTCTCTCCTCCTCTCCATTCCTCTTTCTGAAATCAATAAAGATATATTTTTTAAAAAAAGAAAGAAAGAACTGTGGCTTTACCAGGGGTGAAATGGGAGCTATTGCCGGCTTTTGGGCAGAGGAGTGACAAAAAGTAAATGATAAGTACATACATGTTTTTAACACATTGTAGATTTAAACTATTTCTTTTGTAAACTAAACAAGACAGATTTGTTGCAAGAATAAAAAATGTGAAGGAATTAATTTTCAGGAATTCTGTTTTTTACAGAATTTTCAGAAATTCATCTATGTAAGTGTAGATAATAGAATACAAGAGATGCTTATATTTAGTTCTTCTCGTGTCTTCTATAAAAGTTATTATGCGCTCTATCGATTTAGATAATCATGATTTTTTTCTCAAGCCATCACACTTGGTTAGTTTAAATTTAACCTCATAAATTTAGCATAATGCCATAAGACTACAAATGACACCTTCTTCTAATTTGAAGAAAACACATTTTATTCCCTGCAATGCTTTCACAGTAACTTCTCTGTTTTTAAAACATTCCTCCAATGTTATATAATGGATTCTAATTTTGATACACTTCCTTGGGCTATATTGCTCCGTTTTCACCAGGACAAAAGCCTCTTCTGGGTTACCAACTAATTATCCATTCCTTTGTGTCCAGTCCCAAATGAATCTTTAGATCCTCTACAAATTATTAGTATAATTTTCAAAGACACACATAATGAAAGGCAGTTGAATACTGACAATAGCTAGAGAAAATCTATAATGAGAAAATCCTCCTATGTAGTGATAGTGTCAAAAATGTACTCCCCACTGTTTTTTATTGTCTACTAAAAGAGTCCTTTCTCAAGAAAAAAAGTAAATTAACAAGGATAAATAAAAGTAGAAATCTTCACAAATGAGCGAGGTTAGGTTATCATTTAAATTCTATTGTCTCTACTCTTCAATAAAATTGTCCTTATTAAAAAATGAAAAATTTCCCTCACCTAGACACACACTTCAGAGTGAATTATATTTTGCTTCTGCTTTACAGGCTGACCTCAGCTCTGCATTGGTGAAATGCAAGTTAACACATAAATTTTTTCTTTCAGATGTATACAGTGTTTATGTCAATTATGTCTCAATAAAACTTGAAAAAAATGTTTCTTAAGTTGAAAGTATTTATTTATAGTCCAAATGTTCCCCTTTGTAACAAAATGGTATAGTAAAAACAGAATGAAAAACTAAGAAAATTAGCTCACAGTTTAGAGCATAAACTTATAACCAAAAGATGAATAGTTGAACTATGCCATCAAAATAAACAACTCTACAGTACTAATGTATATGTGTTTTTTTAAACGTGTTTTTATTGATCTTTTTAGAGAGAGAAGAAGGGAGAGGGAGAGAGAGAAACATCAGTCAGCTGCCTCCTGCATACCCCCTGCTGGGGATCAAGCCTGCAACCCAGTGAGTCCACTGACTGGAACCAAACGAATGACCTTTGGTGCATGAGAAGATGCTCAACCAACTGAGCCACACCAGTCAAGGCCTAATGTGTATGTTTTTAAATGAGATTTTCACTAATATTTTAAGAATATTTATGTGATTTTATATTGTGTTTATAATTTAATACTTATAAAAATTCATTTTCTGTTAAATTAACAACAAAAGAATATCCCAGTCTACACTAACTCTTGATGATAACACAAAGTGAACTTAAAAATTCATTATAGTCTGCTAGCAGAAAGATGTCCCTAAATTTTGTATTGATTTCACTAACATAAAAATAATGAATAATAATATAAAGATAAAATAAAGTGTGTGTTTTTCTATCCTTTACAAAGTTATTTTTTTATAATTATGACAGAAGATAATAGCCAAAATTTTTTCATAATATTTTATGTTACAGTGATTTTTTAGCCAAATATCTTATTGCATATTCTCAATACTTTATAAATAGATTTGGATATATTATGGCTCTTATTATACTACAATATTTCTTCTGCATGGACATGGGTGCCATACTTTTTGGCCAAGTTTGAAAACTCTCTTATCCTTGAAGCTTGTTTTCACTCACCCCTCCTTCCAGATATGAACAATTGCTCTTTCTAAAATGTTTTTAACTTATTAGTGGCATAATTTAAAAAATCCATAGCCTGAGATTTGCATAATTTTCTGGTTGATGGTGTCCCATTGCCTGGGTTCCAGAAGATGTGACATAGATGTAGCCATAAAATGAAAGACTAAGTACTATTGTGAATTTATGGCTGCATAGGACCAAGTTGGTAATATATTGGTACATGCAACAAGAAAAAGAAGTAGTGCTCAATGGACTCAA
This sequence comes from Miniopterus natalensis, assembly GCF_054644295.1. Lineage (NCBI taxonomy): Eukaryota > Metazoa > Chordata > Mammalia > Chiroptera > Miniopteridae > Miniopterus > Miniopterus natalensis. The sequence goes on from NC_142084.1 coordinate 49,079,169, forward strand.
TGAAAAAGATGCTCCATAGAAATCTGATTGGAAATCATTATTTCCGAATCCTGAGAGAAGCCATAGCAAAGCATAGCAAGGAAAAGGGACTGTTTTTGTTCACATTGACATCTGAAAGGAAAGACAGTGAATCATTGAGACTGGAGTTCACTAACCCAGCAAACGTTTATTGAATGTTCATTTTTTACCAGGCTCTGTTAAGGGAAAAGAGCTATGGAGGTGTGGGAGGCAGGCATGAGACATGAGGTTTCTGTGATCACGGAACCTATAATAAGCATATTTTGACTATTTTCAGGCTGTGCTCTGAAGACTCAAGCTAATGTAGTTTTAGTTACTTTGTCAGGAAAATCATGGTCTGTATTCAATTATGACTGCTTTCTCATAGAGGTGGATATGAGATGAGAATCTGATATATGTATACTCTTCAAGGATCTAACACACTGTTGTGTTAGATAAAACCTAATATTTTAAAACATGGAACTAAATTTTGGGATAATTTAATCTTTTGAGATCATGTTAAGTCTTTATAAATACTTCCTCTGTTCTCCAAGATGGTCTCTGTACTGAAAATGTTTCCACCTGGGAAGTACCTTGTCTATCTTCAATAAGCCATCGAAATCGGCTGTGAAGCATTTGGACTGCTTTGCTCTCTAAAATTTTACCAGCTGTGGTGAGACCGAGCCATCTGGCTCTTGTTAGTGGATAGGTGGAAATCAATCTCTGAATTCTTTTCTTTCCAACCCAGACGTATGCTAATCCATCAGTGTTCTCATAGCATCTTAGTCCCTCAATAAGGGTTCTGTGTACACCATGCAAAGGCTTTGGACAAATAACTTTGTAACAGTAGCACCTTCCTAGGATCCACCTGCTGATAGTATATTTTTATCACCTTGTTCACCATGAAAGTGACAATAGGGATAGCTCTATTTCATCTAGTAAATATTTTTTTAATTCCTGATTGCATTCTACTGTCAAGGCATAAGTGATACTTCCTATTTTAAACTTAGATTTTATTTATTTGGACATTTGTTATCTGGGATTTTAGATATGTCTGTATATATCTTGTCTCCTTAATCATGTAATACAAATCAAAACTTCTCAATTTTTAGAAACACTTTTATGCCCCCCTCACAATGCTTCATACACACACACACACACACACACACACACACACACACACACACACATTATAATTCAATACATAGAATGTAAAGAAAAAAGGTATCATTTTTGGAAACTTTAATTTTTTTCCTATTTGATACCATGACAAACATTAAATTGAAAGATAAAATAATTAAATGTTGCATAAGCAGCCTCACATATAAATATGAGTGTTTCCTTTTGGAGAATACTTGATTTTACCCCACATTTACCATGATGGCTATTTTTTCACTTAGCAACATGTCCTGAAAACATAAATCCAACTTCCCAATATGCTGATGAATACTTTTACCAAGAATTTCAAAAAGATGGAAGGAAGAGAAGGCCATATTTCATGCTATTCATTGAAAAAAAATTTTTAAATACTTCCCAATATCTCTGTTTGTCTTCCCTCTCTCCTTAGCAAAAATACCATTAGGTCTCTCTTTCCTCTCACATAGTACTAAATAATGCACCAGGTTGTGTATCTTACTAAGAAATGCAAAACCAGTCACATACTGAATCTTATCGCCTATGCCAACTCTTGAAAAAAACCAAACCATGGCCATACTGACAATCAATGCTAATGATGTAAAACTGTGATAAAAAAAATCTAATCACCAAATAATCTTAAGAAATATTAGGTAATGTATGTATTAACTAACCTTATAGTTGTAAAAACTTTGCAATATATACATATATCAAATCATTATGTTGTATGTTGCATGTCAATGTTTTATGTCAATTATATCTCAAAGCTGGAAAAAAGAAATACTGGACAAACATCTATTGATAAAGATTTACAGCTAGATTGTACTTACATAAAAATCATGAATCAACCTAATCATTTGAGTCAATTCATCCTCAACCATCTTTCCATTTGATGGTTGTCCTCAGTGTCTCCTTTGAAGTAGTTACAAGTCAAATCCCCGAAGAGAACACTAACATTTAAAACCTTGAGTTTTTCTAAAGCAAACACTTTGTCCTCACACTTGGTTTTGCTTCCCATGCGTTGTGACATCTAATAGCTTATTTTTCTAATGGAAGGAACATGTGTTGCAGAAACAAACAAACAAACAAAAAATGAGAAGCAGAAGAGAAGTTATATTTCTTCTAGACAGCTCACTCTCAGGTTAAAGAAAGCAGGAGGATCCTGGAATGCACACCATAGTTTTGCTTTCTAAACTTGTTAATTAGATCCATTTTCCCAGAAACAGAGTAAGTAAAGCAGCAGAAAGACTCCAAGAGTGTTACACTATTGAATCTTGCTCCATATAGAAAGCAAAATTAGGAATGGAAAAATGTTTACCTCCTAATATTTTCCTATTTGTATTCTCTTAACCCCCTGTTCTTAACTTTTAAGACTACAATTAACTAAAGATGTGGCTATCTACTTCAAGGGACTAGATTCACCACTTACACTTTTATTTAAACCCTCACAAGACCAATTTCTCAATAACTGTCCCTTTTGGGCTTACAAGAAAGTGTGTTATAACAGAACAGTGAGTTAATTAAGTCTTTCTTAAAGGTATCCTTTGTCAAGTCCATATGTTTACTCTATATTCTATTTCTCTTTCCACACTAGGTCCAGCTTTTAAGACCACCATCCCAGGAAGAAGTCATGTACTATAATTAAATGGCATGAGAATACTCCAATTACAAGATATACCATATAAAAGTTTCCCAATAATTATGTTAAAAATATCAAAATGCTGCTAATTAATAAGAATCCCTCCCATTATAAAATGTAATAATAAACTGAAACAAAAACGTGAAAACTTCTTAAATATTAAAGTACATAATGTCAAAATACAAACATTAAAATCCAAAATTGATTTATTTTCCTTGTGAGTTAAAAGTAAAAAAAAAAAAAAAGGAAGATTTGCAATTATTATAATTTTTATTATTTTGTTCAGTCTCAGCCAGGTGCCAAGATGGGGCTAGAATTTCTTTTAGGAGGTACAGCCTTGGCTATCACTCAATGGATTAATATGACCCCCATCAAGGCCTCATATATTATATAAATATAGTTTCAAAGTTCTCATGAACCTCAGTATTATAGAGTTAAATTAGGATTCCTAACCCAATTTCAATGTGTGTGTGTGTGTGTGTGTGTGTGTGTGTGTGTGTGTGTGTGTGTATGTGTGGCAGGAGGAGGTTATTCCCATACAACACCAAAAAACCAATTCTTGGACGACAGCTGGGCGTCCTACAATTCAACTCAGTTCTGACACTATCAGTTAAATAGGTTGAGGGCTCAGTCCTACAAGACTGTTCTGCCCCTTCAAATGCCTGTTATTTGTGCTTCTGACCCATCAGCCACAAACTGGAAGTTCCAAGTATCATCAGCTTCCAACTCAGGATGCCCATCATAAGTTCAGGGTGTTAAATATACTTCTAACCAACTCTCTGTAAATCAGAGAGTCTTACAACCTCCTCCTTGGATTTGATTAATTTGTTAGAGTGGCTCACGGAACTCAGAAAAACATATTACTAGATTACTGATTCGTTATAAAAGAATACAACTCAGAAACAGCCAGATGGAAGAGATGTATAGGGCATAATGTGTGGGAAGATGGGTGGAGCTTCATGTCCTCTCCCAGAGTGCCACCCTCTCCAAATCTCCACTTGCTCCAAAATGGAAGCTTTCCAAACCCCATTCTTCTGGGTTTTTATAAAGGCTTCATTATATACATAGGATTATGTAAATCATTAACCTTTGACAAATGATTCAGATTCTAGGCCCTCTCCACTCCCTGGAGGTTAGGTGGTGGGACTGAAAGTTCCAACCCTCTAATCACATGGTTGGCTCCACTGGCAATCAGCCACCATCCTTAGGTGCTTTCCAAATATCACCTCGTTAACATAACACTATCACTCTCAGCACTTAAGAAATTCCAAGGATTTGGGGAGATATGAGCCAGAAACATAAAAACAAAGTGTCTATGAAAAATATATTTTGATAATCTGAATGACCAAATATATATTTTTCATAAATCAAAATACTGCATGAATACACAGGGCTAATAGGATACAAAATATTATCATACTTAATGAATCCCCATCTGATACCATTATAATAACCTGGTTATTATTTAATAGGAAAGAAGTAAGGGGAGACCAAATAATATAGGCATGCCATTTATACATCTTTGACAAAAAACTAAATTTAACACTCTCCAAGTCTGTTCCCCATTGATTCAGTAGGGAGGGGACTAGACAAAGTCCATTTGGATGTATGGTCTGAGTGACCTGGGAAGGTCCTTGACCATCAGTCACACCTGGGAGCAAGTCAATGTCCAGAATGGGCATGGCCATTGCAAGCATGCAAAGCCTGAATATTTGAACTTCTAAGCAAAGGAGAAAGCTCTCTTTTTCTCTCTTCTTTTGCCTATTTCCTGTGACTCCTGTGACAGGGGATGCACTCTCCTGCACCCATGTGGCTCATGGCCATGTGGGATCCACATAATGGACTAATGGACTTGAATTAGCTTGGATGATGAACTTTACCCTGCTGCAACATGGATCAGAAGCTCTGGACACTGGCCTTGCTTTTGGCTCTCCTGGAACCCCAGCTGCATCTTTTCCAGGACTGGCTTAAGGTGTATGAGACTTTGGAACCCAAGGAATGAAACTCCATGCAAACAAAGCCTTTAACCATATCTCATTCTCCATGGGGACTTCTGAAAATTCTTATTTCAGTGGTATCCCAAGAACCTCATGCCCACTCTCACAAGCAAAGGAGGAATTTGATTCTCCGGTAACACATCTACCAGCTTTAGAATCATCCCATCCCCAGCTGCCAGAGCTTTGACCTTAGACAATATGATGACCCTATAATATGGTTCCTAATTTTGATGTAGGACTATATTAAAAACACAACAATATCTGCAGGATGAAAAGTAGGCAAAAAAAATAATCCTGATTTCTGCTTTACCAGAATCACAGTTAATACCAGCTGAGAGCAATCTAAAACCTGTACAGTTAAATTCACCTGTGAAATATATTCCTGCAAAAGGTTAATTTTGGCATGATTTATTTTCCATGGGGAATATGATTTTGTGGGGGAATATCCAACTATTCATATGTCTTCTCTCTTGGAGAGAGGTTTTAAAACAATATTGTTGCCTGCATGCAAAATTTAGAGATTTGCAATTGTGGTAGTTCCATTCAACATAACTTATCTGAAGTATATTTTGTTTCCTTCCAGCATATTCAAAACATATTAATATTCATTACCCCTACAGCCCTGTGTTTCTGGCACCTCTTGCTTAGTAAACTGAACTTGGAATAGATTGTATTACATGGCATCTAAACTATTTTGGGAGACGAATTGGAACTGAGTCACAGTGACTCTGTCTAATGCCACTTAGTAAAGAATCCTTAGGTTTAACAAATCTGTCTCATGAAAAATGAGTCACACTTCATGAATTAGTAGTGAAGACAGAGCCAATCTGAGACTGACAGGTGGTGACTCCTAGTCCTACACATAGATTACATGAGTTCACACCTCTCTCCCTCTTCCACCCTTACTATTGCCCTGACCCTGAATGGAAAATGGAAATTGGAACAACCAACCCAGAGTTGCCTATGTAGATGAGTCTAAAATCTAAAGCTGGGACCTAACCAGTGTTGCACAGCTCATGCTGAACTTAGTTTAAAGTAGCATATGTTGCGGACCGGCGTGGCTCAGGGTTGAGCACTGACCTTTGATCCAGGAGATCCTGTTGGATTCCAGGCCAGGGCACATGCCTGGGTTGCGGGCTCAATGCCCAGCAGAGGGCGTGCAGGAGGCAGCCGATCAATGACTCTCATCATTGATGTTTCTAATCTCTCTCTCCCTCTACCTTCCTCTCTCTGAAATCAAAAAAATATATTTAAAAAATAAAGCACCATATGTTTTTCTGACTCTTTATGTCTAAAAAAACTCAATATTTGAACTGCTTGTTTTGTCTTATTTGGATCTCTGCTTCATTGATGCCTAATTAGGTAAGGCTAGTCTTGATTTGGGGAGACCTACTCATTTTGGGGAAAAAAAGTCAGTTTAAGCTAGTCACCCACTATGGTCAGAATACCATATGGCCTACAGGTAAAATTTCTTGTTCAGGCTGCAGTACAACTGTACGAGTCAGCTTCATGATTCAGTATCAACATCTGCAAACTGCTAAATTCAAAATTCCAGGCCCACTCAGGAAAGTCCAGAAGCCGAAGCCATCTGAGTTGACTGTATAACAAATCTCATTCAGTCAACATGTACTTTTTTCCTTGAAAATGTACCCATTGACTCTTTCTCAAAGTCAAAGGCCAGTTTTCTATAAATTGAATTTGCTTCCCAAAGGCACAGTCTCCTAATCCTTCCCTCCCATTCCAGTGCAAGCACGCGCACATGCGCGCGCGCGCACACACACACACACACACACACACAATCAGGCAGGGTCTTCCCCTTAAGTTGCATGTCTTGGAGAAAAAAGTCGGCTTTCTGTAAGTAGGGCAGGAAGACACATGGCACAAACTGAGTGCTCTCTGAAGTAAGTGCTATGCAAAGTTTGGTCGAAATGTGGTCTGAGGGCCAGCCCCATTGAAATTCCCTGGGGCTTGTTAGAAATGCAATTTTTCAGGCGTATCTCGGAGATGATGAGTCAGAACTTCTGGGGCCAGGCCTAGGAATCTGAGTTTTAATAAGCTAATCAGGTTATGGAGGCAGATTACATCACAGGTTACTAGAACACAGCCCAAAACTCTGATATTGTAAGCATGAGGTGGGGTATGATAATTTGAACATCTAAGAATCTCAGGGGCTGATGATAGTGCTGCTTGTGGATCGCACTTTGAGAAGCACTTCTCTAGAGCAGGAGTTGGCAAACTATGGCAGGCCAAATCTGTCCACCTGCCTGTTTTATAAGTAAAATTTTACTGAAACATAGCCACCCATTCCTTAAAGTATCTTTTACGCTGTTTTGGTATTACAGTGGCAGAGTTAAGTGGTTGTGACATAGACCATTTGGCCCAGAAAAGCCTGAAATATTTACTCTCTAGCCCTTTACAGACAGTTAATCAAATCTTAAAGAACACAGGTGTTTTTTTTCTTTTCTTGCAATTTTGTTCATTTCATGTTGATTTTAATAAATTGAAACGAGTTTTTATTAAAAGGAAAATCAATGAAAATAACTGAAGTTTAAACACCAATTTTTATGACACTTACCTATTGTGAATATATTGTTCATGGACTATCAGATTTGCAGAACTCCATTTAATATTGCAAACCATAAACCTCACTCTTCAAATGAATAAACACCATGGGAATTGATGAACAAACTATCTCATAGTAAAGCTTTGAAAAATATGGTTTTTTGAAGTTTACTGAAGAAGCTCTACATTAAAATTAAATTATGTAAAAGCATATAGTAATATAATATAAAGGGACTCATTTAAATGAATAACTATGAAATGACAGAACAATTTAAAAGATATATCCTTTTGTGTTCTTAACCAGAAAGAAACAAATTCAATATATGTCAAAAAATGTAACAAACAAGCCCTTTAAAGATTCACTTTCTAAGAACTAAAATATAAATATACTCCTTTGAACCACAGAAGCACATTAAAATAGTAAAGCAGTTAAGGTGCTGTTTCTGTATAATCAAATAAAACCATGTTAATTCCATGCCTTTACAAACTATACTATACAGAGAATATTTCTCTAGTAAAAACATACTAAATAGGTTTACCAATGCATACTCAAATAAATAAATATTTCAAGAAACTATAAATAAATATTTAAATTTTTGTTGTGTTAAATATTTAACAAATTTTCTGGAATGAGCTCTTTCTTATCATTGAAACTAGCTTATGTTTCAAGTAAAGTCACATTATTAAAAATACAGCATAAGTTTGGGTATAAAATAATTCAATTTGCATCTTTTTTTTTTTAAATATCCAAGACATGAATTGCATAATTAGTTTGGAAAACTGTTTGGTTTGAACCAACATTTTACAAAGAGATTCATGCTTATCTATAATGAAGTTTTGTTTATGTTTATATGTAGAAGATAGTTCACTGTTATCCAGAGATATTTGCAATGTCATCTCAGTAAGTAACACAATGATGGAGGAATTATATATACATGCATATGTGTGCACATATATCATCATAGTTTTTGTAACTATACTGCAGCTCCATTCTAACAAGAAAAAATACAAAATATCTGACTACACGTATTTTCCATTTTAACACAGAATGCTGGGTTTTTTATTTGTTTGCTTGCTTTTTAGAAATATTCACCACATTCTTGTTAGGTAGCATTACTGGGATGTATAAAGAGGCAGATCAGGGCCATAACCTGCAGAGTTTCCTGCAGAGTATTAAGTATTGTTAAATATTAGGAAATGGTATTATTCCACAGAAAAATGAATTCAGATGTATTCTTTTATAGAACAAACAATTCTATAGTACATTAATTAATTCAGTCAGTAAATAATGTCAGCAGAATGGAAGGAGCATTTTATATGGTTTCTTTACTTTCTTCAGCATATTGGCTTTTGTTCACAGCCTTACATCCTAATGGTTGCAAATTGACAGCTAGAACTACTGGTATTCTAGCCTCACACAGCTGTTTAGAGAAACAAAAGAGGCTTACTTTTTTCCTTAAATGTATGCTTTTTGGCCCAAATCTCCTCTATTATATGTCCAGGGCTAAAATAATCACTAGCAAGGAGAATGGAATGACCATGGTCAGCATAGACCGATCCACACTGTGTGGAAGGGTCTACTTTCCTACACATTACTACTCACTACCTCAATAAAACCACGTTTCCTTAGTAAGGATGAAGGTCAAAACTGGCTGTTGGATGGGTGACAGAGAGAACAGCGATGATGCTCTACACATGTCCTCTTAATGTGTTCTGGCCCATAGTTCTGGCTGAACCCATCTCAGGCGAGGCTGCAGATATGTGGTTGAAGCTCATCAGTGAACCCTCCGGACCAGTCCGTCTAAGTGAATACCGCCATGTGATATATTTCAGTGTCCCACGGAGGAGTGATCAAACGGCTGAGGCTGACCTGAGTATCTGACCACCAAAATGATGAGATGCAACAACGGGGTTGTTTTTAACCCACTAAACGTTTATATGAGGTTGCAATGGAATAGATAACATGAACATTCTCTATTCTTACCATCTGAGTGTACCTCCTGGCTTAGTTTTCTTTTCCTTCAATCAACCAGCAATTAGGAGTATTTTTCTGAGGAATGCACTTGGGCTCATCAAATTGTCTCTGCTCAGATAAAGGGATAGCCTGGAGTGCCTGGGAATTTATGTCACCTCCTGGAAGAGGTGTTTATGCAAAGACCAATGAATCTGAAAGGATAAAAGCCACAGCAACCTTACGGAGGCGTAATTTATACTCAAAGGTTTCTCTGATGGATCAGGTCAATTTTAACCTCTGTAGAACTTTGCCTGACCCCACTATGTTTGGTTTACTCACCATTCCTGCCTTCCTTCATTCCCTTACAAGTTTGAATAAATTACTTGCACTTGAATCTTTGCCTCAAGGTCTGGGAAACCCAACTCACAGCAAGAGATTTGGAGTCATGAGCAGGGAGTGGTGTGAAAATGCTGCATTGCCTAAAACTTAACAGGTCCCAAAGGAAAGACAAAGGCCCTACTACTGGCAAACAAAGTTTCCAAATGGGTCATCTTAACTAAGCATAGTCCTTGCCAGAGTGATCTCTTTTATTTAGCTATTATTATTATACCTATACAGTGTTGCAACTACATATTTTGACAGCACAATTTAAGCACCATAAAATAAAATTTATTATAATTTACTGAGTCTTAATTTCATTTTATTTTTGCTTTCTATAACTTTAGTGAAAGCAAGACATGCGCACAGCAGCATTGATTATAAAAATGCCCATTGACAATATAAATAAAAATAGTTAACATTTATTGAATGATTATTACATCAGACACAGTGCTAAGTGTTTTTCAAAAGAATTATAAACTAACTATATTAGAGCATTACACCCATTTTACACATGGGGCCTGATGAGAATATCCCATCAATGTGAAAATGCTGCGGATCTTGCTGTTTGATTCTCCTAAACAACCTGGTTTCTGGCCATGTTCTCACTATGGCATTCTAGCCTTCGTGAGGTGTTCACGGATAGCAATTCAAAAAATCTTCCTGGTGACAAAGTTAGCCATTATCTTTTTGTCATTGTTTCTAAAAAATAAGCATCTTTACTGATAAAGTGTAATTAATTGGGAAGCAGTTCTTCCTTTCTATGTGTGCTTACACAATCAAACTTATTAATACACAGATCTCAAACATTTCATTTGCACTGCAAAGTGTGAACTTAAGCACTAAAATTTCCCAATTTTGGCTTTCAAATACCTAGCTAGGACCAAGAATTCATTTGAAACAAACAGATTTCTAAGACCACTTAGAAATAAAAATGACAGCTCTCTAAATTCAGGACATCTCTATGCTAAATGTACATAAATATAAATAGCTGAACAATTACTTATGCTGAGTATGATAAATAAAAATATAAAATAAATGTGGCTTCATAATTTTTCAGGAGTGAATCAACAAATACATTGTTACATCTGATGGAATATGTTGTTTGGATAGGCTTTATACAAGTTGGAATGGGGCCAAGAGATATCCCAAGACTGATATATCTAAGTCAGATACCCATAGTAAATAACAAGAGGAAAGAAGCAAACATTGCATATTCATATCATAAGATTTATGTTCAAAGACCTACACTGAAAACATTCTATCATAAGGGGGGTATTGTGCTCCTAGTTTATGATTAAGCCCTGTCCATGCTGGGCTGCTGGACTCTAATATGCCTTTTCAGGTATGCATCTGTTGCTAAAGTTATTACGGTTTTTGGTTTCCAAGTATATATGCTCTGCATTCTCTAGTGTCCTCAGCAGTCTTCTTTGGCTAAACCAAATAGATCTTTAAAGGTATGAGAAGTAAAAGTATTAGAACTTTAAGGGTGCTCTCCTACAATACAAGTCAATGTGCACTGCTCAAGGCTATTGACATAGACATAGGCAATTTATTCAGCTTTATTTACTATACTATTCTCACACCACATTATATCGGAAACTTATTTGTATGACTTGTATTACAAGAACCTTCTTTCACAGGATACCTCTGATAAATATTATGGTTTATATATAAACTATCCTTCCTTCTAGAGCATCTATTAATTCTAGTTCAAGGACCTAAGCAGTATTTAGTCATAACCCTGCCTGATCTCCCTGCTCATTTTTTTTCTTTTAGAGAGTAAGCAAAATGCTCCTTCATTTTTTATTAATCTCTCTTTTTATGGTTTATAACCTACATATTAAGACTTCGGCAACTTTTCTTCAATTTACTGATGCATGTCAATAGTAGCACAAAATAAGAAATGGACAAGAAACAGTGTCATGAACTGTGGAGTGACTAAAATTTTACCCATTTTGGAAGCTAATAAGTTAGCACACTAGCATACTACAGCTTCATGAATCTTGTCAAAAGACATAAAACATTGTGGTCAGAGATAAAGGAAAGTTTATTGTTCATAGCAATAAAAGTAGCCAGAATACCAGCATTATCTTCCTCTGGGTTCCCAAACTCCTAAACCCACAGGGTAACATAAAGAGAATCAGGTGACATCTACAGTGAGGTCATGGTTCAGAAAAGGAACTCTGAACCTAGGGTGTCCAAGTATTTTATAATAAACATTAAGCACATATACTCTACAGGAAGATATTATCTTTATTCTATTGAACAGTAAGCACACCTGCCTTTTCTTCTAAAGGAAGGCAGTACTTTTATCTTCCAAAGATGAAAGCAAACATAGCCTTTGCTCTAGAGAGAAGCCTTACTCTATCTTACAGAGCTCTGACTTACACATACATCCTTAAAAAACAATTCAGAACAAAGTAGTCAGTGCTTGTGCTCAGAAGACAGGCAGAAATGGGAGACAACCATGGAGAATTTCCTACCAAGAATACCATCATTTATTTCTACACTGTCTTGGCTTCTGGCAAATTTCCCCTTGTGTGTACTCCATGAGCCATTCTGAATAATCTGACAAAGAGCCTGGAACCAAATCTGTTTAATTTCTCTATTTCAACATTTAGTCAAGGCTACTATCAACAGGACTCTAAACGAAGGATGAAGCCAGCTTGCAGAATTAACCTCAATCATGTCCCCCAGGACTGCAAAACCAATCAGCTAAACAAATCTCATAAACTCTCAAGAACTATCTTGCAAAACCAGATGGCATTCTCAAGTTTCTGTATTGACCTTTCCACCAGGGCCAAGGCTTTGATCCAGGTACATTAATATGCAGTAGTAATTGCATAGACTCTACCTTGGCCCTTAAGGAGAACTTCTAGGCCATCCAAACAAGTACAACAACTCTTGCCAATTAGCTGAGATTGAACTGAATGTCTTCTAGGGCCAATTGTTACTGATCACTTTAGATAAAATTAGGGACAAATTTCATAGCACCTTTTCTAATTGGATGTTTAACATTGAAGAGATAACTCTCCAGGAAGCTTGCCCAATTAACCAAGCCTTGGTTTGAGGAGTTATCCTCATGATTGATCAGTGTGACATAATTTACTGATAGTTTTCTTAAATCTTTGATGGTTTCTTATGACCACCATTAAGATGCACATCTCTGTACTTTCAGGAGGGAGGTAAGTTAATGTTTGGCTTTGACACAAAATGTATAACCCTGAGGGTGCACATGCTGTACCTGGAAAGTTTTTTAAAAATCATTACCTTCTTTTAAGTGAGACCGATTTCAGCGAGGGGCCACAGGTTGCCAGTGTTGTCATCAGCCTCATGGACTGCTCTTTAAACTTGCACTTCCCAATTCACTTTTAAAAATTAAGTCTAGCCCTAGCCAATTTGGCTCAGTGGTTAGAGTGTCTGCCTGAGGACTGAAGGGTCCTGGGTTCGATTCCAGCCAAAGGCACATACCTCAGTTGCAGGCTCAATCCCCAGCCCCAGTGGGGGCAAGTACAGGAGGCAACCAATCGATGTGTCTCTCTCACATCGATGTTTCTCTCTCTCTCTCCCTTCCACTTTCTCTGAAAAGCAATGGAAAAAATATCCTCCAGTGAGGATTAAAAAAAAAATAAGTCTAGTTCTTGATTTTGGAGTGAGAATCTGAGGACAATTAGTCAAGCAGTTTATTTGTCCATGAAACCAGCTGAGTGGCATTCATCCACCCCATGAAATGGCTGAGTCACATCTATGGGAATGAGTAGGATATCTGTAGGCATTAACAGGTATCTTGTATAGTTGGTGCTGCAATAGAGGACATTCCCTGCTGTTTCTGATAGCCTTCTCAGTAAGATTAAGAAGAGTGGAGATCATTTCTTGGTCAGTATTATCTGGGGAGGGATTAAAAAACCTAAATCAATTGAGTTTTAGCTGCTTGGAACTGTTTGGGAGAAACAAACCAGATGTTTTCCTTCATGAAGAAGGTTTCAGGAATGATTCTAAAGGACAATGACCATTTTTCCTTTTTTTAAATATATATATATATCTTTCAGACAAGAGTGTTGTTTCTCTTCTTAAATTACCAAAAATTAGGTGTGCATCATTCTAGTAGCGCTAACTTCCCTGCTCACAACCAGCTCTTTGGTTTGAAGGAGTCAGATCCAAGAAGAGTAAGGGTATTTTTTATAAAACTAACAGAGACTGATTATGCCTCACACTTTGGCCAACAGAGGCAACTGAAGGTGATTTTGGTGAGCAGTGTACTAAAGAAAATGGTAAGTACTATTATGATCTATGACCATGTTAATCCAACAAGAAAATCCAGATGGCTGAAGCAGAATTAAATTTGAATCCCCTAGACTTCCCTTTGGCCACACTGTCACTCAGAGTTATTGTTAAGGAAAGAAAGAAGCATTATGCCATGATGGAATTTCAGATTTTCAAAATACCTCTTTATAACCCTCAAACTCTTTCATGCTGATCATAACCCAGAAACTGGCCAAGCGGAGATGATCCCTTTGTGGAGACAGCCACACTCATTGACCAAAATGCCCTTAAAAGGTGTGCACACTAGAAGGTGATGAAGGAGGTATATTAGAAATATTTGGGGGTAAATTTTTGAGGAAAACGTTTAATAAATACCTGTGGATTATATGGATGTTCACCTTTTATATAAGGCCATAGTCTAGTGGCTTTTGTTGAGGGGCACCACCATTGTCAGACTGAAAATAGCATAGAAACCTAAGGCCATGACACAGATTAATTTAAAATATCACATTTGTGATCCTGAAATCAGCTGATTGGACTGGAACATCAATATTTAACATGAAAGAATGTCAACAAAATTTGAGTCCCCATAATTAGCCTCAAAGAAGACAAAAAAAATTGATGTTGGCAATAGCAAGGAAGAGGCAAAGGCCATGCCTCTTACAATGCAGCCATCTGTACAATGTGTCAGCTTGTGTCAAGAGTCTCAGTCTAGTTCAGGTAACCTCTACATCAGAAACAGAATGCCTTAATTGGCTGCTAGTACATGATAACAGATTTTTTGCCATGCTGTATATGATAAAGGATCCCATCAGCAACAGTGCCTGGATAGTGAATTGGTGAAATTCTAGGATAAGGAGTTCCAATTAATAGTGAGACTACATTTCATCTCATCAGGAAATTATCTTTACATGGATGCCTGCATGAGTGTCCCAAAGAGGGTTACTTTTATCTGTCAGTTGGTAGTTTCCCAAGGGGCATACCAAACAGCTCAACTATTGGCAAAAGCCCAAGAGACATTAAAAATATGACAAATACCATATGACTTCACTAATATGTGGTATCTAATGAACACAATAATCTGACAAACAAAATAGGACCAGAGGCAAGGACACATGGAACAGACTGATAGATTTCAAAGGGGAGTGGGTGGGAGGGACTGAGAGAGATCGGCCAAAGAACATACATTCATATATGCTTAGCTCATGTACACAAAAATGTGATGAAGGCCTGAGGGGCTGGGGGCTGGGTGGAGGGGGCAAAGAGGGGGAAATGGGGGATACCTGTAATAGTGTCAACAATAGGAAAAAAAAAGAAAACTATATTTGGAGGGAGTGTATCTATAAAATGTTCAGAGAAGGAAGCACAGGTATCTCAGTTCATAATGTGTATCTCTAGATATACTGTTTATATAATGAGAATAAATAATATTAAATATTTATACTACATAATTTGTTGTGTAATATAAACATATTATTTATACATGAAAAAAATATAATAGGTTTCGTTAAGAGGAGTGTTAGCCTGTAGGAGAACGGTAGCAGCTTTGCCCACTTAGCAGAGCGATCATAGCCGTTTCTGTTTCTGCAGAGCTGCTGCTGAAGCAGAACAGTCAGAGCCACCCAGTGGATGTCATTGATAATAAGCTTAGCCAAACCATTAGTGAACCATGCCCCAGCATTGAACGGAACCTCTGTGCTTTTGCTCACACTGACAGAATGAGAAATAAATTTTCTATGAAGGGAAAGCTGCCATTTTTTCATATAAAACTGAGATTCTTGAATATATAATAACCACTTAACAAGTAAGGCTTGTTGGGCCCTTCCTGCATTGTTGGCTTCTGAGTTGAATTGACCACTCCAGCCAGGCCTCAAAGGAAATATCAAGTCAGAGAGTCAAAGGCCTCTAGAGGTAAGGGCTTCAGTTTTGAAAATGCCCAGAAGCAAATTGCTTTTCCAAAGGTGTACCTAGTAGCCACATCAGAGAGGTGGTAAATTCACCTCAAGGGTACCTCTGAATGGGGGCTGCCTCATTTGACAAGGGGCTTCGATTGACAAAACTCATCAGTCATAGAGACTTCTAGCTAAAAGGGGTAATTAGGATTGTGAGGTCTCAAAGGTAGAGACCTTCTCTATGTGCAGTTCTTGCTGATAGGGAGAATGCCTTCATCCACAGTACAGGTATATAAAATATCAATATCAATTATACACTCAGTGCATGTAACCACAATAATGTGATGATGAATTGGTCCAAATGGCTTCACCCATACAGTTGCATTAGCTTCTCTACTCTACTGCAAACCTTGCCCTAACTCAATCACCTATATTCAGCTGGTCGTACTTACTACCAAAGTGGCAAGTAGATGGTACTTGGTGCCAGTACCCAACAGAGTCATAAAAGTCCCCTCCTTGAATTACTTCACAAATGCATATGGCCTTTTGGGGACAGAACTCAGCTCCACCCAATTATTTTGCTCCTTAAATAAGCGGAGTTAGAGCTAGAAAGGAAGTGGGGGATTAGCAGGCATAGAAGGACATAGCAGCTACACCAAGTAAGGTCAATTGTGGAAGCTGCTTAGGCTCACAAAATGAACTGACAATGCTTTTGGTGTCCCCACAGCCCAATATTACACAGCAAGGCCATTTTAACTGATAGCACCTATTTCAGTCTCCGAATCCCCTGACTCTGCAGTCAAAGCCACATTGCTTTCTGACCAGGGCTCCAAAGTTTGTGCTCTTTGACTAACTTAGTCTTGACTCACAGGGTGGCAGAATTCTTTTAAGGAACTCAATTTAATCTGGGAAATTTGCTGCAAAATTGTCGTGACAATAACTCTTAAATATAACCCCTGGCTTAAAATAAAGTTTTCAAGATGATAAGGCTCACCACTGTAAAACTTTTCCTACATTATTCTGTGTCACTTTCTCATTTTCTAAGGGTCTGTGATGTTCACATTTAATTTAATTATTTTAAGTAAATAATTTTAATTAAATAATTTAAATAAATAATTTTATTTAAAAACAGTCATGTAATATATAGTCTATTATGTCTGCCATCTTTCACTCAGCATAAATATTTTGAAATTCATTCAGTTGGTAGCAGGTATCAAATGTTTATACCTTTTAATTGATTGGCAGTATTTCATTGTATGGACATACCAATTTGTTTATTCATTCATTTTTGTTGATGTATAACCCCTTTCATCTCTTGGTAGAAGCAATTATTAGTAGCATCTTTCTTGATGGTATATATTGGGACTTATCCTTACTTATTGGTCTAGTGGACATGAGGGAGGCTTGGATGCATCTTTGGAAGGCATAAGTTGTCTTACATGGTATAGGTGTCTGCATCATATTCTAGCAAGCGAGTAAGCATCAGCTTTTAACAAGAAGGGTGATATTTATAGGCCCAGAAGGTTAAAAACAATCTGGGGATTCAGGATTTCTGACCCAGATATCTCCATCCTGTGTTTCGTCATCCCCTTTCTTGCCTGTGGCATAGTACTCAGGCTTGGGAATTTAAATTTTCTGCTATTTCAGTTATCCTTCTAATTAAGTCTCAGGCCTAACTTCAGCTTTTTCTGCCCTGTAGATGTCATCTGTTGTCTTCAATTAGTGATTAATCACTCTAAGCCTTTCATTGTCCCTTGCTTCCTAATGTTGGAATAGCCTCAGCAATAACTATCCTATTCCATAATCCTTATAATTATTATTTCTCCTGAATTTCTCAGTTGGATAAGATCTGAGATATTTCATCAAGCAATGCTCCCCTCCACTGGAATCCAGTCCTGGTTTATTATCTTGGAAATTTTAATGACTGCACCATTACTACATATCAGGGACTCTCAGTATCCCATCTACCACCAATGACAGTTTCCTTTGCCAGCTGACTAGCAGATGCTTTTGTTTTTAAAATTTCATTTCAGCATCTGCCTTTCTGGACCATAATTTGCACCAACTGACATATATAAGGTTCCCTGAGAAACAGGCTCTGAGACAGTTATTTGAATGACAGCAGTTGACAGAGATGAATTCACTAAAACAACACCTGTCTGAGAGTGAAAGAAGTAAAATTGGGCAAAGACCTCTGGCATGGCCTTTCAGATAGGGTTGCCAGATTTAGCAAATAAAAATACAGGACTCCCAGTTAAATTTAAATTTCTGATAAACATGGACTAAATTTTTATTGTAAGTGTATACAGTAGTATATTTTGGTGTTAAGTATGTCACAAATATTATAGGAAACACACACCAATAATTATTCATTGTTTATGTGAAACTCAAATTTAACTGAGTATACTGTTGTTGTTTTCCTGAAAATCTTACCTTCACAGTTGTCATGAATTGATTCAACAGATCATGTTGTTTTTTTCCTCCCCAAACTAAAAAGTTTTTAGATGCAGGCTGCCCTATGGAAGGCAGCCAAACCTATGTGAGGCAGCTAACTTTGGCCAATGGCAATTCTTATGTTAATTATGAATTATCAGCAACCATAACTCCTGAGGAATAAGGTCTTTCCATTCTGGACAGAGGAGATAGGAAGTTGTAAAAACGAATGTCTTTGTGATTATGTGCATGGGAGAGAGAGGAAGAGGAGGAGAGAGAGAATAATAGATAAGTGGCAGAAACTATTTTGCTGTTTCATTGAGATGAGATACATATCATCAATCTCTGCATTTCACAGAATGCAGTAAGACTATAATGTACACTATAATACAAACAAGTGGGCATGAGCTTAGGCTTCATTCATAACTTTTGGCCTCACCAGACCACTGTATCTTCCTCAGATTTTCATAGTCCTGGACTTTATGCTGTGGAATGGAACAAGAGCCGTGCAAACAGACTCCCAGACCAACTATACAGCTGGAGCTTCACTATTCAAAAAGCAATCTCAGAATTCAGTATTTTTCCTGTCTAAAGCACCTAAAAGTCATTTGAAAAGTGTAACTGAAGACCATTGCTTACATTCCTATTACACAAAAGTCTACATAAGCAACAGGAATTGAAGAA
The DNA here is from genome assembly GCF_054644295.1 of Miniopterus natalensis. NCBI lineage: Eukaryota > Metazoa > Chordata > Mammalia > Chiroptera > Miniopteridae > Miniopterus > Miniopterus natalensis. The sequence continues at coordinate 49,098,105 of NC_142084.1, forward strand.
GTTAGTATAATCTGCGTTATTCTTATTATATAACTGGAAAGGCATAGTTGCTGCTAAGTGAGGGAAGTAAGGGTAGAGGTAGAAATAACAATACATTTCATAACAAAACAAGGACATAATTTACAAACCATTAAAACATATTAAGAATGGAATTGATGTAGAATGTTCTGTGGGACTGCTAAATTAAAGTGGATTAAAAAAATTAAAAATTAAAAATGTGCCAAATAGGGAAGAATTATGAAATATTAGCTTCCTTTTGCATAGATACACAGGTTCATTATATAATTATAAAGAAGCATAGCATAATCATCTTATTTCAACCTTTATTTATAGATCAAATAGAAGAAAAGATGTATTAAAAACTGTCCAACAGATACCTAATATAAGAAATCTAAGAATAGCTATGGTTAGAAGTCAATTTTATTAGAATTTGAAACAAATTAGAATTTTTTCTCCTTAACTCCATATTTTGTCATAGTAATGAGAATTAGTGAGGAATCACCCAGATCTGTAGTACTCAACTGGATGCAGTTTCCGCCCCCAGGAGATAGTTGGCATTGTCTGAACATTTTTGATTGCTACAACTGGGAAAGGGAAAGTGCTACTGGTATCTAGTGGGTAGAGGCCAGAGGTATTCCTAACATTCTACAAACTACAGGCTAACTCCCACAGTAAAGAATTATCTGCCCCATATGTCAATAATGCTAGGATGAGGAAACCCTATTCCAAATTTGTACAAAAATGATATGCAGATATTCATCAATAAACACCTATTAAGCATATTAATAGCTTGAAATTCAACCAAAAATCCATTCCTTCAGTCAGCTACTCATTCAGCCAATATTTATTAAGGATTTATTGCTTATTAAGTACAATGCTACTTGTTGAGTCTTCAGTAGAATGCAGAACATGGTGTCTACCCTATCATCATTATGTTCTCTTAGGCTTCATAGTACTTCTGCTCTATTGCTAACAACCTGGGATTGTCTCACCAACTAATAAATACAAAGATGCCATTCTGGACTACGGGTGGTGTTAGATAGCTTGGAATGGAACCTACGCTTGGGAACATATTTTAAACACCACTATAATTACAAATCTGGATTTCATCTCTAGGTCATCAAATTCTAGAAAAAATGGCCAAAACACTGATTTGAAAGAATATATGCACCCCTATGGTCATTGCAGTGTTATTTACAATAGTCAAGATCTGGAAGCTGCCCAAGTGTCCATCAATGGATGAGTGGATTAAAAAGTTATGGGACATTTATATAATGGAATACTACTGAGCCATAAAAAAGAAAGAAATCTTACCTTTTGCAACAGCATGAATGGACCTGGATAGCATTCTGCTAAGTGAAATAAGCCAGTCAGAGAAAAACAAGTACCATATAATTTCACACATATGTGGAATCTAATAAACCAAATGAACTAACAAACAAAATAGAGACAGCCTCATGGAGAGCAGGCTGACAGCTGTGGGAGAGGGGAGGGGTTGGAAGGGTGGAGAGATTGAGCAAAAAAGAAAAAAAAAAAAAAAAAAAGAGAAAAAACTCATGGAAAAAATTTAAAAATAAAATAAATATTTTTATCTGAGGAAGGAGAGTGCCATCTTATTTTGAGCATTTATAATCACCACCAAAAACAGATCAGAAGTAATGAATTTAAAAATATGTAAGACAATAATTCAGTTATGCCTCATACCTAGTAAGTGCACAATAAATATGTGGTTAGTAAATAAATAGAATATATAGAATATAATACATATAAAAATCTTGTATCACATATGGTTTATGTGTTTCACAAAACCAACACTTTGAAAGACACATATGAACTTGCTTATTTAAATTATAAGTGGAAGAATTAATCTCATTCCTTTCTCATATCATAACTAAAAATGCATTTTTAGGATTATATTTGTAAAATTAATATAATTCATAGAGGATGAAGAACAATTTTTCTAATTCATCTACTGCATTCTGAATGAAAAAGAAAAACGAAGTTAATAGTCTATTCAGTGCTTGCCAAGTTTGCCTTGGAGGAAAGATGTGCTGTGAAATGAAGAGTATATAGACACAACACATGTCACACTATACCGATTAGGATTTAATGAGGACTATAAAGACTGTGGTAAAAGTTATATTTTTGTGATATCTTTTCCCAAACCAATTTCCTGATAATAAGTGTTGAGATATAATAATAATAAAAAACAGCCCTTTGATCCCCTTCATTCAGAATATTTCTGCTTAGCACAAACAGGTATATTATATCAACATGAATAATACCTATAGGGTGGATATTCTAATATCCTATGGCCTATGTATCAACTCCAAAATTTCCTATGGCTCACATCTATTGATAAATTCTGAACATTTAGTAAGATTTGGGTGATAATTCTTGTAAAAGCACTCAGAGGTCAGTGATTTTCCTCATCACTGTTTTGATAATTCTATTATTATTTCCAATAACTTATCGGTAACCTAAAGACATCTAAGAGAAGATATCAGAAATATAATCTAACCTAGAGTAGTCCCTAAATTTAGTTATCTCACTTACATTCAGTTCAGATTTCTATGTGTATATTTCTATTTTTGTGCAAAAGCAAAGCTTACTATGATTTCAGTTAGTCATCTACAGGTGTTTGGATTACTATCACAGTGGGTGTAGAATTTTTGGTTTGTTTCATTTTTCAAAAAGAAAATCACTTTATAATTTTATTAGGAAATGCTCTAAAATTATGTATTTTACCAGTTAGTAATGCAAATCAATGGCTATGTTCTTAGACATTTGATGGGTTATACTTGTTGACAAAAACAAACAAACATACTAAATTCAGGAATCTTTTGGGGAGAGCAGTTGATTATACAAATCAACCATGTATCACTCAGATCATCTTTGGGGATATAGAAAGTTAATTATTCATTCTGTGCTTTAGAATGCATTTTTTCAAAGATTTTCAAGTGGCAAAGGAAAACAGTGGAATTTGCATGCAAAGGAGGTTTTCATAAAGGACCCCATGAATAATAAAAAAAAGAACACAAAATTGAAACCATTCTGCTAAGGGCAAATAGAAACAGACATAGCTTCTGACTAGAATAAATCTAATTGGATCTTCCAAAGATAAAATATCAATTCAAAGGACTATAAAAAACAATGGAACCTAGAAACAGCAATCAGAGACACAGATCTTCATTTAGAAAGAATTCAGATCCTGCCAGGAAAGATAAATCAATATATACATGCTCAGTTTCACAGCATTGCTCAAATACATCAGTCAATATATTTGAATGAGTCAAGAAAAAATTTATATTAAATGATTCATCTGCAAAGAAAAATGGCTTACCTATATTCTACCTGAACAAGAGTTTGAATTTCTCAAAATTATTCTGACTCTAAATCAGAAGAATGGGTCCATTCAAAATATACCAAGAATTGTTTTCTTTTTTAAAGTCGTATCTTTATGTCGCCTCTTTGAAAAGAATCATGACCATAAAAAATTACGACATACCTATCACAATATACTTGGATAACATTAGTTCTTGTCCCTAATACATGTCAATACTTAGACACAGAAAACAAATGAAAGGCTACCAAAAAAAAAAAAAAAAAGTGAAGGGTAGAGGGCAGAAAGCAATATCATCTGAAAACAGAAACATAAATGCTCTGTGGGGTAGATTTGAAACAGCTGAGAATGAAACACTGAGAAAGATCAATGCACAGCACATGAGAGTGTAGTGACAGCTAGAGTCTAACAGGTAAAATTCCTTTAAGGAAGTAAAATTTATGTAAGACATCTGAGATGCCATTGCCAAAATGTTATAAAAATTTATATGAATTTAAATTATATAATGAATATAATTACTCTAAGAACTTGAAATATTGGCCTTTGCCTATAAAAATAATATTATCAAAATAGAATGTTTTTTACCCAAGCTAGCACATCAGAAAAAAAAGTTTTAGACATTATTTTATTTAAAAAAAATGTATTTCAATCTTATCCCTATTCCCAATTGGTTAATTGAAAGAAATCTTTGATGAGTATTTTCCCTTTATCTTCAAAGTTGTGTAAAAAAAGTATTAGTTTGGACTGTACATTGCAGCATTTCTCAAATACTGCTATTTTGAGCTCCATAAGTCTCTCCTGGGTGTGAGGATGGGCTGATGTGTGCATTGTGTAATTTATAGGAGCATCCCCGACTCCACCTAACAGATGCTGGTAGTGCCACCGCCCCAGCTGTGACAACCCAAAATATCTCCAGGTTTTGTCAAATGACCCAGGTGGTAATATTGATAAGTATTAAGGCTTGTTAATTGTTAAGAGTGTTGGAAATATAAAAATATCTAAATGAATTCAGATAAACAGATTATAGATATAAAAACATTGGACAAATATAAATATTGGCTTATTAAATTGATCATTTATTTGCTTTGATATGTTTATATAGAAAGAGGCAGAGTGCCAAGCTGAAATGAAATATGTAAATTAAATAAAAGACTATAAATCATAAAAAATGTTAAATGCTGTAGCATTACTGCATTTGTTAATAACTAAAATAATTACAAATCAGTGAAAATACTTAAATATAAAATAATACTTAATTTTTGAAATCCTGCAGTCTTTACATTGTGTCATACATATTAGAACAGGGTTCATTTCTTCCCATAGAAAATGTGAGGCAGAGAATTTCTCTAAGAAAAACAAGGTCAAACAATCGGGTAAGGTTTTGCATTTAATAACCTAGACTGCTGAAATGTCAGCTCTGTGTTACAATAAGAGAAAGAGGCATAGACTCTCCTTCAAAATGATAATGGTCTGGTGGAGTAGCATGTGTTATTTTTAAAATAAAGTAAAAAAGCTATACAATTGCCAGTGTAATTAGTGAAAGGGGAGGTACCCTGGATGCAATACAAGAATATGATTCAGGGAAATACAGGGTAGGGCAAAAGGAGGTTTACAGTTGTGAGTACACAAAACAGCTGATTCTTGTATTATTACGTATTAATTATTGCACTGTTTTCCATACAAGCAACTGTAAACCTATTTTTGCCCCACATAGAAAGGTTAATCTGGTGAGATCAATTTCACAATTGATCTGTGACTGAAAAATTACTAGGAATTTGGTGGTCAGTGGAAGGGAGAACGTGTTCAAGATAACAAATCAATATGTGCAGAGATCCTGGAGATAAGATGAGTTGATCTTTTTTGAAGGTATTATACAGGGGCCACTTAACTCATTTGGAGTGTGTGAATGAGTTCGGTATAAGATGAACAAATGCGTATCATAAGTAATATGTCATCAAAGAACTTATAACAAATAAAAGGACTTGGGGCTTATTTAGAAGATTAATAGGAAATCATTAAAAGTTTAAACAGGGCAGGAAATATCAACAAATTTATAACCTAAAATGAAGTGACTGTATAATACTGAAGGAAAATAACAAAATGGAAGACTAACTCTACCTGGCTTCAAGACTTACTATAAAGTGGCAGTAATCAAGACAATGTGGTATTGGCAAAAGAACAGAGAAGGAGATCAATGGAACAGAAAAAAGACCCCCATAAATACAGTTAGCTGATCTTTGACAAAGAAGCCAAAGCAGTGCAACGGAGCAAGGATGGTCTCTTCACAAATGATGCCGGAACAACTGGACGCTCATCTCCTAAAATATGAACCTAGAAAATGACCTTACACGTCACAAAAATTAACTCAAAATGAATCATAGACCTGGATGTAAAATTTAAAAGTATAAAACTCCTAAAAGATAACATTGGAGAAAACCTCAATGACATTGGGTATGGGGATTCCTTTTTAGATGCAATACCAAAGATATAATCAATGAACGAAAGAACTGACAAGGTGGACTTTATTAAAAACTCCTGCTCTGCCAAAGACAATGTCAAAAGAATACAAAATCCACAAGCTGGGAGAAAATATTTGCAAAAGGCGCATTTGATAAAAGACTGTTACTCAAAGTATACAAACAACTCTTAAAACACAACAATAAGAAATCAAAAAAATGACTAAAAAAATGGGCCAAACACCTTAACAGATATCTCACCAAAGAAGATCTACAGAGGACAGATTATCATAAAAAGATGCTTCATATCACATGTAATCAGGGGGGAAAAATGAGATACCACTACCTGCCTATTGAAATAGCCCAAATCCATCACTGTCAATACCACAGGCTGGCGAGAATGTGGACCAACACGACCTCTCATTCCTTGCTGGTGGAAATGCAAAATCATCAAAACATTTTGGAGAACAATTTGGCAGTTTTTCACAATAGTAAACATACTCTTACAAGTATTTTTCTAGCAATTGTGCACTTAAGCATTTAGTAAAAGGAGGTGAAAACTTATGCTTACACATAACCTGCACATGAATGTTTACAGCAGCAACTTATTCATAATCGTCAAAACTTGGAAACCACTTAGGTATCCTTCAATAGATGAACAGATAAAAAAATTGTTACATCCAGCCCTGGCTGGTGTGGCTAGTTGGTAGCGTGTCCTCTTGTCTCGTGCAGGGGAAGGTTGCTGGTTCAGTTCCTGATCGGGGCACATGCCCAGGTTGCAGGCTGAATCCTCGTCAGGGAGTGTGCAAGAAGCAGCAGATGCATGTTATGCTATCACATGGATGTCTCTCCCCTTCTCTTTAAAAATCAATAAACTATTCTTTAAAAACAAAAACAACCCCACATTACATCTAGATAATAAAATATTATTCAGTGGTAAAAAGAAATGAGCTATGGAGCCATGAAAAGACATGGAGGAACCTTAAATGTATACTAATAAGTGAAAGAAGCCAATCTGGGAATGCTATATACTGTATAATTCCAATTACAAACATTCTAGAAATGGCAAAACTATAGAGACAATAAAAAGATTAGTGGGTGGATGGGTGGAGAGATTAATAGACAGAGGAAAAAATAATGAAGTAACTCAAAGATTTCCAATTTCATCTCTGACATATGGAGTAACCATTTCCATCCTTACAAGAAAAAAAGAATTAAACAAACTTAAAATCAGCATCTGTGGATGCATGCGGTCACAGCCAAAATCTGCTTATGGGGAGCAGAGACTGATAGAGCCATAGACTAGTATAGGAACATGTCAGTGGCATTTTTGACAAATTGTCAGAGGTTGAGTATGGACTAGCAGGAAAGTGAGAAAATCTTCTGGGCAATAGTCTTGTGGGAGGAGGTCCCAAATGTTCACGGCCTTTCCCTTCAGAAACTCTATCAGGCTCTCATCACAGTGAAAATTTAAGAATGACACCTTCACTGCTCTGGCAGGTGGGAAATATACAAAGCCTTCTCCACAACAGAGGTCTAGCAGGAAAAAAGACAGCTAAGCCTCATTCGAGCTGGAGAAAGGTCTTTACTTCCACTCTAATCCTGTCTACTGTTCCAGTGCCTCCTAAGGGAAACCAAAAAAAGTCTGAGTCAACAAGTCAGTGACTTAAGAAAACAGTTTGGAGAGCAAGGAGGGAGAAAGCTATACCGTTGGAGAAAAAACTTGCTGCCCACCTGCAGGCCCACTGAAAGAAGATGCAATGGGATCTTCCCTCTCCCTATAGCTACCACCACACACAAAACTTCAGTGGACTGGCAAAGACAAACAGGGCCAGGCATTAGCTAATGCGGTAACAAAACATTTTATTCAGTAACTACTGACAGAGGAAAGAGCTGAGCTCCATTCTGGTTTGTGCAGAGGCTAGTGGCCTTTTGAAGGGAAAATCAGGGAGGGAGATGAGCAGAGGCTCAGCAGAGTCAGAGAAGTGAAAAGTCACAATTGGCTGGTCAATGGAAATGCGATTAGCTTTGTTTGCTTGCTGGCACTTATCTAATTTAGGATTCTATCCCCCCACAGAGACTGGGAGAAAGAGGAGGGCTGCATTTCAAAAAAACCGGCTCTCAGGTACTTGAGAAAAATACTTCTGAATTGTTGGAGATACATGTTCACAATTGTAAGCCATTTTTAGCAAATGCTCAAAGCAAGGATTATCAGGGGGCCTATCAGGTGCTGGCCTGAACAAACAGAAAAGCTCCTGGCAGCTTTGAGGTGTTTTAGGCAGCATTTTGATGGGGGAGGGGGCTGAGGCCGCCTTGGGCGCAGGGATTTATGCTGCTAAGCAGCCATTCTAGAGGTCGGTCTCTCTGAGTGCAGAGGTTTGGACAAAGTTCCTATGTGCCAAGAGTTCTGCACTTCTCAGGATTACAGCTGCAAGAGCTGTAAGGCACAGACTTGAGGGACCAGTACTTAAAGAAGCCCAGAGTCAAGATGGGAGAAAAAAACACGGACAATAAAGGGCTCTGAAGCCTCCTGTACCTACAGTATAGCAAATTTAAACACAGTTCAGATCCTAGGCAGGTAAACATAAATCCTCACACTAAAGGCCTATATACCTCGTTTCCTATTACCCAATAAAACATGCCTGGCTTTCACACAAAAATTCAAAGGATGCTAAAAGGCAAGGAAAAAAAAACACACAAAACTGTGAGGAGAGAAAGCAAGCACCAGATTTTGGCTTGACAAAGGTATTGGATTGTTAATCTGAGTATTTAAAATAACTTAAAGGCTGTAATGGAAAAAGTAGGGAACATGAAAGTATAGATGGGTAATATAAGCAGAAAGATGAAAATTCTAAGAAAGAATAAAAAGAAAATAGGAGAAATAATATTTTTAAAAACCATTGTTTTTAAAATGAATATTTTGATAGGCTTATTGGTAGAGTTGACGTGGCTGAGATAAAGCCACATTAATTCCAGATAAATGAGACTTCAAGCAAGGAATGTGATCAGGGATAGAGAGGGCATTACATAGTGATAAAAAAAAAGCCAGTTTCTCAAGAAAACATAACAATCCTAAATGTGTATTTTCCTAATAACAAAGTAAATCCATGAGACAAAAACTTATAAGGTGAAAGGAGAAACAAATAAACCCACTATTATAGAGACTTCAACACCCTCTTGTCAATGATTAATAGATGAAACAGGCACAAAATAAGTGAGGCTATAACAGACCTAAATGAATTATTAATCAACTTGATCTAACTGACAGTTATAGAATATTCCATTCAATGTAGCAAAATACATCTTCTCAAGCTCACGAGGAACATTCACAAAGACTGTCCACATTCTGGGCCAAAAATACACCTGAATAACTTTAAAAATAACAGAAGTCATACAAATATATTCTCAGACCATAATGTAATTAAATCAGAAACCAATAACAGAAAGATACCTAAAAATTTCCAAAATATTTGGAAACTAGATAACACACTTATAAAGAGCACATAGGTCAAATAAGTCTTAAGAGAAATTATAATAATAATTTAAACTAAATAAAGATAGAATTTAAAATTTGAAGGATTCAGGAAAGGAATACTTAGAAGGGAATTAATGGCATTGAATGAGCATGCCAGAAAATATCTAAAATATGTAATCTAAACTCTCATTATAGAAAATGAGAGAGAAGAGAGCAATGTGAGCCTAAAGTACGTGAAAGAAATAATAAAAATTAGAGCAAAAATTTATTAAATTTCAAACAGAAAAACACAAGAGAAAATGTAATGAAAAGCTGATTCTTTGCAAACATCAATGAAACAGAAAAAAATAGTGACTTTGAAATAGTGTGTAAGCCCATATAACAGGGCACATGGATTCATTAAATATTTAACTGTGTAAATATGTAAGGTTGCATGTGTTTAAGCATAGAGGTCATAGTAACAGAATCATTCATCTCCTATATGACCATATTTATTTTTTACTCTGATGACATAAATTTTGTTAATTTTGTATTATACTTTTCTTTCAATTTAAAAGTAAATAAGACACTTATAAGGCAATAAAAATCTAATATTACTATAAGAAAATTTGTCATGTTCAACATTGATACTTTTTGGTTTTCTTTTGTTTTGTTTTATTAATCTTTCTGGCATATTGGGTCAAATATCTGAAGATTTCAGGAAAGCCACTTTTACTACCACAGGTACTTTAATAAATGTCATGATATATAAAAGCAAAGAATAAATGAAAAAACAATATACAAAAAGCAAACTATCAAGGAAATCACCTGGGAAATAAGAAAGCACTTATCTATGATAGCTAACATAACAAAAGAAAGCTCAGATAATTGAATAACATTTAATTTAGTTTTATCTAATCTATTTTTTAAAAGAGGCCTTATTTGCAGTATGACTCATAAATTAAAATTTCTTGTGGATATAGATACTTGTACATAAATATATACTACAGACAACCACAGATTGCATATGCTTGCATTTGGACATCCCACAAAGTATGAGTTGCCATCTATTCAATATAAGTGTAGAGAAAGATGGGGACTCTCCAAGTTTGTAAAATGCACTTGTATATACTGTTTGTATGCATGCAAGATAAATCATAGAAATGAGGGGTTCACGTCCCTTTTGTTTAGAATATACAATTAATATGCAACCAGGTGTGAGGAGGTTGTAGAATCCAGGGTAAGGGTTAAAACACATCGGAGTTGAATCTTGGGAGAGATGGAAAGACGAAAATTTAAGGGAGCCCCATCCTTGCTGACTGATTCAAAGAGTCAGCGGAGGGGTCTCCAATGCACTATGAGAAAGCTGCAGTTACATATATTCAAGTAGTATCTGTCACACGTGTCCCGGGTTATAAAAACACTCACACAATAGGGTCTCAGCAACCACCAGCCAGCAGCATCAGTGCCCATACTTGAAAGGATTAGATTTCTAATCCATAGAATATCTCTCTTTATTTTCCTATTTTCTGTTTGTTTGTTTTTTCCTATGAATGGTTTTCTTTTACATTATACCACTAGTTTCATTAAAAAACTTGCTATTTTACTCATGCTTGTAATTTTGCAACCACCCTGAATAGTGCCTTAATAGAACAAGACCATTGTCCCCAATCAATTGTAATATTACTTTATTAAGCTCAAATATGTAAAATACACCTAAATGCATTACCATATGAGCCTGTGAATGGAGAAAACTCAGCGTAAATGTAACAGTATCAGTTTGAATCTCTTTAAAGGTGAATGTTTTTAGAAATTAAGAAAGGATATATACCAAATTCTGTTTGTATGATAATAAAAATAAAACATTTCAGATAATCATCATTAGAAAGAATAGATTCTAAATCTTGACCCAAAAATGGTGAGATAAGTAACTAATTTTTCCCTCGTGACTCCCAAATAGATTTTGTAAACAGAATATATTCTTCTATGACTTTTGCTTATTTTTCTAAGCAGAGAAACTCAGGTATTGTGCTTCTCAAACTAAAATGTAAATTATAAATGACTTTCAAAAATTTTTAAAAATCTGTAGCTATTATGTTTTCTTTAGCCCTGGTTCAACAAATATTAATATGAGCAACTAACATTTAGCTTTTATTGGTAAGAATGGTTCTAACTTAATATGGAAAAGATATAATTTAAGATTTATAACTGAAAGTGTTCATTTTTCAGATTCATCTGATTATGAATATACCCCAAAACTCCATGTTCACAGTAGTTTGCTTTTAGTACTTCACGCTTTATGCATTAAGGTCCTTTAATTGTAAAAGTATATATTCCACTTAAAGTCTGGCAGACAAACACATTTTAATGCATATAATAAAGATAAAATACCACCGGTAGATTTTCAAGATGGTAAATATATTAAATAAGGTTATAAAAATACCTTTTGTGCTGTGTGTGAGAAATAGAAGTACTCTTTAGGAACAGAAGATAAAATACTTGTGCTGTTTGAAGAAAAATATATGCGTGCATTGGGATTGGAGAAGTGAGCAGGCAAACTGCTGCTTGAGAAAAACGGTGAACAGTCAGAAAGCTGCAACCATAAAATTCTTCTCTCAGAGAAATAAAGTTTTCATATTTGAAGCTGTGAACTACTTCAATGAGTAAATAACTTTTAATTGTTTATATTAAGCAGGTTATTCTTTATATCAGGTAAGTAGAAAAGGTTATTAAATTACTATTAATTTATATTTGTTCATGCATCTTGGACTCTTAATCTTTTATCCCAAAATATTCAAATATATAGTGACTGAGGAATTAAAAAATGGTATTGATTGAATACAAAAGCCTTTAAATCATCAAATTTCAGGGGGGAAATTAAAAATACATGTTAAATCCACTCAGGCTTAATGTTCAAGTGTGCTAAAAATAAATATATGTGGAGTATTTGACGAGTGCAAGCCACAGTTCAAATTAATGTATAAATAACACCTCATTTAATTTTCACAGAAATGTTTTGGGTTTGGTCCCACTGATATCTCAATTTTGCAGAATGGCTAGCATTTTACCCAAGGTTACCTAGCTAGTCTATAGTGGATCCTGAGTTTGAATACAGGCAATGATTCAAAAGTTTGGTTCTTATATCAAGCAACACTGCTTCTCAAAAGGAATTATACTATACTGTCCCTCAGAAGAAATTAAAGTCCAATATCAAATGGTTTTACCCCTTTGAAATAAAGTTGAAATTCCAAAGTCTGAAGTTATACCAAAGTCCACATATTCTTCCACTCTAATTTTATTTTTTGGTCAAGGTGAGGATGACAGGAGAGGGTACTGTGAACACTTAACACTTAATCTTATAGCAACTGAAATGGTCAACTGTCAAGTCTCTGGTATACCTTCTGGAAACCAGTAATAAGAAAAGGAAAGATCACCATTATGCTCTTCTAATGCCTTTAAGGTTTAAAGAAGTGGCTTACCAGTCAATTCTCTCTGTTTTTACATATTTCTTTATAAGTTCTATCATAGGTAATTAGATCAATAAAATATGGTCCTCTATAGTATACTGACCTTCAGATTTCTTTAAGAATTATATGAATGCACCCTGACTAGGACATGCCAGGCATATTTTGCCTCAGGACCTTTGCACTTGCTGTTGCCTCTGCCTGAGATGCTCATTTGGTTCAACCCCTTTCCTCCTCATGAAGCCATCAGATAATACAATTACCAGTTCTCCTTGGGATTTCAGACCCACTTACTTAGCTCTGTTGTTTGTTTTTTGGGTTTTTTTAAATAACATTGATTTATTATATACGTGATTTATTATAAATAATGTTTACTTTCTGTTTTTCTGCTGGAATAATAAGCACCATAAAGATAGACATTAGTTCTTTCTCTGATGTGGAACAAAAGCTAGGTGTGTGACCAAAAAAGTGCTAAAAAAATGTTGAATGAATGTATTCTCATTAATGGCTATATTATTTTCCATAAATTTTGGTTACAAATATGAGTATTAGTAAAATTAACAAAAATTAATGTTTTTCTTTTAAAAATAGTGTTTCATAGTTGCACTACAAGACACAAAGATAGTTACATTTTTGGCTTTGGTAGGTGTTGAAAAAGTGCCCTTTAGACAGTTTGTATCACTTTATATTTCCCCTAATCAGTGTTTTTTCTCCGTTATGCTCATTAGCAGTGTTATATTTTTACATTTGCAGTGTGATAGGCAAAACTTTTCCATAAATCCATGTTTTTCAACTTATATTTATTCTTTCAACAAACATTCTTTCAGCTTTGAGCATTCTGCTATCACCTAGTGATGGTGTACAGGAAAGAGAAAAACATTTGCCTTGTCAAATAATGCCTTTACACTTAGGAATCTTTCTAGTGGATGAGCTTCAGAAAAATTAAACCACTGCTATTTTAATCATGCTTGTAGTTTTGCCCACTCTTGGCTAGTGCCTTATTAGAAAAAGACCACTGCCTCCAACTCAATTGTAATATTTTATCAATTCTTCAACGCACAGATTATCTTACTTTATTAAGCTCAAATATGTGAAATACACCTAAATGTCTGAACTAAGTAAAAATATATCAGGATAATAATTATGATTGCGATGATTGGGTAGCTATTTTATCTAAATGGTCAAGAAAATCTTTCAATGAATAAGTTGAAATTGGAATAACGAGAAGGAGTTATCAACGCAAAGGTGGACAGAGATGGGGGGAATAAGCACTGGGGCAAGGGGGGCAACTAAAACAAAGACAACAGGCAACAATAACTTTGGCATATTTTGGAAAGTTAAATAACAAGTTAACAAGAACAAGTTAAATAATGGTTAAGACAGAGTGAGCTAGGGTGAATTTAGAGAGGGGGAGGAACATGAGACCTGAAAAGCACATGAATGTTGGAAAGTAGAGGATGATTGAGCAGGAGAGAAGAGAAGCAGCATATAAGGTTTTAAGAGATGTTTTCACTTGGTAAATAACTAGGTATGCTTACTAACCTATGTACTCAATTACACTTAAGTACTACAAACAATTTATCTAGAACCATGTTCAGCAACTCACTAATGCTGGGTCAATTTCAGAACTAGTTCTCCTACTTTGTTCAAGCTTTTAAAACGATCAAACCTTTAAAGTCCAATATCAATAGACTTTAATATATTGTTTCATTTATTATATTTATTTCAAGTTAGAGGTAATGAAACATTAGAGGGGGAAAAAGCCTTTTATAAATCACGCTGATTGTTTAGTTGGCTTTGAATGGTCCTAAATGATTAACCTACTTCGAATTTACAAGGAAGCATATATAGCGCTTCTACATATACTGTATTCTGCAATATTTAACATGTTCCTATAGAAAAAATCCTCTAAAATCTATTTATTTCTGTTTACTTTTTATTATAAAAGCAATATATATATTTTTTCTCTAAGGAAAAAATGGCTCTTGTAAAACTATTGTAGAGGTTTAAAAGTGTATCATTTTCACTTCTTTGGAACAATCAACTACGTTCAGAGTTGTACCACCAAGGGAGGGAGATCAGCGAACTAAAAGCAGGGAAATGCTGATGTGTTAGGTAATAATTTAAATATTTTCCTGATGTTTTTCTTTTCTTTTCTCTTTTCTTTTTTTTTTTTTTTTCTTTTCTTTTCTTTAATATATCTTTATTGATTTCAGAGAGAGGAAAGGAAAGGGAAAGATAGAAACATCAGTGATGAGAGTCATTGACTGGCTGCCTCCTGCACGCCCCCGACTGGGGATCGAACCCGCAACCCGGGCATGTACCCTGACCAGGAATCGAACCACTATCCCCTGGATCCTAGGTTGATGCTCAACCGCTAAGCCATGCCCGGCCGGGCCTGATGTTTTTCTTTTTTGCTTATGGAGAGAAATATTTTGTGTTCTGCTGAAACATTATAGTAGAGAGAATTTTTAGTAGAGATTAAAAAATAAATTGAGAGGCATACTTATACTCAGAGAAGATTAGACAATAACTGAGGAATCAAAGAAATATATATCAGCTAAATGCTAGTATTTTAAAATCTTAATAATACTGACACATATACTGTTATGACAAAAAATTATCAACATGTATATGTGTGTTTAATCAAAAATATTTCAAGAAAACTATTAGTAAACCTTGTCTTGGGGTAAAAATTTTAGTTTATAATACTTATTTTATATCTTACAATGATAAGAAGTATAAAGATAGAACTTGCTCTCAAAAATATTTAGTCCTCAACAAACAGGATCTTTTGACAATCCCGCCTCAAAATGGCAATCATGACTGAAAAATGCCTTCACTAAGGCATTAGTGATGTGGTCCCCAGGCTCCAAAAATAATAGTGTTGTCTAAAACACCTTTTTAATATACTATTTGGCTGTTAACAACAACAAAAAGGAAATCTTATCTTTTGCAACAGCATGGAGAACGTTATGCTAAGTGAAATAAGCCAGTCAGAGAAAGACAAAGAGCATATGATCTCACTTGTACGTAGAATCTAACGAACAAAATTAACTAACAAACAAAATACAAACCTACTTATAGATACAGAGGACAGACTGACAGCTGTCAGGGGGAAGGAGAGATGGGGGGCTGGGTGAAAAATGTGAAGGGGTTAAGTAAAACAAACAAGCAAACAAACCAACTCAGACACAGACAACACTATAGTGATTACCAGAGGGAAAGAGGATGGGGAGGTAGATGAGGGCGGAGGGGAGACAAACTAATGTTGACGGAAGGAGACTGGACTTTGGGTGAACACACAATATAAGATACAGATGATGTATTATAGAATTGTACACCTGAAATCTATATAATTTTATTAACTAATGCCACATCAATAAATTCAATTAAAAATTCAAATAAATAAACATACAATAAATAAATAAAAGATCTATGGTTTACAGATTTTTTTCCTTATAATATTAGTCAGTCCACAGTATTTATGTAAAAGTTAATGTAACTTTTATAAAAATATCATGCCTTAACCAAAAATGAAAATACCCAGAAAAAAATATTCTAGATTTTATCATTACTTACCAGTATAAACTCAGTCACAATTTTACACTGTTATTTTTCCACTGCATTTTCAAAAGAAAATAAAAATAAATAATATACTGATTAAGTAAACAGTATTATGTATGCATAGCTATTGAACTCATACATATATTTTAAATAACCAGAATATCTGTGCCCCCAGTTGAAATGGTAATGAAACCTATTAAAATAATGGAAGAGGAATGGGTAGAACTCAAAGATGTTCATCCAAGGACCTTTCACAATGCCAAGAGTCAAGATATTTTATTAAAATGTACCCTGATATGAAATTCAGGAGTAGGAGGTTGATGTTCTAGAACCATTTTGCTACTAATTCACTCACTGTGGAATTTTAAACACTTCAGAAATTCTTTACACTCTCTCCTCGAATATCAATTTGTATTAAACAGTATAAAGGTTTTGAAATGCTTTGATCACTTAGGAAGAAAGGGACTATATAATCTAAGAAGCTGATTGGTATGTTATTATCAATTTTATATTCCTGGGCCCTCATACCTTAAGTGATGGTGAGATTTTGGTCTACCTAAGAAGATTAAGCCCAAGATTCTCACTAGTATTTTATAGATTACCTTTCATAACGTGTAAGGGCCCATATGTCCAGAGTTTCTACACTTCACAATACGTTCTAACAACATGAGCCAAAATTGAGTCCCAGATATAGAACATTTTTACCAATAGAAAGACTATGATTTGGTGGAATTGTATAATTTAACTCTGAACTAGGGCATGGCAAAGCTGAGATTGGAATATCATAGTTAAAGAAGCTGTTTAATTTCATTTTTAAGCCAAAAATATGGATGGTGTTTGGTTTTCTATGTTTCCATATATTCTTTTCTTTCATTAAGGTGTTATATACTACCAAAATGTTTATGATTCTGATTAGTTTTATTTGCAAATTATTCTGTATAATACAGCTACACTAATGGAATTATTTTTACAATAGTAACTTTTAGGTAAAAGCAACAGTAAATTTAAGAAATTCCAGTGGCATTATTTTCCTTTTCTTGAAAACTTCAAATTTCAAATAATAACTATTAAATTTTTCAAAACATTTATTTTATCACCATTTGGACAACAGTCCAACACTAATGTTTTAATCCAGACAAAACAAATTATTCAATATGTGTAGTAAAATTAGTGGTATGGATTAAAAAGTTTTACAAGATCATGATTTCAAAATCTAGAATTTATAACTTTCCTTATATGTCTACTCAAAAAAAAAAATCTATATACTTATTTTGCAATGTATGTCCCCAGGAAGCAAGAATTCACAATTTATATCAAAGGCAAGTAAATGCCTTTAAACTCATAAAACAGCACTTTTAGTTATATAGTTTATTATGTGTTGACTCTTAGACCACTTGGAACTTCAAGGCTGAAATGTCTATGCCCAAGTTCTAAGTTTATGAAGACTAAAATGTAAGAAATGGTCTTTCACTTCAGGTTTTAAAAATGACAGTCCAAAGATAAAAGCGAGTGATCTCAGCGATGTCGAAGAAGTATGTGCTTATAGAGAATTTATGGTGTGTACTACAAATGGTGAGCATGGAAGCTTCCCAATTTAAACCCCAGTGTAGCTCCAGCTAAGATGATTCAGTTTTAGGACTTCTGTCCTTTATGATATACAGGGAAAAGAAAACGTCTTCCTTGTCCTCCACACAAACACCTTTTTTATTTGTTACAAACTGCTACAAATAATGGTGCTTTACTTTTTTTATTCTATTATATTCTACGCCATCTCTTTCATTGTATTTCAATAAAAAAATGTATAAATGTCCACGACAGATAATTATCCTGGAGAAAATATCCAACATAGATATTACTATGGTCCACTAGTCAGAAAGACAAACACAAAAACTTTAAACGTCATGCTTTGACGCTGTAATTTTAGCTTACTGAGCATCATAGCTACTCAAAATGCTCCAATTTTAAGTCTAAGTTATAACCACAGATGTCTAAGGAATTATTTTTTTCATTAGGATTATTGAATTGCATGCAAAATAAATTAATTGGTTCATTAAGATCTCAGAAAATCATCAAGGAACCAGGAAAACAAAGTTTGTAGGTTAGTGGAAACAATGAAAGCTTTGGAAAGCTATGGATAAAAATAGTGGCTAACCTTTTGTGCCTTTATTTGTCAGCTATTCATTTAGGGACGTGTGCTTACATGTATAGCTATTCTATATTCAATTAAGCTCTCTGAAGTAGTGTACCATTTTGAACTCACATATTCTACAATTACCTTTTTTTTATGGGTGAGATATATAAATATTGGCAATCTACCAGATTGCTAAGGCTACTAATTCTAACTATATACAACCAGGACCTGGGCATAAACACTAGATGGATTTGGAGTCCTGACAGACCTAACATGAAGTTGTGATGTTGCATCTCAAACACCTGAAAAAAATATCAATTGATTAATAGCAGGGCTAGTCAACTTTTTGTAAAGCACTGGAGAGAAATATTTTAGGCTTTGCAGGCCCCAAATAATCTCTGTAACATATTTGGAAGACAGATACAAGGGCCTCTCATTGGCCAAATATGGGACAGTTGAGCATAATAGATTACATCTCATTGAATACAATTGATACTGGTAAGAATAAATAATGAATGCTAAAACTAGTTTAACAAAAATAGTCCATTTACATAATCTTAATGTATCTACCATAAAATAATTATTAATTACAAAGGAAAAATGGGTAATTTTACAGTAGAGAAAACTGGCAGCCACCACCATACTCTGACTTGGAACTTTTACATAACCAGTATGGACACATAAGACTTGTATTGCATCTAATAAAATGCAATTAGAAAACAATATATAACTAGGTTCATGTCTGTGATATTTCTGCCAAAATAAAAGGAATACCCTGGACTTATTCATGAGGAAGCATCAGACATATCCAAACTGATAAACATCCTACAGTTGGTCTTGAAATGTTTCTGTAGAGTTGAAGTCATATTGACATGAATATGTAAAAATAAAACAAATTCCTGGGACCCAGGCCAGAATAAATAAGTCAGAATCCCTGGAAATGGTACCCAGAAAGCTGTATTCTTAAAATCTCGCCTAGGTGATGCTAATTTGCAGCCAGCTTTGAGAACAGCAGATCATCTACATAAGATAGCAAACAGCCATTGGCAGGATCAAGTGTTGTGCCCTGGGGTGCTTGACCAATATACAAAAATCATAAATTTTAGATACAAAATTTAATTTAGCCTATGAATTGTCTTTAATTTTACCAGACACTACCTCATATGGAGGCAAGCCACTTATTGCAACTATATTGGCGTCCCATTCTCTTTTACAGCTTTTTAGCAGGCTTTAAACTTAAAATAGAGTAGCAGGACAGCTATTATGTCATAAAGCAGTTTACCTTGAACAGAGAATCTGACATGCCAATGTAAATAAATAATTGGAATAGATTTCTTCATGATTTATGCTTGATATTTTTCCAATCTCTAATCATATTGAGCAGCTGGCAAAGAGATTGAGGGTGTTTTGTTGTTGTTGTAATTGTTTTTAATTCTCACTCAAAGGTATGTTTTTATTGATTGTTGATTTTTTTTTCAAGAGAGAGAGGAAGAGGGAGGGAAGAAGAGAGAGAGAGAGAGGGAGGCATCAATATGAGAGAAAAACATCGATTAGCTGCCTCCTGTACATGCCCGACCAGGATTGAACCCACAACCTTTTGGTGTACGGGACAACACTTCAACCAGCTGAGCCACCCAGCCAGGACACATGTACTCTAAATGGCAGGTGCAAGGTAAGATAGATAGGTAGATAAATAGATAGATTTATATATACAAGCATGCATATATACATACATACATAGGATATATATAAAGAATATAGCTACATGTACTCACTCATAATTTTCTTTAAATAAAACATTCAAAAAGTTCAATAAAAAATTTTACATTATTAGATTAATATTACTATGCACAAATAGAAAAATCTCAGTTTTTATTGAAGATACTTTATGTCTCTTCAAAAATATAAATGAATCAGGGATTTCTATCCAAAGTTATATAAGAAATGAACTAAAAGATTTATTATTATTATCCCGTCTATACTGATTTGATGTTTTCTATTAACCTTTACTTGAATTACTTTATCAAAAATATCCCTCCTTAAGTTCATACTATTTCTTATGTATTGACATTATTCTAGGAATTTAAACAAAATGTATGTATTCTTATGTATGTAATTTGTGCATATTTGGGTTTCACATGATTTATGTAATTTTTTTTCTGTAAATGTATATAATATAGCTTCCTGCATACACCCACATATTGTAAGAAGTGATTATGCTGCAGACTGATAAACTAATAAACAATACTCTTATAAGATATGGCTGTGAATGACTGTGTAAGTGCCGTGTAAAATAGGCTTCAACTTGGTTAAAACTTTGTTTTTTGATGTTTAATTTTATTTGTATTAGTGTTGAGCTTAAGCATATTATAATATTTTGTTTAAATTCCTAGAATAATGTCAATGAGTATACTTATTTTTAATATACTGTCAAGTCATATGCACATCTTACCAACTACATATAACATTTTTATACATGATTATCTATTTCCCCATGCCCTGGGTACTATGGGTGATATTATTTAAAATAATAAAGATAAAAAAATAGAAATAATAAAACTCCAACAACTTAAGGGACATAACTTGTAGTTTAAGTAATGTAAGGAATTTGGGAACATAGTCAGTGAGGCTGAACATCTATTATATGTTCATTATCTATTTGTATTTTTCTCTTATAAACTATAGCTTAGAATCTCTTGCCTGTTTTCACTGTGACTTACTCCTGTTTTATTTTAATTTTTTAATTTCTGTATGAAAGCTCTTAGTATTATTAAGGATATTAATAATTTATTTGTCATAATTTTTTCAGTTTATTTTTTATTTTTCTAAAACTTAAAGAAAAGATGTATTTATTATTGCAATGATTTTAAATTTTACCAACTCAATATGCTAAATAGAATCTTCAAAAGTTAATAATTCAAATCATTTCATTTTATTTGTGCCATTAGGCCACTTATGTATAATAAACTACACCCATTTTTAGTAAACCATTTAAGAAGCTTTTAGAAATGTATATACTGATATAATCAAGATATAGAAAATTCCTTTATTCCAAATATTTTCTTATGCCTCTTTCTAGCCATCTAAATCGCAGGACTATGTCACCCATTTATCTAGTTTTTCTTGGTATAAATTTGTGATAGGCAGTTAGACAGACATGAGCATAGCAAGAAAGACAGGCCAAGTACAGATCATCAAGGAGGAAAGCCTCAGGTGCCTAGCAACAAACAATTGTAGGGTGAGGGTCTCACCCCCAGGGTGACCTTCCCTCCCCTAGCATATTGCTGGTCAGTGGTTGGGACTCCTGACCTTTCCTCCTTAGAGATGATATCTAGGCCTCAATTGTATTTCAGCTCCAGGCCAGAAGAGCAACCAAACCAGCCACAGCAGACCTCAGGGCCAGCTGCATTGAACAATGACCCCTCATTGTTACTGTTTTGTCTACTGTTAACTATCCTATACCCACCTATATAAAAGAAGCTTGTATCTATCATTTTACTTTTTATTCAAGCCCAGCGTCACCCCCCACCCCCGTTTACTTTCTCCCGCCTCCGTAATCTATCACTAATAAAATTCATGTAACCCCCTTAAGTCTTCCCCTTTGATTCTGATGTATAAAATTGGTGGTAAAACTGCCACTTTCAGGAGCACTTTCTCAATTCTTTGAGATTTTGCTTTCTGTCAACTGACGTCAGTTTGGCTCAAATAAACTCATAAAAATTCTTGCAGGTTCTGGATGTTTCTTACATAGAGACAATGTTAAGATTGGTGAAAAAGACATGAAATCAAAGTGAGTGAGGTAATTTGTTTTCTTTAAGCATCAGGAGCCAGAAAAACTTGGGGAAAAAATAATTATATTGACTGTTATTAATGAAAGTATTCAGATATAATTAACATAGTTATTGCATGTATTATAGTTAAAAATCTTACCTCCTTAAATTTCAGGTAAGAAAAGAAGAAAATTTAAAAATTAGAATCATATTACATTGAAAATTAATCCCCTAGCCATTTGCATTTCTAAATGTTCCTTAAATCACTTATATCATGAATATTCATAATATTTATGTCACATTAAAATAGGTCAAAATGTTTCTGGGTTGCTATTGTAAACATTTTACTACTCTACTAAAGGTTGCATATTTTTACAGAATTAATAGTTTCTTATTTTCATAGATCTTAGTACTCATATGATTATCCTTCATGACAAAGCTATAATCTATGCTCTAAATTACTAGTAATTCTCGCCCAGCCGGGCATGGCTCAGCGGTTGAGAGTCGACCTAGGATCCAGGCGATAGGGTTTGATTCCCGGTCAGGGCACATGCCCGGGTTGCGGGCTCGACCAATGACTCTCTCATCATTGATGCTTCTGTGTCTCTCTCTCTCCTTCTCCTTTCCTCTCTCTGAAATCAACAAAGATATATTTAAAAAAAATAAATAAATTACTAGTAATTCTTATATTAGTATTAACATAAGGTTATATACATTACATCATATTATATATATAATTTTAAGTGTGTATATATATTTAGTGTACATATTTAAGATTATATAATATGCCTAAAATTATGTTTTATGATTTTATTTATTTTTTTAACTTTCGTTTTTTTAAATCCTTACCTGAGGATATTTTTTCCATTGCTTTTCAGAGAGAGTAGAAGGGAGAGAGAGAGAAACATCAATGTGAGAGAGACACACTGAGGAGTTGCCTCCCACACATGCCCTGGCCAGGGCTGGGGATTGAGCCTGCAACCGAGGTATGTGCCCTTGGTCAAACTCGAACCCAGGACTTTTCGGTTGGCAGGCTGATGCTCTAACCGCTGAGTCAAATCAGCCAAGACTATGTCTTAAAATTTTAGATATGTTCATGTAAAAATGGGCTTACATTTAGTTGTCATATAATATAATTTTTCAGATAAGATTTGGAATTTATTTGGAATTTATTTTAAGTATATGCATATGTGTGAGTGTAAGTTTATAAAGGTACTTTCAATGTAAAATTTAGAATAACACAGGCTTGCAGAAGCTAAATCTATTACTTTTTAAGTAACCAAGAAGTCCTTGTCATTTCTTTCTTCTTGATTAAACTATAGACAAGCTTCTTCCTGCCTCTAGGCCGCTGATGTTCCTCTTACTACTAGTGACCTAATCACATAGATTGTATTCCTCCCTTTCCTTAGAGCATTTACTTAGAAAACTTGTAATTATTTGCTTTCTTCTTTGAGAAAAGAAAATCTTTTAAAACACCTCTCACCAGTTTTATTACCCAGGACTGTCTTTCTCAAGGACCTAGAGCCATCCCTTTAAATGTAATCTTCAAGAAAGATAGTGTTATAGAATAGTAAGAAGCAGAATAGGGAAAATGAGACAGCTACTTCAGTAGTTTGTAGCAACCTAGTAAATCCTGTCTTCTCTAAAACAAGGACACTTTTTTTTTTTTTTAATCCTCACTCAAGAATATTTTTTCCATCGCTTTTCAGAGAGAATGGAAGGGAAGGAGAGAGAGAGAGAGAAACATCAATGTGAGAGAGACACATCAATTGGTTGCCTTCCTCTCGTGCCCTCACCAAGTCCAGGGATTAAACCTGTTACTGAGGTAACATGTGACTAGACTAGAACTCGGGACCCTTCAGCTGTAACCACTGAGCCAAACTGGCTACGGCCACAAGGACACTTAAGAGTAAAAGGTTTGTACTTCCCCTCCCCAACCAGAGGGGGTAAATAGCTTAAACGACCCAACTCAGGGAAACAGATAACAGAAATCCATTTAAGTGTCATTTGCCAACCCTACCCAAAGACGGACAAATTAAGAGAAGAGATCTCATTTTGTATATTAGCATATAGCTGATGAATATTCTATTGATTTGCCCCTAAGACCTCCCCTAAATGCCCAGCCTTTAAAATCTCTGAAAATGAAGATCCAGACAGCACACAATTACCATTCCCTTTCCCCTCTCCTTCCCCCACAGACACTTACCCCTAATCTCTAAGGAACCCCATGAGACTTGCAACTGGGGAAGCAATGGCCCTTGTTTCACTGCCCTAAGTATGTTTTTTGCTGTGGTCTATAAATGCTTGCTTGCTTGATTGATATATTTCCTTCAAGAAGACAATAACCAAGGTCTCCCTGTCTTGCCAGTATCTACCAGTCTCTGGGTGAGTAGGAGCATAGCTTGGATGCTGCTGGGTGCCTTGCTGGAAGTTGTCAACTACCTTCTATCATGAAGATACAAGAAAGTTTATTCTTCCTTTTATTAAGGATAGTTAAAAAACCCAGATGGTCTAGATTTAAATAAAATATTTTATCATTTCAAATTTGTTACAGAGATGGACTTTATGTACATTTTAGTAACTTCTGATAAATATTAAAATAGCTGAAGGACGTTCTCATGTGTACTGGATGGTCATTAAATTAATACATTAATCTGATCACATTTACAATTCTTATTTTGTTGTTTTAATATATTACTATAATAAATGAATTTTGTTCCTAAACTTATTATTTAAATTTATCTTTTCTAATATAATACACTGTAAAATGTTTCTTTTACTTTTTCTATTATATATCTATATATATTCTCTAAAATTCTTTCTATGTATGATAAAAGGGCATCTACATTTTCTTTTGATATTTCTTTATACAAATTAACCATTAATGAAAGGAAATCAGAATAAAAGGTCACATTTCATAGGTATAATTTCTATTTCAAATGGTTCATAAGATCTTGTTAAAATTCAGTGCATTAAAATTACTCTATATGACTTTGTTTAAATATCTAAAGGCTGATATATCTATTCTGATATTTCCATTCAACTCAGATCTTCACATTTTCCTACATGGTTTTCTTCTTCATTTTTAAGTGTTCAAATGAAACTACTTTGATTTAAAAACACCCACAGTATCTGAGTAATAGGTCCATTTTTTGAATAGACACATCTTCCTTTTCAGTTTTGATGCTTTGATGTTTTCCCAGATTGTTAACCCCACTTACTTTGACTCTTTATTTCCCATCTTTTATCTTTGTCCTTCACTAATAAGTCCATCTGCTGTTCAGTGAACTTAAGTCATAATCATATCTTTCTTTAGGTCCTTTCTTCCTAGAAAAAAGTTTTTATCTCATGACCTACCATAGTTATTTTTTCAAGCCTAATATCTATAAGCATTTTTTTAAAAAATATGTCTTCATTAATTTCAGAGAGAGGGGGAGGGAGACAGAGAGATAGAAACATCAATGATGAAAGAGTCACTGATCGGATGCCCCCTGCAACCCCCCTCCCGCCCCCCGGGATCGAGCCCACAACCCAGGCATGTGCCCTGACCAGGAGTCAAACCACGATCTCCTGGATCCCAGGTTGATGCTCAACCACTGAGGCACGCCAGCCAGGCTATAAGCATTTTTAAAAATACCTTATATGATACTTTTCAGTTTTCAAATCTCTTTATAGACACATAACAAAGAAGCATCATTTCTTTTTGCTTTTAAAATTTTCTCAGTTCTCATTTAAAAGAAAAGCTTGAATTGTCACACTGACACCATCTTTCAATTTTTTAGTCAAACTAACATTAACATCACAGATAAATGCAATTTGCATTTATACTAATCCTTGAAACATATTCTTACCCTCTTTTTGTTCAACATATTTTATGAATTATAAGTAGTATTAGCAAGAGAACAATAAATAATAAATCTCTGAGGTGTATTGCTAAACCCCAATTTATTCAAGAGGCTGTCCATAACTGATTATGCTTATATACTAACTTACACAATGTTAACTTTATGGCCAGCTTAAATATTCTGAGGGTGTGGGGAATAATATTTAGGAAGTTATGATTCAGTGCAGTATGGTTACTAATGCTATGTCGGACTAATATTAAAATCAGAAACTTAAACACTGGTGCTAATCATACATTTTATTTAGACTCTCATTCTTGAAATATAACTATTTGTGCAAAGCATGCATACAAATTTGTATATTGAAATATATTTTGGGAAAAAATTTCCAAAGGTCAAAAAGCCATTATTACTAAGGATGGCATCACCGACTTATTATCATTATTTTATTTTTTGACCTTGAGTTATTTTATGCAAATTGTTTTTCTGTATACAGTGGTACCTCAGTTTTTGAATGTCTCCGTTGACAAACATTTCGGGTTACGAATGCTGTGAACTCCGAAGAAAATGCTTCGGTTTTCGAACCTACCTCGGAAATGGAACATGCTGCTCGGCTTCCGCTGAGGGCAGGGTCCTGAGGCCCAGCCGCTGGCTGTGGAGCCCTCGGTTTGGGAACGTTTCAGAGCTCGAACGGCTCCCGGAGCGGATCACATTCGGAAACCGAGGCACCACTGTACTTTAACAGTGAGATCGGGTCTCTGATTATATGATATTGTACCATCTAGGGAAACTCTATGTTCAATATGGCATAAGCAACTTTCACACCCGCTGTTTATCACTGAGAAGCAAATAACAGTCATTGCCAGGTAGTCAGGATGGCATCAAAGAGGGCAGTTCTTCCACATATATGTTGTTGAGACAGCACCAAAATACTTTTAAGAACCATTTCATTTACTATGAAGTGCTCAAGCAATTTAACTTAATTAGTAAGGTATATCTACCAAGTTGTCTATGTAGAAGAGGAAATAATCAAATAAATGGTATTTTTTTATCAATTGTGAAATATGTATCTTAACTCTGCCTACTCATCTAAGTCATTTCTGGACAGTAATTTATGTCTGCTAAGATATTTTAATAAGGACAATTTTTAGGGAGAATTATAGATAAATCAATAACATTTAAATAGATTGTTTTTTAAAAAATAAATAATGTCCTTTAGTTAACATGTCATAGATCAGAGAATGTAAATTATATACTTCCTAGGAAAGGGATGGTCAAGGTTCTGCTTCTACTTTTTCAGAGGCTTTGAGCACTTAGGCTTTGTGCTGCATGAAAATGTTTAATAGCATATATATAATGCTGTTGTTCTAAGCAACTTTTGCTATATAATACACCAAGCCACATTGTAGTAGCTTAAAACAGTAACAGCCATTCATTTAGCTCATGTATTTGCAATGTAGGCAGGTCTTGCAGGGGAAAAAAGTTCAGTTTGCTTTATGCAGCAACGGCTGGGCAAGGGCTGGAGAATCTACTACCAAAACAGCCCATTCATGGGGCTCACTAATTGAAGCTGGCTGTGGGTAGGGACACAGCTAGAACTGTGAGTCCAAACCACCATCCATGACCTCTTTGAATGGCCAGAGCTTTTTCAAAGTATTGAGGTAGCTGGGTTTCAAGGATGAGTGTCCCAGGAAAATCTTGCGGCAGCTGGATCCCTTTTGATGGCATAATCTCAGAAGTTACTTCAAATCAAGAGTAGCTACATTTTCACCCAAATACAAAAGCAGGAAACAGATCTCATCTCTCCATGGGAAGAGTGTCAATATCAAATTGTAAACAGAGCATGGGGCATAGAAGAATCTGATGGAAATGTGGCCATCATAAAATATACAACCTGCCATAGATGCCTGATATGTGGAGGAAATTGTTCTGTTGTATTTTCCAATTCTGGCCCAGTCCCCAAATAACTGGGTATATTTAGCTTTACCGAGTTTCATATTTAAGTATTTTATATTTATATAAATATAATGTCTTATATAAATATATATTTAAATCTTAATAGTTTACAGAGACTTAATATGAATTAGAAACCAGACAATGTGAGATCCAATCCTGGTTCATCATCATAAAGATAATGGAGATTATCAGGTACCATTTCTTTTTCTCACTTCTGCTGCCCCTCCCCAAATCTCTTCATAAGGATCTCCGGTGCATAATTTTTCATCCAACTCTCCTTTACTTTCTTTACTAAAAACATTCCCTCCCTACAGGGAATTGGCCTCACTTGGCATTCATTTGTATTTCTTTCCCTTCTTGCATCTTCAGCATCTCTCTACTTGTACCTTCTTCTTAACCTAAAAACATGTGCCCATTTCCCAGATATAATATTGCAATCAAGACACAACAGGGTTATTTTATCCCACCTCTCATCCCAACTCTTCTATAGTTTCTGTACTTCCTCGCTCACATTCTTAAGGGAGCAGACTGCAACCTCTGTTTTAATTTTCTCTTCCACTTACTCTCCATCCCAGTCCACCGCACTCTGACATGGCTTTTTTCGCTCTATGGAAATAATTCTGGCTTCTGTCTGCAAAGATCCGGTTGCCAAAGCCCACTGATTTTGGTTCTTACTTGCCGAGGCTTTCCGTTCCACCGGAGCTGCAGAGGTCATTGCCTGCCTTTTTCAATCCTCTCTTCCATCACCTTCCTTAACACTCGCAGGCTGCTGCTCAATTACTCATCGATTCTTTTATGGTCATTTTTATGTGTCCCTCTTTCTCCCTATATCCTTTAAACTTGTGCTTGCCTCAGGAATACATTTTCATCCATTTCTTTATTTATTGATTTATTTAAAAATATTAAGCTATTAAAACATTCTAGGGCTATGCTAGGCACTGAAATTAGAATGGTAAACATGATATTAAATTACCTCCTGTCAGAATGTCAACAGGAATATATAAACCAGGCACCTAAATAACCTCCTGAAAATCTAGAGCTGTGGTGCGTGCTATTTTGGAGGAAGGAAATAATTTTATATAAGCATATGCAGGGACACCTGTCATTTTCATTAACTTTATAATGGTCCCTACTTTCTCTTGCAGACTCCTATCATCTTCTCTTGAAACTTCCTTTAATTTGAGATTATATCACAATATGTATTGTAAATATTTCCCTGGCTCTCCCACAGTAAAGGCAAGCTTAGCATAATCAACATTAAATAACATCTTCAGGCTCTGGCTGGTGTGGCTCAGTCGGTTCAGTGCGGTGTCATGCACCAAAAGGTTGCCGGTTGCATTCTTGTCAGGGCACATGCCCAGGTTTGGGGCTCGATCCCCAGTAGGAGGCAGATGATGTTTTTCTCTCTCCCTCTCTCTCTCTCTCCCTCTCCCTCCCTGCCTCTCTCTCTAAAAGCAATTTAAAAAATTTTTAAAAATAACGTCTTTGGTTAATCCATTGTCCTACATTCCCCGTGTGTGTCAGTGTCTGGCCTTGCCGCCATCAAGTACAACTTAACTCCTCTCTCTCCCACCTCACTCCGAGTCACAAAGTCCTTTTGCTTTCACTCCTCAATTCACTCGTGATCCTGCTTCCTCTTCTCACCTCTATTACCACTCACCGAGATGTTTCAGGCACTCATCACTTGAGTATCCTGATACTAACTTAAAAACGTTTTTCTCTGATGGTAGATTTTTTTTTTACTGAATTTATTGGGGTGACATTGTTAAAAACAAAGAAACAAAACAAAAACAACAGCAACAACCTCATAGCCACAGACAACAGTATGGTGATTACCGGAGGGAAAGGCGATGGGGGCAAACAAGGCAGTAAAGGGGTAAATGGGGATGGAAGGGGGCTTGACCTGGGGTGGGGAACACACAGCGCAATATACAGGTGATGCATTACAGAACTGTGCACTTGAGACCTATATCATTTTAGTAACCAGTGTCGTCTCCACGGTGGACTGACGCAGTGAAATCCATCCTCTAGGCAATGTATACAAAAGAATTTCAGCTTAAGTTAGTATTTCCTTTAAAAGCTTCAATAGCTTTCAATCATATGAAGATTAAAGCATAAGCTCCTAACCCAGATAATCCCCAGTGTAGATGTTGCCCACTAGTCCATCCGTTCTTTTGCTTCTCTTTATATATAAATACACTTCACTAATTTTATTTCTCTACACACAATTTTATTTAACCATCTGGATGTCTTTGCTCCCGAGTCTTTATCTTGCTAGAAGTATCCTCTCCCTTTGTTTCTTTAACTAGATTACACACAACATCTAGCCTTACCTTTCTCCTCAATTCACATATGCATAGTTCAAAATCTTATTAACCAATGTCACCTCAATAAAATTTGATTTTAAAAAATGCTCCTATAATTCTCCTCAAATGATAAAAAAATCAGTGGATTGAATCTGCCAAGGATTACTTTGAAATTCTGATTTTTTCACTCTCTCCCACTGACTATATGTCTATTTGTATGCCAGCACCACAAGTTTTTGATTATTCTAGCTTTGTAGAATATCTTGAAATAAGCTAATGCAAGGTTGCTAACTTTGTACATCATTTAATATATTATTTTTGCTATTCTAGGCTCTCTGCATATACATTTTAGATTGAGCATTTTAATTTATCCTGTGAAGTTTGTTAAGTATTTTGATTAGAATAACATTAAATTTAGCTTTGATTGGGAAGCATGGTGTATTAATATTTAGTATTCTGGCCTGACAAAGATAATTTTCATCTGTGACTTGTGGAACCATTCAATTGGAGTTGCTAGAAATGTAACTTTTCTCTAATTTACTTGTAGGTTATTTATATAGATTATGCTTTTAAATATTTTTCACACCTCTACCTGCTTGTCTATTTTATATGACTCATACCCTCGTGACCTCTTTTTAGCAGCCCTGCAATAAATAATTTGTTCTTACTTTTGCACATTTTAATCTGACTCCACAATAGCATTAAAAAGTTAAAATTAAAAACCAATGATACCAATCCCTCTCTTCTTCCAACTTTCCATATTCTCCTAATATTTCAAAATCAAACTCCAAGCTATTCCATACAAGTTGCTTTATGGCCTAGTTGCTGTCTGTGTCCTTAGGAAGCTTGCTAAGCTACTCCTTGCAAATGCTCACATATTCTGGGACAAGGTTTGCTTCCCCCTTTCCTGCAAGCTCTGCCCTCGGCCAGGTGCGCTCCTGCTCCACCCCAAGCACAGCTCATGGCCTGGCTAACGCACACGCTTAACTGCAGGGGGCCCGGGCAGACCTGAGCCGCCTTAATCATGAGCGTCCCCACACGGTTCTGCCTGCCCTGGGACATAGCTGCCATTGCACTCATCGCACTGCGTGCCAGTTGTTACCTTGTCTTTCTCTCCCTTTAGACTGAGGAAACTTTGAAAAGACTGAGCATTCTCCTCATCAGCATTTCAGACCTTATCAGTGTCTGAGACATAGCTGTTTGATAATCCTGATGAAATAAAATAAGTGAAAACAAATAAATAAAATAAATGAGTATTCAGCCCAGCGGGGCGTGGCTCAGCGGTTGAGCATCGACCTAGGATGCAGGAGATCGGGGTTCGATTCCAGGTCAGGGCACATGCCTGGGTTTCGGGCCCAATCCCCAGTGCGAGGCATGCAGGAGGCGGCCTATCAATGACTCTCTCATCACTGTTGTTTCTATCTCTCTCTCTCTCTCTCCTCCTCTCTTTTCCTCTCTCTGAAATCAATAAAGATATGTTTTAAAAAAATAATTAAAATAAAATAAGAGTATTCAAAGGAATCATTCTAACGTTGGGTGATTTCAGAGAGAGGAAGGGAGAGGGGGAGAGAGACAGGGACCCTCGGAAGTAATGTGTTATATTTATCTTCTTGGCCTTGCTGCCTCATACAGTATTTGTGTGTTATTTGTTTTGCTTTGTCTTACAAATTTTTCCAAAGAATTAAATGACATTTTTCATCACTATTTATGTCTATGTGCATCTAAAATTTGTGGATTGCATTTTCATCCTTGGGTGTGATAAATTCAAGAGGGAGGCTTAAAAATAAGCCAGGTTATATATTTCTTATGGTCAGATCCAAACTTATAGTTTTAATATTCCAAAATAGAAGGTTCTATCAAATTTAAATATAATTGGTTGAAAAAACTAATTATATTATGAAATAATAAGATTTAGGGACTTGCAAATTAAGCTACTTAGTTCTATGTGTTCCTCAGTGCTCAACCATGTTAGCAACTGTTTTCCGATTATTTCTACTATGACACCCTACTGTCTCCCCAACTTCAACACTCACAAGTCTCAACTTAATGTATTTTTACTTAATAATCTGCACGCTCTCTTTCTAGTTCTAGTAATT
This sequence comes from Miniopterus natalensis, assembly GCF_054644295.1. NCBI lineage: Eukaryota > Metazoa > Chordata > Mammalia > Chiroptera > Miniopteridae > Miniopterus > Miniopterus natalensis. Next base: position 49,130,490 of record NC_142084.1, read on the forward strand.
CTATATTCGGGGGGGGGGGGGAGTAAAACCATTAATCTTTGCTCTGCTACAAAAAACATACTGAAAAATAGTTTTAGAGTAATGTGCAATTTAATTTTCATTACCAGTTATTCATTTAATAATATATTTTAAATGTCTACGCAATAGAAGGTATTGTTCCAGATCGAGAATACGGCAGTAAATGCAGTATACAACTCCCTGGCCTGTGGTAAAGAAAGATAATCAATAAACAAAACATGTAAATGTATATTATAGCATGTCAGCTTGCAATATGTGCCTTGGATTGACTTCTAGAGTCACAAATGAAAAATGTTCATTTCAGTCCAGAACCTTTCATTCTCAGTGAATGGCTAACCCCAGTATTTAGCCTGAATAAAAATACAAGAAAATGTAATACTCTAAAACTAGTAATTTCTGAATTATATAACTTAAACATCAATAGTAGGATAAAATAATCCAGCTTAAGGCTGCAAAAATCTCAGTCAGTTCCTTTCTACCTCTATTATCACATAATATTTTTTTAAATGCATGCATGTACATTCTAAAGAACTCTCTCCCCTATCTCTGCAGAAATTGCAAGAAAATAGCAAAGAAATTACAGAGAGAAAAAACAAAAGCGAAATCCATACCTAATTTTCCAGGAATATGTATAGTTATATGAATGGATGGTTGAGAAGATATTTTCTATAAGGCACTTGCAGACAGCAACCTTTTTTATTAGTAGGCAAAGATAGCTAGCTTCTTTTGCCACGTTTTTTAAACAACATATATATGTGCGTGTGTGTGTGTATGATTATTCTTAATGTATTTCTGCATAAGTATGCCTTGAGTATATGCTCTTTTCCAAGAATAAATGGCATTTCTCAAAGTAAAACATTTTTCAAAATCCTTATCTCCTTGAAGGAAAAAATATTACGGAATTTGAAATAGCCAGATTATATTTTTTTCTTATGTTCCTGTAAAAGGCGAGAATAAAAACCGAAATGAAAAGTCTCTAGAGTCCAAGCTCACCCAAGGTCAACTTATTACATACATAAGATTCCTATTGCAGAGATAAGTACCTTGTGGATCCTCAAGCAAGCTGTTTCTATTCCCTTACCCTCTGTTACATCAAGCAGTCAGTTAACTGGTCTCCAAACTGTCACCCTAATCTATATTTCCAACATGTAAATATCTTGCAAAATTTTTACTATTTCCAATGAGGAGGCATACTTGTCTTTTTTGAAAATATCACATTTATAATTGTACACATTCAGAAGTCAAACTGTTCTAAACTGTTTTTCTGTAATTGTTTTGTGTCATTTTAGTTTTAGCTATGTAAATACTTTGTTAATTAGTCCAGGATCGTGATTTACACAAATTAGACACAATGCAGGTACTCAATAAAAATCTTATTGATATAGTCCCTGATGAATTTAGGCATCTTTCTAAAATACATTGTTATATTATGAATATCCCTATTTATGGATTCAATCTTTTTGAACTCTTGAATAAAAGCTCCTGTCAAAATGTATCATATTTACATAAAATGCAGAGATTTGGCTTTAAAGTAATATAAAAGTGTAAAGGAGAAGTCCCTAGGTTAATTTAAGGAGACATATAGTAAGATATGAATGACAAGAAGAGTATTTTACAGCATCATTTGAAGAAGACAGAAAAGTCAAAGAAATAATTAGAATTCTTGATATTGAATGACAGGATTTTTTTCAAGTGACAGAGTATAGACAAGTCAAAAAATAAACAAGAATATTCTCTTTGGGAAAGGGAAAGAAGAATTGTATTTTATAAGAAATGGTATGGTAAGTGGATAAAAAAGTGGTACAAAAAATCATCTAAAAAATAATATGCCGTACCTGAGAATAAATTCTGAGTTGTTGTTTTTTTTTAACAATATGAATATTGGAATTTAAAAAGGAATTAAAATCAAAGAGAAGTAACTTTTAAAACATCTAGCTTTAACTGAATCGTAATTTGAAAAATACATACTAAAAGGTGAAAGGAGTGAACAAAAACAGATATATACAAAACCCATAGACGCAGACAACGGTGTGGTGACAGCCAGAGGGAAGGGGGGCTGGAGGGTAGGTGGAGGGGGCCGAGGGGTGAAAATGGGGATGGAAGGAGACTCTGAGGTGATGGGTGCATGACGCAGTGTGCAGATGATGTCTTATTGAGTTGTACACTTGAAACTTGCATGGCGTGGCAAACCAATGTCAGCCAAGAAATTCAATAAAAATAAAATGAAATAACAAAAATGTGTACTGAAAACTTCCATATATATTTTTCTTTTTTAAACTGAGATGAAGATAACATAGCATATGATTAAACTAGTGTACAATCCAGTGGCATTTAGTTCATTCACAACAGTGTTCAACCACCACGACTCTCTAGTGTCAACCTCCTACGTCACCTCAGAAAACATTCTGTGTTTAAGTAAATACTCCCATTCCCACCTCCCTTATCCCTTAGTAATCACGAATCTTTCTGTCTCTGTGAATTGGCCTATTCTGGTAATACCATATAAAAGGAATCATATAATATGTGATTTTTTTTGTACCTGGTGTCAGAAGATGAAAAATCAATTTAAATTAACACATTTAAACCAAAGTAGAATCAGAACATTTGAAAAAAAATTTTAGAGTAAGGTCTCTTACAAAAATATCCAGAATAGAATTTTTCTCAATTTCATTGTGTGATTATTTTAGCTAATTTTAATTTTTAAATAATCAATGTGATTTATGAGTAAGTTTGTCACAAACATAATTTAAATGACCTATGTAGGAATAACATGAGAAAGACTATAATGACAGGCCAGACCCAGTATATCATCATCCTAGTGGGCTTATGTAGTATTTTGGGATCACATATTAAAAGTACCTATCAAACTATATTATAAAGAATAGTAACAATAAAGTAGGCTCATTTTTAGTTATTTAATGCATATGCACACATAAAGATAAATTTCCCTCTCAGACATCACTGAAACAGTATCTGTTGCAACAATTCTTCTAAAGACACAATACTTTCACACAAATCATCACAGACAAAAACAAGAAAAAATGTCCTATTTTATCTGAGACCAGTTCTAAGAATTTACTTGTGAAGTAAGATAGAATAATATCAGAGTTCTGGTCCCAAATCCCTGAAATTGCAGTGGCTTTTCCATGGCCAACAGAAAGGAAATATGTTCCATTTGTGAGCCTGTTAGCATTCGATGCACAGTTGGCTTGGAAACAATTTTCCAAGCTACAACTCTGTACAGAGTATTGAGAAAGACCAACTGGATTTGCTTACTATGCTGAGAATTAAAACTCAGAGAAATATAGTGTCAATATCACCATCTAAAGTGGGTATAAAATTTAAAAATTGGTTTGATATATTGATAAATTATAACTTTTCTCTCAAATCCAAACTCCACTAAAATATAAGCATACTAAAATGTCCTTTGTATATCAGTATTGAAAAATGAATAAATTAATGAATGAATGAAAAAATGTATATAGTAAGAATAGAAGCCACCATAAGAAGAGTTTTTTGGGGATAATTAAAGGATTAAATAGTATCATTATTAATTAAAGAGTATTTTTAGTATTAATAATTTAAAACTATTATTATATCTGTGGCTGAATGTCCTTATTATGAAAATATCATTTCCTAGGAAGGTGTCTCTTTTTTCTCAAAATAATTTGACGTGCTTGAACATCAAGGTCTTATTTTTCAACATACATTTAAAGTTCCATTTAAACCTTAATACATTTCTCCATTCCCTTCAATAGGACTGACCCATCTTTCCTTTGGGCTTCTTTCTATCCCTCTAATACTTTTTTCCCCATTCATAGGCCTGTATATATTCCATTTATGGGTGAAATCTACGTCTTTAAAGAGAAGCTTCCTGTGTTGTAAACTACAGAATAGTCATGTTGTTTACTGCTTTTGTCCTGGTGGTTTGTTCAGCAAATGGCTCATAATTTGTACTCGTTACGTATCTGTGGTAATGATCACGATATGTGAATGAATAAAAAGGCATGTTGGAAAAACGTTAAGTGATAAAGTTCTGCATATTCAGTAAGAGCTTGTAGTGTTTTTAAAAAGTAATTACTGTACTAGTGTTTTACATTTCCTTTTCATCTTTAAATCTAAGTTATTATTTTTCTCTCCTCCATTGACTCACATCTTTGAAATCCATTCTGAACTCTGGAAAATTTACTAGAGACATTCTTTCTTTCATCTGTTTCTTGAAAGAGCTGTTTGAGGTGGTTCTTTGGTTCTGTATTCAATGACCAAAAAGTTTTCTGAAATAAAGGTCAAGGATTGTCCCCTTTTCATTTAAAGCTTCATAGGAAATGTGTATTTCTCCCTACACAATCATCCTTCAGTTCATGACACTGGTTCACTGGAAGCTCTGTCATGCGCTTATTTAATGAATGTTAAGACATGAGAAACTAGGAGCATCTGTTTTTGCAAAAGTTTGTTTTCCTAATCATTAGTAATTTAGTGCGGTATTAAAAGAAGACTAAGTAAGGTAGAAAAATGGGAAATAGCACCATTCATTTGACCCTTCTTATGGCAAATATATTCATATTTTGTCTATAAAATTTTAATACTCATGTATTAACATGATATTTATACAAACACATTAGCAGCAGAATTGACATTAAGCTATTACAGACTAAGTAAGGTCTCAGATAATTGCTCATTTCCACTTTCATTTCTTTTTTCATTTTATTCCCAAGTAGCTTATCTGATGGAATGAGTTTTCTTCACTGAAATTTTATTGGATTTTTTAAAATCTTTGGTGAAGAAGATAATCCTTATTGGACAGTCTTTGAAAATCTAACCTCTATAAGATTGAGGGCAAATATTATGCAAATGAAGAACAAACGAATGGCTGTGATGGTGAAATATTCCATCAAAGACCTTTAGTAGTGCTGAGTTAACACTAAAAATCTTTGATAAGCACAGCTTCCCGACATATTTAATTCACCCTAATAGTATGAGATGTCATTGAAATACAGTAGTTCTCCACATAACTACATTAAATTGTTATTTTGATTTCATAAGTATTTTTCTTGACACCAAAGTCATACAGCAGGTTCAGGTTAAATATTTAAACTAAGCCCTTTTCTTTTGTGTCCACCTAGACCAGGGGTTGATAAACTATACCTTGTTGGCGAAATTCTACCCAATAGTTGTTTTTATAAATAGTTTTATCGGAACCTGGTCACACCTACTCGATTATTACTCTGTGGCTGCTTTCACTTTACAATGACAGAGTTGAGTGGTTACAACTGAGGCCATATAACCTGCAAAGGCCCAAATACATATTATAGGGTTCTTTATTAAAAGTTCCCTAATCCAATTTAGATTGTTCATAAACATACTTATTTTTTAAATCCTCACCCAAGGATATGCTGGGTTTTTTTTAATGGATTTTTAGAGATGAAAGGAGAGGAAGAGAGAGAGAGAGAAACGTCAGTGTGAAAGAGAAACACTGATCAGTTGCCTCCATACACACCCTGACCAGGGACTGAACCCGTAACCTAGGTATGCGCCCTGACTGAGAACTAAACCCATGTCTTCTCAGTGCACATGATGTTCCACCCAACTGAGTCACATCAGCCAGGGCAACATAGTCAGTTTTGAAATTAAAAAATTAAAAACTGAACTGCCATTTGACCCAGTGATCCCACTTCTAGGAATATATCCTAAGAATCCTGAAATACTAATCAGAAAGAACTTACACACCCCTATGTTCATAGCAGCACAGTTTACAATAGTTAAGATCTGAAAACAGCCCAAGTGTCCGTCAGTAGATGAGTGGATAAAAAAGCTGTGGCACATTTACACCATGGAATACTATGCAGCCATAAAAAAGAAAGGATGTCGTACCCTTCAGGGCAGCATGGATGGACCTGGAGAGTATTACGCTAAAAGAAATAAGCCAGTCAGAGAAAGACAAATACCACGTGATCTCACTTATATGTGGAATATAATAAACAAAGTGATGACCAAAGTGGATCCAGAGACACAGAAGCATGGAACAGACTGAGGGATCTCAGAGGGAAGGTGGGGAGGGGAAATGGGTGGGGAGAGATCAATCAAAGAACTTATATGCTTATACGCATAACCCATGGACTCAGACATTGGTATTGGGAAGGACTGGGGGTGGGGTGGATGTGAGGGGTGGAGGGGATCAGTGGGGGACAAAAGGGGACATCTGTAATACTTTCAACAATAAAATTAAAATAAATTAAAAATAAAATAAAATAAAAGTGTATATATAATCAAAACCAAAACCTTAATCGTTCAACACATCATAATTTTACGAAAATAAAATATTTCAATTGCTTTATTAATTTATTTTAAAATATTTTGTGATTTGAAAGCAGGGAAAATTAAAAATATTGGTTTCTGTTTTTCTAAATTTGTTGCAATATTTTATCATTTTTACTTAAATTGTAGAGTTCCACTTGCATTGTTTTTATTGAAAATCTACTTTTCTTTAGGAGATAATTTATTTGGGGTTTAAAGTGCTCATGGATAGGTCTGGAGAGAATATTGTTAACAATTAATTTTCAGAGTTTAGCATTATGCTATTTATAGTAATGCTTATTAGTTAATGCTGTAAATTTGCCACAAAAAATATCTTTCATTTCAATAATTAATACTAAGTTAAAAAATATTCAACTCACCATTAATAAAAATTCTTCATGTCCAAAGATGAGTTTTTGTCAACCATATAATTTAAAATTACTATTATAATAAATATATTATTTTGTAAAACATTTCAGAATAAATATCATACTCCATTTAAAATTTGGGGAATGCTCTTTTAAGAATTTAGGAATAGGAGGCCATAATAATTAGAGAACAATGACTATCTCAGATGAGCTATGAGAAACAGGACAGAAGCCAGAGCAAGTGGTGGAAATGATCACATACTCTACTTTCCTTCTGTTCATTTCAATGAACTAATGTTGATAAAGAGCCCACTAATGTCAGGCACTGCACTAAATGTTAGAGATATAGTGATTAATAAATCACAGTCTATGACTATCAGAAGCTTTCGCTACATTTTAAGTATGAGAAATTGGCTTACATTGTATTCATTTGTTGCACTATAACAAGTATATAAATAATACTGTATTTGGAATGTAGGACAGTGGAGAGCTTAGCAAGTCCACAAAAAATACTGACTTTCAATATTCACTCAATTTAATTTAATTTCTACAATATGCCAGGCAGGGTGAGAGTCATGAAACAACATAAGCATTTTTTCAGGAAAATTAGAGTTTATAAAGGAAAGTAAGTTTGATCGAATATTGGTGAAATACTTTTGCATAGAAACTCTAAGAATTGCATAACCCTCATTTTATTTATAGCCTTTTAACTCCTTTAAATCTAGAGAAATTCAACTCATTAAGATTTCTTTGAATTTAAAACTACCAACGATTTTATTGTCCCTTCTATACCTAAACTCATGTTTCAGCATCTGATGCACAAAAGAAAAAGCTTTCACTTCCTCAATGTCCACATTAAATATAGAGAAATAAGAAAAGAAAATAGACACAAAAATTTTAGAGTATTTGTGAATAAATCAGCATCAAGTCAATATTTGTGAATATATGGAAACATTGCAGATCACCTCCAGGCAAATACCTTAGGCATTATGATTCTTAAGATACACTCTAGATTTTCCACCCTATGAACATTCATAGACCACTTCATCTACGTTTTTCTCTGAAACATAAATATGATTTTTGCCCTTTTCTTCATTTCATATACTCATCATTACTCATTAATTCTTCTCTTTCTTCCTCCTTTTATCAAAGAAAAACATTTTATTTCTATATTTCCACACACAAAATCATTAATTTTTTATGAGATAGATTAATGAAACAATCTAAGCTCACAAAGTATTCCTACAGAGAATTTTCATTTCTAAAAGGAATTCTGTTGCCAGGTACTAAGTTCATAAAGCTTCCATTTCTACAACTGCTAGATGTAGAAAGCATGCTGTTCTATGAGATATGTAATAGAGAAAGACTACTACTTATGGAAGAAATATTTTAGTTGTTTTTAGATGGATGATTAGATTTCAGTCTGAATCTGCATATTTTTTAAACTAATTCAGGCATGCATAATCTTCTGAAAGCCTTGATATTTATTATACAAGCAATCATTAGCAGAGAACGAATGTGTTGGTACAACCTCCTCTCTGACTTGATGAAGTACCAGCTTTCTGGTCTTTCTGACACACTGTCAACAACCAGAGTGTTAGGTTCACTAGAGACATAAAATAACATGCTAGAAGCAGAATTTTGGGATTTCTATCAGCCTCAGGCACAAGCCAATGGCTGGCCAGTGTAATTAAGAATCAGTTCTCTAGTAGCATCTGGCAAAATAAATGATCCTGGTCTGGTTTTCTCAGAACCCGTATGGCCCAGAGATTTCTTAGTAGCATGATAATTGTGTCATGGAGCTCCAAAGCCAAAATAAAGATCTAATAGTAGCATATACTATGATTTTTATGCTCACACAACTTAATAAGTATTTATGTCCTAACAATTTAGTATCTGTTTGGCAAACTTTGGAGTCCACATACTCTACTTTAGACACTGACAACTTTATTTTTTGTTTCACATTGATTTTCATGTGATGCTTCCTTTTTTGTTACAGCAACTTCTGAAAACCTAGCTTTGTAAAGACATGACAGAGGCATTGCACTTAAAAGCTTAAGTTACAGCAGTGAAAAAACATCCAACAGAATGTATGTCCTAATAGAGCTTACATCTTACTGGTTATGAGGCAGATTAAAAAAACAGAAAATAAAATTTAAACATATATATTAAGGTAGAAGGAGACAGATGCCATTAAGAAAGGTAAAACAGAGGAGGTGTGCATAGAATACAGAGTACAATTTTAAATGATGCAGTCCAAAAAGGCTTTTGAGAATGCGGCACTTTGACTTGAAAAAAAAATAAAGGATTAAATTGTTTCATCAAGAATGTTCTAGACAGGGAGTAAAATAATAGAAAGGCCTGAAGCACATATAAATATGCCTAGTAAATTAAAAAAGCATCAAGAAAGTCACTGTGACTGGTGGTGAACGAGCAAGCACACATAGAAGAATGGATTGGGGACAAATTATAAAAGCATTAGAGCTCAGTGTAAGGACTTCCGTTCCATTCTGATGACAAAAGAACCATTAAAGTGTTTTCAGTAGAAAAGTAAGATGATGTAACCCGCAGTTAACCTGGATCACTTGACTACTCTGTTGGGGCTAGAATTTTTGTGGAAAGTAGAAAGACCAGTTAACGTTACTATTGCAACCCAAGCTAGAGCTTGGAACAGGATAACAGTATTGCATACAGAAAAATTATTTTATTCTTAATATGTTTTTAACTGGATATAATATTGTTGATGAATTACATTTGGAAGGTGAGAGAAAGAAATCAGTCAAAGTTGTTTCCAAGATTTTCCATGTGAGCTACTAGAGGGACTTAGGAGAATCAGAAAGAAAGATGGAGTTTGCTATAGGAGGTATCAGGACAGAGATTCTTACTAAATATCCAAGTATCTTCTAATATCTGCATTACAGGTATAATAAAATTCATTAATTAAAAAAGTCACAGACGAAAGACAGAGGAATACTTCAGTTTTACTTATCCAGTGTATATAATTATACCCTGGTGGAAAGACAGATAATTCATATTGAACTATGCAAGTAGCTATACCTACACAAAAGCAAAGTCACTATAACAGATCTTGCAACCATTCTCAGTAGTTTTGCAAACAGTCATCAATATACATGTATATCATATTTTCAACAGAATCATTATAAACCCTGGCAATGTCATTGCCTGAAATAATGGTTTGATTTTTCACAGGTGTATTGCAGTTAAAATAAGAACAATTTAATCCCATGCCTTTTAACAAAGGACATCAGTGGGTTTTGTAAGCCTGTCTCATTTAAAACTGCAAAATTGAGGATTACAAATTTAAAAAAGAAATAACAGTCATCATATGCTTACCAGAAAATGAAAATTTAAAACAATACCTCTTGATATGTCTTCTAGAATATGTGGTCTGTGTCTTCTAGTTCATGTGAGGAAATTCAGGCTAGTGTTAGAGAAGAGGAAAAGTCATCAGAAAATGACCAGACTAAATGGTTCAATTAATTTATTCTAGTGACTAACAATATTAAAATGGGAACTGTGGATTCCTCTATTGGGAATAGTATGTAAGATGAGGCCTTACCTACAACTATTACATAAACACTTAGAAGATTTTATGGGTGGTGTATGCATAGGGGGCCATACAATCCACCTGTAAATTAAAATGAGTACACCGATATTAGGAATGTAAGTTTGTCTTTAGATGTAGGAAACACGTTGCTGGGTTATTTTTCTCTCTTCTATAATTATTTATTCATAAGTAGTACAAAAACAAGGCAAACTGTAAATGACCCTTTGAAGAGTTTAATTGAGTTGAGTGAAGCAAAATTTATGCTGTCCAGGTAAAATATAAGGAAAACAAAAAATAATGTTTCTTTTTCTTTATGAGAAGAAAATGTCTACCGAAATAATATACTTCTGTAATGTACTACCAGTGTTTTCCTCTCTATTATACATAAACTTCTCTCTCTTAAAGAAACAAAGTAACATATACCTTAATATGTATGTATTTTAATCATACACATATACTTACAGTCAAGTATAATAGTATATAACATTAAAAATTTTAATTTTAAAATTCTTAATGTAATCTTTTAAAATATAGTTAGGATAATGTCTAATATAGCTATTTTGCTTTCTTTATTTAAATATTATGAAGAACTAAGATATTTGCCTATAGAGAAGGTCACAAAGATAACTTGTGTGATGACTATTTTTCTTCATCTATTTATTTATATTATTTAAAAACATTACCCATTAATTACCTCAATATAATATTAGTTCAGATACCTACAGCCAAGTGTATAAATATATTACCACAGAACTAATGTGCTATTAATCAAATGCCTAAGTTAAAAAAGAACTGCATTTTAATTTGATTTCTTAAAACAGTACAGCTGTCACCGTTATAATTAGCTAGCTAATATTAATAACAGGAAGAAAGCCAAGGGAAGGCCAGACATTCACGGTAACCTGGGCAGCTTCACCAGGAAGCTGCAACTTTACACTCCCCAGGGAACCACTGATTCAGTCCCTGCAGAGCCCTGGGGGAGGAAGATGGGCACACGCACAGTGAAGTTGGGGTGATGCAGGGAGGTGCTTGCCTGGCAGTCTAGCCCGGAACAGAGATAACTGGCTAGAGGAGGTGGAGCCACTGCAAGAGCTCAGATCTTAGAAGGTGAAAATCCCCAGACAAAGGAATCTATCTCCCTTATCCCTCTGACTTTCCTGCTGCTTCCCTGCACTCACCAGTATTCCCTCCATGGCCATGTGGCCGTCGATGCCACATGACCCACGGCCACGTGGACCCCACACACAGTGGACTGCAGTTGGGAACAGTGGCTAAACTGGCCCGATGCTGGGCTGGATTGTGCAGATATGGAGCAGAAACTGAGCAATGGCTTTAATCCTAGCTCTGCTGAAGACATGGCTGGACTTCTTCCTTGGAGGGATGGAGGGACATGGGACCTTGGCAACTCAGGGGTTTGATTCCACAGAAATAAAGCCTTCTACAATGTCGCATTCTCCCATGCAAGTCTCAGCAAACTCCTTTCCTCATGACACTGCAAGAAGCCCACTTCCACCAGCAACAGGGTCAGGGGAGGGGAGCACACAGGACAGCCCACCGATAACAAAACTGTTGATATTAAAAATTTTAGTGAATTATGTCAAACATACTTTAGTCAGAAAAAAATACCCGTAAATCCATACTGATATCTCTAAGTGAATGAATAAATTAATGAATGAGAAAAAACAAATGTCCTGTACAGACAAATTCCAAATAACGTATAAAGATATTGCATCCTAAAAATGAAAGAGCACAAATTCATTAAGTTTGGGCTGCACATAGTGACGTCCTTCCAAAGAGAACCACATGGAAAGAAAAAATAAAAATAATAACTTTAAAGAAGAAAAATCTAACAAATTCTACTTTAGCCATGTGATCAAGATCAGCATCAATGCTCATAAATCTTGGTGGTAGTATATATATCTCCTTGATATGGTGTGATAAAAATGGCATTTTGTCTGTGATCTTCCTCCTGAAAACACATATCCCCAGTTTAATCATAAGAAAAGAATCATACAAATTCCAATATAGGAGCTTCCTACAGTCTAACTGACCAGTATTCTTATAAACCGTCAAAAAAAGGAAAATCTGAGAAATGTCACAGTGAAGAGAAGCCTAAGGAAACAACTAAATGTAATGCAGTTTCCTGGGCAGGACCTTTATAGAAAGAGCAAGGGACTGTCAGTGTGTATTGACACCAAGGAGAGCTGCGGTAGGTCAGTGGGTTATGATTGGAGCACCAATCATTCCAGAAGGAGCAGGTAATCTTAAGAAAAGATTGTATCCCAGCTCAGGTTTGGAACTTTTTTCTTTTTTTTTACAAAAAGAAAGAGCAATGTGATACCATCATGGCAGTGACTATAAAAGATGAACAAAACTCAGAGCTGTCAATGCTGTAGGGAAATGTGTATTTTCCCACATTGTTTGGGATAGGAGAAATTGTTTCTATCTTAAAGGGGGCAGTATTTTATATTTCTCAAAGGTGTGTGCAATCTGATCCCACTGTCTAAATTCTAGACGCACACCTTTACTCGATAATTACATGAAAGCAAATATTCATGTAGAAAGAGGTTTATGACAGCAATGTTTGCAAAAGTAAAAAACATAGAAAAACACCCAGATCAAATTCTATTTTTAATTCTTATAAATTATATGTAGACTCTGAAGCTGGGATAGGCCAATTTGGGACAGCAGGCTAGTCACCTATTTTTTGTAAATAATGTTTTTCTGGAGAACACCTAAGCCTATTTGTTTACAATTTGGTTTACGTTCATTCAAATGGAAGGTGAAAATTGGCTAATTGCACCACCTTCATTGTTTTGTTAAGGGCTGTGTTACAGCTCTATATGTAAGCAAGAAAATAAAATAAAATGATAATGCACTGTATCTTGTGGCATGCGACTTTCATTTGTCCAACTGTGAGGATTTATGTAAATGAATAAAATGAGGCAGCACTGTTAACTTGCTTTACCAATTTCCTTTCACAAGCAGGCTTAATTTTGACTAAGTTGTTTGCTTATAAAATGTTTGTGAAATATTATCATTAGTTTTATCCCTCCTGGGTTACTGCTAGTCATTTTTGATCAGGTGATAAATGATAAAAGTTAAGTTATAAAGGTTTAAATTGAACCCTTCCACAGGGTTTTTGCAGTTTATAAGGTTGTTCCACTATCCTTTAAAATAATTTAAGGACAAATTACAGTACTTTAAGATGTAATTACATTCCACTGCCCTCATTCTCTTCCTGAGCATAAAAATGGAATATTATACCAGTTTATCATTTTATTAGGCATATAATTTTAGCAGGCACATTAGTAGGTTTTTTTAGATATTCAAGGAAACTCATTTAATTTTTTTTCTATTCTTAAATTTCTATTCCAGTTTTTTAATGAATTGTTTATATTTCACCTTCTTTACATATAAGAAGTCATAACCTATGGACACAGACAATAGTGTGGAGAAGGCATGAAGGGGCGGGGGTGGATGCTGGGTGGAAGGGAGCAATGGGGGGAAAAGGGGGACATCTGTAATACTTTCAAGAATAAAGATAAATTAAAAAAAAAAAGACAAGAACACATATAGAACTGTATGGTAGCTCCAGCACAAAGTGATTACATTTAGTGATAAACTATTTTTCTTTTCCTAAAAGTATGGACTATAGTTTAAAACTTTCCAAACTTGGGTATTGATCCAGTTCATTTATTCACCCTTTCAAAAAAAATTTTTTTTATGTACCATACAATAAAATAGTCTCTGGTGTTGGAGAAAAGAATATCATACAGAGTTCATTTTATAATTAGGGTCATTTTGTAACAAAAAAAGCATTTTCCCAACTAAACAAATAAAGAAGAGTGCATGAAGAAAATAAAATAGTGCCTGGCTTTATTTTAACTGTGTGTCTCAGCAGTTGAGTATCGATCTCTGATCCAGGAGATTGAGGTTCCATCCCGGGTCAGGGCACATGCCCTGGTTCGATCCCCAGTCAGGGGCATGCAGGAGGCAGCCGACCAATGACTCTTATCACTGATGTTTCTATCTTTCTCCCTCTCCCTTCCTCTCTCTGAAATCAATAAATGTGTATTTTTTTTAAAAAAAGAAAATAATATAGCATTATGTGATAGGCTGAGAAAGTAAGGACATTTTAATAGAATAGTCAGAGGATGCCTCTCCAAAGAAGTGGCCATTGTCACTTGAGAATAAGCCAGCCCTATCAAAATCCTTGATTTCCACACCAGGGAGTATGGCAGAGCAGATGCTGAAAGGGAGCCTCCTGATCAAAGTACTTAGCACATACCATGTTTGATATAAAATGAAATAAAAACCAAAATATTGTAATGAATCATTAAACTGCCATATATAATGTATATGTCATATATAATACATATATAATATGTATACACATATATACCACATGTATTTATCAAATATATAACATCTGGGTCAATATCTGTCTTAAACCACATATGTATCTGTATACATATAAAAAATGTATATACCCCAAACCATTTTTCAAAACAGGGGTTAACCCTTGGAAATATGCCAGTAACTCTTTGGCATAAAGAATTTCTTTTGAAATTTGGAAAATATACCTTCACTTTCCTCTGAAAAGCAGGGGAACAAATGATAATATGGCCTAACCAAATAGAAATCTCATGTTAACATTTATATACCTAGACCCCTGTGGGGCTGCATCTTCACTGTAAAGGAAATGGGAAAATAATCTCCCCACATAGATGCAACTGCAAAGAAACAGCTCACTTCAAACTTGGCACTGGAAAGAGAGGAAAAAAATAAAACAGCAGTCTCTCCCCCTCTTCATTCATAGTCACAAGCTAACCTATAATTAGGTTTTGAGAATTCATCTGTGTTCTCTGTGTGATTTGAAAATGATAAAAAAAGAATCTAGTTGAAAGTAGCCTCAGTGAGATAATATTTTACAAACATTTTATGAGCAAGCAACTTGATCACTAAACTCTAGAAAACTGTTTGGCAATAAAAACCCAATAGAAATGTATGTATACATTCTTCAAACTGCATACATAATAATCTTCATTGCAGCAATATTCATAATAATAAAAATTTAAATTGATTCAAATATCCATCAAGAACTGAATGGATAATTAAATTGTGGTAAATTAAGGCAATGTGACATTATATAGCATTGAGAAATTAGAAAGGAAAATTATACACTACACCATGGGTGAAGCTCACACACATTATGTTAGATAAAAGAAGCCAGATATTAAAATGTCCTTGACTATATGATTTCTTTGTATATTGTTTTTAATGTGTAAAAGTAATATATCATTTCACACACCAGAGCAGGTTCCCTTTACACAGGTGGTGTCTGCGTTGACGCAGGGAAAGGACTTTGGAAGGCTGGCAAGGTTCTCTTTCATGATCTAAGTGCTCATTACATGGATGTGTTCACTCTTTCAAAATGTGCTGTGTTGTACAGTAATGATTTATGCATTTTAGTATGTGCATTATATTTCAATAAAATGAAAAATAATAACCTTGCTTATTGTCATCCTTCTTCCTCTGTTATCTCTTAATATGAAAAATATTATTATTTTATTACTTATATAAGAAACACTTATACTAGTGATATTTCTAGATCTCATTGTTAGATGAATGACAATATTTTATGAAACTTGCTAAAATGTACTGAGGTCTTTAAACAGTGTGATTAATCTTTTATATGTTTGTGGGTTTGTTTTTTTATTGATTTTAGAGAAAGGGGAGACTAGAAGGATAGAGAGAGAGAAACAGGGTCAGCTGCCTCCTGCACCCCCCCCCCCCACGGGGAATCGATCTACAACTGCATGTGCCCTGACTGGGAATCAAACCCGTGACCTCTTGGTTCATGAGTCGACACTCAACCACTAAGCCACCAGGACCGGGCAGTGTGATTAATCTTATGTGCAAGTCTAGTGATGGCAATTTTATGGAGCCCTAAGGATTAGTATTTTTTCATGTATTTCTAGAAAGATATACATTAGAAAAAACTAGGCTTTCCCAAGTGTACAGAAAATAATGTTCCAATATTCATTGCTAAAAGTTAAACATTTCAAAGTAAAATAGCAAAATATATCATGACATTTTAAAAGTCTGATAAAATATGAGGCAGATTTCAAATGTATTAAAATGCTTTTCTTCTCGTTTGAATTAAAATTTTTGATTCTGTACTTCTGTTCTACAGACTTTACCAATGGTAACTTATTTTAAATTCTATATATCTATTTTTTCAAAAATCACTAAAGCACTTTCATAAAGTAACCTAATTTAATAATCACAAGAATCTATAAATGTAGTCAGTAAATAGATATCTTATCCCCATTTTGCTGTTGAGCCAATTAAGCCTTCTAAACCTAAAATGACTTGAGACAAAGTTTTTGACTTTCTTCTTTGTGCCTCAGTATATAATTAGTTTCAAATATTATTCTAGAAACTTGAATCCATAAGGAATCTTGATGAAGTATAATATAATTATTGGTGTACCTTTATTATATTATCATGTTAATTTCATGTCTTTTTAAATTTCTTTAATCTCTCACTTTTATAAAATTAACATGAGTGAAACAAGCAAGTTTAAAAAATACAGATATTTTTCTTAATTCTTCTTAGAAGAGAGGTTTGCATGGTTGATTTGGTTTGTTCTTTTACTCACAATACCAATAATTTTGTGTACTGATGAATATAGTTTTCTTGATATATTACATGAAGAAGTGATTTTACACAACATTTTAGGTCACAAACATGGGCAGTAGGAATAAATCTGTAAAATTCTTTTATTTCATTTAAGATATCCTACAAAGTATAATTTCAGAAAAGGAACCAGCATTAGGGACTCAGACTCAAATTTCTAATAAAAATGAAAAGTTTTCTCCAGATCCATACATACTGTCCCAAAGGGTACGAGGTCCTTCTTCTTTACAGCTGCATAGTATTCCATGGTGTAAATGTGCCACAGCTTTTTTATCCACTCATCTACTGATGGCACTTGGGCTGTTTCCAGATCTTAGCTATTGTAAATTGCACTGCTGTGAACATAGAGGTGCATAAGTTTTTTCTAATTGGTGTTTTGGGTTTCTTAGGATATATTCCTAGGAGTGGGATCACTGGGTCAAAAGGCAGTTACATTTTTAATTTTTTGAGGAAACTCCATACTGTTTTCCATAGTGGCTGCACCAGTCTGCATGCCCACCAGCAGTGTACCAGGGTTCCCCTTTCTCCTGGGGAAAAAAGGAGACCTCTGTAATACTTTCAACAATAAAGATAATTTTTTTTAAAAAAGTGAAAGTTTTACGTGCAACATTTTTCTTGCTTAGTAATTGCCACAAAAGTGGAATTGCCATGTTCAATTTTATTTTCTGTTATCTCCTTCTTGAGAAAGATATAGCAGGAAGCATCGTTCTACACTATTAAAAAGAGTACTTGAACTAGATTGATCCTTGAGTTTGATTTGCTAATTATCTCAGATTGTTCCTTACTGTTTTTCTTCTTTGTTTTTCCTGGAAGAGGTATGGGAGAAAAGTACTGAATAAAAATTGCCTTTTATATTCCATAAATCGTAATGCTGCAATCTGATGACAAGAATTTTCTAGGAATTGGGAATACCATGAGGATATGTTGAGAACTGAAAAATAATGATTCAGGCAAAGGCTATCAACATATAAAGTGACTATTATGTGTTTATATGTGCTCTCCATAAAGCAAAAATTCTATGATCATTTTTAAATATCATATATAACTATCAAAAGTTTTATATATGTACCTATATCTCAGGTACATAGATCATGAAGCAAGAGTTGCTTTCAATCAGGTAATTTTGTAATTAAGACCAGGTTTAGCCATGTGGTAGTTACTCCTGAGTTTTCACTTTCAAACATTTAACATACACACTGAGTGCCTACTATATTATATATTCAACATTTATACACATACTAAATATTCGTGGCAGGGAAAGTTAAGAAAAAAATAATTGGTCATTAGAGAACTCCTACTCTAGTGGTATACGTGTACAATACTCAAGGAAACTAATATACTATCAAAATGTAACATGACATTTGCATTTTCTGGAAATAAAGTATATTTTGTTTTGCAGCAGCTGAGGACACAGCCTACTGTTCCACATGCAGTATAAATGACTGAGACTGCCCTCGTTATACAGTAACCCAAATTTCAAGCTTTCTTCAGTGTAGTTGACCTAAGACCTCGATGAGTGTCTATAGTGATTACCAAGAGCACTCTTTTCTGGTTTTGTTGGACCAAGTATTTTCCTGATTTCCTAAGAACATCATTAAAAGCTGTCCTTACTGTAGGACACAACACACAGAACACTAAACAATAATATATTTTTCTTACATAATGAGGAGAAATTCTACATTTATGGAGAGAAAAATAAATATTACAAAGGAATCAATTTTTCACAAATTTGTGTTTGTTGATTCAATGAATTTTAAATTAAAATGCTAACAGGGTTTTTATAACACTTGATGAAATATTTCAAACATTTATATAAAAGAGCAATGGGATAAGAGTAACCAAGACACATTTGATTAGTAAGGTGGGAGGGCTTGCATTATAGGACATGAGGACTTATGAAACCACAGTAATTAATATTGTATGTAATTAGAATATATTAATAGACAAGATTCAAGAATTCTTTCCATAGAATAGAACAGAGACCCAAATAGGCAGTTTTAAAAATTCTTTGAAACACAGTGAATTAGCTTAGAAAGTAAGTGAGGAAAATGAGAAATATTATTAAATAGAGCAGGTAAATAATTATTGATATGAAATAAATTAAATTGGATTCCTTTCTCACACCACTAACTAAAGCCAAGCCCATTGAATTAAGAAGTTAAATGCCAAAGGTAGTACTTTTTAAAAAATTGACATAAAATTCAATTAGTTTTATTTCTGAGCTTTAGATAGTGAAGTATTTCTTAAATAAAACAAAGTTGTTATATTTATATAGCAAAAGATTGACAAATAAGATTACATTAAAATGCAAGTCTTTAAATAAAAAACCACTTTATAGAAATTGAAAATACAAGTTATAAACCAGAGGAAGATATCTCCAATAAAGATATACAAAGAACTCCTATAAATCAATATGAAAATGACAAACACCCTAACATAACAAATAAAAAATAAATGAGAAAGTAGTTTACAGAAAATACATTTGATTAGTGAAGATATGAAAGGTATTCAATAATATTTATGATCAGATAAATGTAAACTGAAACCAGAACAAGATTCAATTTTACACATTTTCAAATAGGAAAATTTAAGGAGTAAGATAATACCATGTGCTCGAACGAATGTAATTCGTCGCAATCTTTTACATTGCTGTTGCAATTTCTCAAATATTGTATGTGGCCATTTTGTACAGATATTTTAAAAAGTAATTTGATATTATCTTATAAATCTTAACATTCACCCCACCCATGCTATCCATGAATTTCACTTATAAGTATATACAAAAGAAAACCAGTACAAATGTATTCTAGAATAATATTCAAGTATGTCAATAGCAATACTGTCTAGAATAGCAAAGATGTGCCCATTAACAGAATAGTCAAATCAAGGACAGGATATTCAAATAATAAGATATTATACAAGGCTCAGAGTAAATAATGTACAGCTGGTCATGATGCCATAGATGAATCTTATTAATGTAACATTTGGTTTAAAATTCCCAAAAGATTGCATGAAGTGTGATACTGTTTTCATAGCCAAAATATCTGAGACCATATACTTAATAGAAGTGTCTTGAAATGTGACTCAACTAAATTTTTAACAAAATAATGATAAAGAGAAGGTTAAGAGAATGACTATATTGGTTTGTGAAAGGTAGCAGAACTGAGTAGGGTAGCACCACAAAGAAGAAAATGAAGTATTGCCATTTTATTTTTCATGTTGAGTGAGAAGTATATAGATATATCCTTAAAGACAAATATATACATACTCAAGTGAACCATGCATTGAGCAATGATAAAGAATAATCTAGTTCTCTGTACCTGAGACCTAGAGATTGAACACACACACACACACACACACACACACACACACACACACACACACACACACACAGACAGAGCAAATTTGTTGTTTTTTTCCCCCTAATGAGGGAAACTACCATTTTCTTCTGCAAGGGAGGCCTTGATGTAAGGCACTAAGTATATGTGTATGAACTCATCTCTGGAATTTTTGTGTCCAGTCCTTACGCCATTACAGGTTGAGATCACATGGAACCAGCAGCATTCAAGGCAGAGACTTTCACGCTCCAGCAGCTGAGACGGGGGATGAGAGGTTGGTATCATCTCACTCCCAGCCTGAGTCTGGGGGAGAGAAGAGACTGCAGGAGCACATCCAGCCCCAGGGCATGTTCTCAGCTTCTAGGTCCCACCCACATTCTTTGTGATTCTGAAGTTCTTAACTGCTTGCAGAACTGCCCTGTTTTTTTCAGTTGGGCCTACACCATCTGACAAGGGTCATAAGGCTGGGGGATGATACAGTTTGTCTCCCTGCCTCCCAGCAGAACCCACTGCGCCTGCACCACAGGTGTAGAGGTAGAATGCACAGGGGCCCTTCTCCAGTCCTTAGACATCTTTAACTACCCTCTTCATACTTCCTCTCTACCTCCCAGCCTAGGTATCAGGAAAGCTTATTTGTGGCTTAATCAGGGAAACTAAAATTTTCTGCTAATATGCTCTGCCTCCCCCCCCCCCTTGATATTGAATTTATTGAGGTGACAGTGGTTAACAAAATTATACAGGTTTCAGGTGCACAATCCCAACCACCTCATCTGTACTCTGTAGCCTTTCTAAATATTGTCATAGCTCTCATATGCAGACTCATTTTTTGCCATTTGGTGGGTAGTATTGCATATTATACTAATACCAAGCCCCTTATGTTTTTTACCAGTTTAGAGTCCTCTTTTCTTTGTGTCATGTCTTCAGTGCCTATACATGTATTTCCTTCTCTTAACCTAGGCCATTTTATTCATTCTTTATAGTTCAGTTTAGCTTCAATTTTTTAAAAAGAAGCCTATCTGATTCTTCCAGTGCTCACAAAGATATCTAACTCCACGCTTCCATAATACACATAACTTTTATATGTGGAGAGTGCAGTGCCCTTCACTAGAACTGAACAATTTAAAATCTGGAAGTTCATTTTATTAATCTGTATATTACCCAATTAGGTGCTATGCTGGGAATGTAAGCAGACATTCAGTAAATATTGAATTAACTAAAGAGTAAGCATCAAAAATGAACCTGTTAATTAAAATCTGTTGGACTCTATCCATAATAACTGCTCATTATAAGGCTAGGCTGTTGAACAATTTACCAGAACAAAGCTCCAGAAATTATGTCACCCTTAGACATGGAGAGGAAAATCTAAGATGGACATACCATTTTCTCCCAGCAATCTTTCATCCCATGGTTTTAACATCTGTTTGTGGTCTTTGTTTAAATGAGTTAATGATATTCGGGTTTTTCATTTTATTATTCCTATGTATTTATTAATTGGCATTCTTCACTAAAAAAGAAATTTCCTTTCCCTTCCCTCCTCTTTATTAAGAATAAGTATAGATTGATAGATTTTTGTTAAATCCATTATTAAATACGTTATAATAAAATTATGATGATGCTGATGCTCATAATATCCAAACTTAGGCCACTAGGAGCCCATTCAAACATGACCCCATTAGCTGTTAAGCATTTCATATGTATATTTCACATTGATGCCTCAGCTTCAGATATAATTCCTCAGGTTTCTTTCTCCTTTCTCTCTCAGTAAAAATGATGGCTTCCAGCATTGTCAATATATTTGTTCATTTAATATTTTACACCATGCAGATGAAATAGTTTCAGAATTGCAAAATGAATACCATCCCAACAACAGGATTACTAGGCAAAGCTCAAGCTTGTTTTGTACTGTTTCTTGTGCTTAGAATATCTTCCATTAAAGGTGTATAATCAAAATATAGTTTTCAAAATAATATGAATTTCTATTCTATGTATTTATATAAATTTTATATAAGCTGGGTAAAATTTGGAATAGCATACGTTTGAATTCAAGTTTAGGATCTGCAATTGGGGGACACATTTTGGCCTTTCTATTTGTTGATTAATTGGACCTGGCCGAGTAGCTCAGTTGGGGCTTTTTAAAATCATTATATCATTATTTCTCTGTAATAAAACTGTTATATCCTGTGATACTAATATATTTTAAGTAAATCAAGTGTGTTTTTCAAGAACTGAATTATCCTTAATCCTGAATATTTTGACTTTTTTTAAACTCTCCATTTATAGTTCTATGATTTTCTACCATGATATTTACTCTTTATTGTTTTTCATAACGCAGGCATTTCACCTTTTCTCCTATCATATTCGTTCATTAAGAGCCTTACTTCTTTCCAATAACTCTGTAAAAGTCCAAAATGCATTTCAATTTGAAATGTAAAAATGTCTTTCTAGAAATTTAAGTCCCACCCTCACAATGAATAAAATTTTTCTTAATAATGTGTTTCTGTGTATATACATTTATATAATGCACATATATACATATATACATGTATGTGCATATTTCTGTGTTGTGCATATATATAATACAAATATATTTTTATAAGCACATGCATTACTTTATGCTTAGCTCTATTTTGAGCTAAATATTTTACCTTTGAAGGTGGTTATGACATCTAGGTATGTGTTCGTTTTAAAAAATTCTATAGTCAAAAGTAAAATAAGTCATCTTAATGATTTTAGGAGACAAACTGCAAACACTTTGAGCTTTTCCAAACAGTGTCCATTTGCTTTTATTTTCTGCAATTAACTTAATACCTATCTGAAGTACCATCTTAATTCATTGTTGACAATGAAATACCAATATTCTCTCTCAAAGCCTCAAACTGCCTATTGGGAAAAAAATAATGATTTTCTTTATTTTCTAAATTATAGAATTGGGTAAAATGGATGCCTTTCAAATTGATGTCAAAATTCACCTCATACAGTCCTTCTGATACTTCAGTCATAAAGATCTGTATTGACTTGGTAAAGCAGCATGTTGCAAGACTGAAACATAAAAAATACCCTCCATTGTTCTGGGAGTAAAAAGGCAATTGCTGTTATTCTGAGGGCGGTTTGGGCTGCAATATTTACTTAATCTTGCGCTTGTTTTCTTTGTCTTTCTCCCCTACTTTCCCCAAGAGAAGATTCGTTTTTATATGTGGAAATATCATTGTCTGGCAGGTTAACAGAATTAAGGCTTTTTTTATGGTAATACCACTTAAAATATTTCTTTAAACTTTTAAAGGCCAGTTTAGAGCCAATCTAAGTTTGTAAATGTGGCTTTATATCCAAAACAAGTACATACGAGTAAAAAAAAAAAAGTAAGTCAAATATTGTCAATTCCTATCATATTTAAATCAAGGGCTATTGATTAGGTGACACTGTTAAGTTTGGTTCCTGACCACCACATAAACCAAGTATCACAATACAAGTGAGTCACAGAAATTGTTTTTGGTTTTACAGTGTCTACAAAAGTTATGTTTACACACTACTGTAATCTATTAAGTGTTCAATAGCTTTTTGTCTACAAAAACATTATACATCCCTTAATTTAAAAATACATTACTGCTAAAAATGCTAACCACTGTGAGCTTTCACTGAGTCCATAAACCTTTTGCTGGTAGAGGGTTCTGCCCCGATGTGGATGACAATGCAGTATCTGTGAAGTGCAGCGAGGTGAGCGCAATCAAGTGAGGTGTGCCTGCCCCTTCTTTTGAAATATATGTGATGGTCTTCTGATGCGTCAGCTTGACTAAGCAGTCAACCAAGCCCTAATTTATGCCTTGCTCTGAAGGTATTTTGTAGATGGATTAAAATACATGAACTGTTGATCTTAAGTAAGGGATGTTAACCTGAATAAGCAGGGCATCTGATCCAAACAGTTGAAAAACTAAAGGCAGAGCTGAGATTTTCCTGAATAAGAAAAAATGCTGTCTGTGTAGAGCAGCTTCAGCTCATGCCCAAGAGTTCCAGCCTGGCCATCCTGGGGCTGCCCTGAAGATTTGGGACAGCTCCATAACCACATAAGCCAGGTTATTGCAGTGAATCTCAAGAAATATCACCTAGGGTTCTTCTTCTCTGGTTGAACTCCAACTAATACAGATTTTGGTATTGAAAGTGGTTCTGTATTTCCTTTTTCTTTTCTTTAGCAGCTGTTTTTCGTTATCCATGTCACCATTCAATTTCACTATATTTGGTATTTTGGAATCATCACACATACAGATATTCAAATTTTAACTTTGAATAAACCAACGTGTGTCATTCCTCTCCTTGCTTGTTCTTCACCTTACAGTAAGATTAGTATTTTCTTGTCTAATTAGTAATTTTTATCTGCTTTTTCATGTTTATAGGGTTTATAAGATTGAAGGCTTCCACAAAGACGACTCTGAATATTCCTTTTATTTTATTTCAAGATCAAACTTTTGGAGAGAATTCAACTAAGGATTAAAAAATTACATATGAGGAACTCTAGAATCACATTTTTTTGGTAGGTTGACGTCTGTTTCGGACATCCCCCAGACATCCTCAAGTTGAGTGCATCTCTAGATTAAGTGCATCACTTAGTTGTAATTCTAGTTAAACTCACAGTTTATTACAGCAAAGAATTCAGAGCAAAAGAAAAAATAAATGATTATGTATTGGCTAAGTCAAGAGAAGTTAGGTGCTGGCTTCTGAGTCTGTCTTTATCCGGGTCACGTAACATGCATTCTTGTCAGAAGCCAAAGAGAGTCACATGTAAAATGTCGGTGCCAGAAAAGACCACGCAAGCCTCAGGTTCTAATGATTTTATAAAAATGGAATTAAGAAAATTGTACTGTCACCTGGCACAACTCAGACTGTGATAACTTTGTGCTAATTTCTAGAGCGATATTGATTACTATTTCCTTGAGCTTTCCCTAGATATTGTTGGAGATCTTTTTCTATCTGTTTAGCTAAGTGTTTACTCTCAGCCTTGGTCTCTACAGTTTCTGCTCCCCCTGCACTTAGCCATTTGAAAACTGGTCCTCAGTTTATCCACAAGTCCATTAGTCTTCTTTTTTCCCCTTGTATGCATTTCCCATAATAAGAAAAAATAAACTTCAAACATATTTCTTCAAAGCCTGTAATGTTCAGCATTCCTTTAAAACAATCATTTCATTTTTTATATAAGTATCATTTTACAGGATATATTCTGCATATCCTATTACTTAAGCCATTATAAATTTTGTTTTCTGACTTTCCTTCTCAATTTTAGGTATGTTATGCTTGCCACTTTCAAAAGAGTTGCTCAAATTCTGCTCCATGAAATGATGTCTTTTTCTCCTCACTGCATCAGCTTCATTCAGCATTGCATTCAAATTCCTTCAATAATTTAATATTTAGTATGTAATGAATCAATTCCCACAATCAATAGTATTGATGGCTGCAATTACTATTTGGGCCATTACAGAAAAACTAACCCAATTTATCAAGTACAAATGGGAAGATTGTGATGTTAATGACTAACCTAAAAACCAGAGAATGAATAGAGAGATTGTATTTTCCAATGAAATACAATGTGGTTTCAAAGTAATTTATAATAATTCATAAGAACTTTTAAAAAATCAAACCTATCAAATTAATATGCTGACAATAATGATGGAGAATACAGAAACGTGTGATGTCTGTTACTATTGAAAGTCTGAGGCAGCAGTAAATCCACATATAATTGCTATACAATATACTTGAAGTAACATCATTAAGAACATTTTGAACAAAAGATATTCAGAAGAAGTAATAGATTTGTTTTATAAAATTTAGTCTTATGATGAAATACCTAGACTTCAATTGCCTGTTAAAGGTATAGTTTATTCTTTCATTCAATTCATATTATCAGGAGGCCTATTACATTCTTGGTAACGGAGCAGAGTCTTTCAAAAGGAAAAAAGGGGCTGGATCAAGTGGGGAGAAAAATAACAAAATAGGGTGACCCTCAATTATCTGAGATAAATTCTAAAAAACTTATAAAAAAGTGGTATTTCTATAGAAAAGCAAAATGCTGTGCATGAAAAAAAAAAAAATCACCATAATTTCTGGTTGTGTTGCTCAAAACCACAACCCTAGATGTGGTCCTTCTACATAATGTGGAATCCCTGACTAGTTATTTAGCTGCTAATTTTTGAAATGGACTCTTGAAGAAGGAATTAAAATACTTGCCAGATTTTGAAGTGCAACCATAGACCAAAAGGAGGGCTGTCAGGCAAATGTATTATATATATTTATCCCTCAGGAAGGTGACAGGGAGGCCACTGAAAGAGGAGAGCAACAGAGTTTAGACACTAGAATGTGTCCCTGATCCCTGTTTTTTTATCTCCTACTTGATAACTCCAGGATGGATAAAAAGAGGCCCACACAGGAACTGCACCTATAGGAAGGTAAAGTGGTGTTGAAGTGGGTTAGAAATAGAGGCCCTGAGAAGACCACTCACCATTCATGCCCTAATGCTCTGGATTTCTTACCTACTAGCAGCCATGGGAACATAAACTAAATTCTCACATGTCTGAATGGGGCAGCAACAGCATCTGAACTTGAGAATTATCATTCCTGCTAGTGCCTCATCATGAAAAATACAGAGAGATCTGATAGAAGAGGAAACGGCTATACAGAATGAAGTCCAATAGAGAAATTTACTTTGGAAATAAATGGAGGTTTCCAAAAAGACAAAACGAAATGCAAAAACTTCTCAAGAAACATGGTTTATATATGTTAGTAACACGGAGTCAAATACAGTGCATGACATTACGCAATGAAGAATTGTTGACTGGGAGTGCGAAATAAATAATCAGAAAAGTGCCAGAATAAGAAGAGAAAATCTTCTTTTCCTTCTTCCTGGCCCAAACATGTTGTAGAAAACTAGGAGAATCAATACTCTCCTTTTAAATATTATTAAATTATAACGGTCTCACATTTGGGAGAAAAATGCTCTAATTAGACTGATGAATTAAAAGAACCATCCACAAGAAAATGATGATTCCTGTTAAAGTTTCTTACAAGCAGTAGAAGTTACAAATACTATATATTGGACTATACAAGAAAAAGATTAGGGAAACAAAAATGCAGAAATTATAATCACTGAGTAAGACGAAGGCACAGGTGAGAAATGTACTGATACCTTCTTACTTTGGGTTATGGTGGGATGAGCGAATCAGAAATTTAGGATTTAGACAAATGAGCTCCAAATTGAAGTTATGAAATAGAAAAAGATGGTGAGTCATCGAAAAATCCACCTTTCTAGGAAGATTCTTGGAGGAATCACTGATTTAGACCTACACGTGCGGTAACAGGTTGGTGAAAGGGCAAAACAAAGATAGGAAGCCTAGTCTCCTGAAGCCAGATCTCCCCAGAGCTCCTCGCCTTGCCCTCCCTGGGTCAGGGAGTCCTCTGACAACACGCACCCAGGAGACCGGAGTCCCACTGAGGCCCTGTACACAGGGAGCCTGGAGGTAGGTGCGTAGGAGCCGCCTGTGCTGTGAGTAGGTCTGGAACCTTGGCTCCAGGCTCCCAGGAATCCCGCGCCACGTCTGAGCCATGTACCTCTAGGCCAGGCCGCAGGCAGGGACTTCTGGGGACTCCCTGGGCTGCCAAGGTCCATCCGCTGCTCCAAAACAAAGTTGTTAGTCCTGTGAAGCCAGGTTTCACCTGAACACCTTGGCCTTGCCATCCTGGGTCAGACAGGGGAGTCCTCTGATGAGGAGATACACAGAGCCCCAGCACAGGACTGTTAGGGGTCTGGTTCCAACTACTTTCTCAATTCTGCATCAAGAATGCAGTGTGGGCAACCGTGGCCCCAGGGAGGTGGCCCTGGGGGAGCAGAGGCGGCTGGGCGGCTGCTCACACTGGCCTGAAGGTGCCGACGCCTGAGCTCAGGGGCGCGGGGGAGCTGCCCTTGCCTGGGCTGTGAGCCCCTGTAGCGGCTCCCGAGGCTTGGCGGGCGTCTGGGCCTTGCAGGTATAAACCCAGGCACAGGCGAGGACTTCTCAGGGCACGCTAAGTTGCCAAGGCCCATCCCACTGCTCCAAAAGTCTCCAATTCCCACAAAGCCGGTGCCCGTAGGGTCTCAGAAGCCACCCAGGGCCTGGCCAGCCTGCGGCAGATGAGACGCCTGTGAATCAGGCCGCAGGCAGGCCGCGAGTCTGTTGGCCGGTCACCTCCTCTGCGGCTCCTCCTCGGTGCAGCGGCGTGGGAAACCGCTGGCCCAGGATGGGCCCAGTTCAGCACCGCAGCACTTCCCTTCCTCTGAGGAACAATCACAACCTCCTACCCCATCTTCATCCACACAAAAGAAAAGGCAGTTTGTGAAATAATTAAGGATGAGCTGGACTGGTATGTTTCGCTCAAACCACATGCACAACTACACACACAGTTCCGGACGGTTGAGCGCTCTCTCCGAAGATGAAACTGGGCCATCACGCCGCCTTTTCTTTCCCTACAGCTGCCCTGAGGACACCCGACACTGGAGCTCAGCAGACAAGTTCTGATACAGGCCTGCCCTCTCCATTGCCTTAGGTTAGACAACCTTTGTATACTTTACCAGAAACTTTTGGAAGTTACAATAACATTTAAAAAAAAATTCATTTATTGGATGATATTATTCACTGAACATCTATTTTTTCCCTATAACGCTGATGCTTAGGCAAAAGCAACTTCAAATTAGAATCCTGTGATGCCTATTCCATTTCAAAAATCTGTATGCATCCCTATTTCTTTTTTTTACTGAAATGTGATTGACACACTATGTAAGTTTAAGGTGTACAATGCATTGATGTGATACATTTCTATATTGCTGTGTGATTACCATTGTAGCCTTAGCTAACACCTCTAACTCATCACATACTTATCATTTATTTTTCTTGGTGAGAAAATTAAGATCTATGCTCTTAGGAACTTTGAAATTTATAATACAATATTGTTGACTATAATCGCTATGGTGTGTATTAGAGCTTCAGAATGTATCTACTAGTTATAGGTCTGTACACATAAAAACATCTCCCCAATCCTCCCCACCCTGCCCTTGCCCCTGGTAACCACTATTTTTCTGTTTTTACAAGTTCATCTTTCTTAGATTCCAAATATAAGTGCTGTATCATAGAGTATATGCCTTTCTCTGTCTCACTTATCTCAGTTGGAATATAGGCGTACCACATTTTACGGCGTGTTTCACGAACCTATGCAGTGTAGAGGGAGTATAGGGTTAGCACTTGGGGCATTAGGGTGCCCAGGGACCTGGTGGGAGATCCTCCTGTCGGGTTCTCCCAGAAGCTCCTGTGGCTTCCTGTGGGAGTCCTGAGTGAAGTCGGCGGGAAATGCATCCCTTTAACGCCCTTTGATATTCTTGCCTCTTCATTACCAATCTCCTCTCCCCTCCCAGTCACAGAGTTCCCACCTCAGCACGTGGGTGCTGCTGGAGGGCACCCATTCACCCACTCACTGCTCTCCCTTCCCCAGCATAGGGCTACACAATGTCACCTCGGGGAAGGCGCCCGCTGGCAAAGTCCCCTTTAACATCTCCAATGCATTCAAATTTATATTATTATTATTCCAGTGGAGTGCTGTAATCTCCCGTTGGGAAGATTGGACTTCTACAAAATTTCTCTTGTCTGTGGGTTTCTGCCCAAGTTAGCGCTCTCCAGGTTTTCCTCCATCGTGGCCAGGAGGGGATGGGGTGGGTGTGATGGACACTGCTGGTTTCCCAGCCTGTCCGGAGGTCTGTGTGCCTGTTACCAGATGCATGGGTGTCCTCCTGTTTCTTGGTATAAGGTGCTGGATCCCACAACTCCCACATAAGCACTTTTGTTCATGGATGGATGCCAAATTAGTTATTAATAAAGGCGAACAAATGGGGGGATGTCTTACACTGCTGGAATACTGACCCACTCTCCTCCATTTCATATGATTTACATTTATCTCAGGGGTGTTTTTTTCTGAAAGGAAATCCAAGCTAAGCTACAAGGAGATCCATTTTCTCAAAATGCAGTATAATGTTTTTTAGAAAAGCTTTTCTTTCATTTGTCTATCTTAAACACTGGGGCCACTGCTAGTAACTCCTGGTAATTTTATAAGAATTTAAACAATCATTTATTCACACTTTCTACAACCTCTCTCTCTATGGAAATGTTACCCCTATGACTGAATGAATATGTCAGTCTCTTAGTCCTATTCCTTCTAATGGTAACTTTAACATTATCTTTCAATAGATATAGAGTATATATAGCCTGACTTATGATGATCATAAAATACACAAGATGAGTAAATTATTCCAATCCCACCATGACGCAGCAGAAATTCAGAGATCTGCCTGTGGTATGATTTGGCGACAGTGATGTTAGTGAGGGTGAAACATAAACTAAATAGAAATTTATGCCGGAACCCCAATTTTACATGAGTGATATGAATCTATTCCACATGATTTTATGCAAATATAAGAAATTGACTCAATAATCACAGTTCAAACTGCATCCAATGTGCTGTGTATCTTGCTGAGCTATTCTAGTAATAAAGCAGTTAAAGATTTCCAAATCATATTTTACCCAGTCAGACTTGAAATACTGCTCCAGTCTGTCTTTACTCCTCTGAAGTGACACCTTGAAAGTGATGCCTGTGTGTTACAGAAGGACTAGAAGTAGATTCAAGGCACTGCCTGTCTAATTTATATCACACGGCATCATCTGGGGACAGCGAGCGATAAGGCAAAAAGGGCAGAACTAAAGAGTGCTTCCGGCATTTCAGGGAGCATGAGGTTTTGAAGCCATAGGGACTATATTTTGTTTGCTGTTGCACCTCAATACCAAGAACTTGTCAGAGTTTAAGTCTCCCCCACCCCCTATAACTTATACTGCATCACAAAATCATCTAGGAAATATATGCTATAGAATTTTAGCTTGTTTTCTTCCAGTGGTTCAAAATTGGGGTATCCTTTAAGCACTCTGAATTCAGAAAGCAACGTACAATGACGTTTTCTTTTCTTAACATAAGTATTGTTCTTATGAAACCTGTTGGGGTTTTTTGTTTGTTTGTTTTTTGAAAAAAACATATTACCCACTCCTCTTCCCCTTTCAAGAACATGTACTTGATTTAGAATCAAGGGAAAATAAAGGTGTGCGTTGCAGTTATATATTAATGTATTAATACATTAAGTCATAAAGAGCCAAAGATGTATTTTTTTAAATTTCATGTGTAAGATATTGGATAGCAATTGTAGATATTTTGTTGATCAATTAAGATGAAACTATGATAAGGCTAGTGTGTTATTCAAGTTTGCAGTGCTCATAATACCTTATATTACATTCTTTCTGTTAGGTATTCAGTAATTGCTTATTATATCAAAGTAAAATTCCCTTTCAATCTGCAAAATAATGTTTAAGTCAATTTCATAATTTTGGGAGAAATAACTCAATACTATTCTTACATAGTACACATCCAAAAGGTATTTAAGGAGGCAAAAGAACTAAGTAGTTTAATATTTCAATTTTTTGAAACAATGAAAATGATTAGTTATACCAACATGCACAATAAAAATTTAAAAATGAGTAATAAGTTGATTCAGAAAATATAAAAATGTTATTGACAATGTGTTTTTACCCATATCAGAAGTTACATTTTTAAATACGCCTCACCTAATGCTTTCTGATCATTTACCATACGTCTTGCTTTTCTATCTAGGTTTAAAAACAGGGGGGGGCATATATGTAAGAAATATATTTCCTGCTATTTCTAATTGGTTGAGTTTTTAGATTGGATCATAAATAAAAACTTCCTTTTTGGATGAGGAATTCTTTATGATTCTTATATTCACCTTCTGACACCTAAGCTGCAGCCACAACATGGAACAGAACTCTTGCTCTCAGGTATCGGTCATTTCCCATGACCACATTTTCAGAAAGTTATAGATGCTACAGGGGAACACTGCAAAAACTTAAGGGATATATTTATTTACAGAATCATCTTAAATAATAGTTTGATGTAACATATTTTGTAATTGATATAACTGAAGATAAGCATACTCCTCTAATATTTTAAACATTATAAATTTTTAAATATTTTAAGTATTGATGACCATCTTTAGAGGGCAAAAAGGTTATTCTTAAAATGAAAATAATTTAAAATTTGTTTTGCAAAATGTGAATTACAACTCATATTTATTCTTTTTTTTTTAAGATTAGCAAGCGTTTGAATTTTTTTCATAGTTAAAATAACTCAATACATTTAACAGATAATATAATTCCTAACCTATATTTTATAAACTACTTAAGTTAGAAGGAAGATTGATTTTTAAAACTCTCAGGAATGTTTTCTTTTAAGACTTTGGTTTTTGGAGCAGTTTTAGGTTCACAGAAAAATTGAGGGGAAGGTACAGAGATTTTCCCACACACCCTCTGTCCCCACACATGCAAGGCCTTCCCCATTATCAACATTCCCCGCTGGTGTGGTGCATTTTTAAAAAAAAATATTTTCTAAACAGTTTTATTGAAGTAGAATAGATATAGAAAATATGCAATTAATGAGCCTACATTGACACATTATCACCCAAATTCCAAAATTTACATAAGGATTCACAACTGGTGCTGTATATTGGATTTTAGACAAATGTGTAATGACATGCATCTGCCACTATAGTATCACACAGAGCGTTTTCACTGCCCTGAAAACCTGTCATTATCTCTTGAAAATTTTTTCAAACTCATTATTAATTACTAAATTAAAATATTTTAAATGAGAAAAAATTGAGCAAGTTTTTAACCAATGAGTGCTATAGTATTAGTTTGTTTTGATAATATTCTTTCACCCTGGTGCAACTGAACCTGCTTTCCCTGGTAGTAAATCTGGAAGCTAGGAACATCCAGCTAGAGTACAGCTGGCCCTGGAACAATGCAGGGGTACAGGTCCCTACCTCTACCCTTCATGCAGGCAAAAATCAATGTGTAACTTTTGACTCCCCAAAAACTTAACTGCTAATGGCCTACAGTTGACGAGGAAGCCTTACTGAAAACATAAACAGTCAATTAACACATATTTTGTATGTGTATTATATACTGTATTTTTATAATAAATAAGCTAGATAAAAGACAAAAATGTTACTAAGAAAATCATAAGGAAGAGAAAATAAGTTTATAGTATTTTTTATTGAAAAATATTCCCGTATGAGTGGACCCACACAGTTAAAACCCACACTGTTTGAGGGTCAACTGTTGATTGCTACAGAAACCAGGGTAAAAGCCTACAGAAAGCTGTTGGCTCTTCTTAGGAATTGCTTCTTTGTGTTCTGAGGATCTGTCACTAACCCCTTCTAACCAATCAAGCATAAATGTTCCTCTCTACTTCCTAAATCTTGCTCAACTTCATTTTTAGCGAACTCAAACCCGGTAGCCTACACACAAAGGAACTCTGAGAACTGCAGTCCCAGCACGGCAACTGGAGACAGGACACTGCAGCACGAATACGCTAAGATATGAAACTCACTATTTATACTCCCTTTGCATGTGGTCCTACTTATGGGCAAGTTCCCTCTCCGTGAGGAAAAGCAAATCTCCCCGCACAGATGCTCAGGACTGATGTCCAGGGTCCCCATGAAGATAGAGTGCGGGGCTGTGACACATCCGCTAGCACACTGACTCCGAACCCAGGGACACGGAGGGCTAGGAATTAAGTGAATTATTTATAGCTGAAATTGGGAGGGAAGAGAGTGTTGGGTGAAGCAGTTATTACATTTATTGGAGGCAGTTATTATATCAACAGCTTTTATTGCCCAGAGCTCCTTGTCTATGGCGGTAGAAGTACAATTTGTGGGGTCTGCATTCAGTGCGTGATCTGTTTTCACTGATGGTTAAAGCCCTAGTCTATGGACCTCACATAGATAATGGGGGTTATAGAGCATCTTCTGTGATTGTTTTTATTTTATTATTTTTAAATTATTTTAAATCCTAAACTCCAACATGGTCTGGTCATTTTTGATATTTTCATTAAAGTATAACATGTGAACAAAAAAAGTACCTATCAAGAGCTCAACCTTTTTTTTTCCTCATTTGCAACCAGTATTCAGATTAAGGAAAACATTACTAGTAAAAAAGAGGCCCCCATGGAGCGCCCTCTAACATCTCCTGCTAAAAGATAACAGCTATCAAGACTTCTTATAGCAGAGATCAGTACTCCCAGTTTTATATTTTTATATCAATGAAATTATATAGTATATGTGCTTCAGTCTCTGCCTTTTGCTAAACACTGTATTTGCAAGTTATCCAAATTGCTCAGTGGTTGTAGTTAATTTGTTTTCTTTACCGAGTAATAATCAACTGGGTAAATATATATTACAATCATTTAACCATTCTTGTTAAACACTGGGTAGTTTTCACGGTTTTGCTGTTATAAAATTATGAACCGTCCAGTACATGTCCTTGGTAAAATATATATATATATATTCTGTACAGTAATTTCCTCGGAGTGGAACAGTGAGGTCATAGGATATGCATACATTGAGCTATATACATTGAGCTGCATACAATTATTTTGAAAATTGATTTCTAATGCATTCCAGCTATACAAGTTAGATAACGTTGGGTAATCATGTTCTTCAAGTGCACTATATCCTTACTGATACTATGTCTGCTTGTTCTATTAGCTATTAAGAAAGATATGTAGGTGGCACCCACTACCTTTTAAGTTCTGTCAAGTATTGCTTTACATAGATTATGCTTACAGATTTAGAATAGTGATTTCTTCATGGAGGATTAGGTTTTTATCATTATGATTTTATTTTCATTATCTCAGCGATGATTCTCTTTTCAGTATATACGATCAGAATCTTAGCTAAGTTCAAGGGATCTGAGCTATCAGGTATTGGAGTATCTCATTAAGACAATAAGCCAACATAAAATGAACAGTCAAGCCTTTAATCACCCACTGTGATAGTATATAGTATAAGAGGCTAAACCAGAGAAAGCACTGATTCCATCTCTTTTCCATTCTATTTTTCCAGACAGAATAACACAGGTGGGTCAGCACAGACATGGGGGTTGGAGGGAGCCATCCCACTGCAGAGAAAGCCCTGAACAAAAGGCTTCTCCAGTTTTGTGGATCTGTGGGCTAGGGGAAAGGTGAAAAGAAAGGTTTGGAGAAAAAAAGGGCTGAGTCCTGAGTCAGAGTAGAGAAGTCTCTTCAAGCCCACACCTTCTCCCGTAAGGAGATCTCAGCAAAGACACTTGTGGAAGGCCTTAGCAAAAGCCCCAAATAAAAAGGCCTGCAAACCCTTGAGCTAGGAATGCAGCTGTACGTCAGAGCATGGCTGGCCGGGGGGCCTGAGTCCTGACTGCAAGTTGCTTCAGAGACTGAGATGCACTCATGTTTACAGTCCCCAGTGAAGGCACTCTCAGTTGACTTTAAGCAAATGTGTTCTCTATCTTATTAGCATTCCTAGTTACTGTTAACTAGAATACTCGAATGCCACAAACTATGTAATCAGACGTGGAAACTGAGGTTTTCATCTAGGGAACTTTTTTATGTCAAATTTTGGAGCCTTACCTGCCTCCCTCACCTCAACTACACCCACATGAGATAGCTGGTTCAGACAAAGACTCAAAGTTTTACATTAAAAACAGTAACCCTGCAGTTCTCATTACAGGTGCAGCTGATGAAAAGACCACATTCTGACTTACTACTAATATCTACCTAAACTTTGAGGCAGAACACATTAGGTTAAGAGATCTTAAGAAAGTTTTGCAGCCAACAATGAGAATAAGTTAAAGTAGAACATAATTTTAAATTCCTGTGCCCCATCTTGCCTCCCAGATCACAGTAAGTTAAAGTTATGACTACAAAGCCCAAAATTCAACTGAAAGCATTGCTCATTATGACACAATCTCTCCTAGAAGATAAAGGTTAATCTCATTATATTTTATTTTCAAGCAACAGCATCATGATTTTAGAGTCTTAACTTCTAGGAAGACACCAGAATATGAAATGATCTTTTATTTCTCAATAATTTTACTGTTACTGCTTTGTGTTAGTGTTTGTGACTTTTTGATATGGTACAGCATTTACTCACATATTTCTGGTTAAATAAACTTCTAAAATTTTATGTTTCAGCCTGAAAATTAGGAACCAAGTTTTCGTTTATTATAATAATGGCAAAACCTTAGAGTTACCCTTAACTACAGATACAATAAAAATGTTAATCTGCAGGCTTTTTATGTCCATTCCTTAAAATATTCCTGATCAGAAAATATACTATAATTCTAGGCTCTAATTAAGGATTTGTTCTTAGTCTTACTTTAATTTAAAAATATGACATTACTTGGAACACACAGTGTGTTTGTGCTTATAAATGAAATTACTTTAGCCAACCTGTAGAATCATAATGTGCCCTCCAAATATTCTCTGAAACTAAAACCTGCTTGATTACCAAACACATGGGATGAATACTAGATGTATTCTGTCTTGCTTTACAAGATTCTTTGTCTCTCTCTGTATGTTTCTTTCTCTCTATCTCATAAGCTAGTCATCTCTCTCTTTTTCACACAGCTACAGATGCAGGCTGTATTTTCCTCCAAATTGTATTAGCCACAAGAAAATATAGCATGCAAATAAAGAAACATAAAATCCCAGTGGAGGGGAGAAGCCTGGGATATCTATTTTGTGGACTCTGTGAGATCTCCTCAGACTGGCTCTGCTTCTCAATGCAATCCACTGCTCCTAAAGTTGCCTCCTCTGGACAATATTTTAGGATAATTTTAGGATGATTCTTTGGGATTTAGGAGTACTATAACTCTGTTGCTATTAACCCCCTGCTACAATATTATAATTGAGGTTCCCTTATTTTCTTCCCATACCTTTTTAAATAGCCTTCCATCTTCTAAATAAATCTCCCATGGATTATGCTAAATTTAATGGGCATTCTGCCTGTCAGATACAAAGCATAGATTTTAATTGCTAATGACAAAATCAGGAGCAAATAAGAAAAGTAAGGTGAAGATCATTGGTGGGCAGAAGTTCTAGGGACTGAGTAGACAGCATGTCGGAAAAAAATCTATGTAGTCACTGAACCACTAAGAAGTATATCAGCAAGATATATTAAGAATTTATGGGGAATCAAATGGATGTCAAGGATGTGTATAACAAGAAAACACAGTGATATCATCCAAGGCAAAAGTGTTACTGTCTGGAACCAGCCACAAAAATCAATGATGGCATCTGGTTGACCCTGTCATAGAACAATGTGAGAGAAAAGGACCATGCTTTAGAAGGCTTCTGTGTAATGTATTTTGTTCAAGAAAGCCAGGTTCAGAAACAGTAATAAAATTCAAGGAACATTTTACTGCTCAGCGAAAGTTTTAAAAAATTGCAATGGTGTTGTTATCATCACAGAACATGTGTAACTTCCTCTTAGATTAGTTAATATTTTTATGAAAGATTTAACAAAGTATGTTAAATATCTAATAGAGTGCCTGGCACATATTAGGTCAGAAATAATTGACTAAATTGTGAACTAAAAACAACAAAATACCTAGTAATCATCTTAATAAGAAACATATTTGATCAGTCAAAAGAAAAAAACACAATTATTTGTAGCAATAATAGAGAGGTTTTGAAAAAAATGGTGAAATATACTACCTGTAAGTGGAAATATTGGATATACCTTGAATAATTTATATGTTTAATGTAATTTAAACCAAAATCTAAAAGAGTTATTTTGAAATAGAAGAAATGATTTTTAGTATTTGTTTTTTAATGAAAATCAAGAGGAAATAAGAAGAGAAAAAAGAACTGAATGCTTTTAACAAAATATAAAGTCATATTTTGAATATATAATGTTTCTCAGATTAATTTATATAAGAAAATACAATACACTTTTAAAAAGTGATGAAAAGAAATTACAGAGACTATTATTGTAATATAAGAGCATAAAATTAAGCGTTATAGCTCTTTAAATTTCTGATTGTCTACCAAAATCTTAAATATTTAATAAAAGATGGTATATGACTATAATCATCAGAATAACCACATTGGTAATGAAACCGTAGATATTCTATAAAGATCATTATATTATGTTAAAAATAATTTTACATTAAATTTTCTGGCATATTTGTTATACTTTAATTGCTATTTTTCCACAAAGTCATTTTCACACTATGTTTGCAGGTAGGTGCTGTGCTAGTCAACCATTTTTACCATAATGCTGTGTTTTCATCGCCTCAGAAGGTATTTCATTACAACATAAATATTTATACTCCACAGGTATGTGGATTAGGAATACAAACTGTGCTTCAAAAAGCAGGTCTGTGGGCCCGACGGAGAGATCTCTTCTATTTACAGTATAACTGCCGCATACATATTTTTCAAAATTATTTCTACTTATTAAATATCTAATGAAAAGTTACAATTGTGATATGACTGGCTTTCATCTTGAAACAAAGATCTGACTCTATACTTCTAACTTTATTTTCTGCATAGTAATCTGTTCAACTAAGAAAGACATGAGTTTACTATTCATAGCAGATGAAAGAACACGTGCCTGTGGCTGCAACATCTCTCAGTCCTGACAGGCTGAAAATATAAGGATATTGATGGAAAAATCTATCTCATTAGCTTTTCCACTTGTATGAATATTGTTAACTATTGGGGCTATAATAGTTTCATCATACCGATGGAATAAAAATCAATCAGGTATTAGAAGGTGGCCCCCCTATTCTTGAGGCATCTATTAAATTATCATTAAGCATTCCCTGTGGCATTCTTTGTCTAATTCAACAACATATCTTCCTAAACTCTCTTTTCTTATGCTGTTTGCCTTATAGAAACACTCAAAATAGATATGCTTTATCAAGTATAAATCTAAACAATTACAATTTCAGAGTTAAAGGCATTATGCTTCCCCCCAAATCAACTATGTACCTAGTTAATCAATAGCCATAAATAATTTAAAAATAGATGATGAGGCTGAAGTGTTCTTTTATTCATTCTTAAATCTTAGTTCTTTATCAATTGTCTAAATTTGGATATTTTCCACAAAATCATATGACGACTGTTATTATCTGTCAGAGAGGCAATAGAATTAAGCTTTTAAAGTATAGGAGTAATTTTCTTGTTCATGAAGAGAATCTTAAAACCTAAGAAATACATGACTATAAAATTGTTACACCACTTTTTTATATTTAGGACTTTAGATTCTATTGGGATTTTGTAAATAAATACTATCCCTTTTCTCTTACCATATTTAGAAACTTCAAAAAAATTGACCATAATTATATAATGTCACCAAAACAAATTTGAGTAAAATTCAAGTATTTTTTATACATTAAGTACAATTGAAAATTAACACAAAAAGAAAGAAAAACAAAAAGATACAAGCACTCAGGAATATTCAGTTAGAGATTAATTACAAATATATTGCAAACTATTTGTAATGTGTATATAAATGTGTATATTAGAATAATAAAGAAAAAAGTTTCAAATCCTAAAAATAATTCCTTAAAACACATAGTAAAATAAAAAATCAAATTAAACATATTCAGAAGAGGAATCATTATTTAAAAGTAAAGAAAGAATATAAAATCAATATTTTAACCACCAAAATTTTAATAATTAATCTAAAAAGAATTGAATATTTTAGTCAAAGTAAATAATGACAACTTTAATTCTGAATGAGCAGATTCACAGAAACAACCTTCAATGGAATAGATACATGAATCTTTGTCAAAGTGTAAGATTAAAACTGTATAGAGAGATTTAATGGCTATCTTAATAACATGTAAAGAAACTAAAGAAATTAATCTGAATAATATATATGTGTGTGTGTATATATATATATATATATATATGAAAAGTATTTCTATAAGTTGCAAAATAATCTCTTGGTAAAATTACTTTGCTTATAGTTATTACAAAATGGCTTTGCATAATCCATTACAAGGATTTTATCCACTTAGTAATAATAAATCAATTAATAATTCATTAACTAATGTAGAAATCAAGCAAGTAATTATCTAATGTTTTATAAAATATTCATAGAGATCTAACTCTCTGACAACCAATGAGAAATTATATATATATAATTTATATATAATTATATATATATATATATTGAGGGAACACTAAGTTGTGTTCAAAGTTTCAGAAACAATAAAAAGCTAAGGAGAGATTTATTAGTGAGGATTTCTTCATCTTGTAGGTGGGTATGACTGATAGATGCTAGAAATATTGTTTACTACTGAATTCTACAGTTCTTTTCTGTTTGTTCCACCAGGTTATTTTGTAGACACTGGTAAATCAATTCAAAACAATTATGAGGAAAGGTAAAAATCTCAGAACGTCCAAAACAATATTGAAGAAGAACAAAGAAGACTGACACCACCTAACTTTAAGACTTAATAAAAGCTATAGTAATAATGAAGACAGTGT
The DNA here is from genome assembly GCF_054644295.1 of Miniopterus natalensis. Lineage (NCBI taxonomy): Eukaryota > Metazoa > Chordata > Mammalia > Chiroptera > Miniopteridae > Miniopterus > Miniopterus natalensis. The sequence continues at coordinate 49,171,220 of NC_142084.1, forward strand.
GGTATTGCAGAAAGCATAGAAAAACAGATCAGTGAAACAAAATAGCGAGCCCAATAACAGTCACAAAGGAACATTGTCTTTTATCTGTGACATACAGCTTTAAAAAATACTCAGTTTCTACTTGATGAGAACTTTCAATGTCCTTGGCTACATATATTTTTGTGCTTAAAATATTAAGTCAATTTAGAATATTGTTTCTAAAATATTGATACAAGATTTTTTTGCATTTTTTAACACTCCAATTTTTAGTAACATTTTTCTCTTAGATACTGTTTACCATTTATTTATTTGCTTATGGCCTTGTTATTTATGATCTGAATAGGAATTTTTTTCCCACTAAGTAAGAGCAATGAGGGTGTTTTTTAAAAGAACTTAAAAAAATCCTTTTTTAAAATTAGTAATTTCTAAAACAAATTTAGTATATTTTAATCCTATTCTTCCCGTTGGTTTTGAATTTAGAAGAAAATTATGTTTAGTTATGGAGAAATGTGTCTCATGTTTCTTCTCTACTTCCTCATTTACACTGAACTTATAACACTACTTCTTGTGCCTAACTGGAGAAGTCAACGCTAAGCCAATTGAAGCAGCAGTGGCAGAAATATGAAGATGCTTTTGTTATGACTGTTCCATTAGTAAGTTAAAAATAAAATGTTAAAATTGTTTCTTTGGAAAAATACAAACTAATTCAGAAAGAGGCAAAATGCTGGCAATCTTGAAGGCTGTGCAGGTATTTGATCAGGGATCGCTGTTTTTAATAGGGACAGTCCACATCAAATAAACCTCAATCAGAGGTGGCAGGTTTTTCCAAGGTTAATTATTTTCCTTTATCCAAAATGAAGTTTTGTGTCTTCTGAAATGTTGATGTGTATTTGATGTGAATTCCAAGCTTTGTTTGAATATTTTTTTATATTCATTCTTAAGGTTCAAAACTTGGCACATACATCAAACATCCTTTGAACAAAGAATGCTGTGATAATGAGGGGAAATGTGCTTACCAAATGCACAGGATATAATAGTATTTGCTCCCTGAACTGCATCAAAGAAACAAGACAAAAGAAGGAATAGAAAGAGACTGCCAGGCACTGGATCAAGCAAGTTGGTTTCCGTACTAACTAAATAATTTAGAGTTTCTCCTGACTAGTCCACGCATGTTTCTATGTCATCTCCAGTAACAGTTCAAAACTGACTTTGTGATTTCTCTGACTAGGTATCAAAGCTCGAACAATATCTTCTTTCCTTTTTAAAGTACTTACACTATGAATAAATCTGTTGGAGGTAAACCACGCTGCAGTTTTTTGAATCTGTGGTGCAGAGGTTTGATCAGGCCTATACATCTCACATACACGTCCCCAAATGATGTCTTACGGTGTTACAGAACAAACCATTGCCCCAATTTCACCGTCAGATTCAATGACTGAGTAAACCTTCATGTTATTCTGGAAGTTGTTTAAGCAAATTTCAAGTCCGAAATGATGTACATAGAAAACATGGAGGGGAAAGACAAGCTGGGTGGGATTTTTATTTTTGTGTATATATATTTCCTTGTTCATTATTTTCTACTTGATCTCTTGATCTTATCCAATTACCACCCCCATTTTTCTGATTTTTGTTGTGAAATGTTCACTTGCAGCAGCTTCTGTAGTCTGGATTATTACTGTCAATTGTCATTACTCATTCCTCTTTTCAGGTTTGTTTGCCAGCTCTAATCAGAATTAATATTTTTGAGAATTTTTAAATTAAACTAATTAAGAAAAACACACACCTGTTCAGATGACGTCCCACATATGTTTAAATACATGTAAAATGATTTTAATATTCAAACCTATGTAGCCCTTGGGGTTCCTGGCCCTCCGGCCTTTTATAATCACCTTATCTGCTTAACCAAATAAAATTATATTTTATCTGATACATAAAAAATAAAATCCATTATAATCAGTTCTAGACTATGTAGCATATATTGCTACCTTAACTGGATTCCGGATTCTTTCATCCTATATTAGGCAACTTTTCAGATGCTTATTTATCATCTGTGTATCTTCTTTGGGGAAACGTCTCTTTAGATCTTTTGCTCATTTATTAACTGAGTTGTTTGATCTGTTATTGTCAAGTTTTAACTTTTTGTATATTTTGTAAACAAATTCTTTATCAGATGTGTTTTGCAAACAGTCTTCCTATTCTGTGCCTTGTCGTTTCATTCACTTAACAGATCCTTCTGCACAGCAGAATTTTTTACCTTTAATGAAATCCAACTAATCAATTTTTATTTTCATGGACTATGCTTTTGGTGTTGTATCTTCTGACATCACCAAACTGAAAGTTGCCTAGCTATTCTTTTGTGTTATGTTCTAAGACATGTATAGCTTTGTGTTTTACAGTTAGATCTATAATCCACTTTGAGTTAATTTCTGTGAAAGGTCTAAGTAAGGTCTATGACTGGATTCATTTTTCTTTCTTTTTTTTTTTTTTTGCATGTGGATGTTCAAGCGTTCTAGCGCCATTTCTTGAAAAAACTATTTTCCCCCATTGGGTTGCTTTTGCTCTGTCAAACATCACTTTGCTATATTTGTGTGGGTCAATTTCTGGGCTCTCTATTCTGTGCCATTGGTCAATCTGGCTATTATTTTACTAATACCACACTGTCTGGATTATTGCAGCTTTATAGTAAGTGTTGAAGTTATAGTATCAGCTCTCTGACTTTCTCTTTCAATATTGGGTGGGCTATTCTCACTCTTTCACCTTTTTATAGATACATTAGAATCATTTTGTGGATATTCAAAAAATAACCTTCTGGGATTTTCATTGGGATTGTGTTGAATCTGTATATCAAATTGGGAAGAATGGCAAATTTATTTTTCTATGATAAATATGAATGTTTTTATTATTTGCATTTATTTAGATCTCATTGACTCGTTCATCAGTTTTGTAGTCTTCTTCATACAGATCTTGACTATGTTTTGTTAGATTTAAATCTCAGTGTTTCAGGCTTTTTATGGCAATATAAATTGTATTGTATTTAATTTCAAATTCTACTTGTTCATTGCTGGTATATAGGAAATCAATCAACTATTCTACATTAACCTTGTATTTTGTAGCCTTGCTACAACTGTTTATTAGTTCCAGAATTTTTTAATGTTTATTCTTAATGATTTAATTAATAATGACGATTTCTTCGTATGTAACTTTCTGTGGTTAATTCTGGAGTCTGGCTCTTGATTTACCCTAAACCCACTAGAGAGCAAAGATCATGGTTCACTTTATGAATATTTCAATTAACTTCCCATAGTCTTTCAGATTATACACACCACTAAGCAATCAGTCAAAAGGCGAATGAATGAGAAAATAACTCAGCCTATAAGACAACGATTTAACATAACTAACACTGAAAGACAAGAAAAGTCTCACTCAAATTATTTAATTTATTTGTGCTAAGGAAAAGAATGCAAAATAATAAAAGCAGGGCTTTCATATATGAAAGCAAAGCAAGGGTGGCTTTCTAAAACAAGGTCATTCAAACACAGTGTATAACGCATGTGTACCTCTAAAATATATTATTTTCAAAGTTTCTGAATTTCTGAAAATAAATGCATTGTTATCAAAGCAGACATAGCACAGCTTGCCTAATACTTTGATGTTGGATGACTTGTTCTTAAGCCATGTTTTCTTTGTGGTTAAATTTTTAGTTGAAGGGTTTGCAAGTCTGATAAAACTAAATATATACATTTTAAACGTGGGATAAGATAATACATCTATATCACTAATCAGTTTACTAAAATAAAAATACATTACGATAATACAGTGAGGTTCACATATGACTTTAATGTGAATAGTGATTTTGGTATTTTTCTTTTAAATCTGAAGTTGTTTATTTTATTCTATAATTCTTGGATTATTCTCTAGCAACAGCTAATGTATGTTATGTTAATTATGTGGGTTAGTTTAACTAATATGCATGTAACAAAGCCAAATATCCTATAGAGTTCTCACAGACATCGTATAATGTCTTATATTTGCAAAAGTACTTCAGCCTAAGTGATTGTTAATAAGAATATCTGTAAAATGTTTTCATCAGCACCTTATACTGAATCAAAGAAACTGAGGGAAAAGAACATGTAATTGCATATTTTGTATACAGATATATTGAGAGAGAAAGTAAATTCATTGCCAACAACCTGAGCATCACATATGAATAGGTATTTTTGATTGTTCCACCTCAGACCTGACTCTGTTTTCAAATGAAAATGAGTCAGAACAAATACATTTGCATGCAAATATAACTAAGCAAATATCAGCTATATAAATTGTATACATGCAAAATGCAGAAAAGCTATATTTTTAATAAATTCAACAGAGATTTTCTGACAGTCTACTGAGGTTTAGGCATTGTATTAGAGAGTAGGAATATAGGGATACAATCCCCTGCCTTCCTGTACAGTGATGTGCCACTCTGGTTCTGTTTTATTATTACTTATGGAGGTGTTAAGATAAAGAAGTGACCTGGCCCTGGTGCCATAGCTCAGTTGGTTGGAGCATTGTTCCGATACGCCAAGGTTGCAGATTCAGTCCCCAGTCAGGGCACATACAAGAGTCAACCAAAAAATGCATAAGTAAGTGGAACAACAAATCAATATTTCTCTCTCTCATCTATCTATCTATCTATCTATCTATCTATCTATCTATCTATCTATCTATCTATCTATCTATCATCTATCTATCTATCATCTATCATCTATCTATCATCTATCTATCATCATCTATCTATATCATCTTTCTATCTATCATCTATCATTCATCTATCTATATCTATCTATCATCATCATCTATCATTTATCTATCATCTATCATCGATCTATCTATCATCTACCTACTTACCTCTATCTCTCCCTCCTTCCTTCTCTCTCTAAAATTAATAAATTTTAAAAAGCAGACACCTAACCCCACTTTGCAAAATGCAATTTTTGAAAATACAGCTTTCTGTATATTATTCATTGTGTGAGGAAGACATCATAAAAATAACCTAAGAACAGTAGGGAAATATGCCCTGGACACAAAATGTTTTTTGATGATATGCATCTAGCCCATTGTATTTTTCCCAAAACTCATTCTATGAGTCTCAGATTTCTTGATTTAAGTTTCCATAGATAGAGGGTGAGAAAATACAACAATACAGTTTAGCTAATATTATCATTAGTTAGAGATTCACTGAGCTTCGAGAGGCAACCTGAGACTGATCATGAAGTGTGCTAAGCATTCTGGAGTCTTCCTTGAAGACAACAGAGATTCGTTTAAAGAGTTTTAGGTAAACAGAGTTGGATCTGTATTCCAGAGCAAACTCTGGCTGCAGTGTTCACATCTAAAGTCTCAATTAACTGAGACTTAAGAAAGACAAGGAGAAATAGAGGCATATTATGCAAACTGAAGCGAGGTGTAAAGAAGGCCTGAGGACAGAGATAAGTGGATTTGAGAGAAATCTGGAGGGTCAATAAAGCAGCGACTTGTGGTTGAGGCATAAGGCAGAGGAAAGAATAGAGATTAGTCTTGGAATCCCAGTTTTATTGTCACATCCTCAGAGACCTTCCCCCAATCTATCTACATCATTTCTCTTTGAACGCTCCATGCATATAATTCTTCTCTCACTGCACATACCAAAGTTTAAAACTGAATATTATTTCTGTCCTTATCAATGTATATGGTCCTGTTAGACTATACACCCAAGAAGGTAAGAATCATGTGTTTGTTTTTTTTAAATCAGGTTCTGATTACTAGAATATTAGTAGATTAATAAGCATGTGTTGAGGAATATAAATGAAAAGATGAACCCAAATTATCCATAATATAGTTCTATTCTGCTATCAGGTATTTTCTATGTCTAGGAAATTTTTAACTTTTATTTCCAGCCATTATGTGCTGTTTGTTCTCTTTCCATGCTATTTTTTATACTCTATTCCCTCTTCCCTCCTGTGGAAGTATCCAAATAATACCCATCCTTTAAGATTTCTGTTTTTATATTTTCATGATTATTTGGGAAAGAGCTAGAAATACTGAGTGAACCGTACCCACTTAGAAGATCACCCAAAGACAAATAAGCAGGATAATGAACTAGGGCATTATCTTTGTGAATTCCAGGGAAAAGGCAGTTTCTGAAAAGACCAGTGCACAAAGTCACATATTGATTCCAATACTAATGTGAGCATAGATCTCTGAAACCAGGTTAATTGCTGACACTAGAGCAATAAAATGTGATGCAGCAACTTCCTCTTGGGTCAATATGTGTAAACAAACACATATTGTCCTAACAAATAGAAACTGGACAATAGATATACAATAATTTTCAGACAGGTGGAATTAATCAACATAGAACTACAATCACTGAAAGGAGAAAAATATGATCATTAAGAAAGCCCAAATTTATGCCTGGAGGCAAATTCTGGTCTGAAGTAGGGGGCATAACCCATAAAGAGACTTACAGTCTCATCAAATTAGGGAGAAACAGAGTTTGGAATTTGGAGAGATAAAAATAACTAGATATGAGGTACTGAAATCAAAAGAGGAGATAATCACTTTTTAACTGAAGACTAATCAGTGCATATGTCAGATGAAATTCCAAAAGGCAAAAAACAACTGCTGGGGAAAGTCACACTACTGATGAGCTCATTTGCAAACTCACATAGGGCTAGAACATGTGGAGAGTTCTAAGCAGCCGAAGCTGGGAAACATCATTTACATACAGAGCATTCAGAAGACACACTACAAGTGTCAAGCCTTAGTACCAGTACTAAAGTAGACCTAGAATAAAGCTATTAGAGGCTCACTCCAACAAAGTTTATAAACAAATCTCAGGAAGATTAAGCTTATTGGGAAGCAATTTATCTATTGGTTAGATAAATCTTACTTCCACATTCTTAAAATGAACACAATTTTTTTAAAACCCTCAATAACATAACATTAATGTCTAACAAACAATAAAAATAGTAGACATGAAAGCAGCCAAATGTGAACCATAATCAGGAAAAATATGGGGGGGAAAGACAAGAGATGGTAGAATAACTAATTGAAGACTTTAAAACAGTTGCTATAATATTTGTAAATATTTAAAGTAAAGCATCAAGATGATGGGGGACATTTTTAATAAGACACAAATAGAATGTTTGGAACTGGAACACTAATATATAATTTATGATATATGATACATAAATTCACTGAATAGACTTAACAGCAGAGTAAAATTACTGAAGCAAAAAGATGAGTGAAAATTAAAACATAGCAACAGAAATTATCCAAACAGAAGTAGAAAGAGAAAAGAGAGTGAAGAAAAATGAACAAGGCTTCATTAACCTGTAGTCTCAGAAGGGCGAGAGAGAGCGAGCAAAAAATAAGAGCTAGCCAATAAAAGCCAATAGAGAGAGTTTAGGACAGGAGCAGTGCAGGCAAAAGGGTTGGCAGACAGTTGTGTTAACACACACAGTAATGTGCCTGTCATTGATAAAGATGGTGCAAATTGGTCCTGCGGTCAGATTAGAACTTAAAGTATATTTAATCATACGGAAGCTATTTATGAAACACCCACTTTTTGTCACAAACTGGTCTAGATGCTGGGTAGTGACTATCTTGAACTCTAAGAATTGCATTTTAGATGGATTTTTACACCAAGAAAAGGAAAGGAAACTCTTTAGGGGACATCTACTGCCTAGTAATTGGTGACAATGAGGGCCTGAATTTGTTTACTGGCATGCTGAACAAAAGGGTGGGTTTAAAAGGCTTTATTAAGACAGAAGAGAATTTTGTCATTGACTGAATAATTGCCATCGACTAGGAATAATTCATATTAGATTTGAAATTTTGAAACATCACAGAAGGAAAAAAAACTGTAGAGAAAGAAGATATGTTCTAATGTGTGTATGTAAATAATGCAAAGCACTGACAGTACAAGTTAGAAATATCAAGAAAATAAATTGTAGGCTAAACCATGTAAGGTCAGTATTGCAAATTTAAATGTAGGAGTTATTTTAATTTTATGTATAGTGTCCCTTAATTGCACTAGGCACTTAGTAAGTGTTCAGGGGAAAAAAATTAATTGATTAACATGATTTGAGTATATTTTTCATGGTGAGGGATAAAGGAGAGAAAGCCCTACAAACTTGGAAAGACTTACATTTATTTAGAAGACTAAAGCCATAAACTTAAGAGTGGCATTGAGAATGCACTGCAAGAGCGATTGCAGGTTAGAATTTTTGTAGAAGATACTTTGCATATTTTCAAAAAACATAACGAAGTTAAAGGGTGAGGGCAGCAGCTTCAGTTGAGTGTGAACATGTAGAATTGAACTAATGAAAACACAACAAACTGGTTGTTTATTGAGGAAAAGGTAAGACACTGTATATTTAACTAGGTCACAAAACAATGAAAATAAAACTGATTTGAGCTCATGTAATTTCTCACCATAAAATTAAAATACAGCCCACATGAATATTTCCAAATGTTAACGCTTTTACAGTATAATATAGCAGTGCATGGCCATAAAGTCTGCAGTACTGAAAACAGCATAATCATCTGATATTAAAAGCATTGATTAGGAGGAGGTAAGCAATTGTGGCAAAGTCTATGGAACTGTTAACATTTCGAACTGTTAAGTAACACTGCAGTCTTTTTAATATGCTGCCTCAGGCAGCCTTTCCATTGCAAAATCTCGTATGGTGTATATGATCTGTGGCACTGCTACTAGCCTCTGTCAAGGTTAATCCATCCAGATCAATCTTAGGTATCTAGAGGTTGTTTAAAAAACACAGTACAGCCAAAATCAGCAGTGTTTCTTATCAGTTGCATTGAGGATTTTTATTTTATATTGGGATGTAGAGCAATTTCTTTTTGTTTCAACAGTGAGGATTTAATATGAAGAATTGATAATTAGGTGTTGAAGAATTGAAAAGGTACAAACAGTATAATAAAGCGTCATGAGGGTGGCAATTGCAGGAAACTCCTACCACTCCCTAGGGTTGGATGCACAAAATGAAGGGGTTGAATAGTTAAAACTCAGAAGCTTAGAGGAGCAGCCCCCATGGGGTACAAACCTGTTGTAAACGGTGTTTCTTAGCTGGTAGTAGAGGTTCCAAGCTAGAGGAGAGATCCTACAGAGTTGGAAATCAGTCTCTGAGCCAGCCATGGGGCTGGCTGGTGTTGACGCCTCTGAGGAGCATAATAAGACTGACTTGTGAGTGTTAGAAACACTGCTACGATCAACAGCTTCTGCTACAATGAACAGAAAGCAAACAGGAAGGAGCAAGCCCCTTCTTTCTTCTACCTGATGGGCCCCACCGACATCCTCTACTGTAAACCACAACAGGGACCCAACTGGCGACGGAGAAACGCGGCTTTCAGAGTTTCAGGCCCAGTATCACCAAAACAGAGGAACAACAAATTAATAACGACCATAATATTATGGCATTAATATATGGAATTCACGTTCTCTCTTTCTTGCTTTCTTATCCTTACAAAAACCCATAAGCTTTTCAACTATCTGAGATACTTCACTGCTTACCCTCAACGCCTTTGCATTTTGCTTTCTTTCCAAATCTTTGTAAAATGATTTGTTCTAGGCATAAAGTTTGCTTTATTCTCCTGGGTGTAGGAAAGATAAGAAACAAAAGTTAGGATGCCTGTGTCACTTCGTGGTGTGGCCAACTGAGCAATTATGTTGTAGAAATCTAGCCTATGTTGGTGATAAACCTCGTCAGTCCCAGCTATTCCGACTATGGAACCATAGTCGGATCCTGGCTTAAGACAGGAATCTCGGACTCAACTCTCCATCTTTTGCTACTTTTTAAAATCTATTTTAAGTTCAGTAAAAAGTAAGCATTTTAAAATATTTAAGTTAGTCTTTCTAAAAGACTGAAACACTTTTTATTGTTTTCTATACTGGTGGAACAATTATGCTAGTCATAAAAGTGTATTCAATTCAGTTTCTCTCACTTTCTTGAACAATCATTACTGATTTAATAGACACATACACACAAATACACAGTCACACACATATATTTTTTACATATATGTATACAATTTATAAAGAAGTTTGACAGAACTGATAACTCTTTTAATCAATATCATTAAAATGTCTTTGAAAAGTTATTGGTCATTAATTCAAGAGCTTTATAATGATTATGTCCTCTTTTTAGATATAGAAGCAGACTTGAAAATAATATAGATAGGTTTATGGTTATTAAATATGTACTGGTGAAAGTGATTACCAATGCCTGTATCTGTGTACTATTCATTATTTATTTACTGGACAATTATTACACACATGATATCTCACCAGTCTCTAGTAATATGATCAAGTTCTCTTCAAACCAAATTTCTCTTCTAAACCAAATAACTACCGTAGAATTTAGTCTGAATATTAAATCATTCATGTTTCATTTTAAAAGACGTCATCAAAATGAAAAAAAAAAAAGATTGACAGTTTATATTGACAACATATTTAAGAAGAATATTGGGGGAGTAGTAGAGGGTAAAGAAGGGATAAATGACTTTGGGTGGTGAACACACAATACAATATGCAGATGATGTATTAGAGAATTGTACACCTGAAACCTATGTAACTTTACTAATCAATGTCACCTCAATAAATTCAATAAAAGGGGGAGAATATTAATCCATTCTAAACTTAATCCTGCAAAATTTTAATTATATAGCAATTTGGAAACAGAGAGTAAAATCAAGTGATGGCATAAAGCAATCCATTCAGTAGTTATAGATTCAGTAGTAGACATTTAGGTTCCTTCTGACATTCTTTGAACCTGGCTGCTACCTCTATAACCCTCTTTATTATCATTAAATGGATTTAAAATCAAGAAGAAAATAATGACAGAGGCAAGTATTTTACCTATACCTTCTCTTGCTTTTTTGATAATTTGGGGAAGTATCTGTTTGAAATGACATTTTTATATAACAAGAATCTACAAGATTCTGATTATCAGAGTCATACATTTGTGACAACAGATATGACCCAAGTGTTAAAACCATTCTGGGGTAAAGTGGGTTACACAAAACAAATTTGGGGGTAAATTCCATAGAAAATGGGTTTGAATATTATCTGTAAAAAATTGGAACCTCTTAACTGTTTGAGAGAATTCAGCAAATGTTGGAATAAGTTGATTAAAGTTTATATGGCACATTATTATCAATATATATTTTTCTTAGTATTTTAATTCTATTTTCAAGGATTTCACTTCAGTGCATTATGCCTTAAGACCACTGTGAAATTCAAAATATAAAATTAAAAATATATAAAATGCTAAAAATATGTTGTCAAAAGATGACAAAAATTTTGTAATATATTTCACTCTTTGAAGATAGATACTCTTCATAACTCTAATGTCTATTACTTTGCTTTGATGATTTGATTTGATGGTATAAATTCACAAAAAGTCATGTAATAAAAAAGTGGATTTTTTTTTCTTAATCAAGTACCTTTCATGTCATTTATGCTTATTACATATTCTGTTCCTTGTTTTAACAATTTAACTAGTTAACTAATAATTTGGTTTACTCCCACCTTTACTTTTAGAAAAAAAGGTGGAGGGAAAGAAGCAATAAATAAAGCTGATCAATTTAAACAATACCCTAAAAGTTAATGAGGATGTTTACTTACAGCAATACTACTGGCAGCCAGGATTTGGAAAATGATCTTTCTTTGCTTAATTGCAATGACATTTTCTGTCTGATACAGAAGACTTTCTGGGGCAGTGGGGGAAACTACCAAAATTATGAGCCTCGCTGGATGGCTCAATAGTTATGTTAGAATTTATCTATCCGTCCACACCAAATTATCTTCAGGACCCATAGCTGGCGATTCTTAGAGCTACTGATAGCTTACAAAATACAAGCTTAAACTACAAAATGAAGACAAATAATGTAAGATTCTAGTTTTCTGGCAATATTTCTAGCATGTACACTAAACATTCTTAAGTAAATCACTTTTACTTAAATAGAAAGAATAATTCATAAAAAGTAAGTAATCACTGTTAAAAGTTAATGTTTAAAAACATTTACTCTTTAATATTTAAAGAAGCTCAATGTTGTAAATGGTGCAATAGTAATAGAAAGTCACATATACACATTCTATTTTCATGAATTAAACTCTAAAATACTACCTTTATAAAAAGTTGACTGTGTCAAAATGCTAGCCTCTAAAGGCAAACAAATTCAATTATATTTTCTTGCTTTTAAATTTCTTATAGCATAAAGGAGAAAACGAGATCTATAAAATAAGATAATTCTAGCATTATAGGTGGCAGTATATTTAGTGCTATATATTTGCTAAAACAATTTATATAAGAAAGTTAAATGAGGAGGGAAGCAATGTAGGATATGTCAAGTGACAAAACTAAAACGATGTAGTACCTAATCTAATGCCCTTGTTCAAGGGAAAATAATCCATAGACTGGGGGACTCCAGGAGTTACGAGCAATGGAGTACTATTCCCAAGGGACTTGGGGCAATAGTGATTTTACAGAACCTTAGAAGAGGCAATGTGAAAATGGTGCGATTAGCTAGGAGGTTGGGGGTTTCCTTAAAAGGCCAGAAGGTCTTATTTTCTAGGGCAGTGATTTTCAACTGATGTCCCACAAGAATTTTTAAAACATGCAATACCCGACTATTTAGTCAGGGCACTGACCTCTTTCCCCTGATTGTCAAATTAAAAAGTAACAAAGGCCAACACAACAATGGCTGTGTGGTGTGAATGAATCAAAATTAAACCTTTTTTTTTTTTTTGGTCATATCAGCAAAAATATACATACTTTGATGTGCTGCAGAATTTTCGTCATTAGTTTCTGTGTGCTATGAGATGAAAAGGTTGAAAATCACAGTCCTAGGGTAAGGGAAGCGAGCTAAAGCTGAGTTGGGGAACTGTGGTTGGTGATGTTTGGTTTCCTTGACAGGCGTTTCCCAGTAGTGAAGGCTGACAGGTTTAGATTTTGACAGAGGCTGGGCTACTGGGGAGGCCTCTGTTTAGTGGTCCTGATACACTAATTATTAGGTGGAAATGTTAAGGAAGGATATATTAAAGTGATGATACCTAATGTGTACTTTACAAGACATTTACTGCTAAGACTGCAGCTACCCTCTCATCTATTTTCCAAATCCATGCGTGCCATTTTCTTTTGTCTCTCTCCAAGAATGAGTAGCAGCATCTCTTTCATTCTCCTCAAAAGTGTAACTAAAAAAAAATTAATTGGATAATGTAGATTTTACAAAAGTATGTGGACAGAGAAGAAAATCTATAGAACATATTTCTAAGATATAAATTAATATTAAATTGTCTTAGACATCTATTTTCCAATATCCAGTGTCCCTACTCAGATTTTTTTCTCAAGTATTCCCTATACAGTGGCAACCTTGCTAGAAGCATATTTTCTCTTGCCCAGATTCTGAAACATTCAAATGACTTTCCTCTTTATTCTGTAGAACATCTCAGGGTGAGCCCATGTCTTGCCTTTAAGTTTGCATATCCCAATGCAAACAATAGTGCCTCCTGTTTATAGGATCCATTTTCCTGTGCAATTTTAGAGTCTATCTTTGGGTTTCTGAGCATTATCATGGTTCTGTCTTCACTTAAGCTAATTTCTTAAAATCAATATTGCTCTCTTAAAAAGAAATTTTTGGAGATATATATTTTTCCCATGATACGCAGACTGACTCATGAGAAGAGAAGCCTGAGTGGAAAAGATCACACAAAATTCAGAATAAGAAATAAAAATGGACCATGCAGGGTAAAATAGGAAATTGAAGCTTTTGTAATAAAGGTTTTATGTTTTTCTATAAAGGAAGATAAATTTGCTAAGAGAAAGCCAGGAGATTTTTTTTTAACTTTTGAGGGTGATAAATGTTTTTTGAGGGATTAGAAACCAATGTGATAGTATCAGCGGCACCTTAGCAATCCTGACAGTTTCGAAGAAAAATTAAATTTAGAAGAAATGTGGTGAAGGGTCATAGATTGGGTCAAAAGTGTAAGGGAGTGTGAATGTAGAGAAAGGAAGACCACTGAAGCAAACCAAATATGGAATGATTGGGTTTCAAATCGGGTAGGGACAGTGGGAATACAGAGAGAGAGTGAATCTGCAGACAGAAGAATCAAGCTGGGTGCCACAGTACGACAAAGGTCAGGTTCATGCTTATACATAAAACTTAGAGCATTAAAAACACACATTTAAATTGCATACCTGTTAACTCTGAAAGCAGTCAAGGTCAAACAAAAATATACTAAACAGAAATCAGGTTTCACATGGTTAAAGTAAGCTTAATCTCTTGAAAATTATGTTTTATTGTATAGGTTCATTTGAATCTATTTTGAGCATTACAGAATTTTCCTATGACTTTTCACAAAAAATAAAACATGTCCTTATTTTATATATTTCTGTATATACTAGACTATCTGACTCTAATTCTGAATTAATTAAACATAATTTTGATAGGGAGTTTCTTAAACCATGTATATTCTGAGTGACCCCTAAAATGTTAATATATTTCCCACTTAGGCATGTTCTCTGTGGCGAGGGAGCTATTAGAATTTCTAATTATATATATATTCTAAATATGCTTTCATAATATCTATTTTTGTATATATTTAAATTACATGTAGTAGGGTCAATGTGCATATTTATGATTTAAAAATAAGTATATATTTATGTGTATTAAATATATATGTATTTAATATTATGTGTGTGTATGTATACATATTGCATCTTAATTCTTTTGCACAATGAAAAAGACCTGGGATCCACTGTTAAGTGATGAGCTAACCCTGGCTAAAGAGACCCATAGACAAATATGAAACTATGTTAAATCACATCGATATATATTTCTCTTCACATCATTGTTGTACAGAGATAAAGCTGCATGTAAGCCCCTACCTGTCCAGCCACAACTATATTCTGCCACTTTAGAAGGCAGGAAGTTCCCTAGCTCCTACTGGAGGAGAGGCCATGAGCCATAGAGCAAGGTTGCTGAATAAAAAGGCCCTCAGAAGAAGCCATCTCTCAAGCAAGCTCTCAGTCACACTCATCATCTTGGCTACCACTCCTCCAGGACTGAAATGAGTATTGCTCAGAGGCCTCCTACCATCCATATTAAACTGGCTTCCTGGCTTCCTTCTAAGAGGCTACCATGGTTAATTTCATGAGCCTCATATACATTATACACCATTAGAAACCCAAGTCCCCAGGTCCACTTCTCAGGACACATATGTATACTATCTAACATAATTTCTTATACAACTGTAAAATCATCCTGTGATATTATGGTGACTGGTAGATCTATACTCAGCAAATTTCCTCAAATTTTCAAATTATTCCTTATGTTCATCTACCACTTTATAACAGAAACTCTGCTGTATCTTAACAACACTGCTGTTTCTAAATTTCTGAAATGAGCATTTTTAAAATTTCTTTTTGTTTAATCATCACTTAAATTAGGACTCAGAGAGAGGTAAAAAACAAAACTAAAAACTACTGTCTCTGAACATGATTCCTACCATTCCAATTCAGTTTCTTTTCTACCAACATTTTGACCCTATTGAAAATTGCAATTGATTTTTTTCTATGAAATTCTTTTTCCAACCTGTCTTTATTTCATTTCCTACTCAACTTAGATCCAATGCTCCATAATTATACAACACTCTTGCAAACACTTTTAACTCTCTTCCCCCTCTGCCATCTGTTTTACCTGATACCTAATTAAACTCAATTTTCTGCCTTCTCCATGACTGCACACATCAGACTGACTTGTCTCACGTGAAATTTAAGACTACACATTTTAAATGACCACTCTGTATTACTCAAAAATCTGACAATACTTATATATATTTTTAAATTTCCTACCACCTCAAATCTTTATTGCTCATGTTCTATATCCCTTTAATTTTTTTTCCCCCCCTTTCTTCCTTCATTCTCAGCTAATGAGCTTGGCTCATGCTTCTTTGAGAAAACAATAAGATTTCACCTCATTGGGAGCAAAAGCACATTACATGCATTCTCTGACTTTCATTTGCTACCACAGAAGAAACATGCCCGCACTCACCCTGCACCTACAAGTCCCTTCACTTATATTCTGGATTCCTTCCCCTCACTTTTTTTTTTTCCAAAAAGTTCCTCCTCCTCTCCCCTACACCATCCTTTCCTCCACTTCAGTTGGCTTGTCAGCATGGGCTCTGTGTCGGTGATCGCTGATTTTATATCTGAATTCTCTGAATCTCAGACTTCTCACTCAGTATGTTCAGGCTGACTTCTTCCAGCGATCTCAAGTTTAACATCAAAAATATCTCGATTCTTGTTCCGGACACTCTCACGTCATTCTCATTTAATCTTCCCCAGCTCTACAAGGATCATCGCCGTCAATCAGTTGCTCAAGTTCCAAGCTAAGCAACTGACTTTGAGTACTACCTGCCCCTCACCCCAGTACATCAGTAACTCTTCTCTCTCTTCAAAATCTATCTTAGTGTCTAAGAACTCTACTTTGCACTAGCTCTTTAGCACTGTGCTAACCACATGATTTCTTCTTAGATTAATTAGCCTCCTCTGTGTTCTATGATCACATTTTACCCCTACATACCCTTCTCTGTACAGTTGCATAAAACTCTCCAAAATGTCTTCCACTGACATTCGAAATAAACCCTAAACTTTCTTCTAGCTAAAATAGCTCTAAATTGTCTGCTTTCTTCATAAGGCCTGAAAGATGATCTCATCCAATAATTCTCTTTCTCTTTTTCTATGGTCCAGTCACAACTGCCCTTCTTTTGGTTTCTCGAATGCATGGGGCGCATTCTTATTTTAGAGCCTTTGTTTGGAACCTTGTTCTACTCAGTCTTCCCATGAATAGTTCTAATTTGGGGCATGTGTGCTGAGCTCTCAGACAGAAAGGCTTTTTAGCCACTCAGCTTAATGGAGCCACATGGTCATTACACCATATCACCCTGATTTACATTCTGTATGGAACCTGAACATCTGGCCTAATTTCTTATGCCAGTATTTATGTAGTTTTTGAGTTATAAACTGTCTCCCGCAATGGCATGCAGCTTCTCTGTTCAAGGCTACATACATACCTGATTCCTAGAGCAAGGCTTGACACATTGTACGGCCTTAGAAAACATTGGTTGAAAGAATCCTGCTGACATATTAATTGATTTTAAAATTGTTAAGCAGGGATCAGTAGCTCTCAGAGTAACGAAGATCTCTATTTGGTTCCCATTTATTATAATAGACTGAGGAACTTGTGTGTAATCTTTGCTTTGGAATCTCGCAGGCTGCCTCACAAAACAGAAAAAGTATGTTGTCACCCCAGAGTGTAGAGGACACTTTAAATATATATTTAACATCTTGACAGTGGGGGATAAGGCTACCTTCAATAATATTCAGAAGAATAGAACAATGTTGTTAATATGAGCTCAATAATTTTTGTGCATTCTAAAACTGAGAATAAGCATTATTCATAGAATCTGAAGGGAAAACATGTTATTGCTAATGTGGAATGTTATTTTTCCTCTCTCTCTTTAAATCCTCATGCAAGGGTATGTTTTTACTGATTTTGGAGAGGGGAAGAGAAAGAGAGAGACACATCAATCAGTTGCATCCCGTATGCACCAGCACCAGGGACTGCACCTGTAACCTCGGTATGCACCCTGGCCAGGAATCGAATCAGCAGCGTTTCAGTGCATGGGACAATGTTCCAACCGAGCCACACTGGCCAGGGCACCTCTCTTTTTTTATTCTTCAAGTTAAAAGCCCCCCCTTTATTTTCTATTGCACTGAAAAGGCAGTATATAATAAAATGAAAAGAGGTGAAAATATACACTTTCTACATGGATTTTGAACATATTCCCCACAGACTATTCTTTGTAGTAATTTGGAATAGTGAGAGCAAGAAAAAAATTGAATGAAAACTAACCAGACAAAGACAAAATTTAGTCTTACTTCAAAAAATTTACCAACATTCTGTCAGTACTTTAGGCAATTATTTAAGTAATTATGTCACTTAGTATGTGATAATGGTGAACATTCCATTAAAGGGCAGCTTTTTACCATGATGCACACTGACGGAATTGAACATTGTGTTGGATTTTTGGTTTTGTCTTTAATAATTGATTAATGGAGGACACAGCGGGCCATGTCTCTGTTTATGTTATTTTTTGTTGACAGAAATTTTAGAATATCACTTTTGGAGCATCATGCATATCATATATGGATATTAAAAATATGTGAATTGAAGATTTATGCAGTGGGACTAAGAGTGCCAAATGGAGTAAGGGGCTTTCATTGGATTGGTCAAGAAAAATGTCAATTATTTTCTGATCAATCCTTTATAGATTTGCTTAGGGGGGGAAATCAGAAGCTGATAGAAAGAGAATACAGAGGTATAAGTGTGTAGAGAAAGAGATCAATGAAATTCTACGCATTTATTTTCAAGATGGGGCACAATACAAGTTTGCAGAGAGATAAGCAGGGACTTTAATAGGGATACATACAATTTTGTCTATGTAATATATAGACAAATAACTAACTTGAGTCTCTATTTTTGTGGCTTATAAATCATTTAATTCAGAGAGAGAAAAGACTTAGAACAAAAAAAATCCAGATTTTCTATGTAACTTTTTCTTTTGCAGTATGAGACCGGCTACATCCTATTGAATGTCTACTCCAAAAGCAGGAGTGGGAGAAATTAGGAATTGTTCAAGCCACCTACAACGTCAGTAGCTAAGAAAAGGCAGGAGGAACTTTTCAATTTGCCCATCAGCTACATGGTATCTTTTCATTGGTAGTGTTTCAACAAGTTAAAAATATGTATGTCATTAAAGGAATATTATAATATGCAAATGATGAAAACTTATCTTTGAAATGGTAAAATAAAACAATAAAACTGTGGGAAATTAAGCCTACTCTTCTCCTTCCACCAAAATTTTCTCTTTTATGCAAGTTGAAAATCTGTAATACCTTCAATGTGTTCAGCAACGATTGGTAGGGATTCATTATGTAGTACCGGACACTCTACAGTACATAGCTATGTGTTTCTATTTCCCTTGCCTTATCTTTTCTACATGCTGTTTTTCTGAGTATGTAATCTATGCTTTGGACTTGTTATTTTTTTTGTCAACTCTGTTTCATTTTATGCTTTTTGACTCCAGCAATACAGATCTTCTGGAATAGGCAAAGCAGCTCTAGTAAATGGATGCTCAAACAAAAATTGTCACTTTACCACATGGAGATCTAAATGAAAAGGGCTGAGAAGGATCATTTCTCCATATAAATCTAGATGTAAATATTTTTATGAAATAACTTAGGCTCTGACTGATTTAAAACAAAATAACATCTTATCTCTCAAATAATTTTCTATGTTTTATGAGAGATGATAAATTTACTAAATCCAAGCCATAATACATAAGCAGGGTAAATCTAGATTATTTAAAATAAAATAGATTATTTTAGCTAATTGTGTTAATACACGTTTTTTATTTGAATTTAATTAGTTAATAATAGAAATATAAACCCACTAGATCTCTTAATTGTGAAAGAATTTCTTATAAGATTTCATAAATAGTTTTTCAACCTTAAATCAGATGCAGGTTAAAAACATCTAATTGTAGCTATAAGGTTAAGAGGCAATTATTAGTATTATGAGAACATGACCACCCTCTTTTTTAAAAAAAAAAGCTTTCTGAAAGGGCTTTTAAACTTAATTCTAATGAAATAATTGGCATTACATAAAACTATCAAAGTTATACAAGCTACAATAGGAATTATAAAAAGATCACTGGTTTGGACCTCTGATCTAAAATAGATTTCAACAAATCTTAGCCCTAGATCAGTTCTACAGTCTTTCGAACCACAGAGTTCTCATTTGAAGGAGAAAGAATCCGATGCCAGTTTGTAATAGGCAACAGCCAGTCCTGCTAAACTGAGTCAGGCATGTGTTGCAGCAAGAAATAAAACACATAGCCCAGAAATGTCTGGGCTACACACGATACTCTGCAAGCATTATCAAACTGCGTTACGAGGCTGGAACAGTAAGAAATTATAAACCTCAGATGTTAGGCCTGAATTAGATAGCTGACACGGCTCCTACCCCACACTGGGCATAAATGAGAAGACGACAGCATGCATTTCTGGGCTTATCTGTCCCGGTGGGAGTCTCTCTCCATGTCAGCCTCCGAGACCACTGAATTTAGAAGCACCCACATGAAAAATACGGAGGCACGATGGTGGGGACTTAACTTCAACTGCCATGTGTATTTGATCTTCTGTGTCACTTTTTCATTGTTTTATAGCAGACACAAAAGTTCTTTTGTGGTTTTTATTTTTCAGTGAAAGTAGCCCTCGCTGGTTCTGCTCAGCAGTTAGAGAGCTGGCCCAGGGGCCCAGGAGTCCCGGGTTCGATTCCAGGTCCAGGGCACGTACCTCGGTTTCAGGCTTGATCTCTGGCTCATGTGAGAGGGAACCAAACAAGTGTCTCTCTCACACTGGTATTTTCTCTCTCTCTCTCTCTCTCTGTCTCCCTTCCACTCTCTCTGGAAAGCAATAGAAAAAAGTATCCTCAAGTGAGGATTAAAAAATAAAATAAAATAAAATAAATAAAAAGTAAAAGTAATTTTAGCCAAACTATAAATATATCTCCACATATTAGATTTCATTTAATACATAACTCAAATTTTCTTTCAAATTCAGAGATACACAGAAATCATGTTTGATCATTTGTCAAATGCGTTGTTCTCAGTTTTGTTTTCAAGGTTAATTTCCCATGGCTGGAAAAAGAGAGATTGAACATGGTTAGACATCTTTAGCAGCACTTATTAAACCTTTTGTAGATAATTTTTATGCTTACCATGAAAACCCATTCCAAATTTTTGTAAGATGTCCAAACACAATTTTAATTCTACTTTCTTCTGAAAACTCCTTTTATTATCCTAGCTTTTTAGTACTATTTTTAAAAATCTGATAAGCTTCAATGCACTGACCTTTTGGATTATATCAAGTAAAACTCTAGTGATACACTTGGAAGGCTCTCAGATCTATTTTTTAAAAATATATATATTTCTTGATTTCAGAGAGAGGAAGGGAGAGGGAGAGGGAGATAGAAACATCAGTGATGAGAGAGTCATTGATCGGCTGCCTCCTGCACGCCCCCACTGGGGATCGAGCCCGCAACCCCGGGCATGTGGCCTGACTGGGAATCGAACTGTGATCTCCTGCATCCTAGGCCGATGCTCAACCGCTGAGCCACGCCCAGTCGGGCTCTCAGATCTATTAATATGCTGGTCAATAATTGCTTTTACAACTAAAAGCAGAATGGAAACATTTTCAAAAACACTAGAGTTGGATTTGTAGATTGCTTTTACAACTAAAAGCAGAATGGAAACATTTTCAAAAACACTAGAGTTGGACTTGTAGATGAAACAGACTTGGGAATATTCAAATTCTGAATAGGTGAGATGAATAAAAACCAACACAAATAAATGCAATGAAAAAAATAAAATCTTCAAGATAAGTTAAAATAATTACAAATTTCAGGACAAGGATATCTACCTATAACTGAGTTCCTCACAATTTACCGACATTGTAACTTATGACAAAAAAGGGGGAGGGGGCGAGTAATATGTTTCAAGCTATACATGTGGTCACAATATAATATGAGGCATGTTCATAAAATACCAAGACTCAAAATAGGCTGGATTTCTCAAAGTACAATAAGGTGTGTGTGTGGGGGTGTGTGTGTGTGGGGGTGTGTGTGTGTGGGGGTGTGTGTGTGTGTGTGTGTGTGTGTGTGTGTGGTAAGTTATAGTCTTTGTGGATATCATTTCAAGATGGGTTCTTTAAATTTTGTATTGCTTGAAAGGTTACATCCCTTATTATGTATTAGTATTGTTGTCATTCCAAACTCTGCATAGAATGTCAATATTTCCTCTCCTGACTAGGATGCTTTGCACATTTGCCCTTGACATTCTACATTCTCATGGACAGCACATTTTTAGTTATATATCCTATGACTGTAAAAATCAGATGGCTGATGGCAGTGGAATGATAGATAAAGGACAATTCTGGGTCTGGCAAGTGCAGCAAATAAGAACTGGGTTCTGGCCTCCAATTTGTTTAGATTATGTTCTTTTCATTGCAGTGATTGGCTCCTTGAGTGGAAGGTATATAACAGGGTTAGTCTGAAAAAGTTCTTATCTTTTCCGGGGTTATCTATACACTTGGAGTTCAGCATTAAGAGCACGTTTAATACAAAATTGTGCTTCATCGTCCATGTACATGAGTTGCACAATTAATGGAAATCTCTCTAGAATATGGTTCATTGTTTTCTGTTAATTAAGATTAGAGGGCTGACATAAAATTTGATATATTTGTGTTTATCTACAGAGATATTGTCATGAAGGGATGGGATAAACAGTATTAGAACTTGTCAGCTCTTGGGTTGACTTGGGAATCAATTCTGCTTTTAAGAGGACCAAAATATCTTTTGTTTTCAAAACTCTGTAGAATTGTGGATGTGTTTTGTTCATTGACAAATTGTTTCTTTTTTTAGTGAAACTTTCATGTAGGTAATATCATCTTTCAAAGTTCACCCTTTGAGGCTGATTTATTATAGGGACAGTCATTTTGTTTAATACCGCCTTTATTTCACAGTAAGACCCATATTTCTAAATACCAGTTTCACTTCACAACTCTCTCTTCTAATAAATATGAGGCAAAATTTATATCGAAACTAATACTTTCATCCCTCTCTTAATACCTTCCAAATCATCCACTATTCCCCATTGTATGTACCTTCCACCCACTTCATATTTAAAAGGTAAACCTATCTACTTTCCATTCTCATGTTCATGTCTTTTTTATTTTTAATCAATGTTCAAAAGATTTACAGTGGCTAATGCTAATTTTTAACAAGCAAATCCTATCTAAATGCTTGGTTAGAATGTAAATGTATTATCATTTTACTTAAATAGCTATATTTGCCAATTAAATTATAAAATAATGTAATCTATTTGTGTTAAATTGTATATTTGATATTTCTTCATGACTTTGAGTGATTATTTCATCAGCCTCCCAACAGAATTGCTGCTATATTTATATGATATCACATCTGGAATCCAAATTTGTGAGAATTAAAGAAGCATTTTAGCTATAGAAAAAAATCGTGAGTGGAATTGCTGATGTTAAAAATCTTGGAGGATTCATAATAGATTTAAATTTATGTATTGTGCTTCAAATTATTATCATTTTCCCTTCCTTTAGCCTTTAAATTGCTCTTTCTCATAAAGTAATATATACACCTCTTGAAATTTTGCACATATCCACACTCAGTTAGTATATTGTTCTAAATTCAAAAGATTTTTGTCTTAGTCACATGTTAAACTTATCCTTGTTGCTGGTATCTAGATTTCTAAAAAAAATCCAGGTCTTAAAAACATACTTTATATGTGGTGATTGTACCTTTTTACACCGTGTATAATATAGCTATCATCTAACAGACTGAAGGATCTCAGAGGGAAGGCGGGGTGGAGGAGTGGGTGGGGGGAGATTAACCAAAAAACTTATATGCTTATTTGCATCACCCACAGACACAGAGATTGGTATGGGGAAGGCTTGGGGATGGGGTGGATGCGGGGTGGAGGGGATCAGTGGGGGGAAAAAGAGGACATCTGTAATACTTTCAACAATAAAGATTTTTTTTTTTAAAAAAAGAACAAAATATAAGTAAAGGGAGAAAAATAAAAATTAATAAATTTTAAAAATAAAACTAAAGTTTTTAATAATTAGCAAATCATCTATACATTTTAAAATCTATTGCATCATTAGAAAAATATAAACTTTAACAATTAACTTAACAATGATTGCATTTGTTGAGGAATATTAAAACTTTTACTTAAACAGAATCAGATATTGAGGGGAAAACTCTCATACGCGCTATGTATTCTCTGTGACAGTCATCCTCAAGAAGAGTTTTAATGGCCATGCAATTCCAATTACTGTAGTATTGTTTCTCTCTAGTTTCTTATTTTAATCACTTGGCTTTAATTCAATACTGTGAAAATTAAAAACAATATATATATATGTTTTGAAATATTTAGTTTACAATGTTAAATTACTTTCAAGTGTTGCGAATAGTGAATCACCAAAGAACAAAATTAAGAAGTCTTTCCAAAAATAAGCACCAGAAATCTTGATGTTACCCTGTATAGTTGTGTGGGCTGCCACGCCATTGGCAGGAGATGGAACTGGGACGAGACTGGAGGCCTTAGTAAAATTTGACAATTCATCTAAATGTAGTGCAGCTTTATAGGATCAATTTTGGACATGAGAATTCTCAGAATCCCATAGTAAAGTAGGTGTGTCTCTCAATCTTGCTCTATTTTCTTCATATCCCAAGGGACCCAAGCATCAAAAATGTGTGTATGAAAAAGGGAAGTGAGAAAAGTTAGTAGCAGTGAAAATTGTTTGTCACTTTATTATTAGTCCATTTTTCCTAAATAGTTTCAAGATTAACTCCTAAATCCTTGGATTGCACATTTTCCAGTATCTTAAGCTCCATCTAGAAGGGTTACCCATGTGTACGTTGGGGAAAGGAGGGATTATGGTATCTCTCAGAAAAGAGTCTGTTATTTGCTGACAGATAGGAATTATTCGTATCAACCTAAAACTGGCCATGATGGAGTGGAGCTGAAAATTTAATCCCTGTTGAAGGAGGCTGGTTTATTAATCAGTGCCTTTGACACTAGATCTTACATAACTTTTCACTTTTCTAATCTTAGAACCATAGAGATACTTTCATCTTTAATTTTGGGTTTTAAAACTACTAAAAAAAATCTATGACTAAGCCACTGTTCTAGGTGCATTTATTGGTTCAATGCCTAAACTAAGTAATTTTACATGTTCTTGCCTACACACCTGTATTTTGCAAGCAAATCGCATTTAGAATGCTAGCCCACTAGATCAGGAGAGCAGACTAGTAATAATGTATAAATAAGCAAATATGTCTGCAAAAAGAGTTTCTATAATCCAATTAGATAAAATCTATACAAAATTATAGAATATATTTCAAATTCATAAATGATCGCCCAGAGTCTGTTCTAAAATTTAAAAGTTCCTATCAAAAATAGTAGTTTTGAAACATACCCCTATATTGTTTAACTCTTTTAAAAGATCAGCTGCAAATACTTTCACCAAATATACTTTCTTGATGTGACTACATATGACATCTTAAATGAAAGGCTTTTAATAATCATTTTAAATGAAATATACAGTTGGGATAAGGCAAAGCTGCCCAAGACCATATGCACTGCTTTGTCTCCTGCCAAAGTAATTGTGGTCATGTAGCTTCGACCTCTCCTTGGGCAAGATATTTATCTTTCTTTGCTCTAATCTGTCCTAATTACTTCGGTTTTGTTACCACCATCACTCACAAAGAACCTAATTGCTTTCTTCGAGATGTCAGCCTTACTTGAAATCACCAATATGCTTTGTCACTGAGGGAGAAGCTGAACATCTGTTATCACATCATCACCTCTTCTCATGAAAAAACAGCTGCAGCTGTTTTTAGTAAGATTTCCCATTTCATGCTCAGGGTTATAGAGAGGTTGATGTCTTGTTTTTTTGCTTTCTTTCCTTCATCTTATTTTTTTTCTGTAAGATGATCTACTGAAGGAAGGCTGGGTTTTTAATAAGATTTCCCAGTATTCAATGTGGTGATAACACACAATATATTTTCTGTCATGGAGTCACACAGAGTATTTTTTATTTTTGCTTTCGTGAAGTAATATGCAACTTTTATTGACTACTTCAAAATTAATTCACTGTCTTATTTGTGTTACATGATGCCATCTCTAAGCCAAGCTATCAGATGTGAAAGACCCTCCTATTCTAGCACTTTCACCTCAGTTGTGATATTTACTTCTCTTCAATAAGCCATGATTTGGGGTTTCTCCCTCTACATTTTCTGTTAATCATAAAGAGTTGCAAATAATAAATATTGAGTGTATAAATACATAGATTTTTTTTTTAAAGGTTCATTACTACCAAAATGTCTTTAAACATCATTTTATAGGTTTGAAATACCTTGACTTGTATTCCTTTATCAATATAACAACTGAACCACATGATCTCACTTATATGTGGAATGTAATAAACAAAATAAACTGACGAATAAAATAGATCCAGAGACATAGGAGCATGGAACAGTCTGAGGGATCTCGGAGGGAAGGTGGGGGTGGGGGGCGGGGGGAGATTAATCAAAGAAGTTATATGCATATATGCATAACCTATGGACTCAGACATTGGTATGGGGAAGGCCTGGGGGTGGGGTGGATGTGGGGTAGAGGGGATCAATGGGGGGAAAAGGGGGACATCTGTAATACTTTCAACAATAAGAATTTTTTTAAAAAAAGACATTTAAAGAAACAAAAAACAGGAAAAAACAATTGAATAACAAAAAAAGTTACCAAAAACCCTACAAAAGCATAAGTGACTCATTTTTATAGCAAATGACTTATTCATACAAGCATTAACAGGCAGCCTGTTCTATCAGGAGACCCTGGAGGCCTGTGCCCGGAACCTACATTGCCAGTAACTTCGATCTTAAGTTAGACACTGAATCTTTCTACCGTTCTTACACCAGAAAAATAAGACTACCACTCGCAATTACTTGACTCGGGTATAAATGTAAAATATTTTGGCCTCCTTTGGCCTTCTGAATGTTAACTGGGGACACAGGCACTTCATTTAACAGAAGAGGCTAATATGACTGTGCACACCCACCGTGGGACTGGAGAAGTTCCTTTTATTCACCTCACATGGGACAAGCAGAAGCTTCATGACAGAAACTGAGGATGGGAGCAAAATAAAGGAAACAGGACTTTAAGCCTCTTATTGATGATGGAAAGATTTTTTGTTTACTTTCCCTCTGTAGAAACCTAATTCTACCCAATGGTGTTTCTATATCTTTATCACTGAATTTAAATCCCATGACATAGCTAGAGATGATTTTTTCCAATTTAATGATAAAATTAGAATCATCGTGTATAAACTTTCAACCTTCTGTCACCAAACCTTTATTAAACATTATTCTCCTTCCTGTGTCTAAAAGTTTTAGTCTACTAATATGCCTCTTTCTTTTTCTATCTTTATAAAACATTTTAGAAAGAGGTTTCTAGCTTGGCCGGGCATGGCTCAGCAGTTGAGCATCGGCCTAGGATCCAGGAGATCGGGGTTCGATTCCCGGTCAGGGCACATGCCCGGGTTGCGGACTTGATCAATGACTCTCTCATCATTGATGTTTCTATCTCTCTCTCTCCCTCTCCCTTCCTCTCTCTGAAATCAATAAAGATATATTAAAAAAAAAAAAGGAGAGAGGTTTCTATTTGCTACCTCAGATTATAGTTCTCAATCCATTAATATTTGATTTCTACTGAATCTGCTTAGCATGGAGATCACTTATGATCTAATTCTCAATCCACTTTATCAAACACTTCCATAGTGTTTACTATGTAATACAGATTTGGATTTAGAATTTCTTTAATAAATAATATTATTTATTATTAAATTCTTGAAGGCTAATAATCACAGGAACAAATAAGAAAACTAAAACTCAATCTACAAGGATAAATCCATTCCTCTTGTACAATGTTCATTTTAATTATATCTTCACTTGGCTAAATATTTAATCCAAGATGTAAATGATTTCCTTTCTACTATTACATATGCAGTATTCCACAGTGTAGAAGGCTATTAAACAGAAACAGTGTTAGGCTAAATAATATAGAACACTGAAAATGTTTTTAGGGTTTTCATTAAAAAAATCATTATACATGTTTTCTGGGAGAAATTTAAATGGAATTTACATCATTACTATGTTTTGATGGATTTAAAACAGGAACACCAAATACTATATTCCCCAGAAATCAGTTTTCCAATTTGGTGAATTATAGAAATTTCTTACAAAAAAATGTTTATAGTCTTCAGAATACGTTCTCAATTAGTATTTTGGATTCTTTGAATGACCCAACATACATGAAGCCACAATTTATGAAAGATAAATGCATGGGGGGAAGTGAGATGGAACAGTTCTTTTTTTAAAAGAACACATTTTACTTTAATATTTATCATGCTAAAAATGTCCCAATTTTATAAAAGCAGATAAGGAAAATAGAACTTCCCTTCCTATATCTATTCTTATTTGCTAGTTTCTAGAACTGAATTTTCTGACTTTTTGTTCCAAAACCTATATTTAAATTTGTAATCATTAATCTATTTATTTATTATGATTTACATACAAATAGGATACTAGAAAACCTATTCTAAAATATGTACATATCATAAAAAAATCTTTTCAGGTTAACCATATGTAAATTGCCCTTATTCTTTTATAAAGACTATATATTGCTTCATCTTATGGGTGCCTCACAATTTATTTAGAAATCTTGCATTGATAAATATTTATTTAGTTATATTATTATTTTATTACCAAGGACTCTACAAATAATCCATCTATATATCTCTGTTATTTGTTACACAACTGTACTATATATTCTTAGAAAGGATAACTGTCTTACTCTATTTTGCACTGCTTATCTTGTGTTAATCCCACACTCACCACTAGTCTCAAATTGATTTTTCCCATTGCTATGTATGTATTCAAACAGCAACTTCAGACTCTAAAAATACATTCAACTTAGCTCAATTATGAAGTTCTTCCCCAATAGTCAGTGACATTTACTGTTATCCATCCAAACTAGTCTAGGCTTCTAAATTAGTAACAATATCTCACAACTGAAATTCATGACAACTACAAATAATTTTCTATAAGGAGTAATTGTCATATTTATTAGTTGTTCCACTTGTCAACCTTCTTTTTTTTAATTCTGGGAAACAAACTACAGTACATATTTACTTCCAGACTCACATGTAAAATAATTAGGTGTCAATCCAAGTCTTGAGTAAGCATAAGATAAAACATCTGTTTTCTTGAGACTAGATTTATTCCACAGATCTTTTTAATTTAATGAAAATCACCAACAGAATATGTTGAGGATCTTTATTAAAATTACAGCGATGTTTTATGACAGTTGTATATAGCTCAATTATAATGAGTGGTGCATCCTTTCTGTGATGCATTTTTAACTCTATGGACTTATGCTTTGAATGACAATGTAGTGACAAAGCTCATAGAAGGGTATATGGCTGTGCCCTCTCCATCTGTTTTCTTTATGACCAGACTTGGTTGTTTAAGGTTGCATAAATCACAACTAAATGTCTTCAAATCAATTAAATTTATAGTCATATGCCAACCTAAAAAGTGGTGGGAAAACAAAACTTAAGGTCATAGGAATACATTTTCTTCCTCATGTGAATTAAGGAATAACAGATTTTTCTCTTTCTCTGCCAATCTTCTATTTTATTTCTACTTTATTCTCATTTTCATTCTTTTGCACTACCGCTGAATTCTGATCAGGATACAATGTCCAATCCAATCTGTTCAGCCTGCAGGTAATAGTTTTGTGTACATCTTATTCCACTGAAATAAGATGAGTAAAATGCCAGGATGCACAGTGACCATTTGAGCAGCAACCAGAGGTAATTGTCATTCTTAGTCTTTGTGAACCCAGCTGATGTCGTTTGATAATGCCGTTGTCAAAGACATTTCTCCAATGGCAATTCTGACTGGTTAGGCATTGTGTTTTTAAGGCTGAAGTTTAACCATTATAATATTTTCTTTTTATAATTAATTCTGAATTACAGAGATTCCAAATCGGAGAGTTCTGAATCATCAGTAATATTAGATTGATAATGAAACATTTTACATCAGACAGAAAATTTTAAAATAGTCAAATGCCTATTTCAAAGTCTAATGCTGTGTAAGTATGCTGAAATAAAATAATTAAAAGCAGCAGGAAATTAAATAACAAGGAAATGGGTGGCTAGATTGAAGGAATGAGAGTACAGAAATAACATTAATTTTGATTAACTTACAGATTTGGTAGGCACACACAGAACCTCACATACACAAATGTTTTCTTTTGTTTTCCCTGAAAGCTAGGGAAATGTAGAAAATAAATTGTCCCTAATAGTTTTTCTTTAAAATAAAACATAGGATAATATAGGCACTTTCGAAAAACAAAAATTGAATCTGGCTGTTGAATCAACATGCCACTTACATTCTATAGTGTGTGACTCAAAGCCCAGGCAACCTGGCCCTGTGTCATAATAAAATCAGTTTTCTTCATCTAACAAAATGGACTTCAACGGTGCATTCTCCACTGCTAAACATGTCTTGTCTGCCACTTGACACTGATAACCCTCCACATTTATATAATCATTTTCAAAATGCATTTAAATGTACTACCTTTTTTTTTTAATCCTGACCTGGGGATATTTTTTATATTCATTTTCAGAGAGAGTGGAAGGGAGGAGGGAGAGAGAGAAACATCGATGTGAGAGAGACACGATTGTTTGCCTTCTGGTTGCCTCTGCACCTGCCCCAAGCGGGGCCACCGGGGCCAGGGATCAAACCTGTGACCCAGGTACATGCTCTTAACCGGGAATCAAACCCGAGATCCTTCAGTCCACAGGCTGATGCTCTAACCACTGAGAAAACTAGCCAGGGCTACTTTTATTATTATTTTTAAATCAATAATCTGGTAATCTGTAAAATTATTCATATGTTTAAAATGAAAATTATTGAGACCATAAAGCAGATATGCCTGGTGTCAGTTGAATAAGTCTTACGACCAGACTTGAATTTATAGTTTCTCTCTCTACGGATGATCAACGTATCCTTACTCCCCAGGAGCTGGTACATATCCTTCACTAACACTCCAGCATGCAATCCTTTCAACAACTCAAAATAATACATAAATGACCTGTTGCTGGCACTATTGTTTTTGGTGTAAATATACTATCAGGCTTTTCCTCTTCTTCCTCTCCTGAGACCATGCTTTCACTTTATAACTTGAGAATATATAAATAAATTGGCCATGTGCCAAAGCCTGACACATGTAAACTAGAGGTTATTTTCTAATAATATGCTGTCCAAAACTATCTCTCTGAGGATTTTTAACATTTTTATAGTGGTTCCATCTTCCTGGAGAGTTGAGTAAAATTAAAAAGAAAAAAGAGTAGGTCTTGATTCAATTTTTATAATAGTGCCCTTGAGAAATTTATTCTAGTTCCTTCATGTCATGAAAATGCAGAAGAAAGTATGTTATTTTACTTAAGTCTTCCCTATGGGATTCCCTTTCCAACACGTATTTTGAAAGTGGTAATATTATTCTGCTATTTTACTGGTCTCAAAAACTCCGTAATCTTTAATCTGTAATATCTCCGTCTTCTCTACAAGTTGATCAGATACTATGATTCCCCATCTCCTACTTGAGAAATGTCACCTGCAGCTTACTCTTCATTTGGCCTTGGGTGAGTCAATCTCTGTCCTTCAGATCCGCCAATGGTTAAATGGAGAAAATAAAAGTACCCATCTCATATGGCTCTTATAAGAATAACATGTTATTATTTCTTATATGCACAGCCTTTCACACAATATCTGACATATATTAAGCAATACATGAGATCAGCCATTTTAGCCAAGTGCAGAAAAGCCTCTGAAGCCTCATCCTGAAATTATAACAGTTCCCAGCCACTGTCTTCCCTGTTTCCTAAATGACAAACCAGTCTTGTCAGCAGTTTCCAAATGAGGTCTTCACAAGCCTGTTGCCACACTTTTGCTCCCAAACCGAGTTCTTTATTTATACTGTCCTCTTCTATACTTTAGAATGATAAAATTGCTCTAGTACTAGTAACCAGGCACTTAAGGACATAGGTCAAGCCCGGCCGGGCGTGGCTCAGCAGTTGAGCATCCACCTAGGATCCAGGCGATCGGGGTTCGATTCCCGGTCAGGGCACATGCCCGGGTTGCGGGCTTGACCAATGACTCTCTCATCATTGATGTTTCTATCTCTCTCTCCCCCTCTCCTTTCTTCTTTCTGAAATCAATAAAGATATATTTAAAAAAAAAAAGGGCACAGGTCAAATTTCTCCACTTTCAAAAGTAATTTTAAGCCTTTCATCACAGAGAAATCTCTCCAAAGTCTGAACTCATAAGATTTATTATATAATTTTAAGATTTTTGTGAGAACAGAATGATATGATGAGCTTATTCCAGTGCCTGATAAATAGCAAACATTCAATAAATGTCAATTATCATACATAACTAATATATAACACCACTGGACCGTCCTGCATTGTCTTTTGAAAATTCTGCTTTTCTGTGTTGCCTTTCAAAAGATATATAAATATGTGCCTTTCATACTCATGTTCATCCTGTTTTCTCGATTCAACTGTAAATTATTTTTTTATAAATACTGTATCTTTGAAATTTATCAAATCTATGCAAATTATGATAAAATATTATAACGGGACCTCTACCCATCAAGTTCACTTTAAAATATGGAATATATTTCATGGCCTAAATATGACAACATGGAATATCAAATAAAATATTAAAGCCACAGAATTTTGTAAGAGAAGCTTTGCTAGAGGAAATAAGCACCCTTTTGATCCTTAAGATAAAAATAGAAGAATTGTCATTTAAAACATATCAATCAAGTGTTCATTATCTCCTGTCAGTGACTTTTAACAACAGTGTAATTAAAATTATAGATGCTGGAAAATAACCAGACTTATTCTGGTGGCCTGAAAATTATGAATTCTTGAGGAATCATATGCTTGGCCTCAGCCCTCTTTTTAAACAGATGAAACAGATTCAAGAGGACATTAAGGCTGAGTGTAAAATCATCAATTAAAAAATTGGGAAGGAAAAATATTAAGTGAAGCCATGACTACCTGAATTTAAGTATGTGAATGTTTTCCAACTCATAGATTTGTATAGATATACTTCTTTCACGCATTACCATTTTAAAATATCAAACATTTGTAAATCCCCAAATTGGTAAAACAAAAATTTTCCTTTTCAAAAATCCTCGATGTTTACAAAGTTTTATTCATAAGAGAATTTATAGAGAGGCTACTGTATATTTTTGAGGCCTTTTCTTTCCCATTAATTCTGGCTGAAGGCAGGGAGTACAGCTCTCAATGGCATGCATAGCCATTTGCTGCCAAAGTTACTCGTCTTATGCAACAGTTCTAATTACAAAAGACTATTAAGAGAGAAGGACTTTACTAAAGCCACTTAATTCATCCATGCACAGTTTGTTTTACTAGTGTCTTTAAGGCTTAAGGATGGCATTAATTTTTAATACTTGAACTCTCTCACCGAATGAGAAATTAGATCAACATTGGTTTGTGATGATTCTTTCATGTAATTTTCTGCCCCCAGATTACAGGTCAATGCTCAACCTTTTCAACTTTCATAGCAGTACATCCTCCACCTGTAAGGGGAGGATATATATTCTTAGGTATCAAACAATAATTGCATTAATGTGTATTTGTTTTCTAGCCTCTCTTTGGGCTATTAACCACATGGAATGATTTATGCTCCATGTAAGCTAGAAATGCGTTTGTAAAATCTGACATATGTTCCGTACTTTTCAGAATCAGTCATGAAATAATAGGAAAATATTAGCAACAAAGAACAGTGTAAGAAAATGTCAGAAATGTGCCTTATCTCTCATTTATACTGTGTAAAATACTGTTAAAGTCTTATATCGAAGTTAGAAATAATAGCCTGGCCGGGTAGCTCAGCTGGTTAGAGCATTGTCCTGATATGCCAAAGCTGTAAGTTCGATCTCTGGTCAAAGCACATAAAGAGGCAATCAACTAATGCATAAATAAGTGGAACAACAAATTGATGTCTCTCTCTCTCTCTCTCTCTCTCTCTCTCTCTCATCTCTCTACCTTCCTTTCTCTCTCTAAAAATCAGTCAATAAATAAAAAGTTAGATATAATAAAAAAGAAAGGAACATTGTAAAGCACACATAAATGGAATTAAAGATAAAGCAAATATAATTAACTAAAAATACAAAGGCATGAATAAATTTTAAATGTAAATAATAAAATAAAGACTTCCCTTATCATTTTAATTTGAATTGAAAATACATAAAAGGATTTTCTACGTACATACACTTATGATTAAACTTTGTCCAGTCATTTTAAATTAATGTGGATAGTTTATAGTAACTTAGATTTATAGTGGTTGATAAAAGGAAATTGAATATAAAATATGTTTCATGTTAAACATCTACAAATGACTTAGCCTAGACTGGACTGCGCACAATTCAGGCAAAAGCAAAACTCTGGCTTTACCTGAAGTACAGGGGGCAACGGTAAGGTAAGGTATTTTAAATATTTAAAATTAAAGTCACCTTCTAAGAATTTCACTTGGAGAATTAAATTTGGGGGAGGGGGGGATTAACTCTAAAAATAATAATTTTTAATAGATTGTACATCAAAATATATTTGAGTAAACCTAAATAAACCTGTAAGTGACCAGAGTGTATCTTCTAATTAATCAATTCATCATGCCCATTGATCCCTTGGTTGCAAGTCTCACAGGATCCCTTAGAGGTGAGGGGACACAGGTGCCTGGGGGGGAGAAGAGGGGAAAGGGAATGGCTGAACTGCCCACCCCATGCCATTCCCTTCCCCCTCTCCTTCTCCTACAAGCACTTACCCCTCACCTCTAAGGGACCCCAGGACACTTGCAAGCAGGGGAGCCATGAGCAGTGGCAGCTCATCCAGGCTAATTCCCTGGACCTGTCTTTTTCCCCTTTGCTCTGACATTCTAGTGAGCCGAAACAGCCCAGCCTAGACTCCCCTGATGATGACTCTATGCCCTTCCTTGTTTCACTGTAACAAGTATATTTTTGCTGCAGTCAATAAATTCTTACTTTCTCTTCTAAAAACGTAAATAAAAATAAAGTCATCCTGAAGTCTAGAAATAGGATCCCGAAATTCATCACTATGTTTCCAACATTAGCAAGATCCAATTTGTATTCTTAGTAGCACTGCTCTAAAGAACAACTGGTAATTATAAGATGATGACAGTATTAGATTTTGTGATTATCTACTAAACACCGCTTTTTCTGATGTGTATTACCAAGGATCAACTTAAAATCAAATCTTCTTACACTCAGAGAAGAGTGGCTTCTCTATATAGAAAAATTACAACAAAATCAATCTTCAGCTGGAATGTGCTATTTAAAAAAGATATTATCACATTTTACTGGATTTCATAGTTTATAGGGAAATGTCCCTACTGGACTCCAAGTGTTTGAAAAACAGAGTATTTCATGGCTCTCTCTGAATCCATTCAACCCTTGTGTCTAAGAACCACTTGGTAAGTGTTTGTTAAATAAACCCGTCTCTTCTTTTCATTGTAGAATTAAGTATTTCATATTTTGTAAGCAATGTAACATTCACATTCAGTAAATATCAAATTCAAATTGTAATGATTTTAAGAATAAGAATTACATATCTAAGGTCTGGATCTTTCTATATTGTTATTTTTTTTTTACTTTACCCCACCCTCTTTTTTAAAAAAATTCTAAGTCTATTCAATCAAAATCTACTCTAGAAAAAGTACTTGGTCCAATAGTTATTTAATCTTGAAGTCTGCATATTCTTAAAACTGGTACTTGGCATGGGTCCAGTGTGAGCAGATGTTTATGAGAGTTCCAGAATAGGAGAGACACTTAAAGATATTGAGTGATTCAGTGCACTGATTCTGCAAGCTGCTGTCAGAAAGCTGAAAGGCTCTATGGCCTTTCTGTGTATTGCTGTTTCCAGCAATAAAATTTGCATTTTAATCTGCAGGGATGTTCATATCTTTCTGCCAGCTAGTATCAGCATCCTGTCCAGAAACATCAAACTAGAAGCGTGATGGTCTTGACAAATATTTTCATTTCACTTAGCAAGTATTTCTTCCATCACTGAAAAGTTAACGCCTCCATAACCAGAACTTATATTACTTTGGAGGGTCTAAAAAACTTCATTTAAACAAACAAAAGTGATTTTGTAAGGAATTATATTGCCATACAAATCAACAGTTTGAATAAGGGAGTAGTCATAGGAGTCTCCATAGCATCTGGAGCGCATAGAATTCAAAGTGCTCAAAGGGGAAAACATTGTCCTTAGTTATGTTTGTTCACTTTAGTGGAAATTACACATGCATATCAGAGTAGAAGCAGTTCCTGCTCAACTTACTGAAAATTCTAATTAGAGAGATCCACACAGTGCTCATCCAATTATACCTATGGACTTTCTAAAACCACTTATGTAAGCAGGAATATAAATTAACATGGTTGCCCAAACATAAATATAAAAAGATATCACAACATTAGAAGAAAGATCAGCTATTCAATCTAATATTTTTAGTTGCTGGAGGGATATTTAAAATGAGATTAAAAAGAGAACAAAATAGATTCTCCTCTTCATTTTTTCAAAAGGTAAAAACAACAACATTAAATAAGTCTTTTCCAATAGTATCCCCAGAGATGCTTGAGAAAATGCCCTGAAGGAAGTTATTCTAAATTCCACAAATGTGTTGAAAATATCCTTTTACTTTCTGATATTTAAATTAAAAAAATAGGAAAAACTGCACAAAATGTAAACTTGGAACTTTACAGTGCTAATAGTACTGTATTACATGGTTGTTGACTTCACAAAGTTAAATGGCAATCTTTGTTCAAACAACACCAAATTGTAGAAATAAAAATTTTACAGTCTCCCATGTTTCATACTCAGAAAAAGGCTGAGAAAAAAATTGATGCAAAAATTATAAATAGATAGATGACAGAGCCACAGATGGATGATAGATGGAAGATCTAATGGAAGATACATTATACATGATAGACAGGTAGATGATAGGCAAATAGGCTATCAATGCCTATTTTAGTAAGCACCAATTGTGTCCACAACCCTGCTAATTTAAATCTTGACTACTTTTCCCTCTTTCTGTATACCTTACTCATGATCTCCTTCACCGTGTTTTACCAACATCCTTAAAACATCAGATGACAATGATGGTCCTAATAGTGAATGCAATGGTTATAATATAATATTTTTAATTCCCATGTTCCAATATATGCTGCAGTTTATACAGTACCCACAATTTTTAGTATAAAATTCCATTATGTCTATGTTTTCGAAATATATGAAACATCAATATTTACAACTTCAGATGTACACATTAAAATTGTCTATCAGTGAAATGTGCATTGTCTTATATTTCTAGACTTTTCAAAAGGAAGAATAAAACATAATAAACAAAGAAAGAAATGAAATAATAATTCTTCCTCTAGTGTAAAGACTTTAAGTTAAAAGTTAATGTGATGGTAATAAAATGATATAATTAATTCTACTTTGAAACATCCATCTATCCATAATGAATCTGGAGATCTCCAAGGTATTAAGCAAAAAATGAAATTATTTGAAGATAAAGGAGTCAAGGGGACAGTATTTGGAATTACTTTATAACTAATTCTTCACCAAGATTCATTTAGATTAGTTAAAAAGAACTTTATCAGCAGCTGAAAATTACTAAAAGAATATGCTTCAGATCTAATTATGACACAAATGACAAATTTATATGCAAAGCATCACAATAAAGTTACATACCATTATTTTATTTTTAATTTTAATACTGATTAAATATTCTTCACTTATGTAGGACTTACATTATGTGGATTGTATTTTGCTGCTAATAATTTATATCAAAATGATAATGCGCTTTGAAGCTTCTATTTCATAGTTATACTTATTTTTTGTGTTCTATGATATGTTTATGTTATTTTCAAAATACCTCAATATTTAGTAAGTGTTAAACTATCAACACACTGATGTTAATACTTATAATTAAACATTGGTATTATTTTGCTCTGGAAATGCAATAATTAAATAATAATAATGATAATGGAATCAGAAAACAAAGAAGACTTAAAAACCATACAAGGAAGACAGAGATGGAGATGAAATATTATTTTATATTTGTATATCATTTTAGAATTTACAAAACACTTTTTAAAAAATATGTTTTTTATTGATTTCAGAGAGGAAGGGAGAGGGAGATAGAAACATCTATGATGAGAGAGAATCATCGACAGGCTGTCTCCTACATGCCCCCAGCTGGGGGACCAAGCCGGCAACCTGACCGGGAATGGAACTGTCACTTCCAAGTTCATGGATCGATGCTCAACCACTGAACCACACCGTCCTGGCATACAAACACTTTTACAAATAATTTCCTTGATAATCACCTCCAAACCAAATTGTTGAATATCTAATCCATCTCAACAAACTTCTGGCTGGATCATGCACTGACCTCCATATCACTGGAAATAACATTTATTAAAAGACCTCACGACCTGACAGGAGAACCTGTTAGACTGACAATTTTGTTCCTTCCAACTCCCTCTTTCCTTTATTTCTAATTTATATATGTAATTACAATATTCTCATTCTTGGTATTTATCTAGAGTCAATATACTAAAACAATTTTGCTTTATTTGCCTTCATATTGATAGGCAACTATTTTAATAATCTGTATGTAGAGGAAAGAAAGCAGTGATAATAAATGTGATGATGAGTCTATCGAATTAGTATGAAATGCAAATGGACAACGATACATTCTTCAAGAATGAGTCACTAAGAACTAAGTGAGGTTCTTAAAGTAGAATCTCTTATTTCATCTAATTGATTAGTGATAGACTCTTTAGGAATGCCTAGTAACAGTGCTAAACATTGCCAGCCAGTGGGGCTCAGTGGTTGAGCACTGACCCATGAACCACGAGATCACCTGTCCCATTCCCAGTCAGGGCACATGCCCGGGCCGCAGGCTCCGTCTCCAGCAGGGGCGTGCAGGAGGCAGCCAGTAGATGGTCCTCTCTCATTCATGTTTCTATCTATCCCTCTCCCTTCCTCTCTCTCTAAAATCAATAAACACATATTTTAAAAAAGAAAGGAAGGCAACAGATAAAGAACTAATCAGGACAAAGAGCTATATTATATAATGGCATTTTTATACCGTCATACAAATTATATAATGCAAGAATGCAAGAGGATGACACCTGCCTCACCTCCAAATTCTGTGCAATTGTGTATATTTACAATAGCAGCTATTGCTAGCTATAAAAGAGACAGAAAATTTTGCTTTAACCTTTCTAGTCACCGCTATAGCAGGGGAGGGTGGAATTCATAGGACTGAGTGCTAGTGAAACAAACATTACCTAATACGCATATACATAAGCTCCTTATATCAAACCTTTTTTGTCACTTTATTTTAGAATGTTTTGTATAAATATCTTACAGCTGAAGGTCATTTTTAACACTTTCTATTTTAATAAGAAAATTTAGAATTTAATAGAACACATGTATATATAATTTTTATGTATATATATATATATATATGTATATATATATACACTTTTTCTTTTCTTTAGTGCATGTTTATGGAAAATTTACAAATAACAAATATTGCATGTACTTGTTAATAAAATATTTAAAGCAATAAGATATTTAAAACATTTTCAGAACTAACTTTTTCAAGACATCTGATCATGACACATTCTATTTAAAAATAAAGAGTAAGATGCAGAACAAAGAACTTTACTATTTGGAAATAAAGAGTCC
Organism: Miniopterus natalensis; assembly: GCF_054644295.1. NCBI lineage: Eukaryota > Metazoa > Chordata > Mammalia > Chiroptera > Miniopteridae > Miniopterus > Miniopterus natalensis. The sequence goes on from NC_142084.1 coordinate 49,210,828, forward strand.
ATTCTTTTTTTAAATCTTCATCCAAGGAAATGTTTTTGTTAATTTTTAGAGAGAGAGAAATATTGAGGAAAGAGAGAAACATCAATCTGCTGTCTCCTGCGTGAGCCCTAACCACTGCTTGGGCCTGTAACCTGGGCCCGTGCCCTGACTGGAAATCGAACTCATGACCCATAGGTGCACAGGAGGACACTCCAGCCAGGGCAAAGAGTCCACTCTTAAATAACTTAAGCCAAATAAATAAATACTAGAAAATTAAGTTATCTGGTTAGCTCTGAAAAGGAGAAAATTTTATACAAAAGTATTTAATTATAATAAGAAAATTAAATGAGTATTTTTTAATGCTTTTTTCATGAAGAAACCAAAACTAAAAATAAATAAATTTAGTACTTATGATCATTCCCTTCGACACTCTGTGCTTCCTTGGCAAAAAAGATACCTTCTTCCTTTCTTTTTTTTTCTTTTTTTGCAGCAACAATTTGCCCTGCCTCAGGGAACGAATCACAATCAGTTCAAAACTGCAAAGCCCCATGGACCGAACCTGGCCCACTGCCTGTTTTTTAAGTCAACTTTGTGGGACCGCAGCCATGTTCATTTATTTACATACTGTCTGTGGCTGCCTTCACACTCCAACAGCACAGCTGAGGAGTTAAAACAGAGACTTTGACTCTCAAAGCCTAAAACACTACTCTCTGGGCCTTTACATAAAAATTTTGCCAATGCATGCTTTAAACCATTTTTGATAATTCTGTTCTTTTTGCCTGAGGTTTAGAATTTCTGCCTCCTTTGAGTCAGAACTGATTAGATAAGAGTTCTGGACAATACGACATAAGTGAATGTCTTATGGGAGGCTTCTAGAAAGAATATTTTGCCTTGAAAAGAAAGAGACACATGCAAGAGAAGTTATGGTTTCACATTTCCCTCCTTTCTTGAATTTCCTTAAACTGGGGCAGCCCTGTGATAGCAAAGGCAACAATTATGAGAATATTATCAAACCATCGTCATCATAAATAACAATAATTCCCTATCAAAGACGGCAGATTAATAAAAGTGTTTAGTCCCTGATTTCATAGATGTACTCCTTGCCCTAGAGTTTCTCTTTCCATTTCAATATATTGTTTGTAAAATAATTTTGTCTTTTTTAAAACAAATATTATTTTTGTGCATTCTATGAGTGCACAAAAATAGAATGCAGCATAAGGATTTTTATAGTACACTATATCTATTTTTAATTTGATCATATTCTAAACTCCCTATTAGAATTTAAACTGAATGAGGGCAAAGAAAATGACTATTTGGTTTATCACCATATCCCTGGGGTACAGAATAGTGCCTAGAATGTGGTAGGCACTCCACAAACCTTAACAATTTTCAGTATTTAATAATGTGTTGCAATACTATAACAAGGAATTTGGAAATCTAAAAGAATTAGAATATTTCTTGTAAAGCATATATTACCATAATTATCTTAGAAAATAACAAACTTGAATAAACTAATTAATGTAGGGGGGAAAAACTAGAAAAAACAGGTTAAATATTTGATGTTACCTAATAAAAATTTATGTTTCCAACAACCTATTAATAGACAGCCAGAAATTATTCCTACTGCAAATATTTATAAATGTCACATACAACTTTAACATTTCTTTAAATCACAGCTTCAAAGAAAAAGAAACTAGGCTAAAACCCTTGGTGCGAGAATATAGAGGAACACAAACCATTCGGTCAACATATAGTTGAGGAGAGGTGTTGGCTACTCTGGGATGCGAGAAAGGACTGGTCTCGTAAACACTTTAACACCTACACCTACACAGGGGAAGAACATGAGACCTGAGCTCATGGGAGATGCAAGTTGAGTACAGATCCTCATGTAAGGCAAAAATACTTTAAGGGCTCCATAAAGGATGGGCTTATAAAAGGATAAACTAGGCAAAAGGACCTATCTACAAGCAAAGGAAGTCTATAAAGTGTTTCTACATAGTCTCTAGATTGGAAAAAAAAATCTCCAGGTAATTGCTAACCATGACCTATACTACACATGATTTTTAAGTTACAATTTATGCCCTACTTACTGGTATAGAATGGCCAAGTTGAAAAATTATCATAAAAATCAGCCCCTGAAACCTGGCCAGAGTGGCTCAATTGGCTGAACGTTGTCCTGTGTAGCAAAAGGTTTCTGGTTCGATTCCCAGTCAGGGCATATGCCCAGGTTGTGAGCTCAATCCCAGGTAAGGGGCATACAAGAGGCAGCCAATCCATGTCTGGCTCTCACATTGATGTTCCTCTTTCTCCCTTCCTCTCTCTCTAAAAATCAATAATAATTTTTTTAAAAGAATCAGAAATAGTTTTCTTAATCTCTAGAAAGTCATTAAAAACTTTTTGTGACTTAGAATTCAATAAAATGCAAATTTATTTTATCAAATTGAAAAAAAAAATGTTTTATTTGGAACCCCCAAAATTAAAACACAAATCCAAGTGTGTTCTTTTTGAACTAAAGCCCTAAGCCATTGAAACCCAGCATCAATCCTCTGCAGTTCTAATTGCTTGGTCTCAGCCCTGGCACTTCAGCTAGATCCCCCAGGGAAGTGAAACTGCCTCAACACCTGCAGTCTAGGCTGCTGTGTCTTGGATGGTGTCTTCAAGACAGTGAAAGCTGAATTAGGTCAACAGTAAGTCATCCATGTTTGGTTTTTTTAAAAATTCCAAAAAGTTACCAAAATCCACAAGACTATCAGAGAACTGGTCCCACATTCACAAAACTTAGAAACACAGTGTTTAGAGAAGATATGTCCAGCCAAATTCTGTTCACTGAACCTGGTATTATATTTGGGTTTGCCAGATATCAGGGCAGAAGTAAGTTTATGCAGCAAATGTTTTTTCTTTGAAGGAATGTGGTTGGAGAAAACCTTGTTTTCAGCTCTGCCAGGATAACAATGTCCTTTTTACTTTATTTACTTCGCCTCTTTGTCTTCCCTGCTTTACTGACTCTGAACCAACTTAGACTCTACCATCTGCTCTCTCCATTTACTTCTGAACTGCTAAGGGCTTCTGGAGAAATTCACAGAACTGCATCAATAGCTTCTGCTACATTTCCTGGTTTCCAACCTCTAGTGACTTATTACAGCTCCATCTGCCAAACTTTTATTCGCATCTAACACTTTTTGCATGTCCCTCCAAACACTAATCCATATGTTTTCTGAATATGCAAGCTTAAAATCCCATACACTAACATTTTTAAAACTGTCAGACTTTGTATTTTAGAAAAAAATCATAAAACAAAACACAGAAAAATAAAATACATAGGAGTTAATCCATATATTTGCATTTTTGTGTGAAAAACTTTTCAAATGGCATGGATTTTCCCCCAGGGCCAATTTTTTAAAAAAATTATAAAAATTGGTACAAATTAGAGATGATGGATTTAGGTTTATATCACTACTGTCATATTAAGAAATATAGCACAGAATTACACATATAATGTCAATATTGGAACTATAAACACTCAGAAACATTTTTATTAGTTGAATTAAACACATATAATGTTTCACTTATACTAATTTTGTACATTAATCCTATTACATAATATTATCAATGATATTCAACCAGACATTGCAATTTTAGCTAAATAGTTGTTTATTTCTGTATCATTTCCCTCTACTATCCTCATAGGAGTCTTTTAGTTTACTCTGTATCCCTGTCCCAGAACACATGCACACACACACATGCACACCTTTGCTTTATGTCTATTCACTGAAGAACCAGGCAATAACAAGGAAGTTGGCCTTAATACATGAAAGTCTGTTCTGCCCTTACTAGTTGGTTCAGACACTGTGAATCTCTGTCATACCCTAGATTTACAACTACCAGGATCAATACCATAACATTCCTGTGGTACCAAGTGTGTCTATCTATAAAGCAAGCTTGCAAAGGACCAACAACAGCTTCCAGATAATAGAAATGTCCATTCAACAGTCTTCTCAGAAAAGAAAAAACAGTAACTTCTATTATTCCATCTATAATTGCTCAGGTTTTTACAGCAAAAGAAAGAACTGGAAAGGTATTGGAAAGAATAAATGAGTCTATCTCTGATATCAGCTACAGAGGTAAAAGCTAAAACTTATCCAAAGACTGTCTCCTGCTATATTTTCTTCTTGTCCAGAAACCCATACAAATCCTAGGTATGTTTCTGAATTTTTTTCTACCGGAGGCAATTATCTAGTCCCAAGACATATTTTTCCGCTCTAGGGAGAAAGGAAGGAGGTAAGAAAATGTCTATTGTCTTCTTGATGAAGGATTCATTTACCTTTTGAAAATATTTTCATTAATATTATAGTTCAATTTCTTTCAACATTACAGACCAGATACATTTTTAATATAGCCCTTTAGCCGTTTTTTCAGCAAAGTTATCTGAAGGAATTACTTGAATGCAGTAAGATATAGGATCTAAAATTACTACATATATTTACACATCACATTTTTTTACATGTTACATTTTTTTAAATAAGAGATGGAAGAATTGTGTAGCTTTCAACCACTTAGAGTATGCTCAAAATAGGGCATGTCTGTGTCTTAAAAGTGCCTTGAATCTACTCAATAAATATTCATTGTAATTGAAGAAGGATAGTAAGAAGCTTGGAAAATTCCTTGGCAAGTGGAATGAGGGAAACTGAGCCCTGAAAAATCATGGTAAAATCACTGATTGTAGTTAAGAAAACTAAAACAAGAAACTAGTTAATTAATGATAAAACAGTTCCCTGATACATTGACAAATGCTCTTTTCAGTATATATTGTTACTTTAAGCTAAGATTTTTGCCATATCTTTATTCCAAAACTACACCATATATATGTGTGTGTGTGTGTGTTTACAGGAAAGGTAACATTTCAGTAAAATATCAATGTCATTCGTTGTAATGAGTCCAAATACATAAATTTTTTAAACTTCCAATTAAATTAATCAAGCATTTATTTAGCACCTAATCATGTTTATTGTGTAATGTTTCTCAAGGCACTCATAAAGATCCTGCCTGATGGGCATGCATGATGCAATTAATTGTCTAATTATGTTTTGAAGGCCTGGTATTGTTAGCAGCTTTGAGTTATAGGCTAAATTTTAGGAAAACCTTACATTTAGAGAGAACCAGCCTACTTCCAATGACAAGTGTCTGTATTGCTCTGTTACAGTTTTTAACCTTAGTGACCCTTGCTACCTGCAAATGAGTTAAATGTATTCATTTTGCCCTCCTCCCAAAGCTGTATACTGTTCTGACAGTATCTTTGAGAATCTTATTGTTTCTGCATGTGGAGATTATCTAGCCCATCAGGGTTCCTTGACAATGGTTATTACTCTGATAATGCGGAACTCCATATTGATCTTTTTCTTCCACTGAATGTGGAACTTCCTCTGAGAGTTTAAGACAGGATTTTAAATTCTAATTTGCTCTAGCTCTGTGTGCTTGAATGTTATTTACTTTCTTTGAGTTGTAAAATGAGGAATTGAACACTAGTTAAGTATTATCAAAGGCCATTCACTGGTTAGCTTGCCTAAGGTGTAAGAAAAAGAAAATTGAACAAAACTTGATTGAGTGATAAATACATATCTACCTTTGATTTAACTGATCCATCAATATTTCTCTGTAGAATGTGGTTACACTAATTTTCCTAGTATCCAAGGGCAATTTGGGAATTTTGGGTTGCGTCTTTAACTTGTTGATCAATGTCCCATAAGAGAGTGTGCTGAACAACTTGAGAAGTTCCATTGATAAAATTTAGGTTTATGTTACAATCTAGAATCATTGATGTTTGTGTTTTTATGGTGAAAACTAACTCTAATCTAAGCCTTCTTTAGCATTGCAAGAGTTTTATAAAATCATTCATGATCATCTTGACAGTTGTTTAAAGAACCAAATCACTGGTGTGAAACAGTTCTTGATTAAATGTTTCCATGATAGTTGATAGTATTTTTGTTCTATTCTCTTTAAAGACTGGCTAAGATATACAAACACAATTTTAGAGATAACCATCTGATATTGTGTTGGAACACTCAAAACTTCTGCAATATAAATATGTCTGCTATCGCACAGGTTTTTGCTCATAGATACAGCAGTAGTATATAAAGATGACTGGCATCAACGTCGATATTATATAAGAACCTCATAGATAACGTCTAAAATGCTGCTGAAATATCTACTCTGGGAAATGACTGGTAAAGTAATGTTATATTATTATTTTGTAGGCCATAACTTTTCATTGTAAATCTGAATTTACATCTGAACATAATGATGAAATATTAGGATTTAAATATATACATATTAAATTAAAAATATAAAAAATAAAACACAATTCGGTGACTTACTTTGGTTGAAATTCAAACAACTTAACCTTATACAAGTGTACTGAGTAAAAATGTAAAATTATCTTGATTACTGTCTTGAAGTCAGTTTCCTTTTCAAAGCATGTGGAAATCATTAAAGTTGGTTATGTATTATTTAATATTTAATAAATAATATCTTATAAATAGATGCTCATCCTGAAGAAAGACTGAGATCAGAGAGAGGTAGAGAGAAAGAAATAGAGGTGGAGAGTGAATTGAAAGACTAAGACAATTTTTTTTTCAGAGAATAGAAATACATTGAAAGAATAAATTGTGGTTCAAATACAGTTAAAGATGGTAAGGGTAGTTAGAGTCAGGTTTTCGAAATTATATATGATAAAGAGAGCAATCAATAATGAACAATTCAGTAGAAAATAAATATAAAGGTCAGTTAATTGCTACCAAATTTCACAACTTGTTAAATCAAAACTATCAAACATCTACCTGCATGATATTTAAGAAATAATTTTAGTGACCCAGTATTTCTAAGATAAATTTGCTGTTCATTATGTCTCATACATATTAATGATAGAGAAGAACATGCAGAGTTCTGGGTTTTGCATTCATTAGAAATTCCAATCTGTGAGGATAATGAAACATTTCTGGCAATATAATTTATAGTCATTTCACTTTTTGTGTGTTCTCAAAGCCACTTGGCCTATAGAAACAAAGCTTATTAGATCTTGCTTGAATGGTTATTACAAGAATACTTATTCTCTTGGGTCATGTCTACAGAAGTCTTATTTTATTCAATTGTGCAGTATTATTTGAACCATAATTTCCCTTCTATTCCTTATCATCATACATGGGGCACAACAAAATGGTTACAAATTTTATTTGATGAAGTAATTTTGAAAATAAAGTTCACATACACACGTACACCCCGCCCCCCCACCAAAGCATCATACCACACACTAAACCTAATGATGACAGAGAATGTTTTTTCACAAAAAATAAATATTGCTTAATTGTTATAGTAAAATAAATTCATGTTACCTATTTTTACTACAATTTTTCTTTTAAGTACTATAAAAACTGCAAGATGAACTACAGAATACTTGGTATCCCAAATAAAACTATTTTCACTAAAAATGACACAAGAGAAAGAAGGGAAAAAGAAAAAAATATATATACACTCTTGGTTCTTTGAATTTCTTTACTTATGAAAGAGGGGCTAAGCATTCAGTGAGTTCCTACCTTACTTCATTGCCTTATTAAATCCTCTGGATAACAGTGTGAAGTGGATGGTAGCCCTATTACAGAAATTGGCAGGGGTCAGCGAGGGGCTGGGGAGATGAGTCACAGGGAAAATAAGTAACATATCCAAATTATCTGGCTGTACAATAACATAGAATATAAAGTTGGAATATTACCTGACTCAAAAATCCCCAATTTTTTATTACATTGTGGCAAATCCTTAAAAAAGAAGAAAAAAGGGAAAGGAAGGGAGGGAGGGAGGGAGGGAGGGAGGGAGTTAAGGGAGACAGCTCTAATTTGAGAACTTTGTAGTCTACTATTTTAAGAAAAGCCAGTGCTATTTAGCATCTGATTATTTCATTTGATTTCTCTACCATGAATAAATATATATATTCTGAGTGCTTATAAATATATATGTAATATATATAATTTTTGCCCAAGTAATAATAAAGAGAAGACAAACTCTCACTGATGTGTTTTATTTTCATGCAAGAAAAGTATTGACACTTGGGATAATAAGAATTTTCAATTTAATTATGTTTAAAAACAGAGTGTAACAGGGCCTGAACTTTAGTATATCGGAGTCATGGAGACCTTAATACTGCCTAATTATAACATTTAGTAGACATGAGACTTTAGTAAAGTTTATTAACTCCCAGTTAACTCATCTGTAAGATGGAGTTACTAAAGATTATTTATAAAAGTCACTGAGAGAGTCAATGATTTAATACATACAAAGCACCTATTATATAAATTATCACTATTATTATTAGCAGAAGGAATAAAACCGCCTTAAAGTTACAAATAAATGCAATTAACTTAGTATGCAAAAGTACAATTATTTCACCATAAAGAAGATACAATTTATGAAAAACTTGTTTGATGGATTTCTTCTACATATGAATTTACTGTATGAGTAGTTTAAAATGAATTATTAAAAAAGATATCACTAACGAACTCCAAATATGTATATTCAAACAAAAATATTTACTTAAAAACTTTCTAAACATTTAGAATTTCATCACAAGTAACTATTTGGACTTTTATTTTTATTAATATTTTATTGTATTTCTAAAACTATGGGGCTTCCTTACAGAAAATGTTTTCTTGCATTCTCTTATGCCAAAGATGCATTATCCAATAATGGGGAACCAAAGGAATTTATTTCTTTGGTCATGGGAGTTTATAAGTAGAATTAATCTATATTTTAAAAATTCCATGTAAGATATTAAATATACATATAATTTTCATTAAGTGATTCTAAGTTTTCAAACCCTTTGCCAAAAGACATATTCATATTTATTTACGTTTACTGAGCAAAAAGTTATTTCCTTTAGCTAAAACATCATTAACATCCAATGCTCATAAACTTTTCTACATGTATAGAAACTTCTTAATATGTTACTGCATCCATGATGTAATATGTTGTATTGAATAAAAAATTGTTATAGAGATTGTAAATATTAAATCAACTATAGCAATGTTAAATTTACATATAAAAGATAGAATTGGAAAGGTAGATTAAAAAACCTAACTACACGTTTTCTACAAGAAAGAGTCTTTAAATATAAAGACAGAGGTGGGATAAAAGTATAGGAATGAGGAAAGATATAACATGCTAACATTAATCAAAAGAAAGCTAGAGTCGTTTAATAATTCCAGACAAGACGAGCTTTAGAACAAAGAAAATTATCAGGTAGAAGAGGAGTTTTATATAATTAAAAAAGGAGACAAGTAACCAAAAAAACCCCATGAAATGCTTTACCAATAGAGCATCAAAATATGTGAGACCAAAACAGATAGGACTACAAGGAGACAGAGACAAACCTACTATTATACTCAGAAGTTTAACGACCCCCTTTCAGTAACTGACAGATCAAACAAGCAGAATATCAGTAAGTATAATGTTGACCTGAATTGCTCTCCAATCACTTTAATCTAATTTATATTTATTGAATACTTCAACAACAGCAGGGTACACATTTTTCTCAAGATCATATGTAACATGCACCAAAAAGGACCACATTCTGGACCATAACACAAACCTAAATAAAATGGAAAGTATAGAAATCATACAAAGTATGTCCTCAGATGACAGTGGAATTAAACTAGAAATCAATAAAATAATAAATGGAAAATGCCCAAATATTTGGCGATTAAATAGTGCATAGGAAAAAAAAAACACAGATCAAAGAAGTCTCAAGAGAAATTTAAAAATATTTGCAATTAAAAGAAAATAAAAATGCAACTTCTCAAATGTAGGATGCAATGAAAGCAGTGTTTAAAGGGTAATTTAAAGTATAGAATTCTTGCAATAATGGCATTTCATTAAATCAGTAATGTCATTTTGAGGGAGTTGAAGTAGAAAACTCAGTAAAGTATTCCAAGCCAAAAGTCCAAGAAATGGATTTAAGGTCTTGTTCTCAAAATAATATTTCTCTAATAACTGAGTTTAAGGAATCAAAAAATAATTACTTTTTTTTTAAATTGGATTAAGGAAAGTAAAACAAACTATAAGAAAACTAAAATTATGTATAATTATTTATGTATAGTAATTATTATACTGTAAAACTACATATCTGGTTGAGCCGCAGAAAGAACTGTAGCAATCTTTAGTGACATGCTGGAAAAGTATAAGACTAGATCTTCTTTTCTATTTTTTCCAACTTTATTGAGACACATAACATTGTATAAATTTAAGGGTACAATGTGTTTTCATCCATTTATATATTGTAAAATGATTACCATGATAGTGTTTGTTAACACCTCCATCATATCACATAATTGCCATTTCCTTTTGACAGTGAGAACATTTAATTTACTCTCTTAGCAACTTTCAAGTCCATAATACACTGTGATTTACCATAATCACGATGCTATGCATTAGATCCCCAGAATTTATTTATCGTATAACTGGAGGTGTGTACCCTTTGACCAGCATCTCCCCATTACACTCCTCACTCCAGCCCTAGTTAAATGCCATTCAAATTTCTACATCTATGATTCAGCTTTTTAAGATTCTACATATACATGATAGCATACTGTACTTGTCTTTGTCTTTCTGACTTGCTTTACTTAGAAAAATGCCTTCAAGTTCCAACAATGTTATTGGAAATGGCAGGAATCCCTTCTTTCTTATGGCTGAATAATATTTCATTGTGTGTATGTTAGTGGTATGAGTGTATGCATATGTGTGTGGATCACATCTTCTTTTTCCATTCATCAGTAATAGACTCGTAAGTTGTTTCCATAGATTGGCTATTGTGAATAATGATGCCATGATCATGGGAGTGTATTATCTCTTTGAGTTGTTATTTTTATTTCCTTTGGATATATACCCAGAAGTGGAATTTCTGGGTCATATAGTAGTTTTAGTTTTATTTGCCTTAGGGTCCTCCATAAGACTAGATCTTGACAATTATTCTAGGTACCTAAATAAAAGATGCAAAGTGTAAGGACAGAAAATACCAGGACTCAAAGACATCTAACAGGGAATTCCAGAAAGGCCCTGAGGGAGAACCCCAGGGTAATTTCCAGAGAGAGAACATAGATTCAAAATTATATATTGAAAGTACTTCTTAAAGCAATAGATGAAGTGTTCATAATAAGAGCTAAGAGGAAATCACCACTTAAAGTTTCAAAAGTTTGGAATAAATATTCTTGGAAAGGGAAAATTAAACAAGCAACAGAAAATAATTATTGCTTAAATATTTAACTTTTATTAGCTTAACTATAATGTACTATACTATAAATGTAGATAACTTGTGGGCTCCCTAAGTACATGCCCAAGCAATTAATGAATTTAAAATCTGGATTGTTTAGTTCAGCAGATTCAAGCATATATTTTAAAAAATAGAATAGAAATAATGTGATACAATCAATTAAGGGTAGAAGTAAATCTAACCACAACCATTAAAATTTGAGATTGAGTTCTTTTGAAGTTTATTCTTAATATGAAAAAAGGCAAACCTATTACTTCAAAGTATTTGGTTTTTAATATAACTGAAAATAGCTCTCATGGATCTTAGGATATTTATCCTGAACATCCAACCAAATAACATAACCCATAACATTCCTAAGGTTTAATTAGCTTTACTTAATTACCCTGATCATTAAGTTAATATGAAAATTAAGATCACTGAAGCTCAGTAATTAAAATATGACATCTTATTTCAATTTATGAGTAGTTAACTTTTACATAAATATAAATAATAAAATAGAAATTGCATATACCTATAACTTAAGTATATTATAACATGTTAACTTGCTTGCACAGCAACATAATTTTTGTGCTTTGAAATAGTTATGTAAGTTAATAATTATGAGAAAATGATATCCTATAGTATGAAACAGATTTCTGAATTGTGTTTTACTACTTCAAATAATTTTAATAAATGTGGTGTTTTCTAGTGAGTAAAACAGACATCTAAATCTACACTTTATACCAACTTTACTTGAGTTCTTAAAACTTATATTTTGTTTCCCAAATAACTGCCATACGATTTCTACAGTCCCCAGAGCAATCATGAACCATTCATTTCTTCAATAAATATGTAAATCTCAGTAAAAGTATTGAACTTTAACAAAGTAAGTACAATGTGATTATAGTAAGTTAAACTACTGATAAGAAAACTCGTCATAAGAATTTTAGGATTTTTATTTGAGTTATAGTCATGATAAGCTGACATTTATTCTTTTAGAATTAAAGTATGAGAAATAGATCAATTTAAAATTACTAAGATTATATTTAGAAAATAAACATTTTTCAAAAATTCAATAAAATGTATACACTTATAAAGGTACTAATAGAAGTCAGTCATTTAAATATTTTATTATACATTAACATTAAAACTAGTGAACTGAATAATAAATGTTAAAAAGATTTCACTGAAGGTGCTATAGATCTTGTTCATAATAATGAAAACAATATACAGGGTGGGGCAAAAGTAGGTTTACAGTTGTGAGTACACAAAACACAGTTTATTCCTGTATTATTTGTTATTGTATTAATTTGCATAGGAACAGCTATAAACCTACTTTTGCCCAACTCTGTATTTATTAATGGATAATGGGGATAAAGCCTCAATATTAGTGCTAGACCCACTTGAACCAGTCAATTCTCAGAATAAAAAATATTACCAGGGTTAGAGGGGGAAGCATTCCATCATAATACAAGGGCCAACTCATCAAAAGGACGAAGCAATAAGAGCACGTCAAAATAATGAAACAAAAGTGACAGAATTGAAAAGAGAAATTTTAAAAATCAAGAATTATGTTAAGATAATTTGACATTCATACTGTATTAGAATAAATACAATAAAATTCAATAAAGATATAAAACAGCTGAACTACACTACTGATCAGTTTGAACTAATTGATAGATACAGAGCCAAACAAAAACATCATACAATGCGGGACAAAAGCATAATACACATTGTTTTCAAGTAATACTAAATACTTACCAAGATAAATGATATCCCAGGACATAAAACATCTTAATAAATTTAAACAGATTTAAAGCATTAGAGTATGATACAAAGAAGTTAAACTAGAAATGTATCTTGTAACACACACGTTGGAAAGCAAACACCACACTTCTGAATGATCCACAGATTGAAGAAGAGATCAAAATGGAAATTAGGAAATATTTTTAAGTGAATGAAAAATGACAATATGACCTATAAAATTTTGTAGAACACTGTTGGAGAAGTAAATATCAGAATATTTTAGCCCAGCAGGGTGTGGCTCAGCGGCTGAGCATCGACCTGGGATCCAGACGATCGGGGTTCGATTCCCAGTCAGGGCACATGCCCAGGTTGCGGGCTCGATCCCCAGTCGGGGGCGTGCAGGAGGCAGCCGATCAATGACTCTCTCATCATTGATGCTTCTATCTCTCTCTCTCTCTCCTTTCCTCTCTCTGAAATCAATAAAGATAATTTTAAATATATATATATATTTTAGAAATTAAATGTTTAAATTAAGAAAGAATGAAGTCTCAAGTCAATTATCTAAACTAATACCTGAATAAACAGGGTGGCGGAATGACGGAAGGTAGAAGGAAAGATGGCAAAAGAAATCCAAAGCAAATAGAAGAAAGCAGTCAAAGTGAGAGCATATATCAATGCTAATTTCATTGATTTATAAATATAAAATATGAATCACTGCAGAAAATTAATGGATAAAATTGCTATTTCTTAAAACATCAATACAAATAAATCTCTAGCAGAATGACAAAAAATATCCGAAGACCAACATAAAATATTTGATCGACATTAAAACAATCATAAGAGACCATTACAAATTATTTCAAATATAGAAATTTGTCAACTTACATAAAATGGACAAATTCCTCAAAAGATTTAAACTACCTAAGTGCAATCAATAATAATTAGTTGAGCCAAACAATCTGATATTTCTTGGGCGCTTTGGTAATTTAAAGGCGGGGGGGGTGGTTTGAGAAATCTGAAAAAGGACATGCTGGCCTTTTGGTTAATTAGGCATGTGAATTATTGATTATTAATTTGTGGAAAATATATCTAAACGTGTGCAACAGACTGTGTTTGTGAATTTATAAAGTTCTTCACACTGGGGCTCAGAAATGTTAAACCACTTTTCTAAACCAATTATGAGCAATAAATGGAAAATTGAGTTAGCTTAATAGTGTTTTCTGACTGAAGCAGAGATATTCTTCATCCTATAACTGCATTCCAATTAATTTCAAGATTGCTATCCTAGGGACTGCCACAGTTCAGGAGCTCATGTAGCTTGAAAAACTTCCTATGTCAAAATTATTGCAGCCCAACCATTGTAACTGTGTATTGCAATGGTATGAGTGGTGCACTGTTTGCTTCGGAATGATTTTTACATGACAAGAATTCAATCTCTGAATTTTTGTTTTATAACAAATGAACCTTTGCAAGAATCAAGGAAATGTTCCCTTATTTCTGCTTTCTCAATGAAAACAAGAAACTACATCTTCCAGGATTACAAGCGGACACACATAATGGCCACTAAATTAAGTATAGTTTTTAAAAACCTGACAAAATAAATAATAAACAACATATCACACAGAGTTATAGTAGTTTTTCATGAATTCCAACATTTTAGACTGAATTCTGTTCTCGAATTTTGGAAACATAGCGAGACAGCCAAAGCTGTCTGTGTCCCTGTGGCTTGGGTCCTGCCAGCTGTATGAGGCGTCACCAGTATCAGAGGTGATTAGACGAAGGCATTTTAACAAAACCACCTTTCTGTATCAGTCAGCTCAGGCTGTCCTAACAAAGTACTACAGACTGGGTGCCCTTAACAGCAGGAATTTATTTCTCACAGTTTTGGAGACTAGACGTCAAGATCAAGGTGCCCGCAGCGTCAGTGTCTGGTAAAGACTCTCTCTTTGGGCTGCAGACAGCAGCATGGCCTTTTCTTAATATGTGCAGGTGGAGAAAGAGAGGGAGCGAGCTTTCCAGTGTCTGTTTGTCTTTTAACTTATCTTTATTGTTGAAAGTCTTACAGATGTCTCCTTCCCCACCCCTCCACTGACTCCCTCCAGCCCGCTCCCGCCTCCTCCGCAGGCCTTCACCACACTGTTTTCTATATCCATGGGTTATACATATAGGCATATAAACTCACTCGTTAATCGCTTCCCCCACCTCCACCCCTCTGAAATACGTCAGTCTACTGCATGAGTCAATGCCTCCAGGTCTTTTTTGTCAGTTTATTTTGTCCAGTGTCTATTTTTTAAAGGGAATTAATCTCATGAAGGCCTTACCCTCTTGAGTTCATCTAAACCTAATTACCTCCCAAAGGCAGCATCTCCAGATACCGCTACATTAAGGGTTAGGTCTTCAACATATAATTTTAGGAGAACACAATTCAGTCCATAGCTTTCCCTGAAGTGCTAGAGCCAGAAAAGGTGAATGAGAACAGAAAGTTTGAAAAGAAAAAATAACATTCAGGTGGTATCCCACTGGGAAGTGTTCTGTACAGTACAGAGGCTGAGAGGACTGGGTGACAGTTATTCTCAGTAACATAAAGGGAGGTAGACCAAAGTCAGTAACTTAAACCCTTGCTTACCACTTTACATTTTCAAGACTAGGCAATAACAGGGACTTCAATATTGGGAGTCTATCAATGTCAGCTGGGAGGCTGATTAATCATCCAATCAAGTGTAAAATAAATGCCCTTTCCTTGCCTATTATTTCTGTTTTATTTCCTATAAAAATATTTACCACATATGCTTATATCTCTCACTAAAGAAATTAGAAATTGCAAACAAGATCTTTTAAAACAAATTATATTTTAAAACACGTTTAATAAATATTCATAATAAAAAAGGCCATGCCTAGGGTGGTCATACTTAACAAATAAAACAAAGAACATCCTGTTACATTTGAGCAATAGTTCTAACTACTAAATTTTTATAATCTAATAATAAAATTGCATGTGAGGCATTTAGGGAGCCCTGGCAAATTCATTACAGGATGCAGAACAAAGCATTGAACATATCACACGTTCTGACTATACAGGATGCCTACAACCCTACCTATTTTTCACTTTTTAGTTGTATTCTCTTTAATATTCCAAAACCAAAGTTAATAAATAGCATTAATTTTATAAATAAAAAAAGTCAGAGGCACTGTGTCCTCCAAAGGGACAAGATCCTCAGCTTTTAAAACATATTTTGAACAATACCTGTGCAAAGGTGTAGTAACAAAAATAAAGTACTTTGAAAAACTTGCTGACATTCAGAGATTCATGAAGTAATCTTGTCACCAATTATATTTCTAAATTCTTACTGTCCTTTTTATCTTGAGTAGGATAAATTGAAGGAATCTGACCAAAACAGAGAGGAAAGTAAATGAACAAATACAAGACAAGGAGAACTGACAGAGTCGAGGCAATTCTGATTATATGAATTCTAAATCCAAAAATATACTTGGTTTTAAATCTGTGGCTGTGAGAGAGTGAGGCGACATGACAAATAGATCTGACAATACTTGTTTTTGAAGCCATCGCGCATGTCAGAATTCCTGTGGCGAAAGCATAAAAGCTGAAGTGGACTTGGGATCACAGAAGAAAATAAAGTGTGCCCTTAGCATTCACAGTAAGTGAAAGCAGACATTCCATCTACCTTTTGTCCCACACTTGGGAAATAAGGCTGAAGGCCCTTTATTCATGGGAAGGTGGAAGAGCACTTTCAATGAGGGAGTCTCTTATAATTACTCAACACATCTGGGTGTTACTGGGTGTCTTAAAGGGTAACCTAATATTGGACATTAAGGTTAAGAATCCAACATTGCTGAAGGTGGGAGAAAAGGAGGAAAAATGTTTACCATGAAGGAAAATGAAACATTGAAACAAAAACATATACTACAGAACAAAGTTAAAGTAAAGTTAAGAGGAAAAAACAACCATGCAAAATTATGTACAATAACATTAGAAAGTTTTCGGTTACTTTATACATGAATTACTTTCATTAAGTAAAAGCAGTTAGAGCTGGAAGACATAAAACGTGGACTAACTGGATCATTTCATGATATTTACAAGTAATGGCACAATAGTTTGTAAATATATTTCTAAAATAATACCGCAATAAAAAATTGCTCACAACAGAAAAACCTGAAAATTAAAGGAAGTAAAGGACAATAAATGTAACATTCAAAAGAACTTTCACTGGTAGCATGGAATTTGATCATATTTAATCAATTCTTTGGGTTTTAGAATTTTTCTTATAAATTGTACTATAATCATAGTACATCAATAAAACTTTAATATTTTTCAGTGCTGACTTTGCGATACTAATAACTCTATGGAAAAGTACTATTATCAGCATCTCTACTTTATAAAGGAAGAAACTGAGATTTCGGGTTTACATTTAAACCCAAGATGTCTAATTTCTGTGCCTACACCTTTTAAATTTATATTATTTTTATATTTATAAGGCTATAGTGGAACCCTATCAATAAAGTTGAGAAGTCAATCGCCCATGACCTGGTGGGCAAGCACATGAAGCTGGTGGTATCCACATTGCCCATGATTGTGTCTTTCAAAAGAAACCAGCAGCAGTGTCCCATGGAGCTCTAGCAGCCTTGAACAACAATATTAAAGTGCTCAACCAGGATTTTCTGCAGGCAATGCTGAGATGGAAGTGGCGACTCGGAAGCCCAGCAGCCACTTCCTGCCAGGAACCCCATGACCAGCACCTGGAAAATTGTAGTTTTCAGGACAGTGAGGGAGCAAATCGTCATCTGGGAGAAAACCCAGCAGTTCTGGGACCGCTGGAGGCCCTCATCTTGT
Source organism: Miniopterus natalensis (assembly GCF_054644295.1). NCBI lineage: Eukaryota > Metazoa > Chordata > Mammalia > Chiroptera > Miniopteridae > Miniopterus > Miniopterus natalensis. The sequence goes on from NC_142084.1 coordinate 49,228,689, forward strand.
CCTGGGGGGTAAGGTTATTCACATGTTTATTCTCAGGAAATCTGAGGCAATGCAAGGGGGTGGGAATATGCCTGTGCTTTTGTGAATCACACTCACGTATCTTGGGCAGGACTGTAATGCCAACTAATCCTTTGCCGGGAGTCTTCTGCCTCCAGCCCTTTCCAGGCTGCTCAAGCAGAGTCAAAGCAGGGCCGCACCTCTGTCCCCTCCAACTCAGGCTGCAGGGGTTCCTGGTGCTAAGACAACAAAGCCCACCTCCTGGTTTCCCTGCTCCTTTCCGCTGTGCCACAGGGAATCCCACTGATTCTCCACGATCGGTCAGGCCAGGCCTGGCTGTGACTCTCAGAGGAGAACTGCTTCAGGAGCCTCTGGCCTCAACTCAGAGGCAAGCTTAGGAGGGAGGAGCATGAGACAGATCCCCATCCCTCAGCCTCTGGTACCATATTTCATTTTAATTTGTTTTTAAAGACTAAAACTACCCGTCTAGTTGTGTTTTTTTTAAAAGTGTGTGCGTGCATTAGTGTGTGGTTTGTATGTATGTGTTTGTGAGTTCATGGGCATGACAACATGAATGGACCTTGAGAATATCATGATAAGTGAAATAAGTCAGAAAAAGCTAAAAATGATATGATTTCACTCATATGTGGGATATAAAACTGAAACTCATACACATAGACAATAGTTCGGCATTTACCAGAGGAAGGGGGCTGGGGGAGTATAGTTAAGGGTACATAGGGACAAATATATGGTGACAGAAGATGATTTGACTGTGAGAGATAGGCACATAATCAAATATACAGATCATGTATAATAGAAATTTGCACTTGAAACCTATATGATCTTATTACCAATGTCACCCCAATAAATTTCATAAAAAATGAGGTTCTCTTGATTATCTGAAATAAGAAATAGGACATAACTATGCCATAATCATTGCAGTTTGAAATTATAAAAAGGGAGAAATGAATGTTATTTTCAGATCCATTACTTCTCCAGAAATTGCAAGCTGGCAATCAGTCAATAGAAATAGAATATTAATAATTGATTTAACGGTGCTCAGTGAAAATGGAGCTCGACAAGATTGGCAGCTTAAAGGGATTTAAGTCAATTGTCACAGGGTAGAGAAAGGGCATATTTATGACATAGAAAGAATCTAAGTATCATTATCCTTTAAAAGCCAAAAAATATTAAGGAAGAAAATTTTTATTACACATTATTACAATAAGGCAGGATGATTGAACATTTTTTCCTTGTTGCAGGTTAGTATACCAATAAGAATATTAACAAAATGCCTCATGATTTATGAGACTTTTATTCAATATTATATATTCTAGAGCACATGTAATAAAGTTTTGATTATCTGATACATTCAATCATATCTAGACAGTTTGCCAATCATTCATAACTTCTATTGTTTAATTACTAAATATTTTTTTTATTAGCCTCTTTAGAAAACATTGGCAATAAACACTCATTTCTATCAACATACTTAATAATTATCTTAATAGTTCTTGGTTGGTGGAAAGATATCACAGAATAGTCAAATATCTTTATTTTCTAGATTCTATGTATATTAAAAGGGGAAAAATGTTACAGGAGGCACTGTTGTTTCTGAATAGAAAGATACCAAATACCAAAGTAATTTTATTTCTTTGGAAGAACATCCAGACAGAAGTAGCATTTAGAAGTAAAATTCCCTGGCCTCGATCAAGTTCTTTACAGGATTGTAGAAAGTCAAAATTGCATAAAAAGAATTTTGCAGTCTGTTTCTGCATGCCCTCTGAAGTTCAAAAAAAGCAAAGGGGAATTTTAAACTCTAATACAAGTATAAAAACAAATTTGTTTATAACAAATGTATCAGGCATATCCAATCAGAATTGATAATATCTTGTTAAGTGTAAAAATGACTAGAGGATTTAGCAAGGGTCAGCTTTAGAGATGAGAAAATGTTGAATGCTACATTTTATACAAAAATATATTGATCTTCAAGTCACTCATACTGGAAGGCATGATAATGATGTTTCCAGTTCTAGATGCCATCTCTGATGGTGAGTTAGATTGGATTCCCCAATAATTCTATTAATTTTAAGAAATGTCAATCATACCATAGTACATTAACTGAATCATCTATCAAAGATGGGTGAGAATGGTCTATCCTTTCAACTGCATAGGATGATAATATAAACCAGGAGAAAATCAGAACAATGTTCTTTAAGAATTCTAGGATCTATTTTCACAAATGAAGCATTTGGAGTTCAGAGAAGTTATACTTGTTACCTTGGTAATCTGACTAGGGGAGACTGCAAATGCTTCCAAATGCATGCTTATACAAATTGCTATAGATAGGACCCTTCTATTTGCCATTGACTGCCAGCTACTTGGCTAACCTAGCTGTGCAAGCACAGGATATCAGGTAAGGCCCACATTGGCATTTTCCTCCCTATTGAGAGAATTACACATATGGCATGATCATAATGATTCTTCTATATATTTTCATAGGGAAGCTAATTAATTTCTAACTTAGGAAGTATTTTTTTTTTTATTAGGTTACATAACATCTGCCCTCTTTTAATGTTCACAAGTAACTGTTTGTACTCTTTCAGTCAGTCCTTTGTTCCACTACATATAAATCCCCAAACAACTCTGATAACAAAAGATAGTAGCTTTAATAATGGAAAGAAAAATAGTGTCTTTGAAAATATATTTTTATATCCCAAACTAATTTTAATAACATCTAGTTACTGCAAATCAGTAAGTTCTAGCCCTCCTCTTCCTATAAACAATATAATTTTCCCATCACCTGTACCCATAATAAATACATAGATAGATAGATCCCATGAATAGGTATTTGATATATTTAAACGTATGATAGGCATCCTTATTTTGATTAAAATGTTTCTTTTTAGAGTAACAAGTTTACTTGGAAGTAAAAATTAATTAATTTAGTGAGTAGGATATAGGGAAGTATGTCCAGGTCAAGGACGCCTTGAGAAGGGACTGAAGAACAATGAGAAGGGAATCAAAACCTTCAGGTTTATATTCTTCCTACAGGTGGAAACTTACATGCAGAAAATATTAAAGTAGAGATGGCATATTACTGTAGTTCAGGGCCCATACTCTGGAAACACACACTCCCTAAGTTTGATACCCAGTTCCACCTACTACTATGACATTTGGTGTTTTATTTAACATATCATGTCTCAGCTTCCTCATCTGTAAAATAAAATCATTACAGCACCCCTTAGGGTTCTTGGGAAAAATAAAATAGTTAATACATGTGCTACGTTAAAAAATCTGCTAAGCACATTCCAACACTAAAATAGATGAGCAATCTAAAAAAGTCATTTTGGACTTATGATAAAAAAATAATAGTTACACAGATGCATAAACACTAGATTGGTAGGGTGGGAGAGATGGAGGGAGGGAAGGAGGGAGGGAGAGGGAGAGAGAGAGAGTGAGAGAAAGAGAGAGAGAGAGGGAGAGAACCGTCTCGGTCTGGAGAAAGTGATCTGACCTATGTCACTCAAGCAGAGTCGGGATTCTTCATCCAATTTCTAGACCTGAGTCAATTCAGAGACATAGAGCTCTTTGCATGAAAAGGGAATGAAGTCTCTTTAAGAAGACTATTCTGACATTGTCACAGTGTGTTTGTTTGACTTGTGACCACTTACTAAGGTAAACGTGTATACTAGAGAAAAGGGAAATACTCAGTTTAGGGGATTTTGGTTCATGGACTTTGAGCTGAATTTTGGGTGTGACGGCAAGTCACTGATTCCCACTCAGAGGAGAAGCCGAGGGAGGCGGAGGGTGGCTCCAGTATATCTCTAAAAGGTCTAATACATTTGTGAGGCCACCCTTTGCTTATTTCCCTGCTTCCTCCATGCAAATGTGAATTAACCACCGTTAGAACCTGGTCCAGCAGGTGGCAGATGAGCTGGGGCCACCACCTCGAGAGAGGCTGAACAAAGCTCAGACTCAATTGTGCTTCCTGCTTGTCAGCCTCTTGCCTCCCAAACACCTAGTATTTCCACTTGATGTCATCACACAGAAAAGGGTGAGAGGGGCTCAAGTGGAGGCTCCTCAATAGTCTGCAGTAGTGTGTTTAGCTTTAGGGCGGGGCGGCCCTACGGGTTATTAGGCCAACTTTTGCCTCCAGAGCTTTTTCTTCAACATTCATTTAAATCATTCTGCAGATGTCTATCAAACACCTGATAGATAATGGGCTTTATGATAAGGGCCGAAGGGTGGAGGTGGGGTGTGGAGACATAAAAATGAACACTTCAGGGAACTTACAGGTAAAGAAGAAATGATGACCTGATGCTAATTAAGTTCAATGGAAGCTACAGAGAGAGAGGGGAACAGTCGTATTGGACTTCTGAGGAGGGGACATACGATCATTTAGCCTTCACTCCTTCATTGGGGAACTCACTACTTGGCAAATGACTGGACCTGTTGTTAGAAGGTGACCTTTTCTTCATAGCCTTTAAACTCTTCAGCTGAATTTCACGAATGGTTAGATTTCACTGCTGTTGAAAGGTCATTCTGTTTTCATTCCTTACTCCTTCAGAGTTGTTTGAATCTGTCTTATCCTGTTGGCACCCTCTACATTTCAAAGTTTTATTCAGTCCCTGCTGCACTTGAACTTTGAAAGAAATTCTGCTTTTTGTATAATCTGATTTAGAAAACAGAAGGTGGGGGGTGTTTGCAAGTTTCTCTCTATTTTAAATAGCAAATGTATCAGCAAGATAGGTTAGGTTATTCTACAATCGCAAATAACTTCCTGATCACAGTGCCTGTGTACAGTTTCTTTCTTATGCTGTGTGTCCAGTGTGGTCAGCAGATGAGCCTTGCTCATTGTAGTCTCTCAAGGACCCACGCTGATGGAGGTGTGATCTCGAGTGTGCCTCCAAGATCACTGCAGTGTTGGAAAGGAAGCTAGAGGATCTTGCCCTAGTCATGACATGATCTGACTCAGAAGTGACTTACGTTGCTTCAGCCTGGACTAGTCCTGTGATGCCATTTAGCCATAATTCAATATTTCTGGTACTGAAAAGGGAGAACAGAATGTAGGTTAGCAGCACTAATGACTTTCACAAGTGATGTGGCCTAGGCAAGGTTATAAAGTATGTACCTACTGTGCCTAGCTCAGTGCTTTGTAGGTACTGGGCATTACACAAGTATCAGCTGAATGAATGAATGATACATAAAGAATCTGGTTCCACCCCAACCTAATGTGGCTGTATTCTGGTCATCAAATAAAAAATTATAATTTTTTCTTAAAAAAAAAAAAGATAAATTACAGCAAGACACTCTTCTGTCTAAAACTCTTCAAATGGCTTCCCTAAGGTTGAAATTAAGTCCAAACTCTTTACTCTCTTCCTCCCAATAACTACTGGCGAAATCTCTGTGCTGATAACATTTTTCAGGGAAATACATTGATTGGATTAACAGTTTGCATTAAAATTCAGCACCAATTCAACTAGATTATTACTGTACATTTTGTAAGCCGTTTCATGACTAATTGCACTAGAACGTTATGAGAATACAGTATGATCATTTAAAAAGCACATCTAACAATAAGAAGTGCTTGTAGTTTGTACACAAGCATACCGCTGTGTAAATTCACTCCTGCTCATTTTGGATGTTTCTGAGCATACCTATTTTTTCATACTTGAGAACCTCAGAGCTTTAACACACAAGGGGATTTAATCTCTAACAGTTAAACAAGGGGATTATTTTGATTCTTGAAATATTTTTCATAACCTAGCACAGTGCCCCATGATTTTATATCACCTAATTCCATACACCCTAATTAAAATAGATATACCATATATAACTAAGAAATCTTGAATAGTAAACTCTGAGAATTTAGAAAATGCCTCTTACATTAGAGCTCTTAGATCAATGTTAACTCAGTCATTTACTGTGTGGGCAGTCTGATATATTTAAGAACAAATAAACACTCCAGTTACTGTGCAGTACAGCACATAAATAACAGATTTACAGAACCTTCATTTCAAAAGTATGTGATTATAAAAAAATTGATTTTATTTTTTTGTATGGAAATTATTTTAAAGCCACTTTTGGAGGCCTTAAGATTCATGGAATGCCAAGTCCTGAGGTAAAAAAATGAGACCAAAAATGAATTTGCTGAACTAGAAAAAAACACTAATTTGCTCCTTTTTGGTATCTTGGTATCTAAGGCAGTTGAAATAATTAAAAAGAATTCTCAAAAAACAAATTCAAAAATTTTTTTTGAATTAATATAGCTAACACAAACATTATTTTTAGTGATTCACTGCATAATGATAGCATATTATACTAAATTCTAAAGAAAATGATCTTATAAGAAATGTCTCCTTTAGCAGAGAGTCCAGATGCTTCTTGTAAATATCTTGCAGGTCTCTGAGAAGGAGTGGTGGGCAAAAGATGTTTCATTATATAACTTTGTGAAAAAGCCTTTTTGGCAATATCACCACAGATGTGGATTTGAGTTTTGAAGGTAGCTACAAGTTGGGCCTCTCCCTATCCTACTAGAAATCATACACATGTGACATCTATGGATAATATGGAGTGAAAAAGACTTGCAAAAAGACCTTTTATAGGTATTATTCTTGGATAAAATGGGGCTTCTGCTACAGTGTGTGAATTTTTAAAATAAACGAACATAATTTTAATTATTTTGAGTCTAATATGTAAATTCAAAGCTAATTTTCTTTTTCAACAGATCAGGTTTATTTCTAATGATCCTTCTCCTCCCCCCGCTTTACACATCTAATGTAAAAAGTTAAACCACTAGTGTTTAACATACTTGGAAGGTTGTTTCTGAGATGACAGATCTAGAACATTTATGATGAGGCATATTAAAAATTCATGTTGCCCGGCCGGGTGTGGCTCAGCGGTTAAGCATCGACCTAGGATCCAGGCAATCAGAGTTCGATTCCTGGTCAGGGCACATGCCCGGGTTGCGGGCTGCAGCTGATCAATGACTCTCTCATCATTGATGTTTCCAGCTCTCTCTCTCCCTCTCCTTTCCTCTCTCTGAAATCAATAAAGATATATTTTAAAAAAATAAAAAATAAAATAAATAAATAAAAATTCATGTTAGAATCTCTCAGTGCATCTCCAAGGAAGGGGCAGTCCAGACATCTAACACTGAGAAGAAATGAGAGTCTGAATATTCCTAATTAGGAGAAACACATTCAGTGTAGTGGGATATGGGACAGAGAAAACTAACACTGGCCCTGAATTAAAAGTCACAAAGGAAAGCATTGCAAGTCAATATGTAACTTGCTTCTCATTTGGGCAACTCTAAGAAATATACTCTATGATGAATGACTGCAGTGTTTTTAAAAAAAAATAAAACAAAGATTTAAAATTCACACTATTTTTTTAAACTATCCACCTTAAGCACCTAGTTTAAACAGAGGTAGACACTTACGAAAAACAAGATAAAGACCCACAGAACTTAAAGAAGAAAGTAAGAAAAAAAGGCATCTTAACTGCATTGCTTCTACTTAAAGCCGAAGACGTATCTTCCAAGAAGTTGCTGTCAAAATCTGGGCTAGAGTCAATTAATATCAAAACATTTGGGCCTAGGAACACATTTATTACAGTGTGTTCACAGAACACTAATGGGAGCCCATACATAGAATGTATGTCTGAATTCATGTAGACAAAACAATAGTCTCAGGGGAAAATTTTTTTTCACTAAGCTAACAAAATCTGATTTATATATAGAACTTCTACTTTACATGCCCAATATGTAAAAAATAAACTCAAATACATTTTGAAATGAGATTAAATGCAAGATACAAATAAACATTTACATTTTATCTCCTTATACACTGTAAAACAACAAATGCTCACATCTATTATTTAATACAGTTTTTGTGTTTCTTTATTATCTGCTCAATATTCAGAAGAATTTGTTCAGGAAGATAAATTTTATTTTGATGTTGAATCAAATATATCTCTATTTTGTTCTGTTTAAAGCATAATAACAAAATTCCATTTCTCACAGATATAATGTAATAATAGAAACATTTTACTACAAACTTTGCAATACTTGAGAAATAAACTAAACTAATATAAAAATTATTTTTTCAAGTCTTTGAAAATTGCTTCATCCTTTTAAAAAAAATAAGGCTTTATTTTACAAGCAGTTTTAGGTTTACAGAAAATTAATCAGTTGGTGCTGAGATCAATCACTTCTGACCCCTTTCCCACATTTTCTCCATATTTAATATCTTGCATGGTACATTTGTTTCAAGTAATAAATCAATACTGATACATTATTATTAACTAATTTCATAGTTTACACTCTGGTTTGCTCTTTGTGTTGTACAGTGTCATGGGTTTTGACAAATGCATAATACCGTGTATCATTAGTGTCTTCCAATATAGCTTCATCACCCTGAACGTGCCCTGCGCTTCACCTACTCACTCCACTCCCTCCCACAGCCTCCCCAAACCACTGATCTTTGTACTGTCTCTATTATAGTTTTGCCTTTTTTAAAATGTCATATAACTGGAAATATACAGTGTGTAGAAGCCTTTTCAGATTGGCCTCTTTCATTTAGCAATGTCCTCTTAAGGATCCCCCATGGTTTTCCCTGACTTGCTAACTAATTTCTTTGTATTGCTGAATGACATTCCACTAGATCAATGTATCAAAGTTGGTTTATGCATTCACCTATTTAGGGACATCTTGATTGCTTTCAGTGCTTGGCAATTATCAATAAAATTGCTATAAACATTTGTGTATGGAATTTTGTCTGAACCTAAGTCTTCAACTCATTTGTGAAAATACCTAGGAGTCCAATCCCTGAAAGGAATGTAAGACTATGTTCAGCTTGTCATAAGCTGCCAGTGTCTTCCAAAGTGGCTGCCTCATTTTGCATTCCCACCATAAATGAATAACAGTTCTTGTTGCTCTGCATCCTTGCGTATATTTGATATTTTGGATTGAGGCCATTCTAATGGATGTATAGTGGTACTTCAATGTTATTTTAATTTGCAATTCCTTAATCACATATGATATCAAGCAATTTTTTTCCTATGCTTATTGGCCATCTGTGTGTCCTTTTAGTGAGATGTCTATTCAGATCTATTGTCTATTTTATAATTTGAGTAAAATATTTTTTTGGCATTCAGAATTTTTAAATGGTCTTGAATATCGTAAACATTTATTGAGCTAAATATTCAAAATTTTAGTTTTATTTTCTGTTTTGTATATAATATATTTTTCAATATTTTTTTTTTCTCATGGGCATTTCTTAATATGCATAGGAAATTACTCAGAATGCTCAATTCTCATATCGTTCCTAATGACTTTTCAGCTGATTTTCTTGGGCTTTGCAGCTGTATATCTGATCTGATCATCTCATCTGAAAAGAACATGATTTGCTTCATTTAAGAATATAAAAGACTATGCACTTGCACTACATATGTATCCAGTGCACATACACATGTGCATTAATTCTGACTAACTGCATTTGTCAGTAAGCCCAGAGTGTTACATGAACAGGCCAATAGTGGCCATGTTTGCTCTCTTTGACCTTTAATGAGGGTGTTTCCCGGGTTTCAGTAGTAAAGTTTATGGTAACTCCCTCTTCCACGTATTTCTATTCTTCCTATTCCCTCCCCTTTCCTCCCACTGTCTATATCTCACTAGCAAGCTTTCATGTTAAGAAAGGATTCATCCATTTTCATCAGAATGGAATTTAAAATGCTGTCAAATGCTTTTAGATTTTACAGAAACAGGACAATATTATCCTCCTCTTTTATCAATAAAAATATGAAATCAGAAATATACATATCCATTTAATCAGATAAAATCAGCATTCATTTAAAAGTGGTGATGTATTTCACTTAGATATAAAAATGCATTGTTCACACTGTTTTATAAATCACTTCCTTTTGCTGTTTAGAAAAGATATCTATGGATCAGAATATTTATAACCACAGAGGAAAAAATATTAGAGCCTGCTGTCTAATGAGGTTGAGACAAACAATTAACTCCAAAATTGACTGTGGTCAATTGTAAGTGGCAGAGTGTCTGTACTGTATTTTCCTTTCACTCAATGTAAGAGATAAAAATGATATTTCTTCCTAATTATTTTATCACTGAGGCTGTCTGCCAGTTATCTGAACTATATACTTTTACATTGAGGCTTATATTAACTGCAAAGGCTTCCAATGCTTTGTTTGAGAAAGTTTTCAAGACATATGCTGGAGGTGATAGGAAAGATGTTATTTAATAAAATATGGTAATGCTATTGTTCACTTATTTTTTAAATGAAATCCCTCATCTATTTTCATTCTAAAAAGAATCTAAAATAACCCTCCAACATTTTTAAAATATATTTTGAAATAGCTGCACTATTGTGCTCTCTTTAATAAATGCTTTTAAAAAGCAATAAACATACTTTTGACAGTTTCTTAATCTAAAAATTTGTGAGCTTGGTTTATATTTTATACCGTTAATGTAAGAAAGACTCAGAGCTCAAGACTGGGCCCAATCTGGGTATCTATCTAACCGTTCTCTGTATGTTTTCTCATACAATTACCATTTGTAAACTGACGATCCTAAAATGTGAAATCTGGCCCTGCTCTCCGTTCTGTGTTCCAGAATTACACTTTCAGCTGCTTATTCATCATCTCAACATGGATATTTACTGACAATCTTACAACTATTTTAGTCAAACAAAATGCTCAATCCACTGCCTCATCACCAGGGGCAGTACAATCTCCTCTATCAGTTTTATTCCATCATCCAACTAGTTACTCAGCTCAAAACCTCCAGAATTATCTTTAATCACAATCTTTATATACTTGTCATGCAGTGTGATCCTGGACCACCATTACCTTGGAACTTGTTTGAAATGGAGTATCATGTGCTCAATTCAAAGCCATAGATTGAGAATCTGGATTTTAACAGCATCCCCAGATGATTCATATAAATATTAGAGTTTGAGAAACATTGCCACAAATCATTCTCTACATCCAATCTATCAGTCATTATTATTGCCTCAACATCTAAAACAAATTCAGAAGATAATAAATTTTATTATCTGCATTGTTACCTCTCATATTCTTCATCACCTCCAAGTGATCTGCCCACTTCCACTTCATTTCCCCATGGCCCATTCATTCTTCCCACAGCAGCCAGTGTTCCTTAGAAGTATGTATCAGACCCCATTGGTCCGCTGTCTTGTCATCGCATTTGAAGCTCTTTAGTCTATTTTATAATCCTCTGTATAATCTGTCCTTATCTGCCTCTCTGCCTTATTACCTAATACTCTAACCTCATTTACCCACTATATTCAGCGAATGGCATGTGGTACCCTGTGATCAAGTGTTCTCTTTCTACCAGGGCCCAGTAACATGTTGGGAGATGTTTCCACAGAGGCATAAAATTCTTCACTAACAATGGTATGACCCTGTCCCACCCAGTGCCCCAAAGACCTGTTTTGTGATTCTTCCACTGAAATTTGCCATAAATTTCCCATCACTGAGACCTGCAATGACACAATGCCTGGCAGACCATACAGCCCAAGCTTCAGGGCTGCTAGCACGGCAGCCTGAGCCTGCTGCTGAGCACTGCATCGCTCTGGGCCTCACCCCCGTTTGGCAGCCTTCCTGTCTTCCAGTATATGGGCCTGCACAGTATACCTGTGATTCAAAGTGTTGTCTCCAAAAGCAAAAGAAGTTTACCAGATGCTTTTCTCTCTGTGGTAAAATATACAAGAGACAGGAATTTTTATTTTATTTGGAGGAAAAATCCTTGCACATCCCTGACCACGGGGCCCCATAATTTTACTGAGTGCCAGGTCCATGAGAGCTCACAGAGTTCATCTTCTGAGATCTGGAGCACAGCTTTACCAAGACCTTTCGCATACTAGCCACATATTGCTTATCCTGTCCAAACAGCATGATGTCATCAATCTAATGCATCAGTGTAATGTTTCCAGGGATGCCCAGATGGTCCAGATCTTTTTGGACTGTGTTACTACAGAAGGCAGGATAGTTAACCTAGCCCATGGAAAATCTATAAATGAATATTACTGTCCATTCCGCATGAATGTGAACTCTTCCTGATCCTCTATACTGATAGAATGAGGGAGAAAAAACCTCACTAAAACAATGGCCAATATGCCATGAGCTGAAGCTTTATTAATCTGTTCTAACAATGATGGCACCTAAACATAGCTGGTACTCGAATGGCTCCTGATTGACTGCATCTACTCTCCTCAAAGATTCAGTCGGTTTTTGTCAGTCAGATTAGTGAATTAAACTGAGAGGTGACAGGGACTACCTGCCCTGTGTCCTTTTATCTTCAGTGGTAATACTCATCCCTCCATCCTGCTAAGGATGGAATTTGACTGAATTCACTCTCTTAGTTGCAAGGGAGGGGGGCAGGAGGAAGGCAGCCTCAGAGCTTCCACTCGGCCTTCTCCACAACAACGGTCCTGACCCCACATAGGATCACAGCCAATTCTCAAATACACCAAAGCCAAATATATACTCAGTGCTGTGGACTGAACTGTGCGCCCCTCAAATTCCTATGTTGAAGTCGTAGCCTTCTATCAATTTCATTCATGTCTCAGCTTACAATCTCTTCCTCCTCACCACTAGTTTTCAGGAGGCCCTTCCAAGTATCTGGACTGCCATATTTCTTTCGCCAATTATTTTATGCTATTTCCATTTTTGGTCAATTTAATTTTAGTAAACTTTATGGAGCTACAAAGTAGACACCATAATATTCGGCTACTTTATGTGTTCAGTTTTATGGGTTTGTACAAATGGTAATAGTTTGTAAACATACTAATAAAACTTTAGGACATTTTATTCACACTAAAAATTTCCTAGTTCGTTTTTATATTTCATCCCCTCCTTCTGCTTACTAGCCCACGGCAACCAACGATCTATTTCTTGTTACTATAGTTTTTAGATGTTTCTCTTATGTAAAACTGCATGCTGGTCACCTGGAAGGCCTAATTTTACCTGGGACTGCATTTTGTCTTGCTTTCTAAAAGCATTATTTTTATTGTCTCCTTTGTTTTCAGTATTGATAAAGACAATTACCTCCAGATTTATCCATTCAACCACTTTTTTAGCTCAGAGCCGCCAAACCAATGAGATCCCAAAATTATTTCTTGCCTTGGATTGGATACAAAATTGATAAGGAAAACTTGTCTGGTCTTTCCTCAAGGGCATTTACTGTACTTCTTGATCTTTCTTAGAGATATATATATATATATATATATATATATATATATATATATATATATAGAGAGAGAGAGAGAGAGAGAGAGAGAGAGAGAGAGAGAGAGAGAGTGAGTTCATGGGGGGGATCATTGTAGAATTTTTTTCAGGATTTCTCTTACCCAACTTTAATTTTTGCACTCTTTACATGTAGGACAGAGGAGGAAGACCTGAAATTTGCATGGAATCAAATTAGAGACTTGTAAAAGTGTAAAACTAGCTCCCTTTCCATGAGAACTGATTTCAACAAGAGGAGAAGATGCGGCTTGACCCCCTGTCCGTTTCAGTGCGTTTTCCTGGCTAGTTGTTTGCTTACCCTTTTTATTCGTCTTAGCATTAGCTCCTGTGAAGAGGAAACTGAGATGTCTGGCTTGCATCTATCGTACTAACCCAAAATTGTAATTCAGTAGTTTTGAAATCACATAAATTGAAGTAGAATGTCTACTGTTATCACCAGGAAATGATGTATTTTTTAAATAATGGCAACAGAGAGTTTTTTAAAATAGTATTTAGCTTTGTAATTTTGTCAAAAGATATTATTAAAATACTTCCACATCAATAGTACAAAATAAAAAGACATACAGAGATATTTTAAATATTTTCTCCCTTTATATTACTGTCTAATAAGTCTTATAGGAATGTCTCCATATTATGCTGTATTTCCCTTAAAATGGGTATCCTTTGCTGCCCTACAGCCTAGTAATGTGCATGGGGCATAGTATAAGTCTAATAAAGAATTTTTTATTGAATTATTAGAATATTGTGATTTAAAAGAATGTTACACTTCTACCGTTTCACCTACTTTTGAAATTATAGCCATATGCATAAAAAAGAAATATAATTTCTGTTAAAGGTAATTTAAACTGTACATATTAGAAATATCAATTCTCTACAATTTTTATATCACTTCTGACAAGGAAATTACCAGTTTAAATGATATAAGAAAAGCTGATTATAGCACAGGATCCAACAGTCAAAGAGATTACTACAAACTGGGAAAATGACAGAAGACTCAATAGAACAGACATTATATAGCTATGTTAGATTTTCCTAAATATCCCAGTGAGGATGGATGGATATTTAATAATTAAAGCCTCAGACTTATGAAATACTTGTAGATGTTTTAAATTTATTTAATATGATTACTCCATGTGTATTACACTATACCCATCAAAAGTGTCTGCAGCATTTATAAGGCCCGCATATTGATAAGGTCTTAAGGAAGATACTCAAGCGGAGAGTACTGACTAATAATCTAAACGAATTTTCTCTTTTTTATAGGTGTAGAGCCAGACTCCACGTGAGTGGCAATGATGAGTGCTACCTCTGCGCCTGGCCCTTAGAAACCTCCATGTGTCTGTCACCAGCTCTTTCCATTTCCTGATCACTGAGATAGATTCTACCCTCAGGAAAACCTCCATAGGCACATGCTGAAGAAGTTGGAGCCTCCATCAGCCAAGGTTCCTGAATCCTATCATAAAGAAAAACTCCATTTTCTACCCCCAATACATGAACCAAAAATAAATGTCTTGGTTTTGAGTCATTATGCATTTGGGGCCTGTTTGTTACCCCAGCCTCCCATAACTAATACTATCCCTGACCTCTGTGGTATGAACCAAACGTTAGAGTTGCCATCCTTTTATTTTAAAAAATCGGAACCAAACCTATTATTTTGGGGGCATATTAATCCATACAGAAAAAACAACTTTCTCATCTCCTTTTCTATATTATAAATGAACATTCACAAATATATTCAAATATTTCATAGAGCCATTATTTCAATACAGATAAATGTATTAATACCTCAAAAATATGGAGAGTGGTAGAAGTGAAGAAAGTTTTTCTGTTCTCTTTGCCTCATACTCTTAGAATAAACTAGAAGACTCTATGCCATTATTTCTTATACAAGTGAATTAACGTATATATGTGGAATACGCTGCATAATTTTTTTAAAAAAGCAAACACATAGCCATTGTATTTATGTTCTTTTAAACATCTGCTTTGCAGGAATATATATTTTCTTCAATCTTAGAACTCATCACGGGATTTAAATGAACTGATGAGCTGGTTAAATTCTTGGGCAAACTACTTTTGCTCCAGCTGAGGTATTGAAAACACAGTTTCTTTGTAGTACTTTCCAAATCCTTATATATATAAAAAAATGTGTCAAAAACTCAGAAGGTAGAAAACCAAGAATGTAGTAATAGGCAGTGTCACTAAACAGTTTTGATAGATCACTGTAGCTGTGCTCCCTGTGGGGCAACAACAAGACATTCAGCAGGAAGTGGTACTATTATTTAGGTCTTACTGATACGGTCATTAGCAGCAGCATAGGACGCATGTTCTGCGGAGGAGTGTGGCCCAAGGTGTTTCAGCAGCTTTCATCTCGTTTTTTAAAAGAGGAAGGTGCAAAATGGTATTTGTACAGCTTGACAACTTGCCCACAGGGACTTCATTAAAAGCATTTACCATGAAAAATCTTGATAACAGCCTTTTGTTGGAAAAGGTAGCTGAAAGCTGTCAAATTCTGGTCTTTTGTGATGCATAATTAGCTACTGCTATCGCATTGCTATATTGTCCTGACTAAAGCTGGGTTTTAAGTGGTTCTTTGGGAATAAACTGCTACATTTGTCAAATTTTATGTAATTTAGAAATTTTGTTTTTAATGTTTATTATGTCTCTCACCTAAGCTCTGTAAATTGTTCATCCTTAGCTCATCCGGATAAGAAGAAAAGAACAGCAGGAAAGAAGACAAAGATGTTCTTCCAAAAATACACCAGACTCTCAGCTGAGGTTCTCATTTAAGTTAGTGAGTTGCTCCATAAGTCCTATTCCTATTGCTATAAAGTCTGAGTTAAATTGTTCACTTTTCGTTGGAATTGCCAGCCTCTTTATACTTTTATTGTACTTATATATTCACAACTAACCCCCCATCCTCCCAGAAACAATTTTTTCCCCTTAAAAACTGGAAATAAAAATATTCTGTTTTAATTCTTAGGCTATAGAAGTTGATACGTACTTAAAATAGAATGAGTAGACTGAAACTATTTATATGCCGTGAGTACTTTATATACTTTTGTACTTACTTAAAGTAGAAAGTGGTTTTTAAAACTATGTATTCCTATGTCTTTTGTTGTAAAACCCAAATTGTGGGTTTTAAATGCTAAAGTATAACCAGGCAGAAATTATTTTCTTATACTGTAAATATTCTTTCTATCTCTCCCTCACCCCATTTTTTTGTATTATTTTCTTAAAATAGACCTTATTTACTGTAACTGGATTTCCCTGGGGAAATCTATTCAGACATAGCTCAATCATCTTGTATAGTGGCTTGACTCTACTATAATGTTCCCCCACAGAAACTGACAGTATATTGATCCTGACACTTATTTTTCAGTTCTCAATGCTATCCTATATTCTCACTTTTCTCTACTTCCTGATTAGAATCCATGGCTTATCATTATTATCACTCCCTTGAAACATCCTCAGCGGCCCACATAATCTATTTTGCCCATAAAACTGCCCATAGAATCCCCAGTCTGGGAATCTTCCATCAAGCCTGCACTTGAAGAAAAATTGCTAGCCTTGTTGACTGGACTCATTTACAATCATGACCACAAACCTCAGGTGGGCCTCTACTGTGGCTTGCCAATTGTAGGAGTAGCTTTCCTACTCTCTCTAAGAAGTATTTTACACTATCTTCTCTTTTCTCAAAATGCTACATGACCACCAGTCTTATCCTGCTCTTATCTTTCTTCCATTTCACCAAGGAAATCACAGAAAATAAATTCTAGATATACCCAGCATCCCATTTCCAACTATTCACCACTGTTCTCATATACTATCCTTGATCTTTTTAATAAGGATCAATGGTTCCACTTGTTCACTAAATCCTCTCTACTTTCTTCTGCTCAGGGACATAACTCCAGGAATCATTCCTTCTCTCACTGTTATAATCTTTTCTCTTTGTTCATTGCTCATTTTAAAATTTTTCATAAAAATATGTGTTTCTACACCATAACCATTTCTACCTGCTGTACCACTTTAAAAACAAAACTGCTCACTATCTCCATGTCTTCTTCTTTCAATTTTTTTTCAACTCACTAATTTTCACTCTTATTACCCATAAAATGTCTTCCCTTATATCCACTTTGCTAAATTCGAAGGGCAATTTTTTGTTCAGATTTTACTTATCTATCAGCTTCACTCCATTCTATAGGCTTTAAACAGCATGTCTTTGAAGATGATTGATGGATACTTTTTGTTGAGATATCTACCCAGGCTTGTATATTAAGCCAGTTACTTGACATCTCCACTCAAATGCATAAAAAACTATACTCTTGATTTCCACCATTAAACTTCTCCCATAGTTTTCTCCATCTTGAATTTACTTAGAATCTTCTCTTTCTTTTCATACTTCATGTCCAAACCATCATTAAATATTGTCTGTACACTAAAAAGCTTTAAAAAGCTGTCCCCTTCACACGGCCTCCACCAGTAACCACGTGGTCCAAACCACCATGTTTTTCTCCCGCCTGAATTACTGCTGTAACCTCCCAAGTGGTCTCCTTCCTTTCACGTTAGTTCTCCTATATCCCTTTTCAGCACAAAACCCAGAGAGAATGACTTAAGCCAAACCATTACACTCCTTATCATTTTAATATCACTTACAGTAAAATTTAAAATTCTTTGTCCTATAAAATCTTACAAGATCTGGCTACTGCTACCGCTCTGAGTTCCTACACTGCTGCTCGCAGCGTTGGTCTCTTGGCTACACTCACACAGGTCTCCCCAACCATGTCGGTTCCCTAAACCTCTGCCTTTGGGGTTGCCGTTCTCTCTTTCTGGAATCTTCTTGCCTCAGACACCAACAGAGTTTATACCTTCCCTTCCTTCAGATTTTTGATGAGTAATACTACCCAGGCCTGTGTTACTATTCTATATAACAAATGTTATTATTCCTTTACTTTGGTCTCCTTCCCTTGCTTTACACTCTTCCATATAATTTGTCACCATATGTCATAGTATACTCTTTATTTCTTTATTGTCTATCATCCCCAACTAGAACATGAGTTCCTTGAGATTGTGTCTTTAATATGTTTTCAGGAGCTACAATAGCCAATATGTGTTCCATCTAACACATATCAATAAGTGTTTGTGCGTTGAGTGAAGCAACACATTTTCTTGAAAATAAATTCAAACAAAAACTATGCCTTCAACTGTTATGTAGGATATACACAGTGATTTACATTTGATTTACCATGGATAAAAGGAGAAAATATTAAGTCTTTGATTATGTTGATTTCAGATAATCACGATATCATATTGGGAATTCTCACTTGGCTTAACTTACATTTTCTATTATGACATCCATGTAAATTTATCTTACTCTCTTGTGTAGCAATTAATAGGAAACCGGGTAGTGTTTTGTCTTACTTCTCCAGCCCTGCTTTTGTGGGTACCAAATTCTCTATATTAATTCATTCCTGCTTAAAATGTCTGCATGGTTTCTGCTTTACTGACTGAATGCTGATTAGCAAAGTATTTTTAAAACAATATTTTGTACTCTTTTGATGTAATTTTTTGGTCCAGGAGATCACTGTTTTTGACCATATTTGAAGTAATTTTATTTCATTGAATCATCTGAAATTATACTATTAATTCTTTCCTGTGTCAAAAATTCCATTTTCAAAATTTCAGGCTTACTGGGCTGAAGAAGAGGGAGCATAAACTTCTTTTACCAAGTGAAATAATTCTTCAATCACCCTGTATTAAAATTTCTATTCTTCAAACTTATTTTTGTCTGAAAGTCTTTTATATGTCATATGATTATTAACATAACCATCTTAGTTATTTTGGCTACTATTTGTATGTTTTGCATTTTCCCATCTCTTTAATCTCAATATTTGCTGTTTAGATTGTAGATAAGTCTTTGGAAAAAAAAACACCACAGTGTTGGACATTAATAAAAATAATCAAATCTGATACTTTTAATTGGAAATTCTAATCCATTTACACTTAATGTCATTAACAATACATTTTGACTGGTTTCTACTCTCTAATTCAGTGATTCAATATGATCTGATAAAGTATAATGAAAATAAAAGGAATGTGCTTTCAACTCACTTATGATGCAGCATGTCCTCTGCAGGAACAGCATGGACACCCTCTGTTCCACTGGATGAGTACTTGTCTAGCCCCTCTAGCAGCTATTCATACAACTGAGAATGGTCTTTCTCTACCTTGTTCCTGCCTTTGGGAAGTAGATTCCTTGTCCCTTTTTGCTATTTGGCCATATCTTACTTGGGCTCTGAGAGAGATTCTCTTCCTTAGACATACAAAGCATTTACAACCCACTTTTTTTGGTATAACTTTGAGAGCTAAGAGATAGGATTATGGGTTGAAAAGCAAAAGTGACTCATCACTGGGCCTCATTTAGCAGCAATACAAATCCCTCAGTTATTTGTGTGTGAGTGATGGGCAGTTAAGTTCAATTTATTTAAGCATAACTGTTGCCAACTGTTTGATCCATACATAGTCTAAAACTTAGGAGTCTTGCGTTTTTTTCAACAGGCTTCCGTGCTTGTCCTAATACCCTAACCTCTGCCTACTGGTCACTACCCTGAGAAAATCTGCAACAGCAGTGTCAGGAGGAGAGGCCCATTCAGCATGCACTTACTCAACAGGTTTTTATCGAGTACTGTCCTTGTTCCAGGTATTTTTCTAAGTACTAGAAATAGAGTAGTAAACAGAATAGGGAAATATTACTCTCCCTCTGGAACTTAAACTACATAGAGGGAAATAGGCAACAAAAAATAAGTAAGTAGCATACAGTGTGTCAGGCTGCAACACCTGTGACACAGAATGAGAAAGAAGGGGGGTGGAGCGTGTGCGTAAGAAAGAGTCGCAACCCAAAACGCACACGAAAGGATGGAGCCCAGGACCACTCCTCTGTGAGCAGTTTAGGAAGAAGGGGAAGTTACCAGTAAAGAAGCAGGAAAACTGGTGTAGTGTGGAACCTAGAATTCAAGGGAAAGGAGAGCGGCATCCATCCTTCCCATGCTATGTGGAATCAATGGCAACACTGACTGGGCAGTGTTTGTTCAGCTGTAGGGAAACAGACCCCACTGTACAATGTTTACTAGATAAAGGGACCAGAATAAGGGGGAAACTAAGTGTGGGCAATTCTTTCCGTTTGTTTTCTATAAGGAAAGCACAGGGGTTTATCTAGCGAGAGAAGGGGGGGCAGTAGGGTTTAGGATGATCAAAGAAATAATAGAATTTATTTTTATTTTCTAATGAGAATGACACATCAGAAAGGGAAAGTATGATAACGCAGAAGACTAAACAATTAATGTAGACCCATCACTAAGCTGTTGAGAGAGGATGGGATAAACCATATAACTTGAAGTTTGGACCACAGATGGGAGTAGACAAGCTATCATGGTGTCAGAAGTGAACGCTAAGTGAATGCATGAGGCATAAAGGGAAAGCCATGATGTATGTAGAATTCCTTTTTTGATTTCTTTAATATTCTGAACATAATGGACAGCAGCTCATGAGCTAAGAGTGAGGAGCAGGGGGGATGCAGAGGGTGCTGGGGAGAGATGAAGAGGCACAGAACAGCCTTCTAAGAGAGCAGGGCATTAAGGGATCAGAAATGTAGGGTGATTGCCAGGGAGATTTTAAAGTCCATTTGGTATTTATCGTATGGATACAAAATAGAACATTCAGCTAAAGGCCTGGCTAATACCGACTATAAGACTGATGGAAAGGATCGATGTGTGGGTATCCAGAGTAAGAAGTACTTACAGAGCGATCCAAATGCACTATACTTTACAGCAGATTGCTTCCAGCGAGCCAGTCAGCAAGGGGCCCTATTAAACATACACCTTCATGGCTGGAAGCTTTTCTAAAAGGGTATATTTAGCCAGATGCTGGCCATAAAAAGGAGCAGGTCCTGGGGCTTGAGGTCTAAACCGTCAGCAGCAGGGCTAAGTGAAGAAGAAAACACGTCTGTCCTCCTGGGGCGGAGGGGCCTCTTTTACACAATGAGTTTGGAGAAGAAAGATGTAAGTTGTTTTGCAGTAATTTCCATTGCTACAGGTAAGAGGGGGGCAGAAGGTGAAGTGGAGAAAGCCTCGGACTGGGGGTGGGCAACACTCGGAAAGTTCGTGCATAAGCAGATGCCGTGGTGTCTAGAGGTTGTCAGATATTCTCCCCAGGTAGCAGCTGAAACAGCCTCCTGGAAGCTGATCCAGTTTCAACACACATTCAGGACGGTGAGGAGTCCTTCCTGGTTTCTGCCCTCGACCCGCTAAGTCATTAACTCCTAGTCTCTTCCCATCCTCTGGCCTGCTGTAATTAACTTAGGACATTTTAGAATTTCTTCTTGTCCACCGAATTGCTAGATGTATCACAGAACAGACAGGGTTAGGGACAAACTTAGGGAAGCCATTTCCTTACCCCAGCGGTGGCACCATCACCTTTTGTGTATATTTTAATGGGAAACATGAGGGCCACAACAGCCACACCTCTGCTTGATTCAACAGTTCTGTAAATCCTATCGTGCCTAATCATTTTTATACATAGAAGCTCTTTATTTCTTAGACCCTAAACTCACATTAAAATTTCTTATTTATCTTTTGTGTTTTCTTCTGTCAATCACTGTCACTCTTATGACAGCCATGACATCCCTATAAATACCCAGGATATTTTTTTAAAGTTACATTATAATTTCCACAGTTGTTTATCCTTGATCCCGTATTCAAACAGATTCACTGTTTACCACCAGTTCTTTCATTATATTACTTTTCAGTTCCAGAGTTATTTTTAAAATGTTTTGAAATATTTGAGGCAAAAGTCAGTGATGCCAATATAGTGCATAGACATGCACTCATCACATTATACAGTTTAAGAAATAGACTATTAAATACAGTTTAAGCTCTTTTTATACAACTCTCTGCACAAATGTTCTTTACTCTGCAAAATTATTATGAAGCTCTACTTAGTGATTACAATATCCATGTATTTCTTTAAACTTTAATACATATGTTAAGCTTTATATCTTATATTTTAACAACACCTGTTCAAACAACTTAGGAAGTATACCTACACTGTTTATGTGCACTGTTTAGCAGGATTTCAAAGTTTATAAATGATCGTATACTGCACATAGTTCCTTTTACATTCTTCAACCTAGTGTGCTCTGAAGGTGAATTTTTGCCATTCTGGTATTAACTGGAACTATTTTGTTACTGTTCTTGCATTCATGTCTCTAACCCTGGTAAAGTCATACTGATTGATAGTGTTTCTTTGTAATCATTGGTACAAGGAGCTTCAGGGTGGTTTGTGCCAGCTTGTCAGTATCGCTTATTGATAACAGTAAGATTGATAATGGTAAGGAAGAGGTTTACCATGAAGCTAGTTGCATAACAAAAATATTTTTGTCTGACTAACAGTGTGTAAGAAACTGTGACCGAGATTCTGTTTTGCACTTTTTAGTTCTGAGGTATTTGTGCACACCTTGATGATTTGTGATGCAAGGGAATGTATAGAAATATATCTGTATATTTACTTCTTATTGAGGGAGTAAAGTAGGAGCTAGAGCCTGGCATCTCAAAATGTTATACTATGAGACAGCTTTGGATTATGAAATAAACCCTTAATTCAGTGTTGTGATATTGTACCCTTTCCTGCAATAAACTAGATTTGTAACCACTGTCATCTGGGGCCCTGTGTGTCCTCTTTAGCAACCGAATACTGTCTACCTACCACTGTGTACCTAGCAGCCTGATAGTTACTAATTATTGTGGAAATGCAAATAAAAAGATCTATAATAAAAGATCACTTCACACCTGTCAGAATGGCTATTATAAAAAGCATCCAGAATAAGTGTTGGCAAGGATGTGGAGAGAAGGGAGCCTTCATGCAATGGTGGAGGGATTGTAAACTGGGGCAGTCACTATGGAAAACAGTGTGAAGATTCTTCAGAATATTAAAAATATGACTACAATTGTGACCCAATAATTTCACTTCTGGGAATTTAATTGAAGAAACTGAAAACACTAATTTGAAAAGATATATGCACCCCTATTTTCATTACAGCATTATTTACAGTTCACAAGATGTGGAAGAAACCTCAGTGTTTATTGGTAGATAACTGAATAAAGAAGGTGTGTATTGTATATAATGGAATATTTCTTGGCCATAAAAAAGAATGAAATCTTGCCATTAGCAGCAAAATGAATGGACCTAGAAAGTATTAGGCTGTTACATAAGTCAGACAGAAAAGACAAATACCATATGGTTTCATTTATATGTGGATCTAAAAAAAACAATAGCAAAAATGAACAAATATAACAGAAACAGAAACAAGCTTATAGATAAAAAGAAAAAATAATGGTTGCCAGAGGGGAGGGAGATGGGGGCATAGAGTAAAAGGTGAAGGGGATTAAGAATTATAAACTGCCAGCTATAAAATAAGTCATGGGGATATAAAGGGCAGCATAGAGTCAATAATTTTATAATAACTATGTATACTAGACTTATTGTGGTGATCATTTCATAAGGTATGTAAATGCCTAGTCACTATGTTGTACACTTGAAATTAATACAATACTGTATGTCAACTAGAATTTTTAAATAAATTTTAAAATGCTAAATTAAAAATAAAACCTTCTCCTTTTTTGATGCCATATACTGTGTTTTGAACTTGCATCACATGCTAATTAATGTTCTCTACACTTTGTCTGTTTTTTAATCATCTAATTTGACCTTTCTTTTCATATTTACTATACAGGATGTAATTGTTTGCTTTAATAATAATAAGGATCTGCTGTAATTGACCAGCCAGCCTCTGAGCCATCTATCTATAACAGATTCATGATACAACAATCTATGTTCTAAAATTATTTCAGGAATGTATCTAGAAAGTAATGCAACATCAAACTACAAAACATTTCTAAATTTTCTTAACTTGTAAATATAATTCTGCCAAAATGAATTATAATTAATTAAAAATTGAGCATTGTACAAATTATTTACAATATGAATATAGTCAAATTTCCCTTACTTCAAACCAAATTGAATACCTAGACATTTACTATGTAGGGTTTATATGAATTAAAACTACTGATAGATACTTCTGACTTCCTTAGAGAACATTTAGTATAGATTCTGTTGGGAATTTATACTTAAGAATCACCTATTTCAGCATAAAATTTAAAACAAACCTTTTCTGGATATAAACCAACCAACAAATTTCAACAGCAAATAATGCCTCCATTTCTCTCAGTGCATTTCCCACAATATAAATATACCCAGAATCAAGAAACACAGTATTTTATGTAGCTGAATTTTCAGGGAGAAGGTGTAACAATGCCAAAAGCCATAATTTGTAATAGCATACTAAAAAATATTCACCAACCACAGATGGAGCTCAAATTATCTGCAGAAAAAAAACTGGAAGTACCTGTAACTTACAGGTAGTTCAGAAGGTAATAAAGGCAGTTGGCAGATTCTTCACCAAATGTTCCTTCTGGAGTCCTGTCGAGTCTCTTTAAAGATAACATGATCCTATTGCCAAATCTGGCATCCTAATCTGGAGAAAAATGCCCCCTGTATTTTCCAGTACTAACAGGAGTTTAAAAGTGACCACGGCTTTTTTCCCTCCCAGAACAATATAACTTCACTTACACTGCTATTAAAGTTCCGATACAAAGTTTCTTTTTTCCCTACAAGTTAAAGATATACAAGTGTTTGGAGATAAATATTTTTTATTAATTTTTATGTTGGTTAACTTTGGGGAAGTTTTGTTTAAAAATATATGAACTCCATTTACATTTTTAGACAAAAAAAGCAATATAAACCTTATAAATTATTTTTAAAGATTCATAATTATTACATCATCATTTGAAAAATAAATAAAATTTTATGAGCAGTCTAATCAAAGCTCTAGTCAGGAGAGACTGGTAAAAATGATTAGAGGTGGCTATATTGTTTGTATCTGTAATTATAACAGTATGAGTTATTTGCTCATGTCAAATCCTTTAGGAGAAATTGTGGGGGAATTTCAAATAGATTAACATTAATATATGAATGAATATATTATAAGTGAGTCAAGTAATGAATACATGAAAAGCATAGAGATGGTCTCAGAACGAGAACAAAAGATAAGGGGGGGGGCGAGATGACATACCCTTAGGGTATCTTAAAAGAGTGGGTCTCTGAGTGAGATCACTGAACAACAGCATAAGCATCAACTAGAAACTTGTTAGAAATGCAAATTCTCAGGATCTTCCCCAAGCCTATTGAATCAGAATTCTAAATTTGTGAATCTGTATTTTGAAAATGTCCTCAGGGGATTCACCTGCATGGTCAAGTTTGAAAGCACTGCCTAAAGCACCGTTGGCAGGTTCTAATGTCCTTAAACAAGGTAGAATCCATAATCCCTCAAAAAAAAAACAAAAAACATTTTGCCGAACCTTCAATTTTCTTTTTTTCCTATCACCTCATTGCACCTTTCTGGCAAACAGCAGTTATGATGAAATCTAACTCACTGCACAGCTGCAAATGGATAAAGAAATACCAGGGAACATAAAGACTGATCTCACATTATATTCATAACCACTAATGTAGAGAGGGCCTTTAATGCTCCTCCCAAATCCTCCTACCTAACCTACCCCGGTCACTCTCTATTCCCCTAGACTATCCATGCAGTCTCATTCCGACACCTCCAGGTCTCCTCTCCAATCCTCATTCTAATTGGATAATCAAGTTTCCTATTCCAGAAAAAGAAATGATCAGAATCGAATTTTCAGTTGATGATACCAGCACATTTAATAACTTATTCGCTTCTGCCCCTTTACTCTGCTGGCCTCCTGTTGCTATGGAAGAGCTACGTGTGCTCCTGCATAAGACAGTGAACACTCTTGTGCACTAGGTCCCATCTGTTCTCACCTGACAGAGCTCCAAAAACTAGCCCCTCTCCCCTGTATCTTTTCATTTCCCTCTTTACTGAAACTTTTTTTTTTTTTAATATGTTTTATTGATTTTTAGAAAGAGAGGAAGGGAGAGGGAGAGAGAGAGAAACATCAATGATGAGTCATTGATCGGCTGCCTCCTGCACGCCCCCTACTGGGGATCGAGCCCGTAACCCGGGCATGTGCCCTGACCAGGAATCGAACCCTGGCCTCCAGGATCCTAGGTTAATGCTCAACAGCTGAGCCACACCGGCCAGGCTGAAACATTTTTTATAACCATCTTATAATTTCTTTCATTTAAAAAACAAAACAAAACAAACCTCTCATGACTCCACATGATCTGTTCCTCACATCCTCAAATCTAGATTGTCATCTCATATTTCTCTCTTTTCTGCTCCAGTCACACTGTCTTCTTTGTGGTTTGTCAAGTACTCCAGGAACACTTGAACCTAAGCATGTGCTTTTAGCTGTCTCCTCTGACTGGAATTTTCTTTCCCCAAACAATTGGCTGGAAAATGACTGCCTCATTTTCTTCGAGGCTAAACATACATCTCACTTTATCTGTGAGACGTACCTGGATAGCCCTCTTGGAGAGTGTGCTATCATCCTGAGCCTTAGCGCTCCTGCATTCTCCTACTTAGGCACATTTTGTTGTTTTTACAGCACTTAGCATGTTCTAAAATAAAACTTATTTATTATTCCACTAAAATATAAGGGAGAATGTAAGACCTTAGGTGGAAAAAATTCTTTGTTATATTTACTTCTGCATCCCATATCCAGAATAGGGAAGGAGTGAACTCTCACGTGATTAATAAGTATTCATTGAATAAATTAATGCAAATAAATGAAATATACTAGTATCATAATATTTTTAACACTTAGCATTAACAGAAAATGGAGACAACAGAGAGTTTTCAGTTGAAATACATATTTAATGAATAAGAATTTATATCCAGCAATGTTCAGGCCCGGGGGCAATAGTGATTTACCACTTTTACCACGCTTTGTGGTCTTCATCACCCTTTGATCACTGAGATTATCTCAAGCCTGCTTTTATTTTTGTAATGATTCCCAGAACGAGGAAGGGAAGAAATTCTGGGAAATATATTTCCATATTATCTAAGCTAACATAGCATGAAACATCCATAGTCCACCTCTTATCATCTAGCTATCTATACAACACATCCTCTCTTAATGATCCTTACCTCCCCAAAATAGGCAATTTAAAGTCACTTCCACATAACACAATGCAATTATTCCTTGTACAACCAATAATATGCTAACTCACTCCCCCAAAGAGACTACAAAGCCCCATATACCATTTATTTGTCTTTGAAGTTTCAGTCCACTTCTAAGTCACAAGCCCTTTGATATCCTTAAATTCTGATAAGTAATGCTAATTCTTATTAAAACATTTTTATTTAAATGGATAAGGCAATGGAATGGAGTAAGGAAATCATTACTTAATATGTTCGCTGATGTATTCATATAAAAATATAACTATTACATTTCTTACTTGATATTTCATTGCTGTTATTTATAGCTGCTCTTCCATTATCCATTCGATATGCCATTTACCTTAAGCAGCAAACATGCCTATTCACGAATCCTTGCACTGTGGGGTGTCATCACTTTACCCTGATGGATATTGGTCATAGCAGTCCTGCCTGTCCTGGGTTGTAATAGTTTTCTGTTAACTTTTATCACAGGACATGGGAGCCCTAAGAGGTATCTCATGCGTTATCTTTTACTCCAGACATGCATTGCATTGTTATGTGGAAGTGGCTTTAAATTGACCGTTTTGGGGAGTTAAGGATAGTTAAAAGAGGATGTGTGGTAGCAATAAGCCAATTTCTATTTGAAAGTGAGTTTAATCACCCCATTCAATATAGTAACTCACTTCTTTGCCAGTTGGTTTACTGGAATGAAGAGTCCAATAGCCATATGGCAGTGTCTCAACTTCCAGTTTAATGAAATCATTTCCATGATCCCTGCTGAAAGCATTCCTCACAATGAAGACCTGGATATCTGCAGAAGTCTAAGTTGTGATAATGGGAAATAAAGTGTTTGCTGTTTAATCATTAAGGATACTGATGAGAGAATCTGCTCCCATTTCATCCCTTTGAGTCCTGGACCTGTGAGCACTAGTTATGGGATTGAGAGCATCATATATCGGTTATTGATTTAGAGCATTTACATGTGCTGGATTACATTATCCCAGCCTTGGAAAACAGTACCATCAGCTTGCACTATATGTAAACTTCCAAAAGGCTATTTGTTATTGTACTGGGACAGCTCTTTCAAGGTGAGACCAAATATGATATTATCAGTCAATTCCTTGAGCATGCATCTATTGTTAAACTTTATCTGCGTCCCCTGATCAACAGCAATGCAGTATAGAATGCCGTAATGGTGAATGAGTCACTCTATAACTATATGAGTAACAGGCAGAAGCACTGAAAGTTGGACAAGTAAATCCACAAACAGGAGAAATGAAAACTGCCTCTTCTAAGATGGGAGTACTCAATGCAGACAACTTGCCACAAGGAGCTAGATGAATCCCTTGGAGAGTGATGTCATATCTGAGACTGAGTGTGACCACTGAGTGTGCACACAGCCAAGTGCCAACTAGCTGTTGGCAAGTCAGGCACTCAGGAGTAAGTATTGCTTAGTGAACCCATGCATAACTTAGTCCCTCCTGTCACAGCCACTTTGTTTATGAGTCAATTTTGCGAGGACAGAACAGTTCAGAGAAGGCTGAATGATGTTTGCCGAACAGAACATTTCTTACCCACCTAATTACTGAGACCCTCTTCTGCTGAGATTACTTCTTGGTTAATGTTGTGTTGGAACATATATCTTTATATTCTGTGTGAATTTGGAGAAGTCTATTCATGGAGTTAATTCAGTAAAAATCCTTCCCTGAAATTTCCCAGTAATATCCTTTCCAGGTTACCCGCCATCCAGCCAAACAATCTGCCACTGCTCATCAGTGAATGTAGATCTGTATGTTTATCAACATCTCCTTCCATCTATGGAAAATGAACAGTCTAACGCACAACTCAAAATTCTGCCCAATGGGACGACTTTCCTTTGCTTTTGTTCTTCAGAATCACCCCTTTGTGCAGCTGTGGTACGGCAGCCATCCACCTTCGATGGTGCCAGTGCATTTCCAAAGCCATATGTAAACCATATCCACCTCTTCTTTCTTTCTAAGTCAACTGGTCATGGGAAACTCCTGCATAGACATGGGTGTGGATTGAGAGAGAACAGGCAACATAGTAGCAGGAAGGTCCATAAGCATTTGGGTTCCTTATCCTTGCGACATACTTACGCTGCCACAACATGCCGGAGCCTATTATCACACCCACCGCATCCACCTGAAGATGGGGTGCTGCAGCACACTCCCAACCTTGTGGCTGACACACCAAATGACAGCCAGCTCATGATGGACAGTTCAGGCGGCCTGGTAATGTGTCATGACGCACAGATGAACCTGGGCCAAGACTTAGATTCTCTCCTCCATAAGCCACTCACTGGTGGACCACATGGCACTTCAGGTGTCTAGGATTTAGGGACAGCTGAGATCCAGTATCTAGTTATCTCCGCAAAGTCTAATTACATCTCTTTACCAAATGATCAGTCACCCTGGTAAATGGCAGCAGGCACCATTAAGATAAAAACTAGAATTTCATAGTATGAATATTTTGCAGTGTACCAGGAACCTTCTTCAAGGTTCAACTTGCCAAAATCAGTCATCTCTACGGGTCAAACTATTTAGATAACTGCTTTTACTTAGTCACCTATCACGATAACAATGTATGCCTTTTTCTCTGGCACTTAAATACCGCAACTTGGTCACTGAAACTCCAAGATGCCATTTTCCCAATGAGTTACGGGAACCCAGTGACTTCCCTCAAAATGTATTTCTCATAGCCTTGGTAAAGGCAATGTCTTCCGGATGTCCTCATATGGCTAGTTAGGGAGCGAGCGGGCAGTTTTCATGAGGTAAATCTACTCCAGCATTTCAACTTCTCTATGCCTTTGGGTATCTTCTCGTACAGTGTACCAAGGAAGTTCTGTCATTTCCATTGTATTCAGTTAGGTCACCTTTGGGTCCATGTTTTAATCAAACAACCTAAAAAACTCTTAGAGTCTCTCTTAGCTGCTAGAGCTAACACAATGAATCCAGAATATCTGCCAACAAATATGACTTGATCCAATATTATTTTACTCTGTCCTCACTTACCTTAAGAAAGAATTGACACAAACTGAAAAAAAAAAAAAATCTTAGGTACTTTTGACTCTGCTCATAGGATACAATTTGCCACATGGGGTCTTCAGAGTTGAATCTAATTTAGTTTTAGAAGCAATGAAAGGTAGTGGTTTAGTCCTTAGGAATATCAGCAATTCCCTTCATGGTAGCTGATTCTTCAAGCAAGGGGGGACTGTGTCCCTCAGGGGAGGAAAGGCTGCTTTTGCAGGCAAGAAGTGTCTCAGCAGAATTAGCAATCAAGATTCCTCCTAGCTTTGTAAGAATTCATGCACATGTCTTCATCCCACTTTTCAGGGCCCCACTCCTGTCAAATCTATGCTTTAATATTAACATAAGAGAACTTCTGAAATCAATTTGCATTGCAATTCAACCACCCACAAGATTGGGCTGTAGGCTTGGTTTTTACAATCTTGTCCTTATGTCTAAGGAGGGTAAGGATTTATTGTAGCATCATCACAAATTTTTCTGATCCTGTTCCCAGACCTCTAACTGTGAATTTAAAGCCCTGAACTAATTGCATGCCCCCCTCTAAGTACTCAGGACAATTAGAAACAACCAATGAATTAATTTATACTCTACTTTTACTAAACTCTTACTGTTGGCAATTATTTTGTTACCCTAACTGTTGTCTTCTAAAGGCATTTGATTACATGAGTTTAATCGAAGTATGACAATTTAAGCAAATGCTTTGCCACGGCTTGGCGTGGACGACCAGCCCCTCCACCACTGTCACCAGTGCCATTAACGCCGTTAGAACTAATCACATCAGAGACATATTTCAGAGAACCCTTCCTGAGGTTGTGTTTCTTGGAACCATTTGGAGGAAAAGTGGTTAATCAAAGTATGCGAAAAACAATGAGTGATACAGAGTTAGGGATATATTGTCGTGATTAACTTTTCCACAATAGTGGGAGCATGTGACAAACTGTATAGAAGGCTCTTAACTCTGAAACTAATGATCAGTCCAAAGGTAAGAAGTCAGTAAAATGATGCACATGAAGTAGGAGAGCAAGGACATATTAGAACCCATGAGACAGCCCAGAATCCATGAGTGTGAACCACCAACCTTGGTCATGTATATGGCCCGGGAAAGGAGTTGTCACCTTGTAATAGTGCTGCCCACCGCATACCTGGACAAGAACTGGAATATATGAAGGAGATCTGGAAAAAGCTGCGGGCCTAGGGGACTGGGTGCAGCCCCATGCCAACAAAGTAATCTAGCAGAAAAGTGACAACGTATGTGACATACAGTGACAACAGGCACCCTTCACCTATCTTCACTTCCACCTTCTAAATCCTGTACACATTTCTTCTCTTGCTAACTGTAATTCAGATCCATACAGGAAAGTGATTTCTGGCAAATGTAGTTCCAATTTAGCTAAGCTGACAGAGTACAAATCCACTACAATTTATGTCAGAAATTATTGCAATCGCATGCTTAATGCCCACCTCCCTTAGTTCACAATATCTTTAAAGACGAATATAATATATTGTCTATTAGTTTATTTATAGTACATAGTCTAATGATTAAAACACAGAAGATCTTAAAGAGATATGTGTTATATATGAAAATGTATACATGACCTTAAAAAGTGAATAGAACTGGAATAGTCAGTGAAAAGGGAATATGTTTGAACAGTGGACAAATTGAGACAAGAGGGTAAAATGACAAAATGCAACATGTGTTTAGAGATCAGTGAACATATTAATTCAATTATTGGTAGAGTTAAGGTCAATAAAAAATCATTTTGAAAATATAGTTTAAAAAAATTTGTGAAGGATTCTTAATGACAAACCATGAAATGTTAAACCTGATATATGCCATAGTTCAATGGGTATGTAATGTCTTTCAAAAGCAGTGTGATTTAAACATCCCTACATTCATGAATAAATATGTCTTCACAATTGTAAGATATTGGTTTTATCCAATATCAATTAAGCCTCTGAGATTTGTTTTTATGTATCTATTAAACAGCAACATGATTTATAAGCCTTCTATGTATGCTCTGGGCTTTTGGTTTTGGTGCTACACTCCTAAGGGTTCAATTATTCATTCTTTTTTCTAGTACCCATTGGATAGGTTGTAATTAAATTTCAAGTACCAAAAATGAACTTAAATGATACTTTCTATCTAGGGAATTCCATGTATTTGTATCCAGTGCTTTTTAAAAACATTGTTCAGATATTTCAATTAACAAAGTGATACACCAACAAATAATTTAAATCGCAACTACTATATTTGAGTCCAAATCCATATTACTAAGAGAAATAAACTCCTTCAAATGTCTCTGCAGTATTTTCTTATTTTCATGAGTTCCCAGAGATAGTTGCCCAATATTCTTGCATTCTGTCCCTTTTGTTATGCCGCTTCTCAATCCTTACATTTAGTGTGGTCATTCTCCAATGGAAATCACCACTAACATCATCACAACCACCTCAGTAAGGACCTATGACTCTTCTCCAAGCTCCTCCAAGGTAAGAAAGCTTTCCTTGATTATTCAGAAAATATCTAAGACCAGGTTGAAACATTTAAAAATGTGTTTGTGAAAGCATAGAGGGAGCTCTCTGTGGTTACCATTAGCTTGTTCACTTCCAGATCCATTTCTTACCCTTCTCTTGAAGCTACATTTCAAAGGCTCTCTGGCTCACCTGCTTCCTGATAGGTTTGGTCAATGGGAGGCAAATGTGGAAGATTTTAGGGAAGGAAGAAAGGAAAATGAGAGCAATAAAAAGAAACCAAGCGTATTTCTTATCATTTCTCTCTGCCTCCAGTGAAGGGCCTAGCAGTGGCTTCATGTAATTTCATGGCCTGACCCTCCTTTTGTGGCACTGGCCCCCTGCAGGGCTGCACTGCTTTGGTTCAAGCTCAATCCAGAATTCCGGGGTTTCTGGTCTTCTCCCTGTGCACTTCCTGCCTGAGGAGGGCGGCATCTTCTACTACTAATCTCCGGGTTGCAATTACAATCGTTCTAATCCTCAGCTCTTCCATCATCCTGTTTAACCAATTTCTTGAATTAAATCCCCTGACTTGGTCTGTATTTCCTAAGTAGACTTTCCTGACAGATAGTTCACTCTTATCTGACAATAATCAGAATAACATATAGATATTTCTAAGAACAACTCCTCCATCTTTTGTATGAAGCTCTGCATCTTCTGTAAACCATCACTTTCTAACAGCAAGCACCACTTAACAGGAATGGACGCTACGTCAGTCCAAGACCAGATGTACAGAACAAATGTTTTTAATGAGCCTCATAATTTGCAAAGGCATAGTTTATATTATAAAACAGAATAGTCATCTTAGTCTTAAACATCTGTTCTTAGGTTACGTCATGCAGCTTTTCACAATGGATAGCCACTTTCCTTATATGAGCAAAATTAGGGGGTTCACTAAAATGTTTTCTGTTCCAGACCACCTCTAAAAGAAAATTATTCCTAAAATAAAATCTTATTTCTATAGAAAAGATACACACACACACACGCAAATTATGGCAATTTGTATCGTTATAGTTGTTGTCCTGCCTCTTAAACAAAGCAGCAAAACAAAAACAGCTTGTCACATACATAATTTTGGTCAGAGCATATGATTACATTGATATATAAACATAAATATAAGTGCAGAGATATGCAGGTGTAGCTGAACCTCTCTGCATTTATTATAAGAGTTCCACAGTATTAAAAAAATAAACTAGCAACAGCTCTAAGAGTAACCTTCCTTGATGCTATTTCCCCTGCTATTATAATTCTGCATTCTCACTGTATGATTATAACCACACTTGGGGATACCCTGGAGGATGATTCACCACATCATAAATCAACAAACTAGAGAATATAAAGGTTGTTCCAACATGATGAGTTATTTAAACAGTACATGGAACATATTTTCATATTCTGATATTTTCCAAGTGTAAGAATTTGCAAGGGTTTGACTTAGTGGGCAAGAAACGCTAACCTTTTGTAGTAATTAATGGAACTGTTTTTCTTTTAATACTAGCCTGCTGAGTGTGTTATTGTGAATAATACTCCTAGAGATTTTTTTCAATTCTCTTCATGTTCCTCTTACCTTACTCTCCATATGCTGTGTCGACAAGACAACCCTGCTTTCTCACACAGTCTTCTTGATCTTATGGATGCAGAGTAGGCTTGCCATCCTCTCAGCCCACACAAGTGACTCAGCCACTCTCCTACCTCAGGTGCAATATACTGACTAAAGTCTTTTTACTATATTAGCCCCAAAAGGTGACCAACTGTAAAGTCACAAATATTTCTTCATTGTTTTTATAGGACACAGAGAAGAAAATGATACTTTTTCCTTCTAAAATTCTTATTTCAAGGACATTGTCAAGTTTTGGTAATTCCATCATGGTTAGGCTAACATATTAACTCATTTAATATGTAAGGTAGCATTTAAAATAAGTGCTAATACTATGTAGTCAGGACTTTATTTGAGCTGATGTTCCAGTTCTGAGAGAGAAAAATAAACAGGAGAGCAAAAGTACTTCAAAGTATAATAATTATAAAAAAGTTATAAAATTTGATTAGGAATAACTGAAGGTGTGATGAAAAAATGGGCAACTTAGGACATGCTGCCTCTGAAGAGGTCACGTTCAAGCTAAGGAAATTATGAGAAAGGGTTACATTCCAAGGCCCAGGCAATGCAGGTTTTGTTATATAGACGGGAAGCTTGGCGTGTGAGAGAAACAGAATAAATGTCAGGGTAACGAAGACACAGTTATGAAAGGAAAGTGTTGTACAGTAAAGAATCTAGGCAGTAGGCTGACTACCGACCCTTCCGCTTGGACATTTTCCCTAACTCTCATGGAAAGCCATTGAAAGAATTTTACAATAGTGGTGACATGACCTAGTTTAAGTGGAAGATGGGAGACAAATTAAGAGGCTATTAATTGCAGAATTCTGGGTGAGATATCTGGGGATTGTACCATAGAGGTAGCAATAAAGAAGAGAAAAATAGGTGCATTTAAATTTTATTTCTGGAGTAAAATTTGTGGGTCTTGTTCATGAATTGAAAGAGAGTTATGAGCATCTGTGAGAAATAAATAGTTCCTATATTACAGATAATAGCATTATTGGATCCTGTTCTTGCTCTGTCTCTCATACTCACTTAATATTCTCATGTACTCTCTCTCAATATCTATGCAAAATAGCCTCTCCCCAATAACCACTAAAGTAAATGTCCACACATATAATTATCCATTTGATTATTATGCATTTCCTGCACATTAGGCTATTTTCTTTTATATTAACATAGTAATTCCTGATGCAAGTCCAAATTGAGACAATAAACAAAAGTAGTAAAAATAAACCCAATCTCAATAAATATAAAGTAATGATCTGAGTGGGACATCATTATGGCATTTACAGAACATTTTAAATTCAATATTTTACACTCTCCAGTAACACATGTCTTATAGAAACCAGTGGATGACACATCTAGTAAATAGTAATTAAGAATTTGACAAGACAAAATAAGACAAACTAGTTAATGGGTGAAGAGATCTTTCTTTAAAATCTGGAAATAACTTTATAGAAAATAAGATAAATGGAATCTATACAAATGATTTAATGCAATTAGTTCTTAGGATTTAAGGAAATGAGAAAAACAGAATAGAAAAGAAAACAAACCAGCTCAAAAGAAGGTTCATGCAATGGAGTAATGAATAGCTCGCATTAAAAATGTACTTACAGTCAAGAACGACAGCCATGATCAAGTCTTGCACATGGGCCCAAAATGAACCTGGTGGATAAGTACATGTCAAATTCATAGCTAGCGCAAAGGTAAAAGAAAAAAAGAAATAAAATGGTTGCTATTCATAATGCTAAGTGTAATAAAGCTAAAGGTCAAAACCGGGGAAAAAGACATAATTTGGAGCTGTCGTTATTTTAAGAACTATTACATTTTAAAAAATTAGTTACTTTAACAAATGTTCCTCTTTGCCTTTGCTCTCTTTTACCACATACTTACATTCTCAGACCTACTGTTTATCACTAGCAGCTTCTGTATTCACATTGTGAGCTTCAGTGTTTCACAAGATTGTTGAATAGCAACTGATGTTCACAATATGTAGAATCTCAACACTTCGTTGCCTTGTTTAGTTATTTAATCATCTCTGTGAGGTTTATATATGGCCTTTTCCCTACCTTGCATCTAGCTTTGGTTAAGAAAAGATAAAAATTCTATCTTTTAAAGTTCAGCATCCATAGGTCACTCCTACTCTGTCTTCAATTTTTTCTTTATGAATAGAAAGTAAAATTGCCTTGAAAATTTTGCTGTTGAAGGATGACTACAGTTTTTGTCTAAGAAAATTTGGAATAATTTTATGAAAAGGCAGAGAAATACTTGTACTGCACTAGACAGAAAAAAAAATTATCATGTAGCTCTTTCATTAATGCATTGTGATCATAGCATAATATGAATATCAGAAACATTTCTCATGGCTTTGGAGGCATAGTGTATATACAAAGACCATAGCAAAACATGTCCTATATTCATCCATTTACCTATAATCACATATAATTGTATTAAAAAATGGGCTGAACAACTGGCAATAATGTTCCTTTCAGAAGAGGTTAAAAAACATGGTAAGTAGCCCACCCGGGCGTGGCTCAGCTGTTGAGCACTGACCTAGGATCCAGGCGATCGGGGTTCGATTCCTGGTCAGGGCACATGCCCGGGCTGCGGGCTCGATCTCCAGTCCAGGGCGTGCAGGAGGCAGCCCATCAATGACTCTCTCATCACTGATGTTTCTCTCTCTCTCTCCCTCTCCCTTCCTCTCTCTGAAATCAATAAAAATATATTGAAGAAAAAAAAACATGGTAAGTAAATAAAAAAGTGAACAAAAATCTTAATAAGCCTTTCTAACACATGAATGGGAAATTAAGTTCCTTTAGCGAGAAGATCAAAGGAGAGAGAAAATAAAGCGTAACCATTCTACAGGAAGATGAACACAACTCTCTCATTTTCTACTCTTGTGCCTGTAGGTGAGTTATTTAATCTATCTGGATCTGATTTATCAATTGTGACATATGTATAATTCTTGTACCTAACTCATAGTGTTGCGTGAAACATAAATGAGAAAATAAAGCGGAGCATTCAAAGTAGCACCTGGCACAGAATAAGTGCTCAATAAACACCATCATTAATGAACAATGAGCACAGAGCCATCTTCCCTCACTAAATCCCCAGAACTCCCAGAACAAACATGCCTAGTTCATTAGTATCCTTTTGGCAGGCGGAAGACAACTTCACTGGGAGAAATAAACTGCTGTAGATAAAAGACCTAAAGATAATTTCATTATTGTTTTCTAAATATAATAGCCCTACTAGATCATCCTTCAATCAAATTTAGAGTCGATAAAGCACATTAACACACACGGTGATCCCAAACAGCTTTTTAATGGATAATTTTTAAATATGTTGAGGTAGCTAAGGAATCCCAAGCACTTAATGAAAATAAAATGTAATAATAAGACACAAACCAAAACAAGCAAACAGGAAATAGTAACATTTAGAGAATATATAAAGGTAGGGAAAGGAATCTTCGAAGGTGCTATCATTAATGTATTGTAACCTTTAAGAGCTGAGATGGCATTACATCTATGAAAAAGGAATAGGTTCCTACTGTTGAGAGAGACCATTCATAGAAAAAAAGAGCACTGAAAAATAAAAACAGCAAAAATAAAAATTCAATAAAAAAGACTGGAAAATAAAGGTGACAAAATAGAACGAAAAAGAAAACAAAGATGAAAAGTGGTATTTCTACCATAAGAAAGAAAACAACTGGAAAGATTAAGGTTTAAATAATAAAACTTATTTTTTAAAGAAAAAACACAACATTAAAAACATGGGATATTGGCAAAGACATTATTCAATAAAATTTTCAGATATAAGAAACATTTTTATGATGACAAGGACCCATTAAGTAAGTACCTAGTAAACAGAAATGGATCCAAATAAAAGCATATCTTTGTGAATTTTAGAACATTAAGAATGATGAAGTAACCTTCACAGTTCAGAGAGAAAGAACATCACCAGGAAAGGAATAGAGACAAATAAGACATCCACATTCTCAATTACAACATTGAAAGTTAGAGAGCACTGAAGTGAAGTTGCAAACTTATCCAGAACAAAATTTTATGTCCAGTCTAAATTTTAAGAGGAGAATAGATTAAATACACTTTCACAAATTCAGTGTCTCAGTAAACGTCTCTACCCCAAATCTTTAATTGTTTAAGCTTGTACAGATAATTTAACACCCTCTCTCCTGTGTTACCATTTATTCCAGGGTCTTAATTTAAGCTGTTGGAAATGAGTTAGTTTAGTTTAGGATTTTCAGGTTTGTACACTAAGAACACTTTATCAGCCCAGATAAAAACTCCATTAGGGAATGCGCTACAACCAGTGGCATGACGGACTGTCAGTGGGAAGGCTGAGCTTCCCAAACAAAATGGTTTATAAGAGAAATTAATAGACTTTGAAAGTGTTTAGAGAAAACCTGTGCATTGTAACTAATTACCAAATAAAGCAGTTCACAATCTCTTTCTCTAAACCGTGAAGAACATAATAGTGTTTTCTGCTTACACTTGTCAGACAGCAACAATTATAATTCCTAAGTTCCTGAAAAACACTTACTCCCCCTCCCACTTAGAAATAAAGCCACACCACAGCGAGAAATGAATTTTATTAACAAAAATATACGGATGGGGAGGGAGAGGAGACAGTCTCTTGGGACCCTCCCTCATCCAGATTATCTTTAAAGTTACACATTCATCTCATCCGTTTTTCTTCAGGATCCCAAAATCAGTTAGCCACGGACACTGCAATAGTATCAGGAATGTGTAGGGACATCACATCACTTCGAGATGTATTTTTTTCGAAAAAATTTTCTTTAAGTAATTGCTGGTAATTGGGCTCATTAGCAACCACGTGGTATAATGAATTAGATAATGTGTTAGAAAATAAAGAGGGAAAATTTCTTGAAAGTTATCCTGATTTTTAGGCTCCCAGAGATTATGTCTCATATAATAGGTGGAAGAAGAGTTCGCAACCAAGTCTTGTATCCAAAGTAGTAGAATTTGGTAGTTTTCCCAGAGTTTTGGCATCACGGTGTTTGTTCAATTCTTGTCAAAATCACTATAACTCTGCACTGACAATATCCAAAAATATTTTCTTAAAATTAGGAAATGTCATTAAACATACAAAAAACATGCAAACCAGAAGCCTGAGTTATGTATTTTCAACATGCTATATAAATGAGAGTAAATTTCAATGTGAGTGCTCTTGCATAAAATATATGCTAATGTGAGTTTTAGCATCTTTGTCAAAAATAATTTTAGGTTGATTGTTGAAAATTTAATTTCTATCCCAACATTATAAACTCTATTACATTTGGAAAGCTTATCAGTGAATCTTTTCATTAAGTGTCTCTTAACTTTCAACATTTTATTTGAAATTAAAACTGAAGCAGTGATTGGTACTTAGTAAGTGCTTAATGTGTTGATTAAAGGAAAAAATAAATATGCTACTTCTCAGTGTTAATAACTTTAATTACTTATCTGAACCTCAAATTTCATAAGTGTTTCTCATATAACACTTTATTTGAGAGTATAAATTATATTAATGTCTACATAATATTAATTATGCTAATAATGAAATTTAATTCAGGTTTGCAGTCTCTTCTTTGTAAATTGAGGGCTTGGGACTAAACAGCCTACATTATTTTTAAAAAATATTTCTAATATTTTACATTTAAGAAAAGTGTGAAAAGAGGTTCCAATTTTGGTATGGTATATTCTTTTGGTATAAGCCCCCAAAACTCATCCTTTCCACTGATGACATCTAAAATCTTTCTATGAAATACAAAAAAGCAACTGCCTGCAAACTTTAAAGAGAGAACAAAAGTAGACTGGATTGTGCAGGAGTGTCAAACCTCACACAGGAATCAATTTTCCATTGTCATAATGGTTATTGCTTTCTCTTTGAGGGCTTTATCTCAAGGATGGGACCTGGTTGCAGAGAAGTGTAGCAATGTGCGGAGAATAAAACAATAGTAATTCCATCTTTCAGTATAGAGGAGCCAGAGAGAGGATCCTCTGCAGACTGAAAGTACAGGATCAATTCAGAAGGAAGAGAGCTGAAAGAGATACCCTAATTTTGTGTATAAAACCACACATGGATTAGCTACACAGCATGGGACTGATGCATACACCATAATGATGCTTTTGAAAGCTGAACTGACATTGGAACCACCCATGTAAGTCTCAGACTAACCTCTGAATAATGCATACGTGTGCAGACCAAAACCAACATAGTAAAGACTTAGGGCCATAAAGAGAAGCAAACATGAAGTTAAGAAAAAAGAAAAAGAAAATCAATTAGACAGTTTCACCTGTAGGGGTTGGGGGAAAACTATAAGAAAAAAAGTCAAATGGGAAATTTGGATATGAATAATACAGTACATGAGGGGTGGGGAAACCTCACTGAATAGTCTCAGTACTAGAATATACATGAAAAAAGACTCAGTTGACTTAAAATTGACCAGCAAAATTTTTGCAATTTGAACAATAGAGAGAAAAAAGATTGAAAACAGACAGATTTTAACACACTCATGGAAAACTATCAAAAAGTCTATCATATGTGTAATTAGACTCCCAGAATAAAATGAGAAGGGATTAGGGGGAAATTGTATATATGTATTTGTATACATATATATTTATTTTTATACTTATATATCCATATATACACACACACATGACAAACACACATACATATATGAAATAATGGCTGAAAACTTCATAAATGTGGTAAAGGGCAAACTTTTACAGATTCCAGA
The DNA here is from genome assembly GCF_054644295.1 of Miniopterus natalensis. Classification (NCBI taxonomy): domain Eukaryota; kingdom Metazoa; phylum Chordata; class Mammalia; order Chiroptera; family Miniopteridae; genus Miniopterus; species Miniopterus natalensis. The sequence goes on from NC_142084.1 coordinate 49,270,067, forward strand.
AGCTTAGGATTCCAAATAGGATAAACTCAAAGAAAACAACATCTAGACACATTATAATCAAACTGCTAAAAACCAAAGGAAACCTCTTAAAAGCAACTAGAAAAAGATGAGAAGTGACGATTACAAATTTCTTATCACAAATGATTGTGGCTAGAAGACAGTGGACGACATCTTTAAAATGCTTAAATAGCCCGGCCGGGCGTGGCTCAGCGGTTGACCTGGATCCAGGCGATCAGGGTTCGATTCCCCGTCAGGGCACATGCCCAGGTTGTGGGCTCAATCCCCTGTCGGGGGTGTGCAGGAGGCAGCCGATCAATGACTCCCTCATCATTGATGTTTCTCTCTCTCTCCCTCTCCCTTCCTCTCTCCTTTAGTTGTAAAATGAAAGTAAAGATATTGTCTCCTGAAGGAAATTTAATTCTCAGAAACCTACTGTTGGTAATGGTAGTCTTTCAAGATAAAGGCAAATAACACCAGGAGTAATCTTGGATCTTAAAGAATGAGGAGAGAGCAACAGAAATAGTAAAGATCTAGGAAAGATAAAAGTCACTTTACCATTTATGTTCTTTGACATATGTATGAGTGTTTAAAGTAAGAATTATAAGAACTTCTTGTGGAGTTTTCAGTGCATGTGTACTTATAATTATAACCATAAAATGAAGGTCAAGGTGAGACAAAAAGACCTATATATGCTCAAGGATTCTGTATCTTGAGGTAGTTTAAAATTAACCCTTAGTAGAGTGTGAAAGTTTATGTGTGCATATTTCAATCTCTAGAGCAACCAGAAAAAAGTCAGTGGTTACAATGGAATAATAAAAATATAGACAATAATATATGTTTTATAACCCAAAATAAGATAGGAAGAAACACAGAGGTACAGAAAATAGGGACAGAATAATGAAACAGATAATATATTCCAGATTTAAATCTTAACCTACCATATTTACATTAAATATTATCACTTTAAAAACTCCAATTGAATTGAAAACAATAAAATGGATTAAAAAGCAAGACCCTATAATATGTTGCCTAAAAGAAGACACACTTAAATATAAAGATAAGTTGAAAGTATATGGATGAAATGTACAATTAAATTTCCCTTTAATGGTGGCTTTGCAGATTAGATGATTCTGTTAGAATTATACTGATTATAATGAACCTTTAAAAACTCTCTCTTTATTTTCAGATTACAAGCTCTCTACATGAGGAAATGTGGAATGATACCAAAATGAAAACAGAAAGTGAAAAATCTCATATTGCCATGATACAGAGGGAGTAAGTAACAGATCTACAGTGTACCCATTACTTATTAATTAAAGCAGCATCTTACATTTTTATAAGAAAATATAAAAATTTATATTCTTAAAATTTAAATGATCTCTTGAAATTCTCTAAATCAAAGTATGAAAATGGATAAGATATTGTGTAAGATTCAGGATAAATGTAAAAAACTATAAGTCTTTAAATAATTTTCACAGTGCAGAAAGTGATAGCACTGATCTCACTAAAATTACTGAATTACTAAAAAAAGTAGGAACTGTTCATTTAAAATTATGGAATGTACTCATGCGATGATTGCAAATATGATACTTAGTACTAGAAATATTATTGAGTATACAAATCTGAATTTTCTATATGAGTCAAAATTACTGACTCCATGAAATCAGAACTCTTGGGGCTTTATTAAAATAAAATCACCAAAACTATTTTGAAACGCATACTAGCTATTGGTTTTCCAGAAGTGATATAATGAAAAGCGTGATTAAAAACCAAAAAGGCTACCTTAAAGTTAACTACAAGATTAAATTTAATATCACTGTAGAATTTGAAGCTTAAACAATTGATGAAAATTTATTGAAGCCATAGGCTAAAGTGATGGACAAATATATTTCAGGTTAAAAAAAGGCAGTCAAGCTTGAAGATGTACCCTTATGGAATGAAAGAGTCAATAGATGTGCTATAAATTTCTAAAAAAAACACGCTAGAACGAATGAATTGAGAAAATGATGTTGAACTGGCAATTTTCCTTAAATTTGTTTGATAAAATTGGAAGCAGGGATAAGAGTAATTTGGCCATTTCCAAGGTCTTTCCCCCCTTTAACTGTAAAGATAATAACTCTAGAATTATTTCATTAACACAATAGTAGCTGGTAAAAATTTAATGAGGAAATTTTCAAAAAGAGATGTGACATTTATGTTTGGTTGTTATTCTGTAATATGATTCTGACTAGAAAAAAAATGTGTAAATTGTTCAAAATTTAGAGCAAGATATGTGTAGGAGAGCCTAAGTTCTATTTTAGCAAAAGTAAGTTTCAAGTAGACAGTAACGAGTATTAGTCTAGTAGCCTTGGCTAAAGATATCAAATTTGGAGAATGGAGAATTTAGAGATGAATTTTAAGATAAAAGATAAACTGGAGAAAAGGTATAGAAAGAGCACTGAAAAATTACAAAATTTAGAATTCTAGTAAAGAAAAAAAAGTGAAGGAGACTGAAAGCTACAGGTGTGGGAAGCTGGAAGAAAACCAGGAGACTGTGGCAACACAGAAGCAAAAGGAAAGGTTTATAAAGATCTGGTGTCTTAAAGCCAGATTTCAATATCCCCTTTAGTCAAAGAGAATAAAAACAAAAATAACTAACTGATAAAACATAGAAAAATAAATCAGCAATGACCAAAGGAAATCGGTTGACAAGAAAACAAAACAAAACAATAGATGACATAAAATTATCTAATAATACTTAGGGCTAGGTGTTATTAACTCTCTTTTCCAGCCGGGCTAGGCGTGGCTCAGCGGTTGAGCGATGACCTAGGATCCAGGCGATCAGGGTTCGATTCCTGGTCAGGGCACATGCCCGGGTTGCGGGCTGCAGCCGATCAATGACTCTCTCATCATTGACGTTTCTCTCTCTCTCCTCCTTTCCTCTCTCTGAAATCAATAAAGATTTTTTTTTTTTAACAATCTGTTTTCCATAGAAACTCTGTGCAGGAAGATGTGAATGTACAAATTCCCCAAATATCTCATTACTTCATGAGTATATAATACTTAAGGTTAAAGAGAAAATTACCAGGAGAACTGAAACCAATAGTAAAGGAAATAAAAATTAAGCAATGAAAGAAAAGATGAGAGGAGAATTCATCTGTGATAACTCTAATATATAAAAGTATTAAAACAGCCATTAAAAGAATTAATGTGATGAGTCTTCTTCCTAACAAGCTACCATTTAACTGGAGAAAATAAGAAACACACACACACACACAATTATTTACAGTTTATGTGGTTTTAGAACATATAGCAAAGAACATATAGCAAATGAAGAAATACTTATTCAAGAAAATCCACTAAATTTCAGTGAAAATGGGATCTGTGGCAGAGTCAGAATCTTTGGTGAGTGTCTTTTTGGGGGGAGCTGGGGTATTTTCTATTAGGATCTGATTTTAAACATCAGGAAGTGTTCCCTGGTGGCTTTTGAGTACATTTGGCTGTCATTGATAGTGTCTCCGTCTCCTGCCTCATATTTCAGGGCTTTCCCAGCAGGGCAAGTTCATATGAGTTTTCCTGTTTCAACCAGAAGAATGTCTAATCCATGTCTTTGGGGGTCTGAGTCTTACGTAAGCAATTTCTCAGTTACTACTTTGGTCATTCTCTTGACCATTATTTGGGTTCCTGTGCTATCTCCAGATGGTCAATTCTGGGTCTGATAACTGGATTAAAATTAAAAAACAAAAACAAACAAAAGACTGGGTTCTAGTGCTAGTTTTTTTTGTTAGTCTTTGCTTTTGCTACTGCAGGAAATTTGAATAACCATATGGGTTCCTCTCATCTATTACATGAGTACTTGGACGAAATGATCTTTTTTCAAATTCATGAATTTAAAATTCAAAAAACCTATCATTTGACAAATTCAATTCAAGTTTGGGTTTCCATGGTAATTGTATTGTGCAAAATTAATTTATTAAAGATGCTAAATGTAAAATTGAGCTTTTACTGCAGTATTTTCAAGCAGATCTAAGTTGAGTATTTTAAGGTGTGTAGCTAGCTAATCTTTCCTCTGAAATTTCCCACTCTGTTCAATGATTCAACATATTTTTCCTCTAACTTCATCTGCTGGTAACAAATCATCCTAATTAGCATGTAAGTCAAGATGGTTGTATTCTTTTTATTATTTTTGTTTATGACTTTGCTTTGAAACACTGACATCTTTTATATGCTTTCTTATTTTCACTCATTACATACTTCTAACATGAGTCACAAAGTTATAAAGACGTATTTTGCTAATGAGCAACTGTGATGAGTGAATCAGTACAAGAAATGTTGGCAACTTCACATCTACTTCAGTAATTCTAAATTTTATTGAATAACATAAAAAATGCTGTTGCTTTTTAAAGAGTCCCTGTTGAATCCACTTTGCTGCATTTGTTACTTTTTTGTTATCTTTTTATATGCATGTTTAAATGCCAGGCAGTCATTTTTTTTATAGATTATTCAATTTGCAAGAAATCTATGAATATTTACTTTCCTTAAGATCAAAATGGCATGGTCATCACAGATGAAGAAGATATTTATGCAGGTATTAAAATGATTGCTTATATTTGCAGATGGGATATAAAATACAAATATTTTCTATTTTTAAATTATTTTTACTAACATTCTTTACAATAAAACTAAAATACACAGCAGTATATACAACAAAAGCTTCTCTTGTCATCATTCATTTTTAATAACACACATATCTATGAGTCTTATAATTGTAGACTTAAGTAAAATCAACCAGTTTCTCTCAGAGAAAAGTATATCTGAAGAGAACATCAATCCATATCCATTTAGAAATTTTTCTCCTTTTAAGTTGAGAGATCGATTATTAAAATCAAACTCAAAAATTCACCAAAGGCATGTCAAATTGAAAACTGAACCCTTGGTGTATTATACATAATAGGATTTACATGTGGCATTTACTTTCTCATTTCAATGCACATTTAAACTACATTTTTGCCCTTTAAAAATAAATTATGAAATGCATTGTCTCTTCAGTAAGAAAAGTAAACAGAATAGTGACTATCCACTATTGTGTTTAAGAAACTGCATAACCTTGTATCACATTGATAATCATATACTTGGGGATGATAAAAAAGATATTGAAATATTTTGTCGCCCAGCAGGCATGGCTCAGCGGTTGAGCATCGACCTAGGATCCAGGAGATCGCAGGTCGATTCCCTGTCAGGGCACATGCCTGGGTTGCAGGCTCGATCCTCAGTTGGGGGATTGCTGGAGGCAGCAGATCAATGACGACTGTCTCATCATTGATGTTTCTATCTGTCTCTCCCTCTCCCTTCCTCTCTCTGAAATCAATAAAGGATATATGTATTTTTAAAAAAGAAATATTTTGTCATAGCTTGTAAATATTCATAATGATTTCTTACCTCATACTCTTTCAGTATTTTTTATTCCTTCTATTCCCTCAAGTTTTTGTTTTATTATTAAGTGATTAAACACCAATTTGTTGTTGAAATCTAAGGAGGAAAGTTGTTTGGATAAAAGGAACCAACTCAAAGAGTCACAAGATGGGAAAAATCAGCTCATAGTTCCATGAAGTGAGTCTTAATGTAACATACTCTGAGAATGTTTAGACAAACATCTCAATCAGCAGGTTAACATTAATTCCTTGACTGACGTCATGAACCCTGAACATGTCAGTGGTGATATCAATGCTTTCTTTGCCTGTATCAGTTAGTTTACCATCAAGCCACTGTAGAACAGAATCACAGCCATTCTGCTAAAATAGCAACACATTCCTTCTTCTTGAGAAAGCACACGTCTATGAAAGTAGTTTTAAAATCTAAAACTCTTTGACTATTTTTTTAGACAATTACCTAAACTAAGCAATTGGCTGGGTTTTTAAATGATTTTTTGTAATAGAGGCAAATTTTAGAATCTTTGGTGACTTTATGCCTCTTTTAGTCAGTTATAAATAATACACTTTAGAATGAGGTTCTAGCTTCCTCCACTGTATAACTCTCTTATTCAGATATGTTCTTTGTCTTTTACCCTCCAAAATTGTAAAAACAAAACAAAAAAACTGATACAGCATCAATTAAATTATTTGTCATAATTCTCTGGAGTTTCTTGGGATTTTAGTAGATGACAAAAATCATCTAATAAAAATCAAATTCTGAAACAAATGAAAGATAATCAGGCAACCAGGAGATGGAGAGTAAAATGCTAGTAAGTTTGTTCAGGATAGTGTTGTTTTAAAACACAGCTAAGTTGTGCAGCAAAAACAGGCTTGTTAATGCTACACATCAGTTAGAGACTTTTTCATCCAGTCTAACTCTAGCCAATTGAAAGCTTTCTCCAGAGAGTAAGGCTCTTTACTAAGTTTCATGCAAGTCTAAGAGCAACTAAGAGCACATCATCTCTGCAGACCAACAAATTCCCCATAAGGGAGGATTTGAGTCATATTTTTCTGTTAAACTTATATTGTCCTCACTAATGAGGTAAGTCAACACCTGAACGAACAGAGTCCAAGAGTATAATTAATGGATCTCCTTCTACTTGGAAGTAATCATGAGAAATGAAAACTATATAGCCCCTCAAAAAGGTTCAGGTTTTTTCTTAATCCACTGAGCTCAATCATTAAATCAAAGAGGATGATTCAATCTATTGGGACAGAGAAAAAAGGACCCCAAAACAAGACTGCTCCTTTATAAAATGCTCTTGGAAGATTCAAGGGCTTGAAATGTGTTATAATAGCACTTTAAATTAACTGTCAGGCCATTCTGTAACCTAGTTTAAAATTTTATTCCTTCTTTTACTTTCCATTCTAATTTTTTTCTAGCCCTATTTTTCAATATAGCCTATCAAAAGCCCTCCAATGAGATCAAATGACTTCACAAAGACATTCTAATACAATGCATCAAAAAAAGTTACCCTACATTTGAATTAATTACCTTCTATTAACAAAATCTCGTGGAGAAATTAAAACTACAAATTAAATTCTCCTGAGAATTAAAGGTCAAACAAATTTAAGCACAAAGACAAATTATCTTTTCATATTGATTTAAAGCTAAAAAAATAAAGTCCAAAATGTAACTTACCTAGTTTATTAATAAATTATTTGTCTTCTAGAAAGATTATCAATGCTTAAGTATCAATGCTTTGTTCTTTTTATGCAACAGCTGCCAAAGCTGTCTCTGATATGAATGTGGTTCAGTTAGAGTTTCAGGAGTAGTATTAGTCCAACAGTAAGACTCTAATATGCTCACAAGGAACATATACTGATAAAGAACACAGGGTTATCATGGGACCAACACTACAGGCATTGAATTTAGAAAGCAAGACAATCTCCAGAGCCTAGCGCAGTTGTGGTACCAGGATCATGTTATCCCATATTGTATGAGCAGGACCCAACGCTTAGTGATTTTAGCTTTGTAATTATGCTGTCACTCAATGCTGCTCAAAGAGAATCCATCTTTATGATGTGTGTGGGGTGGAGGGGAGGCTAGCATTCAGAGTACATTAGAAAAACTTTCTGCCTTCTTTTAGAGTTCAGAAATGTATGATGGAGACTTCTAGGCCTTAACTGGGCTGTATTTCATTTTCTTTTCAATATATTCAAAATTCTTAACTGCATTTTTCATCTGAGCCCTGTGCTTCTGGAATTCAGGTATCCAGAACAAAATCTCAGTGTTTGTTTTAGCTTAAGAATTATCCTCAGGGGTTTTATTAACTGAATCTTCTATGACGCTTGTGAAGCTTATGCCCAAGAGTCATAAGGAGAACCAAGATTCCTGCTATGTCCTATGTGCTCTTCAAAATAGGTTAAGTTTGGACTCCAAATACATGGTGATAGATTGTATAATCAATGCAAAACCCAATTGATTGCATGTCATGTTGTAGAGGATGAAACTTTAGCCTATGAACAAGCCACAAAAATCCAAGGTCATCTCACACAGTGTTCACTCATGTTCCTAAAGACAGAAAACAATATGTCAAGGACATCTAAGCAATTTGAATCTAGAAGCTCACTAGTGCTCTTTTCTCAGGCAGAAGTCAGGTACCTTGATGTCCCATACTACAGATATAGCTGAGAATAGAAGAAAACAGATTTTTTTTTTTGCCAATGCATATCAAAAAATTTCTACTCCAAACTCATCTTCACTTGCAAAATAGTCCACACTATGCTTTTTCAATTTAAGATCAATCTACAATAACCTGTATCATAAGTTCCAGAGACTGTGGTTTGAACTTTTCCCATTTAACTCTATCTTAATGCAGCTTTCTCTTTTATAAAAATGAACACATATAAAAAGAGATATAAGGTGTAGGAAACTGTCAAAATTAAAATTCCACGTGGTCCGCTAGCTTAAAGTCTAAAGTTTAAGGCTGCAGCAGTTAAAAGCCATGTGGCACAATATAAGTCACTATAAACCTTCTAAGCAAAACAACCAACACTGCTACTCTAACTATAACAACAAATCTTCATTGCTTTCCTTAGTTCAGTGCCACCAATGCTTAAAGTCCCATACCTGGCAGCACCAAAGCCTCAGGGATGCCCAATCACTTTGATCCATGCCAGTCTCCTCTTGTCTCAAAGTTCCTTGATTGATATACAAGTTAACAACACTTCACCTGTGATTTGAACTTATCTTCTCCAAACTATGGGGCTTCTGGGGATCTTTCCCTATGAAACCTAAAGCCCTAAAGTACGTAACAAAAGTGAGATCAAAATACGACATGAGATATTGCCTGGGTATAAGGCAATTATGGACTTCTAATAGTAAACTGTAGAATTAGACAGATAATCTGCCCAGACATGGTCATGCTGACAGCCTCCAGGTATCTGCCAATTATCCAGAGCTTTGACCTCTAATCCTCTTTGGTTGGGAGCAAATCAGAGGACCAGCTCTCTGCAGGCAGGTAGCTTCACAGAACAGAATAACTGAGATACCTGATGGTCTGTACCAAACTCAAAATAACACAACCATTTCACTTCCCTGGGGGAAAAGTAAGTAGAGAATGAGGCATCGTAGAGAACAGATGTTCTTCTAAATAGAAGGAAATATCAGTAATTGAGAATAAGTGGTTTTTCTTCTAGGACTCATGGAAGTATGTCACAGGTCAAACTTTAAAAAGGGACTGCAATGCCCGTGGTAGGAGAGTTCATTTTACACAGTCTAGACTTCACAGAGTTGCTACAACTCAAAGAAAGCCCAACTCAGTTAAACAATAAAGTCCCACTTAACTCTCACTTTCATATATTTGGGAATTATTAGGTTTAGTAAAAGACAGTGAAAGATATACTAAGTGGAACATAGTAAAAAAAAAAAAGTGGCACAAAATCCAGGCAAGTAGGTATTCAGTGTTTGGTGACTATCTCTACTTCTTCAGAAAAAGAGTGGGAATTACAGGCAAGAAAGACATAAATGAGTTTAGGCTGGAGAACATAATGAAAACTAACAGTAACAGGAACAATAGCAAAGTTCAACTGAAACTAAATCTAGTGAGCAAATAAAAGCCACTTTAAAAAAAAGCATTAGATTGGGGCCATATCTTAAGAAATGACTTATCCTAGATACGGTAGTCATGTAGCTCAAATAATAAAGATTAAAAGGATGTGGGTTCAGGGTCGGGGTGGTGCACAGAGATCCAACTGGGTCATGACATTGACTTGGGATAGCCCCTTGACCAGATGCATCACTCTACGAAGAACACAGTATTCTTCTTTGCCCAAATGGGATATGCCACTTGTAGAAATTGGTTAGTTTACTTTGTAATCTTTCCAAATGACCCTATTTTTTTTTTTTACCTTCCTATATTTTACACCAGAATTTTCTTAATTCTTGTTTATAAACATTCTTACCAGTCTACCTCTGAGTGCTTGTAGCTATCGCATTTTATCATGCAATATCGATAAGTTGATGGTGTTCAACAACTTTCTGATATTTACAAAAAGCTGATCCTCTTAGTCTTCTAAGCTATGCATTAGAGGCTTTTCATATTCATAGATATACCATTAGTAACTAGCTTATATGCTAAAATAATAAATTTTATCTTTACCTTGAGAATCATGTCTGTGCCAAAATTTCATGGCCAAAGTATATGAGAATAATTTCAATTAAAAATTTAGTTTTATGCCCTGGCCGAAATGGCTCAGTTGGTTGGAGCATCTTCCTGTACACTGAAAGGTCATGAGTTTGATTCCAGGTCAGGGCACATGCCCAGGTTGCAGGTTTGATCCCCAGTTGTGATGCGTAAGGGAGGCAACTCATTGATAGTTCTCTCTCACATTGATGTTTCTCTCTCTCTCCCTCTTCTTCTATCTCTAAAATCAATAAAAATATATCCTCAGGTGAGGATTAAGAAAAAAATTGTTTTTATTAAATTATATTGGCCAAAGAAGCAGAGTAATATTGTTAATTATAGCTGTAAATCTGACTATTTTCTTCAATACACTTGACTTTAACTGTAGTACCAAAATAAGATGCATTCCTTATCCTATAGCCCAAGGCAAAACTCAGCTCACCTGACCGATTTTAAGATTAAATCAGTATATCTACTTACAAGCAACACTGCCAGAACATTGATTTGATAATAAATAATGTAGCTTGTACTTGAAGGCCATGGAAGTTTCCTTTTGCAACATCTTATAAGTACAATTTTTGCAGTCTCCTAGGGAATATGATGGGTAAATTGCTCAAGTGAAGAAATAGTCAGTTAAAATGGAGGTAAAATAGAACAGGTATTTCACACATTTTATCAGTGTCTTCTTTAATTCAAGGCGTGAGAAGCTTTTATGTTATCTGTGTAATCAGTAATTTTTCTAAATTATAAATATCATAAAAGTACAAGCTACTCCCAAAAGTATGAACACATTTGTGTATTTAGAAGTTAAAATCCAGGAAAATGAGAGATCCCTTATCAAGTGCCTTCTGTGTATAAAGCTTCATATACCTCTTTTAATTCTCATGTAGTAGGTAGAATTCTAAAATAACCACCAGTAACTCCTGCCCTTCTGTAATCCCTCTCCTTCAGTGGGAGTGAGACCTCTGCAGATGATGGCTATTACTTCCATAATTATATCACCATCTTATGCGGTAAATGGATTCTGTAGATGCAATTAAGTTCCTCCATCACTTGAATTTGAGTTAAATCCAAAGGAAGATTCTCCTGAGTGAACATGACCTATTCAAGTGAGTCATTAAATGATACAAGGAGCAATACACACTCTATTGCTGGACTAGATGACAAACAGTCATGTTGTAAACTGCCTGAGGTGCAGGGCATACAGCTAAAAACTGAGGGTGATTTCTAGGAGCTAAGAGTGAACCCCAACTGACAGCTAGCAAGAAAGCAGGCACTTCAGTCCTACAACCACAAGGAAATGCATTCTGCCAACAACCTGAATGAGAAGAGGAACCAGAGATCCAGATGAAAATCTTAGGTCCAGCCAAAACGTTGATTTCAGTTTTGTGAGAAATGAGCAGATAACTTATTACACCATGCCCAAACTTCTGACCCACAGGAACTGAGCGATAACAAACTTGTATTGCTTTAAGACACTAAGTTGGAAGTAATTTATTACACATCAGTAGAAAACTAATATATCTCATCACAGCCTGGCAGTGCAGGTATTATTATCCTCAGTTAGGACAATAAGAAAACTGAGGATCAAAGAGGTTAAGTGAAGAGCTGAGATAAGCACAAAGCTCTATTTTAAATACATACGGACATACCTGTATTCTCTCCACAATCATACTATTGCCTAAATAGCTCACAAAATTGTATTTCATCAAAAGTGAATCATGTTACTATAATTCTAAGATTTATAGAGAAAGCAGGCAATAAGAAGATCCCTTTCAGGGGACAGGATTAACCTTAGAAAGACTGTGGCAACCACTGACCTTTTTACTGACTCTACAGATTTGCTTTTTTCCGAATGTCATGCAGTTAGAATTATACAGTATGTAAATGTAATGTGGCTTCTTTTACTAATGTGCATTTAAGTTTTTTCTATGTCTTTCTATGGCTTGCTAGCTTATTTTTTTTTTTTTTAGTACTGAATAACATTCCGTTGTCTGAACATACCATGGTTTATTTCTCCATTTACCTACTGAAGGACATGTTGGTAGCTTCCAAGTTTTGGCAATTATAAATAAAGCTACTGTAAATATGTGCACGTTTTTCTGTTGACTAAAGTTTTCAACTCACCTGGGTAAATAAATACCAAGTAACATGTTTGCTGGATTGTACTGTAAGAGTATTTTTAGTTTTGTAAGAAACCGTTAGACTGTTTTCCAAAATGACTGTACCATTTTTGCATTCCCACCAGCAACACAGGAGAGTTCTCATTACTCCAAATCCTCACCATCTTTGCTGTGATTGGTATTACAGATTTTAGTCATTCTAATAAGCATGTTGTGGTATCTTATTTAATTTGCATTTTCCTGGTGACGTATGATACTGCCCACTTCTTTTTTCATGTGCTTATTTGTCACCTGTGCACCTTCTTTGGTGAGTTGTCTGTTAAGATTGGCTCATTTTTTAATCGAATTGTTTGTTTTCTAATTGCTGAGTTTTAAGTGTTCTTTATATATTTTGGAGAACAATTATCTTTAAGATTTTTTTTTAATGTTTTCTCCCAGTCTGTGTCTTGTCTTCTCATTCTCTTGACATTGTCTTTTGCTAAGCAGAAATTTTCCATTTTAGTGAAGTCCAGCTTATCAATAACTTCTTTCATGGTTCTTTTTTCATTATTATTATTATTTTGGTGTTGTCTCTAAAAAGGCATCACTGCATTCAAAGTCATCTGTGGGGAGCCGGCGGGACTCCCCCCGGGAGGACCCGCCGGGCGAGGTGCTGCCCAGGGAGAAAGACCCGGGAGGCCCGCTTGCCCTAGTGCCATCAAGAGAGAAATCTCTGAGGCATTGACCCGAGTGGTGGGCAGCGGTGCTAGCACTCGCCCTGCTCCCCCCGCTCCCCCTCCATCCGAGGGACAGGGAACGGTTTGCATTCAGTGTCCCAGCTATCAATTTGCAGAGACCCATGCAACGGTATCAGCGGAAAATGCTTCCCCAGGGAGATGTGGATGAGTTAGTGGCCCCAGGCACAGAGGAGCTGCCTGGGTGAGCTGCAGAGGTGCCCTCCTGCTCCCTGACCCAGTCCTTGAGGCACCAAAGCAACACTAAATTCTAGAAAGGCTAATTAGGAAGCTGGCCCCGGCCGGAAGGGTTAAAGGATAGTTAAGCCACATACCAAGCCAAGGACTCTATCCTCCCCAAAAGTTCCCATTAGAAGCCGAGATAAGGATACTTTCCAAGGCCTGAGCTCCTGCAGGAGGCAGGGTGTTTACTCTGAAAAGGCATTCGTAGGGCCTTGGAGTAATTACTTAGTATTGGGCTAAGGGAAGAAATGTGGGGCGGGGTGCTATTCAGCACAATCAACAGTGCCTGTATATATTGAGCGGAGAAAATAAACTCGCGGCTGGCAGCTGGCAACAGGAATGAGCTGCAGCCCTCCCGATCCCATCCTGTCTCTTGTCTTTCTTTTCCAATCCTCACCCCCTCAATCAGGTTCCCGTTCGACTGCCGGCAGGCTCCGGCAAGTGGCGCCCGAACAGGGACCTGAAAACCTGGGAACACGGTAGAGGACACCGCTCGGGGCCGCGCGGATAGCTATCGGGTAAGTGATAGCCGGAGGGAGCGGTCAGTATATCGGGAGTAAGAAATCATGGGCCAGGAAAATAGTAAGGTGCTGTTTGCACAGGTTTTGAAAACTATGCTCCGTTCTAGGGGCGCCAAGGTTAGTACCACCCAGCTGCGTAATTTTTTGCAGTTTGTGGAGGAGGTGTGCCCCTGGTTTCCTGAGGAGGGCACTGTTAATCTAGAAACTTGGAATAAAGTGGGAGAGCGTATACAGGCTTTTTTCCAGGCACACGGCCCTCAGAAGGTGCCTGTAGAGGCTTTTTCACTCTGGACCTTGGTCCGAGATTGCCTTGATCCCCGGCATGAAGGGGTGCGCATGGAGCCACCCCCTGCAGAGGCACCAGTCGAGCCTGTGAAGGGTTCGCAACTGGGGGGCGAGGCTTCCGCGGTGGAGCTACTCAGTGTCCGGTCAGACAAATTAAGCCCCAAGGAGGAACAAGATTCAGATGAGGCTGCGGCAGCTTATGAAAAAAACAGGTATGGGGAATTGGTGTTCCTGTCGCAGGAAAGCACAAACAAGCGCAGTCTCCTGGCCCCTGACCTCACAGTTGAAGGGTTGCAAAAGCAGATGCAGACCATGATGAGCCAAGTACGAGCCTTGCGGGAGGTCCTGAAGGAAACTCCACCTGAGAACCCACAGGGCGGGGGTCGTGCTGGCCCCGGGCCGCCCTTTGGGAAACCTATGGCGGCCGGCCCTCTGCTCATAGATTTAGTAGAAGACCCTCCAGGCTATCCTAGTGAGGAAGGGGGCATCCCAGCTGAGGGGAGTGGAGTGGGGGTAGGGACTCCCGTCGGGGTCCGGGTTCTCGATCCTCGGGAGAGGGCCATGATTGCCCTGGCCCAGAAGAGCTCAGGTCAGGCTCGGGACCCTGGCTGGGGAAAGGTGCGCACAGACGCCACCCCAATGTCCCCCCTTCAGATGGCACTTAGCCAGGCTCGGCTAAGAGGGGAAGACCTGGAAGTCAGATCTTCCTGTATGGGTAAATCAATGGCCCCTGACTATTGAAAAAATAAAGGCTGCCCAGGAGCTGGTGCAGGAGCAGCTCCAACAGGGCCACATTGAGCCGTCTAATTCTCCCTGGAATTCACCTATATTTGTGATCAAGAAGAAGTCAGGGAAATGAAAATTACTCCAGGATCTTAGGAAGGTGAATGAGACCATGGAGCTCATGGGGGCCCTCCAGCCAGGCTTGCCTTCACCTGCGGCCATACCCCGTGATACATATAAGATTATTATTGACCTGAAAGACTGTTTTTATACTATTCCCCTTGATCCCCGGGACTGTCCACGGTTTGCCTTTAGCGTACCATCAGTAAATTTTCAGGAGCCTATGCAGCGATATCACTGGAAAGTGCTGCCTCAAGGAATGGCCAATAGCCCGACCCTGTGTCAAAAATTTGTGGCAACGGCCCTAGCTCGGGTAAGGCGTGAGTACCCAGCAGTGTACGTCTGTCACTACATGGATGACATCCTCATTGCCGCTCGCCATGAGGGACTGCTCCTCCGGGCATTTGCGAAAATGGAATCTGACTTGCAAAAACAAGGCCTGGTCGTAGCCCCAGAAAAGGTCCAGAGGCAGCCCCCGTTTTCTTATCTTGGTTTTCATCTAGAGCCTGACCGATTTTTCTATCAGAAAGTTCACCTTCGACTAGACAAGCTCCAGACCTTGAATAATTTTCAAAAGTTGCTGGGGGATATCAACTAGATTAGACCTTATCTGGGGTTAACTACAGGGGAGCTCAAACCATTGTTTGACATTCTCAAGGGGGATGCAGATCCTGCATCCGCTAGACAGCTGACCCCGGAGGGACGTGAAGCCCTTGGGAGGGTGGAGCAAGCTATCCGCAGGCAGCAGGCAACATTTTGTGACTATAGTAGACCTTGGCAGGCCTGCATTTTGGCCACGGGCCATTCCCCTACTGCTGTTTTATGGCAAGACCGGCCACTACGGTGGGTGCACCTCCCTGCTTCCCCTGCCCGGGTCCTTGCTCCTTATTATGAACTTGTTGCTGTCCTTATTCAACAGGCTCGGGAAGAGTCCCGCCGCTACTTTGGCAGGGACCCTGCAAGCATTCTGGTGCCATATACACGAGAACAGGTCACCTGGTTATTCCAAACTTGTAATCCCTGGGGAATAGCCTTGGCTGGCTTTCCTGGGAACATTAATAATCATTATCCCCAAGACAAGCTTCTGCAATTCTTTCTGAAACATTCGGTTATCTTTCCAAGGATGGTATCTGCTACTCCACTGCCCGGGGCCGCTACTGTGTTCACTGACGGGTCGTCCTCTGGCATTGCAGCCTATGTGCGTGGGCACCAGGCTACCCGATGGGAGACCCCATATTCCTCTGCCCAGGAGGTAGAGTTAGCAGCAGTACACCGGGTACTTTTAGATGTGGCCAATGAACCTCTAAATATTTTCTCTGATAGTCAGTATGTAGTCAGAAGCCTCTCTGTTATTGAGACTGTCCCGTTCATTGGCACTACTAATTCCACTGTGCAACAACTGTTTATAGCCATCCAAGCTGCCATCCTGAATCGTACCCAACAATGCTACTTTGGGCATCTTAGGGCCCATAGCAACTTACCTGGGCCCTTATCCCATGGAAACTGCCAAGCTGATTTGGCCACTAAAGTGTATTTAGTTGGGGTGCCTGCAACTCGGGCGGCTCATGCTCTCCACCATCAAAATGCCCAGTCTCTTCGGCTGCAGTTTAACATTCCCCGAGAGGCCGCCAGACAGATCGTAAAAGAATGTCACACATGTCCTACTTTAACCAGCGTGCCTAGCTATGGAGTCAATCCTCGAGGTCTCCTGCCCAATCATCTGTGGCAGATGGATGTAACACATGTGCCTAATTTTGGTAAGCAACAGTATGTTCATGTTACTATTGACACCTACTCAGGTTTCCTTGTTGCCTCTGCCCTCACAGGGGAATCCAGTTCCCACGTCATTGCCCATTGCTTGCGCAGCATGTCTGTCCTAGGACAGCCCCGGGTTATTAAAACAGATAATGGACCGGGCTACACAGGCAAAAAGTTTCAAGCCTTTTGTATGCAATTGGGCATTCAGAGTAAGACAGGCATTCCTTATAACCCTCAAGGACAGGGTATTGTTGAACGAGCCCATGGCACGCTAAAAAATCAATTGCAAAAAATTAAAAAGGGGGAGCTGTACCCCTTAATCCCGCAAAATCAACTTAACCATGCTTTATTTATTCTTAATTTCTTAATTTTGGACGAGAAAGGTCGTTCTGCTGCGCAAAGGTTTTGGCAGCAGGCTGTTCCCCAAGATAAAGCCATGGTCAGGTGGAAGGACCCCCTTGAGGGTACGTGGCACGGGCCAGATCCGGTACTAATCTGGGGAAGAGGGCATGTTTGTGTTTTCCCGCAGGATGCCGAGACGCCGAGGTGGCTCCCGGAGAGGCTGGTACGACACGCGGCCCAAGACGCTAGAGGAACGGATGCAGGAGCTAACAATGAACCCTGAGCGTCATTCGCGAAGAGCCCGGCGAAGAGCCTGGCGGGCACAACAACGCGCAGAGCAACTCATCAGAGGGCAAGGCATGACTGTCACGCCCGAAACTCTATTCCTGGCAATGCTGGCTCTGCTTGCCGCGGCCCCTGGGGCTAGAGCAGAAACTCACTGGGCCTACCTGCCTAACCCACCTCTGCTGCAGCCAGTGACGTGGCAGCATGGAGAGGTACCTGTGTACACCAATGACACATGGACCATGGGGGGCCATTCCAGCAGGCACCTGCGAGCAGCGCGCGCTCCGGACTTTTCTTATTCAGGACACGCTAGTGACCAGCCTATTTGTTTCTCACGAACTGACCAGGTAGCCGATTGTTTTTTGCTTAAAACTACTAAAATCAAGTCGCTCCTGCCAACTACGACAGGGGTTTTTTATGTCAACGGGACGGCGAGGACCTGGGTTCAATCAGCTCTGGACTGGACGCGGTGGTACGTGGACATCTGGTACCCTACTGGGAATGCCGCAGGCCATCCTTCTGGAGCCCCCCCTGGGGAGATCTCCATATGTGAGGCTGACGTTGTCAACCGCACCCAGCAGCCGCATTGGTTGAGCTGCCGGGGGAAAAATAGTATATTGATTAATGTGACAAGGGGATACCCGCTACAGGACTGGTCAGCTAAGGGCCCAAAATGGAAGGCGCTGGCCGAGTCCTTTTGGTCCGTACAGAAAGGGCCAATGCAATCTCAGCTATGGAGACTTACGGCAGCAATGGGAGGGGACATCATGGTGAATGAGGAACGGGGCAATGCAGCTGTACAAATGGGCACCACACAAGTCTACCGAAAGGTGCAGGCCTGCGTTCCCGAGCCTTATGCTCTTCTTGTGGGGTCACTTAATATTTCACGGAGTGGATCCTGGTGGACTATTACATGCCATAACTGTACCCTTAGCACATGTGTATATAACATATCTCAGGATGAGCAACTCCTGATCCTGTATCAGCCCTCATTTGTAATGATCCCTGTTAAAGTCTCAGGGGAATGGTACAATGACCGAGGCTTGCAAGTAATCCGGCAGGTCACTGAGATTATGCTAAGAGGAAAGAGATTTATTGGGCTGCTTATCGCTGGCATAGCTACCCTTATTTCAGTGATAGCAGCCAGCGTTACTGCGGCCGTATCCCTCTCTCAAAGTATTCAAACTGCTCACCATGTCAATCAGCTCAGCGCTAATATCACCCAAACGCTGGGAACACAAGAGGCCATTGACTTAAAAATAGAAGAAAGGTTGAATGCCTTATACGACACTGTGTCGATCTTGAGAAGAGAGGTACAGAATTTGAAGCTGCGGTTAGATCTTGACTGCCATGCAGATTATAAGCACATATGTGTTACCCGCAAAAAGTACAATGAGTCCACCCACCCCTGGGATCGAGTGCAGAAACACCTGGAGGGAATATGGCATGATGGAAATGTCTCCTTAGACTTAAAGCAGCTACATCAGGAGATTCTCGCTCTGAGAGAAGCCCCGAAAATAGATACCTCCACAGCTGAGTTGGCTCAGTCTTGGGTGGAAGGGTTGAGGAAAGAATTTCCCTCAGCCAGTGACTGGAGACATGGTATAATAGGAATGGCTGGTCTGGCTGCCATCGTCCTGTTAGGTTTTCTGCTTACCCCATGCATTCTTAGAGCATTGCTGAAAGATGTACAAAATCTTAGAGTAGGACTCCACGCCTTGCAACTACGCACCCGTCCTGCCCCGCTTGAGCCTAGACCTTATGTTTAAAAAATAAAAAAGGGGGAGATGTGGGGAGCCGGCGGGACTCCCCCCGGGAGGACCCGCCGGGCGAGGTGCTGCCCAGGGAGAAAGACCCGGGAGGCCCGCTTGCCCTAGTGCCATCAAGAGAGAAATCTCTGAGGCATTGACCCGAGTGGTGGGCAGCGGTGCTAGCACTCGCCCTGCTCCCCCCGCTCCCCCTCCATCCGAGGGACAGGGAACGGTTTGCATTCAGTGTCCCAGCTATCAATTTGCAGAGACCCATGCAACGGTATCAGCGGAAAATGCTTCCCCAGGGAGATGTGGATGAGTTAGTGGCCCCAGGCACAGAGGAGCTGCCTGGGTGAGCTGCAGAGGTGCCCTTCTGCTCCCTGACCCAGTCCTTGAGGCACCAAAGCAACACTAAATTCTAGAAAGGCTAATTAGGAAGCTGGCCCCGGCCGGAAGGGTTAAAGGATAGTTAAGCCACATACCAAGCCAAGGACTCTATCCTCCCCAAAAGTTCCCATTAGAAGCCGAGATAAGGATACTTTCCAAGGCCTGAGCTCCTGCAGGAGGCAGGGTGTTTACTCTGAAAAGGCATTCGTAGGACCTTGGAGTAATTACTTAGTATTGGGCTAAGGGAAGAAATGTGGGGCGGGGTGCTATTCAGCACAATCAACAGTGCCTGTATATATTGAGCGGAGAAAATAAACTCGCGGCTGGCAGCTGGCAACAGGAATGAGCTGCAGCCCTCCCGATCCCATCCTGTCTCTTGTCTTTCTTTTCCAATCCTCACCCCCTCAATCAGGTTCCCGTTCGACTGCCGGCAGGCTCCGGCAGTCATCTAGATTTTCTCCTATGTTATCTTCTAAAAGCTTTATAGTTTTGCATTTCACATTTAGGCCAATGATTCATTTTGAGTTAATATTTCTGAAGGGTAAAATGTTTGGGTTTAGATTCTTTTTTTTTTCTTTTAGCATGTGTATGTCTAGTTGTTCCAGCACCGTTTTTGGAAGACATAAAGGGACTATATTTGTTCCATTATATTGTTTTTCTCCCTTATCAAAGATCAGTTGACTATGTCCATAGGAGATTACTTCTGGGCTTTCTATTCTGTTCCATTGATGTATATGTCTATTCTTTCACCAATACCACACTGTCTTCATTACTGTAGTAAGTCTTTATAGTAAGTCTTAGATTTGGGTACCATCGGTCCTCAAACTTTGTTCTTCTCTTTCAATACCATGTTGACTATTCTGGGTCTTTTACTTCTTCATATAAACTTAGAATCAGTTTGTCAATATCCATGAAATTACTTGCTAGGATTTTGGTTGGAATTATATTGAACCTATAGATCAAGTTGAAAAACTAACATATTTACAATATTAAAGAAGAGTTAGGTTTTTTATATAGAGTATAAGAGGAAAAAATTAATTACAAGGCGATATTTGAACAGAGACATAAAAAACTTAAAGACAGAGTTATAGAAAATAGCATTTCTGGTTAAGCACAAATGCAAAGTGGGGTGGGGGTGTGGGAAATGCTTTTCATGTTCATGGAACTTCAAGGAATTTTCACTGTGGGTGCAATCCAGTGAACAATGCTTAGGAAAATAGAAACTGAGTTCATAGAAGTAATAATTGTCCACACATTATAGGACTTGAAGGGCATTTTAAGAACACTGGCCTATACTTTGAATGAAATGAGATGTCATTGGAGAGATCTGAACACAGGGATGGCATTATTTGCTTAAAATTTTAAAGTTTCTTTTTTGTTTCTGTGTTAAGAGTGGAGTATTGGAAAGAGAAGAAAGAATCAGGGAAGGCAATAAATTGAAAACTATTGTAATTTAAGCAGTGATGGTGGCTTGGGTCAAGATAGTAGAGGAGAAGTGGGTAAGAAAGCTTTAGACTCTGGGCATATATCAAAGGTAGCATCAGCAGTAGACAGATTAAATGTGATATATGAGAGAAAGATGAATCTTGAATGGCTCCCAGTTGCTTGTCCTGAGTAACTAGAAAAATGAAGTGTCCCTTCTCTGAGGCAGGTAGGAATGTGGAGAGGCATGTTTGAAGGTAGAAAATAAAAAATATATATTTTGGAGACATTCATTAAGTTAGAGACAACTACTGGACAAAAAAATAGAGATGTCAAGTAAACAGGTGTGTATGTATGTGTATATATATATATATATATATATATATATATATATCTGAAGTTCAAGGGAGAGGTAGATATAATTGGTGAGTCATCAGCACAAAAATGATATTTAAAGACAAGAACTGGATGAAAACCCCAAAGGCGTGAATAAAGAGGGAGAAAAGAATATCTGAGGTCTGAGTCCTGAGACATGAAAGTGATGTAGCAAATCAGCAAAGGAAATGGAGAAGCGGCAACTATTGTGGTAGGGAAATTGATGGCAATTTCCCTAAAAACTGATGGCCATGTGAAGGCTCATCTTGATTTCTCAGTACTCAACGACAACTGTCAGGCTAGTGGAGCTGGACCTCTAAGAGTGAGAGGTGGAGAGTAAGAATAAGGTGAGAATTGAGGACAAGTAAAAATGTGGAGCTGTTTTCTTTTTTTTAATGATTTTTTTTAAATCCTCACCGGAGGATATGTTTTTATTGATTCTTTAGAGAAAGATGAAGGAAGAGGAAGAGAGGGAGAGAAACATCAATGTGAGAAACATGGATCAGTTGCCTAAGAGTAGGTGCCCTGACCAAGGATGGAACCTGCAACCTGGGTATGTGCCCTGGCCAGGAATTGAATCCACAACCATTTGGTGCACAGGACAACGCTCCAACCAACTGAGCCACACACGGGCCGGGGCAAGGACTTATGTTTCCTTACAACAAAGTCATTTCTGTATTGCAGTTGGGATATATCCTGACATTTACCAGCATTCTCATTTTTGCTCTTTACAGTCAAAAGATGTGATCTTACTTTCCATTATTTTTAACTCTGAATTCTGAAAATACTATTTACAAATGTTTTTTACTAAACTGTCAAAATTTAGTGATTCAACTATACCACCTGACCTTCAGGTGTCATGACTTTAGGCGTAGCATTATTTTGCTTCTACTTACCAATCTGCTTGGAATAAAAAGTTATGAAAATTTGCATTGATTTTTTTTTGATAAATTATCTTAGGGTAAACTGAAAGTTATGTCAAAGTCTAAATAATGAACCCTATTCATCTTATACTCCCGTGATCTTTCAAAAATAAAGTAAAATGATAATAGCAAAAATAATGATATACATGCAGTTGCATAAAACACCAGGTTAAAATTGTAGATATTTACATCTATACCGGAATCAAATCCATATTTATTTGATTTTTGAAGAAAATATATAAACTCAAATATTAAAAGACAGCTGAAGTTATGAAAGGTAAGCTTTCTATAGCAATGTTTTTACACTGTATTTTATGCATGATATTGACTTTTCAAATATTGCTGTTACCTTCTAACATGGAAAAGAGAAAATGCATTTTAGTATAGAATTGACCTAGGAATTAGAAATTCAGAATAAGCCTTAAGTATGCAACAAGTTTATGTTATAATCCTGAATAATGCACTTAACCTATAATTTCAAAAAGAATTGAGCAAAAGCAGATACCGGGAGTCAAATCTTTGTCAATGCCTAAAGGTATGACTCTATGTATATATGCATGAGTAAAACATTTGATATTTTCAATCTGCAACAGTTCATAAATATAGTCTCATGAATTAAAAACTGAGAGCTTTGGCACTTCACAAGCTTACACTATTAGAAACAGCAATACATGTTAAATAGATTCTTTAAAAAATGGATAAATGTATGTAGAGGCATAAACTAAGACTTCCCATGGCAGTATGCCATGTGTTTGGGAAATTGCTGTACTTCCCTGAAAGGGGATGGAATTGATCATTTTAGGTATATATTCTCATGGTCTTATCTGAATGAGCTCTCCTCACCAAGTGCTTAAACCTTTGCATCTTTCTATTACAATGATAAAGTCTCTAATTCACTAGAGTAAACAATACATTGTCAGTCAAAGAGAACTTCTCTGCCTCTGCAATGTCATTTTCCTTTGCAGAGACTTGTATGATCTCCCAGATATTGTCATTATCCTTGCCCACAAAACTCTTGGAAAAACATTTGGTTATGGGAAATTTCAAATATACACAAAGCAAACCAAATAGTATCATAAACCTCATGTACACATCTCCTAGTTTCGATAGCTCAATATTCTTGAATCAATACCTGCTCCCAATTCCAAGCTTCCCTACCTAATTATTACTCCTTTATAGTCTTTTTAAGGTAAAATTAATGTGCATTGAATTTTACGTATCTAAACTGTAGGCATTTGACAAATTAACTGACTTATTTAAACCAAAGCCCTAGCTAGCTAGAACATTTCTGTCACTCTAGAAATTCCCCATGTTGCTTTAACTAGTCCACGCCTCCCAAAAGATGCAACCACTGCTGATTATTTTCACTATGGACCAGTTTTGTTAGTTCAAGAACGTAGTAAAAATTAAATAATATAACTATTTTGTTTCTATCTCCCTTCACACTATGCATTCATCCATATTGTTGCAGGTAGCAGTCCATTGGTCCACTGTGTACATATACTACAATATGTGTATCTATTCCCCTGTTGATGGATTGTGTGAAGTTTTGGTCTATTGTAAGTAAAGATCATATGAATATTATTGTATGTGTTCTTAATTCAAATATGTTTTTATTCCTCTTGGATTAAAATACCTAAAATTGGAATTGCTTACACAAGTGGTAAGCTGATGTTTAAAGGTAAAATAAACTTCCAGAACTTTTTATCATTTTATATTCCTATCAGCAATATAGGAGATTCTTGTTCGTTACATATGTTAGTCAACATTTTGTGTTTGCTATTTTTTTATTTAAATAGTTTTATTGATATATATAGCACACACGCCATAAAAATTCACCCACTAAAAAGTACAAATAAATTGTTTTTAGTATATCTACGGAGCTGTGTGTAGTAAAGAGAAAGACTACACTTTGGATGTTTGACCTCAAGCTTTCAAACACTATGCCTTCTCTTCTTCCTTCCCCTATTGTCCCACATATAGGTAAGGCTACAAGAGAGCCCTTACTCACCCTCCCTTGGCAATGGTTCTAAGTTCAAACCACAGAAACCTTGACCTGTGAGCAAGAACCCTCCCTCTGGCCCCACCTCCAAGCCACAATAAAAGCCAAAGTCACTTGTCTCTCCTCACTTTTATTGCCTGCACTGCTTTGTGCCAGCTCTGCTCTCCCTAGCAAGTACCTTAATATGAGTAATAAATATTTTTATGTCCTCCTGGTATGTGCAGCATAGTCTTGACATACAAACTAATTTTGAGTAGGTTTATCCCAGACATTCATAGGACAACTACAAAATATTATGTAACCACATTCTAATTTTAGAACATTTTTACCACCTCAAAGTGAAGTCACAGATGTCAGCATTCACTCCTATTTATCTCCCCCATCCTCTACTAGGCAAGGACTTATTTATTTTTTATTTATAGATTTTCCTATTTTTCACAATATATATAAATGGAATCACACATGTGGTCCTTTGTGACTTTTTCATTTAGCATAATATTTTTGAAGTTAATTCATGTTGTAGCATGTATCAGTACTTAACTCTTTTCATTGCCATACAGTATAATATCATGTGACTGTGCTTCATTTTGCTTAATGGCTCATCAATTGATAGAAATTTGAGTTTTTTCCAGTTTGGGGCTATAATGAATAATGAGATTAACATTTATGTGCAAGTCTATTTGTGGAGATATGTTTTCATTTCTCTCATGTACTCTTAAGAGTAGAATTGTTAGGTCACATGGTAATTTTATGTTCGATATTTTGAGGAATTTCTAAACAATTTTCCAGAGTACTTGCAACAAAACATTTTCAACAGCAATGTACAAGGGTTCCAGTTTCTCCACATCTTTGCCAATACTTATTATTTGAATTAATTTTTTATTATAACTCTGTTCTTGATCATTGTTTTATCTCAATTTGCTTTTAAAATTTTTGAAAAACTATTTATTAAACACATTTTATCCATTTATGTATGTTTTTATTTTTCTTATGTTAGAAGAGAAGGCAAATTAAATTAATTATATCTATAGATTTAATGAGGCCACATACAGTTTATTACCCCTGTTAGCAAGTTATAGAGTTAACCAATGAGGATAAGAAGACCCTAAAAAGCCACTCACAATAAAATAATACCTAGATCTGAATAAAGATGGATTGTAAGAAGGGGATTAAGAATAATTTTTTGTAATATTCTAAAAATATTTTAAAGTAGTAAGAAAAATCAAGGTAAAATTCTAACAGTGGGGACTTGTAACCCACCCCATCATTCTTTTGACATTGTTTCTGTGGATTATGACTCTGGCTGATGTGTGACTGTAGGAAAGCAGCCTGTTTGTATAAGAACTCTAGGAACTAACTTCAAAAGATACATTTGCTGACCTTCAACTATAAAACTAGGATGATATAAAACCAGGATGATGCACACCAGACCATCACTTGATCAGTTTTGAGATCCTTATTGGAATGGACTTCACTGGTCTGTATGTAGAGAACTCTTCAACCCTCTCCATTTAATCTCTTTGTTCTGCTTTCCCTCTCCCTTCTTAGAAAAAAACCTCTGCCTGAACTGAGATGTTAAGATGGGCTTTGGGACAAGAAGCCCCCATTTTCTCAGGTAGCCAGCACTTGACTAAACCATTTTCCTTCCCACCAGCATCTGTTTTACGAGTCTGGCTTTTGCTGTGGGAAGCAGCCAAATCTGGATTTTGGTTACAAAAATCATAATAATAAAAAGAACATCTCAGTTTTCTTTTCAAAAAATTGAGTGAAGCTAAAAACATCATTGTCAAATTCCACTGTGTATCAAATTCATTTTGAATTACCAATGCTGCCCCTTATCTATTTCCAAGACCCCCAGAGGATTCCTGAAACAACAAATAGCACCAAACCCTATATACATTATGTTTTTTCCTAAACACACATACCTATGATAAAGTTTAATTTATAAATTAAGCATAATAGATGAACAACAATAAGCTAATAAAATAGAGCTATTATGTCAATATACTGTAATAAAAGTTATCTAAATGTGGTCTCTCCCTTTCAAACACTAGCATGAATTCCTTTTTTTCTTCTTCACAATTTCACAAATAGAGGATTCATTCATACTGCAGATAATAGCAATCTCAGAATATAATACAAAGTTTTTCCTTTTCTTACTAAGTTGAGAACTCTCACCTTTTCACTTAAAGAAAGCATTTTAAGACTTCTCTTTGGCATGTCTGAATTGCCAGCATCATTAATCTTGTGCTTTGGAATCATTATGAAGTAAAATGAGGCTTACCTGGACACAAGCACTATGATACCAAGACAGTGAATGTGATAATCAAGATGGCAACTAAGTGACCAATGGGCAGGGAGCATATACAGCACGAAGACCCTGGACAAAACACTGACTCACATACTGGGTGGGATGAATTCAACTGGCACAGATCACATGAGATTTCCTCATGCTACTCAGAAAAACATGCAATTTAAAAGTTATAAATTGTTAATTTATGGAATTTTTAACTCAATGTTTTCTGACTGCTGTTTGACCCTGGGTAAATGAAACCACAGAGGGCAAAACCATGAGTAAGGAGGGACTACTGTACCAATGTCTAAACATATCTTGAGGTAAGAAAAAAAGACAACTAGGTCTTTAATAGAACTGGGCAAAAACCAAACAAACAAAACATTTAAAATAAATAATTTTCCTTCTAAGAAATAAAACAAGGCAAATTTAAAATACACTGAGACAAAATAATCCCAGCAATATTATTTACTGAAACAAAATCCCTAAAATAAACCTTTCTGATAATCCAATGACTAATGGGCTCTCTCTAATATTTAAACTGCTCTCAATCAAGAGCCTAGAATATTTCAATAAGACTACAATATCCATGTGTTTCTAATGAGATTAGTTGATAAACTTGTATAAACAAAGTTCCCAGATTCTTTGTCTTATTTTTAACTTAGAAAATCTATACTGTACATACATCCTAGACACACGAGAGAAATAATATACATTTTGCCTTATATTGTAAGCTTAAGAACCCAAGCCATATCCATATATGCTTATTTTATAACATTTATCACACTATGAAGAAAAGCACTAAATTAAAATAATATAAGACTCCATGTTGTTGTAAATTAGTTAAAATGTTGAAGTATTTACACAGGTAAAAAACACTTGAAATAGAGTATTATTTTCTATTTTTAAGTATTGTTGGATATTCAACTTTTTTCTTCGCTCTGGTGTACCTAACTTTATTCCAGGAAATGCCTTAGAACACAAGCAATCAGATTTATACTTACCAATCTGACTTAAAATTCAGTGCCTGGGTTTTAAGGTTTAAAAAAAGTAAATTGTTAGATTTATTACATATATTATAGTACTTAAGT
Source organism: Miniopterus natalensis (assembly GCF_054644295.1). Classification (NCBI taxonomy): domain Eukaryota; kingdom Metazoa; phylum Chordata; class Mammalia; order Chiroptera; family Miniopteridae; genus Miniopterus; species Miniopterus natalensis. The sequence goes on from NC_142084.1 coordinate 49,297,502, forward strand.
GATTCTTTAAGGAAAACACTGTGATAAATCATGGTCAGGAGATATTATTGCTAAACACTTATATGGTAACAGACATTAACATGAGTTATTTAAAAATATTCATAGAAAAATGAATAGTACACTTACTTAATATTTAATTCAATTATTTAATTCAATTATTTTTTGTATGAATGACATCTCTTTACCAAAAAGTAGTGATTATATATTTTAAGTTAAAATTGCATATGTGTATATATCTGTGCTCGTTTTATATAAACATATTCAATGCACAGTAAAATTAGGTTTTTTTCTTTCATTTTTGTTATAATGAAGTTGGGAATCAAATCTGATGGATACTACAACAATACAGTTCCCTTCAAAGGGTACCAAATACTCTTTGATGAAATGAGAAATGATCAAAGTCTAAGCCTGTTTTAAAAACCCATGAAAATATTAGATTCAAGTGTTTTTCTTTGTATTTCTCCTTGAGTTGGTCCTTTGATCTATCTTATTAAGAGAAAAAGAAAGAAAAGTAGCCTAACATAGAGAATAATCTATGGAAACACCACAGGGTGATACTTCATTACAGATAGTTTATTGTGACACTGAAAAATCAGCATTTGGAAGTGAAAGTCATCAGTGATCTAAGGACATGTGTTCCCTTCAGATGTCACAGTTGCTTCCTTTATGTCAGTCAGGGAATTTATTTTTTATGGTTGAATTTTACTGCTGTTTGTATGCTTGTTTGATTTGAGAGCATCTTAAATTTAAATGAACATGTCAGTGCTAAAGCAGTCAGAAAAAAAACTGAATTATTTCTCGATGGAATGGTAAAATAGCGTAGCAAAGTGTAGACTATAGCATTCAGCAGTTCTCTATCAACTCACAAAATTATCAAAACCAAAAGTGATCTCACAATGCCTTTGCTAATGTTCTATCACACTTTCCTGTCATCAACAAACCAAACTGGGTTAATAGATAACATTCACCAATGAACTGTTATAAAGCAAGCCCACATTGGTTATAGAAAATGCTTTATCCAATTCTAGTCCTTTTCTTGCTATCGGAAAGCCATCTTGTCATCCTCTCTAAAAGAGAAATATGCATCTTTAATGGCACAGTATATATTACAGAGCAAAGAAAAATTCCTTTTAACTAAACTAGAGACAGAAACTTTGTAACATCTTAAAAGATAGAGTGCTCAAATATAGATGCTTCTAAGTACTCGATTTATGTTCTCTTAAATGATAGAGGCAATATATATGGCTTTATTATTTTGGATAATGAAAGAATCTCAGATTTTTTTTTTTACTTCATTTTTATTGTTGACACTTACAGATGTCCTCATTTTCCTCCCCTTTGCCCGCCTCCACCCAGCCCTTCCTTCTGGCCATCACTACACTATTGTCCATGTCTATGGGTTACATGTGTTCTTTGGCTAATCTCTCACCTTCTTTCATCCAGTCCCCTCCTCACCCTTCCCTATGACAGCTGCATGTCTGTTTTCTATACCTATGAATCTGTTTCTGTTTTGTTTGTCATTTTATTCCTTAGATTCCACATGTGAGATCATACAATATTTGTCTTTCTCTGACTGCCTTATTTCACTTAGCATAATAATCTCCAGTTGCATCCATGCTGTCCCACAGGGAAAGAATTCCTTCTTTTTTTACAGCCCCATAGAATTCCACTGTGTAAATGTACCACAGCTTTGTTATCCACTCATCTACTGATGGCACTTTGGCTATTTTGAATCCCAGATCTTACCTACGTAGTTTCTTAGAACACATCAGGAAAATATTAACCCCTTCTGAGGTGATGGAATTCTATAAACTAATATCTTACTTTGCTCTTCCTACTTCTCTTAGAGTTCTGTGTGCAAGCACATAATGTAGTACTCATTATACAAATTAACATTAACAGTGTTAGCTTCCAATTACTAATCTGCTTCTCTGTGCCAGCACAGTGCTATTGTATGTACTTGTATATGTTGTGGAGGAAACAAAAACAAGTGCTGAAATTCATAATTTTTTTCCTACTAGAATTTAGATATTGTAGAACTGATTTCATGAATCTCTATAGTAACTTTACTCTCTGAGTCAGTGAATTATTTTTATTTTTTATTTTTATTGAATTTATTCAGATGACATTAGTTAATAAAGTTATGTAGGTTTCAAGTGCACAATTCTATAACACATCATCTGTATTATACTGTATGTTCACCATCCCAAATCAAGTCTCATTCCATCACCAGATGGAGGTGGGTTTGGGGACTGAACCCTCTGGTGATGGAGGTACAGACTGGCAGTTACAAATAGTCATGGGAATGTAAAGTGCAGCATAGAAATATAGTCAATAATATTGTAATAACTATGTATGGTTCCAGTTGGGTATTTATAAATATCTTAGTGAATGGAGTGTCTTCTAGGTCCTATTGGAGGTGTAATGAAGGATGGTATGCAAGTCACACATGATAAATGCACTTCAATGTTTCTTTCTTCCAAAAAAAATTATTTTTGCTCTTACATTTATTTCTTTCTTTATTTTTAATCTTCACTTGAGGATATATTTTCCATTGCTTTTCAGAGAGAGTGGAAGGGGGAGTGAGAGAAAGAAACATAGATGTGAGAGAGACACATCGATTGGTTGCCTCCCCCATGCACCCCAACCTGGGCCGGGGATCGAGTTTGCAACTGAGGAACATGCCTTTGGCCAGAATTAAACCCAGGCCCCTTCAGTCCTCAGGCAGATGCTCTAACCCCTGAGGCAAATCGGCTAGGGCTGCCTTAACATTTCTTACCATATTTCAATCATTGAATAACCAAGTTGAAATCAACTAAATGAGTGTTGGAGGCAATTCCAGGTGCCTGAGCAAACTTATTAAATCTAGATTCCATGGTAAGGGCAGCTCCATCAATTTATTTAGAATCTGGAAACTAAAACCCACTACTACTAAGGGGAGAAAGAACTATTGGTAAGGTGGCACGAAGCAGGAAAAAGTGAGCACTTTTTCTATCTTCATGTCTTGCAGTCTCCCTCTTGCATTTTTTGTTGGCAAAACTCAGTAAGTCAGTTAACCAGAGAGAAAAAAAAGTTTGTGTTACCTCACTCGCTGCATCACAGAAGAGGGTATAAAAGGGAAGACAGGAAAATGAGGGACAATAGCTTAATTAATTATGCAGCTGCTTAAAATAACTAAAAGATTAATACTACTTTATGCATTATGAAGCTGACGTTCATCATACTTCTAAATATATTTTGTTTTGTGTTAAAAGTGTTCGATAACTTAAACAATTTATAAGATGAGGGTTCAACTATAACTGGCATAACATTTCCACAATATAATTTACAAAAGTAAATTTGAACTGTCTTATTGCATATCCCACAATGGATTTGAAATGCTGTCATATGTAAAAATTCTACCATAAAAATGTCCTATAACTGGAAAATATTCTAGTTAAATTTTAAAAGATCAGGCTTAATACCCAAACTATAAATTTTGCTTTAAATTCAGAACATCCCACTGGGCAAATAAATATGAAAAATAATATGAATATGAATGAGAGGAAAAAACAAAAAGTACTATGTAATTAAAGAGGTTTATGCTTCCTAATGTAAACATCGAACTCTGAAATACCCCTTTATTTGGTCCTTGGGAGGTTTTTATGTTCTTTGGGATGATCAAAGAGACTGACTGCTGTGTCAGATCCTATTATTGTCTCCTGTAAGAGGAAGACATATTCCCACCGGTTTCGATGTGAATCATAGGACTCCATATAGAAGAAGAATCTCTATTTTCCCTGATTTCAGGCTTGAGCATGAGTCTTCTCTGGCCACTGAAATGAGTAAAGGTGACATTTGACAGGACCACACAGAACTTTGAGAGCTAGTATATATTTCTGTTAGCTTGTTTATTTCTTAACCCCTGTCATGTCCTAACTAGGTGCTGCTCCTTCAGCCTGGATCCAAGAAATAAGAATGTTCGAAGTTGACCATTAGCCTAGAGCTCAGTCTTAGCTAGTCAATAACCCATGTACAGTGTGAATAGCAAATAATTTTCTGCTGTAAGAGACTGAAATTTGAGAGTTTTGTCGGGGTTCTTTGTTGTTGTTTTTTTGGTTACACTATAAGTTAGCAAAAATTTACTAACATGTCTGTTTTTATATAGTAAGAGACAGGATATATTGAACTCAGGAAAATTCTAAGGCAGTTTCATAAAAGTGTTTATGGAAGCTGAGGATGTGGAAATTAAATCTCTCAAAACTTGCTGGCTACACTTAGCCCTTGGAAAGGGCTACTCTGTGTTTATTGACAAGGCAATTGTAAAATCTAAGCATGCTAAGATTCTTGAGAATGAGGTTATAACTGGCACAAAGTCACTTCTACCACATTTTGTTGGGGGGGGAAATATCACAAAAGAAGGCCAGAATGAATAGCAAAATAGATTACATTTTAATGGGAAGAACTTCAGAATCTCATTTAAAGAGGGTGTGGATAAAGGGATAGGAGAATCTATTCACATTCTTACAATTTGCCACACTCTGTAGAGAAGTATTAAAATCATGTTTTTGTAAAAATGAATAAGACATGGTCTTTGTATTCCAGAAGCTCTTAATATGAATAGAAAATGATGCATGTAGGAACTGGTATGATAAAAATGCAGTAAGACCATAGATAAAAATAGATATTTTCACAGCATTAGAGAAGATGTTCTGGAGTACAGCATTGCTATAACAGCCCTTGTAAGACAAGGCCTGGTGTAAAATTAGGGTATCAGAATTTCATTCCTTTTTAAAACTGAATAATATTACATTACAGGTATATACAGCATTTTGTTTATCCATTCATTCTTCAAAGTGTCATTGGTGAGGAGCTCTCCTCATCCCCACATTGCTGGTGAGAGTGGGCTTCTTGCAAGGGTAAGAGAAAGGAATTTTCTGAGACTCACATTGGAAGATGAAAAACTGTAGAAAGCTTCATTTTTGGGGAATTAAAGCCCTGAGTTTCCAAGGTCCCTTCGTCCCACCATAGAAGAAGTGTAGATGTGGCTTCAGCAGAGCTAAGATCAAAGGTGTTGACCAGAGTTTTCATTCCATGTTGGGAAACAGTCCAATCCAGCACCAGGCTAGCTTAGTTTGTGTTCCCCACTAAATGCATCAGTCCATTGTGTGTGGGGTCTTCAGGACCACATGGCTATGGAGGGAGCACACACAGGCGAATGCAAGAGAGCCACAAGAGAGCCAGGAGAGTGAACGCCTTTGTTTGGGGCATTATGCACCCCCCAATCTTCATGGGCTTGCAGTGGCCCTGCTCCCTCTAACTAATAATCTCTGTTTCTAGGTTTGACTGACAGAAACTTTCCCTATGTCACCCTAACTCACTGCCCATGCGCTCATCTTCTCCTTTATCCAGTCCCTTCCCCCAGTAACCTACAGGGAATGGACTGGTGGTTCCCTGGGGAGTGTAAAACTGCAGCTTCCTGTTAGGCACCCCATAGAATTATCTTGTCAACTATCCGTGTCAAGTGCTGGCTCTCTTCCTTCACCCAGAACCTCAAAATTACTCCCAAGAAAATCGGGCCTTCAGCTTACAATTCTCATCTCCCCATAGGGCTTCAAGGGTAGTATACCAGCTGAAGTCCATGCAGTTTCTCCATCTCTGGGATTTTGCTCAAGTCTCAGCCACTTTGGCAGCTCTAAACCACAACCCCTGTGCCTTTATACTACTTACTCTTTTTTATATATATTTTTTCAGTTACAGTTTACACTGAATATTATTTTGCATCAGTGCAGCATAGTGATTAGACGATCATGTACTTTACAAAGTGTTCCCCTCCGATATTTCCAGTACCCACCTGGCACCACACACAGTTATTACAATATTATTGACTAGACTCCCTATGCTGTACTCTACATCCCCGTGACTGTTTTGTAACCAGCACTCTGTACTTAGTCCCAGCACCTCTTTCTCCCAGCCCCACACACTCCCTCCCCTCTGGTAGCCTCCTCACTCCTTTTCAAATCTAGCATCTCCTCCTCATTTCTCTGTGAAAGGGCGAGTGTCCTCAGGGGAAAACAAAACAGAGGAAATATGTAGCTCTCCTCTGAGAGTCTCTCTGCTGTCAGGAATTTTATCCTTGCCAATCCTGGCTGCACTGGCTCCTCTCCAGTGCTTTTAAAAAGAGGTTTCATGTATTTAGTCCAGTGACAGTTCTTTTCAGGAGCAGTTAAGTCTGTTACAGGCTATTCTGCCACGGTCAGAACCTGTAGTCTTTATTTGCTAGTGTTTTTATTTTTTTCTCCAACAAGTTTTTTAACCTGGTTTCTTTAAAACTGGTCATTTTGCCACACCAGTGAAAGCTTTTCAGATCAGTTAATCCCTAGATAAAGGATATTATCTATATTAGTTCTTTGGTACTATTTTTTCCTTACTAAACTACATTTAATAATAGAAGTATCAATTTGTAATTTTTAGTGAGCCTTTCTTCTTAAATGATGTACCAGACTAAGTATGTTATAATTCCACAACAAAAGAAAAAAATTATTTTCTATTCTAAAGTTTAAGTCAGATCTGTCAAATTCCAGGGGAGTTAATACTCAGTTACTATAAAGCAGGGTTAGGGAACATAGGGCCATCACAATCATTTGGTCTGGTCCTGCCAAGGCAATTGCAGGTGAGACTCAAAATTCAATAAATCTAGGAGCTTTTTTCACAGCTAATTTTTAAGTTGATAATTTTGTGTGGCCCGCAAATTATATTATAAATATCCAAATGGTCCTTGGCAGAAAAAAGGTTTCCCACCACTGCTATAGAGCAATGAAATTAGCAAGCCTCAAAATAAAAGATGGTACTTTTCTTGCAATAAAAACATTTTAAGTACTACCCCAAATAGTATGTATGAAATTTCTTCTTTTACTATAGAAGCTTGAGTAAAAAAATTAAATGCTGACTGACCACTTGACTTTTCTCAATTTTTTTTATTTTCAAATAGCTACTTGACTATTTTTAAATGAATTCCCTTTGTTTAATGTTTTATGTAATTCTTTATTTAGCTTTATCTAAAGTACATTTGGTAAAGCAACTTATACAATTTCTTTTACTTCTTATGTGTTAAATTCTTTTTTTTTCTTCTTTTTTTTTAGAGACAGAGAGACAAAGGGAGAGGGAGAAAAGCATCACTGTGAGAGACAAACATCGATCAGCTACTTCTTGTTACACCCCCTACTTGGGGTCCAGCCTGCAACACAGGCATGTGCCCTGACCAGGAATCCAACGGGCAACCTCTCCCTGAGTGGGACGATGCCCAACCAACTGAGCCACACCAGCCAGGGCTTATGTGTTAAATTCTTATCTACCTAATTTATCTACCAAAATTTGAGGATGCTCTTTGGATGCCTCAGAATATATATTCTTACTGATGCATGTAACAATCCTTCAGATATGTTCAGAACCATAATGACTATTTCATGAGCATCTATCATCTGAATTTTAAATATGGGGGGATTTGAATACAAACAATTCTATTGATTTGCCAAAATATCAGTCATGGAAAATATGCATTTCCCATACATGTTTACTTCAATATAAGAAGAATATATTAGCTCAAGCTAATCTATCATCTCAGATATATATCAGTGTAGAAAAGTATATGACAATTATTGAGTTATTAATTTTACGTTTCTAATCACGGGGTTAATATTTCTGTTTCTTCTTTGCTTACTTTTGCTCCATGATGGATATTTTACAAGTTGAGAATGAAAACTTTTCTTTTAATATTGCTCTTCCCCTGAGGACCATAATCAGTAAAACATGGAGATTGAAAAGTAAGGAGGAAAAATAAAATTTTTCACCTAGTGATGACTTCCTGCATCTAAGCCATTGCAATATTTTACCCCATAATTTTTCAAAGATAACTCATTTGTCTCAAGCAGCAGGGCATCAGCAGGCTTACATAAATTATTACATTCACTTAAAGGTTTGTGAGTGCTGCTTAACATCTATTGTATAATCAAAGAGGACATATTCTATCCTGAGTCATACACCTGGGACAATAAAAGAGCATCACAATCAAGAACGCTGCCCCATGTGGGCGGACAGAAGCTAAGAGAGAGGTGAAGGACTGAATACGTGAACATCCCTTAGGCCGCCGAAGGGAGTTTGGTTTTTATTTCAAGTTTCAAGGAGAAACATGACAGGGCTTAAAGCAAGTGAAGAACGTGATTTAGTGTTTTTAAAATATCATTATGGAAGCTGTGTGGAGACGAGCGAGCGATGGACAGGAGTGCAGACTATGAGGCCGGCTAGAGAGGGCTACAGGCGCGCAGGGCCCAGGATGCTGGCGCAGGCGGGGATGCGCGCTGGGAAATGAGGAGGAGCGTAGGAGGGCAGTGTCACATCTGCATTTAGAATGTGCCAATAAGAATGTCTGAAAAATTGGGTGCCTGGAGATGGTGAGGAAAAGTGATCGATCAAAGCTGATCTGGATTTTTGGCATGAGTAACTGGTGATGCGAACAGCTTTCGTTCTGGATATCTGAGGTCATTGCTTTCTGTATGGACTGGAAGACCCCTGAGCAGTGCCCAGGCACCTTCGCTAGAAGCAAACACCTGTGTGGAGAAAGGCTGTTACAGATTTTCCACTTCATCAGAATAGTTACAGACATTTTTAAAAGTGCCTGGTCTTTAGAGAGGGAACATAAGCTGCAGTCGGCCTCTCCTACAGAGAAGGCCTGGTGCAACTGCATCGTATTTCCCTCACGAAGTCCTTTTCTGAAGCACAGCTTCTCTTGCTTCCACTGTCTGAGATGTCACTCTCTCCCTGGTCCCCTTCCAGGATAACACTGGGAAATCACCCACAAGTCTTCTGTTTTGCTTAATGGCACTGCCAAGTTTTTATTTTGAGACTCTTACGTAATTATTTATATTTTATACTCTTCTGCTATTTCAAATAGATTTGGGCATGGAAGAAAGATAAATGTGTATACTTGTGCACAGATCTGGAATTCAAAGTCTACAAATATACTTATCATCAGCATTTTGATAAGTTCCATTCTAGAAATCTCAGTTCAGGTAGCATATCAGAATTATCTTTGGGATTTTTGTTTGTTTGTTTTTACTTTGTACTTTTAATTAAACAGCTTCTTGCATTTTATATGCAGAAGATTCATATCCTCTTTCAATAATAGTTCAAGACCATTTATGCCTCTAAATCAAGTAGAGTTCTATAAACATTTCATATGCCCAGGCCCTTCTCAGCTGTGCTGAGTCAGAATTGTAAGGACATAAATTCGATATCTGTAATTTTATTAATTCCACTAGTGACCATGATGAACAGCTTGACCTGAGGAGCACTGCTTTAGGGTGATATGCCCTCCTATTTCTTCACTGTTCTAGAATTATTCTATATAATGAGTGATGTCACCCATGAGAATATGTCGTAAATACGATCAGTCTGAGGAAGAAAATAAGTTGGATAACTTATCTACTGATTTAGATCCTTTGGATGCAGCCCTTTCTAACACCATAAATTAGAAGATGATCATCTCTCTGTGCAGATGACACAGTTTCATTACAAAGAAGCCTTAAGCAATTGAACCTTTGACTAATTATTGTCAGAATAACAGCTTAGCAGCAGCTGAACTAAAACAAAACCCTACTGTTTGACAAATATTTTCTAGGGTTTCATAGGCTAATATTACCGAATCTCACTCAGAGGTCAAATTATTTGTGACTAAATCATTGGTCATTCTACAAGGACCAAAGTAAGTTCTTACTGGGGTAAAATTGTCCTACTGGTAACTTTTCACCTTATATAGTTTATTACCTCATAAGAATTTCAGTATCACACTCATAAGGCAATGTGGACTTATCTGCTAAGTATTTAATATGGAAATATACTTTTTATTTTAAAAATATTAATTCTTCATTTTATACTTTGTGATACCATTGGGAATATATATATATTTTTTATTGTCTGGGTACAAAATCACAGGGTTGCTACCTAAGTAAATTAGATGAGCAGAAAAATTACAATATTGTGTGCTGGCTGGAAATATACTCTAGGTACATAGTCACTATGTTATGCAGGTCAATTAATATATACTTTTTTCTCCAGTCTTCTCATCTCTAAAAGAGAACAGTAACACAGTTCTAAAATTATTGTGAGAATAAAATGAAATAACCTTGTAAGTGGCAAGCAGAGTTGCTGGCACATAATCAGGCTCAATATATGGTAGTCATTCACATTTGCTCATGCTTAAAACAAAATTGCAGCATCTACAGGTCAATACATCTCTTTCTATTTTGTGCACCGACTTAATTCCCTAATACCGCCTTTCTTCTTCCTTATGCTCATTACTACCGCCTTCTAGAACCCACACAAATCTATTGCTGTGAAACCTAGCCACTGGAAATTATAGTTCCACTTTTCTCTCTTTTTCCCTTACTACTCTAGTGTGGTAGTTCTATTTGACTCTATTTATTAATGTTGACATTCTAGCCTATTGAGGTGGCCCTTTTTCATGAATTTGATTTATAGAGTTCCAATAGGATTGTGCAGTAGTCTCTATCTTTAGCAAAAAGCTCTGCTTTATTTTGTAGGAGTTCTAGTTCTGACATTTGGTGACATTTTCCCTTACTGTTGACATTTTTTTTTCTTTAGATAGCGAACCACACTGGTGAGGTGTTTCATTTGTTTTATCCAGTCTGTTTCATATTTCATAGAGCCCTGCAAAGTTCTCATGTCACAATACATTCTTGTTTGGTTTTCATAGGTACCACTCTTGGCTTTACCTTGAATTATTTTGTTGTGTACTAGGATATGGGAAGTTGACTTTTTTTTCTAGACATCAGGCCAAAACAGTTTTTCTTGTTTTATAAGAAACTGTCCTCCTTCCGTAATCATTATGTTGTCTGTAGTTATTTATGTTTGATGCACTAAAAATAAAACTTTAACTAAAATTTAATTTTGTCATTATTTTGCAACCTGTTTTATGTTTACTAATATTGAGTAAGTGTGAGGCAGTAAGTTTTGTTTTTTTTATAGAATCCTCTTGTTTCTCAGAAAATTTTCTATCTTTATCATTTGCATTAAACATTACTACCCAAAACTGTTCAGAGAAAAAAAATGGCTGCATTTTCATAGCACAAGAAATATATTCTCACTTTCTGGCTAGTGGTGGGAATTACAGATAGTAATTGAATAGCATTTAACCAGGATTCATGCTCTGCTTCACAACTCTTTCCACTATACCTGACAAAGCAAGAGTAGCAGTTCTCCCTATCATGCCCCTTTATCAAAAAGTCACAGTGTATAACATTCTTGCAAACCTTGGAAGTTTAAAGTTCTTAGTCAGATTTCTTTATTCACATGTCAATCATGCTTATTGCTGTCTCAAACTTTAAATTTGGGGTGCCTCCAGCTATTAAATGCACAATCATCATGCTTAATATACTATTGGACTTGTACATTGCTAAGCTAAAATCTGTGTGAATTCACATAAATAATCACATCCTCATACACACACACACGCAAATACACACACGTTTCACCATATTGAGTTACTTTACTGGTACTTTTTCCATGTCAACTTTTTTTTCTTAAAGATGGTTGATACAAATTTAATAAATGTTAGAGTCAGAATTTTCTGCTGTAGTATGGAAATAAATTATTCCTCCATATAACATATATATTAAAAGATATAGGATTAGGGAAGATTCTTGGCATTTTCACAGTATGGCTGATTCTCCAGAGAATCAGCTATATTATAGCTGTTGGATTGAAACATAAGATCAAAGCTATAAAAAAGATGGCTTAATTAAAGCACTATATTCACAGCTCCCTATTTAAAGAATCTCTCAAAGGAAAAGTTAGAGCATATTATAAAAGATGAACAGTCATCACCAATGTTAACTAGCCATAGGCCTTCCTAAAGAGCAGGAGAACACTCACCCAATTTCTCCGGAGAAGGTTTCTGGACATTTTGGTAGAATCTGTTCATGCATAGATAACCTTAACAAGATTATCTTTGCCCTTCTCTTGTGGTTTTTAATTATTTCAATTTTTTCAAGTCCTTTTAAAAAAGTTATTTCTGTCATAAATTGTAATCTGTGTATTTAAGGAAATAATTGTTAAAAGCTATTTTGAGAGCCAGGCTACACTCTCCTATCTACCACCCACACCCTTTAACATCCTTACTGATATTCTCTTGACGAAGTTCTAACCCCCCTAGCCATTTCATTTTACCTGTCCTTCAGAACTCTAACCTTCCTTGAATCCAAGTGTCTTTCTTGCACCTGTCCAAGGTACCAAGTCATGCCAGGGGTAATCATTTTGTCCAGAGGTATAGTACCACCTTAACTCCTCGTCACCAATCACAATTAGCTTCTTGGTTTTGATCAGCTATGTTACTATTCGCTTTGTCAATTTACTCGCTAATTCTCCCCAATCACCATTTTAAACCTTCTGACTTTCTTTGGAGCTCAACAGATGACCTCAGATCCATTTTAAAAAGAGGAAGTAAGTAATCTGTTCAAAAGGCTCTCAAGTTACCACCAAAACATTAATAGGTGCATATTTACCTGGACCCGCCCCTGCTGTTCTAGTGCATGGAGGCCGCTGGGTTTATCCAGTCAACCCCTTGGGCTCAGCCTTTATCACACCCTCCTTGACCTCTCAGCCAGCGGATTACATGTTTTCTCTCCCAGTCTCTGGAGGCACATTCTTATTTACATACTGGACGCTTCCCTTCAATTGTTACATGTTATTTCCCATATAAACACAGACATTCCCTTCACTCTAATCTTCTCCAGTTCACATTCTATCTCTCATTTATTTTATAACTTATTTTTCTATGAACTTTTGTATGCCCCCTTTTTTTATTCCTTATTTCTAACTCATTCCTTCATTCAATTTAATTTGGCCTCTGACTACCATTCTGGTGAGACTGCTCTTGCTAAGGTTACCAAGACAGTTCTCTGGGGCATTTCTTAAAGTTATCATAAGCATATCAAATAACCTGTCCAAAATCGAACTTGTAAATGTTTGTCCCAAACAAATTCATCTATTGACTTCCCTCACTGAGCCCTTATACACCCAGTTGCTCAAGCCAGAAAACTAGATGGCATGCTTACCTTTCTTTTTTCTAGCCCTTATATCTAATTACCAATTATAATGGGTCTTCCTATTGTCAGGTCCACAGGAAGCAGTCAGTAAATATTAAGTATTAAAAATAGTAGTAGCAGAAATAATCACATTTGGCATCTCTTAACTATTTGTGTAAACTTTATCTTGGACATGTGTTTCCTCCAAAAGGTTTTAAGTTCATTGGGAAAAAAATTTATATCCACTTCTGAGTCCCCAGTTCCTTTCATAACCCCTTCTCTAGCCCATGTGCAGAAAGGATATTAAGCAGTACTTTCACTTCAACAGATATGAAGCAAATGGAATATAAAATATAAAATCATAAGAGATAAAGAGAAAATATTAATTAATATTTTATAAACCTCAAGACAGGAGTGCCTTATCCCAATATAAAACAAAAGGAAATTGCAAGTACACATATCAATAGATTTTACTGCTTATAAATTTAAAATAACTATGAGGCAAAAATAATGCTATAGAGCAAATAAAAGAGCAAGTCATGAATTGTTAAAATATTATAAAAATAGATCCAGAGACATAGAGGCATGGAACAGACTGAAGAATCTCAGAGGGAAGGTGGGGGTGGGAGAGGTGAGAAGGAAGTGACTAACCAAAGAACTTACATGCATATATGCATAACCCATGGAAACAGCAAATAGTGTGGTGAAGGTGGGGGGGGGAGTGGCTGGGGGGTAAAGGGGGTCAATGGGAGGAAAAAGGGGGACATTTGTAATACTTTCAAAAATAAAGATAATTTTTTTTTTAAAATAGCCCTCTCTGGTTTAGCCCAGTGGTTAGAGCATCGGCCCAGGGAATAAAGGGTCTCAGGTTCGATTCCAGTCAAGGGCATGTACCTTGGTTGCAGGCTCGTTCCCAGCCCTTTTTAGGGCATGAGCAGGAGGCAACCAATCAATGTGTCTCTTTCACATCAATCTTTCTCTCTCTCCCTTTCACTCTCTCTGAAAAGCAATGGGGAAAAGAATCCTCAGGTGAGGGTTAAAAAATAATAATAAAAATAAGTTCTTCCAAAAGATCTTTAAGGAAAGAATTTGGCTTTTGCCAGGACTACATATACTTACATGTTACAATCTAGTATGTGTTCCAGAGAGGCCTAGTCTAGGCCCATCACTGGAATTCAGGCATTTCTTCACATACTACATTTGACAGACATCTGAGCTCTTGGAATGTACTTGAATGGTAGAAATGCATTAAGGGTTTTGGTGAAAGCAGAGGAGGGCTCATCCACGTACACTAGGGCAAAATCAATGGGGAAGATGGCAAGCCACGACATCCAATGCTCATGGTGCCAATGAGGGGAAACCAGAAAGAGCTGCCTTACAGAAAGTATAGGAAGGGATTCTGAATTGTCTTGGGGATTAAATAAACAAATCACACATATATGTACTTTATAGTATATATACATAATTATATACTAATGATAAATATACAATATAGATTATATGTAAATACTATATTTAATATTTATAATACTGTTTAAATATGTAAATATATATTATGACATGTGTAGCTTATTGCTTTCAAGCAAGAACATACATATTTAAATAAAGAGAAAGGAATTATAGTTATTCAAAGTACAAAGGTAAAAGAGTAAGTTTGTTTTTCTGGTGTTAAATTGTCTGAGTTCTTTATAAATTTTGAATATTAACCCCTTATCAGATGTATCATTGGTGATTAAGAAGTACAGATTGATAGTAACAGAATAGTCACAGAGATGTGAAGTACAACATAGGGAATATAGTCAATAATATCATAACTATGTATTGAACCATGAGCCAGGTGGGTACTTGAAACATCGGGGAGATCACTCTGTAAAGTACATTATTTTCTAACCACTATGCTGTACATTTGGAACTAATACAGAATAATACTGAATGTAAATTGTAATTAAAAATAAAGAAGTTTTTTTAAAGAGTTAGAGCAAGTTAACAGAAAAAAAAAAATGGGATAGGGACTGGTACAATAAGACAATTTGATTAAAATAAGTAACCAATTTTCTCATCATTAGTCTCACATAATTTATTACATTTTTTTATTTGCTAAAAATACATAGTATATTGTTTGCTGTCCTATTTTATAGATATATACACACATATACACGTGTATATATGTGCATATATACACACACACACACACATATGTGTGTATACTAAACCTCTACAGATTTATAAACTGACATTTCACCATTTCAAGTTAATCCTACTAAAATCCTGCTTTTGCTGAAAGACATTACAAAACTACAAAACACTGTGTGATAACTGGAATCTCATTTAGATGCCCTGAAAGATACGATAAACCACAGAATAAACCAATAGTCCAAATTCAATGTTTAAGCCTTTATTCTGCTTTAAAGCTTTCAAACTGCTTTAAAAATTATTAGGTTCATGCAAGTATGCACTATTTTTAATATTCCAAAAATTTTGTACAGCTTAATGACTGAATTTTATACACATTGCCAATATATTATCTTGTAATTAGCTTCTTATTTCTTATAGTATTCCATAGGCTTTGTGCAACCAATTTGAATTACCTAAATTTTAATGCTCAGGAATAGTAAGTTGCTCAAAAGCTATAAAGGTGTTAAATTATACCCAGATATATAATAGAGTGTTCATATATTTCCAAAACTAATGATGACTCCAGATACAATGGACATCATTTTTTAATTAAATTGTATGGTGTGGTCTAAGCACTTGCAGAAGGGTGCATTTGGCAACTGATAATTTCATAATGTTTTAAAATCAGTGCCTATTAAAAAGTAATATATAGTCTAGCATGAAAAGAAAAACAAACATATCTATCATTGCATTAATAAGGCAGCCGTAAAGCAGTACAATATGAACAATGTGCACTTTAAATAATCATAAGAATATAAACTTTGTATCTCCTGGATGATGCTCTAAATTAAACAGAGTCAAGCTAAAGATTAATTGTATGTTTTAATAACATACAGAAAAATGTCAACCAAATTCTAAAACTCTGAGCTTCTAGTCAGTCTCTAAATGTAACCTGTTCTCTGATTCACTCTGCATAGAAAATCGGAAACATAGCCTCCATTGCCTTTAACAATTTTTGTGCACCTTTTCCCCTAGAGATGTTTCCCAAAGTGACTTCTTAAAAGATGCTATTTAATAGCAGGAATCATATTAAATCAAAAATAGAAAAAAATTGTTGGCATTTTCAAATGCTTGTGTATTAAACAAAGATACTAAATGCCATCAGTTTTTCAATAACTCCCATATTCATTTTTCCGTACTATTTTGTTATATATAAAAAGAACATAAAGAGACACCTGCATGAAAATTAGCTGCACTTTGTTCAAGCAACTGTCAACTTGAAAATTGGATTTCACTTTCAAGATCATCTTTCCTTATTTTGTTCTTAAAAAAATGCTTCTTGAAGTTTTATGGTGACCATTTGAGGCTGATTAAATATATAATCTTTTTATTTGTGTGGATTCGTCAGGTCCCTTGTGCACCTCACTTTTATTAAACATAGGATCTAATGAAGCTCATGCAGCGTTTCTGGGTAATTATTACTTACAGTCTGAAGTGAATTTCAGTTCCAACCCATTTACATTTATGTGCTGAAACTAAATAATTAATGTGAATTTTTACACATTTTGAGGTTTAACTTTTCAGAGTAATGGAACTATAAATTTCAAGCTCTTAGAATCTTATCTCGTATTTAAGTCAGTATATAATTGAGAACAAGCTTTTAATATCAATGGAAGGATTCTCCAAATTTAAATGGATTAACTGTTAAGCTGCACAAATATATTTAAATCAAAAGATTTGACTACAGTTTAAAATACAAAAACAAATATGAAAAAGCAAAATTTGAAAATTCATAAATTATTTCCCCAAAATAGTATTACAAAAGATTTACCTCTTCCATGTGCTTATACAGCTATTTTAATCTACACAATACTTATTACAAAAAAAGATTTATTCAATGCCTATCAGTTATCTTACAAGTGCAGTTAAAAATACTACACTCCTTAGTCAGCTATAAAGAAATGTAGGAGACTTGATCATAACCATAACACTGAATCTTTTGCATAAATGAGAATAAATATAAATTATCCTAACCCTTATTTAAGCTTCTAATTCTTAACCAACTGATAAAACATCCAGAATTGTCATCAAATAATCATTTATTTTTAATATTTTAATTATTAATAAAACAAATATAGTAACCCTGTACTGGCAATAATGTGGCACTCTATCAGCAATTATACAAGCAATAAGCATAGAACCTAGCCTTCACACCTCAACCGCACAGTTCCTCCGAGTTGCATTAGTGTAAAATAAACTAAGCAAAAGCGATGGGATATCGTCATGATTAGGTTACAAATGTGACTTTCTTCTTGTATTTTTTGGGGGGTGGTTTTTTGTTTTTTTTTACTAAATCCAATAATTAGGTTACAAATGTGACTTTCTTCTTGTTTGAAGTCTCTCTTAACCTCTTGTTCCCTTCAAAGTTGTGAGGTGCTGTATAGAGAGGCTTATATGGAAAGGAACTGCTAAGGGAGTCCTGCAGCCTACATCTTCTGAGAAAAGTAGTTCTCAGTACAACAGCTTGCAGGAAACTGAATCCTCACAAGAAGAAAGATGGGTGACCTTGCAAGGGCATCCTTCCCAGTCAAGCCCCAACTGCAATAGGAGACTGGAGCATAAGTGGTTGGGGTCTATGTGAGATACCCTGAAGTGGAAGATCCAGCTAAGTCATACCTGAATGCTTGGCTCACAGAAGCTGTGACATAAATGTGTTTTAAGTTGATGAATTTGGGGGTAATTTGTT
The DNA here is from genome assembly GCF_054644295.1 of Miniopterus natalensis. Lineage (NCBI taxonomy): Eukaryota > Metazoa > Chordata > Mammalia > Chiroptera > Miniopteridae > Miniopterus > Miniopterus natalensis. Next base: position 49,315,442 of record NC_142084.1, read on the forward strand.
ACACGGTACTAGACAACTGTGTGTGTGTATAATTATAATTATGCAGTTACAGATAGTTTTTATATATATAGTTATAGATGTAGCTACACAGACATATAATATAAATGTATCTTATTAGGTATTATATATACTTACATAGATATCTATGTCAATATGTAGTTCTGTTTATAGTAATAACTAATAACTCAAAACTCCTAAAGTTTTTACTTTATTTGGCAAATGCAGTTCTTATAAAAATTGTACAAAATAGTCCTAGTCAGTTTGGCTCAGTGGGGAGAGCACTGGCCCGTGGACTGAAGAGGCCCAGGTTCAATTCTGGCCAAGGGCATGTAACTCGGTTGTAGGCTCAATGCCTGGCCCTGGTCTGGGCGTATGTGGGAGGCAACCAATCGATATCTCTCTCCTTCTCTCTCCCCACCCCTTCCAATCTCTGTAAAAAGGAATGGAAAAAAATATCCTCAGGTAAGGGTTAAAATAAAATTGTACAAAATAAAATATTTACTTTTTAAAGTGTATTCTCAACAATTATGTATATTTTTAAAAGATTCTTATTCAAGAAATCTTAACTTTTCCTAACTCAATATGTAACAAATAGTACAAACATGTGAATTACCTATTTAGCAATGCATATTGATACAGGATGCACAAATAATACAAATTTTTACTATTTTTTCTCAAAAATATTATATTCACAAGAAGAAGGAAGTTCATATATAAGCAAGTAACATTAATAAACAGAGTGTTTACGGTATTTTTGCTTTTATTAAATTGGTACTAAAACTTGATACTAATCATTAAACTAGTAGTCTTTTTTTCACTCTCTAATTACATTAATATCTAAAATGTACTTATGATTTAAAATTAAAACATTTAGACTGATGGCACACCAATTAAACCTGAATGCTAAAAATTAAAATGTGAATATTATAATTATAAAATATGTTGTAGGGCAGTTGGAATGCTCTTAATCTTAATAAAATGTTGGCTTTCATTTTTGAGTAATATAAGGTAACCAGAAATCAATGGAATAATTTAAGCAAAATTTAAAAACACTAAGAGTTGTAAATGTAATTAGGCAAGAAAAGAAGATGTATAAATACTTCTAATGGCTGCATTCCAAAATCATTTAACAATTTAAGACATATTTTAAAGATAGAAGAATTTTTATCAAGCTCAGTATATTTTTATTAAGCTCAGTTTATGTATGCCAGTTATACAATAAAATATACAGTGGAATTATGCATAACATATATTTGGTTTTAATTATAATGATTAGTAAAAAATGAAAGTAAAACTTGCCTCATAATTAACACAATTTCCTAAAAGTTCAAAATTTATTCATATTTTTACCTACATTTTATTTTAACAAGTGTCTCTAGCATTTTATCAGAAAATATTTTATATCTCAATTCATATAATTTTATTTTTTAGGATATCGTTACCTGACATCACAATAATAGCTTACTCTTTCCAAAAAAAAAAATCAATCTATCTTCATATCAAGTCAAATATTACAGCATTGATGGGAGCTGTAATTTTTGACCATGGAAAAGAGTACATTCTGAATTAGTAATTTATTCTTTACATTTCCATGACTTTTTAATCCTATGAATCTTAAGTCTCCTAAATGTTCATGTGCACACAAACCACAGATGCACACACATCACTGAAGGAGTATGTTTAGTTTATTTATGTTTTAGTGTTGGCATTTTATGTGTTTTTACACCTAAATAATAAATTTACAAGTGTAAAAATATGCCTGGCACCTAATAAGGACTCACTTAGATGCTTGATATTATTATTATTTATTTTAATTATAAAAAGTTGGAGTTGCACCTCCAAGGCCAGTGATGTGAGGTGATTGTTTTCGTGAAAGTTTGTTATTATCACAATGTATATTTTTTAAAAACTTTTTGTTAAATGATAGTAACTCTGTTGCCTTATGAAATTAAAACTGACAATCCTCAAAATATACTTTCAGAAGTGAAATTGCAGTGATTTGTAATTGAAGAAATACAAATTAAAACACAAAGACATACTATTACATACCTAGTGAAATGAATAGAATTAGAAACCATCATACCAAGTCTGGTAAAGATGTTCTAGTAACGACGTAAGTAACTTGAACTGTCATACTGTTCCATTTATCCAAAGCACTTTTATTTCCACTTCAAGTGTTTGATAGAAACACTAAAATTGTTTGTGTAAGAGTTTAAAATAATTAAAATACCATCTGTTCTTTGGGTTTTGTGATGGGTACAGAATTTATAATACATATCCAATAATATATTATCTTATATTTTATAACATAATATGTAAATATTATATAATGTATTATATATTGTATTATATAATGTATTAATATAATCATATATAATATATTTTATATAAAATATTAGTATAACATAATATAATATATATTGTATATAATTGTATATATATTACAGATATTTATACACATCATTCTACATACTCATACAAAGATACACATATTACACAAATGCTAAAATGTAAAGAAAAGACCTAGAGAGAAAAGGAGTAAAGACGAGAAAAAGAGAAATATAAGTAGAAAAAAGTGTGAGAACAACAGTAAGAACAAACAGAATGAGAGAGAGATGTTGCATTAAAAGTTGAATTGAGAAAGTTACATGGCCACATTCTGAACTCTGAACAAATGTTGTTATAAAACAACAAGTGAAATTTTCCTGGAGTCTTTTTAGGATAATGAGTCTTTAATCTTCCCTTTTGCACATACTAGTTTGACAGATTTAACTTAGCACTCTAGTGAAAGAATCAACTTTTTACTCTCAGTTTTATTACAGATTTTAGCTAAATCAGATATTAAACACAAATTCTCAGTTCCTTTAAAAAGATCAAGCCGGACAGCATCAGTACTGAATGAAGCATAAAAAATCACTCTAGTCTCTTTGGTCATATATTTTTTGCTTTGTTTATATTCATTATTCCTCTTTCTTTCCCTTTCAACGGGTGTTCTGCATTTAGAGATTCTGATTATGTCTTGGTTTGTAGACATCACCATTATAAAGATGGTTTAAGTCATCCAATTAGTCCTCCTGGGAAGACTATAATTTAAAGCTGGTAGTTCATAGGTGATTATTGCTTAGTTGCCCAAAGGGATCATAATGGAAAGGATGTCCCTTTGGCGCTGGATAAAATGCACTCGGGTGGAGTGCCATACTTGCTGTTAATTGCACCTGCATAAGGCTTTCTGTGCTCGGCCCTCATTGCACTGCTTCACAGAATTTAATTCAACTGCCTGAACAGAAGGCCTAGAAGTGCCGTATCAGAAAGCACTGATTGAGAAAGAGTGGAACTTTCTCAGCAAGCTAGTTGGATGACTTTGGATGTTTAGGTGTTAGAGAGCTTTTTAAAATCTGGTTCCTTTTTCTCAAATTTTTTTTTTTTCAAGAGCATAAGCTGAGCTCAAGAAGGGCTCTGCTCGGAGTGACTTCAAGGCTTAATGTTCCTTTTCATGGGTAAATCGTGCCAAACAAAAGGCTGAAGCCACAGTGAAACAGTGGGATTAAGCAGAATTTTGCCTTTGCTGCATTTGTTTAATTTATTTTTAGGTTTACTAAGGGTAGATATAATGTACATATAAGCAAAGTAAAACCTAAAATGCATAACTTGGGGGAATTTTATTCCATTTAGCTTCATGAAAAAGATACAGCATGAACTAGATTGCTAATTTTTAGCAGTCTATTTAACATCTGAATATATATCAAAGCAAATAGTAAGTGGTATTTAGATTAATAATATTTAAACTAGTTCAAACTGTGCAAAAACTATAACTGTGCAGAGAAAAGAACAAGAACCAGAAGACAAAAGATATGGGCTCTACTTTGGGCTCAGTTATGACTGGACTAAAATATAAACTTGGTTATGTGCTTTGCAAAGGTAAAGAATCACATAGCACTTCCTAATATGTTTTTAATGTTTTAGTTACCTTTATTTTTCTTATTATAAAATGATGTACATTTATTGCAAAAAACATATAAATTATATATAAATAAAAAGACCTTAAAAATTCATTACTTATGGAGAACTGGTGGTGATATTTTTCTCTTTATATATTTTTTCTTTTTCTAAGTATGCTTCTGGACATTTCTCTTTAACAAAAAAAGGTCTTAGTGTACTGTTTTGTATATTTTTTCACTCAAAATAAAAATCGCAATTATTGATATTTGTATGTTCATTTGAAAGAACTGCAGAGTATTCTGCTCTAGCACAAATTTAAAAAATCCTTTATTGCTGAACATCTGAATTTTTTACAATTTTTTACTATTATATAAAAACTTCAACTGACACATATATGACATTAATATATGAAAGAACCCACCTATGACTACACATAAAGCTGTAATATAAATTATTAAGAAAAAATCAGTTTCCCCCCCCAAAAAAATAAATAACAAGAAATTTCATGCAAAAATTTTGGGAAAAATCTGAGATAAAATCTTTAAATTGAGATTTAGAGGGTTAGTTTCTTCCTTCTATAAAGTAAATTTACTTTAAAAATTTATGGTACAGAAAAATATATAGGAATTCCTCAAGTTGTTTTCCTTTTAGTCTGATACTCTCATGCTTTCCCTCTTAATTAAAGTAACTATTACTAAAATTTAATTTAAATACCCTTTAAATTAAAGTTAGGTTTACAATACTGATATTAGCCAAATGAAACTGACAAATGAAAAATCTGTAAAAATCTGACATATGTAAAAATCTCATTAAATGCAGATTCCCAAACTCTACCCAAAAAGTACTGACTCAATAAACCTGGTATTAGCCTAGTAATCTGAATATTCTTTTTGTTGTTGTTAATCCTTGCCCAAAGATATTTTTTCCATTGATTTTTAGAGGGACTGAAAGGGAGGGAGGAAAAGAGGAAGGGAAGGGGGTAAAAGAGAGAGAGAGAAAGAGAGAGAGGGGGGGGGGAGAGAGAGGGAGAAACATCCATTGGTTGCCTCCTGCACAAACCCCAACCAGGGCTCGGGATCGAACCTGCAACCCAGGTATGTGCCTTTGACCAGGAATCAAACCCTTGACCCTTCAGTGTGAGGGCCGACACTCTAATCCCTGAGCCACACCAGCCAGGGCATAATCTGAATTTTTTAGGTTCCTCAAGTATTACTGGTGAAGTTTGGACTTATTTTGAGCAAAGCTGATTTAGAAAATTATTGTTAAAAATATTAAAAATAAACATTGTATACAAGTAAAAGTTATATATTGCTCTCAGAGGCCTTTACACTTATTGAACAAATATTAAAGAATATGGATTACTGTTTCAGTTTTGTTTTTACAATCATAACTGTCTGCCTGGCACCAAAAACACAAATATAGTAGCTTCATTAATCACTGTTAGTTTGATTAACGGTCCAGGGTGTCCAATGAAATTGGTTGATCAAACCAAAGTGATGATTCTCATATGCCCTTTTGTTTTTATTGTTCAAAATATTACAGATGTCCCTTTTTCTCCTCATTGACCCCTTCCATCCTCCCCACTCCCCTCCCCAGTCCCTCACCACATGATTGTCTATGTCCCTGGGTTGTGCATATATGCAGATAAATTCTTTGGTTACTCTCTCCCCCTCCACCCACCACCCCCTTCCTTCTGACATTCATCAATCTGATCCATGCTTCCATGTCACTGAATCATTGCTGTGCGTCAGTTTATTAAGTTCTTTAGATTCCACATATAAGTGAGATCATGTGATGTTTGCCTTTCTCTGCCTGGCTTATTTCACTCAGTGTAATATTCTCCAGGTCCTTCCATACTGTCCCAAATGGTATGAGATCCTTCTTTTTTACAGCTGTGTAGTAGTCCATGGTGTAAATCTCCCACAGCTTTTTTATCCACTCATCTACTGATGGGCACTTGGGCTATTTCCAGATCTTAGCTATTGTAAATTGCGCTGCCATGAACATCGGGGTGCATATATTCTTTCTGATAAGTGTTTCAGGATTCTTAGGATAATTCCTAGAAGTGGAATCACTGGGTCAAAAGGCAGCTCCATTTTTACTTTTTGAGGAACCTACCTACTGTTTTCCATAGTGACTGTACCAGTCTGCATTCCCACCAGCAGTGTACTAGGGTTCCCCTTTCTCCACACCCTCGCCAGCACATGTCATTTTTTGTTTCGTTGATGGTAGCCATTCTGACAGGTGTGAAGTGATAATAGGCATATAGATGAATGGAACAGAACAGAGACCCCAGAAATAGGCCCACGTAATTATGGTCAGTTAATATTTGACAAAGGAGGCAAGAGCATACAATAAAGACAGTCTCTTCAATAAATGATACTGGGAAAATTGGACAGATACATTCAAAAAGATGAAACTAGACCACCAACTTACACCACATACAAAAGTAAACTCAAAATGGATAAAAGACTTAAACGTAATTCTCAAAACCATAAAAACCCTGGAAGAAAACATAGGCAGTAAAGTCACAGACATCTCACGCAGTGGAATTTTCACTGATACATCTCCTAGGGCAAGAGAAACAAAAGAAAAAATAAACATATGGGACTACATCAAACTAAAAAGCTTCTGCACAGCAAAAGAAAACAGCCTCAAAATACAAAGGAACCCCAAGGTTTGGGAGAATATATTTGCCAAGGATGGATCAGATAAAGGGCTAATTTCCAAAGTATACAAAGAACTCATACAACTCAACAAGAGGAAGACAAACAATCCAATTTAAAAATGGGCAAAGCACCTGAATAGATACTTCTCCAAAGAGGACATACAGAAGGCCAAGAGACTTATGAAAAAATGCCCAACGTTGCTAAACATCAGAGAGATGCAAGTTAAAACCACAATGAGGTATCACTTCATATGCCTTCTTAAATCTATTTGTATACTTCCCACCTTCAGTATAACTGCAGTGGCACCCAAATGCAAGATAAAAACAACAAACATTTTTCAATAAATCTTATTAATGGAAAACATATTTTATAAAACATTCATTACTAAATGGTCTCTTGTCTACTATCTGAATTCATAGGATGTAAAAGTGTTCCTCCTGGTTTTAATCTGTTAATTCCGAATTAGAATGAAAACAAATACAGAACTAAGAATACAACTTCCAGTCACAACTTGTAATACAATATCTATTTTTAATTCATTCCTTTGAAAGGAGAAGCTTTTCATTCCAAGTAAGGACAACAAAAGATGGTACTTTGCATTCAGTTGTTCTTTGCTGCTCTTCACTGGTAGTTCCACTCTCTCTAACCTCCTTTTTATTTCTTTTCCATATTTTTCCCTCTTATTGAGAATGAATCAAATTTAGGAAGGCAGTCAGAATTAATTGGCTCTGTGAAAATAACACCAACAACACAGTAATATAAGAAAATCCTGATTGAGAGTATTATTCAATCGAGGGCAAGACTTCCGTGTACACCTCTGACCTCATTCTCTTGTCAGTCAAGATTCCTAGATCCAGCAAAGAGAATAAAACATTAAAAAAGGCACTCAGTTTCTATTCGAGGATCAACTGTTCTATAATGCTACTTTTCTTATGTTCAGACTTTAGATGTTGCCAAACTACCTGGACTCTGTCCTTTACTGTGCTTGTGCCATCTGTCAGATTGCTTTTATTTAGCAGGACACCTGGTTAGTGCTATCCTGCTTCTGCTCTGAGGAAGGGAAGCATTTTAGTCTGTTTACTCCTTGCTAAAGCAGTCAAAAAAATGGCATTCTGTAATACACCTGAAAATGTATTTAAAATAAAATTGTGAGAAAATATGAAACTAATTTAAAAAATAACAATATATCCACAAGTAATTAGAAGTGCATTCTACAAAGTCCAATCATAATCATTCTCTTATTTACGAAAGATGAGATGTTCAATAAATGAAGAATAAATTCTTGAGGTAGCACTAGAGCAGCCCTTCGATATATCAGTTCTCCTCAGAACACAAGCAGTTTCCTTTTTCAGGTGAAAAAGAGTATCCCTTACTTCTAAATAATTCGTTCAGATGGAAAGTATTTGCATTACGCTAATAGTCATTGTTACAGGTATCTCCTACTCACTGTGGGTTTTTCTTATTGCTGTTGTTAATCCTCATCTGAGGATATTTTTTCCATTGATTTTTAAAGGGGTGGGGGGGGGGAGAGAGAGAGAGAAACACTGTTGTGAGAGAGACACACATCAGTTGGTTGCCTCCCTCAGGCGCCGGACCAAGCCGGGCACAGAACCTGCAACCCAGGTACGTGCCCTTCACAGGCAATCGAATCCGAGACCCTTCAGCGTGTGAGCAGACACTCTACCCACCGGGACGCACAGGCCAAAGCTCACTGATGTTTAAACAGCTACTGAGAAGGGAGAGCAAAGGAGAGGACAAAATTTGCACTGAGTCACTTACTTAATCCAGGATTTAACTATTTCAGTTATATCTGCTTTTCAAAATTAGTATTATTTACCACTTTCTTGTTAGATTCTATTCATGAATTCCAGTTAAATTTTTAAAAAATCCCTAACCAAAAATCACAATCTGACTTTATTCATGCCACAGTGGTTAAGTTTTTATTAACTAGAAAAATAAGGAATGCTTACTTTCAAATGATAAACTATATGTTCAAATTTTATAGTATAGTTTGACAGAGAGTTAAATTTGCCTTGAACTGATATTAACCAAAAATATACACTAACATAAAAATAAGTCCTCTTGTGCTGTCATCAATAAAAAGTAAAGATAGAAAAGTGTCTTTTTCCATTTTTTAAAATGCTAAAGCTATTTCAACACTGAGTCACGTGTCTTTTCACATTTTCTATTAAATTCTAAATATCAAAATCCCAGAAGCAGTAGTTTTGCATCACTGGCTAAGACTGGCAGAAGCTACAAATTTTTATTATATGTTATATCTGTTTCCTCAGTCTCCATGTCATCATTTTAATCCTAACTTTCTGAACTTATGATACATATTATTTCTGCATTTTAAATTTATACAATGCCAAAATGGAATTAGTTACAGTCACAGGAGTTGATCATTGAGAACTGGTGTGATAAGAATTAAAATGTATTAAAATGAAAAAAATCTGGATATAAAGAGTAATAATATTAAAAAATAAGCAATGTGGTTCTATGAATTCCACAACAAATGTTTTCTAAATGAGGTATTGAGAGAAAATACACTGAAATAAAAATAAACACATTAATAACAGCCTGGAACCACAGTGACTGATAATTGTGTGAAGCCCTGGGACAGCTGGACTCCAGTTCTGAAATGGGCAGCAATGAAAAGTTGTCAAACCAAAAGCACCTACTTGTGGGGTGGAGAAAAGCAGAAATGAGCCAGGGATAAGGTCTTAAACTGACAATTATTCAGGAAAGTTTGGTTTTAAAAAATTAGCATTTTCCTAGGTCTATAGCTCAACAGAGTAGCATACTTGCTAGTGGATAGGAATAAAAAGTCTGAGCACACAGGACTAATCTCCAAATCTCAATATCTCCACAGGAAAGAGAATCTGACCTGCCAGTGTAACCTGGCTATGCAAACAGAATCTCAAAGAAAATAGTTGACATACCAAAACTACCAGACAGGAAAGGATAAGCACAGACATAAAAAGAAAAGTAAAACACAGAAAGAAAGTAAAGATGAAAATTAAAAGCACATGAGGAAAAATAATATAAAAAAGCACCCAACCAACTAATCAGGAGATTAAGTCACTAAAGATATGTGAAACACATTCTCAAAGGATGTTAAGATTAACCAGAGGAGGACACCTGCAATAATGTCGACATTAAAAATTTTTTTAAAAGGAAAGAAATACACAAGTGGGGTGAAAAAGAATAAACCAATGAGAAACAAACTAACTTTGGGTAATTTAAAAGACATGGATGCTTGATTGAGAAACTCCAAAATATGTTGCATAGAATTTACAGAAGGAAAGATTAGAGCAAATAATAGGCACCAACGAATGATTAAGAATATTCAGAATTTTAAAACAACATGCAACTTCAAAGTAAAAATGCACATAAATTATGAAGCAGTATATTTAAAAATATAACCTCATTAGAGTGAATCTCCAGAACATGAAGAACAATGAAAATCTTAAAAAGCAGTATAACAATAATTTCTAAAATGTTATTTACAGGAAATAGATTTAGACAGTGCTAAATTTCTTAATGTTTTTCAAGGTACTTATTTTACTTGCCAAGCACACAATTTCAGATAATTTTCAAGTGGAGAATTGTGATTTTCAATAATATTAATAAAGAACATGCTGATCAAAAAATTTCAAAAAAAATATATACAAACTTAATTAGAAATAAATTAAATTTAGACATAGATAATGTGATGATTTATGTGTCAACTTTACTGGGCCATGAGGTGCCCAATTACTTGGTTAAATATTATTCTGAGTGTGTCTATTAGGGTGTTTATAGATGAGATTAACATTATAATAGGTAGACTGAGTAAAGCATGTTGCCCTCCCAGATGTAGGTGGGCTTCATCTAATTCAATGAAGGTCTTAAAAAAAAATAATAGGGCAGCAGTAGGGAGAATTCTTTCACTTTTCCTGACTCTCTTCAAACTAGGAAATCAGTCTTCTAACTTCAGGTGTGGACTCAGACTGAAACCAACTGTATACCAATGGCTCTCTTGAGTCTCTAGCTTGCCAACTGAAATTTTGGGACATCTCAGCCTCCATAATCATGTGATCCAATTCCTTATAATAAATCTCTTTAATTAGATAAATAGAGAGATAGACTGATAAATAGATGAGAAGATAAAAATATAAATATTTAGATAGTTGGATAACTAGATGGTAGATAAGTAGATGATAGATAAGCAATAGGAGAATCCTATGCTGGAGAACCCAGACTAAAATATATTTTGGTACCAAAAGTAGTTCTAGAGGAACAGAATTTTCCTGATGAGTTTTCTCAGTTGTTTCTGAGGTTTCTGGAATTGGCTCTCCAATCTGATTAGATCTAAAGAAGCTAACAAACCTATTTACAGTATTAAAGAGAACACTAATACTCTACGGCATGATCTGGTAATAGAGATATGTAAAAAGACTCCAATGGATACTCCCAGTCAATCACTTATAGAAAGCAAGGGGCTGGGTAACTGTGAGTATAATACTTTCAAATATTTCAGAAAACTAACAAATATAATGAGGTTGTTTAGTTGAGCCTAATGTCTTTGGACAAATTGGTGAAAAAAAGGATGATCTCAGAGATTCAAATTCCCAGTTCAAATGCTGCATAAGTGAATGAAAGCTTCTATGTGTGCCCTGAAGAAGACCTTGACTCTTGGAGCTTCAGGGATGAGACAGCTAAAAATGAAATGCAGAATCTCATCCTGTGACTGGATAAATTACAAGGCAAGTTGAAGCCCTAGCTGTGCACTGTCTACTGTTAAAAATGAAGGCATTGACTGGCAAAGAATGTGATTCTATAAGTTAGGATGGGGACATGTGCAAAGACCCTGAGGAAAATGAGACATGAGACCCTAAATTCTGTTCTCTTCCTTGCCAGATGCCTCCCCATCCCAGTAGGTGCAGCCTCCCCACTCACAGTGGTATCAACCTCTCCACCTCCTCATGAGAGATGAACCTTGCACTGCCCGAGGAAACTGTAATGGCCTCCCTGGAGGCAGTTGCCATGTGAGACAATGTTGGTGCCTCTCGGGACCCACCTCTCACACCACTCTTTGGTTCTAGACCTATAACTAGACTGAAACCCCTCAGGCCTCTGAAAGTGAGGTACAAAACGCGACTCCTGGAGGTGTGCTACACTTTGAAAGAACTACCTGAGTTTCTAATTTATACAGACAGAATTCCAGAGAACATGTATGGGGAAGGATACCACGTGTGCAGGATAATGATGAAAAGAACATAAAATCAAAGCAGGCAAAATTTATTGACATGGGCTCACTAAGAAGAGATTCTGCATTTGTGATGTAGCTCAGGGAGTTAGAAAAGTATCTACCAGTTTGTTTACCTGAGTGACTGAAACATGTAACAAAAAGTGGTCCATCATGAGAGATCATGTACTGGACCTGTCTTGCTTTAATGTAGAAGAAGGAATTCAAAAGTTTAAGGAGATTGGAATGTTAGAGTGGATTTGTCATTTCAGGCCTGTTAACCCACACTGGGAGGGTCCAGAAGACATGCTTTTTATCACTTCTGAGAGAAAAATAATTTATGAGAGGAGTCCCTGCATCATTGAGGAACTCCACACTAACTCTTCTTTGTGGCCAGACCTCACAGTGCTGCAGTCAGAGAGTTAAAAAACCTAAATGCAATCACAGTAATTATATCCTCAGGTAGCAGAGGCCAAGTGTCAGCACTCAATGGCCAAAAGCAACATGGGTGTGGTTAGGGACAGCAGAGTCAAAGAATCAATCAAAGTAGCCAACTCACACAGACCTATGGCATTGGCTACTTGATCATGGTGTTCCTGAAGTGAAATGTACAAGAAGCATATTAAATTCTTACTCCATCTGTATAAGCAGAAAAGTTCTAAGTCAAGTGAACTAAAGCATAACCTGAAGAATAAAAACAGAGTCACAGAACCTCAATCAATTCCCAGACTTGAGCCATTTTACAGACTCAGAACCCTTTGAAAAAGGGGAAGCTGGGTCCTCTTGAGAAAGAGCTCTGTTATACTAGCAAACCTGTAAACTGTTAATATTTCTCCCAGTTTTCCCTAAAGGGACCTATAAAGCCTTTATCAGGGTAACTATGCATTTGAGAAAAGGAAGTACGTTGTCTTTCTAGAAACTACTGGAAACCATCTGTGAACTGACATCAATTCTCAGAGACCAAAAACATCACTGCAATTCACCAGAGCTTGGGTTTATGAAGATCAGGTAACCAATGAGGTTGCTCCTCAGGTCCATCTCACAGTGGGTCCAGTGGGTCCCAAATTCCATCTTGTGGTTATTTCTTCAGCTCTGGAATGCATAATTGGAATAGATACACTAAACTGTTGGAAAAACCTTTATATTGACTCCCTGACCTGTGTGAGGAGAGCAATTATGGTAGAAGAAGCCAAGTGGAAGACACAAGAGGTGACACTACCTAGGAAAATAGTACACCAAAAGCAATACTGCATTTCTGGAGTGACTGCAGAGATGAGTGCCACAATCAAAGACTTGAAAGGAGCAAAGGTGGTGATTCCCACAATATCTCCACTCAATCTGCCTATCTGGCCTGTGCTCAAGGCAGGTGGCTGTTGAAGAAGGACAGTGGTTTACTGTAGGCTTAACTGCATGATGACTCCAATTGCAGCAGGTGTACCAGCTGTGGTTTAATTGCTTGAGTAAATTAACACATCCCCTGGTACCTGGTATTCAGCTGTTTATCTATCAAATGCATTTTTCTCAACACCTGTTAGTAAAGATCACCAGAAAGAGATTACTTTCAGCTGCCAAGGCCAGTAATCCATCCTCACTATCCTATCTCAGTAGTATGTAACCCTCCAGTCTTATGTTACAATTTAGTTCACAGAGATCTCTATTGTCTTTCTCTTCTATAAGATATTACAATGGTAGATTACATTTACGCCATTATGCTGATTGGATCGAGTGAGCAGGAAGTAGCAACTATTCTATGCTTATTGATAAGATATTGGCATGTCAGAGGGTGGGAAAGAAGCCTCACAAAAATCTAGGGGCCTGTAACACAGTAAAATTTCTAGGGTGTCAAGTGGTGTGGGGCATGTCAAGACATACTTTCTAAGCTGAAGAGTAAGTTGTTGCATCTGGCCTCTCCTACAGCCAAAAAAGAGGCACAATGCTTAGAGGGTCTCTTTGGATTTTGGAGGTAATATATTCCTCATTTTGGTCTGTTACTTCATCCCATTTACCAAGTAACCAGAGAAGCTACTAGTTTTGAGTGAGACTGAGAACAAGAGAAGGCTCTGCGCAGGTCCAGGCTGCTATGCATACTGCTCTGCCACTTAAGCCACATGTTGCAGGACATCCAAAGGTGCTTGACATATGAGTGGCAGCTAGGGATGCTGTTCTGAGCCTTTGACAGGCTCCTATAGATGAATCACAGACCTAGCCCTTAGGATTTTGAAGCAAATTCGTCATTCTCCAAAAATAACTACTCTTTTTTTGAGAAATAGCTCTTGCCCTGCTACTGGGCCTTAGTAGATACTGAATGCTGAATCATGGACCACCAAGTTACCATGCAATCTGAGCGGCCCATCATGAACTCCAACCACCATGTCATAAAGTTAGGCATGCAGAGCAACACTCCAACACCAAATGGAAGTGGTATATATGTGATTGGTTCTGAGCAGGCCATGAAAACTCAAGTAACTAATATAAAAAAGTGGCCCAAATGCCTATAGTGGCTACTCCTGCTACACAGTCTTCTTTCTCCTAGCCTGCACCGATGGCCCCAGGGAGACTTCCCTATGATCAGCTGACAAAGGAATTAAAAGACTTGGACCTGCTTTACAGATGGCTCTGCACCATACGCAGGCATCACCTGGAAGTGGACAGCTGTAGTTAACTATGGCCCCTTCCTGAGACATCTCTAAAGGACTATGGTGGAGGGACCTCCTCCACGGTCATCAGAAATCTGATCGGGGCACCTCATTGTTGACTTTACTGTAAAAGAGAAATGTGAGGAAATGGCCAGGAATGATTATACACCAATTCATGGGCTATGACCAATGATTTGGCTGGACATTCATACAGTCAGAAGGAACATATTTGGAAAGTTGATGATAAGGAAATTTGAATAAGGGGTGTGAGGATAGATTTCTCAAAAATGGGTAAAAAGCATAAAAATATTTGTGTCCCATGTAAATGCTCACTAAAGGGTGACCTCACAAGAGGAGGATTTTAATAATAAAAAAGATAGAATCATCTATTCTGTGAATGTCAGGCAGTTCCTGTCCCCAGCAACCCCTGCCATCGCCCAGTGGGTACACAAACAGAGTGGCCACGATGGCAGAGATGGAGGTTATATACGGGCTCAGCAACATGGATTCATCAAGGCTAATCTGGCTATGGCTACTGCTGAGTGCTCAATCTGCCAGCAGCACTGACCAACACTGAGGCTCGAGATGGCACTATTTCCAGGGTTGATCAGCCTGGTGGCAGGTTGACTACATTGAGTTGCTTCCATCATGGAAAGGCAGCATTTTGTTCTTACTGGAAGAGATAGTTACTTACTCTGGATATGGATTTGTCTTCCCTGCACATAATGTTCTGCCAAAGCTACTGGCATGGAGTTTTGCACAACATTGCTTCTGATGAAGGAGCACACTTTACAGTAAAGGAGGTGCAGCAATAAGTCCACGATCATGGGATTCACTGATCTTACCATGGTCCCCACTACAATACTATCTATAACCACACAACCAGTTACAAAAATGAAGACTATGTTATGAGTATTTCCTCCACATTTTGTTATGAATATATTTCTATGCATATCTTTGTCTTCTTCCCTTTCTTATTTCCTCATTATGTAACATAAAATATATTGACTTTATAACATTTAAATATTGTTAATTTTACACCACAGTAATTAAGTTATGGGGTATTGGGAAGAAGAGACAATATGACTAAGGTCTTTACTTCTAGGGAATGGAATAGTGTGTTTTCTGTGTACGCAGGAGAACGTATCATATTAGGTAAAACTATGACCTTGTTATTGTTTTTATTTGGAGATTACGTATGGCTTAAGGAGATGTATATTGGTGCCAAATTGACAAAAGATGTACTTGTGCTGGCTAATTTCATCTGTCAACTTGACTGGGCCATGGGGCATTCAGATATTTGACTAAACATTTTTTTTTTTTAAATGACAATAAAAATTCTAAATATCATCCAAAAGAAAAAAAAATTATGAGAATATTAACATTGGTAAGCAATAAATTGGCCCTTGCTAAAAACTTCAGATATATTATAAAACTATCAATATAAACTGTTATTTTTATAAAACATAACCTAATCAACATAAAAATGATAACATCTAGACACAGATTACAGCATATATAACACTATAAATAAAAGAAAAATCTCCACATATCAATTTTTTTTTTAATTTTTTTTGGAGTTTCTAAGTTGTTTTTATTTTATCTAGAAAGGAAAATGTGGTTGAGAGTAAAGACAGGGACATATTTATTGGGCATTTGCATATATAAAAAGTGTATATATAACCTTTTTGTGTGTGTGTAAATGTCCCACAGCTTTTTTATCCACTCATCTACTGATGGGCACGTGGGCTATTTCCAGATCTTAGCTATTTTAAAGTGTGCCGCTATGAACATAGGGGTGCATATATTCTTTCTGATTAGTGTTTCAGGATTCTTAGGATATATTCCTAGAAGTGGGATCACTGGGTCAAAAGGCAGCTCCATTTTCAATTTTTTGAGGACCTCCATACTGTTTTCCATAGTGGCTGCACCAGTCTGCATTCCCACCAGCAGTGTACTAGGGTTCCCCTTTCTCCACACCCTCGCCAGCACATGTCATTTGCTGACGTTCATTGACTTGTTGATGGTGCCATTCTGACAGGTGCAAAGTGATGCCTCATTGTGATTTTAATTTGCATCTCTCTGATGATTAGCAATGTTGAGCATTTTCTCATATGTCTCTTGGCCACCTGTATGTCCTCTTTGGAGAAGTGTCTATTCAGGTCCTTTAGAAGTCTGGTTTTTAAAATTTTTTATTTTCTCCTTTTTTTCTAAGGTTTCTTTATCTTTATTGTTGAGACCATTACAGATGTTCTCTTTTTAACCCCACTGATCCACATATCAATATTTAAAGCTCAATTTAAAAATTATATTAAAAAGTCACCTTTAAATTATAATAGTTGATTCTCACCATACATAAACATCTGAAATAAATTCTAGTAATATATATTAGAAGTCTGAAGTTTTCTGAATGTGACATATGCTTGATAACTGTTGGAGTGCTAGTCATTCCTATCCATGCAATTTGAGCTTTTACCACAAGCACTTTTGACAATTCACCTATAATGCTCCTCAAGGTATGTGCTCTCTAGATCTATATCTCTTAGTCTTTGACATCATTGCTTTTTAACTATTCAAATGAAATTCTTAAAATGATTAAAACCTTATTATTTGTAATCAAGAAAGAAATAGTTTACAACTTGATCAAAACTCACTTGGGCATCATACAGCTTCAAGAATGCATTAAGTAAGATACAGAGAGATAAAATTATATGCAGGGTGAGGCAAAAGTAGGTTTATAGTTGTGAGTATGCAAAACACACTTTATTCTTGTATTATTTTTTGGTCATCATTGCATAATTTTTCACATGAACAACTGTAAACCTCTGTTTACCCCACCCAGTATATTCTAATAATTACATCATTATCACATAATGCCAGAATAAATTGCTCAAAGACTAACTAAATAGTTTCATAAAAATGACAGTTCACATTTGACCAGTTATTTCATGTACTTATAATAAACATGTGTTACTGAAAGTTAGCTTGCACACAATTGTTAATACAATATAAGAGAACAGCATTTAAAGTAAATATCTGCTTTTGAAATAGTTTATAGCTTTTTTAGAAGAACATCCTGGACCGAAGCAATTTTAGTTTCAACAAATGCTATGATTAAGACTTACCAATAAGTATACAGTCAGTTAAGTAAGGCATTAAATATGTAGGCTTTATTAAAAAATGTTATTCCTAGATTGCTTTCGGTTGCATTTCTTTTTATATGGTATATAAACTATTCTGGGTCAGGATTTATGTGATTCTAACTCATACACACCTAAAAACTTAATAATATTCAATAATAACCCTTATCATGAAAAAGTAATGTTAAAATACTGTTTTTCTCATAACAGATTCTTCTAAGACACTTGCATTATTTATTTCTAAATAAAATTGCTACATTGGGGAATTATATTACAAATAAAACTCATTTCAGCACTATTTAAATTATCTTTATGATCAGTCAATTCTTGCATTTAAATTAGCTTGAAAGACCAATTTCTTGAACATAAAACTCTCCTTCATTTTAATAATGTTTTAGAAAATTTATTTTAATTTTCAGAGGGAAAAAACTCAGATTGCTCTGGTTAATATGTAGTGATGGCAAAATACACAGGAAAACAAGGAGTATAGGAAACAGTTTCAACAGTCACACATCTAGGCCTGAGTACAATGACAAAGGAGGTCACTCACAGTTTAGAAATTAAGTAATAGGCTAAGATTCTACTTTATTTCTGGGGACTCTATCTTCTGCTTACTGTGTAGCCTTAGCTGTTTCTTGGGCATTATGCCTTTTTTCTCTATGTTTTGCTTCCACATATTGCTTTTATTTGATAATCCAAGATTGTCTTGGATTCAAGATCCTCAAAAAAGATCATCAAATTGGATCAAATTTTCAGTAAGAAGTAAACTTCAGGACAGAGCTTCTGGGCTAGGTGTATTGCAAATGGCAGCCATTAGGTGAACTGCTGATCCCTTGGTCTAATGGGTTGTGATCTTCGCAGTAGAATAAAATGAGACACATTACAAAATGAAGGTAGTTGGATCAGAACCTCTTAACTTTACTGAAAGGGCCAGTCAAAATAAGTACCTTGAAGAGCTTCTCCAATAAAAACATGATGCTTTAGACATGACTGTCCAATCTATTGTGCATATACTGGTAAGGCTGCCCTTCTATATTCCTTTCATATTGGATACTGAGAAAGAAATTACGAATTAGAAAGAGAAATTGAATAGTGTGGCCTTCAATAAAAGTAATAGAAGAAGGCTTTGAAAAATTATCCAAAATCAGGATGTGGCTGTTTTATATATGAAAACAAAGTGACATGATCCTTGTAGCAATCACACATTACAGCTTTAGGTAAAAATTTAACACTCATGAGAAGCGTTATATGATTTTTAGAAATACTTCTGAGACAATGATATAACAGAAGTATTAACTTGAAAACCCCACAACTGAGAATCATTCCAAAGCCTCTCATTCTTCCTTCTGCTCTAGAGCCTTAAAGTTTTTCCCTCCATTTTATCCAAAAACAGATATTGGGAGTGGGGAGCTCTAACTAATAACACTGTGAAAGGAGATTAAGTTCACACGACTCAAGAGCAGAAAGAAAGTGGCTGATTTGAGATGCAGGAATAGTGGGTGAAAGAAAATAGGCCAGGGAGGACTCTAGGAAGAGAACTGACTTTTAAAAAGTGGAAGTTAATGAGGAAATGATGATATGACATAAAAGATGACATGACATCCACACATGATTCACATGAAAAAGAGTGAATATACAATACACTCCCATTATGAATAGGTGATGGTCCTGTCTTTTTATCTGGTCATTAAGTGATTTTGCATCATCTCTTGACTCTACATGCCTTGGATTTGACATCTAAAATATTTTTTAAAATATAGGCTTCGATGTTAAATTTCTGACGTTATGTTTGTGTCTGGGATGGTCATAAAAAAATTATCTCTTCTTCCCAGGAATCATAAACAATAGAGGTAAGGTATTTGGAAGATAATATGTTATCAGAGATCCACCAAAAATCTGCTGGACAATGAGAAAGGACAATAGTGTGGGTTCATCCTTACCATGACTGAGGAGGCCATATGAAAGGAGCCTATTGTGTAGGTGCACATACAGGCTTAGTAAAGTTAGGATTACTACTTTCAGATAAGTGCATTTGTAGAAAGTATAGCCATTCAACTTTTGCAGAAAGTATGGTCATTCAACTTTTACTTGTAAAAGATAAAAATCCTCTATATTACCCTTTTATTTATTAATTATATTATAATTGTAAGCCTTCTTATTTTAGATACCCTGATATATCTAACTATACACTAAGAAAACAAAAAAAAATCACCACTGAAGCTTGGAATCTAGTCAATGGCTGAATGACTTAAAAATGTGACAACTGTAGCTTTACATCCCATGCATATTTCATCTCTCTTTCAGTTCTCTAATTATACTCCTAAAACAAATATTTAGTTCATTTAAGGCTTAAATATTAGAAAGGTTTTTTGTTTGTTTTTTTATTGCATGTATGTTTGTTTTTTTTTTAATATATCTTTATTGATTTCAGAGAGAGGAAGGGAGAGGGACAGAGAGAGAAACATCAATGATGAGAGAGTCATTGATCGGCTGCCTCCTGCACGCCCCTGACTGGGGATCCAGCCCGCAACCCAGGCATGTGCCCTGACGGGGAACCGAACCGCGATCTCCTGGATCCCAGGCCGATGCTCAACCGCTGAGCCATGCCCAGCCAGGCTGAGTGATGTCTTTTAAAGCCAACACCGGCATCTTATTATGAACTGAAACCTATGTTCCCAAGTGAGACCACAGCAAATAAACTCTACCATAACCTAGCCCTGGAAAGCACAATACGTAATACATTATTAATGCACAGCAGGTCCTCAAAAAGTGTCCTTTCATTCAACGTTGTTATGTTATAACATTGATGAGATGCCATAAGGGCTTAACTTGTTTATATAAATTAACCTATAGTAAAATTGGTTTCATTATACATAGTTTTGCTTAAAGTCACAGAACCTATTGATGGCATTGAGGACTTACTGTATTCCCTTAGCATGTATACTAGTCTGTGAGATGAGCACAAAGTTTTTCTAAAAGCATAATGAAACATATATGGATAATGAATACACATGAAAAAGAGTTTCAAAATATAAAATAAAATTTTTATACTGAGACATAAAGGGAAAGTGTACCATTATTTTGTTGTGGGGATTAAAATATATTATATTCATAAAATATAAAGAAGATCTGTATCTTTTATATACTTTATATATTTACCCTAATGCTCTGAACTTCTGAACTTCCAGGAATAAAAAAATAAAAAAAAGAGTAGAACATTAATAGGCAGCTTGTGAACCATATTATTGGAACACAATCTGAAAGCTAAGCTGTGAATCCCTGTTGTTTTTCTCTCCCATATTCTTCAGATTTGGTGAATTAGAAGAACTAAGATAGTGATCACAGACACTAAAACCAGAGTCAAAGAAAAATTTGAGCCCTAAAATCTGGCTTGGTTTTAGGCTGAGGCACCATTCCTCCATAATGAACCATTTTCTCTATGAGAAAAAATAGCAGGAAAAAATTTATCTTTTAGGCCATAAATGCTGGGCATAACAGTCAAAACATTTCAGCTTTTCCATACTTAACAGTGTGTATTACTACCAGAGCAACCCAATACACTGTATATAAAATAAAAACATACTTCCCTATTACAGCAGTTAGCTTTGACGACTGTTCCATAGCATAGTTTATACTTAGTTTCCTTTCCCCCCAATAAAATTCCTTTGGTGATTGTTAGAGATTGACTATGTACAGAGAGTTAAGTCTCATTCTTTTCAACTACCTAATCCTTGTGAGTAGAAATATTGATTTAAAGAGAAATTTGTCTTAAATATATATTCTACCATGATGAAGCAGAGCTATAAACCTTTTTTTAAAAAAAAGTATAAGCATTAGATGAAGCAGATTATTAGTACAGTCCTTTTAGTTTAGTGAAATATTTGAAAATGGCATATTTAGTTTGTGGAACCATATGTCATAACAATATTAAACATGAAGTATTCAACCTATTTAAGATGTTGTGTGGAAATTATCCACATAAAACCTGAAAACAATGAAAAAAGAACTCTGCAGGGCAGTGGCAATATCACACATCAAATGCTTCAGAGTGCAAAGAAAAGAGAGTAGTAAACACAGACAAGCAAAGGCTATATCTACACATATAATTTGAAGCAAAATTTGAGTTGTCGAGACTACTAAAAAATACTTTTAGTTTTCTGAGACTATCAGGTAAAGGGTAGCAGAAAAATTTCACTTGAATTTTAAATATATATGTTTCACATTCCACCTGTACACACAGCATCAATCACCCCTATAAAATATTACTAGGTTTTCAAAAACTGCTTTGAAAATAACAATGTTTATATTTAAAAGAATTTATTTTCAAGTCTGAGATGCACATTTCTCAGTAAGCATGACAATGCATTACATAAAAAAAGAAAGGGCAAATGATCGCAAATATATGACATTTAAGGCCACTTTGCTGCTTTTAAGCAGCACGACTTTTAGACAGAAAGGCTTATAAAACTTTGAAATGTTGGCTGTTCGGTAGGAAATTATAATCTGACTCTTGAATTCCTCTAGCATATCCAATTGTATTGCTTACATATTGTCATGGTGAAATTCTATCCAATAAGAGGAGCTTAAGTAAGAACTCATCTCCACTAACACAGTTGACTGGGCAAGTATGTGGCCTGCATAAAGAGCAAAATTTTAAAAATACTAAATCTTTAATTCTAAAGATTTAACCCCCAAAGTTAAATATTTATAGAATGTTATGTTAGAGGAAAGAGAAAACAATTATGTAAGCCATGTATTTATGAATAGAATATTTATCTTTCCCAGAAACATGACATCAAAATTAAACATTCTGTTTGACAGAAAATAGAAACGTTGGCATCTATGAATGTCTACTCCTTGTTACAACAAAATTATCTAACTTAAACAATAAAGTCATGAAAGTCAGAGGGAATCTTACATTTAATGTGCAAATTTTCTCTCTACCACACTTACAGCTAGACTTCCATCATTCAGTTCTGAATCACTAGTATAGGAAAGGGAGTTTCACTTTAAAATATACAATTCTTAAATATAAAATTTTGTTTGATCTTTCCTTCTACCTATGTTAGCAAAAAAAAAAAGACATAACCTCAGACCTGGCCAGTGTGGCTCAGTTGGTTGGGTGCCTTTCTGTGCGCCAAAGGGTTGCTGCTTGGATTAGCAGTCAGGGCACGTGCCTGGGCTTACCGGCTCAATCCCTGGTGGGGAGCATGCAGGAGGCAACTGATCAATGTTCCACTCTCACATGGATGTTTCTCTCTCTCTCTCTCCCCCTTCCTCTCTCTCTAAAAATCAGTAAAAACATATTTTTAAATAGACATAACCTCACACATAACTTGCACCTATAGAAGAATTTGTCTTATAGAATCATCTGGATATTGCTCACATTTAAGGACCATCTTTTGATAATGGACAATTTGCTTAACGGAAAAATGTGAGTTTGAGACTGTTTTGTACGTACTTATGTTACTTTGGGTTTTTTTAACTAAAGCAACATTGTGTGCAGTTTACTTTCCTATTTAAGAAGAATAAATTAGTCCAACTCATTATATTATCAATTATTACTCTTAAACCAAACCAGACAAAGACATCACAAGAAAACTATAAACCAATATCTGCTATGGATATAGGCCAAAAAAAAGTTCTCAATAAAATGCAAAACCAGCAACATATAAAAATTATTTTATAACATGATCAATTAGGAAATACCCCAAGAATGCAAGATTGGTAGAACATCCAAAAATCACTTAATACAACATATCGAAGAATGGAAAACAAAAATCACATGATCATTTCATTAGACACAAAAGCAGCATCTGACAAAATCTAACAAACACCCTCTCATGATTAAAAATAATCTACAAACTAGGACTAAATTCAGCCAGATAAAAGACATCTAAAAATTAAAGGCCCAGAATAGGCAAATATATAGAGAAGCCAGCAGATTAGCAGTTGCTTGGCTCTGGGTGGCCAGGGAGGGAGAGGATGAGAGTCTTCCTGTGAGGTGCTGAAAAGTTCTAAAACCGAGCGCTGTGACGGTTACAAAGACCTGTGAGTATAATGATCATAAACTCTGGAACTATTCACTTTAAATCAATGAATTCTATAATAAGCGAATTACGTACACATGGAACAATTATTTAAAATAAAGTTTAAAAATCTGATTGCAAATTTAATACTTGACAATATTAAGAAATTATTGCTCCTTTTTAAGGTATAGTGATATTGTTGTGATTATATTTTTAAACAATTGTTTATATGTACTCATATATTTACAGAAAAAATTATAACCCTGATGAGGATGGAGACTGTGGGAAGTACAAAGAAATAAGACTGACTATAAATTGATACTTATAGAAATAATTGTAGAAAAAATTACAGGAATTACCTTGTGCCTTTTCCTGAGTTGACTCGCTGTTGTGTATACAGGTTCCTCATGTTTACTGTTTATCATTATAAGTATAAGTCTTCTTCTCATCTTGATACCTTCTCCCACACAGCAGGGGTTTCTTTGGTCCTATGAAAAACCCAGAATCATGCGAAGTTAATGACTACAAGAACAACCCTCAACCAAAACAAGGAGACATGGGAATAGGTGAGTAAATTTCATGGCCTCCCTAAACACATTTCTCAGAGTCCCAGTGGGGTAGCCAGTAACCCAGAACAGCAACTCATTCTTTGTGCATATCCTTCATTAATGTTACACCCTCTCTTATGTATCCTAGACCCCTCATTTGTGCTTCTAGGCACCATCTCCCAAACTAACTACCTGTGCTTAAGGCCTTTTTGAAAGGTCTGCTTTGGAGGGACCCAATGTACTATAATTTAGAAGTAATCCTAGAGAGCAGACACTCCAGATGGGATTCTAGAATTAGATTAGTTACTACACAGGTGACAACAAGAATCCCATTGCTGATGACAAGTGGACAGTTATAGCCTATATAATGATACAGCATAAAAATTAGTAAGACATTTTTCATTCTTAGTAATTCTCATTCTTAGCAAATGACGTAACATGCAGGTGACATGGTAAGCACTGGCTTGTGAAGTACAAATGGCACTTGAAAGATGCAAGGAGAAAAAATAATTATAAAATTTTGAAAGAAAATGAAAGGCTCATATCAGATAATTATCAACTCAGGGAATGTTGTAAAAGCAAGATGTCCTACATGGCAGCATGTAACGACATTATTTGCTGTGAAGAAATAGGGCCTGAATTTGACCTTAAATATAACAAAGTTTCATGTGAGAATGAATGCAAAGATGGGCAGATCTTTCATGCTAATGTTCGGTCCCAGACAGGGAAGAAATAGAAAACTGAGCCTTAAAATGGGAACCCTTAAGCCCTCTGGTCCAGAAAAGTTCCAATTAGAGGAGAGAACATTTTCATAAGCTTGAGAACATGCAAAACCTTCATCTGAGACTGATGCCTCATATGATGATACTTAACATCCTCAAATTCTGTCCTTGCTTATTTTGATTTCTTCTAAACCAGTAACTAGGATCAAAACTCATCACTGACCATACAGAGAATTAGGGTCTTGTTGCAGAAGGAAATGTATTATTTAACAAAGTAACTGCAGGTCCTAGACAATATAAACCAACAGAAATTTTGAGAACATATTTGGGAGACAATCTTGAGAGTGTTGGACTTCAGGATTGGGACATAGAATAAAATAACTAGATTGGGGTGAGTTTATTGATATAGTGACATGCTCCTATGATTCAGAACAGAATGTTCTTAAAAAGACACCTGGGCTGACCCTAACTTCTTTCTGGGATGGCTCTTTGGAAGTTGATAATAACAATAGTTTACAGTAAATGATGAAGAGACAACAAAATTGCCTTCACAGAGTATCGAAGAAGGGATTAGTAGGCTCATAGATTTGAATATGTTAGAAAGGATGTATTGATGGTGAACAAAGTACACCAGCTCACTATGTTCCTCAAGAGAGCCCAGAAAAAAAACTCTGTCGAAGTAATAAGAAAAACATTAGTCAGAGACCATTTTATGAGAAGTTCCTCGGTGGTCTTCCTGTAAAGTCCAAGGTTGAAGATAGGAGATCCTTGAAACTAGGCTCCCTAGTATCAATGGGATGATGAAAGAACCTCATAATAGTAGAGGTCAGATGGACATATTTAACCAACATAATAAGTTTATCCATAATTATCTAAATGGGTAGCCACGTTAGAGAGATAACGAAGGGTTATTACCCCAAAAGTACCTATCACCACAGTAAAGAGACAACAGTGTTCCTGAGGGTGCAACATAAGACCAGGCAGCAAAAACATTACTGATTCAGCCCGGCAGGGCGTGGCTCAGCGGTTGAGCGTCAACCTAGGATCCAGGCAATCCGGGTTCGATTCCCGGTCAGGGCACATGCCCGGGTTGTGGGCTCGATCAATGGCTCTCTCATCATTGATGTTCTATCTCTCTCTCCCTCTCCTTTCCTCTCTTTGAAATCAATAAAGATATATTTAAAAAACAAACAAACAAAAACATTACTGATTCATAGAAAGCTCAAGAGCTGAAGGCTGATGTCAGCTGCTACAATGGAAAACGTGTGATCCATTTCCCAATTTCTAGGCTTGAGTCACTTCTCTCACAGAATTCATCAAGAAGAGATAGGAAACCATGCGGCGGGTCCCTGCCACAAAAAAGTGTGTCAGTTCACCTAGTTCTTTGTACAAAGGGACCTTTGGCCATTTTGTCCAGATTGTGCCTTGTATTTTCAGTCTTTGGACTCACAGATGTAGAAGAAATATCATGGTACATACTTTAAGGGTAGAGGAAAATACATTTTTTATGTATAAACCCAATTCTATAAATTTTTAAAACAGAAATATATGTAAGATATTAGATGGTCACAAAACTTGATTTTTACTATCTTCCTTATAAACTTAAATTTTTTAATAACTATTCTACAAATATTGTGCATTACCTTTTTATGTTATAGTGGCAAGTGTTAAAATACAAATCTACCATGAGGAAAACAAAGTCTCAGAGCTGTTTCCAGAAGTGACTACCAGGTCTGAAAATAAATGCTAAAAGTTTAGCCAATGAAGAGTAATGATATCACAGAAAAGATGGAAGCAGAGTTCCTCTGGGCTCCTGTGGAAGCAACTATTCAGCTTTCTGCTCTTATCTTTGACATCAGAGTTGAAAACCTAAGAGCAAAAGTACAGTTCAATTGGCCATTTTAAGATTTTGTAAAGATCTTTTATTACTCTTTGAAAAAAATATATAAACTGAAACACTGCCCTTGGGAATGGCAAACACTGCCATTCTTGGGGATAGTTTGAATCTCCTATATCTATCTGCTCTATCCAATCCTTTCTTGCTAGAATGCCCAATTGATTTCAGTAAGAACAAATACTTGTACAACATTAACTATGCACCGCGCCTTTTTTGAGACTGCTTATAATGAACTAATTTATTTATGTGATTTCATAAATAGTAGGGATTTTTCAGACCAGATTATCTCTGTCTGCCAAAAGACTTGACAAACAAGATTTCTTATTCTTTTTTAAAATTTTTGTTTATTTTTAATGATTTTTACATCAAGCTTTCCATTTATTTTATTTTTAAGATTTCTTATTATTTCAGCCTATAAGTAAGTCTTTGAATATATAGAGGCACTAAGTTATGATGGGTTCTTTGTTTTATCACAATCTATGTAGTAACAGATGTTTACTCCAAAATTATAGTCTTTTGATGACCTATCTCAATTATCAGACTTTCAATATGATCATTAGTTTAGATTCCATTTTTAGAAGAGACTTATTAAAGCACTCCATGTTTTTATCTATCTAATCATGACTTATGACACTCTGTCATGTCTTACACTTTATGTTCACAGATAAGAAGGCTATTTTAATGAAGACCTAAGAATATTTCTTTTGCCACTACTCATACTGAAATTATAGATTCCACTTTTTTTTTTTTTTTTTTAGTATCTCTCAACACTGTTGTTACACCAGCATCCAGATAAAATTAAAGGATCATGACTATTCAAGTGGTCTTCCAGAATATTCTGTGCATCAAAGTAGATTCCCATTGATTACAGGCCCATTTCAGCATCTTGTCTACTGAGAATGTCAAGAAGAGAAAAAGCTGTCATATAAAGTGTCCATTTATACCAGGGAAATACCAAATTTCATTAAATTAGACTATTTTCAGAAAAGAGGAAGGGCTTTATGGATACCAGTGGGATACCAGATGGCATGCTTGATATGTCTGTGTGTATAATTGTGTATCATCATTCCACTACACATGCACACTCCAACAAAGCTTATCTCACAAGGCTGTAACCAGAGTTTATGTAAATTTCTGCAGCTAAGGACCTCTCAAATGGCATCTATGTCTCTTCAATAAGAGGTGTTAGGAAAATTGGATATGTATATGCAAAAGATGAAACTGGACCCTTATCTTACACTCTAAACAAAAAATTCACTAAAAACGGATTAAAGCTAAACATAATACCTGAAACTGTAAAACCCCCAGAAGAAAATATGTAGAAAAACCTCCTTGACCTTAGCCTTGGCAATGATTTCTTGAATATGACCTTGAAAGTACAGGTAACAAAAGCAAAACAGACAAAGGGGATCCCATCTGTTAACCTAAAACTAAAGGCCAAAGTGAAAGGGCAATGAGCATTTATCTCAGATCCCCCCAAACATAGCTATGTGGGAAACACTGACTCAGGCAGAAACCCATAGTGTTTCTATTAGGAGGTGAAGGCTAGGGGTATTTATGAGAAAGGAAAACAATTACATGAATATAAGGAAGGAATGTCTATGGGTATTAATAAGCTAATATTTGTCCTTGACTCACTTGCTGTGCAAAATGGAGTTGTCTGTTTTATCGGTCTTCAATTTATTTTATTTTCAAAAAAAAGTAATAATTGCAAACCAAAAATATGGAAACAATCTAATGAAAGGTGCCACATAAATGCAAAGTGATACTAGCTGCATTAAAGTATCATTGAAACTCACCAAGTTGCATGTTTTCCAATTTCTTATTTCCACCCACACATATTGTCATACAGGAAAATGAACCAAATAAAAAAATCAACACATTTGAAAAGCTATTTAAAACTTTGCAAAACTGCCATTATTTAAAGAGTTTGAAGAAAACTGTCCTTAAAAAAAATAAAATAAAATAAAAAATAGTCAACACACATTAAAAAAAAAAAAAATTAGGTTGGTGCTGAACGCCTCATCTGAATTCAGAGAGAGGGAGGACACTAAATAAGTCAGATTAATACAGAGAAATGGGTTGTTTTCCCAGAACCCTTTTGCTATTAGGTAATGGATCACATTATCCAACCACCTCTGACAGGAAGTTTGCTTTATCTTACCTTGACTAAGAAGAGCAGTGTAAATTGTAGCACTCGAATTTATAGCTTTTCAAATTGAATTGTATTATTTTATATCAGTCACAACAGAGCGTTTTACCAATTGTTAATCTCCTGGTGAACATTCTCACATCTAAAACACAATTATTACTTACAAGCAAAGTTCATGTGTTGGGGAAGTGTAACAAAGGTTATTATGCATAAGTTGCCTGCTATCCCTTGGTACTAGAAAATGAGATATTGAGTCTCTTAAAGGGGCCCTAAAATGAATATTGACAAGTAAATAGAATCACTGAACATTTGGTAAATTACCATTTCAATGAATCACATCCTTTCTAAATTCAGGAGGTAGCTCCTTTCAGGAAAGCAGAAAAATTGGGAAATGGGTATGAAAGCATTTTAACAATGAATGCTCAATATTGAGACTTCATACTTAGAAATGAAAAAGGATTTTCTTTTCTTCAACCATAGCACATGGTGTAGCTAGGTATGAGTATAACAAAACAGCTCTGAGCTGCCTTTTTGATCAAAATGAACATACAAGCAAACAAACAAAAACAATGTTTTTTTTCTAAGCAGGCACTAGAACCTAGAAAGGCAACCAAGAGGCTACCCAGCTCTGATTTTTTGTGAACATTTATACTAATCTACAAAAAAAGCAAAACACCCTATATGCCAGAAAGTGAGTAGAATATATTCAAATTTTCTTTAATCAAAATTTAATTTTCATGGTTTTCATGATATTTCAACATATTTTCATGAAAATATATTATTTTTCTTACCTTCAATTATATATCTGGTATTTAACAGTTTTATGTACTTTTAAGGCAATTATTCTAAAATTTTATGAATTTTCATGGGCATGTATGCTCATTTTTATGCTCCCAATTTTTATTAACTGTAATAAAATGCTAATAACTGTTATTGGATAACTTTTTAAGAATTAGCATTTCACCATGGGATGGATGTCACCTAAGTTTGTCTAAGGAAAAACTGACATCTTCCCTACAATTTAGTATAAATTTCAGAGAGAATTGTAATTTATATTATTTCCAATGCTGAATAGAAACCTTAAACATGTGTTTGGCAAAATCTAACTGAACGTTTAGATAAGCTACATTAAGCATGTATTACTCTTTACTCTGCATCTTTTCATTTTCAAATTATATATTACATGAGATCCTAAGTAACTTGTGCTCTGAGTAACTCAAGTTTTACCCTTTCAATTAGGATGTAATAATCCTGAACAACTTTTCAGGCCTTTTATAGTTTCCAGTCACCTATATAGTGAAATAAAGTATTCTGAATATACAGATTCCGCAAAAGATATGTCTGGAATAAACTGCATTGTAATGAAAATTTTTTACCCTCTAGATACTGGGTTTTATTCCCTTTTATTAAAAAAATAATTCATCCAGTCAAGAAAAGATTTAGGGCACTCCATCTGTCAAGTCCTGGACGCAACACTGGAGCTGCAGAGATGCAGGCTGCCCGTTGATCTCCCAGAATTCACGAGAGGGTGTGTCTAATTGTTTAAACTATCTATACCAAAGCATGAAGTGTAGAGCTGTTTAATTACAACAATCCCTTTGTCTTATGCCATCACACTTTGTTAATCAACCAGCAGTTTAAGTTTTTTATAAATGGCAGATCAGCCATCAAGCTAATTGGTTAAGCCCCTGCTTTTTCACCTCTCCTGCATTTTCACTTGCCTGCTTCCCTGCGGCTTCGCTGAGTCCTCTGAAGTTCCCTCCGAAGTTCGGGAAGTTAAACGGATAGTCTACTAACCCCAGCCTGCTGTAATAATGCAGTCATGGGCACAGAGCAGGCGTATAAGAACTGCTGTTTTAAAATCACTTTGATATTTTTCTGACTAGTATGGCAACCAAAATAATTTGACACAGCAGCAATGAATGTAATGAACCAATCTGTGGCAAACAAGTCACTGTTTTCAGTACGTAAAGTTTGAGGACTTATTCTGGGTCCTTAGGGCTGCTGACTGGTACCTTTGTGGTTGGGGAAGAGCTGGGTTATCTGAGTGTGAATGGGTGAATAAATGGGAGGTGTTATTTATCTTGCACTTCCCAGCACATGTTATTAGGCCTGGTACACAGCTGTTTTCCTACTTTCTTACTCTGAAGGCCATTTGAAAATTAAAACATTCAATTCTTATGAAATATTGCTGCGGTGTAATAAAATAACCCTCTTTGGCACTGAAACGCCCATTCTCATATTTCTGTTCCTGGGAGCTTTTCAATCTGACGGGACTCATGCTTTCCCCTTTTTTGGCACTGTCTCTAATATTTTAACAGGTTTTTTTAATAAAATAGAATAGGTCTTCAAATGATACCTCATTTCTGGTTATAAAATCTAAAGAATACCAAAAAAAATAGAATCCAATTTTAAAAGTCTTCAAAATAAACATTTTCTTGTAAACAGAGCCATTCCTTCAGGGATGTTCTGTAACCAGGAGTGCATGAAACCCTGGGGATAATGAAACTCTTTCATTTTCCATTTGTTTAGTAAAGGCCAGAAGGCTATTTATGTGCTAATAGGTTTATTAATAAAACTGAAAAAGCAATAACCTCACCTGTACAGCGATCAGCGAAGCTGGTGATAATGGAAAACCAACTTTATATA
The DNA here is from genome assembly GCF_054644295.1 of Miniopterus natalensis. Taxonomy (NCBI): domain Eukaryota; kingdom Metazoa; phylum Chordata; class Mammalia; order Chiroptera; family Miniopteridae; genus Miniopterus; species Miniopterus natalensis. Next base: position 49,347,053 of record NC_142084.1, read on the forward strand.
AAAGGAAGTTTTATGGCTCTTAGGACTACCTTTGATATTTTTAAATAATTATTCCATTTGATAAGCCTCTTTTTTCCTGTTTACATATTTCCTTACATTTCATTTTAAACTAAATTAAAAAATATTTAAAGTATTTTTTCATTGTGTAAATATTATCAAATACCAAAAAATTCATTTCATAAATTAATAAAACTGCGCATTAATTCTGCCCATTACAATCCTCTTGTAAAGCTGTTAATTTGGTGACTTTGCTAAGTTACATCTTCATCAGCACATGTTCTTAGCCAAGTTTGCAATGACCATTATAATTAATCCTTTGAAAGTAAGTTATGCATTTTAATGAAAAGGCTACAAGAAAGATGAACCGGCCATTTCCAGTACTTGTAACTCTGTGGCTGGACTATAAAAGAGGAAAAAAACACGGAAGAAAGAATTTTTAAAATGAATTATTCTATGTGTGCTAAAATGAAACGTAGATTCTACAGTTATGTTTACATGTATAAGACTGACCACTACAAAAACAATTTTGTTTAAACAAGCTGTTCAAAATATTCATTTTTAGTAGAAATGCTATTGCATATTAAAAGCATCATTTACCTCATGTTTAGCCCTGTTTGATAGAAAACACAACAAATATTGTACTATTTCCCTTTTAAAATTAAATATATAGATTGTTATAATCAAATCTTGATATCAGGCTCCACTCACTTTTAGGCTAAACATGCCCAAATAAGGCTCCATGGACATTGTCTGATCATTCCATTTGATTGTGTTTAACTGTAAATATGATCAACCTGGTAAAATATGCCACAAATGTCTTTTAGCAACCAGGTCATTGTTAACTGGATGATTTTTGGAATAAGTAGTCTGAGACAATATAATGGCTAAAAAGTGATAGAATACTCAGTGTTTAAATTAACAATGAGGAATTTAATGAACAAACTGAACTACGAAGCAAAATAAAGAAAGACTCTTAGAGAGCAGAAAGACAGCTTGGGGAGGTGGAGGGGGGCGCTACTGAACAAAAAAAAAGGGGAGAACTCATGGACATGGACAACAGTGTGGTGACTGTGGGCTGATGGTGGGGGTGGAAGAGAGCATAGAGGGAATTAATGGTAATAAAGAAATAAAATTAAAAATAACAAAATAAAAAAGAACCAACTACCCTGGGAACTAGGGATAGTATATATAAGGCAAAATTTGAGATAACTTTAGTTTTTTTGTACTTTTCTAGGAGAGAAAAACACAGAGAATAACAACCTTAAACACTATGTAATTAAATATTAAAACAGTAAAAAAAAGAAATATATTTTGAACAATTCAATTTTGATAAAATTTAGACATGTTACAATTAGCAAAATAATCAGTTTATACAAATAATGAATCCAGGAAATCTAGAAGGCAAAACTGAGTTCAACTATAGAAAGGGGGCAAATGACCATAGTTGGCTAAGCAAAGGGATGTATGAAGCATGAGAGAAAATGGATTCTGCCAGAAGAAAGGCAGAAATAAGATAGGTTAAGATAAAAACGCCATGATATACCTTTGAATAATTTTAGTGTTAAAATATGAAATGTGAATGTATCATATTGTCATGAAATTTGCACAAACTAGTCAAAAATACATTTTAAATAAATATTTATTAAATTTATTATTTAAAAATCATCTACTAAAATAAAACATAAAGAACAAATTTAATCCTTTTAAAAGTTGACAGTGAATGTATAGAAAGTACATTTCTATAAATGGATCTACTAAGAGTATCTTTCACTTTAAAAAGTGCCAAAGGAAGGCAAAGTGAATAATTAAAGGCAAAACTAAACTACTATGAAGAGTGGTAAATACATAAATTTACTTTCTACAGACAACAGATGGTTATTAGTAGACTAAGTGATTCTTTCCCACAGATCATGTGAGAGAAATTTTTTTTCACGGTAAATAAAAAATTCTAGTCACTGGGAAAGAAAAGTCTGAGACTACAAGAAATATTGGATTATTTTATAAAGAAAGATGCAGAGATTTAATTTCCAATACCAAAGAAAAAGTATTATTCACTTTCGGGAATATGGGATTGCAGGTTCTCTTGGTGTGTACTCCAGATACATGATTCCATGATTTTCTGAATAAAGAACCTTTAAAAACAAGGCGCTTCTAACTTTTTAAAGCAGAAGTGTGCACTTCCCATTTTTAAAATGATTTACTTTTAGTTCCCAGTAGCTTTCAACACTTTTTAGAGAATCATGGATGCCATTTATCAATCATGAATCTGATAAAAATCTCCATCCTTATGCAGAAGTTCTTAGTCATTTCTCAGAATACCTTGCAAATAATTCGGGGGAGATGCTCACGAGCTTGAAGTCAAGTCAATAACCACTGATAAAAATTGTATGTTCTTAGGAACAAAATCATGAATAAATGCTATGCTAGTTTTACAGAAGCATCAAAGAATCCACACAAATCTTCCCTACTGCCACAATGGGATCCAAGAAGATTGTTTTAGATTGGTTCTACACAGCAAAGAAAAATGAAGACTCCAGAACTAACCAGTGATTTAGGGTTGCTGGCCGACTACAATTCTATATAACCCACTTCAAGATATCTAAACTCCCAGTCTTTCAGTTTATTGCCCCCAATTGTCTAAATTATTCAGGCAAGAATTAACCACAAATGTGTTTTTGAGATCCTTAAGTATATTCTTTAGTCATCTAAACAACTGCAGCTAGGATAGTTTCTAAAGCCCATATTTTCAAGAATAAATTAAAGTGGTTCAATATTGTGTAGTAAGGTGTAAAACCTGAAAACTGGACATTTGCCAGCTACATAATCCTGTTACAAAAATGAAGAGAAAATTTATTCCTGGAAGAGGTTTTGTTTGACTAATCTAGATTTTTTAGCATAATTTATGTCCCTTGGATAATGCTTATGATTATATTGCATATAAAATAGATACAATTCTGGTTACTCTAAAAATAACTAGTAAACACTATTTTAAAGCTGATATATCTTTCAGTGTCATAAAATTTACTTTTAAACCTTTATATTTTCTGTTTTGACGTATATAGTACATAATGTGTCTTTGATTAAAGCTATAATACATTGACGACCTTATTATTACCTCAATTTTACCAATATGATTTTAAGTATAACAAGGTAACACTTCACCACTTCAGTGGTCAAGTAGTTAAACACACTATACTTAAAAATTTGAAGATCTTGTGAGTTCTACTCAGTGTTGAGAAGCATATTCTTTTGAGCTTTTATAATTTTTTTCCTGTCTAAAAACACCCATTCAACTACATACTTTAAAATAAACCTTTTCAAATAATTAAAAGATGCTTGAATCAATTACATTTAAGATGCTTCAGAATCAGGGTAATATCACAGTAAAAGTACTTCAGTTAGCATCCTTTTTCATTTTGCAATTTCTATGACTTTTTATAACACAATAAACTTTACTTTTTATGACATACTTGGCATGATGGAAGATCACTTTTCCAAAAAAAGAACAACTATGTAAAATGTTTTATTCACGCATCTGTGTATCAATAATGGCAACTGTCATTGGTGAAATCTATTTCCCATGGGTAAGCTTACATTAGTGTGGAGAGGTTTTTTGTTTTATTTTGTTTCGTTTTTAATTAAGTTTCCTGGACTCTGGTTTTGTGCTAAGCTAACAATGCTTATGGAGTATTTCAGCCAAGTGCAACACCTTCTTTTCCTCTGTGAATTTCACTGGGAATTTTAGTTTCCTCTGGTGTTCTTAGTATTTATTAACATTGTAAGATGTTTTCCTGGAACGTTAATTTTAAATGTATTCATGTAGAGGTAGTTAATATAGTGAAAACAGGAGTGACTAATTAATAAAATAAATCAATCAAACTTTTGACAAGAAACAGGATTGAAAATCCAGTGGTGAACTATGCTCACAAGACTCACTTTTTTTTTAAACATATCTTTATTGATTTCAAAGAGAGGTAGAGAGAGGGAGAGAGAGATAGAAACATCAATGATGAGAGAGTCATTGATCAGCTGCCTCCTGCATGCCCCCTACTGGGGATCCAGCCCGCAACCTGGGCATGTGCCCTGACCAGGAATCAAACCTTCATCTGGATACTAGGTTGATGCTCAACCACTAAGCCATGCCTAGCTGGGCAAGACTCACTTTTTTGGTGAGTAAGAAGCATATGTTAACATCTTTTAGAACCATCCAGAAAGGCCAGGTTTATATCAGAAATTACAGACAGAAAATGTCCCTTTAAAAACTAAAATTTGCGTTATAGTATCTGTTCTCATTCATGAGACTGCAAGGGTCTAAGGACACAATAGTCTACATGTATTGTTAGTAAACAAATACCAACAACACTTATTTAGCAAATGCATATTATATGCCTGTTATATGGAATTTAGATTCTAGTGGAAGAGACATTAATAAATAAATGATTAAACAATAATAAGTGAAAATATGTAGTCAATATGGTGTTATTTCAGAGAACAGCAGGAATACACTTAGCTTCTTTACATAGGAGGGTAGAGGAAGGTCCATCTAAAAAGGTAATTTTTAGGCTGATACCTGATTTTAGGTGAGAAGGTCCAGGCATACACAAAGCTGGGGCAAATTATTTCTATACAAAAGCAATCATCCAAAAGAGCATGCGGCACCGACTATGTATTGCTGTGCTGGATACTCTATGCAAGGTCAAGGCAGAATTGCTTTTCACTACATTTTACTCATTTTTATTTTTATTTTCTTACATAGCAAGCCAAAAATGAAACATTGGATTTAAGTGATTCTGCCTTCACAGCTTTGTAGAAAATATTTTCTCCTATCTAGGCCACAAATCCTCTCTTCTTAGCATCATACTATCAATTAAAACTAGCTCAGCAACTATAGAGGTTTAAAAAAGCCACATTAATATCCCTGACATTTCTGCTGATGTTAGTTGTACTTTTTTTTTTTCTCTGTTGCAGTGGTGAATGCATTCTGGCATCTCAAATTGTTAAAGAATCTGTACTGAAACTAATAAACCAGGTAAATGGCATTTGATGTTAGAATCTAAATTGTATGCTCAGTAAAAGCTATAATTCACACCGATACGTATTTTACTGCATTTATATTAGAGTCACTTTCTATGTAAGTATATTCTTTGTTTTAATAATTATTTGGGAATATAATTCAGAATTAGAAAGTCTACCATCCTATTGTTTAATTAAGTTATTACTCCTTGGATTGTGTGCTTATATCAGTAGAATAAGGGATAATTATTATGTAATCAGCCAAAATAAGATCTGATACAAGCTCCTCTACCAATACAGTGTTTCAAACCTCATTCAACTTACACATTTTTGAACAAGAAATATAACTTTGTGCTCCCAAAAGTAACAAGTACTCCATTTTTTGCCATGAGCACCCTGATTTTGGTCATTATTCTTTGAATATCATACTCATGAAAAGAAGAAAAACAACTGAAGACCTTAAGCTCTGCTGTCAGGCAGATTGGAATGTGAAGCTTCGTTTTGTCATTTACTATCTATGATCTCAGGTGAGCTAATTAACATCCCTAAGTCTGTTCAAATCTGTAAAATGGAGGTACCTGGTTTGTGAGATTGTTATCAAGGTAAGATTGCATAACATATATTTAAAACTTAGAAACTTAGTAGTGTTGGCACATGATAAACATTAAAAGTTGAATAGTATTATTACCATTATTGCAGTTGAAAGTAAAATTGTATTTGTATAAAATAGTAAAGTTTTTTTGTACTTTTCAACACTATTTTTTATTGATTTTGAGAGAGAGGAAGGGCAAAGGAGAGAGAGACAAACACTGATGTGAGAGTGAAATCTTGATGGGCTGCCTCCTGCACACTCCCTACTGGGAATTGAGCCTGCAACCCAGGCATGTGCCCTGACCAGAATCGAAACAGTAACCTTTAGGTGCACGGGACAATGCCCAACCAACTGAGCCACATGGGTCAGGGCTTTCAGCACTTTTTTTTTTTAATTTGTCTTTATTGTTGAAAGTATTACAGATGTCTCCCTATCCCCCCCCCCACTGATCCCCTCCACCCAGCATCTGCTCCTTCTGCCCCGCTCCCAGCCTTCTCCACACTACTGTGACCGCAGGTTATGCATATATGCATATAAGTTCTTTGATTAATCCCTCCTCCCCCACCCACCACTCTCACCTTCCCTCTGAAATTCATCAGACTGTTCCATGGTTCTATGTTTCTGTATCTATTTTGTTCATCAGTTTATCCTGTTCATAGATTCCACGAGTGAGATCATGTAATACTTGTCTTTCTCTGACTGGCTTATTTCACTTAGCATAATACTCTCCAGTTCCATCCACGTTGTCCCAAGAGGTAAGAGGTCCTTCTTTTTTATAGTTGCACAGCATTCCATGGTGTACCCAAAGCAATCTATAAATTCAATGCAATCCCTATTAAAATACCAACGGCATATTTCACAGATCTAGAACAAACACTCCAAAAATTTATATGAAACCAAAAAACACCCTGAATAACCATGGCAATCTTGAGAAAGAAGAACAAAGTTGGAAGGATCACAGTACCAGATATCAAGTTATACTACAAAACCACTGTACTCAAAACAGCCTGGTTGGCAAAAGAACAGGCATATAGAACAATGGAACAGAATGAAGAACCCAGAATTCAGCACTTTTTTATATGTTGTAATCACCCAAATCCTATCCATCATTTTGGATACCCCAAACTGTAAATTTGAGTGGTCACTTGGGCCAGCTTGTTGTTTCAACTCAGTGTGAACAGAGAAATTAGAATTAATGACTAAGAAGAGATAAATTCAAGGGTTCACACCAACCTGAGAATAAATTAAAAATAAACATTTGATTATTGCTTTAACATTTTTTTAAGGAGATGTTAGAAAAATAACAACTTCTCAAAAGTTGTAAGTCATTCCTTTCAATAACTTTTCAAATATTGGGCAGACTTATTCTTCTTTCATAGAAAATTCTAATATAACACATAGAATTTAGTCAAGAAAACAAATGGGATCACAAAGGAAATACTTCTGGAAGAAGTTTAATTCTGAGCTACAGTCAAAAAACAGTTGTTAAAAATGGCATAAAATACTTTTAAAACATAAAATCTATTGCTAAGTAGAACTGCAAAATTTTACTTACTTTTATTTTCTAGTGGCAGTTTAATTTCATTTCATTCAGGAATTTTGCACCACTGACTTTCTCTATGGCTCTCATCAGATCTGTTACACCCTTCAGAGTTCAGCACTAATATTGTCTCTCCTGAGAGGGAAGGTGGGAATGGTGGGTGGGGGAGGAGGGATTAATATTGTCTTCTCAACCCACCCCATCAAAAGTACCCAAACCAAGAGATACGCTCTGTTCCAGCAGCCCATTTACTTCATCCCACTTATACAAAGTTGTAAGATGGAAGTATTTAATTTATTTTCATTTATAATTTAGCAATCTGGTCCCCTTTATGCATACAGAGACTATATTTACCTCTTCCATTAATATATTCCTGGTACCTAGAAGCAGGCTAAGCTTATGGTAAGTACTCAATAAAAAATTTCAAATTAATGAATGAAAAAAGAAGTAGTTTTAGTTTAGTTTTCTTCTGTTTTGGGAAGGCGCAAGAAAGAAAATACGAGTTAAATTTAAAGCAAGAAAAGTTTGAGATACTTGTTAAACATCCACAAGGAGACTACTACTTACTGACCTGGATGTGTAGGCCTACAGCAATGAAAGCTACAGAGTTTGGATATACAGATTTGGAAACATTATTTGAAAGACAGGTCATGAGTGAGGGTGGAATATGCACATTTCAAGAATGTAGAATGATAAAAGTATCATAAGAAACACCAACCTTCAGATGGTAGGTAGAGGAGAAGCCTGTTTAATAGACTGAAAAGGATCCACAGTGATAGAAGGAAGACAAAGAAGAGTGTCATGAAAGCTTAGACAAAGAGTATTTCAGGGAATCCCTAGCTGGTTTGGCCTGAGCTCCCAGACTGAAGGGTCCCAGGTTCAATTCTGTCCAAGGGCACATACCTCTGCTGCAGGCTCAATCCCTGGCCCTGGTCAGGGTGCTTGTGGGAGGCAACCAATCAATGTGTCTCTCTCACATCAACGTTTCTATCTCTTTCTCTTTCTTTCCACTCTCTCTGAAAAAGCAATGAAAGAAATATCCTCGAGTGAGGATTAAAAAAAAAAAAATTTCAGGGAATGAGCAACTGAGTCAAAGGTTGCTCACAGGTCAAGGAAAAAAAAGAAATGAAAAAATGTCATTTTGATTTGTCAACCTGAAAATTACTACTTACCTTAGCAAGAGTAGTTTCAACAGAGAAGGCTGGAGTGAGTTGAATGGTGAATTAGAGGCAACAAAGGAGAAATAATGTGTGAAGGGGTCTATCATGGGGAGCTTGATCAAGCAGGAAAGGATAGGTTCACAGTCCCTTATGCAAAAATTTGGGGTTGTGTTTTATAATTCTTGATAATCTCATACTTAAGAAAATTAAGGAAATATCTATTGTATATCAATGACACCACAATGAATTTTTAACTGCACTTCCAAATCAAATATTGTATTAAAAATTCCATTAATTTTTCTGGAGTAAAATACTTGAATATTCAGACTAAGTTAAATGAGACTATAAATTGCCATTTATCAATTAAGATCTGATACAGTTTTCACCAGTTAAATAAAAGTTTTAAAAAACCTTTTGGTTTTCAAACTCATTGGATATCTGGATTGTGGCTGAAGAGTTAAGCAGAAAAATAGGGTGCTGGCTGGATAGTAATTTGCCTATAATAGTTTTTTTTGTTTATTTATTTTTAAATATGTCTTTATTTTATTTTATTTTATTTTTAAATATATCTTTATTGATTTCAGAGAAAGGAAAGAGAGGGAGAGAGAGACAGAAACATCAATGATGAGAGAGTCATTGATCAAGCCCACAACTTGGGCATGTGCCCTGACCAGGAATTGAACCCTGATCAGCTGGATCCTAGGTCGACGCTCAACCGCTGAGCCATGCCCGGCCGGGCTTAAATATGTCTTTATTGATTTCAGAGGAAGGGAAAGGAAGAGAGCGAGAGAGAGATAGAAACATCAATGATGAGAGAGTCATTGATCAGCTGCCTCCTGCACGCCCCCTACTGGGGATGGAGCCTGTAACCCAGGCACATGCTTTGACCATGAATCAAACTGTGACCTCCGGATCATAGGTTAATGCTCAACTGCTGAGCCACACCGGCTGGGTAGGTTTTATTTTTTTAACACATTTAAAAAATAATACTGAGGATCCTAACAAAGACTGAGAGGGAAGAGATTTCTAATAGAATTCAGGTCCCTGAGAAGTCATTTTGTAAGAAAATCCAGAGGATGCAGAGGGAAACTGGCATTTCATAGAGAGATGGCACAGTTTTAAAATAAACCCAAAGAAAAGAAAAGGAAGGATATGGATGTGGAGAATGTATTTATTTGGTACAGGGAAGATAACTAGACTCATTTTTAATAGTTTTTATTTTCTCTGTGAAATGTGATACAAAGACAGTGCCAGAGTTTAGAGAACAGAGAGTTAAGTGTGAAATACTGTATGAAATAGTCTTTGAGGAATATGGGAGAGCAAAAATTACTAGAAAAAATGCTATATGATGTGTTATTTTTATCAACATAGTTAAACTCAACATATTAAGATTAATTCAATCATGTCTGTAAAGGTCTATGATGTTACAGATCTCTTTTAGGCATCAAATAAGAGAAAGAAATAAGACAAAGTCACTGTCCTGTAAATTAAATCCTAGTGGGAGAAGAATTTTAATTTAGAGTAATTATATTCGGAAATTAAATGCTCTAAAATAAATTAGGCACATTTCTCAATTCATTTAAGCTCATTGTGCAGAAGTATATGGAAACAGACTCTAGGGTCAGGATTTTCAGAACCAGTGCTGAAATGTCAAATTATTGTAGCCAAATTAGAACAAGAGAAATTGATAAAATCATTCATATAAAAATCAACATTTTTCGAGCTCACATAACCACATGATGAAAATTTCTGCAGAATTATATATTTAATTTTAAGATAAAAACAAAAACAAATGTATCAATATAATAAATAGATTATATTTCATAATCAGTGACATGGAAGCATGGATCAGACTGACGAATCTCAGAGGGATGGAGGAGGGCGGGTGAATGGAGGGGGAGAAGTAACCAAAGAATTTATACACATATATGCACAACCCAAGGACACAGACAATGGTGTGGAGAGGGACTGGGGAGGGGGCTGGGACAGGGTGAAACGGGTCACTGGGGAGAAAAAGGGACATCTGTAATATTTAAACAAAAAGAAACAAAAAGAAAAAAAATCTTAGTCATAAAAAAAAAAAAAAGTCATTAACTTAAAAGTTACCATAACCTTTCATTGCTGCATGTGGATCTGACAGAGTGTTTGAAAACTAGTTTATAGAAAACTAGCTTTATTTCACAAATTCATTTCAGGCAGGCACCTGAATCATATTACCAATTACAAATCATGTAAAATGCATTTCCTTCACTAGCCATGACATTTTCTCTTTGAGAAACATCTTCCATCTCCTCCTGAGGGAACCATATGATATAAAAGATTCTCACTGAAAATGTGTATCCAGAATTGTTTCTTGATTACAGTGTCATGCATCATGGTGCTGTGGTTTAAAGTCTGCACTTCCCATCAAAACACTGGTTGTTGAGCACTTCTTTATCAGCAACTCAAAATGTAATGTCCTGTAACCTGGCACTCAAATTGCAAACTGAGATGAATACTTTTTTACAAGAATTAGTGCAACTCGGTCATGCCATTTCATTTTTTTTATGTGGTGTCTAGGACTTTTCTAGCCATCCACAACTAAAATATGTTCTCGGTACTTTTAAAGATTAATAGTTCAGCAATATGTTGTGCAACAGCAAGATAAAAATTAAATAAAGGCTGATGCTAAGAAAACTTACTTTTTTATTCTGGGATATAAAGAACACAAAAGACTGCATACTAGTCTCAATTGCCTTTCAACTAGCAAAGGGAGAGCAACTATTTTCAACATACTAAATACAAATCAAATTTATAATATTTACTTCAAGTTCTCCAGTTATTTAGGTTTTTTTATACTGAGTACATTAAGGCCTGTACGCATACACATTGCAAAAGCAGATCTGACTCAAGGAGTCGGGTCATCCAAGCAACCCCTGCGTGAGAGCAGTGTTTTGGGTTCCTCGGCGTTTTTACAGCTATCAATACAGTAAAAAAAAAAAATTTTTTTTTAAATAGACATATAGGAATTTTGGACTGTCATCATATGCTTACAAACCCTAACTACTGTATTTTAAAATAAAGATAATTTCAACAGTGTGTCTCATTTCTAAGTGTGTCATCTTTCTGAATATGATATGTTGAAAACTACAAATCACTTGTTGGTCCTACATTTTTGTGTCATTTCCTAATGGGGCAAAATATGCTTCAAAATGAGGAAAGTATCTTGGACATCACTTTTGAAATTTATCACATGGCATGTCAACTTATTGGGGACTTAAACCTGCATAAGGAAGATGAATTAAGTGTTGAGTGAATTGTCTTTTTATTCAAGACTTTAAGTCTGAAGAGAACAGGTGATCTCAAAGAGCCATTAAAGAGATCAAATACCTTTCAAATCTAGGTTACTAACACTTACCTGTTTTACTTAATTAGGCTTCTAAATGTTCATCAACAATTGATTTTAGTCATTATGTCAATGGCTGTAGTCCATATCCTACTGCATTAGAAAAATACCAGACTTAATTCTCAAAAAGGGAAATACAAATTAAATAAATAAGCATAGATTGTGAAAAGCTGTAACTTTTAATACCCTTAATGTGATCCAAGAGGAAAAACATTGCTTTGAAGTGGAATGTTTCATTTATTTATATAGTTATGAAAAATATATAAAATAAATATGAATTTGGAAAAAATATAAATATACATGAAAAGCTGTTTCCCTTATTCTTGCTGTTCCTTTCCCATGAAGTAAGCAGTTCAATCTTTAATAAAATAACATTTACAGTGTACTTACTCTGGGCCAATAACTTACAAAGCTGGGATTTGAACCCAGGCAGTTTGACTCTAATGTACATGAAAGAACCAATAAGTTCTTTCACAAATACTTTTTAAGAATATCATTAAGATCTACTGCAATTTAATGTACCCCAAAATGAGCAATGACTATGAAGTATTGGGCTAGATGCTTTGAAGTCTCCAGCATGAAATGGACATCAGAAGTTGATGCCCAATGCAAGGAAAAGATGTGATGAAACAAAGCCTAAAGTAGTAGAAATTAGAGTATTATTTCTGGATACTATAAATAATTCCACCTAGGAATACTAGAAAGACTTTCCAAAGTCTACTACCCTGGCTTTTCCAGGCACTGTTCTAGTTTTAGTGCTGAAAGGCCCATGTTCTGGCAACCTCACAGTCCCTGGTAAACCAGGATGACTGGCCATATAGCATGGCTTAGCAAAAGTAGCACTCAACCCAAAAGAACTGAAAAGAGGCACTGAAATAATCGTACAGTAACGTGCACAGCAGTAGTATACACAATAATCCAAAGTGGAAAGATCCCAAATGTCTGTTAATGGATGAATGAATCAAGAAAATAGTACATACACACAGTAGAATATTGTTCATCCATAAAAGGGAATAAAATATTGATGTACAGTATACCATGGATTTACCTAAAAAATTAACTAAGTGAATCAAGCCAGACACAAAAGTTCATGTATTGTATGCTCCCATTTATATGTAATATCCACAATGGACAAACTCATAGAGACAAAAACAATTGGTGATTTCCAGGGGCTAGGGGAGGAGGGACAAGGAGCAGCTATTTAATGGGTATTTCAGAATGATGTAAGGATTTTAGGACTGGACGGAAATGGTGGTTGTACAACATTGGGAATACACTAAATGTCCCTGAACTGTTCACTTTAAAATGGCTAATTTTAAGTTATGTGACTTTTAGCCCAATAAAAAAATGTACTACTCAACATTCTAAGGAACAAATTGAACAATTTTGGAAACACGCTATGCACAGTAGTGTGTAAAAAATTAAAGAACTAATCTTATAAGATGCATAATTATCATTAACTAGAATAACCAGTCAGAATTAAAGCATCGCCCAGCCGGGCGTGGCTCAGCGGTTGAGCGTCAACCTAGGATCCAGGCAATCGGGGTTCAATTCCAGGTCAGGGCACATGCCCAGGTTGCGGGCTCGATCCCCAGTCAGAGGCAGCCGCTCAATGGCTCTCTCATCATTGATATTTCTATCTATCTCTTTCCCTCTCCTTTCCTCTCTCTGAAATCAATAAAGACATATTTTTTAAAAAAAGAATTGAAGCATCAGTTGACATTAATTATTATAGAATATGCCATCTTTGCCCTTTTAATTTTCATAAATATATCTATGAAGGGAAAAACCCATCATATTTTGATGATATGTCCTTAAGATATTCATGAGCAGAAGTGAATTAAAATAATTATTGATCTTAATTTTTGCCTATTCTATAACATTGTTAGCTATGGAGTGTTTTGAGAAAACATAAGGAGTAATAGTAACATTTGCTTAAAAGTATCACTGAGCAAAAGTAGAGAAATAGCCATTGAACAAAACTGACTTGCTAATAGCCAGTGGTAATAGCCATGTGGTAATAGTATTTTAGCAAATTCCTTTTAGGAAAAATAATTTCACTCTTTTATTTTCAGGATTTAGCAAGAAAAAAGAATGTGCAGCTAGCTATAATTTGCATCAACTGAAGCATTAAATTTCATGATTTACTTGTTCATGGAAGCATATGAAATCAGATGTAATATTCCTACCAAGAAACAATATTCTTACTACCATTTAAAGATTCTTACTCACTAAGCCAATGGGAAAACTGAAAATTAGCACTTAATCTTTGTTACTATAAATCTTGCTTTCCAGGTGATGACCTTCTTTTTTCAGTTGAGATGCAGTTTCCAAATGCACCATTGATTTTTCTTACAGCATATCAACTCATCTGTACATGAACTGATAGGCACATGAAATTCTAGCTCTAAAATTAGATTCGATGCTCTCACTTTAGTTTCTAGTCTTCCATTACCATTACTTCACTGATAAAACACATTATTTCAAAACTAGAGCATATAATGATCCAAAATTATTACACAAAAATATATTTGTCTTTATTTGCAGAGGCTGTTATTTTTATTATTGTTTAGTATTCATTTATTGATAGAACATGTGATTGCTTTTCTGGAAAAATTTCCTGTGGCTCTTCGATTTATACTATTCCATCACACTTCCTGAATTAAATATAATTATCAGAGGACATTTTATATACATCCTTGGATTTGCATGGTATAGAGCTCTGATGTGCATCCTATCCTCAACTAAGTAATCTATGTAATTGAGCACAAAATGGCTTTTTCAAAATATTCATTTAGTATACTCCCATTTAGTTCAACAGTCTTTTTGGTCATTTAATTTTCTTGTGATTTTGTCAGCTGCATAATCATCCAATGATCACTACATAAAAAGATGTATCAGAAAGTGTTAACCCAGATGGTTCAGATTATACGAAATTAACAAAATCAGTAATAATTCATGATGTAATTAATATATTGTGCTCAATAAACACTACAGAAATCCTGAGAAAAGAGAAAGATGACTTCTAGTTGAGATGATGAGAAAAACTTCCATGAGGAATTTGAAAGAACGTAAACAAATGGAATTAAAAAGCACAGGCTATGTCTATACAACAGCAGTAGGACTAGAAACTTAGACCAGAAGGAAAAATAATAAAAATGAATGTAATACAAAGGCCAAAAAATGAGTTTGGGCTTATTATAAAATATTTTAAATAACAAAGTTGAGAATTTGAAATTAAACCTGTAAGCAATACAATTTTGAAAGTTTTTCAGTCCCCCCCTTAAAAAATCTGAGAAATAAAATTAATATGGCAGTGCAAGCATGACTCACTGGGGGTAGGAAAAGACCAGAGGCTGCAAAGCAAGTTAGGAGACTTTTATCTTATTTTATAATTGAGGTAATGAGGCCCTAATGGGGTGGAGGCAGTACATTTGGAAAAATAAGAAGCTATCTGCCTTGAAAAGACAAATAATTGTACCAGATAAATAAAATGCTATGATTATAGATTTATAGTGTTACAATTCAGAAGTGGGCTATTTGATAGAAATAATGATGAATTTTAGATACGATAACCATCTGTTCAACTTTTCTGGATTCGTCCAGTTTACATCTGTTGTCCAGACATAATTATTAATAAGGCTTATCTAAAAAAATTTTTCTCAAAAATGTCATGGTTTGAATACATTTTATGGAAAACCTACTTAGCAGAGAAAATCCGAAATAAACTGTAGAGTATTCAATAAGAAAGATAAGAAATTAGAATAAAAATTAAGGTTAGAAAGAAGGATGTGAGATTCATTTATATGGAGAGGGGCTGCATATATGGGAATAGACTAATTTACTGAATAAGAAGAAAAGTAGAGGTTGAAAAATTGTTTTTACAGCCTGAATAAAAGCAAAGGCACTTAAAGATTAGAGGAGTTGTCAGTCACAAGAGGCAAACCAGGATGGTACACTGCTGTAGATTTCTTTCTTGTCCATTGACAAACAGATGAGTAAGTTTTTCATTCCATAGATATATAAAAATATAAATGCAGTAATCACAGTTGTGTTCAAAATAAGAATACACAACAAGTATCTCATTTTAAAGTTTGTGATAGTGCACCATGTATAATTAATGTAATAAAGTCTGGATGTTTTGGTTGCTTTTTATCTGAAACTTTTTCATAATTTGGACCAAGTTATGTATCTACATATTAGAAAAAAACTAGAATACTAGAATCTAAAGAGTATATATACATAGGTGACACCTAATCCATCAACTTTTTTTTAGGACAGAAGCTATATTCTCAGTGTCTGCATAACACTAAACAACAGTATATTTACTACTGAGATTTTCATATATCAATAAAATATATTCTCCATCTAATTCTATCTGATATCAAAAATTTTCAGAATTTTCTACTAAAGCACTGAATAAAATTGCCAAGTGGATCTTTTAGAGGAAGAAAAAGAAAATAAGGATTTAAAGGACAAAATGTTTGTACAAGAAAATAAATATTCATACAAGTTTGCATATCTTTAAGGATACCTCCTTATGTATGAGTTCATCTTCTATTAAAACTAATTCCTTGTTTTTATTCCATTGATTGAACATCCTTAAACAAAACCCAAACCTTAGTCTTCTGTTGCAGTCAGCCCCACAATGTTGTGAGAATTTATCATTTGTAAGTTTGACACTATAACTTAAAATATACATTACCTACCTGGCTCATTTACTTGGCAGTAGCTCACAAGGCCTCTTGTCACCCACCTCATCTTCACATACTTCATCTTTTACCAGAGCACTTTTTTTTCTGCCTGGAAAGAGGCAGACAAAATTTTTTTTTTTAATTTTATTATGTATATAAATAATATTTTTATTTTGATGGCAAGTGACTTTACAAGATTTGTTGGTTTTGGAAAAAATATAATTCACATAAGCTAGAGTTTTGAATATATTATTTCCTTTTTCACAACACTAAAATCACTTTCTGTGCACTGTACTACACATGAATGTGATAAGGATTTTCATTGTGAACCCAAAAGGCAATAGGATTTCAATTATATCTCTCCAGATATCAAAGTTACTACAGGAAAAATCCTTGCCTGTTATTACTGACATGGTCCTTTAGGATTTCCCATCCCATTAAAGGTCTACTAAAGTTTGAAATACTAAAGTTCTTTTATTTTGGAATAAATTTTATTTAGAAGACATTAATTAACTCATTGAAAAACTCTTCTTGGTGTTACTATGTGAATTTTCACCTTGACTTAATGTTAGTTATGTACTGGCTAGTCTTATCTTTATTGCTGGAGAGACTTTTTAATCTATATTAAATAAGTACCTGCTGATTGATATGCATTTGAATGCATCCTAAATAGAATTGCCCATGAAACTGAAGTTTGATCATCAATAAATATCTAACATTCAGAATTATTTGACCTCATCTTTTATTTTGGTTTATGTTCAAAACTATTATCTATTTTTCTCATTTTAGGTTCATTTTTGTAGCATGTTTTTAATAATTGACAGTCACATAAATGGTTATTATTATTTACTAGGTGCTTTAGAGGACTGCTATCTCTTTGCTCCCAAAAGTGAATTTCTTGTGCATTTCTTTAGCTCTACTGTCAGATGAGCATGGCTTTACAAATTTATTAAAAATGTGTTTTCATGTGATCTAATAATAGACTAATAGTCAAAAACTTATTTTCACTAATTTAGATAAATAAATCTTAATAATACATCCTTTTAAAGACTTATTTTGACAACAAAAATTACTTTCATAAGCCTAATGCAAAAGAATAGTCAAATATAAAGTTAATTTCTTGTTGCAATGTTTTCTCTATCATGCTAATCATGAGATAATTTTTAGTAATTTTTCTCTGTAAATAATTTGTATAGTCAGAAAACTCTCTCTCTGACATTGTCCATAATAATATTTTGATGGAGAGTGAATTTATAAGATTTTATTGCTTTTGTCCTCCAAAGTTATATTTACCATTATATCAATCTTTCCTGTTCTTTCACCAAATCAAACTCTGAGAAATTGTAAAACAAATATACTAAAAAATGTAATTCGAGAGCTAAACAGCTTTTTAAATCTAAAGTGCTCAAAAAAAAGTCAGTGAAAAAATGACCTATTAACAGAATGTCTACTAAACAGATAACACTCTAATTAAGAGCACTTTCTTAAAAAATTTTTCACGTCCAAGCACAAACTTTCTAACATCAATTAGCATACCCTTGCTCTAAACTGGAATCATCATATGTAAGATGCTTTGTCTTTTCAGTATTAGTTCATTGACATCATTTTTTTTTTCCAGTTCCCATACTATTTGATGCTGCTTTTTCAAAAAAAGATAACTTTTATCTGCTTCTATATTCTGAAATAGAATACTTGCATCACACTGACAGGCAGACAATATCAGGGGAGTTATTCACACATTAGCCATCAGATGCTTTGGGAAAAACACAGTTTTCATTGTCAGTGTCAATTATTTATTATTTTGTTGTCACAGCCATCGCATACCACAGTCATAGGATTTCTTCTGAGGAATATGGCTTGTTTCATAATTTCATGTCAAAGCAAACTTTATAGTAGAACAATACGTGTGAGTAAATGTAACCCTCAGTAAGGGGTTTAGTATTTTGAACCTGTTATCTTCCTGTGTTTACCCCTCTTTCCAAATTTCAATAAAGTAGCTAACCAACTGTGCTTATATTTCTTAGTGAAATGTTTTGAAGTGGTTAGTATTTTTATCTAAGAGTATTTTTTGTACATAATACAAATACAGTTGCTTTTTACACTTGACCGTAGCCAAAGGTCTAGAAGAGATAAATACATTTGCTTTTCAAAGCATTCTTATTTCTAGGATAGTAAGTTTATGTCCAGAAAGCCCTAGAAGAGAAGTCAGGCCAGTAAAAACATCATAGGGCATCATAAATGTGATTATTAATTGTCCCAGTGTACAAACTGTTTCAGTACCCTTATAACCACCAGAGTCAATATGTTCAATGTAATAATGTCTAAAACTCCATCTCTACAAATAACTTTTTATCAAATAACTTCTTTCAAAAACAAAAGAATTCATAGCTTTCAGCAGAAATCAACATGATAAAAATGCACATATATGTATATAGATAGATGTTTCACATTTTAAAATTCACAAATTGCATAATTGGTATACTAGAACTGGAACTCATTCAAATATAAACCAAATATGCAAAGTCTTATCCATACCTTTTTTTATTTTGTCAATTCTTCACATAGTCAATAGAAAAGAAGTCATGGTGCAGGCAGGTATACCCTCTTTTTCAACTGTTTTATAAAGGGTGTGACATATTAAGTAATACATGCTTTATGAAAAATATATTAGCACTTCAGAGCCTTGTATCAGAAAAAGTTTTGTGGATGACAGCTTCATATTAGAATTTCAGATGTGGGGTCTTACTGAGAAATCAAATCTTACAATATAATATGATAGATAGGTTTGGAAAGTATATACAGAATCTTAAGCAACAGCCCAAAGACTTTCTAAAGGATGTAAGTAGACATTAAATCAAATATAACATCGGATTCTAATGAAGAAATTACCAATCTATGAAAATAAACCTACAAATGATGAATATGTAAATAAGGATGGTACAAATCGAGATGGGCTCCTGGTAAAAACAATGGAAAGGAAATCACTAATACCACAGAAATCATAAAACAACTACTCACAAGAGAACAGAAAAAAGACAGAGGAAATATTGAATGATAATTTAACAATTCTTCTCTGACTAGAATATAGAAGGAGTGGAAAGACTTTTACATCTTCTAAAAATAAGATATTACCAGATAAACCTGACTACCAAATAATTTTAAAGTCACGTAAAACTTGCAGATAAAATATTCCAAAGGAATAAAGCTCTGCATGAAACTGTCCTTCCCGAATGAGCACACAATGGAGAAAGCTTTCATACCTGGAGATTATAATAGATGTTGGGGCCAGTCATGCAAAAAAATGTGAATCTTTCTTAGACATGGAAAAACCAGGCAAACCTCTGATGAAACTAGCGGATGCTTTGTTAGATTTAAATCTGAAGGAGATCCGGATGCAAGGAGACTGCTGCTTAAAGCAAAGGCTGGAGGTAGGTCTGAACCATCTTGTGATTTTATAGTCATTTAGGTTAGCAATTTCAGTTTTGATGTTTTGTGATCTCAAACGGCCATGGTCCTAAGGGGCTCCCCAGTGTCAAAGTCTCTGCCTTAAAATATCACGGTCTCACAGCCTCATGTTCTCTTAGACTCCCAGTCTCCCCAGTCTTGAAGAAAAAATGTCTTGAGTTCCCAATGTTTCAAAGTAGTGCAGTTGTGAGTTCTAAGAATATAAAGTATTTTCTCCTTGAGAGAGAAGCCCTAACTCATCATAGATCAAATGGATTTAACTGATATTTACAGAACGTTTCACCCGAAAGCTACAGAAAATACATTCTTCTCAAGTACACATGGGTCATTCTCAAAGACAGACCACATGTTAGGAAACAAAAGAAGTCTCTACAAGTTCAAGAAGGCTGAACTCACATCAAGCATCTCAGATCACAATGGCATGGAATTAAAAATTAACTACAGTAAAATATTGCTCTTAAAGAGGTGCATTTTTTATCATTTGGACTTATCATTTGATCACAGCTCTATTGCTGAACACTTAGACTGCTTCCAAAATTTTTTGGTTTTAATATTAAAGTAAACTTCTGTGAAATATATATTCTTCAGCTGTTGCTTAGATATGAGCTTTGTGAAAGCACAGACCTCTGTATCCCTAGCACCTAGGAGAGTGACCAGACATAGCTGCTTCACCAAAAAAACAATTATTGAAAAAATGAAACAAGACATTAAATATTCAGCTCCTTACTTCTTTAATTTGATTCCATGCATACTCATGAACCTTCTGATTGTAATTTGGCTTTCCATATAAATCTGGCTGTAATTAAAGTATTGGCCATGAGCAGGCATTTTTGCTTCTGTCACAGTTATATTTGTCATTCTATAGTAATAAATTTGTGTTGATTTCTGTTGAATTAAAAAAAAAACAACACTCAATAAACAAGGAAATTATTCAGCTTATAAAAGGCATTCTAGAAAACCCAAAGCTGATGTTAGTTAAAAAAAAATGCTTTCCTCCTACATTCAGGAACAAGAAAAAGTTATCCATTCTCACTACTTCTATACAACACTGAACTGAAAGTACTAGCCAGGGCAGTTAAGCAAGGAAACAAACAAAAATGCATTCAGAGTGGAAAGTAAATAGTAAAATTATCTCTATTTGCAGATAACATGATCATGTATTTAGAAACTCCTAAGAAATCCACCAAAAAAAACCTTTATAACATCATGATCCAGGGAAATAATAGCTGAAAATATGGTACAATAAAATATACAGTTTCAAATTCTTTCCTCAAAATTCAGTCTACAACTCAGTGCATTACTATTCACTTGATAAATGCCAGCTTTAATTTTGTTACAGAAAATATTTCTCCAGTAAGTAAATGCACGTTTTGTATTCACTTTTAAGCAAATAAAAATAATTCATTATTTCTTTTTTTCCCTATTTCCTAAAATCTGGCATAAATCTATGAACATTAAAATACATTACTTGAGTCCCTCAAATACCTTCCACTTCAGCTTTTGTCATTGAATTTATTTTATTGTAAAGTGTGTTTTGATTTCTTTTAGAAAATGCAAAATACACATCTTTAATACTCATAATAACATCAAAACAATGCTCATCTCAACACATTGTTCAATTTACTGAAAAGAATGTACTACTTGAACAATGTTAGGAAGATGTCCAAGGAGCACTTCTCCAGTGTTTTCAAGTGCTAAGGTACTAAAGGAGTCAGAAGCATCTTCTGAAGAGGTTTACGCGTAAGCCTAGTTACAGTTCTCTGGTGATCAATTATGGTGGCCACACTCGTCTGATAGAAGGAACTCAGCGGAGATATAAAGACGATCTGTTTGTTTGTTTTTTTCTTTTCCACTCTTATTTTAGACAGAACACAAGCATAAATAGCCACATCTGAAGACACACCTGGTACTGCTCATAGCAGCTGCAGCGATGAGTCAAAGGCCAGTGATTCTATGCAGGAAAAATGTGAAAGAGCCACTGGTGGTCAATTAAAATCCTCAATACACATTTTGCAGATAGATAATAAGCATGTTGAGTAGCACTGGCTACAGGGGGAAAAGTGCAAAATATATAAAATATAGTATTGGGAAATCTTTTATATCCTACTTATTTAGACACTGGATTAAAGACACTTTGAAAGAGAGACAATTGCCATCGGTTTCAAGCTAATGTAAAAGTGTTTAGAAAAGCTAAATATTTTATATACATATATGTAATATATTAATATTAGTGTTCAAATATGTTATTGGTCTTATTGTTTGTTTTTAAGTAAAAGACTTCATTTCTACTTAATTAGTATCTGATTTCACATTAAGGAACATATTAGGGTCTTAATGAGGGTTGGGCTGGTGAGTTTTGTAAAATTTGCTTCCTATATCTGAAAGAAAGGGTTATAATACTACATTAGCTTTAATATTTCTTCTGATTCCTATTTCTGTAATTCACTAATAAACCATCAATTTTTTGGACCTTACACTAAAAGCCTTCTCTTTTTTCCCTCCACAAAGTATATGTTCAGTATTATTCCTATATTATAAGTACCCTATATAACTTAGAGACAGCAAGTCCCTGAAATGGTTTCTTTCTCTGAGAATTAGGTTGAGCAACAAAATGTAACATATTGTTCAGTCTCCTACTAAACTGAAACTTAAAACAAGTATCACATCTTATTAATGAGTAATCTCCCTCAAATAATGAATTTTTCCTATCATCTACTATGTAAAACAAGTGAAAAAGGAAAACACTTTCCCCCAAATTACTCTGTAAACCTAATACAAAGTGCACACTAATCTTCATTACACGGCAGAAGTTATTTAGGCTACTTAGCTCTTAGGATAACAATGATTTGAGTTTGACTTTAATGTAGAAAACAACTACAGTACACTTTCCATTTAGAAAGAATGTTGTTCAAATGAGCTTTAATTTTAAGAACATAGTTATAAGGCACCTTCTGTTTAGAAATCCTGCTATTCAGATATGATTTTATTTCAGAAAATCCACAGTTACAAATTCCATTTTCTTCAGAATGCTGCCGTGCAAATGAGGCTTTTGAGCAGAACACTTGCTGTTACCAGCTACCTCCCATTCACAGGGCTCCCTTCTGAATGTGCAAATCTCAGTAAGTTGATTTAAAAAAAATAAAAATAAAAAAATTTAAAAACCCGATTCAACTGTGCCACTCAGAATTATCAGGCCATTTTGAAACCCAGTCCCTACTGTTTTTGATGTTGGGAGACATTCAAATAGGAATAAATAAAAATCATGTGCAAAAAAAAATGTTTTTAATTATCCACTTTTTAAATGCTTGTGCCAAGAGGACAGATGGTATAGTCAACACACATAGGGTCATGCATCTTTGAAAGCTAATCTACATTCACCTCCTATCGTAAATAATTCTATCTGTAAGCACTTGTAACCGTACTGAAAGAAATGAAGGAGGTAAATACAAACCTGTGTTTTAATCACTCAGAATGCAGAGAAGATAGCCTGAAAAGTTAGCAAATGAAAGAAAGAGTAACAGGCAATAAAGAAGTGTCAAAGAATATCATCCTTCCATTGTAGCAATTGAAAAGCACTAGGATTTACAACATAAAAATCTATGCCACTTTCAATTTGTTGTAATCCCTTCTTCATCTAGTTCAAATAAGCCCTGCTTCAGAAAATTCTCTAGTAATCATCATATTGACACTTCATCTCGACTGAGTGCTAATGAACCAAGATTTTTCTGCCATAATTTCTACCCGAGAGCTCACACTGTCACAGCCCATCAAAGAAACAGAGCCAGGCACACTTTCGATCTAAAAATACTTTCCTGTTTCGGAAGCCTTGTTTTCAAGTGTAGGGGGCTATTTGTTCCTGAATGCTGTTTTCCCTGCTCTGTTTCAACTGTCTGCATGACTTATAATGCAATGAAGCAAGAATATAAATGTTCCCTTCACTGTCAATTTGTGTCTTTATCCTTTCCAAAATCTGATGACTTTCAATCAGACCAAGAGCTTTAGAAGGAATTCTCCAACAGCAGCCATGTATATTCCTGATCTTAAATTAAATTACGGGATTTTTGTGTGTAAGGGACTGAATACTACTGTGAGGAAAGGGAGACAAAGAACTTCTTATTTTAAAAAAGTCAAATGTCTTGAAGCTACTGAGCAAACCTATTTCCTATCAATGGTACTTTCGTAACTGTATCTTCCTGTTGCTATTTTTCCCTTTTTCTTGACATTCTAAGAATCATCACTGTCATGTAATTTTTTTATTGTTGCTCTTTGTCTTTCTAAAGCTCTCAAGCTAATTTATAATCCTAGTGGAGATAGCCAAGCCTTACTTTTAAAATGAAGACTCCTGTTACCCTTTATTATTGCACTTTCGCTGTTTACAGGATATAAAAACAAATAATCATTAAGTTGTGTCAATACTACTTCCTGCGCTTCCAAGAAACAAGTCATCTAAACTGAGATATATAGATATATAGATATATATAGATATAGATATAGTCATAGTCATCTAAACTGGTATGTATCACTAATCTGATGTCAGTTATTCCAATGTGTATTGTTTTCTAAGCATTTCAGACATTGACTATATCACCTGCCTCACAAAAGGATTTCTGTGCCCTTATATACAACTTCTCAAAAAAAAAAAAGTGCTATAGTTGTTGTTTGACTTCACATCTACCCACTTTCCTTAAACTTATTCTAACCAGGTGTCTGGTGCATTGCTCCACAAAACTAATCTTATTAGGGTCACATTGCAGATTTAACAATCAATTCTCCGAATTCACCTTATTCCACTAAGTAGCAATATTTGATACAGTTCATTACTTCAGCCTCAAAATATGTTCCTTGTTTAGCCTCAGGAAAACCACAATCTTTGTTCTTTTCGTCCCTCACTGATGTCTTTGTTCAGTCTTCTTTGCTATTTCACTTCATTCACTTGACCTGTAAATACTGAAATGACCTAGGGTTTGGGACTTGAATGTCTTCTCTTTTTAACATACACTAATCCCTAAGAAACTGGATGCCTTCTCATGGCTTTAAATGAGTCTATTCACTGAAGACTCCCCCAATTTAATTCTTCATCCCAGACATCTTCCCTGAATTCCAGACATATAGAGTCATTGGATTTTCACATCTCCACTGGGACATATAAGAAAAATTTCAGAATTACATGGATACAGCAGAGGTGACTTGGTGATGCCCAAAGCTTTGTGCTTTTACTTACAGTATGGAGCAGTGAGAAAGAGGTGCTCAGTCAGGGTCAACATTTCCCTGTAGCCCTCTTTTAACCTGGGAACAGAATGTGATCTCCTACTCTGTTGGCAGAGGACAACAAGGTGACCTTGGAGCCACAGGATGGTAGAACTATGACACAGAAGAAGCTCAAGTCTTAGTCAGCGTTTAAGGGAAGAGTATCTAAAGAACTGTTCAACCTGGATGTCTATGTTGGTTTATAAGTAAGTGAGAAATAAAATTTTATTGTATTAAGTCATGAGATTGTTGAGTAATTTTTTACAGCATTAACAATAATAACCTAATCATTAGGGCCTAATGTGCACACAAAAGGAAATTTCTGATTTTAGATTTACTTTCTCATCCAATCCACTCCCAAAAAACATAGAAATCCTCATCATCTGTCAGTTGCTTAGGTTAAAAATCTTGTAGCCATCC
Source organism: Miniopterus natalensis (assembly GCF_054644295.1). NCBI lineage: Eukaryota > Metazoa > Chordata > Mammalia > Chiroptera > Miniopteridae > Miniopterus > Miniopterus natalensis. Next base: position 49,372,569 of record NC_142084.1, read on the forward strand.
TGGACTGCTCTCTCTCTCTCTCTCTCTCTCTCAATCTCACTTCCAATTTACTTACAAGCTTTATTGAAACAACCATCAAAAGAAATCCAAACTCTAAGAATCTCACCACATTTTTATCCATGCATCATCATATCTTATATCAACTACTGTAACATTTTTCTATTTGTTCTGCTGCCTCCACACTTGCCCACCTGTAATGCTGTTTGCAGGTAGTGAAGTTTTTCATAAGCAAGTGAGATATTGCTGGTCAGGTTCCTAGTGAAGCAGACTCTGCTGCAGAGATGAGTATGAGGAGATTTATTAGAAAGTGTCCTCGACATCATCATTACCTTTTCAGGAGAAGGAAGCAGGACTGGACAGAAGGAGAAGGTGAGCTTCAGTGCAGTCTCAATGAAGTCCTGAGCTAATCCCACAGGAGCTCCAAAATTGCCACAGCCTTGCAAGGTTTTTCCAAGTTTGGGCAGTAAGACTGAAACTTGATATTCTCACATTAACCAGTCATTGTTACAGCTGCCCCAAGAATGAGGCATGCCTTTACTTAGCACATCAACTCTCTTCAGTTCAGGCAATTTTAGGAGAGGACTAATGCCTGAGGGTTTTCTGCTGCCAACATTTTTATGCCCTGAGGGAGTAAGGCTTTCAGTCCTGAACGGGGATCTGGGAAAAATACCAGTTTCCACTACATCAAATCACATCACTCCTACACTGAAAATCTTACAGCAGCTTCCCACATTACTCAACTTCAAAGTCCTTTTCAAGGCTGTTAAGGCCCATTAGTAATCTTGTTACTAACTATTTTTATATTTTCTCTCAATACCTGCCTCATTCATTTTGCTTCAGCCCCACTGGGCTATTGCTTCCTCTTGGATATGTCAATCACAGTCCCACTTCGGGGCTTTTTCACATGTTCTCCCCTCTGGCTGAAAATTTTCTATCACTATACTATGGCTTGGTCCCTTCCTTACTTTAGTTCACGGATTAGCAATTATTCTTCCATTTTTCTTCCACAAAGGGCTATGCTGTGAATATTTAAGGTTGTGGGCCATCTTGTCTTTGCCACAACTACTCAGTTCTGCTCCTGTACGGCAAAAGAAGCAAAAATGTATGTGAATAAGTAAGTGTGGCTGTGTTCCTATAAAATTCTATTTACAAGAATAGTTCTCTGTATCTGCACTATTAGCAATACTTTGCAGACCCTACATTCATCAAGTCTTGGCTCACATGTGGCCTTCCCTGAAAGCAGTAGAGCAAGTTGATTAAGAAGTTTGGTTAAGAATCTGCTTGCTCTGTGTCTCTTCTAGCTCAGAAAATTATTAACTGTTTAAACTCTGGTTTACCTGTGCCTTAGTTTCCAAAATGAGGATTATAATAGCACCTGCATAAGGTTATGCTGATGGTCAACTGAGATAATACATATAAACAATTGTAACAGTATATGACATAAAATAAATGACCTATGAAAAGCACCTGTCCATCACTCAGTTTCCATATATTGCTTAGCATTTATTACCTAGCATTTATTTATTTAGTTATTAAGTTAGCTATTATTCAGATATTACCTTTTCCCCTTATCCCACCAGAACAGAGCTCTCTGACAGCACGACTGCCTACTTGACTCACTGCTCAATTGCCTCCCAAAGTATCTTACATACTGTAGATAGTGAATATTTTTTGAGTTAATAAATGAATTAAGAGTTATGTACTTTGAAGGCCCTGAAATTAGATCTAGGAGATATGTTCTTGTTCCAAATACATTAATAGTTTGGGTTTGGTCAAGTCATTTATCCGAGCCATACTGTCCTTATTTGACATTGAAGAGACAAGACCAGATGCTGAGCAACTTCAAAGAAACATCAGTCCTGCGCCTCAAAACAATCTACCTTTTTTTTCCACCTTAAGTTTACACTTACATACAAATACACATAATTAACAATGGGGTTCAGTGGGTAGCTATGCTATCAAATAGGCAGGATTTTACCCGTGGGTCTTGTGTTATGCAGTATCGACATTCCTGAACTAGTAAAATTGGATTAATTTACTGGAGATACAGAAAACTCCCTAACTCTCCCAGGATCAGACTGATCTGGGCATAACCTAAGAAATGTTAAACTTAACAGTCTTACCTTATCTTTCTTGTTTATAAGTCATGAGCCTTATTACAAGTAACTGAATTTTAAAAATTTGTTTGACAATCTTGGCTTCATTGTATTTTTAAGGAAAAAAATAGAATGGTTTTAATTTCCAATACTCCCTACTGTTCATATTCTGGAAAATCCTCTCTCTTTTGTCTGCATACCCAAACCCTACCCAGCTTCCTTTCTATCTCCTTCCCTGCTGTGTGAGAGCCACAGTAACTCATCCTCTAAAGGTATCTGGCTCTACCCTGGCCACAATATTTAAAATTCAATCCTTCTCTCAGCACTTCCAATATATATTTTTTTCTTCCACTTCTTTATACTTTTTCATGAAGAGCTAGTCACCTTTAACACACTATAATAACGTGCCCCTACATATGCCTATTGTTTATTGTCTGTCTCCCTAGAATGTAAGTTCCTCAGAGCAGGGGTTTGTCTATTTGGGTAACTGATATGTCCCAAACACCTAGAACAATGCCTGGCACATTGGAGGCTCTCAATAAGTATTTGTTGATTATATTGTCATTAACACATTGCCATTTTGCTCACTTTTTCCTTTTTTTTTTTGCACTAAATGTATCTGTGCTTATTTTCATGCAAAATTAGAACACAAAATTGAGGAATGCTGAGTCTTTTCTCCATATCTCCTCCACCAGATGTCAGGAGAAATAGTACATAAATATTAGAAACTCAATAAAATGTGTTGAATGATTGAATGAATAGCCAAATGAATGGTGGCTTAGGGAGTTAATCTTCCACAATGGTCACAGAGCTAAATCCACAGGTTTTCATTGTTATTTGTATTTAATGCAGGATGGATGTGAGTTATTACATCTGTTATATTTTATTTGAAAACATAATAATTTCTACACAAGAAGGAGTATTTAGCTCCAATGACCCTAAGTAAATTATTAGCACAAGTGGGTGTTTTCAGAAGCCTGAGGCATCAACACTGCTGGGCCAAACTAAAGGCTTTAGAGAAAGAAGTTATTACTCCAGAACACTATTTTCCAACCATTTCTGGAAATCATTCAACAACATAGAATTATATTTATCATCCTAACTTTTCTTCTCCTTTTCAGGAGTAAAAGAAAAGGTGAACTGTAAAATTGTTATTGTGAAATTGAACAAGAGAAGTTCAGATAGATATTCAGCTGTACAATAAATTGAAGGGTTTTTTCAGGGATAAAATTCAACACAAAATGCATCTGATACCGTTTTAATGATCAAAATGAGAAAATTCCAGGATTTTGGAAACTAGCGTCCTATGATTTGGAATTATGTCTAAATAAATCAAGGTAAAAAAGTGTTTATCCTATCTATAAAGATTTATAAAAGCAAATATTTTCTTTTTGTTCATTTTCAAATCATAGAGTATCTGGAACATGGCCTTTATGTTCACATCAATTCCCTTGCTTCATTGATATACTATTGAACCCTGAGGGAGAGAGAGATTCGGTGGTCTAAAGATAAGACAACGCTATAACTTTGGGTGTACAACAGTTTCAAAATAATATGTAGCCAAGCCTAAAGGTAGTGACATAGACAAAAATTGCAAATATATGAAGTCTCAAATGGCAGAGTAATTCTAATAATTAATTCTATGAGAGTTAACAGATCAATATAAATCTATTTAGAGAATGTTAAATTTTTTCTCACATAACTGCTGAGAGTGGTTTAGGTCATCTATGTTTAAATAAATTTTAAAATTATTTTAAAATGTAGTCTGCATTTTTAACTATTCACATTATACATTTAGAACTGGAGATATTTTTTTCTTTCTAAAAATGAAAATTTTAATGAAATAATAAAATCTATTCAGAAGCACAAATATATTCTAAACATTTTATTTAAGTGAGAATCTAAAATTCAACCTAAACCTGCCACTTCCAACATATGTTCTATAATTCTGTCTGCCCACATTATAAACCTGAGCTGTTTCTTCAAGGCTCCTTAGTTCCTGAAGAAGAAATGTCCCTTAATAGTGTCTTCATATCTTCACTTTCAACTCAAGCTTAATATGAACTTCCAGATAATCCTATTTATGCAAATTCACAATGTTCTCTGGTATTCCATGCAAATAAACTAACCTATGTGCTTATGACAGAATATGTAGAAACTAAGTGGATCTTAAGTGTTATAAAGTACATTTGCTCTTTCTCCTTTCCCCCTGCTCTTTATCACTCTACCCAGCAGTCCCCCCTCCCTTCCTTCCTTTCTTCCTCTGTATTTTTTTCTGTTTTGATTTATCAACTTTACTGTAACCACAGTTGACCAATTTATCCTTTTCAAATGCAACATTTAATAAGTCTAACATTTAAGCTCTGGAGGAAGCATTTAGTTTTTTGTTACTTATTATAGGTTTCAACATCTATAAATAGATTTTAAGTTTGTTACTGGGATATACTTGGAAACAAATGTAATTTTTACCATATTTATGTACAGTATAAAGTTCAAAATAAATGGTATGCTTAAAAAGTATACATTATAGAAATACTAAGGTAATTTTCTTATAAATACAGCAAAAAACTACTAAACATGTATACAATTCTTATATAAAAAGACTGCTTGTCACCTGCTGATGTTAATATTTATAAACTAATAGGCTCGTGCATTAACTGATGCAGTAAATATCAAGTGAAAATTTTCTCCTGAGAATTTTTCATTAAGTGTTAAGTAAGGGTAGATGATAAAACATAGTAAAATGAAATCTGCAAGGAATCAGAAGCCAATGCCCCTCCCTTGCAACACACACACACACACACACACACAGGATAATTTAGGGTGTACTAGAAAATCCCATGGTAATTAATGAACAATAATTTCCTCTTCTGGTTGACCACTATATATAGAATGATCTACTCATTCATTTTGGGTGGTAAATATGAGCTGTGTTTAGTCACTATGTGTGTATTTGAGCTTGTCACTCTGTCCATGTAATAATATTTAAAGATTATTTCTTAAATATGAGCTGATTAAGGGGTCTTGAGTGGCCAGTTTCTCTCAAATGGCCAATTTATCTGAAGCAGTCCTTCTGTTTGAATCGTTGGTTCTAAACATACAAGCAGTGTTCTTCATTATGAAAATTCAACCTGATCCAAAACTCCATGATTGGGTAACTATACCTTTGCTCTGTTCATATCTCATCCCTCCCCTGGCTATTTCCAAGTCAAGAAATAACCTGCAATAATAGAGTAGGAATAGTCACAAGAAAGAATACACCATGACCAGTATGGCTCTTCTTTATCTACCTCATGACCTGTCATTTTCTTACCCCCACAGATCACTGCTCACAAAACAGTCCTAATACTCCTCCATCTTCTCACCTTTGCCAGTAAGTCCTGGTGTGAGGCCCTATACCTAGCAGTTTAAAAAACAACTTGAATTCCAGAGTCATATATGTAGGGTTTAATGCCACTATTTACTCCTTACTAGCTGTTCTTGGGCAAGTCACTTTGAATATCTAAGTCTTAGCTCTCCTTTTGAAAATGGTGATTATAATACCTAGCACAGAGCCTGAAACAGGCAAAACACATCATAAAAGGTGACTGGTATAATTTTTAATATGCCAAACTTATATTATTATTTTAGATGCTTAAATATTAATTAGCTGATCAGGTGCAAACCAAGCCCAGCAGAACTTACAAAAAATATCAGGGAAAATTGGGTATAGCTAAACTTGTGGGCATGATGTAAAAAACATCCAGTGGAACTTCAAAGAACTATACCTAAGCATTTTTTTAAAAAATATTTTTACTGATTTTTAGAGAGAAAGGGAGAGAGAAATATTGATGTGAGAGCAAAACATCGAAACATTGATCAGCTGCCTCCTGCATGCCCCCCACTTGGACCAAGCTGGCAACCGAGGCATGTGTGTGCCCGGACCAGGAATCACCAGCAGCAACTCCTCGGTGCACAGGTCAATGCCCAACCAACTGAGCCACACCAGCCAGGGCTATAGCTAAGCATTTTATAATTGACCTGTAAGAGTAAGCTTCCTTAAGCTGGTCCTGTATTTCAAATTTATTTAATCTATTAAAACAACATAACCTATTTTGAGATTTTCACTGAGGGATTTCTTTTCCTGTGCAACCTAGGTCCCAATATTGTCCCTTCCACCAATTCTCCTCAAATTCACATAAGCCAATGAATCTTTTTTCATAGGTATCATCCACTGTAAAATTGTGAGAAAGTGTATTTTCTTCATACCATTTTACTCTTCCTTCCTCCATCCTGAAATGAGAATTAGAGGAAAGAACACATTCATTGGGAATTTTATCAACCACAAGAAAAATAACCTAGCATTATTTAGTCTTTTGTTACTAAGTTTTTAACATTTACACTGCATGATCCCAGTTTACTTAAGGATACTTTAAGTGAGAATGTGGCTTATAAAGCTTTTGAAAACCAACAAGTATAAATAGTTCAATATTCAATATTGAGTAAATATATAATTAATTTAAATGATATTCAAGAGCTTATTTCACATAATAAGAAATGTAAAAAACATTTTGGAAAATTATGTTTGCTTCGCACTGTTTTACAAGGGTATTCATATAGGATAATAAATTACGAATTTTAACTTATAGAAATTAAAATACACAGTGCTTAATATCATACAGTTACGTAAAGTTTATTGTCATGATCACATTTACCAAGTTAAAAAATACAATATGATTTTTAATTGAATTTATTGTATTATTGTATTTAGATCTTATTTCAAATAACTGACAAACATTTATGAGTTAAAAAACATCTATTCTTTTTGGTATATAATTTAATTTTTAGTAGAAAATTGCTTATTTTGCATAAAATTTAAGTAATTTAATATTTAATAAACAATATACAATAGTTCATGTTTTTGTAACTGACAATGAAAAAAATGAACCTAAATTATCTGTGTGCTATACAAGAATAAAAGTGAATGGCAGTTTAACAAATACATTTAAACAATGCAAAATGTGTTTTTCCAGATTTTGATTTAGCTAATTAGAAACACTGTATCAGAAGAATTATTCAGCAATCAAGGAAAAGGTTTAGTTTTAGAAGCCAAACTATCTTTATACTTAGAAAAGCAGCGGAGCAGTAATTTCACTGCTGTCTTTATGAGTGTCTTGCTTAAATTGGGTATTGATGGGTTTGGTCCCCATTGCTAAGTGGAAAAAGAAATCATTGCTCAGAGCAATTAAAAGGACTGAAGGAATGATAAATAATGAGGTGTCTATGAAAAAGGAAAGTGGTGTCTAACAGGCCTGCCAACTAACTCAACTCTACAACAGCAGCCCTAACTGGAAGATTTGATTATGTTGTTGCGCAACAATGATAGTCCCTGAGGACTGAACTGCATACCTGCTTTGTGTTACCATTTAGGCACTTAATCACTGTTGATGTTTTGTGCTACACCATTTTCTGGAAACCTGTGTAGATCACCACAGGAGTTAAACACATTCCTAAACCATTTGTTTTTATGTTATCTTTTTATATCCTCTGTTTACATTTGAATTGGTGAAGTAAGTTTTATAGTCCTTAGACAATTCTAGTTTTATGTAGTGTTTCCAATTTCCCTGTCAATGTAGGTCTAGTTACCAATTTCATAAAATAGATGTGATCTGGTTTCCCTGTATGGATACATGGATGAGTAATGTGATGATCAGGAGTAGGAGTTGCTCCTGCCTAAAGATTATGCCCTTGATGCTGCAATCCACCCAGCAAAGCAATGCATGATACACATCCCTCTCCACAATGTTTGTCCATGAGGACTGGCTTTATATCATCCTCCTCTATCTCCTCTAGGAGCACATTACACTGCTATCCAATCTGTCTTTTCAAACTCCCTCAGAACAAATTACAGACCTGCAAATTGAGTCTACCCATATACAGTCGTAGCTCAATTCCAAGCCCTGCTAGTCACAGAAAAACTATTTTCCAGTTTTGCGATGTTATTGGTATAGTTTTCCTAAAGCAGAGCACAGGGTTATACATATTTTTTGTATGCCCTTGAAGAACTTCATCTGGGTGCCCTGCACAAGCCAATCTCTCTTAAGTTCACCTAAAGTACTTTGGTTATTTGGCTGTTATCCATTCTCTTGACAACTGTAGTATAGCAAAGTTGAGTTTTTAAGACCAAATCTTTCCCTAGGAAGAATTGAGTGAATCCCAGTTGATTGTTTTTTGAGAACAGTGCCTTCAGTATTAAATATGATGTCTAAGTGGCTTGGTTCACATTTTTTGAGTAAATGAACATCCCAGCAGTCTTGTATGTGAAGTAGGTTGTCTATTAACCCACTGGAGGTATGGGCAATGGGTAACATAACCTGGTTCTAACTCAGAACCATACCTGAGAGACAGAGAAAAAAGCATTCTCCAAGATTCTCCATTGATCTTTCATTGGTCCAGATGAATGCCAATCCAGGAAAAGAAAAAAAGTAATAGGAAGTAAACACAGAAAAACGAGGAGTTTCTTAGGGAACAAAAAGCAGCTGAGGAGCATGGCTGTTGGAATCATTATAAAGAACATTTGGATTTATGAGAAAGTTTTCATCTAGGCTGATTAGTGCAGGCAATTCCTGTTCTCTTTAAACCAAACCCCAATGTCACCTATTAGTATCATGACTAGTATTATGGATAACAGATCACATTGGTGTTTCTTAGGTGGTATATCTTAGGATATCTTCTTAGATAAATTTATATTCTTGATTATTTTTAAATCCTTAAAATAGAGTCATAGACATAGGTGACCAATAAATATATGTGTTGGTCCTTCCTAAGACATGTACTAGAGAACGAGTATCAGCCAAGCAAAATTATTTAAAAGCAACAAATAAGTACTTACTTACAGACTAAGTGTGAGTAGGAAAGGACAGGATATAGTATATAATTGGATATGCTCTTAAGATGTAGATCTGGCACCTTTGGAAAATGATTTGCAAAAAAAATTTTAAAAAATAGTAATTGTATTAATGATGGTAGTGTTTGTGATGTTAACTGAGACTATTTTGGATGCAATGTGGCACATCATGTAATCACATCGTGTTCTAAGTGCATCATCCTCTATGTCCTTGAGAATGAGGATTTCCGTGTGGAAAAAAGGATATACAAATGTTAGATGAGGTTAAGTAAAAACCTAGTATTCCTGAATTTGAATTACAAGTATCAGTATGAAGTCATAAGCTATTTTATTTAACCCATCCTCTCATCTTCTGTGTATGTGTGTGTGTATAAATTTCCTTGCTTCATCCACTAAAAACCTAGAAATAATGATCTTGAAATACCATTTTTGTCTAATAGACACCAGGGATTCTTGTAAAAATAGGTGATTCCAGCTCTGGGCAGAAATTGCTCAATATGAGCCTAGCACATCTTATCAGCCTAGCGCAACCCTTCAGATAGCAAGGAAGCTATAAAAGTCAGCAAAGATATGTCAGAAGGACTCAGGAGCTAATCCAAAGAGCACCCCATTAACCAAAAACGGGCCATTTTTTTTTTAATCTTCATCCAAGGAGATGTTTATTGATTTTAGAAAGAGAGGAAGGGGAGAGAGAGAGAGACACTGACTGATTGGTTACCTCCCTTACGTGTCTGGACTGTGGATTGAACCCTCAACCTAGGTATGTGTCCTGACTGGTAATCAAACCTGCAACCCTTCAGTGCACAGGACAATGCTAGAGCAGACTGAGCCACCCAGCCAGGGCCAAAAAATGGCACAATTTAATCATCAAAAGGATAATAACTACAATGTACTGAAGCACATCAAATTGTTTAAGTCCATGGGTAAATAATGTCTTTTTTAAAATGATCACTTTTAGAAGAGAATAAGGAGCCAATTAAGTATTTTGAATTCTGGTAATTAAAGGGAAAAACAAGCAGTTATCCTGCATTTCCTATACAAAATGTACCTCTGTGTAACCACATAGTAGATGACAAGAAGTTTCTCATTATGGAAGTATTCCAGCTAATGAATAAGGAATGATAGAATCACATTTGGGTGTTAATGGTTGCCAACATTTAAAATTTGACAAATAAATACCATGTACCTCTTGATATAATAAACTATAAAGTGATCTTGCCAGAAAACAAACTCAAACAAAAATCTGACCATTCTTCATAGTCAACTACCAATTTACAGGAAACATTAAAGACAGAGGAACATCACAGGAATGCTATCAACAAAATCCAGACCATAGGAAACTCTTCATGACACAAGGATGCAGTTTCTTCAATAAATAAGCTATACTGGAAAAAATAAATGGATACTTGTGTTGAATATTACCTACAATGATGATACCATTCACGGCACACAGACTACTTGATAGGACTGCAAGTGTAATTATAAAGCAACTGTGAAGACACTTAGAGCTTCACTGAAGAGAATCAAGGAGAAACACACACAAATCTAATAATATATCACAATTATTATTTTTAAAAGCTGTTAGACTAATATTTATCAAGAGATTGCTATACATGAGGCACCATTTTAAGTGTTTTACATGTATAAACTCAGTTAAACTTCTCATCAACCTAGGAACTATGCATATCATTATCTAATTTGCAGAAAACAAAACTGAGGCACAAGGACTGTAAATAACTTAAACTGCCTCTGTTTCTCCAGCCAGTGTGTGGTGGAGACAGGATTTGAGCCCAGGTAGTCTACACTCTCAACTTAACATGCAGCATGCCCTCCACAGAGATCGATCTATGGTGTGCTGGGTGCAACAGAGAAGAGGTGGCCAATCTGGAGAAGCTTTCAAGGAGATGACATTTCATGAGGATTTAAAAGATATTCAGCAAAATGTTGTGCCTTCTCTCCTTACAGACCATCACTATAAAATAGCTAAACATATATTCTCTTACATATCCGCCTCCCCAAAAAAAACATCTTATTCTTATCTCTAAGGACTGCAATCTATTTATCCTGCTTATGCTGGCTTATACCACGATCCCTTTCCTGGATTCCAAAGTCAGAACTTGACATAAAGATGATCACTTTTGAATTGGAGAACCTAATATATCCTCACCGCCTACAGAGATTTGCTTCAAATTAAGTTTGCAGATGTCCTTTAAGATCACAGTAGGAAAATTATCTTTTCATACAAATAGTCCATGTAGATCAGATTACATACACATAAATTGAAAAGACAACCTGATACCCTCTTATCACACAGTCGTTCCCAACCTAGGGAGGAAAAACATAAGGATTCTCCTGCACATAATTGACTGCTAGAGACTTCTTTCTTACTTTGATGCAAAAATAATCAAATTTAAAGCTTTTTCTAGCTTCATAAATCAACCTTATTTCCAAATAACAATCTAATTAGCATCAAGAGTATTTATTTAACTAAATGCTGCATTTAAAAGTCTTTATCAGCTTCTACCAACATGCCAATATTACTTTTCATATAAAATCGCTTGAGGATTCAAAGTACTGTTTCTGTTAAACTTTAAAAATGTTATTTTGCACAGTATATGGTCATAGAAATTCTATTAAATAGCTATAGAATCCAAAATATGTGTTTGCTAAATAACTATAATTCAGGCAGTAATAGCAATGTCTGGATTTTCTTATCTGTAAAATGGCAGGACTTACGTTTATGTTAATCGGGAGGAAAAGTAAAAAAATTAAAAAAGAGAGATTGCAGGACAGTGATAGAAAAATGATTAAAAGTCACATTAGGGTGCTTAAGAAGTCACATCACTTTGATCTTCATTGTCCATAAAAGAATTAAGTAATAAATGTTTCATTGGTCACTATCATTATACAATTATAGACACATTTGTGCAGGGCTATCCTGACTTTTTTTTCAACTAATACAGTATACATTAAATTCAAACAACAGTTTTGAATTTTAATCTCCTCCTGGCTATCAGAGTCCTCCTGGACTAACAGAACAATCTTTTTCCTCTGTACACATTACTGTTGATTTTTTAGAATGCATTTTCTAAAAGAATGATCTTCCCGAACATAACAAATTACTATACTTCTCCACAGAACCAGGACAAACACCCTCCACATTCAAAACTCCGTTCCCATGTTGAAATTGACGACACTGCATTCTTACCAAGAGTGTATGAAAAGCTTAGGTAATACCTCCCATAATGAGGCTTTCTGGGCAGAGTACAGTGCAGGTACAAAAATGGGAAGGAGAGAAAATGCAAATTAGGCTGGCTTGGGGGTCTGTGGTGGTTAGAAGTAGAAGGGGTGAGGATTCCCATACCTGAGCAGTGGTTTGAACCTCTCACACTGGCACTAAAGGGTGTATCACCCTCACATTTTAATCAGCTTGCTCAGATGTGGGACTGAAGGAAAAGTGGAAAAGGTGAGGCTTAAAAATTATCAGCATTAAAACATTAAAAAAAAAATGGAGTTAGACTCTTCATTATACAAATGTAAATCATCCTTGAAGTGAGGTGGGGAGTGGTGGGATATGACGTCAGCAGGGGCCAGAGCATGGAGGCTCCTGGAGGCCATAGGAATAATTTGAAATTACCCATCACTGGAATAGGAAGAAATAAAATATCACAAAAGAAGGTATAAAAAAACACAGAAAGGACATAATATAATTTACATTATAAAAGGATGCCTTTGGCTGCTTGGTATAGAATGAGTTCTACAGAGACCAGTTAGGACTGCAGCCATCCAGGTGGGAGGAGACAGTGGCTTGCACCCAAAGTGGTGACACTAGAGACAGAAACTATCAATACTTGTTTATAGTCCTAGAGGACTAGTGCAAGGATAGAGGTGGGAGGCGAGGCAAAGAGTGGGATGTGAACGAACCTTCCATTTTTAACTAAAGCAATCGGGTGTATGGTTGTACAACTTACAGAGATGACGGTTTCAGAGAGTAACTGTTCTGCAAAATAATCAAGGACACTGCTCAAATAAGTATTTGTTGAGATAAAAAGAGAGATTAAATATTTGCACAGAGAGATTCTCTAAATGTCACTACTGACATTTATGCATATATTAAGAAATCAAATTTGTAAATTTGCAAATTATTTAACAGGATTTACAGGTGTGTTAAACTCTTGACTTCTTCCTAAGTGTGATACAATTCATTGTTTCAGTCATTCATTCCATTTTCTCATCTCTAAAAATGAAAGAATTGTGATTAATTGCCTATAAAGCTGCTTTCCACTCAAGTTATATGTCACTGTGATTCTAGGTGTCCAAAGAATGGTTGAGGTATGATAACTGGTTGCTTAGTTAGAAGGGATGCTTTGATGAATGAGTCTAAAATTCTTTCTTGAGCCTTGATTATTTAGGTCTTAGATATTTCTGCATTGTCAGCTAAGAAGAAAATTCTGTTTTTTATAAACAGTTCTCTAATGGTAACAAATGGTCAAATTCAACTTGGCAAAATCCCTTATTTTCAGAGTATTCTTTGTGGAGATTGATGACAGTCACTTCCATGTGTCCACCCATTCTACAAAATATATAGCAACATGTAAAATGATGAGTTAAAATGGACAGGAAAGCCATATCTTAAACAAATTCCTTTTCATTTAGGTTGTTCGCTTCCCAAATGCCATGGCATTTTACATTATATTTTAGCTGGTTGGACTGTCCCTGTTTATAAGGAAATCAGAAAGAATATTACCAAAGGGGCTTCAAAAGCCAAATAGCTTGACCTTAAATCATGGTGATGACCTCTGAACTAGTTTGTCTCTTATTTGTCCCTGAAAGTTGCATGAATAATAAAACCATACCACCAGAGGTCTACACAGGTGCTGTACAAGCCATAGAATGTAACAACACAGCAAAGCGTGAGTCTGAAAGCTAATAAATCAAGAACTAGTCTATGTAGTAAAACTGCAACGATAGCATGGCTGGTTGATAGCCATGACAGCCACATTGAATTAAATCAGAAAAAAAAGAAACAATTGTAATCCGTTGTTTTATTCCTTTTAAATCTAATATAGCAGGAATACAACAAGTACTTGACATTCTTTTAGCAAAACAGACTTTTCAAAAGATGAATGTATCCACCTGTGTTATACATAAAACATATATCATGTCAACAAGCACTAGATTTCTCTCATAGTTAGAAGTTTGGTGATTTAAAAAGTATTCCTTAAATTCAGCAGTTAAGGTAGGTGAATCATTTCCCTGCCAAAACATAGAAAAACAGAATTTGTTTTATTGATGCATTCATTGAGTAAACCCATGGTACCTCATTAACTGAAAGAGCCATATAAACTCGCAACAATTTGCAGACTATTATGTTAGACTCATTAGGGATTAAGTAAAAATACTGCAAACCAGTTCACGAGGATTGCTGGAAGATAATCACTAGACCTATGGTATAATGCTAACAAACAATGTATTTATGTATAATTGATATTTACTTGGGTGCTTCTTCCCATACCATGGTTCACTGAAAATCTGAAGGTTGTAACTAACTGATCCATATTTTGAACTAAGAGTGGAAATTTTTATAACAAGTTAAAAAATGTGAATTAAAATATATATGTGTAAAGCCCTAGCCGGTTTGACTCAGTGGTTAGGTGTCGGCCCCCAGACTGAAGGGTTGTGGGTTCAGTTTTGGTCAAGGGAACATACCTGGGTTGCAGGCTCGATCCCCAGTCCCAGTCGGGGCATGTGCAGGAGGCAACCAATCGATGTGTCTCTCTCACATCCATGTTTCTCTCTGTCTCTCCCCTTCCCTTCCACTCTAAAAAAATCAATGGAAAAAATATCCTCAGTGATGATTAACAATACACACACACACACACACACACACACACACACACACATGTACCTATAAAAATATAAGTACACAATATGTTATTTCAAACATTTGTATTTAAATGAATCATATTTTAAAAAATTATGTAAATATCTGTAATAAATATTCTCTTTTAAATTTCATTCTAATGTTTTATTATATCTTACAAGCTGCTATTATATCTAGAGGCAGTAAAGTATTAAGACACAAACTCCATAGCCACAATTCCTGGTATGATCATGTGACTCTCAGCAAATTAACGAATCTCTTTGTGACCCAGTTCCCTCTATATAAAATGAAGTCTAATGGCACCTACCTCCTAGAATTATTGGGAGAATTTCATAAATGAAGACAAATAAAATCCTTATAATAGTGGGTGGTACTTTGTAAACAATGGTGAAATATTAGTGATTTTCATTATGCACACTCATGGCTTTTCACATTTTATGTGCTACGTACCCCTTTGGAAGTTTAAACGTTTCTCATAATGTTTTGGAGTACTTTAAATAAAATAAATATGATTAGAATGGAAACCACTTATATTGAAATATACATCTATCCACACACTCGTAGGAATCCATGAACACAGAGTAAGACCCCCTTGAGCTTCATGATACCAAGCAGGTCCTACTGTTACCTATCCCTTTAGTTTAAACTTTCTTTTCTATATTGATTTCAGAGAGAGGAAACAAGAAGGAGAGAGAGACTGAATCATCGACTGGCCACCTCCCACATGGCACCCACCGAGGATCAGGCCCACAACCTAGACATGTGCCCCAACTAGGAATCAAACCTGAGGCGTCCTAGCTCATGGGACAACGCTCAACCAACTGAACCACACCAACCAGGCAGCAGGTTTAAATTTTTCCTATCATCTACTCTATCAGTATCATTAGGTAATCAATTGTGTTCAGTGTATAATTTTATTGTTCACTTAGATGAATAAGGAATTTTTATTCTTTTATACTAATTTTATTCTGAAAATGTAGATTGTGTCACACATGTATGTATATTTCCAAACATTTTTCTTTTTCTGTGCATTTATAAATCTACATATATTTACTTCTCCAAAATAGACCAGTTTTAAACAAATGTGGAACCCTTTGGAAAATTTAAAATTCATCAGTATTTTTAAATGATTAAATAACATGCATAAAACCTCTGGACAAAAACAAAACAAAACAAAAAACCCTAAATAAATAATAACATTAAGTATATACCAAGAAAAAGGTATTTTTCAAAAATATCAAGTAAATGGAAATAGAATTGTTTGTACAAGCACTATGCAAAGTGGATAAAGTGTCCTAAATTTCTTTAACTAGCTATATAGCAAAAGACTCTTAGAAAGAAGCTAATAATAGATTTGATACTGAGTGGAAGAAAAAATATGCAAACAGATGAGGTTTACGAAGCTTCTTACAAGAAAACTACATAAATCTTACTGATGTTGCACTAATAAACACTGAAAATGCCAGTAAATAATATTTCACTACATTCCACTATAAAACAGGTGCAAATTTAGTCAATACTTGCAATTAACACTTGTGTAATGATTCTGTTAAAAAGTTATATCAGCAGAATTGCTTTACCCTTATAAATTATAAAACCTATAAAATAAATAAATGCAGTACATTTTTCATTTTACAAATAATGGGCTGAAAGAAGAGTGAGAAGTATGATTTTAACTAAGACTTTGAGATTTTTAATACATTTGTCAACATTCTTTTTAAAATTAGTTGCCAAAACATTATAGACATGGATTAACATGTGTAAAAAGAGCAGTCATTTAGTAGTTTTCACATTATTTTCTTCATACTGAAAAAGTACTGAAATTATCAAAATAATGAAAAATCTCTGATGATAGGGTTTCCTCAATACTAAATGCAGTTTCTAAAACCTTGAGCAGAAAAAGAAAAAAAAGCCATTGGTGTGTAGAATAGGTGTATAATAGATACCAATGGTTTCTCAAAGGACACCTAATGTTAAACACAAGTTCCATTCGTCTCTCATAATTTGAAACCAAAAAGTTTATTATTAAAAACCATAAAATGTGTAGCTCTTCATTAGAGGGTTTTTCCAGTAAAAGGTGGGAAGAAGTCAGCTTCCTCAGATTACTTTTAGTCTCAGTACTTCTCCCTATTCAATTTAACTCCCAATAAAAAAGAAAGATTATGCTTAAGATCGAAAAAATTAGTGAGCAGATAGATTCTACATGTAGCCAATTCATCCTCAAATTCCATTTAAACAAGTTCAACAAAAATTCCAAAGCCTGTAGTTTACATATCAAAGTCCATTTCAAACTCCTTCCAATGACACAATCTGGGATAAACTGGAGAAAGCAGACTGTCAGAAGACAAGGGGATACTCAATCAAAATGTCTGTGTGCCTCCACAATGGTGTACTGCATATCAAAACTTAATGGCTTTAATGTGTCGAGACCATATATTACACACACACAGTCAGACACGCACCTTAGGAAAGAAACGAGTATATTATCTCAGGAGGACTGAGGAGTAAAGAATCTGTTATCTAATGAATGATATGGAATCTTCCACAGAAAAATGTCCATATAAGCAAACAATTTATCAAAATTGTTTATATATAAAGCTCTCATTTAGCTTTCAAGTGTATGTGGAAGTGTCTATGAACCTTCCATTTAATAGCTACAAGTTTAGATTTACTGTGAGGCCTGTTCTAAACAAGACATCTTTGCTTGTCTATGAACAATTATAACTCAATAAAGCAGATCAGCTCTCAAAAGATTAAAGATTAGAGATGCTTTTACAAACCCAGCCAACATAAGAATATACAATTAGCCAACAAGATATTAAAAGCACAACAAAGTAAACATACACACACATACATACAAACATACACATACATACACACAGTAGGTTCACATCCAACTGTGTAGGATTTTTAATCTTCATGAAATTTAACATTAAAAAAATAAATAAAATCTGTACACTGGGCTGCACTGTTGTTACTATTTCTAACCTATTTCCACAGATGGGACAGAACCGTTACAGAAATATTTTTCAATCAGGTCTTTGGGCTCCCATCCCTCAAACCAAAACGTGTTAGGCAAAAATTATCAAGTGTTCTTTCTGTATTTTTTCAGCACTAACAAAAGTTTCTATCATAGCTGTTCTTTAACAGTTGTTTTACAAATATCTTAAGAAACATGTGGCAGGTGCATTCCGTGGCTATGATTTTTTGGTCATCATTTCCTTCCCCACTCATCAACAGTTGGAATTCCCTAACGTTTTTTTTCAGTCTTAATGGGCTGAGTACTCCGGAGCTAAACTGTCAGAATCATAATCCTGGTCCTACTGCTTACCAGCTATGTGAGAATGGGTAAACTACTTAATTTCTCTGCGCCTCAGTTCGTTCATCTATAAAGGAATGATCAATAATAATACCACATTATGCGGATTGTAATGTGGATAGAGAGAGATACAAAGATAGATAGTCTGCCTTCCCCCCAAAAGTGCTTTTAAGTGTTGGATATTATGATTATTCATTTATCCATAAGCTAAGGCACAGAGGAAATGAAGTTTACACAGTTTCAGTTCAGAATATACTGAAATTAGTTTTGAGGGAATGCTGTTTCCTCAAGATGAAACAAAGTGTTGGAAAAACGAGGGTTATTATAGCTCTTAAAGCCTATCTGTTTATTAAAGGCTCTGAGAAGTTAGACCTATTTTAACCAATGTTTCCTCAAACTTATTTGATTATAACCCAATTTTATCTCTTTCTTTATAAGATTTGAAAAAACTATTAAAACCCAGGAAATAATATTTCTCCAGTGAATCCAAAAAAAGGGAGCAAAAGTAGCATTGAAGCAAGACGCAAGTGGCAATAAAAATGTCCACAATGTTTGTGTAGCAACACCAGCAAGCAGCCTCTTTTTAGAGATAGAAGCGTGGAGCTAAAAGTAAAATAATTAGCATCATAAAGGCCCTCTTCTGTTGAGGGGGGAAAAAAAGGAGTAGAAGACAGGTTATAAAGAGCAAAGTAGTAAGTTTCTCCAGGGTAAAATGGTTTGGTGATCAGGGAGAGATCAAAAGCTCCATCTTTAAATCTCACTTGGTCGGAGCACACTGTTCGCAGTTCATTCTTGTTACCTTTATCTACACTTATCTAAGCCAATCTCATTTCTCAATGATTTTAGTTTCTGAATTGATGAAACTAAATTTTCTCCTACACTAGTTTTTCTTTTCCAGTAATTTTAGTATCTATCCAGTTAGTAGCTATATCTCCTCTCTTTCAATGATATTCTACCCCAATTAACCTCTTTCTCTTATTCCCTTAATCATATGTTTGACCCAGTCATTACAAGTGACTATACTTGACACAATCTCAATTTCAAAGACCTCGTTTTCCAGCCACCCTGCTTTCTCTCTAAAAGTCATGTTCTCTGATGCCCTTGCACTAAAATGCTTCAATTACAACAAGCTATGTTTTCACTGTCCTTCAACTGATCATGTCCTCAATTCCCTCCTTACCCAGTGTACATTACATGGCCCATCACTAAAATCACTCCCTAAATAGACCCTCAATTCTCCTGCCCTCTCTGTTGTATACCCACTTGTTTCATTCGCAGGACAAAATTCTAATCCTAGTGAAATCCAAAGTAATTCATGTTTTGTACCTCATCCACTCAGAAGAATATGAATAGAGAAAGACACCACTATGCAAAAAAAAAAAAAAAAAAATCTCATTTCAAAAACAAAGCTAGTAACCTGAAGGGGTTCCTAATTACCTCCTGGTAACTGTATTACTTTCCAAAATCTGGTCACCCTTCTACTCTCCCAGTCTACTTCACAATTATTTTTCTCTCCTCTGGTCTCTAAAATCTCCATCCCCTTTCTCACTTTCAGTAAATGTCTCTTTCTTTTTTCATTGAATGAAACAGAAGTAGCTGGAAGAGAACTTTCACAGGCTCCCAGTGTCAACTTCACCAGCTAACCTGCATCTCTACCCATACATCAGTTGCCTTTGCTCATAGGTAAGACAACCCTCCACTTGTACACTGAGTTTCCCAAAAGTTCCAGGCCTATCCCTTCACACTTTTCATCATCAAATATATTCAGTATGTGACTGCCCCTTTCACCCCACCCAACAATACAAATAACCCATTATCACGTCTAGCTGACTTACTGCAGTAAACTTCTATCTGATCAGCCTCCCTCCTCCTGTCCTTGCCTCTCATAAAATATATGTTCAAATTCCTCTAATGCTTTCCGGATCAAACAGAGCAAAACATAATAGCCTTTTGATTTCTACAAACATCTAATTTATTTTTAAAATATTTATAGACTTTGTGGCTATTGCTTACGTCTTCTGTTCCTCTGCATTGTTTGCTTTAAAATAGGCTCCAGAAAGTCCTTATAGCACTTGTACAGAACATGTTTTTTTTAATATATGTTTTTATTGATTTCAGAGAGAGGAAGGAGAGGGAGAAAGAGAAGAAACATCAATGATGAGAGTCACTGATTGGCTGCCTCCTCTGCTGGGGATCAAGCTCGCAACCCAGGCATATGTCCTGACTGGGAATCGAACTACGATCTCCTGGATCCTAGGTCAATGCTCAACCACTGAGCCACGCCTGGCTGGGCATGAACATTTTTACACAGTACCGCATTTCATCTTCATTGCATGTTTTTAGAAGAATTGCCTGAAGTGACTATTCTTTATAAGATCTCATGTCTGTAAAGAGAATGTACTTACGGTTCTTCATGTGTAGGATAATTTACCTAGTGATACAAAAGTGGGTATAGCCATACACAATAGCACACTAGAACAAAAGGAAATGCTTAAGGGTCACATTTAATTGTTAAAATTCCATATAAAGAGGTGAAAAACGTTCTGTACAAGTGCTATAAGGATTTTCTGGAGCCCATTTTAAAGCAAACACTCAATGAAGAGGAACAGAAGAAGTAAGCAATAGCCACAAAGTCTATAAATATTTTAAAAATAAATTAGGTGTTGCCATGCCAAGGATTAATCTCTTGTCAGCTGAGAATCAGAAGAAGGAGGTGACTCAAACTCTAAAATGTCTGCTTGTAAGGCTGCTCTGATAATTCAGCGAGAACATGCATAAATCAAAAGTGTGGCAGAGATTTCCACTCACACATTCATCATGTGACTCCCATTCTGACACATGAGACGTAATTCAATCAAATGCTAAAGGCTATCCTCCCCTAAACCATGACTCTGGAGGATTCGTGGAGATACTAAAATTTTTAGAAACACTACAGGAACAATTTATTCACTCTAGAAACATGAGTGACAATAACAGCAATGACTGCCCACTGTCTTGGGTTAGGGCCTTTATGTAGCCCATTTTTAATACACAAAACAGATTTCCAAAGAGTCATTCTTAGTCTGTATTATAAAAGACAAAACAGATTCAGAGGAATTAAATATATGTCTTTAATCAATCTACTATTCTTTAATGAATAGTAGAGCTGAAATTACATCCTAGTTCTATCTTATTTCAAAGCCTTTATTCTGAAAATGGTTGTACTCAGTAAAGCCCTTAATAATAGTCATTAAATATATTTTAATTCTAAAGCAAAGAAACTCTGTGACAATTATTAATTAAATTGATACATGTACAAGTCAAAGAAAAATTAGCAAGAGGAATGGATGTGGAATTGTCCATGCCATCGGCTGTATGTGCATAATAAAACTTTTCACTTGTATAAATAGGGTTAGAAAACTTTAATGAATTAAACTTTATGTCTTTAGTTATTACTATTGTGGCCAAATACAAACATTTAGCGTACATATAAAGTTGAAAATATGTTTATACAACTTTAATTCTAACTGTTTATGTTCTGTTACCATTATAATAATATTTCCATATTTGCTAAACTTAATAAGCATAACACAAGAAAATAAAACAGATAGGAAAACATATATTTTTGTGTGCAACATATAAAAAACATTTTTGTTCCTTACCTTATATTGACCTTTTTGCATTCATTTTGAGGATTAAAACAGAAAACTGATTACATACAGCCAACCTTTGAGTGTCAAAGGAGAATATAGCCATGTCTCAAAGCACAAATAAATAGCTGAAATATATTGTAATAAGTTTTATAGCAGGGATGAGTACAAAGAGACTTTGGAGCCCTAAAGGAAGGAGTAATGGATTCCACTGAAGGTGTAGGAGTGAGAGTTGGTAGCAGAAGGGCCTCGGAGAGAGGATATAATTTGAGCTATGCCTGGAGGATAAGTACATTCTACACACCTCTCAGGTGTGTAGAAGAAAATAACATTTCAGTCAGACAGGCAAAAGCAAGGTTCAGAGGAACATGAAAGCATGACATCCTCACTAGAGTGTTAGAATCTGGGGACATTTAGAATATTGGGTTCTTAAAAGTGGAAGTGGGGGTAAAAGTTACAAGAGGCAAATCAAAAAGAAATATTGATTGCAGCTTTTAATATTTTCATTAAAAGGTTAAAGTTTATTATGTAAATAAGGGGAAGCAATGAAGGATTTAAAGAAAAAAATAAATATAAATCTTTATTTCCACAAAAATAACTCTCCCTGTATAATTGAGGTTGAATTTGAAGATAAAACTATTATAATATTCAAGTTAAGAAAGGAACAATGAGGGCTTGGGGGGATAAGAAGTCACGTCAAGGATATTTCTGAAGTAGAAATGAGAGGACTTAAAGACCATTTACCTGTGTGGATAAGAAAATTTAATACTGTACTTGTGAGGTTTCTAGCTTGGATGACTGAATGGTTGATGCTTACATTAAATGAGCAGGAAACACAATGAAGCTGTAAGAGATGTTCACTCTTCAAGAGTAGAGTTTGTTTTGTCTGTAAAGCATTTCAAGTGGATAGTCATAATAGACAGCTGGAATATGGGTCAGGAGAAATCATAGAATTGAAGAGATAGTATCTAACATAATTAGGAAGTAATATAGGGTACTAGTTAGTAGCTCATAATCTAGTCTGGGAACTTATATTTGTAACCTGACTAACACAGTTAACTTTTGTGACTTTAAGATGCAATTTAACCTTTTAGTTTCCTTATTTGTGATATGGACATAATAAGAGAACCTATACCATTGAGCCTGATGAAAATTAGATGAGAGAATGCAAATTAATTTCCTGAACCATGAAAGCATTTAATAAACATTACTTATTATTATTCTTGTCAGAGAATAGCTAATAATTTAAGTAACGGAAGCAGGTAGAATTGGCCAGGAAAATAACAAAAGAAAAAACAAACAAACAAAAAAAAACAACGAGGCAAAAATTGGAAAAAAAATTTGAGAATACCCAAATCTAAGAAATTTCCACAGAAATTTGAACAAAATAGCTTAGAAAGTGATGTGGTCTACAGGACAAAGACTACTACAATCATAGGATTATTTAAAATTGTCAGGCACTGCAGAAGTAAAAAGTTCACTGCAAAGAACTGAAAAGTAGGCACTGAATTGGCAATTAGGAGTATTACAAGGGATGTAAATACATTATTAAAACTGTACTCATCTTTAAAAAGCTTATAATCTATTCAGAGCCTGTACATTCTCAAATAGTTCAGTTAATTCAATCAATATCTACTGAAAGCCCACTATGTGCTGGAAAGTGTAAAAATATAATGCCAACATTAATAATGCAGACAAAAATTGTTGTAGTATTACAGAGCAATCTTAATGCATGCTGCAGTAGCCAGAGACAACACAAAAGGCAAGGAGTAAGAACTAGGATTAGACAGAAATGAAGAAGACATGAAGAAGGAAAAGCAGGAAAAAAATGCATAAAATGGGCACAATAATTGAACTTTCACCTGTATTTCAATGACAAAATTTGACTGCAAATATTTGTGATAAAAATATGTAGAGAAATAAAAAGAAAACTTGGGAAAAGTAGTTATCTAAAGAAATAAAGTTGAATAAGCTTTAGTCATATATTCAGGGATAATCTTATTAGCTTATTTAATGAAATAATATCAAGAAATTGTTCAGAGAACAGCATGGACATTAATACAGCTGGGAGAAAATACAGCTTACTTTTAATATTTCAATATAAAAAATATATATTATAGCTGATTAGAAAAATTATTTGAGTCATTATAAAATTTATGAAAATATAAGTGATTCTGTTAGTGTAAATAAGGTACAAAAACAACTTGCTCAGCAACATCATGGATGTGAAGGTTACCTTAGAAGTGAATTATATGATTTTATTATCTTGTTAAGCGTAATCTGTACAATCATGTAATAAATCATAGTGAATATATCCTATAAATAACACAAATAATTCTCAAAACTATAAAATAAAAATGTCTCTGTAATTACATGATTTATTTTTCATATGAAGCCATATAGTACTTATCTTTCAATGCGAAATTCTAAATATAATGTTTTCTTCTAAATATTCAATTAATTTTTAGGTAGTTGGACGTCAGTTTCCATAGTTTATCTTTCTCTTACAAGACTTGCAATATATACAACCTGAAAAATATTTGGTGCAAGACTGTCATGTGCTATTTATCCCCTAATGACTTTATGTTGACAGGGTATCTCACAAATATCCATAATAATTAATACTAAGAGTATAAAACTGGAATGTTAATAAGATTTAATGTCATTTAAAATAGATAGGGGACTAAGTAGCATCTTTAATGTGATTTATATGACTGATGGTAGTGTCTAGACAATTTATATTTAATGGCACTTCATGAGAATTAAAATTTTTACAAGTCTATACGGATTAGAAATTTTAATTCATCATTGTATTACCTAAAACTGAAATAATTGATTGCAATAAGTAGAAAAATTATCTTGGTACTGAGCAGATAATTTCTTACATACGTAAAAAAGAATACTAAAACATTTTTTTTCCTAGGCAGAAATCTAGAGAATGCTTCACAGATTATGGAGATGACTATATGCAAATAAAGACAAATAATATAGATTAAATATAACTCCAGTTTATGGTTATTCTAATAAAGTTTTTTAAGCACAAATTTTGCGGTTTAAAAACATCAAGCCAGAGTGAAGGTTTCTGGTCCAACATGTAAAAAGCTTAGAAGTCACCACTCTGTCCTAACAACTGAAAAGCTGAACTGAAAAAGTTACAACTCTTCTTACATCTGTAAGAGAAGGAAGGTCACTAGGCAAACTGCTTGTCAAAGTCTAACCGGGCTGCTATAACAAAATACCACAAACCAGATGGTTTACAAACAACAAAAATTTATCTTGCACGGTTCTGGAATCTAAAAAGTCCAAGATCAGGATGCCAGCCCGCAGGGCTGGGGTCGGTGAAGGCCTGAGTTGCAGGCTGCTGGCCCCTCCAGGCCTAAATTGGCGGAGGCGCCAGGCTCTCCCGGGCCTCTTTAGCAAGGGCACCGATCTGGTTCACGAAGACCCTCACGCCGTAACCACCTCCCGAAGGCCACTTTCTCTAATACCATCAACCCGGGCGCTAGATTTGCAACCTATGAATGCGGAGGAGACACAAACATTTCGATCAGAACGCTGTGGGATGCAAACTGGAGAGCCCAACAGGCAAGTCCAGAGCACTACGATTTACCGGAGAAGCCTTCAAGCGAACCCTCCGTAGGCCTTGGCGTCAGCAAGGAACCCTGCACGGTAATCTGATGAATTGCTGGAGGCTCGGTGTGGACAAGACTGAGAGTTAAAAACTCCAGGGGGACCTGGACATGGGGGGGGGGGGGACAGAGCCCAAACCTTTGTAACTTTTCTTCAAAGAGTTTGCCCTGGTTCTCACATTGAATATTAGAACATTCCTTCCTATAGAAGGAAAAGAAAATAGCAGCCCTTTTAAAATACGGCAGTCACCCCTTCATTAGACGTTTCACTTTCCGCAGTTTTGTTTTCCACGATTTCAGTTACCTGTAGTCAACCACAGCTCAGAAAAAGTACATAGGAAATTCCAGAAATAAACAACTTACAATTAAACGCAACTGTTCTGAGCGAGCCTGATGAAATCTCGCGAGTTCTGCCCCGGCCCAAGGGTGAGGTGCTGCATCCCTTGGTCCCGCCCAGCGTCTCCACGTTCTTTGCGTCTCCACGTTCTTTGCGTCTCGACGTCTGCACGCTGCAGATTCTCTGGCCCTCCCATCCCGTTATCCGGTTAGTAGCTGTGTGTTCTGCGACCCACCGTCTGGCGTCGCAGTACCTGCTTTCAAGTCACCCTCCTTTTACTTAACAATGGCCCCAACCTTACAAGAGGAGTGATGCTGGCAGTTGGGATGTGCCAAAGAGAAACTGTAAAGTGCATCCTTAAGTGGAAAAGTGGAAGCTCTTGATTAAGGAAAGAAAAAAACTCATATGCTGAGGTTGCTAAGATCTAGGACAAGAGTGAATCTTCCTACTCATGAAACTGTGAAGAAGAAAAAAGAAATCTGAGTGAGTTTTGCTGTCGCACCTCAAACAGCAAAAGTTACAGTCACAGTGCGTGAAAAGTGCCTCGTTAAGATGGAAAGGCATTAAATTTGTGGGATGTGACTTTGTTATGGCTCCGTCATCCTCCTTCGGATGAGCTGCAGGCATTGTATCAGATCATCACAAGAAGGGTGAGTACAGTACAGTAAGGTATTTTGAGAGGAAGACTGCATTCACATACTTTCTACTACAGTATATTGTTAGAATTGTTCTTTTTTATTATTAGTTATTATTGCTGATTCCTTACTGTGCCTAATTTATGAATTCAACTTTATCATAGGTATGTATGTATAGAAAAAAATAGTATATAGTATATATAAGTTGGGTACTAGCTGCGGTTTCAGGCTTCCACCAGGGGTCTTGAAACGTGTCCCTGTGATGAGGGGAGAATTACTGTATGCTAGGGCATTCTGTTTTTAGCAAGGTCTGCTTTCAGAAGTATCTACCTGGAGCCCAACCGGCTGGGATTTTATCAGAGCTTAAGCAACGTGAGAGAAGAAAAATATCCAACTCTAGCCAGCTCTAGCCTTCCATGTGAGAAAAGAAAAATACTCTAACCCTGCCCACTTTAGCCATCCTGTCCCACCCAAAGTTCATAGTCCAGAGGCCCAGGCTCACTAAGAGACCAACACCTATGTCCCAGCACCTTATCAATTCATTACTAAAGACCTATTTACAGCAGTTTATTTTACCCAGTACATCTAGCTATGAAGAAAAAATTACAAACATAATAAAAGGCAGAAAGACATGCCAAAAAATGAATCTAGACATAGATCTTACCTACTTAACGAAAATTAACTCAAAATAAATTGCATGCCTAAATGAGAAACACAAGACTGTAAAACCTCAAGATAACATAGGAGAAAATTTAGGTAATTTGGGTTTCGTGATGACTTTTTAGATACAACACTAAAAGCACAATCCATAAAAGAAAGAACTGATCATCTGAACTTCGGTATAATTGAATTTTCTATTATGTGAAAGATTCACAGAAAGGTTAACTGCCTGATCCCACTACCAAGTGGCAGAAGCAGGGGAGTAAAGTCTCCCAGCTCTGGGGACAGGTTCCTTCCCTGCACCAGCTGCACTGAAGGCTAAGAGGACCAAGAAAAGGCAGTTTTCAAGATATGTAACATTTCAAAATTAGTAATATAGATGGATGCACTTCATAAATTGTAGAAGACTAAAAATGCTCATTATTATTATCTTTGCTAAAGTGTCTTAGGCACCTTAATTGCCATCAATTATTGTAGTTTTAAACACTCCATGGGTAACTGTTCATTGGATAAATTTGTTGAAGAAATGTCATTTGGCTTCCTTTTTTTCTTTCTAGTACTATACTATCCTTGTAAGTGAACATTAGTGGGTGTTATTTATTATGTATTTCCAAGGTTTGGCACAAAACTCATTTTTAATAATTTTTTTAATTTCTATTTTTTATTATTTTATCTTTTTTATTTTTTAGAACAATAAACACCTTTATTACATGAGCTAAGGTAGGAGGGAAGATTTATTTGCCTTTCTGGGCCTTGATTTTCCTCAAAAGAATTCCAGCTCCTTGAGTTCACTAAAAACAGAACATGCTCATAGCTTTTATTAACAATGATCCAGAACATCCACATTATTAAATTAGACAAAATAAATGAACTTCATGTTATTCAACATACTGATATTTAAAATTTATTTCTGTGTGTAGAAACTAGTTAACTTAAAATTGAGAAAAAGATTAACAGTTAACAAAGGAAGGAGATAAATTACTTTTTGTGAAAATTCAGGAGTATATTTTATTTGAGTTGCATTTGTATTTAGATCAAGTATCCAAAGCTACCAGATCAAAAGATTTTATTATATGTTGTCTAAAATATCACTCAGCTCTTATGTTTTATGGTTATAGAAACAGAAATTAAAATCCCGTTAATCTTAAAGAAACAGCTTTCAATTTTTCATTGTTGAGTATGATGTTAGCTGGTTTTTATTATGTTGAGGTAATTTCCTTCTATTCCTAGTTTGTTTAGAGTATTTATTATGAAAAATGTGTTGAATTTTGTCAAATACACTTTCTGCATCTATGGAGATTATCATGTGTTTTTCATTCCCCTTCATTCTGTTAATGTGGTCTGTCACATTAATTGATTTTTGTTTGTTGAAATATCCTTGTACTCCGGAGATAAATCCCACTTGGTCCAGGTGTATGATCCTTTTAATGTGCTATTAAATTTAGCTTCCTAGTATTGTTTTGAAGATTTTTGCATCTATGTTCATCGGGGATTTTGGCCTGGAGTTTTCTTGTAGTGTTTTTATCCAGCTTTGGTATCAGGGCAATGTTGGTCTTACAAAATAAATTTGGAAATGTTCCCTGCTCTTCATTTTTTTGGAAAAGATTGAGAAGCATTGTTAATTCCTCTTTATCTGTTTGGTAGAATTCACTAGTGAAGCCATCTGTTCCTGGGCTTTTGATTTCGCTTGCATCCTCATAATAGTACTGAAATTCCTGGAGAGAGCAATTAGACTAAATAAATAAATAAATAACAGGCATCCGAATCAGAAAAAAAAGTAAAGTTATCTATATTTTCAGATAACCTGATCTTATATGTAGAATACCTTAAAGACTCCACACAAAAATCCTGATAGAACTAACAAACAAACTCAGTAAAGTTATGGAATAAAAAATCAACATACAAAAATTAGTTGAAATTCTGTACACTAACAACAAACTATAAAAAATTGAAATTAAGAAAGTAATCCCATTTAAATAGCATCAAAAAGAATAAGATTTCTAGGAATACACTTAATTGGTGAAACATGTACAATAAAAACTACAAAACACTGATGAAAGAAATTAAAGAATACGGAACAAATGGAAAGAAATCCATGTTCATACGTAGATGGGAAGAATTAATACTGTTAAAATGTTTATACTACCCACCCTGGCCAGTGTTGTCTCAGTTGGTTGGGCATCATCCTATGCACTGAGGGGTTTCCAGTTCCATTTCTGGTCAGAGTACCTGCCCTGCTTGTGGAGCTCAATCCCCCAGTGAGGGGCGTGCAGGAGGCAGCTGATGGATGTTGCATTCTGATGTCAATGTTTCTCTTTCTCTCTCTCTCCCTTCCTCTCTCCCTAAAAATCAATAAAAACATTTTTTTAATTAAAAATAGAAATACAATAAGCTCCAGCAACACTACTTCCAGCTGTTGATCCAAAAAAATTGAAATCAGGATTTAGAAGAGATACTTGCACACTTATATTCATTGTAGCATTATAGACAGTAATAAAGATGTAGAAACAATCTAAATGTCCATTGATATCAGCGGAATAGATAAAGAAAATGTGGTATATACATGCAATGAACTTAAAAAAAAGGAAATTTTGCCCATGTATGACAACATGTATTAACCTTGAAGACATTATGCTAAGTGAAATAAGCCATTCACAGAACAAATACTGAATGATTCCACTTATATGAGGTTTCTAAACTAATCAAGCACATAGAAGCACAGAGTAGAATGATGGTTGCCAGGGATTGACAAAGGGGAAATAGGGATTTACTATTCTCAATGGTCATAAAGTTTCAGTTATGCAACATAATTAAGTTCTAGAGATCTACCGTACAACATTGTGCCTCTAGTAAACAATATTGTATTATACAATTAAAAACTCTATAAGAGGGTAGATCTCATGTTAAGTGTCCTTACCACAATACAAAGAAATTAAAAGCTACTAATGTGACTTAAAGACATGCAAATATATATATATATACACACATATATATGTGTGTGTGTGTGTGTATATATAAAGATTACAGTTGGATTTCTTTGATTTAAAATTTATTCCTGAAGCTAAATTTCTTGGACATATTCAATGGGATTTGATTGATACAAACTCTTTTTAAGACATGTATCTAAGTTATATTAATATTTTCTATTGTGTTTTTCAAAATATAGAAGTCTTATGTTCAGCAAAGTGCAAATAAAATAAAATGGTATCTAAAAATTAATAGAGCCCAGCTGGGCGTGGCTCAGCAGTTGAGCATCAACCTGGGATCCAGGAAATCGGAGTTCGATTCCCAGTCAGGGCATATGCCCAGGTTGCAGGCTGCAGCCGATCAATGACTCTCTCATCACTGATATTTCTATCTCTCCCTCTCCCTCTCCTTTCCTCTCTCTGAAATCAATAAAGATACATTAAAAAAAAAAAAGAAAAAAGAAATACAAATTGGTAGTTACAAAATAGTCATAGGGATATAAAGTACAGCATAGGGAGTATAGTTAATAACATTATAATAACAATGTATGGTGCCAGATGGGTACTGGAAATATTGGGGGGAAATCTTTGTAAAGTATATGATTGTCTAACCACTATGCCTACACATGAAACTAGTGCAAAATAATATTGAACATAAATTGTAATCAAAAAATAAAATTTAAGAAAAGGAAAAATAAATAAATTACATCTTAATCAGAACTAAGGTTATACTAATTGTAACAAGCATTTTAAATAGATGGGTAAATCTAGTAAACAGATTAGTCATAATTTTCTGTTATTGAAACCAATAATCACTGGGGTAGGGGGAGAGAGAGAGAAAGGATAATGAAGAGAAGAGACTTTTGATCTCAGACTTTTGATGTAGTGTAATTGAGGAAGGGCCAGCAAAGGACACTGAGAAAGTGAGACCAGACAACGGAAGAAAAACAAGGAGAGTCTGTTGTCATAAAAGCCAAGACAAGAGTGTTTTATAAAGTAGTAAGTGAGCACCTGGATTAGTGGCTGCTGAGAGGTAGAACATAGAGGTAACTTTTGAATAGGGCAATTTGGAAGTTTCAGTTGTTGAGCGGGAGCCCAAGACCCATTAGATTGTGATGAAGAACAAATGAGAGGTGAGGAAGTGAAGACAGCAATGCTAGAGTAGTTTGGTTTTAAGGATCGGGCAGGCAGGATCATAGCTGAAGTCAGAAAAATGACAGTAGGATGAAGCAAGTTTGTTTTTATTTTAAGATGTGAGATGCATACTCCATGCCTCCCCACCCTCAGTGTAGGAATAAGCCAATGGAAAGAGAGATATTTCTAATGCAATAAAGAGAGACTATGCAGAAGTAAAGTCCTTGAGAAAAACATGAGAGCAGATGGAATCCATAATGCATGCTTATATTGCCTGTCCAGTATTTGAATTGGCAGTGGTAGGTTATGAAAATATGTTTATATAGGTTAGGCAGTTGCATGGAAAAGAATTGACAGTTTTGTTTCATATGAAATGGTAAAAATATTTTATATTTTCACAGTAGAAAAAACTACTATAACTTATAAACTGATTATAATTTTGTCTACATAAGAGGCTCAACTATCTTATGGCTCCTACTTTCCTTGGTGCCCCCGTCCTTTTTTTTTTCTCTTTTTTTTTTTTTTGTAGTTCCCTCAAACAGTGCTACTTCAGTGGGAAACAAGGATTGAAAGTCAGTCACAAAAATAACAGTGAACCACGACTTGCCTGGGATCAGATAGAATCATAAAGGAGTGGTTCTTTACCCTAAATCAGCTTCCAAATCTGGGAGCTTTATAAAAACAAACTTGCTGACCCCAATCCAGAACAATTGAACCTAGAATTCTGGAGACAGATGTGCAGGGAAACAAATTTTGACAAGCGCTTCAGGTGTATGTGTGTTATTCTTTTGGCCCTGATCTACAGGTCAATGTTCAACAAATAGTGTTGAGAGAACCTTAGTGTCTTAGTTGGTTCAGGCTATAACAAAATACCATAAACTGAGTGGCTTAGCAACAACAAACATTTATTTCTCACAGTTGGGAAGGGTGAGAGGTCCAAGATCAAAAGGCTGGCAGATTCATTGTCTGGCGAGAGCCTACTTTCTTTTTCATAGATGGTACCTTGTAGCTGGAACCTAATATGACAGAAAGTGTGAATGATCTATTACACGAAAACTAATTCTGTTAATCAGGGCTTCATCCTCAAGACCTAATCACCTCCCAAAAGCCCCACCCCTAATATCGTCACCTTGGCTTTAGGATTTCAACATAGGTATTTTGAGGGAATACAAACATTCAGTCGATAGCACTCAGGTAGATATAAAGAGGAAGGATAATCTGGATCAGCAAATTTCAGCAATAAACAGTCATGTGAAAGACATCCAGGAAAGCCCTGCACACATAAAGTAAGCACACAATGAAACCCATCTGCATCAGTGGATACACAGCCCAGCTATCCATGGAACTTATTCCTCCCAAACGAAACTTATCCCATCAGGCATAAATGAGAAATAGATGTCTTACTGAAGAATACAGAAGGGAAATAAATGTGACAGCTTTTATCACAGAATATAGAACAAATCAGTATCATATGTTTCTTAATTTCTCTTCTCAATTATTATCTGGGTTGTTTCATTCTTGCATATTGCTTCTAAATTCCCAGGTTCCTGTATAAAGCTCCCTGGATATTTCATCTTGCCCTTTGTTTGTGTCTCTTTTGCATGCAGAGAATTTAACACCATCTGAGTTCCACAATTGCTGCATTCTCATAGGCTTCCTTTAATATTGTGTTTAAGTTTTTGAAGGCTCAGCAAAATAAACCTTACAAACATTCAGTGGGCTTTCCTGGAGAGTGGCAGAGAATTACATTTTTTTCTGTTATACTTTCTTAATGGAGGTAGAGTGTAATCATTGATATCTTAAATATACTATGTAATAGGAAAAGTTGACTTCAGTCTGTAAAATAAAAAATGTAGCCAAGAACAAGACAAAAAGCAGGTTGGTCATGGATGTTGGTGCAAAGTCGGAGTATCTCAGTGGTGTTTACATTCTGCCAAGGAACCTTTTAACTTCAAGTCCAGTTTCTAAGACAAGCCTTTCTTTTTCTTACATAATAGACAGATGCTGGGGCCATTCCTTAGTAAGATATTTGCAGTCTTAGTAATTGGACTCTAAGGTCATACAGAGAAAAAATGAGTAATATGGTTTTCTAGCACAGAATTGCCAATTAAGCGGTAAAAGGCAGAACTTTGGTGAGTCCAAAGTGAAACTCAGGAGTTGATGAGATGAAGATGTCTCTAGAAATTGGTTTTAAGGTACATGTATCAATTTAAATTAGGAGCTGGGCTGTGGGAAGACCCTCATTGGCATTTTGACTAATTGAAGGTAGTTGCTCAATTAGAAAAAGACAGAGCAATTTTAGAACTAATTTTTGAAGTAGGAAGAAGTTATATCTTTCTCTGTTCACTGTGTGAGATTGTTAGTGCATGAACACTTCTGGTAATATTTCCACATAATGTAATTATAATAACAAGCATTATTAAAAACTAAGCGAATACTACTTGAACATATGGTACTAATTTTAAACATTCATCTGAATTAACATCTCTCAAATTCTTATTTGTAAATGTTGGATAAACCCTATACCTGGTATGTAGTTTCTTGGCAGAATTTCTAGGAACCTTTGAATAAAAAAAAATAATAATAATAGTAATAATAATAAACTTTATAGTTATTTTAGCCTTGAGTTCAGGGAAGTATTTCAACCAAGCTGTGTTATCCTGGAAATATGAGAAAGAGAAATGAGAACTGTGCTCATGTCTAAGTTTACTGTACTCTTTTCTCTGGTTATGTTATATGTTGTACAGCCCTGAGATTATCGATGAAGTAAACTGGCTCAAAAAAGAATGTGACTAGCATCCAGACAAGTCTATATGCAGGATTACTGGGAGTTTGGAGGGGAGCATTCATTCCAGAAAGCCTAATAAGAAATCTCAGCAGAGATATTAACTACAATCTCAGATTAATAATTTTCTTAGCAAAAGTATCCAAACATCCTACATTATTTTATGAGGTTTTCAGTTTGCTAATAAGGCTTGCAATAAAAAGTAAAACAAGCAAACAGTCATCAAAGGATAATATGAAGCATCAGCTTGGTGAAAATTTGAAGAAATCATTCTGTTAACTCTTGATATTTTGATTGAATAATAGAGAAAATATACTTCATTATAATTATCCTGTGACATATCCAAATATTTATTTTCTCAGAATTAGAAAAGCAAGAACACAACTTATATTATTTTCTATATCTGGACTTTATCCCACATAGTAAGTCTATATTTGGGGGTAAAATCATTTTCTAAACTTACATAGACTTGAGTCTATGGTAGATGTTAATAGATTATTTTTTTACAAATGTTACCAGATATGGTATGAAATTGGTCTATTGAAAAAGCATTTTTATTTCAAAGTATATATAAGAGAAAGTCAACCTGCCAATCTTCTCTATTTTAAGGAAATGTATTTAATGAACATGTCCATAAAATGTTGGCTACTCACTCAGCTTACTACACTATCTAAAACACAAGTTTTAACATCATGTCATTAATTATGTAATAAAATGTATTGTGCACCCACATTCTGACATCTAATGAAGTAAGAAAGATAGTAAATAATCAGAAAAATAAAAATAAAATTTCAAATCACAAAAAAGACCAGAAAGGAAAAGTATAATGCAGTCTGTGTTCCATAACACAAATCTCGTCCTGCTGTGGTGGACAGGATGTATGAAGAGGAGTTAACTAGGGAAGAGTGTAGAAGATACTGCCAAACAAAGGGAACAGCTTATAAAGGCTCAGAGTCCGGTGGAGTGATTGGAGTAGAGAAAACACAAGGAAGAGAGTGGTGTGAGGTGAGAATGGAGAGACAAAGACCAAATCATTCAGGGCCTTGTAGCTCATGATAAGTACTTGGAAATGTTGTCCTACTTAAGGATTTTAAGGGTGAGGAAGTGAGGCAGAAAAATTCAGCAGAAAATTAAATAGAGGAATTTTTTTTTTAATCATCACCTGAGGACATGCTGAGAGCAAGAGAGAGAGAGAGAGAGAGAGAGAGAAACATTGATGTGAGAGAGAAACAGAAATATTTATCGATTGCCTTCCATACATGCCCTGACACGTGGTCAGATCCACAGCCTAGGTATGTGCCCTGACCAGGAATAGAACCGGCAACCTCTCAGTGCACAGGATGATGCTCAACCAACTGAGCCACTCTGGCTGGGCCAGGGATTTTTATTTATAAATGATCATTCTGACTGCAGTGTTTGGAAGAATGCAGAGTTGATACAAGGAGATCAATTATTAGGGCCATTATGGGGGGGGGGTCAAGCGTGAAGGAGTGTAATATATTATCCTATTGTATATAACTGAACAATGAAGAAGGTGAGCTTTATGCCTCAAACTTCTCACTTCCTATACTGCCTATTTATCACATAGTTGTTTCTAATTTTGTTATATTATTCTAAATCAGAGCTGTCATCAAATTTCTATCAGAGTAATTGTCTAAATGCTTAGTTTTCCTGTTCATATGGTATGAGTGTTTACTTGAAACTTCTGGTACTCAATACCTCTTGTCTTGCAAATTGAATTAAAATTCTGGGTTCTTTTTTTTTTAATATATCTTTATTGATTTCAGAGAGAGGAGGGGAGAGAGAGAGATAGAAACATCAATGATGAGAGAGTAATTGATCTGCTTCCTCCTGCACGCCCCCTGCTGGGGATCGAGCCCAGACCTGCCCATGTGCCCTGACCCAGAATTGAACCTCAGTCTCCTGGATCATAGGTTGATGCTCAACGTCTGAGCCACGCCGGCCAGGCTGAAATTCTGGGTTCTAATTCAATATCAAAGTTTCCTGATTTGAATCAAACTTACCCTATAGACTTTCTAAACTGCTTCCCCAAATATACCGAATTATAATATCATTAATATTTTTTGCTTCTAAACTCCCTTAATCTTACTTTTAAAGGCATTTAAAGTATGTGGTTGCTTAATTAATATCTTTATTTTTTCAGGGCAATAAGATTTAGAAAAAAAACCACACACATTCTTCCAAGGCAAATCATTTTTTCAAAATTGGCCTTAAACTTTATCAATGCCAAGCAACATGTATAGTTAAT
Source organism: Miniopterus natalensis (assembly GCF_054644295.1). NCBI lineage: Eukaryota > Metazoa > Chordata > Mammalia > Chiroptera > Miniopteridae > Miniopterus > Miniopterus natalensis. Next base: position 49,408,798 of record NC_142084.1, read on the forward strand.
TAGCTTAATTAACTGAAATCATCTTGCCTTATATATTTTTAAACTAGAATACAGGACTCTTTCAACTATATCTTTAATGTGGAATTTTTGAGTAAGCACAATTTGAGATTTATAGTATTTATTCAAAGTTTTGTAGTTGTGGCTGTTCTTTTCTTTCCCAGAGAGAAGGGATCCTTATAACATGTATAGGAACATCTCATCCTATTTTTTTACTGTTCTTCACTCTTAAGCATGAAAAAGGTTACCAAAAACTGCTTCATACTCCTTATGCTAACATATAAAGAAGCAGCTGCATAACAAAATGAATGCAACATTTTTGTTCTCTCCTTTGTATCATAGTCTATCTCCTGCCACAGTGACAGTGCCTCCCCATCTGAAGAAAAAAAAAAGTATCAGTTCCTCTACCCACCTGATGAACAGATTGCCTCAAAGATGGCATTGCAATTCAGTACTCACTGTAGAGATTTGCATAATAAGGTTTGACACGGGCTGAAGTAAAAACACAGTATTTCTTCAGGTAAAAATCTACTTTAAATGCAGCAGAATTCAATTTTGCAATTTTTCCAGTATGACAAAGATAGTGTGACCTCAAACATAAGAAGGAATAAGCTATTCAAGGAAATCCCAACTGAGAGAACATGAGCACTCAAGAGTGTGGAGACAAGATTCTAATTAGAATTAATTAAGCAATTTTTATTTTCCCAAACTTTAGCATTTCTCCAAATTTTAAGCAAATGATTAAAATATTTATATAGGTTTTTTAAAATTCTACCTTTAGAATGACCTGCTAAGTAATTTTTAGTCACACCTGGTTTTCCATTTAATAGTCTTAGAAAAATTTTACAGTTATCCCCAAGTGAAAGTGATTCAGTTTTTCTATTGCTATTTAACCCTTGGGGAGTCCCTGGCCCTCTCCAGACCAGTGAGCCTTAAACCCATAAAATAACAATCTTATCTGCAAGGACATATTTTTCTAGGCACATTTACAATACCATCAGCCAGAAGTTTCTCCTCCTACAACCCCAGATTACACACTGCAGAACTAAGAAATTATGCCTACCCTTAAGTATTTTACTTTATTATTTTCAATAATAATAACTATAATTAAGATAATGATAGAGTAACAAATATATACAACTATAAGTAACTATAAATAGAGATAGTATTGGGAGAGATTGTGGAGAAAAAGGAACCCTCGTTCACTGTTGGTGGGAATGCAAACCGGTACAGCCGCTATGAAAAACAGTATAGTGGTTCCTCAAAAACTTAAGAATAGTTACCATATAGAGATACTCTTCTGGTTATCAACTAAAAAATTTGAAAACATTTATTCTCAAAGATATATGCACCTCTGTGTTCATTGAAGTATTTTTTATGGTGATCAAGACATGGAGGCAACCAAAGTGTCCTTCAATAGATGATTGGATTAAGAAGATGTGGTACATATACACAATGGAATGCTACTCAGTCATTAGAAAAGATGAAATACTGACATTTGTGACATTTGCTTATCAGGCTAAGCAAAATAAGTCAGTCAGAAAAAAAAAGTTAAGAAACATATGATTCCACTCTTTTGTGGGATATAAAACTGAAACTCATAGACACAGACAACAAACAATGTGATGGTTACCAGTGGGAAGGGAGGGGGGGTGATAGTAAAGTATAAAGGGGGCCAAGTATATTGTGATAAAAGATGATTTGACTTTGGATGGTGAGCACACAATGCAATATATAAATCATGTATCATAGAAATGTACACTTGAAACCTCTACAATGTTATTAACTAATTCCATCCCAATAAACTTAATTAAAAATAAAGAAATTTATAAAATGATTTTTAAAAAGAAATAGATGTTGATTCTCAAAATCAAAAGGCCATTGCACATCAGTGGATATTGCAAAGATCAGGATCCATTGCCAAACAGAGAGTTTCAATCTTGGTTCATATTAAAATCCCTATGGTGGCATGAACCTTTAAAAATGGCTGTGTTCCTGCTCCACCATTCCTTTGCCCACAGAGCTGAATTCAGTTCCTCTTGCTGAAATTGAGAAGAGCTAGACGAACTAGACACTATTCCTAATGACCAAGTGATTCTGAAGAAAACTTGGAAGTTTAGTTAACTTCTGAGATTAAGGAGTGGGACAACCTGGAATTTACTGTTGCAAACTCACTTAAAAAGGGAAGAGCAGAACATTTTTTATTTTAATGTTTATTACTTATTTGTGTTATTTTTTAAATTCATGACATAGTCTAAAAATATGAAGATAATGTCCTAATTCACATTTAGAAAAACATTAAAATATTATTTCTGCACATTTCTAAAGACCATGTATATTTTAAACATGTAACATATGTAGTTTAACCCAATTTAGGACCATTCTCTGCACACTATTCTTCAACTTGCTGTTTCCACTTAAAGCTGGCTATAGATTTATAGTTTGGATTGTTTATGAAAAGCATGTACATTTAAATCACAAAGACACAGATGGTGCACTTAGGGTAGAACAGAGAATAAAAACCATTTAAAAACCACTTTGAGTAATCTTTATGAAAAGGTAATTGGGCAATAAATATTTAAGATTCTGAATAAGAGGGAGAAAGGGACTTTAAAAAGCCTAGAACAGCTCTTATTCCTGACAATACTTGACTTTGAAATTATATTTTATGCCTATTAAAAACAAGTTTCCCATACATAAGTTTGAGAAGACAAATCTGTTTCCTATAGTAAAGATATTTGTCTGCCCTCCACACTTATAAAAACAGAATTTTATATATATGTGATTATGTGATACTGCCCTTGGGAGAATTAAAAACAGAATACTTCAGTAAATTCAGTATGTTGTATGTATAAACTAATCTAATGTTGTGTGTGATTACTTAGCATTGAAGTATTCTTATCTAAGTTAATACTATAAGAATTATAAACAAAATTATAATAAGTTTTAGAAGATACCTATGATATATGTAATTTTGTAATTATGTCATATATACCATAAAGTGGTAAAGTACACTAATCTTAGAGAGCCTATGAAATTTTACACATGTGTACCTCTATGCAATACCCACTCTAGAAAAATCCTTCGTGTTCCTTCTCAATCAACACCAATACAAACATACACACACCACACACACACACACACACACACACACACACGGAGGTAACCACCGTTCTGACTTTTATGGCCGTCAATTCGATGACTTGTCTTCACCTTCTTTGAAATGAAATAATCCGAAATGTAGTTATTTTATCTGACTTCTTTCAATATAATATTTGTAAGAAATGTCCATGTTATTGTGTTATCAGTAGTCTGCTATTCTTTATTGCTATGTAGTGTTCCATTTGTGAGTATACCACAGTTAATGCATCCATTCTATTGATGGACATTAAAATATTATTATTAAAATATTATTAATATTTAAGCTGTTTTCAGTTTGGGGGTGTTATAAATCTGCTATAAATATTCTTGTCATCTGGTGGAATTATGCATTTATTTCTCTAGGAGTTGAATTGCTAAGTAGGCCTATCTTTATTATCAGAAAATACCACCAATTGTCCAAAGTGGTTTAACCAATCAACACTACAAGCAGCATTGTATGAGTGTTCCAATTGCTCCATAGTCACTTCATGCCTTGGTATAGCAAGTCTTTATAATGTTTGACATCCTATCTATCTATCTCTTTATCATCTATCTATATCTATCTATCTATCTATCTATCTATCTATCTATCTATCTATCTATCTATCTATCTATCATCTATCATCTTCTGCCTATCTATTTAGAGACAATAATATTCATGTTGTGATTAGGGACACTATAAATATTGACTAAAGATTATATATTTAATGAAAAATAAAGTTCAGAACAATATGTAACACTCACTAAATATTTTAAGCAAATTAAATACTAATTTTTTGCATAATTACATTTTGGAAAAAATTTAAAGCTTAGAAAATTTAGATAACTAGAGATAACCAGTTGTTCCAATATCTGTACAACTGGTTTTTATCTAGTACATATACAAGCAGATAAAGACAAAATCTCTCTTGAGCAATGTAAGGCAAAATCACACCAATGAAATGTGATTGGAAATGAAGTGTGCAGCTTTTATGCGATCTCCTCCTGTCTTACCTCTCCTGGAAGGTATTACTATCTTAGATAATGGAGACAAGGGTTACTCTCCTGATAGTGTAGTATGACAACAAACAGGAGAAAGTAAGTGCCTGAGAACAGAGAACTGCCATTCAACTTGGAATGTTAAAACCAGATTTACAAGAGAGACAAATGAACTTTTGGCTCATTTGAGCTACTGTTGTTTTGGCTCTTTTATCCCATAGCCAAAATTAAATTCTAACTAATATAAAATATATGAGAATGTGGCAAAAGAATATATTTTTTTGAGCAAGATGGGGGATCTGATAAAAGTCTGTTTAGGAACTGTAACTCTGTGGGGGGGGGCATAATATATGAATAGGAAAGTATAAAATAAGATATTTTGAGAAAATAAATATTTATTTTTTGTTAATCCTCACTCAAGGATATATTTTCATTGACTTTTAGAGAGAGAGGAACATCGATGTGAGAGAGACATATCAGTGCTTGGTTGCCTGCCATATATGCCCTGACTCTTCGGTGTGCAGGCCAATACTCTATCCACTGAGCCACACTGGCAAGGGCAGGTGTTTTTTATTACAGTGATACTATTCTGCATGTTACTGCAATGGTGGATATATATCATGATACATTTGTCTAAATCTATAAAAAGTAAAACACAAAGAATGGGTCCTAACATAAATTATGAACCTTAGTTCCTAATAATATATTAATAATGTTCAATTATAACAAGTGTACCACACTAATGCTAGATGTTAATGATAGGGAAACTACTGGGGAAGACAGATTTGAGGAAGAGGGATATATGGACACTCTTTGTATTTTTTCCTCGGTTTTTTAAACCTCAAACTGCTCTAAAAAGGTCTGTTAATTTTAAAAAAGTGATACAGTGCCCAGCTGGAAATCTTATTAGCAAATTTGACAGATTCCATTGCTTGTCTCTCATGGACCTTACTATATCATGCATGGAAATATTCCCAGTTTGTTTTTGGATACATTCCTAAATATCCATCTGTTTTGAGGCTTTGTATCAAGATAATTAACTGTTCTAAAGATGAAGATGTATTGCTTTAAATATCATCCAGGCCAAGATTTTTATATCTTGCTGATGTAAAAATATGTACAATATTGAAGAATTATAAACATTTAAGCTCTCTTACCTATTGCCTTCTTTTTCTGTGATCATGTGTCTATTTCATACTTTCATAGTTTAAAAAAAACATTCATTCAATGTTCTTAAATCAGAAACTGACATGATCCAAATGGTTTTCTAGAAATATTAATATGAAAGTAATGTAAGGAGAATGGATGGTGAAGAGCTCGTTCAGACAGATGTGCAAAGTTAGAGGTGAAGTAATTAAAAACAAAGCAAGAGATAAGAAAAACAATTTTGAACTTAATATCTGATTTGATATTAGAAGAGACAGAAGGCAATAGGATGGAATATTCACAGACATTTAAGCCTGTATAACTGATAAAGGAAACTCAGAAGAAGAAGACTTTATTGATGGGAAAATAGCAAATTAAAGTTTAAGATTTTTACACTGAAACCAGGGGCAGGGGATCTGAGCAGAGTTCTGGCAGTAATTAGTAATACAGATCCAGAGATCCAAAGATAGGTTGATATTTGACTTTCATTGTATTATACTCCTTACCATATTCTCTTCAATTTTTCTTTATGTGTGTAAGTTCACTACTTATTCTAGATCTTCTTAAGTGGATGCTCTGATGACTATTTAAACATATGTCACCAATTCAGACTTCTCAAAATTTCAGGCTCCAAGTGAATACTGAATCTATTAAAATGATATCCATAAGTTAACTCAAGTTGTCAGGGATCAAATATTTCCCCAAAACTTTCTCCAAAATTTGTTTATGCCAGAGATTCTCAATCTCAGTTTATGAGACCATCATTTCATCTGTCAGTCAAGTGAAAAACTAAGAAACTACTATGTGTTCCTCTTTTCCTTCCCCACTCTTATACACACGCACACTCAACTCAATTTAGACACACACACACACACAAACTCAATTTACATCCTAACTTACTCTCAAGGCAAACCTTTCTCTAATGGCCTCCTAATACTCCCTTGTTTCTATTTTCTATCATTTCTTCCCCTGACTTCAAAAGACTAGTTACTGACACCAATATTTTTATTCCACAACTGAATCTTCAGTTGAGTTGAGTAGCACTTTTCATAGCCAAATGTACCTCCCAGCCATTTAGAATCTTATTATGGATCTTTCTTTCAAGACAAAATGTTCTAGGTTGCCCAACAACAAAAACAAAAAAGCTTTTAAAAATATAGTTGATTTACCATAAATCCACAGAGCTACTTATTTCTCTTTCGCACATAATTCTATTTGTACTTGCTTCATAATGTAGTACATGGTTAAGTACTGTGGTAAAAATAATAGCCATTTTTATTTAGCAATTTTCATTTCCATTTTCCATTATTTTAAAAAGAATGCATTTTTTGAGATTCATGTGAGATCAAAGGAGGGTCATCAGATTTAAACACACATGTGTATACATATATTAACAAATTATTAATTATTTTTTAGATATTTTTAATACTATTAGGACAAATCTGAAGAACAAAACACTTTCGAACAGCTAAAACAGTGTAAATTATTCATACTAATTCTGTTAAATATATCTGAAATATATTGCTGGAAAACAAACATTTTATCCCAAAGATAAAACTTTATGTAATTTTTTTTAAATTAGATATTAGTCAAAAACTTAGTTAAGATTTATCTTACCATGAAGTATCATGAAGTAATTATTTTAATCAGTCACTCCTAATCTTATTTCATCTTTTAAAATATTTATTATTTTATACTTTCTGTCAACAAAAACAAAATAACATTAAAATTTAAATGTTAAAACTAATTAGTTTTAATGAATTTGAAATTTCCACTTTATTAAGTACTTGAGGAATGTTGATCAGGATTTATTCCATTAAGGGATTCATTTCCAATATATTTTACTTTTATCTTTAACAATTATTTGTCAAACTTTTTAAAATATGTTTTTATTGATTTCAGAGAGAGAAAGGGAGAGGGGGCAAGAGAGAGATAGAAACACCAATGATGAGTCATTGATCAGCTGCCTCCAAAACTCCCCCTACTGGGGATGGAGCCGGCAACCCAGGCATGTGCCCTGACTAAAAATCAAACCATGGTCTCCTGGTTCATAGGTTGACTGACGCTCAACCACTGAGACATGTCAACCGGGCTATTTATCAAACTTTTAAAACACTTTGTTTGGTTTTGTATTCATTATAATTGTAGTGTTTTCTAAATCCTTAAAAGAGATGTAATGCTTCATAACTTATTGTCAAAGGAAATAACTTTAAAATTGCAACATATTTATACATTAATATATAAAAATGTATTAATTTATAGATATATGTTTTATATAAAAATTATAAAATGAACAATTAAAGACTTTCAGTTGTACAAAATTTTAAATTATAAATTTTATGAAAAATTAAATTACAAACTAAAATATAGTTAGATATGTAGGGTTAAAATAATTATAACATGATAAACTAATTTTTTTAATTATATGAAGAGATTCCATGCAGATTAATTTATTTAAAATTATTTAAATTATTAGAATATAAACCTGTAGAGGAAGAGGAATGGAAATAAAGTTAAAGGTGAGAAGAAAATGTACACTCCTGAATGTTAATAATAAGCTGTCATATTTTTCTTTTAAATCTGAATGGTGGTAGATATCAAGTCAGTCTGGTATTTGGATTCCATTGGTTATATTTTAAAAAGTGATGGAACAGTTTTATTTTTAAATGTCAACATTTACAGTATGCCAAAAATTACATCCCTGGGAACTATTTAAACTTATAATGAAAAATTTTAGATGAAAACTTACAGATATATAAGAGGGAGCATGAGGTTTCAAAATCATTCCAAATGGAATATGAGGAAAAATGATTGCAACCCTTAAATGATCTCCGGCCCTATGCATTTCTTTCCATTCAGGATTTCATCTGTGTAATTCCATAGAAAATGCTGACTTCCATGGAAAGCTGTTTAACAACCTTTGAGGAAATGATTCCCAATATACTGAACACTTGTCAGCAAATTATATTTTGTATCTAATGACTCATGTAAGAATTTAAATAAAATTTATTCTTCCACTCTAATAAAGATATGTAACTACTATCAAATTTTTTCTATTAAGTAACCTAACATACACAAAATTTATTCCTTACACTTACTTTTTCAACCCCTTAATTCATTTATCTAGTTAAATCAAACTCTTCAAGCATCACTAAGAAATCTATGTAGCAAAATGGAAATTCCATTATTTCTACTTGAAAGCAGTGTATAGGATTTTGAGCTTTTGTTATGGCAGATAAAGCTTAAATGAGGTTTTAAAACCAGATTACTTTTTGTGGGTGAAATTCTGAGCCTCTTTGAACTATCCTCTCTACTCACATGAAAGTGTATTTAATTCACAAAGGAAAACAGTGGATTTATTAATTAAAATGGTTTTAAACTCCATGTTATCAGTCAATTTACAGAAGAAAAGGAAGCATTTTCTGAAAATACAGAATAAGTTATCTGAACACAAAGTAGTGGTGACCTTTTAACACACAAGCAAATTGGAATTAGGTATCCTAATTGACAGAGATCAAATAGTACTGAAAAACCAAAGAATTGATATATCAGAAACATGAAACAAGTCAAACAACTTCTGAAAATAATTTCTCAGTGAACCTAAGGGTTAATATAATGATAATAGGTAACATGTTTAAACTCAGTATGTTTCTGTATATAAAGAGATTCAAAGCATATAATGAGATTCAAAGTATATAAAGAGATTCAAAGATTTTGGAGTAATTTGGCCTGGCATTTAATAGCACCCTGAATAACCACCTTCCCCTTGTAAAATTTTGTCCTTCAAAGTACTTGCTTAGGAAGGAAGACGCATTCAATATATAAACTGATTTTTCAACATGCAACATGACACGTAAGCTCCTGACCTGAGTTCCCAAACATGAATAACTGTGCCAAGCCCATTTTTATTAACTTCTGTAATTACCTGATACTCTATCATCAAAGGCTCCCTAATACAAACCAGAATAACACTTTATTAGAAATATAAGAAATTGCCAGTAGAACTGAAGTGTTGGCAGTGAACAGTTAGCATGTTTTGTTATTACAACTTTTAAATTGACCTCAAGAGTTATATATCACCCAGTATTCTAGTTATATTGCTGCACAGCAACTCAAAAACTTAGTAGCTTAAAACAACAATAGTTATTTCATTATTACTTCTCATGGTTGTGATGGTTGAATGGGCTCGGCCAGGTAGTTCTTGACTTAGAGCTTCCTGCAAGAGTAATAGCTAGTGGCTCTGGCTTCCTCCCTCAGCTCTGGTGATTGATACTGTCAGCTGCGACGTTGTCTGTAGTCATCAGCTAGAATACCTGCTTGCATCCACTTCATGCAGGTTGCTTGGTTTCCTTACAGCATGGTCTATGTGTGTGTGCCAAGGTAACCAGGGAGAAACTGTATTATGTCCTTCCTTGCCATAGTCACAGATGTACCCAGATTCAAGAGAAAAGAACAAGAATCCCTTCTCCTTGCTGGGAGGAGTGTCAAAGAGCTCAAGGGCTATGTTATAAATCAGTGATTGTTTACACACTTGCAACAAATTATTTGCATTCCTCTCATATTAAAAAACTTTGGAATACAGGTAAAGTCATGTTATTCAAAATCACTTCATATATTTGATGATCCTTCCTTTCAAAGAAAGCATTTTGACCTTCTGAGAAAGAGGAGGCATTTAGTCAACTAAATTTCTCTACTATTGCCCAAACTATGACTAAACTATCCCATATGACTAAACTATCCCATAAAACTCAAAGCAAATTTCAGTTTTGAATCCCTTTCTAATACCTCTTTGACTCTTTTGAGACAGAACTCCAGGTCCAAAATCTTGCCATCTAAATCAAATCCAAGTTGAGATTATGATTTGGTTTGGGTTTGCTGGAAACAGCTTCTCTGATAAGATTCCTCTCAATTTGAAGGTCTGTGAACTAAAAGAGACAAGTTATCTGCCCAACCGAAACCCAATGCACCAGTGTTAAGATGTTATAACAAACACTCCTGTTCAGAAAGGGGGAGCCAGAGTATGTGGAACAGGAACTGGTGTGCAGAGATTCTGAACCTAGCTGGGCACTTGTGACCAGGTGTTTCTTTAGGGTTTAGTACTACTCCCTGGAAATAATTCTGCAGGTGTCTTGTCTCCATTTTCTGAGCTCTTGATTTAATCTTTTGAGTCATCCATGCTTTCTCTAGGAACACAAAAACTGTAACTGAGTAATCTCATCTGTCCAAAAAGGCTAAAGATCCAAGGAGTTATTTTACATTTGTATTCTCTCTCTCCCTTTTTGTCCAAGTTGACAGTGTTTTCAAGAGAAACATCATTCTAACACCTCGGTGGACTTTCTATAAATCTTACTGGAGCTCACTCCTTTACATAAAATGCACACATAGTTAATTGCCACATAGGCCCTTCTTTACTTATAGATCCCAGTGAAACTGCTTTAGGACAACACCTTGAGATTCTTAAAAGCACTGTGAATAATAAAGAGGGTGTCCATGACATTTCATTAAGATTCTGAGAGGGTCTTTTATCTTTCCAAAAGCTTCAATGAGGTACCACTTTATATTTCTTTAAGGTCTTAACAAAGGGCTTTATACTCTTACCCTGGAAGTAATCTTGGTATAGAAGCCTTTTAATATTGTTTAGAGAATTTTTGCCATCTGAAAATAAATGAGAAACAGTTTTATTTTTAATTTAAAGAGTCCTATCTACTTATAGATTTTTTTCAATTTTACTATCTAGTTCTCCCCCCGCCCCCTCACATTTTAGTATATAGTCAACTAGAAAAAAAACACATGGCATAGTCAGTTCTTTGCCTGAAAATCAATTTAGTTAAGCTTTCAAGTTTCTTGGGTACATTTCCTATTTCCATGTCATCACACTTTCTGCCAAACGAGGCCCCCTTCTAGCTTCACAAAATATTTCATCACTTTCCTTTAAACCTCATGCCCTCCTGATGTGCTTTAAAATTCTGTCTAGCCTCTCCTATGACCCTTTAAGCTTCTGCTAAAACATTCCTTAAACATTTTTCCAGCTGTTATCTTGTCTCAAAGCCAATGACACATGTTGTAATTTTTTGTTATAACACTTTCAAATACAAAAATTAGTTCAGTTACTATTACTATGTAAGAATTCCTCTCCCAAAAGTAATCACATAAAGACAGTAATCATTTTATTATAATATTTTATGTTTCTAAGGATTGACTGGGCTCAGCTAGGTGATTTTCACCCAGGGTCTCACATGCTTTTATAATGAGATGGAGGTTGAGGTTGGCATCTCCACAAAGGCTTCTTTCTTCTCTTAGCTTGCAGTTGATGCTATATGTCATCTGGAACCCACCTGGTGCTGTTGGCTGGAACATCCCCGTGTAGCTTCTTCATATGACTGTTTGGCTTTCTCAGAGGTTGGTGACTGTGTTTTAGGATAAACCTCTCAAAACAGTTAATTAGGCACTCTATTGTATCTAGCCTCAGAAGCTTTTTAACATCTCTTCCTCCAGAGTCAGAATTAATTCAGAGTCAAGGGGAGGAAACATAGATTCCACATTTTGATGATAGGAGTGTCAAAGAATTTTGTGATGTTTTAAAATTAACATGGTGAAGTAAAATTTACTAGCAAGCTCTAAAATATTGATCCATTCCCATAAGAGAGCGTTCTTGTTTATTGGAAAAGTAAAATCCAAAAAAATTTATTTTGAAATGATTTTTTAAATATACTTTCATTAATAGTGGTAACTCTTGGTGAAGGTGTAGTTACTGAGTTATTAAAAAGATAAATGAGAGGAGTTTCTGGGATGCTAGTAATGTTTTGTTTCTTGATCTGGATGCTGGTTAAACTGATGTATTCGCTTTATGAAAATAAAGTTTGCCTTTAGGACTTGTGCCTATATGTGTGTAGATATAATATTTCAATAAAGTAGTGCATTCAAAGAATATGTAAACAGGGTCATTCATGTAAAACATCTTGAAGTTACCACTCAGTCCTAATCACAAGTAAAAAGCTAAATAGACCAAAAAATTGACAACTCTTCGTGGATCTATTAGAGAGGGGAGGACTCAGGGCAAACCACGCCTGTAAGATTGGACAGACAGGCCAAACGGGGAATCTCAGTTTACCAGAGCAGAGAGCCACAGCAGAAACTGCCGTGGGAACCGGTGCCAGGGTAGGAAAACCTGGCATAATTAACCAATTGCTGGAAGCACAATGAGGACAAATCTAAGAGCTGAAAACTCCAGGGAAACCCTCTCATAGTGGGACCTCCCTTTATATTGTGAGACTTACCTCAAGGATCTCGACCAGTTTCCCACAGTAAATATAGAGGAAAAGTTCCCTCATGTTTCTAGCATGGGGAGGGGAAAAAGAACTCTTGAAATATACCAGAGCACTCTGTCCTTGATGATAACTCTTTTTTTAGGAGATACTAGCCATCCAGACCCTTACCTGCTGGGATACTATAGGAGCATAATGGACCTGGGGGAAGGGAAATACTCAACTGTAGCCCGTTCTAGGACCGAGATCTATCTGGTGACCTTATGTCCTAGCAGGGCAATGGGTAGCTTCGAGTGTAGCTAGGATATAGTATATACAACTAAAGGAATCAAAGTCAAAAGACAGATGTTGAGGAAGTATCTGGGAGTTTTTAAAAGTTCTGTCAGACACTCCAAAAAGTTTGGGAGAATTTGCAGGTCTCAAATATCAAGGTAGAAGAGAGTGCATGTCTAATAAAACAGGGAATGGGGGCATAGTGAAGGGGAGAGGGGCTCAAGTGTATGGTGATGGAAGGAAATTTGACTTTAGGTGGTGGGCACACAATACAAACGATGTACCATAGAATTTGTACACTTCAAACCTATATAATTCTAGTAACCAATGTCACCCCAATAAATTTAATAAAAATTAAAAGTAAGAAGAAGAAACATACAATTCACCTGGTACACAATAAAATAAATAAAAAGAAAGTAGCACTGGCTGGTTTTGCTCAGTGGTTAGAGCATCAGCCTGCAGACTGAAGGATCCCGGGTTTGATTTCAGCCGAGGGCACATACCACAGTGGTTTAAAACAATGCAACACTGCCCAGCCAGTGTGGTTCAGTGGTTGAGTGTTGACCCATGAACCAGCCAGGGTACATGCCCAGGTCACGGCTCGATCCCCTGTGGGGTGCGTGCAGGAGGCAGACAATCAATGACTCTCTCATTATTGATGTTTCTCTCCCTCTCTCCCTCTCCCTTCCTCTCTCTGAAATCAATGCAACAAAAACAAAAACAACACAACACTTATTTTCATTGGTATCCTGCGGTGGCTCTGTGCCAATTTGTCATGGCCGCACACTGAACATTACAGATCTGAGAGAGTCCATCTATTCTACATTCCCTCTCCTCCTTTCGCCAGTGGCCTAAGAAAGGCATCTTCTCCAAGAGATTGCAGAGACACAAAAGGAAGTACCCAATCATGATGACACATTCAAAGTCCCTACTTGTGTCCCATCCACTAGCTTGCCATTGACCAAAGCGAGTTATATGGCAGAATCCTAATTCAAAGTTATAAAGAAATATAATCCACTTTTTGTAGGATGAATGGCAGATTTGCAGAGAAGAATTAAAATTCAATCTAAAAGAGCAGTTCCATCTTAGAAGTGAGCACTTTTTTGAGGAGAGAGTAGTGTAAAGCTAGTTTTAAATCCTTTGGGGATTTTATCAGCCCAAGATTGTTCCAAGATTAAAATATAATCTCTAGTCTTTAAAAGGCAGATTAACTTCACATAAAGCCTGTGTCCAGATCCTGTTTTGTGAAGAAAGTTGTTCATGAAACTTTGTAAAATACTATTTTCTTAGTCCACTTAGACTTCTATAACAAAATACCATGGACTAAGTAGTTTATACAACAGAAATTTATTTCTTACAGCACTGGTAGCTGGAAGTACAAGATTAAGGTGCCAACATGGTCACATTCTGGTGAAAATCCTGTTCTGGGTTCATAAACTGGACACTTTGTGCTGTGTTTTTACATAGTGGAAGGGACTAGGGATCTCTGTAGGGCATCTTTTATAAGAACACTAAACTACCCTCCAAAACAAAACTTCTCCAGAAGGCCCCACATCATAATACCATCATCTATGGGATTTAGGATTTCCACATATGAAACTAGGGGGAAACACAAACATTCAAACCACAGCAATTACCTTCACAATTATGTCACAATTTAGAAAATATCTGTCAATGTTATATATACATTCAAAGTCTTCCAGGTGTCCATTCACTCATTTATCTATCCACAACATATATGTATAATAATCCTGCAGAAATATACAAAAATATATTCACTAATTAAATATTCCCAAGTGACCTTCTCTATCTTTTCAACTGTGTTGAAAAACAATCAGTTAAAAGTACAGCTCTTTGAGATGCCTGGCATGCAAAGGACTCCAAAACCATTCTAGAGGCATATATGCCTTGTAAATATACCACAAATATTTTCCAGCTTTATGGAGCTAGGAGTTTTATAAAATTATTAAGTATTTTTAAAAGCAAATCTGTTATTAACTCTTCTAAATTTGTTGTAAATGCTCATCTTGTGCCTGAGTTACCACACCAAGGAAAGCAGCTCTTTAATAATCTTTTCCCACCGCCAAAGCAAATTAAAACCAGTATTTTTTTTGACCAAGAACGCAATATGCCAATTGTTTTTGTGTTATCAAACTACTGCCTAATTATTAATCCATTTTTAAGATGGTCAGTGTATTTACATGTAAGAGTTTTCAAAATAAAAGGCTATATCTCAGTAAGTTTAAATTATTTTAAACAGACCAATGTAATGCCCCCAGAGCAATGATTGATTCTTTAATCTCACTGATAGTCCACCGTCTCATTTGACCCTCCTTCAGTATGTTGTTACAGTGTTGCTGATCTGTGACTATCATTACTGATAGCATTTCCCCAGAATAAAGCAGATCTACTTCTCTCGTTGACAGCATTCCACAGACAGAATAATGTTGTCAAATGTACTTTGCCAAAATTAAAAGGCAAGTGAGAGACTGTGCACAGGCCAGGTGGTGTCTGCTCATGGAGAGAATTCTATTATTTTGACTCTAATATGCATTTCTCCTTTCCTAAATGTGACATCGGAGTTGCAGTAGAAAATGAAGTAATTCCTAAAAGGGAATAAAACGTATTACATGTCAAATCAGAGGTTTCAGGCCCCACGTAGCATGCCTTCAGTTTACAATAACTGTTCCCCAGTTTGCAAGGTTGTCTGTTTGCATCTGGCCTTAAGTCAGTGCTTTGATAGTTTATAAATCCCTGTTTGTTTTTGACTCTAGTGTTCACAAAGATATGGCATCTTTAAGTGCTTCAATTTAGCATCTCGAAGTACTCCCTTAGCATATTTAAGTGCTTCAATTAGTCAGGATAGAATAGGCTTTTGCTTGGATAGCAAACAACCCCAAATCTCAGTGGCATAATACAACCAAGTTTATTTCTCACTCACCAAAGCCCCAAAAAAGAACTGCCCTGGAGCAGCAGAAATGCAGACTGCTTCAATGTTGTGGCCCTGCCAGCTCAACAAGAAGACTCATCCAAGAGACCTGCTGCAAAGGAAGAGAAAGTTTGAATAATTCCACAGGAGTTTCCATTATTTCAGTCTTGAAGTGTCAGATGGCCTTTATGCTCACAGCTGATTTATGAACAATAGTCACATGATCTCCTGAACGAGCTAGGAAATGAGGTTTTCCATGGACCAGACAGAACCAATTCAGAACAGGATCAGATGAACATATAGCATTTCTCTGTCATGCTACTCAAAGCACTTCTCTCGACATAAACTCAGTGTAATGTAGTAAAAACAAGAGCCAGAGTGCCTGAGTTTAGTGAGTAGTTTAACTCTATTTCAATCCCTCAAATTAAGATATTAGACTAAATGATCTTTGGCTGTTCCACAATTAAATTTTCACAATGCCCTACTCCTAAAAAAGAAGCTCTCTTATTTTGTTTTGTACCATAATTGTTAGTCTTTAGAAAGATTGACTATTGCCATATATGAGCAGTATCAGCAATATTTGAGGAAGGATTACATTGCCTCAGGTTAGTAATAAAATGGCAATGATGATAAGGTTATTCAATTAAGTATCTTATGTAGATTGCATAAGAAATGGAACATAGACTCATGATCATAGGATTAGAGGAAATCATCTTTTCACACATTCTTTTTCAAGAGTTTAAACTGATTTATTTTTTACTGAAACCATTACCACTTGAACATGTTTCAGGCATCTTCTTGTCTTTTTCTTCCTTATGGTGTATATTGAAGGCCTGGTAGATGCATGCTAGAGACATCCAGAAGCAGTAGAATGAGCATGGAGTTTGATATAAGGCAAGCTTTTGCTCAAATTATAGCATTTTATTTACCAGTTTGATAATCTGGTGTTTCCTACACGATACTGAGATTGATGTGTTCAGAAACTATAAACTCACTGAATTTATAAACAGATAGTAAATTTAACATTGCAACATAAGAAATATATTAGCAAATTTCTGCCTATTGGAGGAAGTTGTAATTAGCTCACTTTTTAGCTCAAAGAAGGCTAAAATTCTTCCCTTTGGCACTGGCCAGCAGAATGTAGAGACAGATACAAAAAAAACAAGGTTATATAGTTTTGCTACAATAGCAGGAAAGCAAGATACTACCAGTTTAAGTACAAATCAAGCAGTATCTAGTAGAGCACATTGAAGGTAGAAAAGTATCTATAATCAATTTAAAAAGACAATTTCAAGAAATTGCAGATTAAAGCATTTGTTAAGGAAGAGGAAGAGGCCCCTAAAAGGGAAAAAATTAACCTCATCATGAAAATGTAGAAAATTTTCTACATTTCACTAGTTACTAATAAAAAGGAACTGAATATTGATACAGAATCCCATTGTATAGTTTCCCAGAGTGACAGTTACTGAGGTGAACTAAATATAATACATAACATATAGCATGGATCCAGTTTTTCTCAACAAATGACTGTCTGTTCTTATTCATATTTATCAGTTCCATATTTGAAGAACTCAGTCAGGTATTGTTATGAACAGATGCCTAATCTTAAGCTTGAATAAATAACCTTCGGCAATAAGGCTAGGAAAATGAGACCTAGCAGTCTTTACAGAATACCATTTTAGCTCCCAAATTCTTCTCCCTCCTGGCTTCTGTTCGTCAGCAAATGGCAACTCAGTCCTCCCAGTTTAAAGTGCAAATCAAAACTTGGAGTCATACTAGATTCTTCTGTTTTTCTGACAATCTACATCCAACCCAATTTGAACTTTCAAAATAGATTCAGCTATTATGCTAGTCTAAATCAGCCATATTCTTATCCTGTTCTACATTATTGTAATCAACCCCCCACATGCACACCCAACCATGCCTGGTACATGGTCAGTACACTTTTCCTACCCATTATCCATCGCTCTTTTTTGTTATTTTTATTTCTCCATTGATTTCCTCTTTGAGCACTTCCTTCTTTGGAAATCTTCACATTAATATTGATAGACCACTGCCCTTTTAATGACAACCAAGGCAGTATGATAGTTTTATACATCCCTGATTTCATAGCAACACACCCATGCTGAAAGAAGTGTATTGACAATTCTAAAATGATGTCTTGGGCTCCTGCCTCACTGTAGATTATACCATATTTGCTTCCTGACAAAAGGTAATGTTAGAAAACATCCAACTGTGTTTTTCATAGATTATGAACAAACCTGCTGCTAAATCATTGACAGACAAATTATGCTCTTCATGTACCATCTGTAAAATGAAAATTATTTTTAAATTTACCTGAAAAATCAATGAAACTAACAGTAAAAATTGTTACTTGTCACTTTAACTACTTGAAAAAATTGGCAAAATGACATTTCTGATGTGTCCAAATAAATTGTAAATCTTTCACTGTCAGGAAATTTTTTTTCTCTATCCAAAATTATCAAGAATTTTAAGGTTTACCTAAGGGAAATTATTTTAAGTCAATATGTTTTATCTTTAATATGAAAACACTTAGTATCTTAATGTGAGCCTTGTATAACTAACAGTGTTAATATTGGAGTTAAGAAGGGAATCCTCAATTATTTTAAGTGAGTAGATGATGTTCTAGTAGCAGAGATGAAGCAGCTGAATTTTTATTTGTAAAGGGAGCATAGGAAACAACAATTCTACACATGAAGATACAGAACCTAGAGCAACTGACAAAAAATATTAGTAATAATTCAACATTTGTGTTTTTTAAATCCCCACCCAAGGATATATAGAAAGAGGAAGGGAGAATGAGAGAGAGAAACATCGATGTGAGAGAGAAATATACATTGGTTGCCTCCCGTACGCACCCTGACCGGGCATTGAAACTACGACCTAGGTATTTGCCCTGACTGGGAATCAAACCTTCAATCTTTTGGTGTATGGGACGATGCTCCAACCAACCTAGCCACCCGACCAGAGCTAATTCAACATTTATTGAACAGCAACTCTATAGGTAGCCTTAATGCCCAACTAGTTATTATGATGATGTCATTCAATTCTTACAACAGAATTTGAACATACATCTATCTAACTCCATAGCCAGTATTCTTAACAAAAGTATTCTTAACACATCAGACCTATTAGAATGGTTATCATGAAAAAGATAAGAGATGAAAGATGTTGACAAAGATGTGGAGAGAAGAGAATCCTAAAAACAGAATCTCAAAGAGCTATCTGCATCCCCATGTGCACTGTGGAATTATTAACAATAACCAAAATATGGAAACAATCCAAGTGTTCATCATGGATGAGTGGATAAAGAATATGTAAGATCTATCTACCTACCTATCTACCATCTATCTATCTATGCAGGTCCACTTATAAGCATATTTTTTTCAACAAATACCTATATTGCTTGCCATCTGTGGTTGGGAATTTATAAATGCTGAGGGCTAACTTGATGGAATATTATTCAGCCCTGAAAGAGAAGGAAATCTGGCCATTTGTAACAACTTGAATGAATCTTGAAGGCATTATGCTAAGTGAAATAAGCCAGACAGAGTGAAAAAATACTATATGATATCACTTATATATGTGGGATCTAAAAAAGCAAAACTCAAGAGAAACAAAGGGTGGTGGTTACCAGGTGTTGGGGGTGGGGGAAATGGGGAGATATTGGTCATAGGGTACAACTTTGAATATAAGATTAACACATTCTGAGGAATCTAATGTACAGCATGGTGATTATAGCTAATAATACTGTATTATATATGTGAAAGTTGCTAAAAGAGTAAATCTTAAATCTTCTCACCACAAAGAAGAAATGGTAATTAAGTGATAGGTGGAGATAGTAGCTAATGTCATGGTAATCATTTCACAAAGTATGTTTAGTAATCGACACATTGAATACCTTAGATTTACACAGTGTTTTATTTCAATTATGTCTCCATAAACCTGGTAAAAAGGTAATACACCAAAGTAAAAGAATGAAAGAGAAAAATCATATAATCATCTCAAGAGATGCAGAAAAAGCGTCTGACAAAATTCAACATCCTTTTATGATTAAAAAAACCTCTAACTTCAGTATACATGAAATGAACCTCAACATAATAAAGACCATCTATGACAAGCCCACAACTAACATTATATTGAACAGTAAAAAGCTAGGAGCTTTGTCTCTAAGAACAGAAAGAAGGCGAGGCTAACCATTCTCGCCACTTGTATTCCTCATAGTACTGGAAGTTGTAGCCAGAGTAATTAGGAAAAAAAAAAAGAAGAAAAATCTATGCAAATCAGAAAGAAATGAAATTGTCTGTTTTCAGATAACATCTTGAATATAGAAAACCCTTAAGATTTGACCAAAAACTGTTAAAACTAATAAATAAAGTCAGTAAAACTGCAGCACATAAAATCAATATACAAAAATCAGTTATGTTTTTAAACACTAACAATGCAATATCAGAAAGAGAAATAAAGTAAATACTTAGCAATAAATTTAACCAAGAAAGTGAAAGATTTGTACACTGAAAACTATAGACTTTGATAAAAAAATAAATTTTAAAAAAATGGAGGAAACACAAATAAAGGGAAAGATATCTCACATTCATGGATCAGAACAATAAATATTGTTAAAATGTCTGTACTACCCAAAGCCATCTATAGATTCAGTGTAATCCCTATAAAAATTCAGATGACATTTTTTACAGAAATAGAAAAAAACAATTCTAAAATTTGTATGGAACACAAAAGACCCTGAATAGCCAAAGCAATCTTGAGAAAGAAAAAACGCTGGAGACACTGCACTTCCTGATTTAAAAATATATTACAAACCAGCATGGTATTGGAATAAAAACAGGCACGTAAATCAATAGAGCAGAATAAAGACCCCAGAAATGAACACATGTCTATAAAGTCAACTAATTTTTGGCAAGAATACCAAAAAATACACAATGGGGTAAGAATATTTTCTTCAATAAATAATGTTGGAAAAACTAGATATCTACCTGTGAAAGACTGAAATTGGACACCTATTTTATGCCACTCACAAAAATTAACTTGAAATGGAATAAAGACTTAAATGTGAGACCTGAAACTATAAAACTTCTTACAGAAAACATACAAAAAATAGCTCCTTGACATTGTTTGCAGCAATGATTTTTTGGATATGACACCAAGCAAGGTTAACAAAGGCAAAAATAAACAAGTGGGATTGCATTAAAATAGCAGGCTTCTGCACAGCACAAGAAACACTCAACAAAATGAAAAGCAAACTATGGAATAGGGGAAAATATTTGCAAGCCATATGTGTAGTAAAGAATTAATATACAAAATATATGAGAAATGTATACAACACAATAGCAAAAAAGAAAAAAAAACCTGATTGAATGTAGGCAAAGACCGGAAAGACATTTTCCCAAAGACATACAAATGGCCAACAGGTATATAAAGGGGTTCTCATCTTCGCTAATAATTAGGAAAATTAAAATAAAAGCCACAATGAAATATTACCTCAATCTAGTTAGAATGGTTATCATCAAAAAGACAAGAGGTAACAAATGCTAGGAAGAATATTTAGAAAAGGGAACCCTTGTGACCATTGGTGGGAATGTAAACTGGCATAGCTATTATGGAAAACAGTATGGAAGTTTCTCAAAAAATTAAAAATGGAGCTACTATATGATCTAGTAATTCCACTTCTGGATTTATATTCAAAGGAAAGAAAATAAGTATCTTGAAGAGACATCTGTACCCCAGGTTCATTGCTGCATTATTCACGATAGTGAAGAGATGGAAACAACCTGTCCATCAATGTGTAAATAGATGAAGAAGGTAAGGTGCATATATACAGTGGAATATTATTCAGCCACAAGAAAGAAGTAACTCCTGCCATTTAACAGCATGAATGAATTTAGAGGGGATTATATTAAGTAAAAATAGGCTAGACAAAAACAAATATTGTATGAATACTGTATGATCTCATTGTTTAAGTAGAATCTAAAAACAAAATCAAACTCATAGAAACAAAGAGAAGAGTTGTGAATATCAGGGCTGGGAGGTGGGAAAAATGAGAAGAAGCTTGTCAAAAAGTATAAGCTTTCAGTTATAAGATGAATAAGTGCTAGGGATCTAACATACAGCACGATGGCTATAATTAGTAATACTGTATTGTACACTCAAAATTTGTGAAGAGGGTATTTCATAAATGTCCTTACCATGAGAATAAAAGAGAGGTAATTATATGAGGTGATAGATGTATTAATTAACCTGATTATGGTAATCATTTCACAAAGTATACTTATATCAAATCATCATGTGGTATAATTTAAAAATATACAACTTTATTTGTCAATTGCACTTCAATAAAGCTGGAGAAAATAAAAACAGAAAGTATCTGAAATAGTAATTCTGAAATTCTGGATTGAAGAGCTGGGGTCTGTTATATCAGTCTAGCATAAAATGTATCCTTGTCTCTTAAAAGATAAAATAAGAAAATATTAATAGTGAGCTTTCTTTGAGAACTAACTGGCCCATGCCCCACACAGTGAGAGAGAAAGACAACAGTATTTCTGGGGAAGGAACCACAGAATCATAAAAATTATCTCTTACAAATCATTCATTACACCTATGAGTAACTATGCCCTGAAGGTGGTAATTAACACAGTATATCAGTCAGTGTCCAAATATGAAAATATAAAATACTCAAAGTATTTCAAACAGAGTGGATATTAAATTCAAGATTTTGTTACATAGATATGGTCAAGGCTGAAACAGTAAACGAGAGGAAGCTGAGCTGTCTCATGTATCCCCCAGGTCATGCTAAGGCTTGATGATTTGCTAGAACAATTCAGAGGACTCCGAAAAGCTATTATTCTCATGGCTACAGTTTATTACAGTAAAAGAATATAAATTAAAATCAACAAAGGGAAAAGATACATTGGGTGAAGTCCAGCAGAAACCAGGCACAAGATTCTATGTGTCCTCTCCCAGTGAAATCACAGGAACAAACTTCAACCTGCCAGTGATGAAGTGTGACATCATATGCAAAGGGTTATTAACCAAGGAAGCTCGCCCAAGCCTTGCTGTACAAGGTTGTTTAGGGAGTCAATCTTGTAGGCATGCATTCCTTATAAGTTACAGTGTTAGCATAGGCCATTTAATCAAACTGGCATCTCAAGCCCCATAGCCACAGACATATAAAAACAGGTGTTTACCCTAAGTCACATTGTCAGCATAAACTATCTGATCAAACAGGTACCTCATGCCCCAAGCCCTCAGACATTCGAAAATACATTTATCAGGCAGAATATTCCAAGGGCTTGGAATTTATGTTCCAGAAAGTAGTCAAGGGCCAGTCCTAAAACAGGCCTTTTTTGTAAATGTGCAGGGTTTGAGCAACAGGACCTGCTGAGTTAATTCTTTTCTACATGTAAGGTAACCAAGATATATTAATTACAGGAGGTAGCATTTCCTGCCTCTAGCACAGGTAGAACAAAGAGGAAGAGCTTGGAGACTCCTCCTTTACATAGCTTATGCTTAGACCACTAGGTGGTGGTAGAGGGTAGGGGGTGGGAATGTGAAGCTGGAGCTTGGAGCCACTGAAGGAGACTTAACTGCCTGGTCATGTCTCTGAGGGGCTGCGGCATAGCTGGGTTTGGAAGTATCCAAAGCAGGTGGAGCATGGAGCTGCAATTGTTTTCTCTTACTGGAAGAATACTATTAAAAACTGAAAATAAATGTTTTTTCTTTCTTCCTTGCACTTGCTCATTTCCTCTAAGGCCTCACTTAGGTTTTTCTCTCTAATGACTTCCTGGCCAAAAGAGTTTGTGACATTTATATGGAAGACTAATACTCCAGCAAATAACAACCATACTCACCTATAGAAAATTATGAGTTAACAGCAGAACCAAAATAATTTTTTTTTTTTTTTTTTTTTTTTTTTTTTTTTACTCCTAGACCAATGCTCTTTCCATCATATCTTGACAAACAAATATGATGGAAAAAGAGATTAAGCAGACAGTGTGATTTGGACCACCAAAGGATTATAACCTTCAGTTTTTATAGGAAATGCCCTTTAAAATTAGATTCCCTTATAAAGTTAAAAATTGAGATAAAATACTAGAAATCTTGGACTTTTACCAACTTTCTCTATGACCTTAGTTAACCCATAATTAGCTCTGCTTTCAGTATCCTTATCTGTGAAACAAGTGATAAAAACTGTAAGTTCAGTTTCAAATTAAGACCCGAAGTAACCAATGGGTTACTTTAATTGAGGTAACCAATTGGGTTATCCTAATTGAGGGCTAGGAAACAAGATGGTTTACCCAAACCTAATTTGCTAAATTGGCAATGTGCTGAATTTATTTACTTATTTTTTTTAACTATTTGGTTTTGGTTGACCAGTTTTCATTTTGCCTTTATAAAAGCATTTTAAGGAAAATTCAATTAGCCTTTGCTTTGCAGGGGAAGTCTAGGGGGCAGAGAAATCAGGAAAGTACCACCTGTTCATTCTAACTGATGGATGATTTCTTTTCCTTAAGATTAATGTCCTTAGGTGCAAAGACCATCTGTTGTCCTAACATGCCCACAGTCTATCTGGAGGAGATATATAACTGCTAGCACCACACGTTAAACACACATATGTTTCCAAATTGTTTCCTGTAAAATATCTTCATAACACATTTGCACCCATGTCTGTCCTTTGCTTGTGGAGAAATAACTTCACTTCTAAAGTTTAGGTGATATATATCAATATCCAGGTAGAAATAAGACACAAGATTTCATTCTTTTAACATATTTTTCACAATGTAGAGTAATAATTTCTGAGACTAGGCTTAGAATATGTAGGTTAAACAGTGCTCTATTTTGTTATTCACCCTTACACTGAAATATAAACTCTGAACTGGTTTATTTCCTGGGTTACCCACTCTGGGACATATTTATCCAATTTTCTTCATATTTACCCAATGGCATGATTGTAATTACCTAGGTAAGTTCCAAGCAGGATTTACTTGCTTTCCATACAAAGGTCTATATGTAATGGAAGAGTTCCAAACTCACACTTCATGGAAATAGTCTGCTTAAAATGACTGGACTCACCCTATTAATAGAACTTTTTATGGGTTACAGCTCAAGGTTATACAACGTCTAATACAAATTCTTCTTACTAAGGAATGAATGATAACTCTTTAACCATGTGGTTAAGAGAAAGTTCTTTGTTTCATTTCTGTTTGCTATGGACCTCATCTTTGTGAGTGTGTATTGGGAGGTTGTAGTTATTGGTTGTGTTAAACTGATCTTGGCAAAAAGAATTACTCCTTGATTGACTTGAAAGGTAAATAAATTGTACATTGCACAATTCTAATGTTACTTCTTGTGTGATATTAAGTGCTCAAACCCTTGCTTCCCACTCCAGGAATAATTTGAGCCTCTTTGTTTAAACATAGCCTCATACTGAACAGGTTATACTTGCACAGTTGATTTCCGAATCACTGATAACGAAGGGAATCAAATAGAAAAATGCTGTTTATGCCTTCAAAGGAAGTTTACAATCAACCATATGTTTTATTTTTTAAGTGGTGTAAAGTACTATTTTTCCAAAGGGCTGGTTTAAATTCTTGTCTCTGAAAAATTTTCAAGATGTTTTTCATAGTTTAAACATAATTTGAATAAATTATTTTGAAGAAAATTTATGACATCTCTTTTCAAACTAAAGGAATCATTCCTAAGATACTGTGGTACACGCAACTATACAGCATGCCGTCAAACCATGTTGTTGTTTACTTATCAGATTTTGGACTTCATAGAGGAGCATGTTAAAACATTGCTATATTCAGTAGTAAATTATTTCTAAACTTCCAACAAATGTAAATCAGATTAACACTGGATAGTGTTTGACTTTTTTTCTTTTAGTTAATAGATAGAATGAATGTGATTGATAAATATGTGACTTGGGGGGAATCTGGTTTCTCTCTTGATTTGTGTAGTTTAGAGTTTTCCTTGATAAAACAGAGTATAATATTAGTATAATTTTGTATATTTTAAAGAGAAGGATGGTTGGCTTATAATTTTGAAGCTAGTTTAATCATTCTCCATTAGAAATACCTCGTGGAGCCTTTTCCTCTGTAAGAATGCATCCCTTTATCATGTCAATGCTTGAACTTCTATGTAAGTTCTTGAAAAATAGGTATTTTTACATTTCTAACCTGGCTAGACTCTCTCTCTGTCATCCAGGCATTTCTTGTTTTCTATGAAGCATTGTGAATTTTACTTATTTCTAAGCAAGTTTTAAAGTTAAATCTTAATTTGCTATTAGGTAAATATAACTTTTAGCTGTGAGTAATATACAATATTTAAATTATGCTCTATTTGTTCTTTACCTATTTGACTATTTTACCCATTTGACTTCTGTTTTCCCCTCTTTGGTTAATTGTATCTTTCAGTTAATTTCCTCCTTCATTGTATGGATACCCAATTCTTTCAAAGTCTACATAGTTTAAAACATCATAAGGCAGTTTTTCATTAAAAACAAAATATATTTTATAGAAAACATTTTTTATCTCATTCTGAAATTTGTTTCATCATGTCTTAACTCTTTATTTCTTTTTCAGTGTACTCAAGCTATTGCTAGAAGGGAACCAATAGCAAAGGAATGTAGGCAGCCTCTCAAAGCTGGAAAAAAGAAGGGATTCTCCCCCCTCATCTCCAGAAGGAACACAGTCTTGTTAATACCTAATTGTATCCCAGGTAAGACAAATATTTAGACTCCTGACCCCTAGAACTATAAACTAATAAATATGTGTTCTTTTAAGCCACTATATTGATGGTAATTTGTTATAATACTGATAGGAATTAAATATAATTCTTAAATCATCTTCATCCATATCGCTTCTATTTCATGTGGTACTTATGCAATTTACTCTTAAGAACCCCATCAAACAAATCATATTCATTCTTCTAAAATTTTAGATTGTTGGATTCATCTAATTTCTCCATTATTTTAACAAATTTTAAGTGCTGATTTTGACTTTACTTACTAGCTTTATCACTTTTGTTTCTCCTATAAACTGGTAAGCATGCCCTATGTTATGTTACTATGATACTGAAGCCTATGTGTATTTCTCGTGATCTACCAGCTGCATTAGTTGGTTTTTGCCTTTGACAAAGGAAATAGCAATGAGCTACTGCTATACCCTCTTGCTTCTCTCTATGGCACAGAGGAGTTGACTTCTGACTCCTCCCATTCTAACAATACTGGGAAAAATAAGAATAAAGGAGTGTTGGCTGTTTTCCGTTAGGAATCTATGACTCCAGAACCAACTCAAAAGTACAAGGTCACCTCCAAGTTTACCAGCTGTAAAATATGATGATAAGCAGGAAATATTCTGTAAATAAAATAACTTAATATATGTGAAATGAAATATAAGGATTAAGGTACAGTATGAATTAATCACATACCATATGTCAGGTACTGTAAGAGGAATTTTTCCATGCGTTACCATGTTTAATCCCCATGAAATCCACTCTATTTGGTAGGCATTATCTTCATATATGAGATTATAGTGAGACAGCAATTTGCCTAACAATCACATAGCTAGCTATAAATATTAGAGGTGGGAATCAAACCCTCCGGATGTTTTATTTATTAATATTATCATAATCCTGTGCATAAAAGTACTTGAAACATAATACTATCCAGATTTTTCCAGCAAGAAAATTGACATATTTAATTCCAAGCAAACTCCTGGATTTTTAATTTGAAATATGCAAAAGAACAGAAAATGCTTTTCAAAACACCAAACACCTGCAGAGTAAAATAGAAAAATCAACCACTGGGTAAGTTTTATAAGGGTGATTTCATTAACAAATTATTGGTGATCGGTGAGCTATCAGTCACGTCTTTATTCCTGAGGTTGACCTAAATATCTCAACTGAAAGACATATTTGTTTTAGTTTCATTTATCTTAATTAAAACCCTTTTAAACTGACAGGCATATCTAAGAACGTTCATCGATACCAATTTAAGAGGATGAACCTTTATCTTTAAAATGTTCAAGTCATTGTAATTATCTACCTTGATTTTTTGGGAGATAGAATTTAAATTTAAAAAAATGTAATGTTACATGGGTCAGGTATCATTAGGTAGTGCTCCATGAACAATTAGTTACTAAGCAACAACCCTTCAAACAGACATGAAATTGATTTTTTATAAAACTGTTATTTTACATTCTAATTGAACTCAAGATATGTGTGTATAAGTATTCTGTCTCCTTCAAATTCTGATCTTATTTGTGTATACCTTTAATAATACCTTGGTCACTTGAGGAAGAGTGCGGTGTTTGACTATAAACCATATACCATTATAAGCTTTAAGTATGTGTTTGTCTACAGGAATAGTGGCATTTGGTATTTGTTTATCGCCCACCCCTGTGAAATTCAATGCACTATAAAATTATCTTTTCTACAAAATAAAACATCTTGCCAGGCCGGGCGTCGCTCAGCTGTTGAGTGTCAACCTGGGATCCAGGCGATCGGGGTTCGATTCCTGGTCAGGGCACATGCCCGGGTTGCGGGCTCGATCAATGACTCTCACATCATTGATGTTTCTATCTCTCTCTCTCTCCCCCTCTCCTTTCCTCTCTCTGAAATCAATAAAGATATATTTAAATAAATAAATAAATAAATAAATAAATAAATAATAAATAAAATAAAATAAAATAAAATAAAATAAAATAAAATAAAATAAAATAAAACAAAACATCTTTATTGTAGCAAAAGACAAGCCAAATAAACTGGTAAATATTATCACCGACTCAAAATAACAATTTGCTAATTAATGAGGTGGAAGCATATAGTTAATGTTCAAATAAGCAAAAAGTTAGTTCAAAAGGATATGAAATAAGTTACTTCAGAGGAATATGAGCAAATCCACTGGAGGGTCAGGATTTGGTAAAAAATGAGGTACTGATTTTCGTAGGAGGATATCCATAAGATATTTCAGCTTCTTCTCTGAAATCAGACGCCCTATTACTGTCATCTGAAGGCATGTTCTAGACGTGCCTCCACAACCATTGTGATCAGTTTCACACTTAACTATTGTGTCAGCATGACTGTAACCTAGAAATGATTGCAGTGAAGTTCTCTCCTAAACCACAGTGATTTTTATTTCTGAGGGGGAAAAACGGGTAAATCATATAATGTATATGATTTTATGTCTTCTAAAAAATCCATATATTTTTGAAATATATAAGAATGGTCCTATTTTTTCCATTGTCCTTGTATGTTGTATGTGCATGAGTGAGTGGATGGGTGCAGTGTTTGACTATATAAAATATACAAAAATATATACAAATATTACATTATAGATATTTTCCCCTCAAGGCTCATATAATTTATTGGTTGTGATCTTATATTACATTTATAACACATACAAAATGCAGTTGCATAGTTTAAAGCACTGGGCTTGAAGTCAGGAGGACTGATTTGTATTTCGGCTCTGTCGCTATAGGCTGTGTGATCTTGGGCAAAATATTTCTACTCTTCAAGCTTGTTTGATCATCTTCTATAGAGTGAGCACATTAATATCTATCATCTTTGATTTCTACAGTGATTAGTTTGAAAAAGATGAAGTGATGTGAAATTACTTTATGTATAAATTGCATTGATCAATCAAATACTGATGCAAGTCAGATTAAGATAGAATATTAACTTACATAATCATAGAAGCTCAAAAAGAGCAGAGGGGCCTTTTATTTGGTTAGTTGTGTTAGAAGGATTACTGAAAAAAAGGGATCCTAGCTTATTCTAAAAGATTTGAATGGAGAGGATATTTTTATTTGGGGGAATTACATGAGCAAAATATAGGATAAGAAAATGAAAACCATGCTTGGGAGCAGTGGGTAAATTATTCTTCTTGAAATGAAATGTTCATGTTGATTAACAGAGAGTGACATGGTTGTAAAGACTAGAAATAAGACAGATTGGACTTAGTAGGACTTTCATTATAAAGTAAGAACTCATGATTATTCAGAAAAATAAGATAGGGGAAGGGGAAAGGGAAGAGGAAGGGGAAGGGGAAGGGGAAGGGAGGGAGGGAGGGAGGGAGGGAGGGAGGGAGGGAGGGAGGGAGGGAGGGAGGGAAACATCAAAAGAAATAATGAAGAAAAGAGACAAGAGAAAGTATAAGCATTCATTAAGGTCCTGTTATACGTCAAGCGCTGTAATAAGTATTTTCATATAATGCACATGAGCATTGTAGATACTTTCATCAACACCACAAAATTTTTTAAATGAAGAGAAATCACCGAGCATTCCTAAGCAACAGTGTGAATGAAACAATCAGGTTTGAATTCAGTTCTAACTATATATCCTACATCCATTTTGCTATGGTATGTTACCTCTCGCTATAATGTGCAGGTAAGAAAATATTTTTGTGAGTGTGAGATGGTAGAAATATCATATAATGATATTAATGACAACTTATTTAACTTTACTGTTATATCAACAAGTAACATGTTTCCTTTTTCTAAACTACTAACAGATATTAGAAAAAATACATTAAATCAGAAAACAAAATCTGTTGCAACTCAGCATGTCTGATGTAACTTTAAAGAATCTTTCTCACCTTGCCCGGTGTGGCTCAGTTGGTTGAGCATCATCCTGTGTACCAAAAGGTTGCAGGTTCGATTCCTGGTCGGAGTAGGCATGGGAGGCAACCAGCCAGTGTTTCTCTCTCACATCGATGTTTCTCTTTCTCTCTCTCCCTCTCCCTTCCTCTCTCTCTCTCTAGAATCAACAAAAACATATTTTTTAAAAAACAAGAAAAGAAAAAGAAAATCTTTCTCAAAAAGGTATTTAGCATAGTGCCAGAATCCACAGAGATTTCACAGGATTAATAATGACAATTTTTGTTTTACCTTAACCACCTGCTTAGAAAAATGGAAAAAATAAAGTCCTGAACTGTACTCAGAGGCCATGTTTTTATATCCATTTTATCTCTTCAAGACCTTTGGGATTTTCTCAAGGGTTTCTCCTAAATTAAAAGTCTAGACAATTCTCCTTTTATTTTATTATCTCCCTGTCACAGCTTGCTTAAAAATTGTATTTAGAGATGGAGACCAGAAGCAAGAAATATAATGTAGAAGATAAAGAGATATGTTCTGAAATGTGAATATTTTTCCCATTTATAACAAGATAGGAGGCAAAGTTCTTCTATAACTCTCACCAGGCCGGTAGAGATTATTACGCTTTGGGGACAACCTTTCACCTGAGAGTTTGGAGTCACACACAGCCAAAGCTCAGTAGGGTCTTCCACTTCTCAGGTGAGACAAAATCCTGTTCTACAAAGTCTTGTTGCCAAAACCTCTTCCCCATTTTCTATTACCAACAATTCATCCCCAGGATGACTGGAATTTATCTTTACTCCCTTCCTGTGCAAATAAATTTGGATAAAAGAATTACTCTCTCTCTCTTTTTTCTTTATTTTTATTGTTGATATTATTACAGATGTCCCCATTTTCCCCTCTTTGCCGGCTTCCACCCAGTTCCCACCCCCCTCCCTCTGTTCATCACCATGCTGTTGTTTGTGTCTATGGGTTATACATATATGTTCTTTGGCTAACCCCTTCACCTTCTTATTTTCAAAGGAGTTACCAATTAAGATTCAATTCTATGTCATTTCTATTTGCAATGAATTACCTTTTTTTCCCCCTCTATAAGTATCTTTACTTCACACTAAGGTTGATACGGGTTAGTACATTTGAATATAACTGAGTACTCCACAGATAATCATGATTAAGTTGCAGAAGACTTTTATTTTCCTTCTGAATATAGGGGGTAAAAACAAATTTTATGAAGCTAATATTATTTTGCTTTTTAAATGTCATATCTCCCTTTTTAAAAGCAAATAATCATCTGAGTCAATCAAGCAGAACTCCTTTGATTTGTAACTTGACCTTTAGAAAATATCTAACATCGTTGAGCAATGGCTTTATGAAACTATTGTTTTGACTTATAAGACATTACTTGTCTCTCTTCCTGATTACTCTTTCTCAGGGGACTTTTTAGATTTTCATTATACACATTCCCTTAAATGCTTTTGTTTCCATGATCTGGCTTAGATCTTTATCTCTTCTTTCTAGACATATATTCCCTGAATGACAAATCAGCCTCATAGTTTCAACTACAACCAACTTGCTACTGAATTCAAATCTACACCTCTATTCAAAATCTCTCAACTTCCCCCATATAGTTCCTTCTTGTCTTGCATATCTCATAGGTAGTTCAAACTCCACATGTGACACTCAGGTGGGGATGTCTCCATGGCTTGTATGAAGACATCAGATTCATCACTTGACATAATAGCTAGACAGCTTATTTTTTACCTCCAGCCCCTTAGAATTACCAAAAATAATTTTGATATAGAAGAAAGAAAGAGAGGAGTGATGTACAATAAGAATAAAGTGGTAGAGGACACCCAAAAGCATTTTGGAATGTCAGCTAATGTTTCTGCTTACATATCTGTCTCTAATACCAAGTAACAGCTGATGATTTATTCCACTGTCACTTTCAACCACCAAAAATAAAAAGACAATTTATTATTACCGAGAAGATGAAGTAAGAAAATAATCCCTTGGTTTCCATTTTAACACCACCTAATTAACTATGAGAGATAGAAAAAAAAGAATATAATTTAAAATGTAGAGGAAGACAGGGCAAAAGGCAATAAAGACAAAGGAAAAGCCTGTGAAACGGTTCATGTTTATTCAGCATCACATAATGACTGACAGATTTTCTTACCTATAGCCTTATATCTAGAGGCTATGGTCTAGCACTTGAATAAGAGAGAGAATAATTGTATTTTATAAAGCTAAATATTCAAGTAGAAAGCTAGAAACTTCATGTTATCTCTGCAAAACAGAGAAGCGTAAAGGGGGCAATAATGAAACAACAGACCTAGTGTGTCACACATTAATGAATTGTTGGTCTAGATAGTTCAATCAAAGTGGCCCAATATTGATGTGCCTTTAGAAAGACAGATGGGATATTGCATGTGCCATTCAACATAATGAATTGTCAGGGAGAAAAAATCTCCGGTATGTGTATAATCATTTATGAGCAGTGGAGGAGGAAACTAAATTATAAAAAGATGTGTTTTTGTTCAGCTAAGGAAAAGAGCTAAGACATTTTTGAGTGTACAATTAAAAAAATAATAATAATCAGTTATTTATAGAAATTATTTTCCAAAGTTACTCTGTCACCTCTGCATCTTGAAGGCCTAACAGAACATAGTAAATAATATATACTTGAATAAATGAAGGTGGACTAGTCAGAATTCTAAAAAAAAAAAATAATAAGGCTTTTTAAGCAAGCCTGTGTGCCAAGGATTTCATATTTTTAGTTCATTTATATTTTTCATTTACATTAATCTTCATGGCAAACATAGGTGTAATTATGCCCATCTTCAGAACAGAAAAGTGAGGCTCAGGAAGATTATATAGTAGCTTTCCAATGTCAACATAGCTTATAATTGGCAGAACTGAGTAGAAGCATATATTCTTTTTTTTTTTTTTTAAATACATCTTTATTGATTTCAGAGAGAGGAAAGGAGAGGGAGAGACAGATAGAAACATCAATGATGAGAGAGTCATTGATCGAGCCCACAACCCAGGCATGTGCCCTGACCGGGAATCGAACCCGGATCTCCTGGATCCCAGGTCCAAGCTCAACCACTGAGCCACGCCCTGCTGGGCAAGCATATATTCTATTATCTAAATGACTTCAAAATGTTCTCTCTCTCTCTCTCTCTCTCTCTCTCCCTCATTACATTACTATAAAGCTCATTGCAAATTGACAAAAAATGTCAGAAAAACTACAGAGCAGGCATTCCCTGATCTCCAAGTAGGTCAGTTTCCTTGGTGACATCATAGATCAAATAAAATGGACAAATAACTTCTAAATATATAATCAGAATGCTTAAGCTTTTCTTTAATTAGAGGTCAGTATAAAATTAAAAAAGGGATTATTTGGCAAAATATTTATTTCCACCTCCTCTATCCACCTCTATTCGACTCGATTTAAACATTGACTAAAATAGCTTTGAAATTACATTCTATTTCACAGTAGGCTAATAAAAAAGATATTTATTGCAGAAAAAAATATGAAGTAACAAAGGAAAATTACTAGACTGACAAAAAATGTAACTAGAGAATTTATCTAAATCATATATTTTCCAAGAGTTGATACCAGCAGTGGAATTCAGTACTCTTAGCTCCTTACTCTTACTTTCTCCCAAATGTCATAGAGTTTGTGACCTTAAACTCACAACCTCTAAAACATAGATACTACCCTCTCAGGAGAAGTCCTGAGAGTCTTAACTGTGTTCCCCCCACCACCCCCTAGCAAATGGTAGAATTGAGATTTATCTGTATGATGTACAAAGTAAACTTCCCCATCATAGAAAGTTGTTAATCATTGCATTTAATTCATTTGATAGAATTTATTAAATGCCTTGTGCCCGGCACTATTCTGGGTTTGGGATATAAAGAGTAAACATCATAGACAAAATCTCTGACTCCCAGAAGCTTACATTTTAACTGGAGGAGACAGAAAATAAAGCTAATAAATAGGATAGCAAAGGAAGAAAATGGGACTATAAATGGGTACAATTTAGAATAGGTCCATCGGGGCAGGGCTCAGTGATCAAATGACCTTTGAATAAAGACTTATAAGCAGGGTGGAATTAAGCCCTGAGGAGAACTCATAGAAAAGCATCTCAGCCGGAAGAAACAGGAAATGCATATCTTGAGGTGAAATTATGTTGCCTGTATTTGAGAAAAAGCAAGGAGGAAAGTGTACCTGGATAGAATTTATTCAGGATGTGGTAAGATTTAGTTCAGAAAGGTAAGAACAGTGCTGTGGTCTGAAAGTTTGTGTCCCCCCAAAAATTCACATGTTGAAAACTTAATGACCAAGATTATGATATCAGGAGGTGGAGCCCGTAGGAGGTGATTGGGTCATGAAAGTTCAGCCCTTGTGAATGGAATTAATGTTCTTATAAAAGAAACCCACAGAGCTCCCTCTCCCCCTCCACCATGTGAGGACACAGTGAGAAGTCAGCAGTCTACAACCCAGAAGCGGTCCCTCACCAGACCATGTTGGCAACCTAATCTTGGATTTCCAGCCTCCAGAACTGTGAGAGGTAAATCTCTGTTGTTTATAAGCTACTGAAATTTGGCATTTTGTTACAGCAGCCCAAACGGTCTGTGAAACAGTCTAGACCAGGTATGAGTTCACCGGCCTATATACAGATGCTGACTTCTACTGTGAGTGACATGGGGAGTCAACAGACTGTTCTGAGGAAAGGAGTGATAACATCCAACTTCAGTTTTAAAAGATCATCTGACTGCTTTGCATAAATCAGTCTTTTCAAGGGCAAGAGTGGAATCAGATTGAGAATCTTGTGTATAATTCTACAGAAGAGATGAATGGTGATAGTAGTAAGAGCTGTGAGAAATGGTAGGATGCTGAATATTTTTTGAAAGTAGATACAAAGGATTTGATTGGGGGGGGGACTGAGGAGTCAATGTTGATGTTGGGTTTTATGTCTTAGTGGTACTGACCAGTATTCAACTGGAACCCTGGAGTCCATCCTTATTTTTGCCGCAAATCCAAAAAGGTGAACCTTCTCCCTATTCTGGAGTGTGTCATACTTTGGTGATATGCCAGACTGAGGTAACCTGGTGTTCATGTTTTGAAAAAAATTAATAACAAAAATGTCATCTATTAAAAAAATGGGTTTGGTTTTGTTTTGGTTTTTTTAAAGACAACTGGGTTAGCAGTTACTTTAAGCAAGCAGTAAGGGGAAAGAGTTTGCTTGAGATCCCAACCATAATTTGGAGGTAGGTACACAAGGCAAGGAGAGGTGAACATGGAAAATGAGGGAGAAAATAAAATTGATCTGGTATTTCTTAGGAGTAGTCAGTTGCTTTGTTAATCAGTCACACACAATGTGACAGCAGGGGGAAAAAGCCACAAGAGCATGAGAACTCATTAAAACTTTTTCAGCATGGAGACCAAGAGCCAGGCTGCCTTTCATGGGCTTATTGTATCTCCCCTCGGGCTCTTATTTTCTCTCTTGCCACCAGCACAGGACAACTCAGATGGGAGCACTGTCTTTGGAAATAGGAGTTTCTTGTCAGGTACAGATCTTTCTGGAAACAGGAATTATTCAGTGACTTGCTGCTATAGTAACAAGATATAAAGCAAATAAATATAACCAAGAAAACCATTGTAACTTTCAGTTTTTAGAGAAGTGTTTCAGAAGCCTTTAAAGATTCATGGCTTCTGTTTGCTGTTTTCTCATACAATTCTTAAATTGTTTTTACAGTTCTCCAGGAATGTAACCAAAAGATGAAGTTAAAGAATTAAATGGGGGGGAAAATACATTTGTTCGTTTCCTACGGGAGGAAAATATTACACGTTAACCTGTGATAAAGTTCCAATTGTTGCAGGCTGCTTTGTGTAGCGAATGGCAGGGTGCTCCACTGACTTAGCCACGAGCCCGTTGTAACGCAGAAACTTGTCATAAAGTAACACAACACCTGAGAGAGATCAATGTAGGAGTGTTCATTAAACTAAGACAAGAAGTATTGATCTGCAGGAGGGAGAAGAGCCGCAGGGGACTTTTCAGTGGTGTGGAGGCTGGAGAGAGAAACAGAGATGAGCGAACTAAACTGTGTTTTTATTCTACTTCCTTTATCCAAAGTAGAGGTTGCAGTGCAACCAATAGAATACATTTAAAAAAAGGAAGAAGAAAAGACATGGAATACCAGAAAAACTGCAGGACTCAAGTCGTCCATAAAGTAGGGAGTGATGGAAGAAATGCACACTAAAACCTCTAGGCAGCTGAAGATGTGTTTTTAAGGGTTTCATCTAAAATGTGAACCAAAGAACTTATAAGCATATATGAACAGCCCATGGACACGGACAATAGACAGGTGAAGACCTGGGGTGGGGTGGGAGATGGGTGGAGGTGGGCAAGGGTGGGGCGGAGGGGGACATCTGTAATATGCTCAACAATAACATAAATTTTAAAAAATAATAAATAAATAAAATGTGAGCATATTTCCACCAGTGTTTTGGAAAATGTCATTTAGATAGTGTTAATACTTAAAGTATATTCTTAATTGCATAGTCAAGACATTTAAAAACTGAACCAACATTATTTATGAATCTTTGGCACTGGGGGGAAAATCAGCATAATTAGTAAAAGACAACTGCATTTTGTACTGAGAATAGTCCATGGACTAGGAACTCACTCTTACTAATCTTCATTAGTATTCACCTACTAGCAAAAAATATTTGAATTTTTACTCACCATCCATTCCCTACCCTTTAGTAATACTAATTATAAGCAGTACTAAATTCTACTACCAAGCAGAAAACTGAAATAATGGGTTAATTGATAAAGAAAAGATAAAATGTCCAACCTAGTACCTTGGAGAAATTGTCATTCATTCATTTACTCAATAAATACATGTTGTCTACCTTATTTTAAGCACCCTGCTAAGTTTGTGTTTGAGCTCAGATTCTAGCCTTACAAACAAACGTAGATCCATTCTGTATGGAATTTGTGCTTAAGTATAGAAACAGTAATCAAGTAATCACTGCAATAAATATATAATTGCAAAAATATGCATATAAAATAAAAATAAGATACAATTATATTATGGATGTGCCCTTTTTCTCCCTATTGACTGCCTCCCGATGGCTCCCACGCTCTCCCCTGGCCTTCGCTGCACTATTGTCTGTCCATGGGCTATGCATATATGCACATAAATTCATTAGTTAATCTCTTCCCACCCACTTCCATCCCTCTTTTCTTTTTGCGATCTCCTTAAAGCCTCATTAATGACCATCCATAGCAATGTAAGCTTTTTCTCCCATTCTTCTCAAAACTCTCCCAGCTTCTACCCGTTACCCAGTTCCAAAGCTGCTTTCACCTTTTCAAGTATTTATTGTAGCAGCACTCCACTTTTTGCTGCTGATTTTTCTATTAATCCATTCAGGCTAATATAAGAAAACT
The DNA here is from genome assembly GCF_054644295.1 of Miniopterus natalensis. Lineage (NCBI taxonomy): Eukaryota > Metazoa > Chordata > Mammalia > Chiroptera > Miniopteridae > Miniopterus > Miniopterus natalensis. Next base: position 49,446,620 of record NC_142084.1, read on the forward strand.
ATTACACATTGGGTGGCTTTAAAAATAGGCATTTATTTCTCATAGTTTTGGAGGTTAGAAAATCCAAGATCAAGATCTGACCAAATTTGGCAGATCTAATAAAGGCTCTCTTCCTGGTTCACAGTGTAAAAGAAAAAACAACCACAGGTACAAAATTACATCACTCATACTAAAAGCCCATAATACCAAACCTGGATTTAATACCTGATCTAATTACAGTTTTAACCTTTCCCAGAAATGTAATTTTAATCAACCAGTATGGAATTTTTCAGCCAAGCACCAGTAAGGAAATCCTCACATGGACCCTCTCTGTCCCCCATAAAAAGAAGAGGCAATTTTCATGATAAAAACCCTTCCCGTTTCCCCCCCAAAGGAAAGAAGCCCAAGCCCAAGAATAATTCTTCCTTTTGTTAATAGGTCCCTTGCCCCACCCTTCTTTCTATAAAAACTTTCCATTTCTCACAACCCCTTGGAACACCCTTCCTATTGTTGGATGGGATGCAGCCTGATTCATGAATTGCTTAATAAAGCCTTTGAGCTCTTCCAATTTAGTCAGTTAAATTTTATTTTTTATTAATAAATAGCTGTTCTCTAATATTCTTACTTGATGGAGAGAGGTGATAGAGCTCTCTGGAGTCTGTCTTATAAGGGCACTGATAACATTCATGAAGGTTCCACTCCTATAACCTAAGCATGTCCCAAAGGTCACACCTTCTAATGCCATCACATGGGGGAGGTAAGATTGCAGTGTATTAATTTGGGGGGCGGGGGCACATTCAGTCCATAGTAATCACCATACTCGTAAAACTTATTTGGTAGTAGTGGGTACTAAATAAATATTTGTTAAAACAATAGAAGGTAGAAAAGAAAAGAGTTAGGGATAGAAATTAGAACATAGAAATTCTAAATAAATATTTGGACAGAAAGAAGAGGAAGGAAGGAAAGAAGGAGGGAAAGGGGGAGGAAGGGAGAAAGGAGAAGAAAAGAAGCACCTTGGCAATTTGGCAGAAAATTGATAAAATCAGAAGAATTCAATTTTAGATCAAATGAACAAGACCAAGATCTCTTAAATAGTCGAAATGTACACGTAGAGACATTACGTTCAGTTTCTTCAAGCTGTCTCTTAGTTTCAGCAATAACAATTAAATTCATAAGATTGGCATGCATGTAGTATTCTATCAACATTGATAGACTAAACCATTTTGCTGAAGAGCATTGTATAAACCATAATGGAAAATACGGTACCAAGTAGCTACTGGGTTATTTCTGGTGAGCAGCAGTAATAAACAGATTACTTTTGACTGTTCCAATCAGAAATGGATCATTTAAACAATTAATTTTGAATAAGCAGATTTTAATTGTCATAAAAATTAAACTTGCAATCAAGCAAGAATGAACTTTGTCCATTTTCAGGCAACTCCCCCATACTTTGGTAAAAGTCAGTGTCACTCCGGGAAAGGCAAAACTGTGGAAACAGTATAAAGATTAGTAATTGCAAGAGGTTTGGGGGGGAAAGAGAGATGAACAGATGGAGAACCGGGGATTTTTAGGGGAGTGAAAATATTCTGTATAATATTATAATCATCACACATTTGTGAAAACAAATAGAATATGCAACATAAAAAGTGAACCCTAATGTAAACTATGGACTACATTAATAATAATGTATCAATATTGGCTCAGCACTGTAATAAACGTGCCACACTAATGCAAGATATTGGCAATAAAAACTTTGAAAAATGGGAGGGAATATAAGGAAATTCTACTTTCCACTCAATCTGAAACTTCTCTAAAACATAAGTTCTTGCCCTGGCCAGTTTTGTTCAGTGGCTAGAGCATCGGCCAGTGGACTGATGGGTCCTGGGTTCAATTCCAGCCAAGGGCATATACCTCGGTTGCAGGCTTGATCCCTGGCCCCTGTCGATGCCCATGTGGGGAGGCAGCCAATCCATCTGTGTCTCTCGCGTCGATGTTTCTCTCTCTGTCTCCCTTCCACTCTCTCTGAAAAGCAATGGAAAAAATATCCCCATGTGAAGATTTAAAAAAAGCCCAAAACATTGTTCTAAACAATCCATTTATTTTCCTGGTCTAGTTAACTTTCTTACTCTCTACTCCTCAAACCTCCAACATTTCTTCCCTGTATTTACTTTACAATGATAAATTTGCTTCCTATTTCACTGAAAAAACAAAACATAACGAAACAATTGCAGTTACTCAAGCACCTGGAAATATTCTGTTACCTCTCATTGAAAGAGCTTTCTCTTGACCCCACATCTCCTCATAGCTTCTCCCCCATTTTTTGGAATCCAGACCATATTCTCCCCCCATGGCTCCCCACCTAAGTCAGAGAAAATGCCGAAGCCCCTCTCACCAGCCGTTTATGCGACCACATCACCTACCACCACCGCTCCCTCATTCTGCAAAAGCTGCTCAGTAGTCTCCTCACTCTTCTGCAAAACATACCAGATATCTCTCAAAGAATTACCCTTGTTCCAACCTCTGCCTAGAAGTCTCTTCCCTCAGATATCTTCCTACTTCCTTCTTAGAGTCTTTACTCAAATATCACTGTCCCAGGAAACCTTCCTTGACAACGCTGCTTAAAATTGCAGCAGATCCCATCAGCATCTCCTATTCCCTCCCCGACTGCTTTATTTTTTCAGCAATGTTTTTCTTCTAATATACTATACAACTTTTCTGTGACTACTCACCAGAGTGCCACCTTACTGAGGACAAGGATTGTTAAAGTTGTTCATTATTGTATCTATAGGACAAAGATCCATTTTTAATTCTTAGAAATTTTATAGTTATATAAGCTGAATCACAGAAAAGCTGAATATCTTACCCAGAACCCCAAAACAAGTCAGTGATTGAGCCAGAAAATGAATTACGACTTCTACATTTCTAGACACTATTAAATCACTACACTCTCCTTTATCAGACAAATAGATAAAAGTATATATTTAGCATTTTTTAGTCATATGGAATGTTCCTTAAAGAATATTTACATAAGGTTATTACTTCTGTACCGTAACTCACAGCCAGGAAAAAGAAAACCTGATAGGTAGGCCAAGAGAAGAATCTGTTTTCATGCCAAATGATAGCCATTTACAAGGATGGATTTACGTACAACATATGGCCCAAGTCCTATTGATTTTGCTTATGACTATTAAGTTTCTAAAGCATTAGATGTTAAAACATCTTGTTCCCGTTTTGCTAGCTTAGCTGTTCCCATGAACATGAATAGGAATCCCAGAATGCATTCAGAGAATATGTAATATTTCATAGAATTTTATTACCAATTATGTTATGGCCACTTATGATATTTCTAGTCATATTTACTAAGATGTTACACGAGCATATTTTCCTTAAGAAAAATTTCAAGTGATCACCAAAGGGCTGTGGCATATTTTAAATAGAATTACTATTGTGACATGATTAACTTTTTATTCTCGAGGGTTAAAAGCACCATCAGTCATTTCTTTTGCATTTAGACTAGGATATCATTACTATATATCACCTAAGTGAAGGCTAAGGAGCAGCACAGTAAGATGTAAATACCCTCTCCTTTCATGGCTCACCATCTTTAAAATGTACACCCAAGAGGCTGTCAAATAACCTGGAGATCATAATTGAGCCTATGCTTACCAGTCCATTGTTGAGGTTTTTACAAAAGTCATCTCTGTAGTCTTAAAATTAGGCTCCTGGTAGCAGAGGTTCTCTTTGCACTTCTATGTACATATTGTATAAATGCTGCAGTCCCACCGTCACAGTGGTTAAGGAAGCACTGCAAATATAAAATGACAAAGCTAGAGGAAACCTAATCAGTTGCTTCTTTGTCTGATTTTCCTTCCTGCAGAGCGTAAAAAGTGGGGCTCTCAGGTACACGTAGGTTGTGAAAGTAATTTCCTCTTATTTCCTGGAAAGTTCACATTATTTTCTATCCATTCTGCCTTCTCTAGTGTCAAAAGTAAGGGAACATAACCTTCACTTTCTAATTATTTTTATTCTGACTCATACTCTCGACTTTCTTTTGGAATCATAATTCACCAGGCTAGTAAGTATGTTACTTTTTGACTTTTATATCTTGTTTTTGACTTGTTTCTTAATATTTTTTTTTATTTTCATTGAGGTCAAAAAGGAAGAATCAATAAAACCTGCAACAAATAAACCATAAAGAAGCACACTGCACTATTTATTGGACTAGCCTTATTCCAACACAGCATATCAGCTGAATGTTAAAAATGTTATATTGTCTGTAACAGAACAAAGTGAGTTACTAACAGACTCGTTTATCCTTCAAAGAAACTTGAAAGCCTCATGTATGTATGTACATGTATACACCTATTCCACTATGTACATATATATGTCTGTGTGTGTATAGTGTGGTGTGTGTGTGTGTGTGTGTGTGTGTAGCCAATGGACTGCCAATTTTAAATGTTTTAGGCTTTATAAACATTAATTATTTCAACTAAGATGTATAAGTCCCAGTTGTCATCTTTATTTTTCAGCCTGTATTCTGATGTAACTTTGCCAAACTGAGTGATGATCTAGGAACAGTATATAGTTTTTTATCTTTTCCCATTCTCTTTGATTAAAAGACAACTGAAATTAAATAAAATCTTTTAGCTTACACTCACTGCAACTAGTAAAAGCATTTTCCTTCCCGTGTTCTGGACAAAGCTTTGTATTTCTATAGTGTGGTAGTTTCTGTTTGAGGTTTCCTTCACTCTCCACGATGAGAACAAAAAAACAAAAATGTTATCTTGTCTTTCCCATCTATTAAAAGCTCTTATTTACCTTGAGACCTAGAAGGAGCTATTTCCTCCTCATTAATTGATTCGTTTCATGGGTTCATTTTTTTTCAATGAACATTTATTGAGTGCCTACTTAAGGCATCAGAGTCAAGCTTACATACAGTTTCATGAGAAAGAGTAACATAAATACAATGCATTGTGATAAATGCTATAAGAAAGATGTGAATTGGTGCCATGTGAAAACAAAAGAATGAAAAAATTCTGCCTGGAGAAATTAAGGACAATTATATGTGTGGTCATGTAAGTTGAATTTTGGAGAGAGATTTCATAGGCCGCTTTTCCTGTGTCGAATGTGGTGCTAATATACCTTTGTTCTTCAAGATTACCTGGAGGCGTTCAAGCACATAACTTCTAAGAGAACTGCAGATTGATCCATGTAAGTGGACTACAAGGTAGATAGAAGAGATGGCAGGAAATAAACTCACCAAGAACTAAGGACACCAATTACTATTAAGGAATTTTTATGTCATAGGAAATCTTTTGGACTTGACTGTGCTAGTAATGAGGAAGCTATGAATAAAAGTGGCCTGATTAAATTGGAATTGTTAAAAGAGTACCCTTGTGACATTTTACCAGGTGAACCTGTGAAGAGGCCCTCCAGACACTGTCTTTTCAGGATGAGGCTCATGCTCAACCCGATGGAATGAGTCAAATGATGGCCTCAGGTGGAGTTATTTTAGAAAGAGATATTCATGGTCACCTAAACATGTGAATTAAATTGCAAAATCCATAGAGTATTAGAGTTGAGGGGGAATATGTCAGTTACTTATTTTCACTCTGCCTTATATTCCAAAAAGTGTTTTTAATGGCTTAGAGAAATATATACATGTCAATAAGTTTGTAAAAGATAAATCAAAGTAACGCATAAAGGAAGGTCAAAATGTAGGGTGAAATAGGAGGAAATAAGTCAGGTATATCCAGGCAATAAAACTAGGCATATTTTTTCAGTACATTTAATTTAAACACCTTGACTCAAATTCTATTGCCCAATTTTTCAAGGAAAAAAACTATTGAAAGAAATTTGTTAAACCCAGTAGATTGAAAAACAAACATATGAAGATCTGGGCATTGAAATAAATACAGAGAAATTCAGGATAGATAATAATAAAGTGGAAAGAAAAAAGTAAAGCATTTATTCAGCACTAATTTGATGCAAGCACTATTATAAGAACATGTGGGTGATTGTTACCATCCTTATACACCTTTGATTCATCTTCTACATTTCTGTCCATGACTACATTACAGTGGTGTTAAGTGTGGATAGTTTTTTCTTATATATTGTCTGTAGTATGTTTATATTAAATTTACTAAGGAGTAAATTCACAAAGGAGTACTAACATTCATATTAATTATTGTTCATTCTTAATGAAATACTAAATCATGAAATGCTAAACTTGACAAATTATAATTGTAGTCCCATATACTCCTTTTATATCTGAGAAATCAGAATCCCAATGATGAAACATGATGTGTGCAAAACCTCACTGTTAGTGCCAAGCTTACAAAACCTGAATTACAGCCTAAGCACTAAGCTAAGTATAAACTGGTTATATCTGAATTCTTCTGGTTTTAGTCCAAGGAGTTTATATAGTACTTTTTGCTTACCATGGTTTTTTACTTGGAATTCAAACATATGTAAATGGATGATTATGTACTACTTCATTAATATAAAGTTTGAAAATATTCATGTTGAGCATAATTTGAAAAAGCAGAAACCGTAGTTTAGGAACATAAAGGTAGAATAAAATAGAAAAAGACAAGAATAAAAGAGCTTTGAATAAAATGGAGTGATAAGGGAAACTAAAGAAACATATACTAGTACCCTTAGGCCTCCCTTCCCGTTTTAAGAAAGAGATCACTGGAATGCATGCCAGTCAGTTCGTGAAAAGTGCTTTGACATGACTTACCATGAGCAAGATGAAGGCTGTCATTGAAGATCAAGGAGAAATGCCAGTGTAGCTACGAACAGTAGATTAGAGGGAGTTTATTCATCATTTTGTAACTAAAAATCCCATATTACTGTGAGACTAGTCAGCAAGGGTCAAGCATCAGGAAGGCATTGGATACTGGAATATAGAAACAGTCACCATACCCAAAAATCCTCTTACAAAGCATTTAAGGTATTCTGCAACAAAGTAAAACACTTATTAAAACTGTAATATAGGTCTTGTAAAAATTCTATCAAGGAAAGAATGATGATAAACTATACAATAGCTTTTTTGTTGTTGTTCAAAATATTACAGATGTCCCTTTTTTCCCCCAATGACCCATTCCACCCCACTCCCCTCCTCAATCCTTCTCCACTCCATTGTCTGTATCCTTGGGCTGTGGTTGTGTATATATACATATAAATTCTTTGGTAATCTCTCCCCCCCACTCACCCACCCCTCTCCATCCCTTGGAGATTCATCAGTCTGATCCATGCTTCCATGTCATTGAATCATTTCTATTCAGCTTATTAAGTTCTTTAGATTCCACATATAAGTGAGATCATGTGATGTTTGCCTTTCTCTGCCTGGCTTATTTTGCTTAGCGTAATATTTTCCAGGTCCTTCCATACTGTCCCAAACAGTACAAGACCCTTCTTCTTTACAGCTGTGTAGTATTCCATGGTGTAAATGTCCCACAGCTTTTTTATCCACTCATCTACTGATGGGCATTTGGGTTGTTTCCAGATCTTAGCTATTGTAAATTGTGCTGCTATGAACATAGGGGTGTGTATATTCTTTCTGATTAGTGTTCCAGGATCCTTAGGATATATTCCTAGAAGTGGGATCACTGAGTCAAAAGGCAGCTCCATTTTTAATTTTTTGAGGAAACTCCATACTGTTTTCCATAGTGGCTGCACCAGTCTGCATTCCCACCAGCAGTGTACTAGGGTTCCCCTTTCTCCACACCCTCGCCAGCACATGTTGTTTGTTGATTCGTTGCTGGTAGCCATTCTTACAGGTGTGAAGTGATACCTCATTGTGGTTTTAATTTGCATCTCTCTGGTAATTAGTGACATTGAGCATTTTCTCATATGTCTCTTGGCCATCTGTATGTCCTCTTTGGAGAAGTGTCTATTCAGATCCTTTGCCCACTTTTTAATTGGATTATTTGTCTTCCTCTTGCTGAGTAATATGAGTTCTTTATACACTGGAAATTATCCCCTTATCAGATACATACTTGCCAAATATGTTTTCCCAGACCGTGGGGTTCCTTTGTATTTTGAGGCTGTTTTCTTTTGCTGTGCAGAAGCTTTTTAGTTTGATATAGTCCCATATGTTTGTTTTTTCTTTTGTTTCTCTTGCCCTAGGAGATGTATCAGTGAAAATTGCACTACATGGGATGTCTGTGATTTTACTGCTTATGTTTTCTTCCAGGATTTTTATAGTTTCGTGACTTACATTTAAGATTTTATCCATTTTGAGTTTATTTTTGTATATGGTGAAAGTTGGTGGTTTAGTTTCATTTTTTTGCATGGAACTGTCCAATTTTCCCAGCACCATTTGTTGAAGAGGCTATCTTTACACTATTGTATGCTCTTGCCTCCTTTGTCAAATATTAACTGACCATAATGGCTTGGGTCTGTTTCTAGGATCTCTGTTCTGTTCCATTGATCTATTTGTCTGGTGTGTACCAATACCAGGCTGTTTTGATTACAATGGCTTTGTAGTATAGTTTGCTATCCGGTAAAGTGATCCCTCCCGCTCTGTTCTTACTCCTCAAGATGGCTACAGCTATTTGGGTTCTTTTTTGGTTCCATATCAATTTTCAAAATGTTTTTTCTAGATTTGTGAAATATGCTGTTGGTATTTTAATAGGAATTGCATTGAATCTATAGGTTGCTTTGGGTAATATGGACATTTTAATAGTATTAATTCTTCCAATCCATGAACATGGTATATTTTTCCATTTGTTTATATATTCCTCTATTTCTTTTTTCAGTGTCCTGTAGTTTTCTGAGTATAGGTCTTTTACATTCTTGGTTAAGTTTATTTCTAGGTATCTTATTTTTTTAGTTGCAATGGTAAATGGTATTGTTTTTTAGTTCTTGTTTCTGAGAGTTCATTGTTGGTGTATAAGAATGCCACCAATTTCCAGATGTTAATTTTGTATCCAGCTACCTTGCCAAATTCATTTTTTAAATCTAGTAGTATTTTGATGGAGTCTTTAGGGTTTTCTATGTACAATATTTTTTGATATTATTATAAGGTACAAAAATATAATTGCTATACTTTATAGGCTGTGTTTGTTGTTTTGTTTTTTGTGAAAGCAAAAAATTTGTTTTTAGGATTTTATGAGTGCTCTAGAAACTTGTGCTTTCCCTTTTTCCCACCCCACTATACCTGTCCACCCATGGTAAAATTGAACATCAAGATTGACTCTTATCCTGCACAGTGAACAATGTGAATGAACTCAAAACTGATCTGCCATTTTTGGATGAAATGTTAAGGATATAATGATTATTGCTTTTCTTTCACCCCTTACTTAGTTCAGGCTTTGTTCTTTTAAAAATATGCATCTCTTGAATTCTTCTAATGCCTTCTAAATAAATAAATGAATATGTGATCAAAATGAACAAATGAATATATTTCTCTCCTGTCAAATAATAACTGATTATTAGAATTATATTCACGTTTCTGTTAAGATAAAGTCAGTGTCCAATGTTGACACTTTCAGCCAAATTTTATTTTTGGTACAGAGTTCTAAATTTATGTTAGAAATATCTACCAGGAAACCAACAAAGAAATCAAAAGGGGCCATCATAAATAAGTGCTGGGTTACAGTGCCTAGACTCTATAACAGTTCAGAATAGAACTAAGGAGCATTGGGAAAATGGTAATAAAAGTCACAAGAGAAATTACTCCTGTGCCAACTATATCGCTATTTTATTATAATAGTTTGTAGTTTGTTCTACCTTCTTGAGATTTTGCTGATTCTCATATTTTCAGCCATTGGAGAGCAAGGGGAGTCAACAAATCAATCAGTGCATTCAAACTCGGCAATCAATCAGTAAGATCACACTCCTAAAACACGTTTCAACTTTGCAAAAGAGGGAAAGTCATAGCCCATGTCCCTATGGCTAGCATAAAGTTAAAAAATTGGCTTTTTCTTTATTTGTTCCGAGAATTTCCACCTGTATGACGGCTGTAGAAACCTTAACAGAGTATATGAACATTAAATTTAAGTTTCTCTGCAGACTTACTAAATTTCAAAACTGAATGGGACTTGAAAATAATCTTGTGACTAATTCATCTTCATTTTACAGAAGATAGGGTTACACATTTGAATTTCTATTTCCATTTTTTCTGAGTATGAAGTTAAAGAAAGTGGACATTCTTACTGAATGAAATCTTAATTTAAGTGACACTTTTTTAGTTTCAAAAGCAGTGCTAGATATACACTTATTCATTTTTATTTTTTTATTTTTTGTTTTTTTGTTTAAAATATTACAGATGTCCCTTTTTCTCCCCAATGACCCATTCTATCCCACTTATTCATTTTTAAAAAGTGGTAACTATTGAGCATTAAAGACCACTTTGAATAAGACAGACTCTAAAATAAATAAGCAAGTAAGTGTTGCTTATCTCTCTTTTCTTATGATAGAAAACAGAATCAAGTTATAAAAATGGCATTTTTGCAAATAGATTCTGTAAATCTGTAGTGAATAAACTTTCTACCTTTTAATTTTTTCATAAATAAAATCAGAAAAAAGTTCTGTATACTTCTCCACTTTGCCTGAGTGGTTTCTTGTCCTAAATACTACCCAAGTAATCATGGTTAACAGCAACAGTGGTAATTCATATTAATAATGTGTACCCTTGAGAGCATATGATGAAACTGGCATTCATCTCTGTGATCTCCCTAAAAACCCATATCCTTAGTCTAATCAAGAAAAAAAATTAGAGAAACTCTATTTGAAGGCTGTCCTACAAATTATCTGATCAGCATTCCTCAAAATTATCAAAAGAAAGTCAAGTCTGAGGAATTGTATTAGCCAAGAAAAGTCTTAAAAAGATATTGATGAGTAAATGTAGTGTGCTATCTTGGATGGAATCCTGGAACAGGAAAAAAAAATTCCATTGAGAAAATGCTAATGAAATCTGGATGAAGTGTGAGTTTTAGCCTATAATAATTTATCAGTATTAGTTCATTAGTTGTGACAAAAGCACCTGAGTAATGTAAGATGTTACCAGTAGGGGAACTGGTTGGGTACATGTAGTATCTTGGCAACTCTTTTGTAAATCTAAAACAACTAACAAATAAAAGTTTGGTTTTTTAAAGAGTCATACAAAATATTCTTAAAATTGTACATTGGATAAATTCTTATGTGGAAGCATATAAAATTGTATAGAAGACATTTCCTCAACCTTCCATATCTTCTTTTCCTTACTGGTGAAGCTAGAGAATATTTTTGAACAATTTATATTGACTCTTTCATTCACCAAGCATTTAAGCATCTAATATCTATCTTAACTATTTCCACTGCTGGGCATAACAAGAAGAGAAAGAATATCTAATATTTAGTAAGTAGTAAAAATGAAGTAAGTGCTTATTTTCATGTATTGTCTTAATCATGACAACACAATAAGGTTTTCGTATATGGAAAGCACAAGAAAACTATAAGAAGTGTTTTTGATTCTCAGTTTTTTGAGAGGGATGATAGGTCCAATGAAATCAGCAACTGAGGTGAAATAAACCTGGAACTGTAATTCCAAGCATGTGGTTTAAGTCCAGGTCTTTTTGCCTCAGTGATTATTGCTGCAGATGCTTTTATTTTAACTGCAGGGTAAGACAAAGAGCTGTTACAGAACCAAGGCTTAAGTCACATAAATTCAAGCTTATATTTCCTGGTGAAAATACATGATTTTTCTTTATATCAGCAGGATGGGTTGCTTTTTAAAGTTTAATTAGCTAGTAGTCTGTCCAGGATGCTTATAAAATACCTAATTACAGTTAACGATTATCAGTGCATGTAAAGACAATTTCTCTGAAAGTGTTCTATTCATTTGTAAGGCCTAGAAAACTATTTTAATTCAAAAATACAAATAATGGAAAACAACTCTAGCCTTAACCCAGGGGACCTTAAAATATTGCCATAATTATCAGAGAAGACTTTGGAGAGCTCATACAAATTTAAGCACCAATAACTGTGCCCATTGTATATAAATGTTATCAGGTTGTTTCTGTTAAAGATTTTTTAAATAATTTTAAGTTATACAGTGATGATAGCAGCTTTATAAACAAACATTATTTTAGGCAGCCACCATAGACTTCCTAGAATAAAATTTATTTTGTTTCCCAAGAGAGGAAAAGTATCTGTGTAGCTGAACAGAGCATAGGAATGAGAAGAAACCAAAGGATATATCTGAAACCACTCTGTAAATTGGAAAATATCATAAATGTATATTGGTTGGTATTGTACTTTTTTGTTCTAGATTTATACAAGAAAATGAGAACCCTTTCTATTTCCATCATTGTCAATGGCACATTCACTCTATAAGTGTTGTGATAAGTGAATTTTGCCATTTGCGACAAATCTGATTTTCCAGCTGATTTGCATGTTAAATTTTTTTCTTGAATTAAAATATGTGTACAGGACAGTACATATGTTATAACTCCATATGTTTAATGATTTCATGGAATTGAATACACCTATGCAATGAGCCCACACCAAGCATGACTATATTACCAGCAGTCAGAACTTCCTTTAATGCTTCCTGCAGTCACTGTCCACCAAAAGTAACCATTATATTTACTTTTAACAGCATAAGATAGTTTTTTTCTATTTTGTGCTTTATTTGATTGGACTTTTCCCTGTGCAGTCTTTGTTTCTGGCTACTCTCACTCAGCATTTATGTTTGTGTGACTCATCCATATGTTAAGTACAGTAAAGTCTGTTCATTCTCACCGCAGTGTAGTCTCCCACTGTGTGAGGACACTACAGCATACTCACCCATCCTTGCCTTCATAGGTATGTGGGTAGTTTCCAGTTCAGAACTAATACAAATATTGCTCTGCTGGACATGGTACTACATGATTTTGGGTGAATATATATGTACATGTTTCTGTTGATTATACACATGGCCTACTTTAACAGATATTACTGCCCGCTTTCGACAAATAAAAATTCACTTAAAAGTCACCAAATACTTATATTTAAAAATAAAACAGAAATAATAAACCCTATACCAAAAGCAAGCCAGCAAGCCTGGGTAGCCCCTGTACTCTGAACTTAGGGTATCAAGTGTGAAATATATCTATAAAAAAAAAAAAAGCACCTGAATAAAATATTTTTGTTATTTTTATATCAAAAAAAGTTGCAGTGAGACGACTCTGCAAATGATTGACTTTCAAGGAAGGCATTTTTAATAATGCAAGTAATGTATTTTAAATTTTGACTTTGTGACTAATGGAAAGAGTGCTTATTGGGGCATGCAGCAGCTTTCAGAATGCCCTGTCACCATATACCATGTCAGAATAACAGATGGCACACTCTGTGAAGAAAATTATTTTAAATAAGTCAGGTAAAAACCCACCTTTCTTGAAAGAAAAGATATTTTGTATAAGAAGTTCATCTTATTTATTGCCTACCTGGACAGGTAATGTATTCAGGTTTTTCCAACCGATTCCTCTGTGATAAAACAGACTTCAGACACTTATCATGGAGCTACCCCTTCTCAAACTCTTCTGCACCTAATGTGTTCTTTTTATATTTACCACTTAATTACAGAATTCTGTGTTTCTAATTAACAAAATTGGCTTTCTTTTTCTTTACTATATCATCCCTGGTAAACTTTTCATTTTAAGCAATGATAGAAGCCTTGAAAAATATGGGAATATTATTTTTATGATTTTTAATAAGTGATATGTTACATATGTGGGGTGCATCTCTGTACCAACTATAGTTTCATAGAGAATGTGTTATTTTCTTAACATTTTGTTTTATAAAATTTTACATTATCAATGACAAATATTGAAACATGCAACACTTCTCTGTACGTGATAGACCTACAAAAAGCAACATTTATCTACACCATGTAAACAAGCATTTTACAAGCTACAGTCAATATTTTATGGACCTTCAAAACACTGAATATATCTTTCTACCTACAGACATTATATAGGAACATATCCATTGATGATTTAAATATATGGAAAGTTACCAACATTAGAATTTGGATCTGTATGTGTGTGTGTACTTAGGTGTGTGTATAAAGCTGTGTTCTTACACAGAAAATTTAGTGGAGATAGATTATACCTGTGCACATAATGGCTCAATAACTATGAATGTTATTAGTCATTAGCTCAAGAAATATTTTCAGTTTTCTATTATGTTCAATGCTCTGTGCTAAGCACCTGAAGGATGACAAGGCTGAACACAACAAATAACATATGGCCTAGAAAAGGACATAATATATGCACATAAGTGAACATAAGTTACAAAATGTTATGGATAGTATGTAATGTTTATTTAATTATATGCACATATAAAATCTTTCCACTTAAAATGATCTGGTCTCCTACTCCAGTAGTCAAATATACTTGAGAAAATAGTGTCATAAAATTGTCTTTTAAAATGTGTACTTTTAGAGATAAAATTATTATCATTTTGGATAACAATTTTTTACTCAGAAAAATCAAAGAAACAATTCAGTAAATGAAAAGAGACATCAGAAACATGGCTGGGAAAATGTATACATATGACAACAAATTAGATGATATGATTAGAAAGGTATTATTTTAATAACTAGGCTTAAAGGATCCCTACACATACCTTAAACAAAGCATGTAAAGTATCTATGTGAAACAAAATTTAAAAGACTAATAAAGAATAAAGTAGCATCACTGCTATGTCTTTCTTTTGGTCAAAACAACCACAGACCAGGAAAATACTGAAGGTCATACTTCTTGGCTAGGTACACTCAACATCATAACAATGTAAATATTTTCTCTGGGGAAAAAAACACACACAGAATTATTTTTTAACCAGACAAGCTAATTCTGATATTCTAATGGAAAAAAATTAAGAATTTCTGAGAGCATTCTGATGAAGAACTGGATTGAGGTGGTATATTCCTTCTAGATGATGTAAAAACCACAATTATTAGAACCATTTTTACTTGAATATGAATAAAAAGATTTAAAGAACAGATGAAAATATTCAAGATGGAATAGATTTAAGGTGACTTAGAATATATATGATGAAGGTACAAAATTAGTGGCATGAAGATAAACTCTTCAATATTGGTATTGTTAACACAGAGTAGCCAGCAAGAAAAAAAAAAAATAGGTTCATAAGATAAACTTTAAGTAAAAGTAAATTTCATGTAGTTCAAAAATGTTAACACAAAAACAACAAATAGAGAGAATTTTAAAAGTAACTTTAGAATGAGGAAAGCATTTTTTAATACAAAACAAAAAACTATGAAGATATAACTTAGACTTGAAAACCAAATTTTAAAATTTGTTGAATAGAAAACATCATGACAAAAGCAAGTTGGAAAAATCACTTGCTACTCATGTAACAGGGAAAGGACTAATTTTCTTTATGTAAATGGCATATTAAGCATGGGTGTAAATGTGTTAACACTCCTTTTCAGTCTATTTCCCTTCCCTTTGATTCTGGACTTTCCAGTGACTGCTTTTACCCTAAAGTTAAGCAAACGTGATGCTATGTCTGTCCCAGGCCTTCCTTTAAAAGGCTCCACAGTTTCTGCCTTGATAATTTTGTACCCTGATGCCATCAAAGCTATGAGGAAGTCCAGGCTGGCCACATTGAGGTACTGCATACAGAGGTGCTTGGCTAGCTCACAGCTGCTTACGAGAATAAAGAAGCATCCACCTGCTTCTCTAGTCCCAGTTATTATCTGACTATGATCACATGAGAGACACCAAGCAAAACCACCCAGCTGAACCCATCATTTCATGGCTTCTGAGCTGTAAGAGATACTAATAAATTACTGTTCTATCATTGGGTTTGGGGGATTGTTTATGAAGCAATAGATGACCGGAACAATATAACAAGAGCTCCTGTAAAGCAAATAGAAAAATCCAATAACAAAATAGAAAAATGTGCAAAATATATATGGTAGATTATATTTCCAAAGATGGCTATAATAAAAAATCCCATTCCATATGTTCTTCCATTCCCCCATCAAGAGTCTGAATTCTCCTCCCCCTGAATCTAGGCTGACCTAATGACTTAACAAATAGAGTATAAATGAAATGACATTCAGAGACATCTATGACTAAGTCATAAAAAGTCCTACAGCTTTCACTTGGATCTCTTAGATCACTCACTCCCAGGACATCATAAGAAATCCAAACCACATGGCTGAGCCAAATATAGATGCACCAGTGAGCAGACCAAGCTGACCTCCCATCAAACAACCTGCATCAACTCTCGGCCATATGAATGTACTGTTTCTGGTGTCTAAATTAGTTGAGAATTCAGATTTCTGAAGTCTCACATACCATCTAAATATGACTGCATGAAAGAACCTAAGAAAAAAACTGCACCCCTAAAATCATGAAAGAGGTTGTGGAGCTTCTAAGTTTGGGGTTAAAGTTTTATACAGCAATGGAAAATGAGAACTGTGGCTTATGATATGTTTCCACCCCACAGGCCTGTCTGCAAATTGACTCCCCCAATAGGAGTTGTTGCTAATTTTTCATATTTATTTTCTTAAATATGAATAGGTCCTATTGCTACCTTCAGCAATGCAAGAGTGGGAGAAAATAGGTTTACAGTTGTAATACAAATAAATAATACAATAATAAATAATAATACAAGAATAAATTGTGTTTTGTGTACTCACAACTGTAAACCTACTTTTCCCCACTCCTGTATAGTATGATAGAAGATAGTTTATGCTGAACTCTTTATTGGTATATTTTTAAATGTCATGGCAGCTTCTACTTCTACTTCCTGCCTCTTTAGAATACTGATTCTTGGGGAATTCCCTTTAGGAAGGAACTTACCATATACAAAGTGTGACAACCTTGAGACTACCATGCTTTGAGAAGAATAAACCAAGTAGAGTGGCCCAGGAAAATGAAAGGCAATGTGGAGAAAGACAGGACAAGGAATATTATGGTGGGCAGAATAATGCCCCCCTCAAATGTTATTCTCTAATCCCTAGAACCTATGAATATTTTATTTTACATGAGGAAAGGACTTTGCAGATTTGACTGAATGGGAAAATTATTCTAGATTATGTATGTTGGTCTCATGTAATCAATAGGCCCTTAGAAGTGGAAGAGTAAGGCCAAAAAGTGAGTCAGAGAAATGCAGTAAGAAAAAAGAAAGCAGATAGTTAAAGCAAGAGAGAGACCCAATTTATTATTGCTGGGTGGAAGAAAGGGACCATAAGCTAGGAATGTGGGCAGCCAACAGATCTGAAAATGGCCCTTACTTGAAGTCAGCAAGGAAGCAGGAACCTTAATCCTATAGCCGAGGTAAAATTCTGTATTTTTAGTGGCTGAATTCTGCCAACAACTTGGTTTTAGCCTAGTGAGATCCATATCAAACTTCTGACCTACAGAATTATAAATTAGCAGAGCTGTTTTTGTTTAAGCCACTAAGTTTTTGGTAATTTGCTATGGACGCAACAGAAAACTAATATAAGTATCAAGCTACCAGGTATGTGAATGAACCATCTTGGCCATCCAACCCAATCAAGTCTTCAGAGGACTCTAGCTCTAGCTTCCTAGCTGCCATCTTTCTGCAACTGCATAAAATATCCAATGAGAAATGCTGAGCTGAGTCAACCACAAAAGCATAAGATAAACTACACATTTTCATTTTAAGGCACTAATTTAGAAAATTATTTTTATGGAGCGATAGAAAACTGAAAGAGAAATAATATATGAACAAAGAACTGACAGAAAAAGAAACATGAAATGCTCTTAAACATGGAGATCAAGTTGCTTAACTCCATGTACACTAAGGAAAATGCAAATTAAAAGTACACTGGAAAAGGGGACTTCCCGCTTCAGCTCTGGCATATAAAGATGTTGGAAGTCTTTATACTTACAACAAAGAAAGGCTGAACAAACTGGAAATAAATTATTTTATTAGACCCAGTAGAGAACTGAAGTCACAAAGAAAACTAGTAACTCTAAGTCTGGGAAGACAGACTCATGCAGACACAGCCCAAATCTACTTACCTGGGATAGAAGTCACTGAAGCCATCAATTGATGGGAACTCATAAATGATCATTTTGAAGTATTGCTGGAAGCATGAGGGTAAGAAATTCCTGGGAGCTCCACACTTTTGTGGATTTTACATCAGAACTCCATCAGATTCTCACAATGAAGACCCAAGAAAGATCTTATGGCTCTCAAAAAGGGAGGAGAAGAGTAATCATTATAAAATATGCTCAGAGACCTACCTATGTAACAAAGACCTACATTCCAAGGGAAAAGACTTTGTTATAACTTTATCCCAGTTGAGAGTAGGGTATTTCTCCCTGTGAAAACTCTCCTCTACACTTACTGTCAGATAAGTGGAACGGGAACTTGGTCAAGAAAAGGTCAAGACTTCAAGGAAATACATTGGGAAACACATTGGGAACAATGTAGTCAGGGAAAAGAGTAGAAAGCAGTGGTGTGTTGTAGGGGGAACCTATACTATTAAAGAAATAATAAAGATCATGAGGAGCCCCAAGACACAGGTGCACTAAAGCACTAAGAATTAATTGGGAAATTATAGAACATTTTCTGTCCTACATACCTTACTACCACATCAACCGGGCTCCAGAACTTAGGAGCACTGAGTTAAGAGAGGAGACATAAATAAAGACACTAGAGGAATATGAAGTCTCTTATGTCTTTGGCAAACATTAAATAGAGCTCAAACCTAGCCAGATTAACATACATCCTCACGCTAAAGACCTATTTACCTCAGTTCCTATTATCTGGTTCATGGCTAGCTTTCAACAAAATATTACAGGATGTGCCAAAATACAAGAAAAAACACAGTTTGGAGAAAGAAGCAAGTGCCAGAACTAGACTCAGGTATAAGACAAATGTTGAAATTATCAGAGAATTGAATTTAACTATGATTAATATATTGATGGTTCTAATGGGAAAAGTAGGCACCATGCAAGAACAGATAGGTAATGTAAAGAGATGAACTCTAAGAAAAAAAATCAAGAGGAAATAAATCGTTTAATTTTTGAATATTAACTACATCAGTAGTAGAGCCCCTCATTCCCCTTTTTATACGCTATGATTAATTTTGGAGAAGGTAACTTCTGCAAAGGAAAATCGTCATAAAATAATCTCCTTCAGTGAATAGTGAAATTTGGGAAGAAGAGTTTGACCTCTTGGCTTAATCTCAAATTCTTTAAAATTATGGTTTCATTGGGGTCAAAAATGTTATGATATGATGCTTTTTTAAAAACCTTCCTCTGAAAGTTAAACAAAAATTTACACTATAATTTTAGCAATCACTTTGATTGCAGTTATTATACTCACACTTGTATCAAAGGCCAATAAGGGGGGAAAATCAATGAGGTTTAGCTTTGTTTCTTTTCTGAAAATGCATAACAATGTAATTAAATGAAGCTGAAAACTACAAGCTGTGTGTTTTCAGCAGTTCCACCTAGGTAGACAAGATGGATGCGTTTGCAGCAAAGCATCCTGTTGTATAAGAATACATTTAAAGGCATCATTGCCTTGAGAATCAATGCATCACTGATTATGTAGGGAGAATGTAGCTTGTTAAAGTCAAGTGGTCCCAATTTTAGAAAAAAACTATAGTTATTTAGATCAGATGATTATAACATAGGAAATAATGTATTTCATTTGATGTTATTAACATTTCCTATCCACAGAATCTTCATTCTGAGATTCCCAGGGTACATATTCTAACAGTGGAAATTACTGAACAACCCTGAAGTATCACCCCTTACAAATATTAAATATGTCTTTGCATGTTGCCATTTTCTATTTATTTTCAATCGAATCATTCTTTATTTTCTTGAATTCTATTATAGATAATTGAAAACAAAAGTTTTATGAGACCCTCATAGATGTAATTTTAGGTAGATGTGGAGCAATCTAAGAATTATTGAATGAACAGGAATCAATACCATACCATCAGAAGAGGGATTAAAGAAATACTAGTCAATATCTCATTAGTAAGTCCATTAAACCTCCATATAGAGCATGTTGGATTTTTTTTAAGGAAACTAAAACAATTAAAAGTGAATTCTAACAACTGATAAATGAAGGGCTAATTTATAACAGAAACTAAATAGTCACTGCTTCTATTCTACCAAAAAGAAACTTTCTAAGTCATTCTTAACCATATTAAACTACTCATTTATTAAACTGTGTACATTGGCAGAGGTAATGTTGTGTTAGATTTTCTAAAATAAACACTATTTCAAGGTGTTTATTTTACATATAGATAGTAGTTGTAAAACAGGCTTTTTATCAAGTTAACTATTAAAAAGTATAAAAATAAATATTTTTTCCTAATAATTTTGGATAAAAATAAGAGCAATCTAAGATTAATGACTCTTGAATCTTAAATTTTTAAACCAGAGATAAATTGTACCTATTAGAATTTAATAATAACTGTGATTATCATAATGAACTGTCAGTTCACAAGAACTAATAAATGTTTCAACACTGCTACGTGGAATGAGCACAGAACTCCAAATGAAGGAATTGAATAGAAGCCAGTTTTTACACACACTGGCTCTGTATCCTTGGGCAAATCATTTAACCTTGTGAGATTCAATAAAGTTTTCATTATTTCTTTAAAAAATTTACACCTTGAAAATGCAACATGAAAGTCAAAGAAACCTTTTTGAATGAGAAGGGCTAAAACTTGCCTTGTTGGTGGTGCATTCTGGTTATAGTTCCAGCCTGTCTGCTACACTCAGGGTGGGTAGAGAGGCCATAACTCTAGCAGCATTATGATCTCTATTTTAAATTAACTTCATAATCATAGTCTTGCTTTATTGGTCCCTGTGACAAATAGTCCATTCCCCTGTCGAAAAATGCCATCTTTGTTCTCTAGGTAATAAGCCATTTGGAAGAAATGGGAAGCCCAGCAAACAAGCAATGTTCTGTAGGGACCTGGCCAACCCCTTTTAGAGACCCCCAGAGATTCTCATAAACATCGAAAAGGGGTAAATGGGGTCTAATCCTGCAGGAGCTGGTAGAAGCACTAAAGCCACTGGAATTTAAGTAAATGGGTCTGCTCAGAATCGCCCACAATAAGCAACAATTTCCTTAAGAGAACCATGTAACCGGAAAGTTGAGTGAGGACCCTTTTCTACCCATGTAACTCATGTTACCAGATTGGACACTTGGATGAAGAGAAAACTATTGAATGAGAATCCTAAAGATAAATATGATTATTTACATAACCCTTTCCTGGTTTGAATCAAGAACAGGTTCATGTAGGCAACATCTGTATGAAAATTTACTTAAGAATCTCTATTGAAGAGGACATTACTTTACACTGTGAATTATATATCAGCAGTAATCAGAGCAAAAAGGCTGCCCGGGGCCTAGATATTTTAATGTGTTAGAATCCCTAGCCTTTAAATCAAGACACTTTGCTTCTTACCATTAGCTTTTTGGGTACATGTTAAATTGGTCTTTAAGACTTACAATTGGTATGATTAGGAAATGGCTTTTTGAAAAAGTGACTGAATTACATTACACTATTTAAAAATCCACTCCGCTCGAGTTTTAACATCTATTTTTTTATCCAACAAAAACTAATTTGAATTAACAGACTTTCTCAATCTGTATTTATAATGCCCTAGATAATTTAAGCTTAATATACTAGACTGATTTATACCTTAATGTGAATTACTCCAATCTCCTCATCAAATTGCCTAAAACTGGTGTTCTGTAACCATATATGATTCTTCAAAGAAACTTAAGTTTTTTGAATAAAGAGTTCATGTCTTATTTGTCTTTGTCTCCCTGGTGTCCAGCAGAGTTCCTGGCACATACTTATTTCTTCAAGAATTGTTCAAAAAATATATAAATCGTATTTAGGGATGGAAATGGGTTTTGAGTGGATACCATCTGTCCTGCAGGACATGTTAAGGACAGTATTATCTATGTGAGGCATGAAGTGCCTATCAGGGCTGGGAATGGGACATGCTGAAGAAGAGAGCAAAGAATCGAGGATATGTTTTACTTGTGGCAATTTTTCTGAAAGCTCTGATGGTCACAAACCTTCTATCTGTTGAAATCAGTTTTTTTACTATTTCTGAGGGGTGCTAACAGCTAATAAGCTCTTATGAGCATATGACAGAAGTATTCATTTTTCCAAGAATGATCCAAGAAGATCATGGAGACCAGCTACAATTAAGTGTTGGACAATCAATGTTGCTCGCATGTTGAAGTGGAGAATCAGTCCTGGTCCATCTTGCAACCACAAAGCTTGGACTTCGATATAGCTTGTAAATTCTTAGCAGAAAGACTTGAGTTTCTCTCCTGAAATCTTATGAATGGACCTTTTAGATCCCTGTGCAGTGCCTGAAGATATGATAGATAATGGGGTAACCATGCAGCAGTTACTGCTACTTTCTGCATACGTTTCTCCAGGAAACACTGTAAATACTGTTGCAGGCTTTGTGTGTGCCTTGAATTATCTTACGCCCTTATCTGTTTGACAGAGATGAAACTCAATATTGTGAGAATTGAAATACATATTTTAATTAATTAAATATTGTATGCCAACTGGATCACTCTAAGTTAAACCTATTTAATAAGATTTAGTCAGTTATAAAAAACTTCCTTAAAAATATTTGTGGCCCGGCCGGGCGTGGCTCAGCGGTTGAGCATCGGCTTAGGATCCAGGTGATCAGGGTTCGATTCCCAGTCAGGGCACATGCCCGGGTTGTGGGCTGCAGCTGATCAATGACTCTCTCATCATTGATGTTTCTATCTCTCTCTCTCCCTCTCCTTTCCTCACTCTGAAATCAATAAAGATATATAGAAAAAAATTTTTTAAATATATATATATTTGTACTTAAAATTAGCAATACCCCAAGCAAAATTAAGTAGGAGTCAACTTATAATTCCAATCAACAAATATTTAAGTGCCTGCAACACATAAGTTTTCTCTTTTCCTTTCTTTCTTAACAGCAACTACTTTCAATCAAATAATATAACTTAAGGAGAGCTTATTGAGTTTGCACACTTTCTGTATTTGATCTGAATTTAACATGACTCTTTATAGGAATTTTGACTCAGGAACTTGGATTCATGACTTTGGGTTTTAGCTGCAAACAGTTATTGAGCAGATTTAATAAACTGCTATTAGTAATCAGGGCTATGAGGCATGAATATATCCACTGAGGTTTTCGTCTCGATTTAATCAAAACAATTTAAAGAATATTGAAAAGGGGAGATTTTTGGAGAGCCAGTGGGCAATTATCTGAAGCATTGTATATCAACAACCAAAGCTCTATTAATTGGTTGGTTTTCTATAATCTCCAAAGCTATTTTCTGCACACACACACACACACACACACACACACACACACACACACACAAAGGGAAGGTGAAAGAAAGTGTGGTACAAGTCCTGTTAATAAATCCCCGTAATTGGATCATTGTCATGCATTAATACTAAAATATTACCCACATCCTATGCTTATCATGACTTTAAAGCTCGAAGCCAAAAATTACAAATGCTTGTTGTTGCCTTTATATGGTTGTAGTAATAACAGAAAATGAAACATTTCCTAGCCAGCATCATGGCCAATCTTAATTAAGGAAGATGTCTAACATAAATTATGATTAATAGGATTTAAATTAATCACTTTTCATGAGTCATTGTTTGGTCAGTTTTATTGTAATAACTTATTTGTGAACATTATAATAATTCAAATAAGTAAATAAGTATAAGAGAAAGCAATTATCCCATAGCTTTCCACTTACAGCCATTTAATATTTAGGTGGGTCCAAACATATACATTTTAAAAATTTCAATCAATATTACCAGCGTGCTTTCTTTTAAAAGTAGGGGGGATTACTTAGGGACCTAAGATTCTGCACAAGCAAATGGAAATACTAAAATTATTGGAATTTAAGTAAGAAAGTAAACGGAACTTGTGTAGACTCTAAAAGACAAGCAGTAGGTTTTCTGAAATGTGTCATGTAAACAAAACATTGATTGGGGATGCTCTGTCACTCTATAGGTGCTATTACCAGAGTGGATGCATGGAAGAAAAGAATATAGAATGAGAATTCTAAAGATAAACGGGATAACTCATGTATCCCTTTCCCAGTTTGAAGCATGTGCAAGGTTAGTTAGGCAATACCTGTGCTAATCTCACCACAGGCTTGCCGACATTGGATGTTATCAGATATCTGATGAACAACTTTGGCTGTCTCATCTCGTATTATCTTTACTTTCTTGATGATTTGTAGTTTAAGCCTCTGTATTTAATTTTTTTATTAAGCATTTCAAGTTTCTCTTTCTATTTTTTTTTAATATTTTATTGATTTCAGAGAGAGAGGGAGAGAGAGATAGAAACATCAATGATGAGAGAGTCCTTGACCGGCTGCCTCCTGCACGCCCCTGACTGGGGACCGAGCCTGCAACCCGGGCGTGTGCCCTGACCGGGAATCAAACTGCGATCTCCTGGACCACAGGTCGATGCTCAACCACTGAGCCACGCTAGCCGGGCTCAAGTTTCTCTTTCTGACATATTTATAGCCTTTGCCATTTTTTTTTATTCCAATGGTTGCTATTTTTTTCTTGTACATGTAGAAAAATAGGTAGAAACATTAGATCTTTAGTAGCCAATTATGCCTCAAATGTATTCTTTCACAAAAGAATTACTACATAATGTTGTTATGTAGTAAAAGAAAAAACCTTAAACATATGAAATAGGGTGGCAAAGTGGGACATTGTATCTCATCATAACTGACTTTTTTATTTCTAAGCCATGACATTGTTCTTCATATCTCAGCATTTGCCTTTCTTATTCCCTATGTCTTTATTTTGGAGTAAACGTTCAATTATTTTTTAGAAATAATGTTGCATCAAAAAGGTTCTTTTGCACAACATAAAAAAAAATTCTACTTAACACCATGTGTGGAGGCCAGAAATAGGTATTTTTAAAATGGTTAATTTTAATGTATCTGGAACACAGCAAATGAATGAGTACTTGAGAAAGCCCTTGAAGCTATTTATTCCCTTGGTGTCTGTTTGTCTGTCCGTCTCACTCCCTTTGTCAGTGCATGCGTGCGTGAATACTGCCGTTCCTTACAGTGTTCCATCAATCATATCAGTAATAATATATCTTTTAAAAAATTATTTAGCTTGTGACTTACTGAAGATAATTTTAAAAGCAATACTTCCAGTTGACTGATACATAAATGTTTAGAAAGTAACAAGGCAATAATTTTCTCTTTTATATATTAGAGCCAGTATTCATATATTCAAAATTATAACACAAGCATCTTAATACAAATATGTGAAAGTTATAAATGTAAATTAGGCACATCTTTCAAGGTAGTTACTTGGAACACCTACATCTGTATGTCTGCAGTGCATCTATCACACCATTGAATATTTTTGGAATTATTTTCAGAGACAAAAAATGTACCAATATTGTAGTCAGACTTCATATTTTAACACTAAAGTATATGTTACAACTTATCTTCTTTCTTTTCAACAGATAACTTTGAGTTACTTTTTTATTGCTTCCATTGCAGACAGTTTTGGGAGTATGTGTGCATTAGCCCTATTTTACAAGCTCATTAACAATAGAAACTGTTTCTCTCTCACAACTGAACGTTCTCTGCAACATCTTAGCATAATGCGCATGGCAAATGCTGAATAAATGCTTTCTAAATTCTAAGTTGTGCAAGCTGTGAAGACAATTCTCTCAGACTAATTCCAAAATGTTTAAAATAATGGCAGCATCATTGGAATAAATGCAAAGCTTCCAAGCTGACTGTTTTGGCATGGGCAGCTTTCATTTGGATGTCTAAATTCTGGCATGTATTTTTGGAACCAGAAAGAAGTTTCATTACTCTGACATGGTTTTGGCAAAAATCAGTGCACAGGGAGTCCAATCCAGAGGATGAGTATGACAATCAAAGCAGGAGTGCAATAATATTCCAATTCAAGTAAATATCATTTTGAATCAGGGTCTTTAACAGTAGTCAGGGGTATGGCATAGTATATAGTCTCTTTAAAAAAAAGACTTAGAAGAGCTAGTAAACACACTGGGAAGATTTCATTGCCATTAAGACCTTCATACTGGCTTAAGGACTAAGGTAAATATCCAGGCACATAGCGTGAGGTGTAAAAAGGTTATTATTCTAAGGCAATTGATTTATTTAGAATTCATTCCCTAAATATTGAGTTCATGGCACCAACTTTAATTCAAGGCCCCACACTATGGTCAACCAAGGCTGTGAATAATATTTTCTGCTGAGGTCAGAATTAGTTTAGGCATTCTGTGCACAGCATAGAGCCTGCCCAGTGATCCCAACTAGGTTGGTCTAGACCACAATCCTGTCAATAGAAATCTCTGTGTGAGATTGCACTGCCCAGTATGGGACTCACTAGCCACACGTGACTATTGAGCACTTGAAACATGGCTAGTATGACTGAGAACTGAATGCTTCATGCTATTGAATTATATTTAACGTAAATATAAATAGTCATGTGTCTAAAGGCTACATTCTGAACAGCATAGGTCTATAGCAAGGACTTAGCAAAACTACCAACGTGGATCACATGTGGCCTACCACCAATTTTTAATAGAATTTATTTTTTTGTTTACAGACATACTTATTTGTTTACATATTGCCTGGCCTTGCTCCTTTTGCACTTTGTCAGGATGAGTAGCTGTGACTGAGGCCACAGGACTCAGAGATTCTAAAATATGTACTATTTGGCTCTTTAAAGAAAACATTTGTCAACCTCGGTCTAGGGAAAGCTGGATTTATAGCCTTCCTTTGATTCACCCTATTGGTGAGCTGTAAATGGCCTAATCAAGTCAAGAACAAAGTTAATGGGCATTGGAAAAATATCCAAACTTAATCTATCCCTGTAATTTTGTTAAGTTCCAACTATAATTGTACTATAATTTTATCTGTGTGTTTAGACTAGCAGAGGAGAGTGAAGGTCTTGAGGGCAAATGTGATGTAGGACTATGAGGTGAGAGGTACTGTTAGGTCTCATTTATCTTTGCATATTTCAGTGTTTAATGCAGGGCTAGAAGCATATTTAACAGTCAGTCATTTGCTATTGTATTCAATTTAATCAAATTGAAGAGCTATATGCCTATCTCCAAAACACTAAACCCAAACTAGATAGCGAATGTCTGCTCCAAACAGCCAGAATGCATTATGTATCTGAAAAGCCAAACTAGTATAAAATACAGTGTGGTTGTTTGATAATCTTGCAAGTAAAAGATAGCAGGAGCAGGACATACCTGTCAGTATCTAGGGACAAACACCTTGAAATTGTTTTCCTTAGGTTTTCTAAACAGGATAAAATATGCAAAACAGTGGAATATAGTTGTGCTCATAAATATTACTTATTAAGAAAATTATCTGCATTTTTTCTTCCTTTTTTTTTTTTTTTTTTTTTTTGTTTTGATGGGCTGATCTGTGAACCCAGCCCCTTTTTGTGTTGTGAAGTCCCAGTCACCAATTCACATCTGAAATTTGAGAATATAACCCGCTGCTATATACCCACTGACCACATCAAGTTTTGCCCCAACTCAGTGCATTGGAGTACTTTACAAAGGAAAACGTATTTACATAAATAAATTTATCTTCGTGTTATATCAAAGAAAGTCATTCACATTATTTTACCCAGGGGATCTATTATTAGAGGAACAACTCTGCCTTTTAGCCTCTAGTCATTGATGAATAGCATTTGTTTTATTTATAACACTAACATAAAAGGAAAGACACTCTACAAATAAAAGAAAGCCAATCACCTCAGCAGAACACCTCACAAGTGTACAGACATGGGTGCACTGACAGTGTGGCTGGTTTTGGAAGATCTCACCAAATGTTAGGGCTAAATTGGGGCAAGTACCAATTGTACTATCAATTCAGGAACCACTGAACACTCCAAAGTGTGGTTTTAGCAATACACATTGTTGACTCTTGGTCTTTTGCAGTACTAAGATCCTCATCAACATTTCAGGTTTTCCAGTAGTAGTAGAAGCATTCTAATAACATGCTTTACAGCTTTCACATCACAGCTAGTAGCAGGTGTTGCAAATTTAGAAGGGATTGATGCTGTTTGTTTGAACCTTTTAAGGTAAGTAAAGGAGGTCAGATGATTCTGCCTCCCCTGGGAGCTCCCATGAACTCCAAATCTCAATGACTTTTTACCACGGTGACAGGCAGTGTTATTTTGGTCAGAGATGTGCTTTTCCAAAGGAAAAGGAAACCCTTTCAGAATCCAGAGTTCAGACTCCATCATAATAGCTCGAGTGGGTGTCACTATCAATGACTTCTTGACTAGGTTTCATGGTGTGGCAATGAAGAGGCCACTCTTTTTAAGCCAGTAGTGAACAGCTCTCTAGGGGCCCATTTTGCTCCTAAAAATCTTTCAAAAGCTCATTCACATGGGGCATCCTCTGTGCTGACTACTCAGACTACTTCCAACCTGGCCCCCTCTTCCCCCGCAGCTCTAACTGGTGCCATAGAGCTTAACACTTCAGCATTTAAAGCGTGTTAGTGCAGTGGCCATAGCTAAACTCTAGACCCTTTGACAGTGGAGACTGTGTGCTGTCCTTCTTTGTGTCTCTCACAGCTCCTATAACTCCAGCGGATGATGGAGATGGTGGTGATGTTGGTAATAATGATGACATATTAACAACAGTAGTAACTGGTATCGCTGACTGCCAAAGTCAGGGATGAGCTCTTTTCATGGGTCTTCTCACTTCATCCTCACAGGAAGCCTTTGAGGGCCCCATGACGAATGTGAGGCTGAGGTGACTGTAGTGAGCCACTGTACTAGGTGGAAAAGCGTCCTCCAAAATTCATGTACACTTGGAAGCTATGAATGTGACTTTAGTTGGAAATAGGGTCTTTGCACATTTAATTAATTAAGATGAGGTTGTAGGGGAGGGAAAATTTTATTTTCCCTCTGTCCTTCCGAGTTCCTGGCTGTGGCACCATTCTCTTCTTCCTTCCTCTCTTTCTTTTGGTTGCTGTAGTCCTTGGTAAAGCAGAATGTAGGTGACACCAAGTCACAGTGGACTGGAGCCCAAGACAAGGAGAAACATTGCAGATCAAGTGTTTGGTCCCTGTGCCTCACACTTAGTAGACTCTCCTAACCCTTGTTTAGGTGCTGCATCACATTGGTATCTTTATTTTGTGTGTAAAGCAAAAGCAAGATGCCTCCATGTCCTGTAGAGTCAGAGCCCCCAATCCTTTGTCAAATAGCTCACACGGTGAAATGGTGTCGAGTGCCTAGGACAGTGCCTGGACACAGCAGGTACTCAGCTGAAATACACTGAAGCAGATGGCTGGAGCCCTGCCCCAATGTTTAAAAAGATCTTTTGAACCTCTTGACCCCTTTTGGATTTTGTTTCTTTATATGTTAATAGGCTATTATAACCTTTTTAACACCTCTCTAGCACACATTTTTAAAAATATAGATATATTATTCAAACTGTATCCTTGAAGTGTTCATAATCTCATAAGAGAGGAACTGTCATCAAAACAAGTCTAGGTATCTCTGATGGCTTATTAGGTAAAGATCCCAGTTAGTCGAAAGCATAGCTCCATTTCTGTCATATTTCTCAGACTAATCAGACAACATTTTGCACACAAAAAATATACATATCATTTAAGAGTTTGCCTGCAAAGAAATCTGTTTATTATGAAACTCAAACCAAAAACAGTTCTAGAAAAAAAAAAGTCAAACATTGTAATGTTCCATTAGTTATGCTGCTCAATATTAATTTTATCATTCAAATTGTTTGGAAGCAGTGGATCTATGGATTATGACGCATTAAAGTCAATAATTATTTAAATTTAATTTGAAATTTGGTAAAACAATTTAACAGTATATATATTCATTTTTTAGGCATTAGAGAACTTTACAATTTTTAAATGAAATTCTAACCTCTTTTTGAAAGAGATCGATATGAAACATATTAAAGAAGTGAAAAGTTTTGATTTTGGCACTGGCTGTCCTTGAATATGTTTAGAGGTTTCAGAAGTATTGACTTATTATAGATAATTCTGTATATTCAAAAACATATGTTTATTTTGAAAATGTGTTATTTATATTTTAGTGTAGAAGTTAATTTTGAGTCCATGGTGAATAGTAATGATCTCTCCAGACTCTTGTCTTTTTCTTGCTTTCTTTTTCTTTATTCATCTTAATAACATTGTTATTGCTCTAAAATGAATACAGTAAATAACAAAGAATAGTTACTAAATATATATGTGTACATATGTGTTTTTAATAGTGTATTCATCTTTATTTAAATATATAAAACAACTATTAATGATTTTGCAGTTGAATCCCTACTATGACTTTTTTTTTAACCTTTCTCTTTTTCCATTTATAATCTGCAAATAAAAATAATAAGACTGACTTGTGTCAAATGATTATCTTTTATTTTCTAAGTAATTTAAAACCTAAGCTAATTCAAATATTTCTGAGTAATTGTCATTTAATTACTTACAAACATGCAAAATGTAGCCATTAAAAGTGGCTAAATTAACACAAATTGTCCTGTTTGATGTCAGCCTTAAGTTCTGTATAATGAGAACTATGGATACAAATCTAGTTTTAAATTTAAAAAGATTCCACACTAAAAGGAAAATTTTGGCTTCACATCTCCCTACAAACTGCTCTGTTCAATATCCCATGGCAAATTCTGTCCTGGCTGCAAAAAGAAAGATGGATTATTTG
The DNA here is from genome assembly GCF_054644295.1 of Miniopterus natalensis. Classification (NCBI taxonomy): domain Eukaryota; kingdom Metazoa; phylum Chordata; class Mammalia; order Chiroptera; family Miniopteridae; genus Miniopterus; species Miniopterus natalensis. The sequence continues at coordinate 49,477,326 of NC_142084.1, forward strand.
TCTCATTAATTTTTATGTAAAATTATTCTTTGTTCTCTTGGTTGCTCCCTGTCTAAATTGGAAGGGAACTGACTAAAGACTTTTTATGAATTTAATTGTCTAGATTTACATATCTACTACACATTTAAAATTTTGATATTATATTTATATATATATCCATGATAAATATTTGTTATTTATTGTATTCATTTTAGAGCAATGACAAAGTCATTTAGATGAATAAAGTAAAAGAAACAAAAGAAAAAAAACAAGAGTTAAGGAGATTGTTACTGTTCACGGTAGACTTACAGTTAGCTCCTACACTAAAATATAAATAACAAATTTCCAAAATAAACATAAACTTTGAAATATATAAGATTATGCTATAACAACTGAATACTTCTGCAACCTCTAAACATATTCAAGCACATCCAGTGCTAAATCGGGACTTTTATTTCCTACCTCACTATCTCTTTCAATAACTTGTCAGCATTTCATTTACAAGTCATAATGCCTGAAAAATGAATAAACTAAAAAGTGAAATGATTCATATGAAAATAATAAGTGTTACTCTATTAAATACTTTTCAGTGTCTTAGAAGAAAAGTAAGAAGAATGCTTCCCAAGGTTTTTTCCTTGAACCCTATTAGGGCTGCCTTTAGAGATAAGCTATAGAAGAATGGAAGACACTGCAATTTCGTTTTCCAGAGAATCATGATTAGGTGGGGGAGAGGGGTGGGACAACCAGTAGAATTACCAAAGAAAACATACATGCACAAATAACAAAAAAAATGTAAATTTTAACAGGTATTTGGTTAGAGAACTGAGATTGAGCTAGAGACAGAGATAGATATAAATAAATAAAAAGATATAATACATAGGTACTTTACTAACACTCGTTCCATGTTATATAACATCTTAATAATTATTTATTGAATTAATTCATTAATTAAAGCACACGGGGACTTTCTTTTTTTCCAAAGTATACATTCTCTCTATTTTTCTGAATCCATGGAAATTCACATGTATGTACAGATCAAAGTATTCTTGATTTCCAGTTTGTGATTACTAATAGACACTGTTAACTTCATGAATTAAAAACATAAATAATAAAATGTCAAACAACATGATCATTAAGGTCATTAAGATGAAGCTCCCTGTCCACTAGTTTTGCAAACTCTCTCTTTTTTTAATTTTTTTAAAAAATATATTTTTATTGATTTCAGAGAGGAAGGGAGAAAGAGATAGAAACATCAGTGATGAGAGAGGGTCAGTGATCAGCTGCCTCCTGCACACCCCCCACTGGGGATCCAGCCGGCAACCCAGGAATTAAACTCTAATCTCCTGGTTCATGGGTCGACGCTCAACCACTGAGCCATGCTCGCCGCGCCCTCATTTTATTATATAAATAACAAGGAAAAATTTAGTAGCATGCTAAGTTGTAGGAAAATAGAGAGGGAGTTCTATGCACATGGTTATATTCACAAATATTTTTATGATTTGAAAAATTGACACTTTCAGTATCACACTGCTACTAAAAAATTTTTCAATATTTCTCTAACATCAACTCACCAGTTTTTAATATATTTTTTAAAACCTAGGGAAATTGCTGTATGCCACAAAAGAAAGGTAGGTAGGATGAAAGAAAATTGAGGCGAATATGCATTATTTTCTATAACCCACTATCTTAACTTTCAAAAATAGAGGAAACATGGCAAAAAAAAAGATATAAAATAACTCAGAACCAACTTTAGGTTGTTAAAAAGTTATCAAAAATACAGGGTGATGCAAAAGTAGGTTTACAGTTCATATGAAAAATAATACAATAATTAATAAATAATAATACAAGAATAAACTCTGTTTCACATACTCACAACTGCAAGCCTACTTTTGCCACACCTTGTATATATGAAACACTGAAATACTAAATTTAACCAGTACCTATTGAGTTAGATATTTAAGATAGCTAACTGTAAGCCAAAAGTTTATAATGACTTCAGATTTCAGTAAGAGACATCTTTGAATGTCACAGAAATACAAATCAGAAGAAAGAAGACAAAGAGCTGAATTTGGATACACATGAGATTATAGACATGGGATTTACACAACGGAAGTCCAATATAAACACGACTGCTGTAATGAGGAAAGGAAAAGGAAAGTGTAAAAGAACAAAAATAATCATTTGAAGATTTAACAGAAGAAAAATAAAGAGAGATGTAAATCTGTTAAAAAGGTACATTGCTATGAATAAAAATTAGGAAGACTTCACCAAATTTGAGACATAAAATATCAAACTTCAATGAAATTTAAGAATAAAGAAAGATTTCACTGGACAGATTAAAGGGATGTACATCTCAGTCAATAGGTAAAAATAAGAAAGCAGCTTGGTCTCAGGTCTCTCCTAAGCAATACCAGATTTCATGTTTTAAAAAACAGAGCAATGGTTTTAACCAGGAACAGTTCCCCTCTCTGGGCACAGCTGGCAACATCTGAAGATATTTTTGATTGTCACAACTGGCCGTGATACTGGCAGCTAGTGTAGTGAGTAGAGATCAGACATGCTACTAAACACCTTATAATGCCCAGAATAATACCCCCACCCCCCGCATAGTATTACATAGTATTATCCAGACCAAAATGTCAATAGTTCTAAGGTTACGAAACCCTGCAATAGAGTAATAAAAGATAAAGTTGTGAAGAAAAAAGGATATGACTTAAATGTTCTTTACCCAGTAAGGTTAATATTCAAGTAAAAAGACAAAAATATTCTCCAGTATTCCAAACTCAACTCAGAAAGTATGGTGTTAGTAAGATCTTCATAAAAAATCTTCTGAAAGATAAAACATAAAAAAATAAAATGTGTATCAAAATGAACAAACTCATAATTAAAAATTTATCATACAAAAATACTGATATTGACATTGAATCCAATTAAACATAGAGTTAAATATAAATATACATTCCTAAATATTTACCTTTAATATTCTATACAATAGAATAAAATGTCTAAAAATCTTATAAAAAACCTACATACCATTTAAAAAGATGTCACATGTTAGTATAAGATATCAACGCATAAAGGTAAAGGGACAGAGGTAAATAGCTTCTAAATAAACACAGATACCATTAAAAATGAAGACAAATCAATGCGCATTTATGCACCAAGTAATATAATAACAAATATTTAAAAGAAACTATAGGACATAAAGAAAAAATCGATAGAAAAAGTAATAACAAGAGACTTAGTCTCAATTTGAGACAAACCACATTGGGGAAAAGAATTACAAATCACAGGATCTGAATAAGAACAGTATGTAAGCCTGCTGTTTTTAAGTATATACAAGAATACAATCTAAAAAGTGATATAACCTGTTATTCAAGTTTTTATAGAACATATATTTAAAAAATTGACCATATATTGTAGGCCAGAAAATTAAACAAGTTCTAAACTATGTAAATAAGAACTACAAACCATTCTCTGACCACAATATAATAAAGCCAGTTATTCTTATTCTATTTTCTTCTATTCTAAAAAAAAATGTTTTTCCTAAAAAGAAAAGGGGAAAAATCACATGATTGGCCAATGGGGGTTTTGGTAAAACGTTAGAAGTAGGAGAACCTTAATGTCACTTCCTGTAAAGCAATCCTGCCAGTCTTTCTGCAGCACTCAGAACAAACCAGACAGCTTCCAAATTCCCCACACCAGGAAAGGGAGCAGCCTGAAACTTTATTCATTCACACTCAGCATCATGGACAAAACTTGGCAGAGTGAGCTTCTATCAGTGGCCAATGGTGGCAGCCCAGACCTGACTATGAGCAAGTAATGGTAGAAAATGAGCCAACGGATAAGAGTGAGATTTGTGAACCAAGAGCGATTAGCAATGCTCCAGAGGCAGAGAAAAGACTAGCTAGAGAGTCCTGAGAGAACATATTATGTATGCTGTTTTCACTTTGGGGAAAGAATTTTGGTGATGATATTAGGAATTCCTTCAAGGACTAAAGTCTTGGTAGATAGTTCAGGCTGAAGAGTCCCTGTGTCCTAAACCACAATCTGGAGACATCCTGAGGAACATGTGCATTGGGGAACTCCCAAAAGTTAAATGGGGATCTAAACAGTCTAGGGCCTCCGATAAACAAGAAATGCTCTTCAACAACAAGAACGTTGGTTGCCCAAGATTTGAACAACCAGGCTTTAAAGAGCTATCTGGTGAGCTATCGCTCAAATCTAAGGGAGAGCTACAGGGCCTCTTTAGGGCTATACCACTGTTTCCTTTACCTCAAACGGCTTGTGCTAAAATTCTTACAGTCTCACCCACAGAGTGTCCCTAGTGGAGTTATCTGCCTTTGAATGGACCATGTAGGCTTGGACAATGAGCATCCTAAAGGTAACCATAAGGGACTGAACATAAAGGTTCTTTCCTAAGTATTTGTTAACATTGTACATCCTGCCAAATAAGAAAATGAGTTCCCTTAACTAAATTTTTCTTACCCTATTAAATGGTGGCTGAGCCCAGCTGTGCATGGCTCAGCAGTTGAGCATCGACCTATGATCCAGGAGATCTCAGTTCGATTCCCAGTCAGGGCACATGCCCGGGGTTCCCCAGCAGGGGGCGTGCAGGAGGCAGGCAATCAATGACTCTTCATTGATGTTTTTATCTCTCCCTCTCCCTTCCTCTCTCTGAAATCAATAAAGATATATTAAATAAATAATAAATAAATAAATATTTTTAAAAATTAAATATTTTTAAAAATGGTGGCTGAGAGCCAGATTTGCTTTAAATGAAAAATTTAATATGCTTTTTCTGCTACATAGTGCTATGGAACACATTTATGATTTTATATTAATTATCCCATTTCATCTTCTCCACTCTTTAAGTAAGGCATTGTTTATACCTACTGAGGTACAGAAAAGTTAATGTAAGCTTAGTGGGTTCACAGAGACAATGGAACTAGTGAGAACATTCTTATATGTGAGGAATCATAAAGGAAAATGGTGACTCATAACTGCAATGTCAGGGAGAAAGGTTAGTTTCAGGCAGCAATGTTGATGCAGGGCTTCAGTGGATAGCATCAGGATTTTGTTTTGTTTCTATATTTTGGCTCTTTCTCTTTTGTGCTGACTTCATTCTCAGGTTTCAGGTGGTGCCTGGATGACTGGTAGCAAATTGAAAGATATATCCTGCCAGGTTCAAGTACACTGAAAAATGTGGTGCTTTCTCACAACAGTCCCTGCAGGTGGCACCAATTGGATCATGTGCCTGGTCCTAAAATAGTCATTGTGGCCAGTTGAGTGGAATCCTTATTTTGGCCAGGACTGAATAGAGGTGTGTGCATAGACGACTCCATAAGCACATAGATGGAGATTGAAAAATGGGGTTCGTTTCCTCAGAGGTCAGTAGAAGCACAATTAATAACAAGTGAATGAATGAGAAGTGACAAAATAAAGCAAAAAGAAAGCAGATGTCCCTACAGCCCTTTCTAATAGCCCAGCTTTTCACTTTGGGCTCAAAGCCATACTACTTCGCCTTTAGGCACTGAAGTTTTCTGTCAAGTCTGAAAGTGAATATTTGTAGAGACCAGGGCAGGTAGGTAGAGTGGTGGGCTAGAGACCAAGGCAAGAATATTGAAGAAGAAAAATATTTGGAAGACTTATGCCTTCCTATTGATGGCCCATCCAGTAAGCTGACTTCTCAATTCCTAGGTCTTCTCATGTCAGATTCCTTTACCTTTATTCCAATATGTCAATGGAGAAAACCTAGACCATGCCTTCTGAATAACAGTGTCACATCCCACCCCCTGACTTCTCCCTCTAGCGCTTCTAGCTCCTCCATGTACAATTCTTCATCCTCACTAGGACCTCCAATCCCTTTATTTTTTTATCAGCCACTTTTTGCTATCATTTCCTCCTTCTCCACAATAGACATCATAATCCATTGCTTAAGTAACACCCTAAATACCCCCACCCATTTTCCTTTCATCATTTCTGCCTAGCAAAACCCCAACTCTCTGCCTTTTCCATACCTGCCGTCTACAGAAGTGGCTCAGCTCCATTGGATAAAATCATGCAAATGAGTCTATAACTACTCATCAGCTACAATATGGCTTGAAAGGTATTCATTACTTTATTATTTCTAGGTATATTTATTTACATGTATATTTATTGAATGCCTATGAAGTGCTAGTAACTGTGGAACTTACATCATTGTTTCCTTAGTCAATACTAGCAGTCTCAGTCTCCTCAAAACTGTTTCAGATTTTCTCTACTTGCCTTAGACATCTGTCCCTGCACCAACTCAGCAGATGTGCTAGATGCCCTAAAGGCAACCATTAAGGGAATGAACACCAATGGCTCTTTCCAAGTTTTTGTGTGTTTTTTTAAACAGTGTATATCGCACTAATTAGGGAAATGAACTTTTATAACTAAAGCCTCTCTCTCTCACCTCTCTCTCTTTCTTCCCCTCCTCCCTTCCAAACTGGGATACGTGTCCTTTCACCTCCCATCACAGTTTTCACACTTTTGCCTCTTCTCTCTTCCCCTACAACATGGTCCATGTCTATCCTTTTACTCCTCTATTTCCAGCATCTGTGGCTTAGCATTCACATGGCTTCCACAGCCTTTTGGGGGCACTATTGAGCTAAAGGAGGGCCACCTGGGCTGGAGGCCCCACCCAGCGCTCCTTGGGGGCTGTGCCACACCAGGGGCCAGACTGAAGAAGCTCCTTCACCTGCTTCCTGAGGAAGTCATGAGGTTTCGCCTGGGACAGTGAATTTAATCTCCACTGCTTCTGTGAAACAAAAGTTTTTAATTTATCCTCACAAAAGAGGTTCCTGCAGAAATCTGTGGATGCCTTGAGGGACTTTTTAGACGCCCTCCTCTGCTTAAGTGCTCTTGCAAGGTTCCAACCTTTTCCGTCAGGTTTGCGGGGCTGGAGCTGGGCTCCAGTGACAAAGTGTCAGAGGGCCATTCCCCAGCAAGAGGCCTTGCCTCTCCAGGCCCTCCTGTCTGGCTGTGGATGCAGAAGGCCCTCAGAGGGCAGCCTCAAAGCTGGGCCTGGTGGACATGGGAGTCATCTTCTCCATCGTCAGTGGACACAGGTCACCACCTTCATAACTCCTATTTGGGGCAACATGGGACAGGGACACTGGCCACTGGGCCTGGGGTAAGTCAGTGAACCTGAGTCAAACATCTCAGCTCTGATGGGATATAGTAAGACCGACCTGATAGGGTGGCTCTGAGGAATGGCTTGAACAAGAAAACTGCTGCGCTCACCACAGGAAATCAGTGAGTGGTGGGTCTTGTGAGTGCCTGTGAGAGGCCCAGTGTCCTAGGGATTAGGCTTCAGACCTTGATAGGAGGGCAGAAAATCTGAGGCAACTGTCTTCACGAACTCAGGTACTGGTAGATTGATGACTTATTGAGAACGTACTATGATATATTAATGATTTATTGAGAACCTACTATGAGCCAGCTACTGTGCCAGATAGGAACCCCCTTACCCAGGAGTAAGCCCTTCAGCCGTTGCTCTTCTCTTCTACAGTCTTCTTAGGTGACTTAGCCACTTAATGTGCTTAGTTATTTCAATGCTGTTTTCCTTTAAGTTTCAAACTCAATCCAAGTGCTTTCTGAACAGCCCCAACCTTGATTTCTCACAGTGACTGCAAACCTAACAGCTTCAAAATATAACCCTCTGCCACCAACTTGATTTTGCTCTTATATTTTCAGTATCAATTAGTAGCACTCAGTTAAGTGAGAAACATAAAAGCCATTCTTTTTTTTCTTTCTCTTCATCCTTCATAAAACTAGTCACCAAAATTTATTTTAACTTCAAATATTCCCAAATCTTAAAAAACACAAACTATCAAAGGTAACTAAAGAGGAAATAGATAAGTAAACAGTCATTTCCATTTAGAAAATTTAATTCATACTTAAAAGACTTCATTCAAACAAGCAAAACATCCAGGCCCAGATGGCTTCACCAATGAATTCTATTGAACATCAAAGAACAAATAAGTATCAGTTTCAGAAAATTCTTCCAGAAATTAAAAGAGAAGGAAATGTTTTGAAGTGATAAAAATATCCTATGTCTTGACAGTTTTGTTAGTTACATGATTGTATTCATTTGTCAAAATTCATACAATCATGCAGCTAAAGAGAGTGAATTTTGTTGTGTATAAATTGTATCTCAATAAAGCAGACTTGAAGTATTTTTAAATGCCAACCCAGCTACAAAGCACATTAATCTATCACATATGAATCTACTTGCATGGAAATATATTTTGTAATATATCAGTTGAACTTTTTAACTGGAACTTACTGTTTTATTAGGGGAAAAATAGTTGTTCCATAAAATATATGATCATAAAAGAAAACTACAGGGTGGGGCAAAAGAAAGTTTACAGTTGTTCATGTGGAAATAATACAATAATTAATAAATAATCATACAAGAATAAACTCTGTGTTTTATGTACTCACAAGTGTAAACCAACTTTTGCCCCACCCTGTATTTAGAGGGCCAGTAGGGATTTTGGTAAAAAGTTAGAAAGTAGATGGAAAAAATCAAGTAACCTTTCACAAAGGAAGAATTCATAGGCATGATTCAAAACAAGCAAACATTGTTTTATAGAACTGAAACTGCTTTCCTTCACATTGTACTCCTAAGATGTAGGGTTATGTTAAAGAGAAGCTTTCTCCCACTCCAAATTAGGGTGGTTATGCATGTTTGGGTAGGAATTTGAAAAAGCTGCATTGCTCTATAAAATAAAAAGAACACATTTTAACATGATGTCAGGAGGGTAGTAATATAGGAGAGAGAAGAGAGTGATAAGTTGGGTGGGATAGAGTTGAGGTCCCTCATGGGCAAAAAGCTCAAGGGACTTCAGGAGGTAAAGATTTATTAAGCAGGAAATTTAAAATTGTTTGCTATGGAGTGTGCTATGCACCTCTCCCCTTTGTCATCTTTACAGTATATTTAGTAAAGACTATATTATTTATTCAATTTTCTAAAATTTTGAGGAAAACTAAGGAGAGAGACTGAATTCTGTCAAAGTTGATACAAGGCAAAAACAGATTGTATAGGGAAACTGGAGCTAAGGACAGAGAAGTTTTCTAGAGTGTAAATCCCGAGAAATTAGCAGAATTATCTGGGAGAACATAAGATATTCAAAAACTATGGAATTGGCAGACTTTGAAGCTGAGGTTTCCATTGGGTAAAGAAAACCAACTAATATCAAGGTCAAAGGTTGATTATCTTCATTTCACTGGATACTGATCCCAACTTCAGCTTCCTATGTGGAGTGGGTATCTTCTTTCCATTACTCTACTACCTAAAGAGGAATAAAGTCTTACCAATGCTTAGGAACACAGAGACAAACCAGGTAAGAAAACTCTAGGCCCAGTCCCTAGCATAATGGTTGATTTTATGCATCAACTTAGCCAGGTCATGGTACCCAGTTTTCGGTCAAACACCAGTCTAAATATTGTTGTGAAGGTATTTTCAGATAAAATTAACACTTAAATTGGTGGTCTCTGAGTAAAGTGGATTATTCTCCATAATGTAGGGGGCCTCATCCACCAGTTGAAGGCCTTAAGAGAAAGGTCTGAAGTCCTTGAAGAAGGAATTCTGCCTCCAGACTGCTTTGGACTCAAAACTGAAATATCAACTCTTCCCTGTGTCTCTAGCTTGCCAGCCTGCCCTAAAGGTATCAGACCTGCCAGCATCTCTAGATGATAGAGATAGATGATATAAATATAGTTAGATATAGATGATTATATAGATATATAGATTATAGATATAGATGATATAGATATGTATATGGATAAAGAAGACGTGAGCAAAGAAGAAATCTTGCCATTTGTGACAATGTGGATGGACTTTGAGGACATTATTCTGTGCTGTGATTTAATAGGTATATCTAGGTGCCTTTATTGGTGTCCTGAAATAACTTTATCTTTTTAAATTTCTATACTTTTGAGCACTAGCCATATATAATATATTGTAATATAACCATCTAGACTCTGTTGGTTATAATATTGAAAAAACTCCTTTGACTGAAAATAATAAGGCACACATAGAATAATGAAAAATAAAAAAAATCTTTCAGGGCAAATTATTTGCAAAAACAAGAGAAGAATAAATAGAATTGTTGATAAGAGCATATATATATTCAATGCATGTTCTCTGACTTTATACATGTACAGTTTCAAAGATATATTATCTTTTATGGCTATTATTTAAAGTAATAGCATAAAATACACATTCAAGAGCAAAAATTTTTTGGCATATCATTTTAGTCAATAATGCATATATGAATATTATGTTTTGGCCATATCCATTAACAAAAGGAAATGCAATCTTGATAGACTCTTTGTGGCATGATTTCTCTTATCTGTATAATAGTGTATTGCTTAACAACAAGGATGCATTCTGAGAAACGAGTTATTATGCAGTTTTGTCACTGTGCAAACATCGTAGAGTACACTTACACTGACCTAGCTGGAATAGCCTACTACACACATACGCTACAGACCTGCACAGCATGTTATTCTACTGAAAACCTTAAGCAGTTGTGTATCTAAACATGTCTAAACAGCCCTGGCCAGGTGGCACAGTTGTTGGAGCATTGTCCTTTACACCAAAAGGTTGCAGGTTTGATTCCCAGTCGGAGCACATACTTAGGTCGGAGATTTGGTCCCCAGTAGGGGCACATATGGGAAGCAACTAATTGATGTCTCTGTCCCACATCAGTATTTCTCTCTCTCTAAAAAAACACACAAAACAAACAAACATACAAAAAAATCAATAAAATCATATCCTCAGGTGAGGATTTAAAAAATTAAACACATATAAAAGGTACAATAAAATATGATATGAAAAATAAAAAATGGTACACCTTAATAGAGCTCTTACCATGTATAGAGTTGACAGGACTGGAAGTTGCTCTGGGTGAGTCAGTGAGTGAATAGTAAGTGAATGTGAAGCCCTAGGATATTACTGTCTACTACTATAGACTTTAAAAAAACACTGTACACAAGCATCACCACAAAAACGTGAGTAAGGCACTGTGCTATGATGTTATAATGGGTATGACATCACTAGGAGATAAGAATTTTTAAAATCCATTATCGTCTTATGGGAACACCATCATATATGTGGTCTGTCATTGACCAAAATGTCATTATGCTTTGCATGACTATATTTACGAATATCATCCCTAACTCCTTTGTGCTTATAAGAAAAATTAAGACAAATAATAGAAATAAACTCAGTTGCTATTCTTTTGAGAGTCACGAAATTATAGTATGAGCATTTATATCTTTAATAAAAGATTGGAGTTCTAATTTCATTCTGAAATTGAACTTTCTTTTTCCAACTGGTAGAGAAGACATATTATAGGAAAACAACAAAGCTAGTTTCTGTCCTTGCTACTGCCATTTGACAGTAATGAGGATGAATATAAAATTGCAAATGTGGTATAAATATTAGATGGGAAATAGTGATGTTACCGTAATTCAAATGATCTTTCATTATTTTCAGCTCACTAATTTTTTATAGTTCATGCTTGAAATAGCATTATGCAATCTACAATATACACTAATTGAAACTGTGTCAGCATTAGCATTCTATTAACTAGTCTGACTTTTAGGGAGTTTAATTTTAGTTACCACAATACTTTCGTATAAATACTTTTCCTATGATTTCTTAGTCGTGTAAGCAGTGTGAATGATGAGTTCTGTTATTCTTATCTTGAGAGGTCAGAGGGCAGACGAAGGAAGAAGATTGTGCTTGTTTGATATTTGTTTCCTGTTACCAATATTTGACATCATTACACTAGTATGCAGTGAGCTGAAACTAAGGATAAGAAGTTATTTTAATACAATTTTAAAATTAATTCCTCTTGCTTTCTCGATAACATACTATTTCATTCTCTGTGGCCCTGAATTTACTAGAAATATCAGCATAAGTTTAGGGTGAAATTGCCTTCCATAAATCTCTGTTTTTCTTGCTTTCTTTTCTGTTATTGCTTCAAGAATGAAAATTAAATACAAATTAACCAAATGCTACTCAAATGCTAGTCACCTACCTAATGAATTACACAAATCAAAGACAGAAGTACTTCTAAGGTCACTCAAAACAGATTGTTTCCTTAGGTAAACATCTTTTCCCAGGGTTTTTTTATTTGTACCTAGAAATAGTTTATGTATAAAATGTAAATCATAATATTGCAAAAACATGTAGAACCCTTTTGTGTCACACCACAAAGTAAAAGAGCCAATACCCTATCCAAAATAATAGCACACGGTATCTTCCAGTTTTCACAATGTATGAAAGATTGCAACCTATTTCATAATCAAAATGTCAGCCCTTTCTCAAATGATCAACAAAGCCTACCTCTGGTCAGGACATATTTTAGTATAACTAATTTCATGATTCCATGTTTAATCAGTGTTGCCTGTGATTATACCAACACCCCATTTCTAGTTATGTTCCCTTATTCTTGAAATATTATTTTCTTACCCCCGGCCTCACAGACACTAGCTTTGCAGATATAATTTAGATTGTTGCTTTTTTTGCAGCCAGATCTTCGGTTTTATCTTTGATTATTTATTTATTAATCCAATTTTCTTCTGTTTCCCAAATTATGCACTTTTTATTCCTTTTACTTTACATGTGTATACCACTTTTCTAATTGGATAACTCCCATTTTAGGGAAAATGGCGCACAGAGTACACATAAAGAACAAGTTAGTTACCCCTACAGGAAGATCTTCTGAGTAACCAAAGATAGCTTCATTTGGAAGACATCTCTATGGTCTTCTGAAAGCTAAATCATCTACTGGAGGCATATCCTTAGTCATTTGAATATCTCTTATGATCAATTCTAAGATGCAACTTACTATATTTGGGGGAAGGAAGGCAGGTTAACCTGATTCCCTTTATTCTAATTATTGCCCAGGCAGTGGCTGAGAAGAGATCATTCCATTTTGAGAACATGTCATACTGAGTTACCAAATTGCCTTATTAAGAAAAAAGTAGAGTTATAAATCTTTTGTGAGTCAATTTTCAAGGATGCTATCCCAACAATTAACAGTCTCTCATGATAGGAAGTATGGAAAGTCCATTGAATACTTTGGTTATCCATTGCCAGATTGCAAATAGTCCATAAACCTGAAAACATGACACACAGTTTCAAGGGCCACAGTGGTATATCCAGAGTCAGCTGGATCAGACCAGAAGGGCAACACTGTAAGCTAAAAGAAGCCTGAACACTGGTGATGAACCACCGATAACCAAGAGAGGGGGAGTGGTGTCAAGGTTCATGTAGTCAAACTGTCAAGAGTGAATGGGGACAGTGAGTGCCCTGTGCTATATGGCCTCCCTTAGTGAGAGACAAATAGGTCAAATTTTTGCAGGAGTCAGAAGTACGCATTTAGAGGTAGCCTCTGAATCAGAATCATGGAGTCTTTTATGTGCCCATTCTATTATAATTGCAGATGTATTCGCATGTCCAGTATGATGATGGATCGTGTAGTAACAGGTGGTGCACACTCAATTGGAAAATTGATTCCAGTCTCCTTAAAAAAAAAAAAAAAAGGCCCTTCCATGGACAATACAAGTAATCCCGTTAATCAATAATTATTACTTGTTTCCACAGTTCATGGGCCCAAAATGGGTGGTTTTTATCCACTTGTCTATGGCTTCCAAGCATCAGACCAAACAACTAGGGTCAGTAAAACTGTAACAAGGTTTAAGGGGAGTGTTAGCCAGGACTGTGAGAATGACTTTCAGTACTGCCCACTAAGTGGAGTGGTCATGATTATTTGTAGTTCTGTATAATTGGTGCTGTTGTTGAATAGCTACCCAAGCCAGAAGACACCATCAGCTTCCAGACTGGCTAAACTGAGTGAATCAGGCTTAGACATTTAGGAGAACCTCTGTGAATCTGAGAAAGCAGCTTTGCTTCAGACAGCAAAGTGGGGGATAGTTTCCCCTGAAGGGCTAGCTGCCACTTTTTCATGTAAAGCTGAGATGGTTGCAGCTAGGCCAGCTTCATTCTGGAATATGTCATTGCCAGTTGGTAAGCAAAGCCTTTAGAATCTTCCTACACTGTAAGTCACTGAGCTGATCATCCAAAATGTGTCATCATACCAGACAGTAGTAAGGTCTTCAGGGGACAGACACTAAGTTTTAACAAAGCCTAGAAACAAGGTAATAACTAAGCTATTGTCAGGGAAGCAACAAGTTCAAAACTCCAAAGAGCATCTCCAGGTGAAGGTTGGTTTCCTTTGCTAGAAGCTCCAACTAGAAAAATCATCATTCTCAAAGACTTGACGTTCAAAGGGGTCATTAGAATTGCAGAACCTCAAGGGTACTAGTGCTGTTCTATGTCCAATTCTTCCCAATTGGGAGAATTCATTTTGGCACTTATGGGACAGGGAAGTACAAGCATATAACACTTCATTTCCTGCTAAATATTCAGATACAGAAAGGACAGTATACTCAGTCAGTCCAAAGAGCTATACACACAAGGTCACATTACCTTCCCTCCCCAGTTTCTCACCCCTTCCTTCCTTCCCAAATCCCATCAGTTGAATCTAAGCACTCCTTCCTTTCACTGAACTGGATAGGATGGTGACTTGGTTATTAATGTGCTGGGTAACAGAGTAATAAAAGTTGGAATACCCACATATCCCTGAAATGCCCCAGTATACTCAAATAAGTACATATGGATTTCATTCCCCCCTTAGTGATAGAAAGACATCAGGTGATTAAGGATGATTAATTAAGGGTGATTAACTACCTTCATCATCTTTCTCTTAGCAACTGAGCTCAAGGTAAATGAATGAATTGGAGGTGGGAAATGGAAACAGTATTTTTGAGAACCCTTTCATACTGTCTGACTATAAAAGCAAGAGAGATAGGGTAGGCAACTGATGGGATATGGTGCCAAGCTGTTTAAGAAGGAAAGTATTAGCATGTTTAGAAGATGATACAAAGAAATTTAACAATACAAGGTTTACTTCACTATTGTGTAATGGTACACTGGGGATTCTGGCATAGAGTAGGTTCTAGATTCAAAGAACAAATAAATAACAAATAATAAGTTAGCACACATGTATTTTTCTATTTACATGACATCAAAATATGTTGTCTCTAGTAGAATTCAATTTGTGTTTTTACTTGTTTTAAAACTGAAAATTGCTGTAAAACACCTGAATTTAAGCATGAATTTACATCTATACAACTGTTGCAACTACTTAAAAGAAAAGAAGACCTGACCAGCATTAAAGCCCCCTTAAATGATGTAGGGATAGTTCATATCAGTCACTAAATAAATGTCTCCCCTGGACACCCCTCCTACAAAAAAAAAGTGGGGAGACATGGAGGACAATGAAAGGGAGGGAGGGGAGAGGGAGGGGGGAGGGGGAGAGGGAGGGAGGGAAGGGAGGGAGGGAGGGAGGAAAGGAAAGGGAAGGGAAGGGAAGGGGAGGGGAGGGGAGGGGAGGGAGGGAGGGGGGAGGGAGGGGGGAGGGAGGGAGGGAAGGAAGGAAGGAAGGAAGGAAGGAAGGAAGGAAGGAAGGAAGGAAGGAAGGAAGGAAGGAAGGAAGGAAGGAAGGAAGGAAGGAAGGAAAAGAAAGAAAATGGATTATGAAAAATTTTTTAACTTAGTACTCTCATCTATAATAATTTCATTTATGCATAACAACTCCTAAAGGTAAGCAAACTGAAGACTGAAATACAAAGCGAAAGGGCAAAATACACTGTGACAAAATTAGTGTGACAGAAGAGAACAAAGAAAGAATTGTGTACATAGCGTGAATTTTGGCTTTATGAATAAAAGTCTATTATGCTATGTCAGAAATAGCTGTGTGGCTCTATTGAAGAAAACTGAACTCTGTTTACCTAAAAAGAGAGGATGAATGGTGTTTTTCTAAATGTGAAGCCATGCGGAACCTGCTTTGCAATACTAGGAAATCTGCAAGGGGAGTGCAGAGATCAATGTCATTATCCAGAAGGCATTACCGAAATAGATTTTAAATCCTTTGATGTAATTGCTTGCTGAGTTTGCCATTACAGCAGCTCTGTCCTTTTGACTGATTGAGGGCCTTTAACAGCTCAAGTTTTACTGAGACTGCCAACGTACTCATGTTGGAATCTTAAAGTTAGACAGATGTTTGATGTTTAATTTAACTAATATGGCACACCATGAGTCAACAAAACACATTTTGTGTTGATGCCAAAAAAGGAAAAAAAAAGGTGAGGGACAGAAATGCATGCAGAGTTAATCATTCTGTTTCAGCAGACAAGCCTTTGCTCTTAGACTTATTAACATGAATTCTGATTTGAAAACCCTATGGCATTTTTCCTGTCCCTTGAGAAAAGCATTCTTGATTCCACTAGAGCATTTAGAACTGGAATTCAATGAATAAATTAACAGTGTATAAAATCCTCAAGTAAAGTATAGGAGCAATGAGGTGAGTTTTTTTTCCCTTTTAGGCAGACCCTGTTTCTCATGATTCTTTGAATAATATTTATTCTTTGCAGTGCATCTGTTTTTATTTTTCTACAACTAAGACAAGTAAACAATAATGCACTTGATTAGCTTGTCTTTACACTTTCTGTCTTGCTGAAGAAAAACTGATTTGAACAAAAACAAAGAATTTCATTCATGGTATTTGTAGTATTGATTGTGTCTAATATAAAAATATATATATATATGTATATGTGTGTGTGTGTGTGTATGTATATATATAGTTAATACCACCTAGTAGAAAATATTTGTCATTCTTAAAAAAATGTTGGCTATACATTCTGTTCAAGAAATATGGCTAACACTATTAACTTCTCCAATTTATAGCATTTTCCTAATTTCATTTTTTGAGGCAAAAAAACTGCAGATTATTTTTTCAATGTGTTTTTTGCTAAAGCAACCACAAACATGTCTTTGTCCTTTTTGTCTTAAGTTTTACAGTTAGTAGTAGTAATAGCATAGTGATTGCAATGGTGGAGGTGACTGTAGAGGCTAAGTGACTAAAAGAAGAAGGCGCCTGGAAACCATGCTGCGTCTGCAAACATAGTAGAGTCACATACTGTAACTTTCAGCGTACTTCTACTAATACTATCTTTTCACTCTCTTTTTAAAATTTATATTGAATTGGTTGGAGTGACATTGGTTAATAAAATTATATAGGTTTCAGGTGTACAATTCGATAAGACATCAGCTCCATATTGTACTGTGTTCACCACCCAAAGACAAGTCTCCTTCCATGACCATTTACCCCCCCTTATGCTCTTCTACCTCCCCTCACCCCACCACTGTTTCCCTCTGGTAATCACCACTTGACTTTTATGACAACTTTATGAGATAGTAGAGGAATTATTATTTTCATTGTATAATTAGGGAAATGAAGGCTCATAAAATTTTGGTCACTATTTTAAACAACATTTTACTATTAAGTTACTCAAATCTAGGTCATCTGACTCCTATTTTAATCATATGCTTGCTAGGTTTATGAGTTTTCACTGTTCAGAAGTAATAATTAACCGTTCCTAATGATGCATTAATTTTATCAAGAACATCTTCATATCAATATCAATAAGCTGGTTGTGCTGGTTTAAATTCCAATTTAATTTAAATAGAATTTCATCCTGGTTTCTCTATTTATTCTTTTTAAACTTCATTTACTATTCCTAAGATTCAACCTGTTTAGACCAGCTGGCTTATATGCTCATTCACTTATTCAAACCTGTAAGTAAAGCGTAGTCTACTTGAGACTCTATAAATAAGCATTCTCCCTTCCTCGTGTCGCTAACTCGGACTCATTCCATCTCAGGTCTGCGGCGTCCCTTGCTGTAGTCGGCAGGCCCCACCTTGGGTCAGTGCTTCTCTAGTAGAACTCTGCTGCCCTGCACCTTAGCTGTAAATGAGCCTTGATGAGCTGAATCTTCCTATAAAACTGATGCTCTTGGTTATTCAAGCTTCTTAACTCCACATTTTGGGTCATTGATTTTGAGTTGTTTTAGTATTACATGTTCATTATTAAAGTGTTCTTCATCTCTTCAATCACTACCTTCTTACCTAAGTCCTGGAAATTCCAGGTTCTTATCTTCCTAGAAATTAAGATATTCTCGTCATCCTCCCTCCTTATTTCTGTCCATCAGGCAAAAATGAACTGCAGACATTCTTATTCTTTCCAGCGTTCCCCCATCTTTCTTTCAGAGGTTCAGGTTTCTAGCATCACGAATGTATACAGTAGTCCAGGTCCTATGAGAAGGAGTAAATGACTGATGAGGTTGTACAAATTAAGGAAACCAGCAACTAAAAATCTTCCTTTAACTATTTAACGATAATTCAGTACCATTCTAAGAGTTTCATTTAAATTAATAATGTGATTGCTCTCCATAAACCACTGCCTAGGACTGGAAGCAATCCAAATGGTGATAATTCATTTATACCATAAACCAAGTGAATTTCATCTTCTTTCATGTGAATAGCGGTCCATTGCAAAAACAAATTCAGACTAATTCCACAGGGCTTGCTTAATAAAGTCTCATGTTCAAGCCAACAGATAGAAGCATTACGTATGGTACATCCCCAAGTTTTTTGTTTTCATTTTCTTCCCTAAACTTGAACTACAGATTTTTAAAAGGAGAAATCTTGGAAGCCATATGATATCTTTTCAATCAAACTTTCCATGTCAGTGCTTCATTGCATAATCTATCAATTGGCTTTCAAGTATAAATCAAACTATTGACTGGATTCTGACAAAGATTTGATTTGTAAGTATAGCATTCAATCTCCAAATATGGCCACCATCACTTTCTTCACTCTGTACCCACATCACAGTGCTCCGACAAGCGGAGGAACCTAGTTTCCCTCCCCTCAATTCTTAACTGGCCTTACTCTTTTGCTTGACCTGTATAACAAAGCAGAAGTGATATTCTGGGAATCCCAGGAAGTGATATTCTGGGAATCCCAGGAAGTGATATTCTGGGAATCCTTTGCAGCTTCTGACTGGATTTCTTAGAACACTCAGCTTGGGAACACTACCTCTGGGAACCCTGGTTCCCTGTTCTGAAAAGCCTAGTAACATCAAAAGGCCACATACCAACACAGGAATTCTAATCAACAGCTCCAGCTAAGCTTGTAGCCAACAACCATCATCAATTGTCTGCCACGTGAGTGAGTTATCTTGAATAACCAGCCCAGCCCTGACTGTAGCCACATGAGACACCAAGTGAGAACATCCAGCTGGTGCCAGACAGCTCATAGTTCTATGAGACACGATAGTATTGTTTGAGACTCCTATGTTTTGGAATTGTTTATTGTACAGCAGTGGATAATGAAACAATAAAACTGGCTTGCGATTGGCCCTATGCCTGTGTACTATTTCTGAAAAACAAGAATTCCAGAGATTATTTTCTGGTATCTAAAAGCAAAGCTTTTTCATCAGTGTACTCTTAGTAGAACCCTGACCCCTTCTGATGGGAAAAAGAATTTGTCTGATTAACTGGCCCAAGGAGTAGAACTTTAGAAACAGTTAATTTTTAAAGAAATCATGTTTTTAAAATAAGAAATTAAGTGTTATTCTGTTTAACAAATGCTTTATTTTTAACATCTATAGCTAATTACACCCTGTGTAGTTTCAAATTATAGTCTGCACAGTGGGTTATCAGCCGCTTTATGGAATCAGAATCTGAATCTCTGCCAGACCACTTAGAGTCTGCATGAACTTGGGGATTAACCTTTAGCCTTGTTTTCTCATTTCTAAAATGAGTATAGTGATGGCACATTACTCACAGAGTGTTAGTGAATCTGAAGTGAGAGTATGTATGTAAAGCATGTAGCATGTTGCTTAGCAAATAAGCATAATTAATTGTTAGTTATTGTTAGTCTCTAAGGAAATTACAGGATGTAAGAACAGGGTTCACTATTATCTATCTGTTAGAACATTTGTCAGTGATCTCTGAGAGTGGATAAATTATTGTTAGTTACTGAATGTATGTGTGTGGTGAGTTGTCAGGGAAAGGAAGATTGCTTCTCTGACACACAGAGTTTTACCAAAGCCCTTTTTATCAAACCTATTACCATAGAGTGTTCAGGCTCTTCAACCCTAATGACACAGAATAGAACTGATTGTTGGCATTCACATTCCAGTCACAGTTAAGTGTATGACTACTTGCACTTTATTTCATTGAAATGGGGATTGAAATCCAATTATTTGCCAGAATTAGGGGTAAACAAATTTTCCAGAGTTGTTCTATGACTAAGTTATTTAGAGTAAAAATATGTGTTGACTAAATTTAACAACCCCATTTTTAAATTTCACTGTCCAGAAAACATTTATTTTGTATCAGTATTAGAAAATATCATACTGTCATTCAGACATAATTAAAATGACTTTTTCCTAAGTACAAAAATATTTGTTTAAAAAAATCTTATGCTCTAAATGCATAACCCACGGGCACACACAGTAGTGTGGTGAAGGCCTGGGTGGGTGGATGTGGGGTGGAGGGGATCGAGGGGATCAGTGGGGGAAAAAGAGGGGGTATCTGTAATACTTTTAACAAAAAAGATTTTTTTAAATTCTTATGCTAGAAGATTTTGTATTAAGTTGTGTCTTCCATTCACATTTACAATCACTGAAATTTTAAAAATTTGAATTAAGAATAATTAATACTAGATATAAACTGTTTACTTCCATATACATGATTTAGGGCAAGTCATAAATTTTTCAGTATTTTTCTCTTGCCACTTTATTTATAAAGGCACTTTATATTTGCTTTTATTTTTCCTTGCTCTGAATTGAGCAGAAGAAACAGTACTCTGGACAATAAGGAAGTTATACTTACAGAGATTGGTCCATAGCAAATATTGAAAAGGCTGCTATTGCAATAAACTCCTAACTTTTCTCTCTGCTGCCATTCTTGGCTCTTCAAATAATCCTCAACCCAACAGTCAGAGTGATCTTGTAAAAATTAAAGTGAGGTCTTGCCACTAATATGACCCATCCAAATAGCTTTCCATCTCACTCAAAGTAGAAGCCAAAGTTATCACAATGGCCTAAAGCCCTACCTTAGCTGCTACCCACTTCCTACTTCATTACTTTTCTATTTTTATCTCTTACTATTGTTTTCCAGACTCACTCCACTCAACTACACTTGCCTTTTAGTTTTTCATTTAACTCACCAGACGCACTCTTACTTCACTGCCTTTGAAATTGCTGTTACCTCTGCCAGAAATGTTTTACTTCACTTACTCAATTTCTTATTTATTATGTTTATTTGTCACTTTATTATGCGATAAGCACTTTCTAGGAGTTGGGAATATAGCAGTGAGCAAAACAGTCAAAAGTCACTGTCTTGCCCGTACGGTGTGACTCAGTAGTTGGAGCGTCAGCCCTCGCACGGCAGGGTGGAGGATTGGATTCCCCATCAAGGGCCATCCCCAGCCAGATCGGGCACATACACACAGGAGGCAGCCACTCTATGTGTCTCTCTCACATCGATGTTTCTCTTTCTCTCTACCTCCCTCCCTCCCTGCAAAACTCTCTAAAAATCAATGGAAAAAATATCCTCAAATGTGGATTAACAAAAAAAAACAAACAAAAGTCAATGTCCTCATGGAACTCATATTCTAATCAGGTCACTAAACCAGATATATATATATATATATATATATATTTATATCTAGAAAATTATAAGTACTAAGGAGAGAAAGTAAAGGAGGGATGGAGAACAGAAAATATAGATGAGAAGAACAAAGAGAAATGTTAGAATGATTCACTTCTACAAGTAATGTTACAATTTCAATGGAACATTCTCTAACTACATTATTTAATATTGCAACACTTCTGCTTCCTGCCGCCAGATGAATACCTCTTCCCTGAATTCTTTTTCTCTCTATCAACTATTACTATCTAACCTATTTTATATCTTAGTTATTCTGTTTATTTTTTTTACTCTATTTACTAAAATATAACCTCTGTATGGGGGGACTTTTGACTATTTTGTTTACTATTGTTTACCTATAATCTAGGACAATGACCAGAACGTAGTAGTCACTCAATAAATATTTACTGCTAGATGACCAAAGTAAGAAAATACTATGCTAATGATTGAGGAGCAGAATGACCACATCAGACCACCTAGGCGAACAGGGTTGAGGGTAATAAGTGAAAAACAATTAATAGGGAAAGTTGACACATTGGACAGTGCCGCGATAGAGAACCAAACCCGGACTATTGTAGGTAGATCTGTGACTCTTCGTGCTTGAACTACCATCTCCTTTTTCATGCCATGCTTTAAAGCTTGTTTGTTTCTTCCTCCCCCCTCCCCCCGTGGTATTTCAGGAATACCCATAATGAACAAACACTACAGTGACTTAAAATATCAAAGAGCCATTTATTTGTACCTGAAATTACCTTAGAGCCACTAGAATAGGCATAATTGACATAAACTCATGACAAGTAAGATGCCTGAAAAGACAATATGGTCTTTCCCAAAGTCCTCCTGGTTCAGATTACAAAGGTAGTGTTTTTGGCCAGGTGACAGGTATCCTCTTTGTTTTTAATGGAGATTGAATTTTCATGTGTCTTCAAAGAAAGACATATGTCAAATCAGGCATCAAAATTTAGATTTTTCCACCATTTATTTATTTATTTATTTATTTATTTATTTATTTATTTATATTTTTATTGATTTCAGAGAGAAGAATGGAGAGGGAGGGAGACATAGAAACATCAATGATGAGAGAGTCGTCATTGATTGGCTGCCTCCAGCACACCCCCAATTGGCAATCGAGCCTGCAGCCCGGGCATGTGCCCTGACCGGAAATCGAACCACAGTCTCCTAGATCCTAGGTTGATGCTCAGCCACTGAACCACGCCCAGCCGGGCTCTCTACCTTTTAAAGTACACACTATTTATTCCATTGTTTCCTTAAAATTAATTCAGAGTGCTATACAACCTGAGTATTTTCACACATGTAAGTGGTCTCAAAACATTTTAGATTAATTTAAAGTCATAGACATATACAGAGTTTAATTTAAAATTTTATATATATTCTCTAAGTACTGTTATAGTTATTGTAATAATTTATGGAGAATATTACTTTTCTATGTGCAAAATAATTTAGATATTTTCAAACATATTTAAATAATACTTACGCAGTAGTTTTCACTCCGGAAAGATTTATTAAGCATTTAAAATGTTTAACGAACCAAAATACGTTCAGAATTCTCTAGAACAAAAATAATTTTCAAATTTTTTCCTTTTTAGAAAAATACACATTTAAGATGTTGAGGCAAACTACGCTGTGCTTCATTATTTTTGTTATCAAGCCAGCAGCACAACTACCTTTTCGTATGGTTTTCTCTGCACGGCCTGCAAGGGAAGCCAGGAACTACATTTCCCAGAATTCTGTTCTCCATATGTTTCCCGATTGGAGCCTATGGAGAAGAAATAAGAAATTTGGAAAAAGTAAGAGTAGGAGAAGCAGTTGTTCTCCAGGACAAGTTCCTGGCAGATAGGTGGACAGACATGATCTATGAAGCAACTCTCAGCTGAGCTTCTTGAGAATCATGCACATCAGTGTGCCAGGCTGAGATAGCCTTCCCAGACCTTCGTAGCCCCAGTTCTTACAGTGCTGATAGGAGCTTGTAATTTCTGTATTAAGACGCTTCATATTTAAATACGCAGAGTGTCTATTGTTTCTCTGACTGAATCAAAACTAAAAATATGTGTATTTATAAACTTACAGGTAATTCTAAGGAAAAAAATCAATGTAAAACTTGAAGTGAGAGGAACCCGGGAAAGAAAAAAACAGAAAAATAAATAAAGCAATTGTACTGAATATAAGATATGAAATGAAATGTCAAAAATAGCCCTCACAGTTGAAATTATATAAAATAGAAATGAATTGAATGCTCCACTTCAAAGGACAAAGGTTCTCAAGTTGAATTATTAAAATAAAGCCAGGGATACATTGTGTGTAATAGATATACTTGAAAGAAATCGAGGGAAAGGGCTGAAAATAAAGGAATGAAAGGATATACTAGGAAAATGTTAAGCAAAAGGAAGCCCGTTGCAATTATAGAAACAAGGAAGTTACATCTTAGTGAAAAATATTGTCAGAGACTAATAAAGGCAGTTTTTTAAATCAAATTTTAAAAAAATAATGAGTTTTTTAAAACCCTCTCTATATATTACAGGGGAAAAACAAAAGCAAATTAGATAAATATAGTATATGGTCCCATAGATACACAAACCTATATGTAAAACTCTGAATGTTGTTTTCTTTGAGTGATGAAATTGAATAATTCTTATTTTCTCATTGTAAATTTCTGTATTTTCTGAATTTTTTGTTATAAGTTTTTCTTGCTGTCAAAATCGGGAGTATGCTAATTTCCTTTTGTAAATGAAACATATATATTTTAATTTTTCTTTCTGTTAGCCTGGTATCATTGCATTTCTTAGAAACCTTTTATAGGCTGACAGAAAATAAGGAAATTGAGGTTTTATTTACTCTCAGAAGTAAATCCACTCATTTTAGTTCCTAAATTTGTATCATGTTTACTTGAATGCAGCAGAGATTAATGGGCGATTCTATATCTGCCTCATTTTAGAAGGAGAGCTGTATAAAGGATCCTTTCATTTTAGGCCCCATTTCCACCAAAAACATCTAACTTTAAAAAACAAGCAAACCCTATTTACTTTATCTTTCTCCACAACTATTCTCCATCAAAAATATCTGATTGAAATTAGCTTCTGCCCATTTATCAACTTCTATCTGACCTTAGATTCAAAAGAAAGACCTTTGATTAAAATGACTTGTCTGTGAATCTCTTATGTAAATACCAAAGTTGATAGAGAACACAATAATCTCTAAAGATTTTAAATTATTATTTCAGCCCTCGCTGGTGTGGCTCAGTTGGTTGAGTGTCATCCTGTGCACCAAAGGGTTGCCAGTTCGATTCCCAGTCAGGGCACATACCCAGCCTGCGGGTTTGGGAGGCAGCTGATCAATGTTTCTCTCTCTCCCTCCCTCTCCCTTCTTCTCTCTCTCTCTTTAAAAAAAAAAGCAAATCAATAAAAACATATTTTAAAATTAAATAAATAATTATTTCAGCATCTCCAAATTTGTCTTAAATATGAAATACCACACCTAAATATTTAAAAGGTAATTGTTACTTGACTTTACATAATTCAATAAATTAAAACCTAGACAATAGTAAGAGATGCAAATGAAACTGCAAGCTTTTACAATATAAAATATAATCATGTTATCTTGAATCTTTTATTTATCTAGTAAGTTATTATTGAATGGCTACTCTGTGCATATTATTATATTTCCTGCAAGAAGTACCATGAGATATGTGGGAAAATTGAATTTTCTTTTTTTCTGGTTAAATTTTTGTGTGAAAGCCAAAATAGTGAAATGATTGCTTCTAAATTACAGTGCAATAACTGTTTCTTCAAAAGTAAAGATAAACATTAAATAGTGCAATAGTGCGTTAATGCTCAGTTTTTCATATCCAGTGCTAATCCTTGTTCAGAGCTGATCCTCATTCCTCCAGAGTCACAAGGACCTGCAGGTTATCACAAAGTTAATCTTGATGGGGAACTGATAAAATGAAAAGAAAAATTATTTTGTGTGATATTTATGTACTCACCCCTAATGTAATCACATTTTCATAGCCTCCTAAGTCCTAGAAGCGATCTGTGATCTACAATCCAAACAGATGAAGTTAATGAGTTGTGTCTTGGACCAATAAATAGAAAGAGAAAGAAAGGAATAATTGTAGTATGTCACCATGATAAACTGATTACTATTAGTGGAAAGCCTGAATTAACTGTAAGGTGACCTTAGCAATATATCCGTTTCTTACTGGAACATAATATAGTGATTATACTTCCATATCATTATTGTAATGTGGCTTTAACATTATTACACAAAATCTGGATCGTTTTTCAGTCATCACTAAAAGATGGGGTTAAAATGACTCTCAGAAATTTTCAAGGAATATAAATGTTTACAAGAGCTCTGTTAATAATCCAAAAGGTTTCATAGCCTCACCTAGTGGTCAGGAAGTAATTTACTGCACGAATCACCTACATCAGCGGCTGTAGTTTTGATATGCATTTTAGCAGTCATGGAGTATCATTGTGTTCCTAGCTAGTAGGAAACAAGGTAATCATGCCATGTTACAGAAGAATATTAAGCAAGTACCTGTCCACTTAGTAATTCTTAAAATAACAGAAATATTAATCTCCAGAACTAAACTCATTTAGAAGTTACTTTGTTTTAGAGCTCACTTCTTGTTTAACAATTATTTCTAGTATTTACATAAACTTTAAGTGGCACTTAGCAAAAAGTTTAATAATAAAATCATGTAAAAAGCTGATGTTTGAGATGACATTAGCATGACCTCAGTCTTAAAAGTGAAATAAAATTTCAAAGAACCTTTATAACTAATTCTGTGTCTTGGTCAAATTGGAATATTTATGGTTACAATCCTTGTAGAATTTTGAGATACAAATAAAATAGACTGAACACATCTCTCAGCTTAATCCATGCATGTCCCTCCTCACTACAGCCCACATATTCAAGGATTCAAAATTTTAAGTTACTCGTATACCAACCTTCCACTCTTCAAAAACTTGTTTTCAATCAGAAAATATTTTTTAAATAATAAAATATTTTATTACGAAAGGAAAAAAACTATCAGTGAGTACATAAAGTTACTGTGAATCTCTACTTAGGCAGCAGTGTGAGCTGAAGCATCTAGAGACTGAAAGGGGAATCTGTCGAGAACCACGTGTCCTTCAGGAGGTTATCAGATGCTGCGTCACGCATACAGCATCATGCCGCGCAGCAAGCAGAAGCGGTGCATAACGTGCTAACCAGCTGTGAGGCTTTTACTGCTTAGAGATCTCGCATCTGGCCTCTTACGCAGTTTCACAGACATCATCAATAAACCATAATCAGCATGCAGTGGTCCAGCAAGATCGCCAACGAGAAGAGCCTGGAAGCCCCCCAGCCCATCAGCACTGACAGTTCACTGCGTTTAGTCTTCCTGAGCTGGACATGTCTAGAAATGGATGCAAACAAGGGGCGCAAAGAGCAACTACTGAGCAGGCGAAAGTAAAGAGAGACTAGCAAGCAATGAAGGAGATGCCCTAATGGTGAACCGAACCCCTTAAGCAAGGCTGGAGCAGCCAGCCAGACTGTAGGTTTAGGCAATTCAGTAAGTAGTTGTTTCCAGTCCATGTGGATACATACCAATATGTGAAAAATCTTGTGATGCCCGGCGGGTGTGACTCAGCGGTTGAGCACTGACCTAGGATCCAGGAGATCACAGTTGGATTCCTGGTCAGGGCACATACCCGGGGTTGCAGGCTTAATCCTCAGTCAGGGTCATACAGGAGGCAGCCAATCAATGACCACTCTCTCATCATTGATATTTCTCTCTCTCTCTCTTTCCCTCTCCCTTCCTCTCTCTGAAATCAATAAACACATACATTAAAAAAAAAAAAAAAAAAAAATTAAGTCTTACAATTCACACATCAATTATCAATAATCATTTACCAAATTTAAGTATACAACTAAAAATGACAGTTAAAATATTCATTTGTCTCTTTAGGATTGAAGGAAACAAAACATTCCCTAAGTTTTCAATATTGATAATTATTATTAATTTTGACTATATGCACTTTACCAGAATATTTCATGAGTTTTAATCAACCATAAATTAAGACTCTTGGCTCTTGTTACCAAGGAGCAAATGTGAATTTATGAATATCCAAAAAGACTGTACCAATTATGCTGAAAAGTGGAATTCCAAAGGTCAAAAGCAGAAAAAATCCCGGATTCTTAATGCACACTGTCCTGGTGGAGATAGTATTCTCCACCCCTGGGAAAAACTGGGGCTCATCCCATGATTTCTCGTTTCTCTTTGTCCATGAAAATTTCTTTTATTACTTTAGTCACAAGAGAGTCATCATTTTGTAATAGAAATTTCCAGTATTTGTCAACCTGTAAATTATAATTGTAATTGGAACACTTCTCTTCCCTTAGTTTAGACCTGTGGATCTATTGGGGGAGGTGAAGGGTTGGAGTAATAGGAGAACAGAAACTGGCTTGACTCTCTTTGGGGCCTCTCCAGGTGTTAAGTGAGAATTAAGTGGGGAATCAAATTCAGAAAAGTCCTCTCAATGATATTGATCTAATCTCACAGTCCTTTCTACTGTCCCTGCCATATTTAAATCTGACTCTTTTCTCTCCAGTTTACTTGGGAACTTTGAAACCAATTCATCTACCTCCCCTTCTCTCTTCCTCTCTCCCCAACCCCTCTGCATCTCTGGGCATCTGTCACCTCCATTCTCTTAAAACAAGGAAATCTTTCCTCTCACCATCAATTTAGGACTTCTCCTTTGCTCCCTTCTTCTGTCATGTGGCCTGAAGCCTCCTTAAATTTGCTGTATTCATCATTCTCTTAACAGTCAAGGTCTCTTACCATAGTTCCAGGCCAGCTTACTCTTTGAAGTCACCCTCAGAGCCATGGAAAATCAACATCTCTTTTGTACCCTGAAATTTCTGGGAGTGAGTACAGCCCATTCTCAAGGCAGACACATCTCATTCATTCATCAGAACAGCTAACAAGCCACAATTTAGCTTCTGTGCCCCCACAGACTCCTTTGGAAACATGAAGCTCCTTAGATGTCTCTTTGAAACCCGAATCTACAGACTTGAGCCAGAGGAAGCACAACCCATCCCTCCACCATGATGGGTTTCAACTCAGCCACTCCCAACTCTCTCCAAAGAAATTCTCTTTTTTCACAAATTCACTTCTGATCCCCTCAGTCCTTTTTATCGTCTGATAACTAAGGATCACAAATTATTCTTAGCCGTTTCTTTTGCAAGCCCTTTTTAACTGATCTAGTAAACTTCCATGAGGAATGTGTGGATGGCAACTCTTATCTTGAGGCTTCTCTTAGTTTGCTTTACCTGTGACAGAAATCTGAGGTCACACAGAGCATGTTTGAGTTGGAAGGTGATAGACATACCAATGGGGAGCAGAGAAGTGAAACTGAGAAGTAAAGGAGGACAATAAAACAAGTTTTGCTGGAGACACCTGGAGTCTAACCCTGCACAGGAGCTCTGGGAGTCTGCATAGAAATGTGTCTCAGGTTTATCCCCAGCAAGTATCAAGGAAACCAGAGTATTCATACAACCATGTTCATCAATCACTCGTTGAAAGTCTGTTCTCAGAGGAGTGGGAGTCAGGGTTGATTTCCAGCTATTTTGGTGTAAAATATCATATGTGAAGGAAGAGCATGTTCTGAACACAAAGAAAATGCTCAAAGAGATACAAGTGCTGTCATTTGGAATTGGGACTGGTGGCCCTGAAATAGTAAGGGCTGAGTACATATGGACTGAAGAGAGGCTGCTACAGGGCCTAGTGATCTAAGATAGAATGTCTTATTTTTAATATACAATTAAACTGACAAATTATAATACTAAAATAAAAATCAGGTTCTTTAACGAGGACTGACTCCATTTTGTTCCCTTCGTGATGGAAGTGGTGTCTGAGACCTGTGAACAATGATTAGTAACACAAACATTCTCTTTGAAACTGAGCACAGTTTCTGATCTGAAATCCTTATAGGCTTCTGACCAAGATGATCTTTATAAATGAAATATCAGGGTCCCACTGGGTATCTTGAGGCCAAAAAAACCACAATGAAAATCTCTTCCATTCCTTGTCTCAAATTCTGCTCTAATGCAATCTCTGGAGACAAGTTGCCCTGTTTTACACATTCTCCTATTCATGTCATCAATCTTTTCTTCACAGTTCTCCTTCAACTTCTTTGCCATAGCTGAAATCTGCCTCACCCCACCCCCCAGCGACAAGCTACTGTAGGCTACACTTGTCTATATTCTGCTCTCAGCAGCTTCCTCCAGATCACTGCCATATGCCCCTTTTATTTAAAAATCCTCCCTCATCTTCTACCACTCATTGTCTCTTTCAATTTGGTTGTCTTCTAAAATTCATTTAGAATGTTGGCACATGGTTCATATGCCCATGTCAGTAACACGCATAATGCCTATTTCTCACAGTTCTTGAATGCCTTCAGCTCGGCACTCACTTCACTTCTCTTCACACCCGTACCTGTCATGCCAAGTTGGCCATCACCCAGGATCACCCCACCTCTGAAATCTTATTGATATCATTCCCCAGTATTGTAACCCCTATTATTCCACTTTTATTAGTCCCTATCTTGAAGAACAAGACATTTTCTCCTAATCTACAAATTCATTGTGACCTCACTTTTTCCACTTAGGCCAACCTTTGTCAACATTTTACTGGAGATCTATGAGGATATACAAAAATGGGAACAAAGCTTTCTTGGCAAAAGTATTAAATGAGTATCTTCATCATAAAGGCAAAAATTACAATTATGGATCAGAAAAAGTGAGTAGAGAAGGGAAACATGAATACATCATTGTAGAAAGATATCATCATGTTTGTATTTAGGACAATATCACTCTGAGTGGCGTGGAGCATAGGGCTTTATGGTCAGTATAAATAACAAGGAGAGCCCCAATTCTTCAATAAAGTTACTAAAAACATAAATGAATACTTGTTTAAAGACCCTTTCTGATAGGAGTTCAGTGAATGCCTTTTGTATTCATAGCAATATTCAATGGTTCGAAGTCAAAATATTTTTTTTTCCTTGCAATAGTAGTTTTTGTTTCTGCCATTGTCCCTTTATGGCCTTACAGGTGCTCTGTCCTGTTTATTGACTTAATGATCCTGTGCCCACCTAACTGGCTCTGTTCTTCTCCTCAATGGGTTAAAATGTAACATACACAAAGTGCCCAATCTCGCAATAATGTGAAAAGATGGGAGAACTTGCTAGATGCCCAGGCAGGGGAATCAAAGTGTAGCTAACACCGTGAGCGCCACAAGGGAACATATCAGATGGGAGAAGAAGCCAACATTTTCAGTGCCTGTCACATAGAGATCTATATCCTCATTTCTACTTATGCTGCTATTTACCTGACAGCCCCTAAGAGCTCTTTGGAAACCACTGTGATCTCTCAAATAAATATGTATTTCAGTTTGCGTGCTTATCTTGAGAACACATTTTAATTACCCAGTAGACATTAACAGTGTCTTCCCAGCTGTTGCTTTCTATTATGTCCTGTAAATGAGCCTTTCGCTCTTTTTAAAAATGCATCTTTGACCTAAAGATGATGAGGGTGCTCAAGCAGTTGTGACAATAGGCAGTATCATTTCTCCTCGGTTGGAATGAAATAGGCAGATTTCCTAGAAATTACCCTGGTCTATGACTTCCACACATGAACACACATTGTGCTTAATATTTTTATGAATTATACTCAAAGTATTTGAAATAAAAACCCATATAGGCTTAATGAGAATTCCTCTGGACACACACTTTGAATCTAGATAGACAATTTCTTATGACTTAACTCATCTTTCAGGTCACTAAAAGGGACAAGAAAAAAAAGAAATTTAATCATAAACTACTTTTCTGCTTAATGCTTCACATCATGTTATTATGCTCCTTTGGCTATGGGAAACACATTCTTATTGAATAAAATAAATTTTATTCCTCTGTGATTTTAAAGATTTAGTGATTAGTTTGGCTTGTCAAATTTGGAAAGCTTCCTATTAATACATGAATAAATGCACATATATAACAAATTATATTGTGATATGGTAATGTGTGTAACTAAAAGGATGATTTTCTTCTAATTCAGTTGCTTTTACAAATCCTTTTTTCTCAGAATACCAGAAAAAAACTTGGTTAGTTCCTTTCTTCAAAGCCATTTTGTCTTGAAAAACCACAAAAAGAATTTTAAGAAAACTCTGATTATTCCCTGTAAGACTTTTTTCCACCTTCCAAGATTGTATTTCTAAAACACAGAAGTCCATCTAAGAATACTTTTTTTTTTCATTTTGTAGCAAATAGAAATTTATCCTGCAACTCCCTAAAGAGACCTGAGAGAAAATCAATGATCACTTTGACAAGAACAATGCCACTTTCTTCTTAACAGGTTGCCTAGCTTCTAGTAACCTGCTCTCCCAAGACAGTTTATTTATAAAATCAGGCCAATTACACTTGAGCTTGTTCATTACTCTGGTTACCAATCACACACATTATAGTATATAAGAAAACTTAAACATCACAACTACTAGGAAATATTTCTTAGTTGTACCTATTTCATGAGTAAGAATCATTAAATTTGTCTGATACAAAGAACAGCAGTTGCTGTGACCTATCCCATCTAGATTTGTCTGTTAGGTCTGAATCAATAAATGAAGTGAGGCACATTTTTTTTTTTTTGAGGAGATGAGTCATTATAGGATATTGTTTGAAAACATGGTCTTCTAAGCCAGACTACTGGGGTTTTGAATCCTGATTCCACCACCTACTTTGTATCTTTGTGTTCTTGGATATGTTACTTAAATCTCTGAATTTCGATTTCACCATTTCAAAAATGTAGATAATAATACCAAAAAAAAAAAGTTTCTGTTTATTTATTTAGATAATGCTTATGAAACCTTTAGTATAGGGCCCAATACATGGCTGTCCTCAAGAACAGTAAATTCTTTTTTGTTGCTATTGTTGTATTAATCCACTTCATTTAGAGAAAGAACCTGTACATTTATATTAAAAAATCCTCAAAGATAGTGTTAAAACCTGAAAGCATAATGCTGTAAACCTGATGCTATGATTGTCTTTTGAATTTTGAAATATTTTTTTTTTAAATGAATAGTCTCACAGCCTAAATCTATAGCTCTAAAAGACCTTTGAAATTTTTATTGATTTAAAGGGGGAAAAGAGAGGCAATATTTGAGGTCTGGGATAAAAGCTTAGCTTCAGTAGTGGGTAAAGCAGAGGTTGGGATTAGTTTCTCCAGGTGTATTGATGTCTGCAGTGGTTCATTACAGTGCTAAAGCTGCCTCCTGAAGAAGCCACATTGTGTACTTAATCCTCAGCAGAAACTCCATTTCCGACAGTGGGAAATAGCATGCATGGATTTGAGTCCTCTCCTGTAAAATTCTCTTTTTTTTCTCTCTCTCTCTTAAAATTATTTCCAGCTATAATACATAACTTGTGAATTGGCTACTTCTTAGTAAATCTATGTCATTATAGCAATAGGTAATAGGCAGGTAGTTACAAGAGAGGAAGAGGAATTACCACCTGCTAGTAGGGCTCTAAGTGCTTTTCATGTAATGACTCACATAATCCTCATGACAACCCTATGAGATAGATACTATTGTTACCCCTATTTTATAGAGAAGGGAACACAGGCACAGGGAATTTAAGTAACTCGCTGGAGGTAATGGCTCATGACAAACTCTGGCAGCATGGCCCCAAGGCACTCAAACAGAACACTACACTGTCTCAGTGAGAAAGATAAAGATGACAACTAATTTAGTATAACATTGATTTCTACAATTTCACCTTAAATAGTAAATCCATTTAATGGACCAGATAATTGAAAACAGATAAATTAAATGAATGAACTATCCAAGTTCTCAGAGCTCTTTAGAGATGAAGGTTGGATGACAATCCAGGTTTTCTTTCTTCAAATACTCTTTTGTTCTTCTGTCTCAGAGCCTAGTAGTCACAAGATGGAATGGTAATGAGTCTGCAAACTGCTTGAGTAACTACATTTTACCTGAAATGAAGAGAGATTTGTTTATTTCTATAAATAAATAAAATTTTGAAATGCTAGCATTAAAATCCCGACAAAAGGTACCGCCTTTAACATAATTATGATTGCTTAAGTAATATTTAAACCAATCTATTGAATTTGGATAGAGAATATTGAGATAAAAATCAGTCATGAATATACATATTGAAATAACTATTTATTAGGGCAATTCACCAAGGGAGAAAAACAGTTATCTAATTTGCTCTAGTCTTACAGAAATGCAGCTATTATAACTTTAAAATACACTATGAGCCCTAGCCAGTTTGGCTCAGTGGTTAGAGTGTCGGCCGGCAGACTGAAGGGTTCCGGGTTCAGTTTCAGCCAAGGGCAAGTACCTGGGCTGCAGGCTCAATCCCAGCCCTGGTCGGGGCATGTGCAGGAGGCAACCAATCGATGTATCTCTCTCACGTCGATGTTTCTGTTTATCTCTATTTCTATCTCTCTCCCTTCTACTCTTTCTTAAAAGCAATAGAAAAAATATCCTTGGGTGAGTATTTAAAAAATAATAATAATGCACTATGAAATAAAGGAATATTTTAAAGCATATATTAGGTACAGAACAAACTGGTAAAATAATGTGAACTACAGATCATTATTGGTTAATTAAATTCTGCTTCATAGATTCAAAATTGATAAGCAGTGTTATCACAAAATTTTATTAGATAAAAGAAAAAGGAAAGAAAATAAACTATTAGTATGTTGTATATTATGCAAGGTTTATTAAGAAACATAAATCTAGTTTCTCTGACGGGGCTCAGATGAGGGGTAAGATAAATATATAGAAGTTGGCTCTTCCTTGTTTACAGCAGAGTATCAATTGTAGCATAATTAAAATGAGTATAACGCTCCAAAAACATTATAAATACTGCCAACAGTCAGCTATGAGATACAGGTCAAGTTACTTAATTTGGGGCCTCTGTTTCTTTATCATTCAGATTAAAGAGTTTTATAAAATGATATCTCAGATTCTTTCTAGTTCTAATAGTCTTTCTACAGAAAACTGATTGATATAGCTGCAGAAATACCACTTAGTAATGAACATTAAGAGGCTCCAAACTATTTGGACTATATTATTTATGTTATGGCCTATTTTATGAATTACATAGATAAATAGTCTTAGGCTCCTCAGGACACTGGTATTTATTTATTTAGTCAATAAATATTTTTGTAAACCTACTATTTACCTTGCTCTGTTCAGAGGGCTGGAACACAATGTTGAGTAAGACGTATATGCCTCTCCTAAAGAAACAGCCTTACCTGGAGGCAACATATTATGTTTTTAAATCCCTATTTCTCCATCTAAATGCTACTATCGTCTTCTTGCTGTAGAAACAACAGATCCATCAAAGTTGAAGTCCTAAGTGAGGAAAACAAGCAAGCCTTAACAATGGAGACAGTATTTGAACTAGGTTTTATAAGCTAAACAGGAATTTATTAAGAGAGAAAAAGTGAAACCAGACACAGTGGGTCCGGGCTGCCTGTTGCTACTTCAGCCAATTAAGCAGAGACAAGGTTGAACCATATTTGAGCGTTTATTCCATTATTGCTGGCAAAATGGGAGAGCAGTGGGGTTTATGCACATAAGATCCACTCTTCTCTTACTACCTGGTTGGTTATACAGGGCTGTGTGCAAAGGAGAAGAGGGGTATGGGGAGAGGTTGGCTGAAGGGTCTGTGGTCCCTGTGTCTCCTTCCAGGATCTTGAAGTCCGATAACAAGGTAGTTAATTTTCAATGGTGTTAAAACCCAGTTCTGCTAGTTCCTAGGACTGAGAATGGTCAGAATTCCTGAGGCAAACTCCCAGAGCACAGCAACCAAATCAAAGCGCATCTGGTCCTTTGTTCTTGAAATGCATTTTCTTTATGAGCAATGGACTCATCCATGCCCCAAGGTGTCTCATCTTTTTACAACTCTGTTTTTCTTCTTGCAGCACATCCCCCAGTTTCCCAGGATCTGTAGGAAAACTTCTTATCTATAGTTAGTAAGGTGAATAGTCATTAAATAACTATGATCCTGTTCCTATTAGGTGCCCTCCCCCCTTTCACAATCATGGTTAACAGAATATGATCAACATCTCTGCCCCCAACAAAAGCACTAAAGAGAGAAGGAAAATCTTGTACAATGACACTAAAAAAATGATCTGGTGAGCCTAAGGTTCACGGCCATAGGAAGAAGATAAGAAAGGGAAAGGTGATAACTATATTCCATTAGAAAGTGAGTTATATGTTGAATCATATAATTAAGAAAATGGTATGTTCTCTTGGTTAGCGTAGGGGCCTCTCTGGTGAGCATCCACATGAGGAACAAAAACTTTAGAAACAGAATTGATTTTTATTCAAATGTTTTATCTCTACAGGGGATTTCTTTTAAATGTCAGTCTGAGGCTTTCCAATGGCTCGGTCAAATGGCCGGGTCCTTAAATACAGTCCAAGAGTCTAGTAGGTTCACAGTCTTCCATATGCCCACCAAAATGGCCCTAACTGAAGCAATTCCTGTCAAGGCTTGGTGATGAAGGCTAATAGGAGTGTACATAGATGATATATCAGTACTGATAATATATTCAGTAGTGGGGAGTATTACAGTGGAGACTCATAGGGCCCAAAGGGACCCATCCATAGTCAGACTTGGGCAAGGGTCCCAGTGGTGATGGCCTCAGACCCCAAACCAAAGAGCATTATCTGTTCTCCACTCATCTTGGTGCAAGGGGTTGCAAGGACCCGGGTCACTTGTCTACTGGAGTCTGGAAGGCCCAGAAATGCTATTCTTCCCTACTTCTTTGTGAATATTTAGAAAAACCTGATTTACATCTTTAACTTTACAAATAATTGCATATTTCCTCATTTTTGCTATGTTTACAACAACTTTAAAGAGAATAGCCATCTGAATATGAAACTGTCTCTAGGAAAGGATCGTGAATCATTATGATAGTATGCCTATAAAGTAATGAAATAGATCTACTGTTTAGTTGTTGAATAGATAGATAAATATATTAGATAAAGATAGATGATAGATTAGATAGATAGATGATTGATAGATGATGATAGATAAATAGATAGATGATAGATAGTTGTCTAGACTATACACACACATTGTATATTATGTCCAGTATATATTGCATGATGTCAGTTTAGACATTTGCCAACAACATAAAATTGATTCAAGAAGGAAATAAAGGGAGAGAAGGGTTGTTTTGATAATTTACTTAACGTTTTATATTACTTTTCTTTAACATATAACTTTACTTTCTAGAATTAGCCAACTACTCTGGGCAAATAGAGATGGCTTACTTGGGTGGTCCCATCAGGGGATTATATACCTTTGCTCCTAATTCCAAGTTGTTTTCTTTGCTTCTTACTTAATTCAAAATCATCAAAATTTTCTTTTGTAACTTAACAATACCTGTCTTAATTTGTTCAGTTTTCCTCTTTCTCAGTCATGTTTTTCTGTAAACTTTGCATGTCCCTTCTGGCACTGCTAATCTTGTCTACCTTCAATTTATATATACCAGCACTTATACTTCATGCTATGGGCTACCTGATGGCAGAGATATTACTTTATTTACTTTGTATTTCCAAAAGCTAGGCCAAAAAAGTTTGTGAATAAATAAATAGAGAATTAACATATTGAAGATATTCAAAGAGTTCTACGTTCTTGACTCGAGCTATTTCTCCCTTATCTTAAAAGTTAAATTATTTTTGTTAAAATAAAATTCATGTACTCTCCTCTGGCATTTTGCAACTTGGTCATACCTCTGGAGACGGAATACAAAAATTATACCTTAATTCTAAAATATATATACAGATACCAGAATTAGATTAAACTATATCTGAAAAGTGTTCCCAATAAAAATAAATAAATATAAGAGATGTTTTGGTATGTTTTCCTTTAAAAAAAAAAAAAAACAGAAAAAGAAATGAAAGATTATGGCCACTGTATTTTTAAGAGTGAATAGAATTGAGATTCTCTAAGAAAAGCAAGGCAATATGTGTTACATAGTGGCTTCCGATTTCTAAAATGAATTTCATTCTTACATTCCAAGGATTAAAACTATAGCAAACTGAAATTGAGTCTGTCTAAACAAAGCAAAATGAAATAGTTCCCCTACCAAAAAAAAAAATGTTTAAATTCTTCACCCACCTTCACATTTATTAATGTTTCTATAAACTATATGTTCAACCTTTGAGTATATTGATGTTTAATTTACCTTAGAAACTTATGTATAAATATTTAAACAGTAAGAGAAAGAGAGGGCTTATAGGATTTGAAAGCCGGTATTACATGCTTGACCTTACCATGGAGGAGAAAATGGAACTTTCTTCCTATAGCATTTCATGGTAGTTAACCATAAAATAAAATCGACAGGTAGCCAACACTATAAAAATCCTATACAAATAATAGGTCATAGTATTCAGCCCCTAGTTACATCTATTGATAGCAATGTTTCTGAGCATTTAATTGGTTTAAACTCTGTTTTGGAATGTCAGCCTGCGTTGGCAGACACTCAGAAACCCTGAATAGAAAGTCAAAGCTTAGTAAGACTACTCAGAAAGGAACAAATCATAAGGGGATCATTGTTGCACCAAATATGTAACTATCAATTCCTCAATAGAGGCCCTGGCCTGATAGGGTTTTGAACAATTTCTTAGGGTGAATAGGGCAATAAAAGACTCTGGGTGATATGTTTCTAGTCAAAATTTCCCATGTAATAGTAAAATGACCCCATTTGTCATTTGGTCTGCTTGTGAAACACTAAGTATGTGATTTTAGACATTCTTCACCCACTACAAGAAACCAGTTCTACACTCTATCATGATGAATGACTCACCCCAAGCTCTCCTTCTTGGATCAGAGTCATATGCTGCCAAATGAATTCATCCACTGAGAGGGGAAATATACTATCAGTATTTTTTAAAAGGAAGGTCAATTAAGCAAGAATTGTAAGCATCTTTTAAGTGCTTATCTCTGTGTAAGGCAGAGGGAGAAAAAAAGTTTTAGATATAGTCCCTGCCCTCAGGAAGCTTATAACCTAACTAAGGAGAAGATTAAAATT
This sequence comes from Miniopterus natalensis, assembly GCF_054644295.1. Taxonomy (NCBI): domain Eukaryota; kingdom Metazoa; phylum Chordata; class Mammalia; order Chiroptera; family Miniopteridae; genus Miniopterus; species Miniopterus natalensis. The sequence goes on from NC_142084.1 coordinate 49,516,104, forward strand.
AAAAAACAAGTTAATTTTCATCTTCTCCTTGGTTAAGACACAGACAATAATGGGATGAAGGCCTGGAGAGGGGGCAGGAGGGGGGTAGAAGGGGTAAATGGGGAAGGACAAATGGGATGCCTGTAATACTTTAAACAATAAAGATAAATTTAAAAAAAACAGGTTAAATGCTAAATTGTAAATTACACAAATCAGAATTAAGCAAGTGTGAGAAGAATAACAATTAAAACATTAGACAAATAATTCCCAGAGCAACAGAATTCCCTATAATCCTGTCATTTCCTGGATTCTGTATTATGCAGCAGCATAAGATGTTTGTTTAAGACAGCGTCTGGTGGGTTCACATCTTACTGCTATTATTTCTTATATCTCCAGATCTGAGCGTCTGGAAACAAAAACGATTTAACACTTATTTAATTCCCTTTTGATAGTATGTGGTTTTAGAATTTAATTTTTTTATAAGTTTTAATGCAGAAATTTTAAACAAAAAGTAGTTTAAACAAACATTGAAATAAGTCATAGGAAAAGCAAAGATGGCAAAAGTATGCTTGGCTAATGAGAGTTGCTGGAACTCCTACAATAAATTGTTGTTCTCTTCCGAGGAGAAGAATGAAAGACTTTTGCACAAATTTTAAGCACATGGGTAGTTTGAGAGGATCACTATAACAAGGAGCTACAGAATGTAGACAACCCAGCTCCATTAGAAGCAATGATCTGGGAACAAAATATCCCAAAACTTTCCTAGAAACTTAAAATAAAACCATTCCCAATAACCACAGAATGATTTTCTATTTGTCTATGTTAAATACAGTTGTTCTGGAAGGAAGGTGAAGTTAGGAAAATAATATGTGATAGAAGGAAACCAGAACACAGTTGGGGCTAGAAGTCTTGAAGTTCAAATTTGAAGACTTGTGAATTTTTTAGGTTATATTACTGTAACCAAGACCTAAGGGAGTAAGGTAAATGGGTAGGTACCCACATCCTCTAAGAATTCTTACCCCCCACTAAACTTGGCTCAGGTTATTTACTGCATACAACACTTTTTTTTCCATATTATGTGATAGTTATAGCCAGAATGCCTGTGACCACATAGAAATTAAACCCTGTTAGCAAAGATACCCTATTCTGTTTTGGAGAGCAAAATGCAGAGGCTTCTGTGAAGTAATAATCTTTCTGTTTTAGTTTGTGAAATTCAGTTGTAGTAAATTCCTACCCTAATTATACAGAAAGTGAGATTGGAGGAAAGAAGTCAGTGGGGACCTCTCTTCTTAAAAAGAAATAAGGCCAGGTGGATGGAGGAGATGAATAGGCCAGGCATGTCTCAGTTATATTATCCTAGTGTTGGAAGATTATCAGCATGGTAGTAAGTACTGCTTCTGAGAGAAGAGAATACATGGCAGAAGATGTAGATTGTGGTTTCTGCTTACTTTTTTGGGTCTTCTTTAAATCCTCTCAAAGAGAGTTGCATTTCCCAACCAAGGCACAGGAGAGACTTCTGCAGACACAGCAAGAGCTCTATCTGATGTGCTTAAAGTAAAAGTGGCCTGATGGGATGAATTTACCCCTGGAGAGAGTGGGCAAACCACTGAGCCTTAGAACTGAGTTAAGAAATCACACTGTAAATGGGGTCTCAAGGGGCCTGTCCACAGTCTTCAAAGCAGGAGATTTGGGAACTAAGTCAAAGGAGACCTGCAACATCCTGGTTTTCCTGAGACTCCCAGTTTTAGTCCTGAAATTCATGTGTCCCAGGAAATTCTTTAGTCCTGGCAAACTGGGATGGCTGGGTATAGGTGTGTAAGTTACAGAATTCAATTTTGTGCCTTGACATAAGAAGTGTATCTGTGAAACAACTTTGAGTAAGTATGCACATTTTGTTGTTGTTGTGAGTTGATGTGGATAAAGTAGCATTGCCTAAATAACTACGTGTTACTAAAATTATTCAGAGGGAAAGAACTGTTTTATTATGAGAAAAAGTGTAGTAATTTTACATGTGGTAATGATAGAAGGTAAGCCTTGCCCCATGCTCTACCCCGATTTTAGGGGCTATCAGTCATTTGGCTACTAGCTTTAGGTGAGGGAAAGCTCCTGCACTTTATAAAGGGAGGAGAATTTGGAGTTGAGTGGAAGTGATGAGGGGAATGGACAGCCAGCTAAAGATTATAAAGCTATATGATGTAACCTCCACATGTGGACCCCATCTATCTTCAGCAAAGTCAACAGAATTTATCAATGCTTGGTGCAATGTTTGCCTTTATAAAACTAAAGAAGAGCCTGAGTGTGAAAAATGAGCCAGCACTGTTGAAAACAAGATCCAAAAGGCAGAGAAAGCCTGGGGAAGATAAACTAATGCCTAGGGAGTAGAGTGCAAAGCGAATGTCCATGGGTGAATTTGGGTCCCTTCAAGAAGATTTCAACTCAAAATGTCACCTTTTCAAAGAGGTGTTTCCTAGCAATCTTATACAAAATAGCCACTGCCTATTCCTATCAACTTCTGCCCTTTGTGCTGGCTTTTATTATTCTTCATAGCACTTTTCTGCACCTGACACATTATGTGATGGAATTTTAGGGAGTTTAAATGTAGTCCTCATTTCTTATCCTCCCATGTTTAGATCAAATTGAGAACTAAAACTCAGGAAAGAGAGAATGAATTTCAAAACGTCAACTTCATTGCTGATAAAGCCAATATTGAGGTCCTCTGTCCCCTCCTCCCCCGCCTCATGGGGCAGTTTGTTTTGGGTCTGTTGTGCAGATAGATATACCTATGGGTGCTTCACAGTGCTCCTGGCTACACAGGAGGGAAAAGGGCAATCTCCAGTGTGGAGAGAGAGGCCAGGAGAATCACATTAGCCTGAGTTCATTCATAATATGGGAACAGGGAAAAGTAGGTTACCACCTCCTAAAACATTGTATATTTGATTTTTGTTTAAAACGTAAGTTCCATTAGGGCAGACACTTCACACATTTTGTGAACTAATGAATCCCCAGTGTCTACAACAGGGTCTAGCATTTGTTAGGTGTTCAACAAATTTTTGTTAAATTGATAAGTTAACTGGGGAGATTCAAATTAATTTCAACCAAGGGCCAGGGATGACTTCAGATGACATCAAGAAAGTGTGAATTCAAGTTAATTAGAAAACATACATGAAGGACAGTCAACATGGTTATGTGTGATCGAGATCCTCCTTCAAGGAAAGACTTGCTGCCCTGCTCAGGGCATATTGTTAACAGACAGCCTCAAGCCATTGATTCCGTCAGGGTCTGTCTCAGCTGCAGAGACGTCCAAGATCACACTCTTCCCAGTGAGTTTACGTTCAATGTCTGAGCAAAGTAGGACTCTTAAGAACCTGGCCATTCTGAGCCAGTACAGGACTCCTCTGATGGTCACTCCTGCTCTCGAGCATCCCAAAGGGTCAGCAAAGGCTTTGTCAGGTCTGTACTATGGTCCAACATTTCTCTCTGCACAAATCTTCGTTCTCTCCCTTCCTTTTTTAAGTGTTGATGCTTGATTATACATACCTAATTCTGTTCTCTTCATCTGCTTCTGGAAAATGCAACCTGTGAGAGAAGGGTTGTGCTGCAGAGAGATAGTCGTATAAATGTGGAACTTGAAGAGGGACATATTGGTGAGGCAGCACCAGCTCCGGAGGGTTCTACAGATATGGACAGTGAAACCCTAAGAATCCATGGTATCCTCTAGGAGGAAAAGAACTGTGCGAAGTGAGAAAAGAAGTTTAGAAATAACAAAAGAGAATCTGATGGAGGGAGAATCCGCAATGTAGCAGTGATCCAGGAAAATAGGATGGAAAATTACCCACCATATTTGCAACTTAAATGGCACTAAAATCTTTGAGGAAGATACCTGTTGGGGTTTTGGGAGGGTGGGGTATAGATTTCAATTACTGCATTGTGAATTGAGTGAACAAGTAATAGAGGCAGTTAAGGATGGTGTTTACACTCAGGAACTATGGAGGAAAGAAGAGATGGTTGCTAACATGGGAAGAAATAGGTAACAAAACCGATGTAGAGAAGAGAAGAAAAATAACAGCAAGACCAGACATGTCAGGAAGCAGAGATATCAGTAGAGATTAAAAACAGCAACAGGGAAGCAAGTGACAGGCACTGACAACAGTGATATGTAAGAGAAGACCAGAATACCAATCACAAGAATGTAGAAGGGGAGAGGAAAGGCACTTCTGCAGAGCGATACAGATACAATCACTTACAACCTGAGAAATATGCGCTGTTTCCTCCTGCGAAACATACATAGGAAAGACTTTTTTACCCAAATGGAAAAAAAACAACCACCAAGGAGCTATTCAAACAGGGTATCATCAAGTCATGAAAACCTTATCAGGCTTCTGCCCTACTATGCAGACACTAAGTCTAACAAAGAGGTGATATATATATTTTTAAACAAAAGCAAAAGTTAATTGAAGAAGAGACAAAAGCTCCGGCCGCAGTGAGAAGGGTCCCGAACAGGTAGCCCAGAAAGGTGATATTTAATGGAGAGCTCAAAGCACACTCAAAGAGGCATCTGGGCATTCCCTGACAATGACAGAATAAGCATCTGCTCCTTAATTTTTTTTCTTTTTATACTTTTTATTTTCTGCCTATAGAATTGGTTTTATTTTTATTTAGTTTACTAGACATGGAGGAATGCACAGCTTAAAGTTTTGGGGACCATTTTAACCTACCATTTTAGTCAGATCAAAGCACATGATTAAATATAAGATGTTTCAAAATGACTAGTGTTTTTTTTTTAACTACATATGGAAATGTGGGCCAAATTAAGTAAAATTTTATATGCCACCAAACATGTCTGTATTTTATTATAAAATGCTAAAAAGAAGGGGAAGGACATAGTTTAAATTTTTGAGCTGATTTTATGTGTGTGTTTTTCAGTCCCCATGGTTATAGAAGAAGACAAAACTATGTTTTTCTCTCAAAATTGGATTCTTTTCAAAGATTTCTTTGTACTTTGTTGCCTTAATACAACTGAAATAGTAACATTTTAGGTAAAATTCCAAAGATGTCCCCCCAAGATTCCAATCCCCTGGTTATTCAATCAAAAATAATTTATGTAACTGCTGTGGTGGAAGTTTTCAGATGCAACTTGAAGTTACTAATCATTTAAGTATAAATATAGAGAAATAAGTCCAGATTATCTGAACCTTTAGGAACATAAAAGGAAGGTAGAAGAACCAGACAAATGTTGTAGAAGAAGGCAACAGAAGGTTGAGGGGAGTCAGAGAAATTTGAGGTGTGAGAAGAACTTGATTCATCATCACTAGCTTTGAAGATGAAAGGGAGCATGAGCGAAGAAATGCAGGAAATCTCTACAAACTGAGAACTAACCCCACCAAAAACAAGGGACCAGGGAACTCAGTGCTCTAACTGCAATGAACTGAAATGAACTTGGGAGACAACTCTTCCCTATACCCTCCAGAAAAGAATGCTGCTTGGCTGAAACCTTGATTTTGGCCTTGTGAGAGCAAACTGGGAACCAGCTAAGCCACACTGTGCCAGATTTCTTACCTATGGTAACTTTGAGATAATAAATGGGTGTTCTTTTAAGCTGCTAAATTTTTGGTAATTTGTTATAGCAGCAATAGAAACCTAAAACAGCTAATGATCAATTAAATAACCTTGCAGTATTTACTCCAAAATAACTCTTTCCTGCCCAGTGTAGGTAGAATTTCAATTCTATAATTCTGGATTTTAATTCAATTTGTCTAAAATTTATTATGTACCATATATAATGCATTTAAATTTAAAATTTTAAAAATTAATTACTGGTAACATTCAATATTGTATTTGTTTGGATGTATGGCTAGACATTTATATAACTTACAGAGTGATCCCTTCATAAGTCTAGTACCCACCCGATACCATACATAATTATATTATTGACTATATTCTTTATACTGTAGTTTACATCCCCATGACTATTTTGTGACTGCCAACCTATACTCCTTAATCCCCTCACCTTTTTCACTCAGCTCCCCAACTCCCCTTCCATCTTGCAGCCATCAGTTTGTTCTCTGTATCTATGAGTTTGTTTCTGTTTCGTTTGTTCGCTTATTTTTATTTTTCTCCAGGTTTATCTGCTTTATTTTTAAAAATGTTTATTAAATTTATTAGAGTGGCATTGGTTAATAAAACCATACGAGTTTCAAGTGTACAAGTCTATAATACATCATCTGTTTATCAACCAATTTCAAATCTCCTTCCATCACCATATATTTGACCCCCTTTACCTTTTATTACCTCCCCACCGCCTTTCCTCTGGTAACCACCGTATGGTTTTCTGTGTCTAGGAGTTTTAGTTTGTGTGTCTTGTTTGTTCATTTGTTGCTTTCAGTTTTATATCCTATGTATAAGTGAAATCATATGGTATTTATCTTTCTCTGTGTTACTTGTTTCACTTAGCACAATACCTTCTAGGTTCATCCATGTTGTCTCAAATTGTAAGATTTCATTCTTTTTTATGGCCGAGTAATATTCCATTGTATGTATGTACCACATCTTCTTTATCTAATCTATTGATGGACACTTAGGTTGCTTCCATATCTTGGCTATTGTAAATAATGTTGCAGTGAACATGGAGATGCATATATCTTTCTGAATCAGTGTTTTGGATTTCTTCAGATAAATATTCAGAAGTGGGATTGCTGGGTCATATGGTAGGACTCTTTTTAGTTTTTTGAGGAACCTCCCTACTGTTTCTCATAGCAGCTGCATCAATTTTATAATGTATTTAAAATGACAAGTATTGTCCCTCCCTTCATAACATAAAAAAGCACTGTCTTTGCTATGCAAAGTAATGTTACTATCACTGATGCTGTTGAAAAGACAATGATCTATGACTTGAAAATATTATCAAGTGGTAAATTATAAATACCACTTGCACCCCAAATAACCTGAGTAATTTTATCAAGTACAACTGGTATCACTTAAAATTGTTTTGAGGTTTTAAACACTTAAAAACACTAAGTATTCTTTTCACCCATTGACGACAAAGACGAAACCATTTTTCATGAACACTCTGGAACAGGAGGTTGGCAATGATCTGTGTGATACATTCCTGGATTTCTTATCTACCTTTAGTTTTTGTTAATTTTCTGATTTCTGATTCTAAATCCAGGACACTACTAAGAATGATAATCTCTTAAACATATTTCATTAATGTCCTTATGACCACTAGAGGAGGGAAATGCTTGTGTTATTTATCAGCCATCTTCAAAGAAAAGAACAAACTATGTCAGACATCATCTACTTAGAATTAATTAACTGTCTACTCAGCTATTCCATCTTTAAATATAGTTCACTTTGGGTTGATTGGCAAATAATTATCCTGATATAGTCTATAAATGTCATCCCACATTTTCTCATTTTCTTATATTTTTTTCCAGTCTAATAACTTGCCTCAGCTACATCTTCTTACTGACAGAAAAGCCATGTCCTGGTGTTATTTTTCCAGCATACCTAACTCTTTGGCTTTGCTGTTAGTCACTCCATAATAACAACACTTAACGCAACTGCAAGTCAACTGTATCTTCTTTGAGTTGTTACAAAAATATATAACATGGTTCTTTCATTTGGTGTAAGAAGATAGACACCTGATTAAAATAGACATTCCTAATGAGCTTCAGATGAGCTGCCAGTTGAAGCACAGGATCCTATTATAAAATATTATATCTTATTTGGATATGATGTGAATTTTCTTGAGGGAAGGACAATAAGGACATAATGAGAGCTGACATTGGCAAGAATTCAGTTGTTGAAATACCTGATTTCTTAACTGTATATTAAATAATGGGATTGTGCCAATACATTGAATTATAAAGTTTTTTAATAGTCAGCTTGTCCATTCTTGGTCTTTTTCTAGAAATTATAAGGCACTGAAGTAGTGTGGATAATGGATAAGAATTGGACTGGGAACTTGAATGCATCTGGGTTTGAATCTGTGTTTTACCACTCTTATTAGCTCTGTGACAATCCTCACATTACTGAATTCCTCTGAGCCTCAGTTTTCTTGTGTCTAAGTGAAAGTAACACTGCTTTAAAATGTTCAGAGGAGCCTGGCCGGCATGGCTCAGCAGTTGAGCATAGATCTATGATCCAGGAGATCAAGGTTCGATTCCTGGTCAAGGCACATACCCATATTGTGGGTTCAATCCCCAGCGGGGCACATGCAGGAGGTAACCAATCAATGACTGTTTCATCATTGATGTTTCTATCTCTCTCTCTCCCTCTTCCTTCCTCTCTCTGAAATCAATAAAGACATATATTTTTAAAAAATGATCAGAGGACTAAGTAAGATGTGGTATATAATATACATACCATGGTACTTGGTACATAGTGCCTAAGAAATAGTATTTGTCAACACCATCATCATTCTTACTGTTATCATGCTGTTGTGATAGAAAGAGAATTGCCTTAGGAGCTGAATCACCTCTAGTATGACATGGGGCAAGTCATTTAGCCACTTGCAATACCTTTTTCTTTTTAATCCTCTCCCAAGGATATGTTTTTATTGATCTTAGAGAGGGGGAAAGGGAGGGAGAGAGAGAGAGGAAGGGAGAGAGAGAAGCATTGATGTGAGAGAGAAACATCCATCAGTTGCTTCCTGTATGTGCCCTGACCGGGGATCAAACCCTCAACCTTTTGGTGTATAGGATGACGCTCCAACCAACTAAGCCACCTGGCTAGGGCAGAATATATCTTTTTGTCTCTAAGAAAATAATAAAACCTGAAAGTTGTCTGTGCAATTTAAGTGATATAATGTAACAGATGCTCAATGAATGTTAGTTTCTTTATTTTTCTCTTCATTTCTTCTTTGATTCGGGTCCATCACTGGTACTAAAGTGGTAGTTGGTGATTCATTTTTCCTCCTAGAGAATGCATTTGCATTTTCACAATATAAATCTTGGGACCCAATTCTTAATCAAGCAATGGTAATGCTAGAAACTGGCAAATTTTGTAACAGATATATCTGGGGAGGTCATTCCTTTCAGGAATTCCTCCATGTTGCTTTCGTGGATTTACCTCCCAGTAATTTACACACTTCCCCCCCCCCAAATTTTTGCCATTGATGTATAATCTTCTCCTCTTACTCAACCTCTTCTACTTTCCTAGTTAACTTAAACATTTATGTGAATAAGCCACTTAGGATCCTAACCTTACTGTTGCCTGACCTGTTTCATTCCAGTACCTTCAATCTCCATTACGCATATACATGCACAGAACTCATTTGGTCGAAGGCTAACTCATTATTTTCTTCTCAAACCTATTCCTTCTGCTATATTTCCCTTCTCTAATGTTGCTACCTAATGGCTTAAGCCAGGAACCTTGGAGTCATCTTTAATTTCTTCATCACTATCCTTCCCATATCAAATTAATAACTGATCTTCATCAAGCATTTCTAAAAATTAGCTCGCAAGTCCATTCCCTCCTTTAGACCTCCTTTGTCACTGTTTCAGATTCAGCTTTATTATTTATTACTCATTTTGTGTTTGTTTTTAACCCAACAGCATTCAACTGGACTCACCATGTTAATTATCAGACTCCTAAGAGCCATCCTTCACATAACTAGAGAGTATAACTTTGGAATTTAAAGTTCTTCAGCAAATGCCCATAGCCTTTGAGATAAAATCCAAATATTGACTATATTACACAGTATACAGATGCTTCATGCCACATCTCTAAGCCTCCAGCTTTCTCTCTTACCATCTCTCATGAATACTTTGTTCTTATCATACCCAGCCATTTGCATATATCTAATATCATTGTACTTAAAGTGTTACCTGTCAACATGTTCTCTCTCCCAATAGTATTAGCTCTTTAGACCCAGAGCTCTCTCTGTCTCTGTTCCTCTCTCTTTCCCTCTCCACTGATATTCACAGCACCTTGAAACATTCATGTAGCATAAAGATTTGTAGAATACTGTCAGAGCGGAGGGGGTTTGGGGAGCTGGGTGAAAAGGTGAAGGGATTAGGCAAAGAAAAATACCCAATAGTCATAGACAACAGTGTGATGATTACCGGAGGGAGAGGGGTGGGGGAGGTAGAAGGAAGTAAAGGCGAGACAAATGGTGATGGAGGGAGACTTGATTTGTGGTGGTGAACACACAATACAATATACAGATGATGTATTTTAGAATTGTACACCTGAATCCTATATAATTTTAATGAATGTCACCCCAATAAATTCAATAAAAATTTGATAAAAAGAAACTACCTTAAAAGGGGGTTGTAGAATAAATAAATTATTAAATGAATACATGAATGGATGACTGTCAATAAGGTAATGATCAGAGTACTATGGTATATATAAGAATAAAAGTACTAGGTCCCCTGTTCTTTAGGAGCATATTAATTTAAGGATTAGTAAGGAATATATATTTACAATTATTTTAAAGGATGAAAGTAATAAGTTCCAAATGATAGGTAAAGATAAATTGTCATCTGCTTGGATGGAAAAGAGAGACTGCTTACTCTCTTTTCTTAGAAGATAAAAAGATATCAGCAGAAAAAAAAAAAAAGTGAAGATATAATGTTTGAGTTGAGCCTTGAATGCTACATGCACTTTGATTAAAAACAAAACAGCCAGCGTAGCTCAGGGGTTGAGCATCGACCTATGATCCAGGAGATTGAGGTTTGATTCCCCATCAGGGCACATGCCTGGGTTTCGGGCTCAATCCCCAGTAGGGGGCGTGCAGGAGGCAGCCGGTCAATGACTCTCTCATCATTGATGTTTCTGTCTCTCTCTCTCCCTCTTCCTTCCTCTCTCTGAAATCAATATAAAAATGTTTTTAAAAATATATAAGGATGCGTTTTTTCAGTATGCCCCTGTTCTTTCTCACCCTTTCCTAACAGAAAGAGTGGGTATGAGAACAGTGGGTACTCTGATGGGTAAATTAATTATTGAATTTATAAACAAGAGAAGTAGAAAGTAAAGCAGTTTGTGTTTAGATTGTGGATTCCATTAAATGTTATGCTAAGGAATTTGAACATTTTTAGGTAGACAGTTAAAAAAGCTTTATGCCTCATTCTGACAAACACATCAATTTCTTTGGAAGAATAAATTAAATGACATGGTAAAAAAAATGTACAATTTCACACTAATCGATAGGCTAGCATTCTATAATAAACATTTTGTCACTTGAAATTCATCTTACTGCTTTTCTCTGACAGATAGGGGCTATTTCAAGTATCTCTTCCCCTACAGACTTTACAGGGACTCGTCTTCATTTAAATTATATGGGTGTCAGAGGATTCTACCCCAGTGAGATTTCTTTAAATTTCATGCGCATTTTTATTCCAAGTACATTAATATCAAAAACACCATCCAGCCTTGTTTGGGACTTCAGAGTCTAAATGATTGTGTTAAAAACAGAAAGATATTTTTATTCTTCATGCCCTAATCATGCCACTATCTTTCTACTAACTGGATGAATTCAACCAGCCTTATAAACAACAATGCCATCTCCCTGACCTATATATAATTTCTTTTCAACATGCCAGCTCCATGCCTTAGATGAACTTGTAGTGATTAAAATTTAATGTGTATTCTGTCATTTTATTCATGTCTTCTTTCTCTTTAATCAGTCTGTTACATTTGACGTTGAGTCGGTGAATAAGAAGCAGCTTTATTAATATTTCCTAGTTCATCAAGCTCTCTAAGTGCAAAATGAATCCCAGCTTCAAATCTAAGAATACAGGACAGACTAACTGCTGGAAAGGGGGTCTGGGGAAGGAGCTTTTTAAACTTACATTCTGCTAGATCCAAGAAGGTTGGAACTTATATTTCCAGAAAGCTCAAAATATATTAATAACAGTTACTAACATTTATTAATTTTTTTAATCCTCACTAAGGGTACTTTTTCCATTGCTTTTCAGAGAGAGCGAGAGAGAGCGAGAAAGAGAAACATCATTGTGAGAGAGGCATATCAATTGGTTGCCTCCTGCACACACCCCGACCAGAGCCGAAGATCTAGCCTGCAACTGAGGTCAGAGTCAAACCCCAGACCCTTCAGTCCAAGGGCCAACAGCCTAACCACTGAGCCAAACCGGCTAGGGCAAAATTTATTAATTTTTATATGCCTGAAACTGGTTAAGTTCTTTAAAGTGATTGTCTGTTTAACACTCATTAATTCTATGATGTGGCTACTATTTTATAGACTAGCAACCAAGGCTTAGTGATTGCAGAGTGATTTTTCCCAAGAATGATTATGCCCCATACTTATAACTCCCTATCGATGGTTAGAGTTGAGGCTCCCAAGAACTTGTGAAAACCAGGTTAGAATTCACATGATATCTGCTTCTTATATCTTTTGCCTTTCTGTTCTTAACTTTGAACCAAGCTGCAAAGGGCTACAAAATACATTGTTACAAAGGAGATGATTTTTCAACAGACATAATGGAGCCTACAAGGCAAAGCTACCAAAACAATGACTGTTGCAAACTATAGCTTTAGCTATAATGGGAAGGAATTCCTAATGTTATCAGTTTGGAAATAAGCTTAGTGTTTCCATACCATTTGTTGAATTACACATGAAAACTTTAATGTAAAACTATATATTATACTAAAATAGAAGCAGTAGGTGCAGTAAGAAGATGAATGGCAGACAAAAAGAGGCCCCATCAACTTGTAATGCAACCAGAGCAGCCTGAAAGGAACTGAGAGTCTGAAACTTCCAATATATTCTGCAGTCGGAAACTGGCATCTCTTCTTTTCAACACTCACTTTCTTCAGCTCTGTTTCCCCTACGTAGCACATTTGGCAGATACATGAGTTGCAGCACAAGAAAAAACTAAACTAGTTCCTGAAGATTATACCATATAATAAGCTTCTGGATTATGAACACAACTCGCTACCTAAGATTTGGGTATTGAGATGTAGAAAGGAATTATTACAGTAAGGTAAGTCTAATGGTGGTTTTTTCTGTGATCCAAAGAAGATTTTTTATTAAGCTCAATTATGCATGTGAATGATAGTTGTAGGATACAGATCTAGCTTGATAAAAAATAAAGATATCTTCGTATTTATCAGTTAACTATCGGGAAAATAAATACCACATATTCAGATATAGAGGTAAAAATCTTGTAAACTAGACTGCAATTCAATGATGCCAAGGTATTTTCATTGTAAAGATATTTGTATCTTCAGTAGCATCCTGGGATTTTTTATTTGGCACTTTTAAATGCAGAGATGCTAAAAATTATATAACACTTCAGAAAAGAAATGGGTATAAATTAGCAGCAGTTCAAGAGAAGAGTCCCAGCATGGATGGACCTGGAGATTATTATCTTAAGTGAAATAAGCCAGTCAGAGAAAGACAAATACCATATAATCTCACTTATATTTGGAATCTAATGAACAAAACAGAACCAGAGGCATGGGTACATGGAACAGACTGACAGCTGTCAGAGGGGAGGGGGAGGGGCACTAGATGAAAGAAGTGAAGGGATCAGCCAAAGAACATACATGGCGAGCCCATGGACACAGAGAACAGCGTGGTGAAGGCCACAGGGAAGTGGGCGGGAATGGGCACATCTGTAGTAGTGTCTACAGTAAAAATACAGGAAAGGGAAGGAAAGGGAGGGAGGGAGGGAGGGAGGGAGGGAGGGAGGGAGGGAGGAAGGAAGGAAGGAAGGAAGGAAGGAAGGAAGGAAGGAAGGAAGGAAGGAAGGAAGGAAGGAAGGAAGGAAGGAAGGAAGGAAGGAAGGAAGGAGAAAAAAAATCTAGTTTAAGCTCTATACAGTCTTTCAGGTCACTTTTATTTCTATGTTAAACTCATTTTTCCTTGTTAGAGATCATCATTTACATAGATTAGCTCTCTGATAACCTGCTGTGTCACCAAATTCAATATTACCAAGAGTTAGAATAGTTCTTTGTGTGAAGCTTATCACTCAATGAAATATTTACATACTCAATCATTTGTGTGATGGGTTTAATTAAAGCTTACATAACAACTAGAGTATCTTATTTTTTACCTTTTTAGTAATATTGATGGAAGTTATTAAAATATATCATAGCCTAGAAGTATTTCATAAAGACTTTACACATATTCAAGTTAAAAATGATCCCAATAATGTAATTTATTGACTTTATGTATACATGTTCTACAACTGCTTTCAAAACCACGGATATTAAAGTTAAGCATTTAGATAGGCCTTTTAAATACCTTTCTGTCCTGGGTAAATTTAATTCTGCCTTGTCTCAAAGAAAAATGTTTTTCTAAATTAAATTTATTTATGAAAAATGAGCAAAGCAAGAATATAATTTAATTACACATCTCAATTTTTAACTCATGCATTGGGTGTATTTTATTCTAATAGAAATTATCACTATAACAGGAAAAGTATGCCATCCAATATTCAACTCTATCATATATTTTTTAAATCTCTAAATGTATAAGCCTGTTGAAACCATAAACTGCTAATGAATATCTTAAAGCAGCTTTTGTATTCTAAATCTGATGAGTAACTATACATCATCTTGTGTATTGTATGAAGCATTCATCTTCCCAATGAAAAGAAACAAAGAAAAGATAAGTAGTGAGTGATAATGAATTGTGGAAGATTTGGAGATTGCAAAGCCTGAAATCTGTCTTGCCAGCACAATTTTGAAACTCTCCCTCAATTACTTTTTTTTGGAAGTAGGAATATAATCATTCTGAAACTAATAGTCTGTGAAAATCCAGGCAAGACATCTATAAAGTGATTCTTTCTAAAGTTACTTTTATTTACTAGAGCCAAAAACCATTGGCAGATTATTTCCATTGATGCCTCTCTATATGGCCTTATGATTAAATTGCAAGGTCTGTGCCTCTGGATTATGTTACATAAGGATTACAAGGAATTCTTGTGGTAGTTCCAGTTACTTAACATGTGGAAATGATTCAAGATATATCTGGCTGCAAAGCTATAAATTCCTAAACGCTTGAGTGCAGCAGTGTCTTTCCTCTTTCATCATTGGATTCTAGTGCCTAGGTTCTCAATAAATTGTTGTTCTTGCTGTTCTTGTATATAGTCACCATCATTAAGAACCTATTATGTTACAAGCACTAAAAAAGTTTTTGTTTGTTTTATTTTAACCCAGGACCTCTCCAACCCTAATACTACATTGCAAAATGAGTATTATTATCCTCAGTTTGCTGATGCTGAAATAAAATACTCAAGTCACACAGGCTCTAGGAAGCATGATTCCATAGTGTGTTCTTTCCAATGCATCATGTTGAGTTGACATGATTTCCACATTAGTAAGCTCCATTGTAGATGGAACAAAAAGCTATTTGTTTTGTCATTCTGATTAAATATTTTTAAAAAGAAATATTTGAAAAAAAATCACCATTAAGCCCTTAAAGCCATTCCTTGGTGAATCAAGGGCATCTATTCTCTAGTAGGCATGAATCCATTTAATGTCAGGTAGCATCTAAATCATGCTCTGTTGCTCTAGAAGAACTAGCATAAATCATGGGGATAAATAATAATATATAAGATACAGTATTAATTGACTTTAGAAATGGAACTTCTCTAGATTCTATAAATATGGGTTGATAGGAAGTATCTTAGTAAATTAATCCCTCTTCTTTGAAATCTAATGCTACTGCTGCATGTCAGCCAAAGTTGAGTTTGAAATGGATTCTAATTTGTCCCCCAATCTGGTGAAAGCCATTGTCATCCCATGAAAAACCACACACCAATCACTTCCCACATTTGTTTTCACACATGCACCCTCTAATTGATGATCTGTCAGCAACATCGAACTTACTCTGGCAAGATCTGTGACTTTTATAAGAGCAGACAGAGATTTGTTTATTTTTCTAAAGAGACCAGCTTCAACTTTGCTAAGAGTGTGTGTTTTTTTGAAAATGAGCGGACAGGCTGCTGGAATCTTCCCCAAACCCGCACCAACTGACAGCTCCAGCTTGTTAAGGTTCACAGTGCCCATAATCTAGCAGGTTTAACTTTATGCACGTCTTCGGCAAGTAACAAACAATTGCAGAAATAGTGGAGATGAGAATGGAAGGCTGTAAGAAAAGGACTTCACAAAAATAAGAAAAATCCTACATATTAAAAGTCCTGCATTTTGATATAATATTAGATTGAAAAGAAAATAGGCAGAGAGGAAAACCTTATATGAGTGACAGGTCTAAGTGTTACAAAAAAGGAAGATAGATAAGAAAGATAATAATTTCCTTGAAGAAAGCAATTCAGAAAATTATATTTTAAGGTTTCTGTCAAAAGAAGAAAGGAGACAGTGTTTTAGGAAAATGGTGATACCTTGGTCAAATGGCAGAGCCTCAGCATCCCTCTGAGTGTGTTATTCCTGAAAACCACCATAAATTGACCATGGATAGCACTCAAAGTATACTCACTGCCACATTTTTCTCTCTCCTACCTGGCTTGCTCCTGAATGAAGTAGACCTACAATCATTCTGTTCCCACTCTCCACCTAACTAAAATTTACTTATGTGTGCACAGCTGTGAAATCTTGCCATCAACATTCAATAGCAAGAGTATAAAAGGTCAGATGTCAAATTATCTGTGCCCTGAGACATGACTTTGCCAGTTCTGACTGCAGATGCTGCAGGTTTTCACTACTCAATCTTGCAGGACTCTTGTCTTTGCTGCTCATTTGACAGCAGTGACATTTTTATATAGTCTAACTCATACCAAAATGAATATTCAAGGGGATCTTGAAGGACATAAGAAATCGTAAAAGGATACTGTGAAATCTGAGGTGAGCGCGCACCTATTTTCAAAGCAGAGAAGTGACCCCACCAACCTCTGCTGTAGCTCAGTAATGGTAGGAATTTTTGTGAAGTATTTTATGTATTTCAACTTCAGGCATTTTAAGACAACATGTATAGGGCTCCCTTCTTTGCCAATAACTATTGAGTCCCATAATCCTTCAGTGTTATTCTTCCCCCACCCCTTGCCTCATCTCACCAACTATAATAGCTGAGTTACTTTGAACTAGGCAGTTATCTTCTTTGCACTGAACTTTTCTCTTTTAAAAAATGAGATATTTGAGATAAATGCTCTGGTATGTCTTATATATACCAGAGATTCTATTTATAAAACAGGAATTCACAAAATGCATTCTTTCTTTATGTCAATGTAATATTTCAAGATTTTTATGCACAGATAAGACCTGACAGAGCCTAATTTGTACTTCTTGGCCAAAAACCTTAATTAAATATTCTAAGTAACAGGATTACAGCTGGATGATTGGGTTAGTCTCTGTAACCCAGATAAAGTAATTTTCTTTTAACCATAAATAAATTATTTTTTTTAATTGAAGACCTTAAAAATGAATCATTTTTTTCAGGAATAATGAGAGTATTTAAGCTGCAGCACACAAAATTATTTTTGTATATTAAAAAACATTTGCATTTATGAAGTTTATATAGATTAACCTAACAAACTCTATATTGCTTGGTTTTCTAAACAAATATTTTAAGAATATATAACTCTTAGGGATCAAAATGAGTAAATCCAAGACAGAATGAAGTGAGAACTACAAGGTACAATTAAAAAAGACAACAATAACCCTAGCCTGGTGGCTCATTTTGTTGGAGCATCGTCCCATACGCCAAAGGGTTGTGGGTTCAATTCCTGGACAGGGCATATTTCTAGGTTGTAGGTTCAATCCCAGGTCGGGGCATGGAAACACCCAATTGATCTCTCTCTCTCTCTCCCCCCACCCCCCCATCCCACCTACCATGAGTGGAAACATACCCTTAGGTGAGGTTTATAAAATAAATATAAAACAACAATTTTCTTAAAAACTGATTTAAAATTATGGAGTTTTTTTTCTTGTTCACAACTATCCCCTTTTTCCTAGGTGTGAGAAAAAGGAAAATGGTGGTATCTGAGGCAAATCCCCTCTAAACCCAAATTCAGACTCAAAATCTAGCTATTTGTAGAACTTCTGGGACAGAGTCCTATACCCTCCTTTAGAGACTTCTATTTAAGGAGAAAAGCATAAGAGTTTTCATTTTAAATGACAAAAAAGAAAGAAATTTAGTGAAAAATCATGGGAAGAAGAGAGAAGAAGATTCCAGACTCTGCCTTTGTCCCGACATAGGAAATATTTTCTGTCTTAATAAAGTGAAAAATTTGAGGTAGAGATTAAGGGATCTGCTTCCCAAGGAATTCTGTGAAGGCTGAAAGGAAAATAGTTACATTTTAAAAAGAATTTTACCTTTGGGATCATTTTAACCTCAAGAAACACTGGGAGAGCATCCTGAGCAGGACACCACCAGAAGATGGGCATGACAGCTGCCAAGCAGATGTTTCAGTGGTCCTGCTTTCAGGCAGAACACCAGAGTTGGGGACTAATTTGACATAAGCAACAGATTCCGTGGTGACTAATAGAAATATTGGGATGGGGCATATTGCAGGGGGCTCTGGTTCCTGAAAGGGTATGTAGGGACCTGATTCAGGGACTGAAACTTCACCTAAACTGCTACTATTCTGGGGGGAAAAAATTAAGTTCGTTTTGGCATTTAAAAATCTTTTAATTCATTTTTGCACTCTACATATTGGTCTCAATTATGCTCACTATTAATTTCAAACTCATCATACTTTATTCCAAACAAGTTGGATATTAATAAATCCTCTAATAAAGATTTGTTAAATGCCAACTTGATTTAAAGTGAAAATCAATAGAGAATACCAACTGCGTTTTGAAAGCAGTTTGCAGAGATTGATTTAATACCACATTGTGGAAAGCAAGATTGTTCTGCCTCCATGTCCCATTTTGCTTGTGGGCAAGATAAGGCACAGAGGAATTATGTGATTAGCCCAAAGCCACACAGCCAATTGGTGTTGGGGCTGAGATGGCCTATGTTTAGCCCATAGGGCTGTACTCTCTGCTGTTCTCATTACTTACTGCAGTTTTCTTCCCCCGGCTCGCCGTCCTAAATAGCCTTACTGTTCCACACCAGAATGGTAAGGTCGTGATCAACAAGCAGCCGGTGCTGCTATAGATATGGCTATGTGAACCTTATCTCTTGAACACTCCAGGGAGAAAGAGGAGGTTTTCATTATTATTGATTTTCTCCTTTGCTGGATGATGTGTTGTCAAGTGAAGAGAAAGGCAAGACCAGGAGTAAGGACTCAATCATTTTAATCCCTGGTCTGTCCGTGGCTTTGGGCAAGGACCTTCATCTCACCAAACTTCAGATGTAAAAGGAAACTCAGAATGCACGTTTAGGTAGTTTTTGAAAGAAACCCGGGTGTTTTGTAATATTAAATTGGAAAGGATTTATCAAGGTTATATGATTTCTAATAATCAACGTTGTTATTAGCATTCTGATCTTTTAATACTATATTGACTAGACAACAATGGTTTGAGTTCTTTAAAGAATCTCAAGTTATTGAATTAACTGCCTATGCAGTCAGCTAATCATCCCCCGCTTTTTTTTTCTTAAGAAATAGGATACTCTTGTAAAGCCCCAAATACAAATATTTGCTTCAGTTTATAAGAAAGAATTTTGCTACTTATATGCCAAAAAAAGAATATAAGACAACCCTCAGTAGTAGACAAAATGTATTACCCCGCAAAAGAAGTTTGGTTTAGGCATTTTCATTTTCACATATGAGTCAAAGTGCTTTTCCGCTCTCTAGATCAGAAGTGCTAATGAAAGATGTAAAATCCCTGCTTTTATGGCTGCGACAGCACTTTCACAAAACACTCCTTGGTGCTTGCTGAGGTGAAAATCCTTCCCTTTAAGTCTCTAAACATGGTTTTAGATCTCTCTGATTATTTGCAGATGTAGTTTTGTATTCATTTATTTTTTATAATTCATAAAAAATGTATAAAAACGTAAACCCCCTACATTCAATTCTTACATCTAAATGGACTCCTTTACTGCCGGCTCAGCCTGTGAAAACCTGCTCCGTTGGCCGGGCACCTGCAGTGAATATTCGCAAAGCTGCAGTCCTCCAGATCAATGCGAAATGGGCCCTGTGCAGGATTCTACTGCAAAGTAAGCCTTGACTCCCTAATAACCTGACTACTAGAGCCGCACAAAAAAAACCAGTGAGCACCATCAGGGACAGTAACAGGACAGCAAGAAAAGAGAACCACAGGTGGTAGAATAATTCTTGAAAGATGACTGGATCAAGAGAGTGAAACCAACTCCTGAAGCTTATTGTAGATTCTCCCTTTGTCAATAATACAAATGTTTGTGTCTCTCCTATTCCTCCAATGCCATGCTCCTATTTCCTTTTTTATTTGTAATCTCCATGAATAGAATACTAGAAGTCAGGTAAGAGGTTTATTTTATTGCAGAAGAAGGGGGGGGAGGGGAAGGAGAAGAGAAGGAAGGAGGAGGAGAGGGAAGGGGAGTCCTGTAGCCCCTACCTCCTCTCCCCAATGTCTGTTTGCCCATTTGCAGTATCCATGATTTACTCACTCCAGTGAGTGAATTTATAGTTACAGCAAATGCACTTCCCTTCTTGTGCTTTTCTGGAGCAACTGTTATCAAATGAGCACAGCGCCATCAACAAGACAGATAAGTACCTTCCATTTCCCAATTACAGGTGAGCAGGCAGAAAGCAGAGGGCCAGCAGACTGGATGGCAATCCTAAAGGGCCATTTAGAGTCAGGTCACATTGCAGAAGGCTCTGGAGTCATTCGTAATTGGACTTGCTACCTGGTAGCCATAATGGTTTTTCATTTTCTGTCAGATATTTCAGGGAAGATTGTGAAAAAACTGATGTCTTTTAGTGGCATACCTGACAGAATCCAACATAAATGTTGAATATAGTAAGCACTCAGATGGTTTTTTAATCAAATCAGTAAAACTCTTCTCGTACCAAACTTTCCAACTTCCGTGATTTCCCTAGCCTAGCTCTAACCAACTTCGATGATAGACTTTAAAATTTTAGAACCAACCTCCTTAGAATTGGGTATCTTTTTTTATTATGTCTATGCCAAATTATTATTTAATGTACCAAGTGGAACAAAGCTACATCAAAAAAAAAATCAAACTAAGAAAGTAGATATATAACCAGTCATCTAATTTTATATGTGTATGTGTTGTGTCTATATGTATTTATATATGTGCAGAGCCATACACATGCACATATATACGTATATATTATGTGTAATATGCACGTACACATTAGATGTACATTGTGTGTGTGCATATTTATATATTCTTTCCCATAACCATATTTCCTTTTCTTCACAAGGAGAGCAAGCAACACTAATTCTAACATTTCACCATTCTACACCATGCTTCACTTTCTCAATCTTTGCATTAAAAGAAAGGTTCACTTCGTTATCTTATCTTCGGCTGCCATGTTAATTATACATAACCGAAAGGCATGCTTGATCTGTTTTATTTCTTCATGTCTATTCCTGGGATACTATTTTTCTTCTGCTTTGTCAAGTTCCCATTTCTTCTCAGCATTTTTTCTGCTCGAGAGAGACTGCAGTCTTTTAGAGGCCCACGGCCCACCAAATCAACAATATTGACTGAGAAAGGGTATGTATGAGATTGCCACTTTTTCAATACAAAGGAATTTTAAGTTTTTGTAAATGTCCAGGGCTTAATAACAGTTTCTGCTTTTTTCAGAACAAAATGTACGATATTAACAACTAACATTGCAGGTTCTATTACCAGTCATGAAAATGGCTTGCATATGAAGAGTCAAAAAGACTTTGCTTTCACAGAAGGGCACTTCACCACTCACAAACGATGATAGTTTCTTTGTAGCATTATTTATGGAAAAGAAAGCAGGCATGACAGGCTATAGATAGTCCAGTATATACTTCAGTCAGTATATATGCCAGATACGGCCAAAAAGCGCAAGTTGGCAGTAAGTTGGTCCATCATTTATATTCAGCATTCCAGAAATTCATCTTTTATTTGAATGGGCTTTAGGCAATGGGTGGTTCAAGGCAAACTAAAGTTGTGAGGGTCCCTTCTGGATAAATTACATTGAGTCAGAAGTTGGCTTCCATGGGGTGCCCTCAACCCACTACTGCAGACTAATTAGAATTCACTGACAACATTTACAATAATTGAGATCGTTTGGCTTGATTTTGAAAATAAAATAGCATGGAAATACAAAGTTGTTTATGGTTCCAGTGAAGTTTTTCCAATTTTATCCATCAATTTCATGTACCAAATATCACCTCAGATACCATATACATCTGTATTCTAAAACTAGCAACTCGAGCTTAGAGGGAAAGCTGAAACTTACAAGGGAATTCTTCAAAAGTAGTTAAGAGCATAAGTTTGGAAGTAAAATATGGACTTGAACACTAACTTTGTAGTTTCTAAATTACTTCAATTATTTTTTTAACTTGCCCCTAAAGAGCATACCAAAATATGGGGCATAATAACCAATAAATGGTAGCTCTTACAATACAATTTTAATAGATCTATTTTAGACACCTCTGTTTCAGATATACCTGCAATACCACTAAAATTGCAAATCAGAAGAGTGAGACTTTAAGATCCAGTTAAGGGCTATCTGATCTTAGGGGGGATGAACCTTATCAGGACTCCTTTGTTCTATTTTATGAGAAGAACTAATAAAGAAAAACATCATGTTGTTGATCATCTCTTTTTTCTTCATTATTGCCCTCTGCTGCATGCCTGGTAACCTCTAGCATGCATTATTATTGTCCTCAATCCTTACAAAAAGCTCATAAAGCAGGTATTTTTATTTATTTTACATAGGAAAAACTTGACTCTTAGAGAAGTTAGCTAATTTGCTTAGGAACACAGCTATAAAGGAAGGGAATAAAGATTAAAAACCAAGGACTTCTCAATCCAAACACCAAAAATCTTAATTATATAATATACTTTAGTCTGTGACATATTACATATCTTGGGAGAACAGAAAATAACTCAGTGAGGACAACTTCAGATCTTACTTGCTTAAAGGATAGCACTTCTACCTTTTTTTCTCCAAAGTTTTTACTATCAATAATCCATGATGTGTTAAAACAATGTTATATGGAATACACATATTAAGAGAGAAAATATAAGAACAGTATTTGTTTGCCAGCACAGTTGTATTATCTTTCAGTAACTGGACAGTGCTAGCTCACCATGTATTCATAAGTAACTGTTCTAACGCACTGGCACCTTGTGATAGCCTAAAGCTATGACAGCTCTGAGAGCAAACATCAAATCTGAGGAGTCACTTGTTTTTATTTTTGTGTTCTCCTCATCTGGCTAAGCCACAGTGGGAGAGCAAGGGCTGTTCAGTTTCATTATGTCAAGACTGATGAGAATGAACAGCTCATGACTTTAAAACTCTTCTTGAGTTCTAAATTATCTTAAGTTGAGAAAAGGTAATGTAGCAGGGGGAAAATACCCACTCCCCTTTTTGCCAGTGTTCACTGAAACATAAAGCATGAGGCAAACAATTCTAATTAGGTTCTTTGTCATCTGTATACCAGGAATCCTTCTTTATAGGTAACAGAAATGCTATGTTTTCAGAATCATGTAGCTTTTCTGTCAGAGACAAGCAGAATCTATACTATCGTATTGATTTGCCCAAATAATTAATTCATTGATTTTTCCCCATCTATAAAAACAACAACAAAGAAGCATACATTTCCAATGGGAAAAGTGATAGAAATTAAAAGTGAGCTATGAATAAAAATCATTAATAAAAAATAATACTTACTGATATTTGCTTTTCTCAGTAGCTTGCTTTTCATGTTTTTCCAACAGAATATTTCACAGTATGTTGTTGAAGCACAACAAAATCCATGAAAATTATGTAAGAAAAACTCCTTAGTAAGAGATGAAACCATAGGAGAAATAAGAGAGCTTGTATTTTGGGTACATTTGGCTTCTAGTTCAAAAGTGTTTTCTTTTTACATTCAGTTGACACACCACTATATCCCAGGCTGACATATCTGAACTCCCGCCACTCATGAATTGTGAAGGCCAAGACGCTTGGAACTTTCACTGGATTTATGGCATTGAAAAGCAAAAATAGAGCAGAAAATAAATGGAACTATAAAGGATATTTGAATCTATCTTACAGAAAAAGAAATGAACCAAAAAAGTTAGAAAATTCTATAAGTTAAAAATTTGTCAGGCAAATTTGGTAACCTATTTGTCACCAAGTAGGTTAGGTGAACAAATGTGTTGCACTTTTGTTTAAGGGTGAGAGCTTAAAAAGGCTTTATTTAAATTTCAATCTGAGTCATACATGTAAATTATAAGACAAAGATCACATTATAAGAGAAAAAGGTGTCCCATTCTAGGAAGCTGTGCCATTTTAATGATCCTTAGCTACTAAATATCTCACTAAGCTGTCTGAAATTTTTAAGCTGAAATAACCCTGAAGACATATATGTCAATTTGGTAATGATTATTCATTTTGCATAGGAAACTCCACATTATATGAAAAGCTAGATAGAATTTTAATTTTTCAATCACAGAGATATTCTGTTATCTAAAAATTATAAAGTATTTGGAAATAACTAGCCTTCATAGAATGTCATATGAACCCAATTTCCACTGATTAAAAGGCTAGTGTAGCTAAGAAACAGTTCAAGGCCGATCTGAAGCAGTACTAAAGGAATTGACAGGAAAATCCAATAATAGAAATGCTATGCAGTTGCATCTTTGGATATTGGTGATTAATTGGATTTGTGGGCAGGATTGTGGACTTGTGGCAGAGTGTAGTATGACTCTCACAATTCCGGTTTAGGTGATTGGGGAGACGGTGATAATGTTTTCTGAATATAAACAGATTGACAATGAGACATAATAATTTATTTTGGACGTGTTGTGATTGAGCAGTGTGTATGACAGGTGAGCGTGAAGATGTGGAATGTGTATCTGTATATGCCAATCAGTACCTCAGAAGGGAAGTTTAAGCTTGGGACATGGATTTGAAGTCATTAGCATATAATAATCAATATTTAAATCATTGAAGTGCATAAAATTTACCAAGGAGAGTTTATACAAGGGGAAGAGAACAGACTGACAAAACAATACCACCAACAAAAATCTGGAAAACAGCAACATTTAAGAAAACACAGTTTATCAAATATCCACAGTGAAAAAAACAAAACAAAAAGGAAAAAGAAACACTATGGTAAAGATGGTAGAAAAATTTAGATTCTATAAACAGAACAAAGCAAAACATCTCTGAACCCTAGTAATGTTATACATTAAGGGAGAAGTAAGTCAGTATGCATGCCATGGGGAAAAACATAGGACCAAATTACATTCTTTTAGAACCTACTTATTGCATGTTTAGTTTACCCTGTTCTGTTATCCTGACAGTGAGTACTGAATTTGATATATTTTAGACACAAAGGATTTGCCTGGCTGCATGATTCATTATAGTTTTCCTCAAGTTCTTCAATATAGAAACCCAATAACAGTCTATCATTATCCAGGTTAGCAGGAAACAACCTTTGTCTCCCTACTTTAAAAGAGGTATAAAGCTTTGAATATCTGTATAGTACTCTATTAATTAGCAATGGAATTATTTATCCTTCTAGGAATAGACATTAATATTTCCATATTTCTGAGGCAATAACCAAAAGATTTACCAGTAAAGGAGATGGACAAGGTAGAGGTCTCTAAAGCTTGTCTCGCTCAGTCTCTGTGTTGGGACTTGGGGGACTCCATTTTCCTAGTTCCCAAGTTACTACCTGCCAGTAAATGTTCTTGGAAATACATTAACTCTCTCAAAGCACAAGGGCACAATTACTTTTCGTTGTTTTCTTTTGGTGTTTTTATTTTAATTTTTTAAAATTTATCTTTATTGTTGAAAATACTACAGATGTCCCCTTTCCCCCCCTTGACCCCTTCAATCTTGCCCTTGGCCCCTACCCAGGCCTTCACCACTCTATTGTCTGTCCATGGGTTATGCATATATGCATATAAGTTCTTTGGTTAATCTCTTCCTGCCCCCCCTTCCTTCTTAGTGTCGTCAGTCTGTCCCATGCTTCCATGTCTCTGGACCTATTTTGTTTGTCAGTTTATTTTGTTCATTAGATTCCACATATAAGTAAGATCATGTGATACTTGTCTTTCCCTGACTGGTTTATTTTGCTTAGCATAATACTCTCCAGGTCAGTCTAGTCCGCTAGCTCTTATAGTATTGCTTCAAACAACTGAGACAAGACTAAAATCATTAGTCATTTTCTTCAATAATCCTCTCGTTTCTTTGAATATTTTAATGACTGAACATTGAGGTTCAGCCCATAGAATTTGTTTAAAACGTCCTACTAAAGCCCTGCCAGGGTGGCTCAGTGGTTGAATATAGACTTATGCGCCAGGAGGTCCCGGTTCCATTCACAGTCAGGCACATGCCCAGGTTGCGGGCTCGATCCCCACCCAGCAGAAGGCACGCAGGAGGCGGCTGATCGATGTTGACATAGATGTTTCTGTCACTTCTCCCTTTGCCTTCCTCTCTCTAAAAAAATCAATGAAAACATATTTAAATAATAAAAATAAAAAATAAATAAAACATCGTACTAAAGAATTTCAGGACTTCTGCACTGTCATTTTTAACACGATCTCTGTTCAAGTCATTCTGACCTCCACGTAAATGCTACATATCAGTGTCTTGTTTTACCCCAAACTGAGCAAACTTGTCAATAGTGATTTTCTTCACAGCTGCCAGAGTAATGCTTTAAAAACATAAATCGGGGGTTGGGGCATTGGGAGAAAAAAGTGAAGGGAATGAGAAGTACAGATTGGTAGTTACAAAACAGTCACAGGGACATAAAGTACAGCATAAGGAATATAGTCAATAATATTGTAATAACTATGTATGATGCCAGTTGGAAATATTAGAGAGAACACTTTGTAAAGTATATGATTGCCTAACTACTATGACAGTTGAAACTAATATAAAATAACATTGAATGTAAACTGTAATTGAAAAAAATTTAGAAAAAAACATAAATTGGATCATTTGCTCTCTTGTTCAAAACACTCCCACCATATTGCATCCAAATTCCATGTGGCCTAGAAGGCACTACGTGCTCTGTTTCCTGCCTACCTTTTCTACTATTGCTCCTACCAACTTTTGCTTCCCTTACTCTGCTATAGGTTCATTGAAACAGTTCCTCTAAGATTCCATCCTTATTCTTAGGACTTTTCATTTGCTATCCCCACTTCTGAGAACCCTTTAACTCTCAAGGTTTACAATGCTTTATTTATCCAAGTCTTTGATTAAACATTACTTCTCCAAAATACCCTTTCTAAACATCGTGCCTAGAACACACACACACACACACACACAATTATGGAGTTATGTCAGAGGACAATGGAAGCCAACAAAATAAGCTGCCGCCCAGACGGCGTGGCTCAGTGGTTGAGCCTCCACCCAGGATCGAGGAGATCAAGGTTTGATTCCCGGTCAGGGCACATGACCGGGTTGCCGGCTCCATCCCTAGTGTGGGGTGTGCAGGAGGCAGCCGATCAATGACTCTCTCATCATAGATGTTTCTCTCTTCTTCTCCCTTCCCCTCTCTGAAATCAGTAAAGATATATTTTTTAAAAAAAAGCTCCCAACAGCTAAAGCTAGAACAATCCTATCAACAAAACAAATAACATATTATTGGATTAAACCTCAAAGCATAAAATAAATACCATGATTTCGTGCTGATCTAAATAAGTGATTTAATAAGTAAATAAATGGGTGAGAATAAATATTCAATATAGAAGAATTCCAAATAATTTAGGCAGATACTGCACCTCAAGATGGTAGAGCATAACTCCCCAATCTTTAAGTGTGGATTGCACATAGTGAATTCCTTTCAAAGAATACAGGGTGGGGAAAGGGGGCAAAAAAAAAAGATAACTATGGTGAAAAAAACCTAACAAATACTGCCTCAGCCAGGTGATCAAGGTTAACCTTAACAGTGCTAAGTAATATTGAGACTATATCCTTGGTATGATTTGATGAAATGTCACTTTATCTCTGTGACCAGTACTCTTCAAAATTATCAAGGTCATTGAAAACAAGGAAAGTCTGAGAAACTGTCACAGCCAAAAGTATCCCATGGAAACAGAACTACTGAATGTTAATGTGATATACTGGATTAGATCCTGGGACAATAAAAGAAAAGACTAGAGAAATTCAAAAAGTATGCTCTTAGGTTAACCATAATGAATCAATATTGGTTCACCAATATGACAGATGTTTCATACTAATGTAAGATGTTAACAATAAGGAAAGCAGGCTGGAGGATATATATAAACTGCCTTTGTAAATTTTTAATAAATCTAAAAAATCTTCTAAAATAGAAAAGGTTATAAAAAGTAATTGCCCTGTTTGTATTATTAAAAGTTAAGCACAAATTCAAATTCAACAGAATATATCTTCAATTTTCTAGGAACCAATTATTCCCTTTCTCATTTCAAAGTGAATTATTATAACAATAACTTTGAGCAGATATTTAAACACTTTTACCCTAGAAGTCTCTATAGTTTTAATCAGGAAACTCAACTATGCATACAGTGTTATAGATTGTATATTCTTTTTACAATTACTCTAACAGGCGTGTCCAAAAAGAAAGGGCAGGAAATCAAAATCTTATTTATTGTGAAGAAATGTCCTGATTTGAAGAGTTCTCTCAGAGGTAATTTTTACATAGTGCCCTGGATTAAATATTATTGCCCCAAAATTTATGTCTACTGGGTACCTCAGAATGTGGAAATAGAGTCTTTGAAAATGTAATTTGTTGAATAAATTAAGGTCATACTGGAATAAGGTGGGCCTTGGTCTAATGACTGGAATTTTTACAGATATGCAGAGATAATGAGAGAGACAGACAGACAGTGGAGGCAGAGACTATGATGCTGCTGTTACCAGCAGAAGGAAGTGTCCTCCCCCAGAGACTTTAGAGATTAGCATGGCCCTCAACACTTTTTGATTTCAGACTTCTAGCCTCCAGAACTGTGAGAGGACAAATTTCTGTTGTTTTGCTGCAACCTAGTTTGTGGTATTTGTTATGGAAGCCCTGGGAAACTAATGCATACAGATATGGCAGGGTGAAAATGATGCTCATATCTTTCTCAGAACTAATTCTTGTGCTGTATTTCTTTTTTCCCGAGCACTGCCAGGTTACTGAGGGATACGAGAGTGTTAAAATGAACACTTTGATTCTTAATCTCCTACAACTTTACATTAACATTATCTTCTCTTTTCAGGCCTATCTCTACCTCTTATCTCTGACTAGCAAATTGTGCCATTCGGATGAAGACACTTCCATTTAATTAAAAATTCTTTTCATAAGTGAATTATTTTCTTTCAAAGCCCAAGAGCCTAATTTTAGCTTATTAACCTCATTATGTCCACGAAATCACATCGGTGGAAATCTGAAGCTTCTCTCATTTACTTTCTTGACAAAAAGTAAAAATTACACACCAGACCAGCATATTAAAGATTCTCCTCTAATTAAATCTTTTATCTAACATTAATACAGCTGGGAGGGGGAAACTTATTACTTTTCGTGGAATATATAAAGGTCTTTCTTTGATCCCAGTCTTCCTGATGTGATCTTTTATTTCTCAAGTCCATAACATGCTCTGGCTATTCTGTGATACTCTGCTGGAAAAAGGTCAAGCCTAATTTTCCAGTCCTCAGAAAAGAAGGCCTTGAGAATAGCAATACTATTCCTCACACTCATTCCCATTCCCTAGCCTAAGGAACTATAAGATATATTAAGATAAATAGGAAAGAAATGAGTTTTTAACTGCGAGAAAAAGACAGTCTTTTCAGCAAGTTATTTGAGTTCATACAGTAGAAAAGTGATTTCACAGCTTTGTTGAGGCAGGATCACTGGAAAGAAAATTCTTCTTTTTATTCAAGATGAGGAGGGGATGGAGAACTTTATACT
This sequence comes from Miniopterus natalensis, assembly GCF_054644295.1. Taxonomy (NCBI): domain Eukaryota; kingdom Metazoa; phylum Chordata; class Mammalia; order Chiroptera; family Miniopteridae; genus Miniopterus; species Miniopterus natalensis. The sequence continues at coordinate 49,545,972 of NC_142084.1, forward strand.
AAAATGAATGTTTGCAAAGACCAGAGAAGGGTTTAATTGCCTATGAACTAGAAACTAGGGATGGTAAATAACAAGGTGACATTAAATTTCCCAGTAATGTGAGTCATTATTTTTACAGAAAACTAATGGCAATAACCTGCTTAGTACTTTACTCCTAATATTGTTGGGAAAATAAAGTAGATTGGCACTAACAAAATAAGGCTTGATGAATGATACACTCAACGACTCCAAACTCCCTAGATGACAGCCTTATTTTTGCTATCCAGGTTTTTTCTGAATTTCTTATATTCATAACAATCCATAGAACAATTTCTTTTTTATATGCTCCATGGGTCAACATTAATTTGGTATTTGTATACAGTGAAATTCAAAGTAAGCTGTAAGTGTTCAATAATGGAATGCAGGTAAGATATGCACCAGTAAACATTAACAATTATACATGCGCTAAGACTAAACATCAGGACTCATTTCTGTGTATGTTCAGAATAAGTAAATACAAGTAACAGCAATTACCATCTACTACACTTGTGTAGAATCAGGTAAGAGTCATTATTCCACCTTTGTGAATATACTAGTTAACTCCCAAGTTATTTCTTTTTTAGTTGGGGTTCCCAAAAACCAGATGTTTAGGGGAAAAAAATTGCTTGCTGGAGGTTTACCAGTATGCTCTTGGAGGAAAAATAAAAACATGCCTGAAGGAAGTGAGGCAAGCAGAATTAGGCAGAGGAAGACATTGGGCTGTGATGCAGTCTCAATGGGTCCTCAGTCAACTTCACAGAGAGCCCTGAAGTAGTAGGTCTGGCCCTTCCAAGATGCTCCAAAATGAAGTAAGAGGTCAGGGTCTTTGTAACCCTGTATTGTCAGTGGGCTGCTTGTGAGTACTTGGATTAACACTAGGAAAGATGGGTCCCTTTCAAAGGCAATTACCAGAGAGGGACTCATCTGTGGGATATCAGCCAGCAACACTTCCAGCAGCTGGGGATGAGGGTCATAGCCTTGAAGAGGGAACTGGACAGAGCACCTGTGCATCTACCATAGCTTCCCATTTGTTCCCAGCTTTTGTGTATTTCTCTTTGTGCTTACTTATGCCACTACCATATCTCATTCAACTGCACTTTTCTCCTAAATCTTCTCTCCCTTTTAAAAGTCTTGGTCCTGATGGCTTACTGCCTATTCAAGTCCCTAAATACTCACTAACTCTTCCAATGTTAGCTTGGGAATCTCAATTCAACCTAGCTGAGTATAGCCAATAAGGTAACTGGTGCACACCTAGAGTTGGGGAAAGAGGACACCATGTAGCAGATGCCATTGACGTCCCACCTGAAATCCTTCATTCTCATCATTTCACTTCACATTGGCTGAATTCCAACAGCCAGCACTGTATTTCCTTGCCTTATGGCTTCATCTGTTTTCCAAGAGTTCATTTTGCCCACCTGTATGCAAACCAGAGAAGCTTGGGGGAATCTAAACCAATGACTGATGAAAATTGGAATATAAAACACCTCAGTTCCCATACTCGTCAGCTGATAGTGTGTTCTACCCTGATTGTCAGAGTCCCTGGTGGGATCAAGCTCCCTAGTGACTTGCTGGATTACAGACTCTTTAGTGGAGGACTTCCCTTCCATGTCTCACATTCATATTCCCTGATGAAGTTTACTGGGATCAGCTCCCAAATAAAGTACTCAGAGGCAAGTCCTTGTATAAGGTTCTGCTTCTTGTACAGCCCAACCTAAGATAGATATATCAGTATAAATGCGCCCAGGGAGACAAATTTTAGGTGGTGATAGAAGGGAAGAACAGGAGGAGAAATAAGCAGAAGATGGATTTATAAATGGAAATTAACTAAAGGGAAGATTTAAAGAATTAAGAAAATATATGTCAGAGAAAAATACCAATATTTCAGAGGACTGATAATTGATGTATATTTTTTCCTCTTGAATATTTTGGGGTAGAGCCATCATACTCTTCAAGTAATCATGATAATGAGATTTACGGATATCATAGTCCTCATCTTCATTACACACAAAAAATTAATACATATGTCAGTTGCATGTATCCCAAGGACAAGAAAACAAGAAGATAGATCTGTGTAGTAAATGTTTGTTGTTTACTAATTTTCCAGCCTCAGTCCCTCCCCACTTTTAGTGCCATTCTCTGTCTTTGGGGAATTCTTGTGTATCATCTTGTAAGATGGCACTCACCTCTCGCTATGGAAGCCAAAGCAAGAGTTTTCTCTTCTACTCTCCCTGCTCTGGCACAATCACAGAATAGGCTCACAAGATATTCTCTTCCAAGACTTTAAACCTTGAGTCATCACAGTGATATAGTGAGGCTGAAGGTCACTTTCATCAGTGTCAGCATTTAGATCAAAATGTTTCCACGAGTGACCATGACTGTGGATCCTGCACTGTGTCCTTCCCAAGCTTCCACAGATCCTCCTTATTTTCAGCCTCCAACCAACTCCATGAATCCCTAATACTTTTTTAATAAATACTGTTTTTGCAAAGGGAGGTAAATTAATGGAAATAAGTCATGACTTTGTAGCAGCCAGCAGTCCCTCAGGGAAACAGGGAATTTGAGATTGGTTACCTAACCATGATTGAGCAGTAGTCCATGGAACGCCTGTCCATTCTTCTGTGAAACCATTTAAAGCTCCCTGATACTTTTCATTGCCAGGCCATGATCTTTCCAATAAAACTTTCCAATATATTATCTTTAAGGTGCTTATTTTATTGTTTTCGAAAGAAATCTAATATATATGTTTTTAAGTTATAAATTCATGACTTTTATAATTTATGTAGATCTAGTCCACATGAAATTTCATTTGTTATAATTCTAAAGTTAGATATTTTTGTCAATCTGACCTATAGTTCAAACATATATTTCATAATTGTACATTTTCTAAATCTGACCAACATCACACTTTAAAAAAGAAATACATTTCCTCATTAACGATTTATTTTTTCATTAATGATTTATTTTAATTTGCGTTAAATGAAGAGCAAATTAAAAGCTATGCAGAAGCTTTAGTGAAATTATTAAATTCACTAATCAAGTACTGTGAGAAAACATTGAGAAAGTTAATTTAAACTGCATATGTAAAGATCAAACTGAAGAAATTATCCCTCTGTAAAAGTTTTAAAAGTAATGATTTTCAAATATGTTTTCATTTTAAAAATCAAATTTCATATTGCCTATTTTTTAACATTTAAAAATGAGACTCTTTTTATCTAAAATTAGTTAAGAAAAAATGAAGGTTAAGCCACAGAAGAACATCTGTGTATTCAGTATGTAAGTGTATTCAACTGTACCATGTTAATTGATCCAAGACATCTTACACTCTGTTTTGATTATCTGCTTGGCTTATCAGGAAATGGAGTGGGAAAGCAAAGATTATTTGTGTGGTTATATTTATCTTAATTTTTAAGCTGTTTAGTTTCATTTGTCTGAAAGAAACACCTCTGTATTTCTTTGGAGACTTAGGTTAATTGATTTAAATCCAGACATGAAGTCTTTCCTGGGTTAGAGAGGCAGCAGTAAAGACATGAGTATATAGGATCTAGCTGGGAGGTCTAGGTCCATGGAGTGACTAAACCTAAAAGTTTCATTATTTAGGGAAGATCTGATTAATGCCTGCAGAGACAAAATTAATATTATTATTTATTTTTTCAGAAATAAAACAGTAATTCTTTTTGTATCTTGACCTCATAATAGAGAGGGAAGAATGGATTTTATGATTATACATCACTTAAAACATGGTCTCTGTTGACCATAATAATTATCTACCAAATAAAAAACGAACCACCGAAAGGCAAAGTAGTTCTACTTTGGAGATCTGACATATTACTTACCAAACTATATTCTTTAAAATATAGTTTGGACAAGTTAGATGAACAGCAGAATTTTTAAATTTTACTTCCATATAACTTACAGAAAAAATAAAACTTTAACATGTCATACAAGATTTTTTAAGCTCTGGATGTTCTAAGCTTATTACATCTCCGCCTCCATATGCACTTTTTGAAATGTCTTTAGTTTGTGAACTCATGCCTTTTTATGTGCTTCTACCTAAAGTTCTCTTTCTCTATTTTCTCATTAAAGGCTTATCTCAGATAGCATTTCCTTTGGTAAACTTGCCCTAATTCCCCAGACTGTTGCCTGACCTCTGCTGCATGGCACCTTTTACATAATTCTGTGGGCACCCTGATGGCCTGTTTCAATAAAGTGTGAGAATCTTGGTGTCTCAGATAACCAGTCCAGGAACTGACCTATACTGGGTCTTGATATATTTTTATTTTACAAATGAATGACCAAATGTTACATTTCTCTATAAGAGTGATGCCTTGAAATATGCCATCCAATTATCGGAAGAGTTACAGTGACAAAGATTGAGAAAGTCTCTTTGGCATACAAAATACAGATATTCAAAATTAGAAGTATTTTTTCTCATTAAATCATTCCCATCTTTACAGAATGCCTATTTTTTAATTGTTGTAAGTATATTATCCCTATTTTGGAACTTCCTTCTGATAGCCGGAAAGGCAGATTTATCTACTTCTGGTGTGGACCCACTGTGCAGATGTGTCATTTAATGATTTTAATAGCATGTAATAAGATAAAACATAAACCAGAACTAATGCAAGAAAGAGGTACTTTACTGTATTGTGGAAACAGTAGTGGGGGAGGCTAAAAGCTCATGATTTATTTTAATTTGCTCTCACTGTCAGACGGTAAAGGCTCTTTAACCAATTCCCTACAGAATACCTTTTTAGCTATTTTATCTACGTGTATATTTTCTCATTATTCTTTTATTTTTCTATCACTGATTTTTCTTTTTTCTTCCTTATCATTAATTTTTCAACTCTGGTGGTATTTCTAGTCTTTTTTGTCTATCACAATGATTCAATTATTTTATAAGCCCAAGAATAGATGTGAGTAATTATAATTAGAGAGTAAAAATCACTAAAATGTGACAAGACACAGAACACTGCCCTGGAGAAATGGACTGATACTTAAGCCCGTCCTGATTCCCTTTCACCACTCAATAGATGCATTTTTATATAATTTGGACAAAGCAACCAATAATTTGTATAATTTTATTTATGGAAAAGGTTATTAAGGGAACATGTTTTTCCTGAATCATAAGGAAAGTTTGTCTCCACTGCAGTGTTTTCATTACCATCAACAAAGACATGTAAATACTGATGGCCACATGGCCCCATAAGGTAGACAGTCTTTCAAACCTGTATGTCCCTTATAGTAAAGACAGTGCTTAGCAATAAAAAATAAAAAGCTAAGTGACTTATCTTGCTTAAATAATGTAAATTAACATCATGATAGTCAAAAGGGCAGATCCACAGACTGTAGTAATATTAGGTTTGGATCAGAAAGGGGTTGAAGGGATTTTGCTGCCACATAGGAGTCATACTAATTAGCCATGAAAAGTGACCAAATGTGGTCAAAGATTTACCATAAATCATAGTTTTCTCCACTATCATTCAATATCCTGAAGGTGAGGTTTCTTGGTGTGTATTTTTCTTACTAACCTTCCAATATAATTAAGCTCTACCATCTTATGCCTGCTCATAAATAGGCAAAAAATCAACTCTCACTTTATTGATTTCATTAACTCATTAGCAATTATTATTACAAGAATTAGCTCAGTAATTTTTAAAATGAGATTTAGATGCACCTAATTAAGAATAACAACTGCAGATTTTCCACTGGGAAAAGTGTTTTCTTTACCATAAATGTGTCATCAGTTAGACAAAATTCATTATTTAGTCCTGAGGTTAACACACAGTATTATTATCTGTAGGCTTATTGCAAAATTGAAAGGGATCCCTCAGGATAATCAACCCATGTGATTAATTCATCAAAAGATAGTGATACATGAGATAAGCTTTGATCCCCATAATTCTATAGTCTGTTAATCAATATCAGCATGGACAAACTGAATCAGGCCAAATATATGTGCATTCCTCTCCCACTCATGCCTCAGTTGATCAGTCTTACTAGGAATCCAGTGTTCTTTCACTTTGGCCACACTCCCTAACTGCATAGAAACCTCAGCGGGGCTGGTCTTCCTCTTACAGATTCACACCTCCTGCCCTCTACACTTTTTCCTTAATAATTAAGAGGTAGAAGACATGGGTTTGAACCTCAGAGATCCCTTAATTAATTGTATTATTTTCTTAAGTTGCTTTAAAATGTCTTTTCTTATTTGAAGTTAGTGATAATATCTGGCTTGTTAGGAAGTTTAAATAAATTTGCACATGTTTAATAGCGTGCGTAATGCCAGACACCTAGTAACTTTTCCAAAAATAATAGTTATTAGTATAATTATTACTATCCTTATTCCATTAGGATACTGTCCTCTGGAAAATGAGAGACCCTATAATGTGAAAATTAATTAATAATGTTATATTCTTACGTGTTAAAACTGTAAACTTGATTAGTCTATAGTGGTAACTACCAGGTGGATATTTGCAAATGAGGAGCTCCCTTTAGCAGCTAATACTTACCCCGTTGTTCTTTATATTTGTATCCTGGATGTTAATAGATATTGTTACCTCCAAAAAGTTTCCATGTCCAAATCTGGGAAATGCTGGGTTAAATTTGAAAAAGGATTCCTTATAGTACCTAATTCTTTAACATGCTTATATACATCATGAGCATTGAATAAGAATCTTCAGAAAGCAACTGGGCCATTTTGAGCAGCAGCTTGAGTTCCATGGTACATACTAGGGAAACCCTGATACCCAGAGGGGCCATAGCGGAGAGAGTAGGACGCAGCCAACAGCAGGGGCTAGTCCTTCTAATAGATGTGCTCTCCCACTTCTAGGTCACTGCCCACATTAGTTATGCAATTTATAGCCTGTAAGCCACAAATATCCTCATCAAGATTTCCTCAACTACCTAGTCAAATTCTTGGTCATAAAATTAGCATTTCTAGCATTTCCCAAAGAGTATTGAACCATCTCACCTTTCTTTGTTTTTCACTGCAAAGTACTTGAAGTTTAGGACTTGCTTAGGAAGTGTACCTCTTCCTGTCTTTATCTTTTTTTTTTTTTTTTTAATATCTTTATTGATTTCAGAGAGAGGAATGGAGAGGGAGAGAGACAGACAGAAACATCAATGATGAGAGAGTTACTGATCAAGCCCACAACCCGGGCATGTGCCCTGACCGGGAATCGAACCCTGATCGCCTGGATCCTAGGTTGATGCTCAACCGCTGAGCCATGCCTGATCGGACCTGTCTTTATCTTTTCACAAGAATTCTCACTCTGTGCCTGCTGTAAAATGTTAATTTTCTTATTATTTCTTCTGCAGTAAACTTGTAATTATGTCTAGATAATCAAAACCAATGCCTGTGTATGCTTTCTTCAACAACTGCATGTACATAATTCAAATAACGGAAACACTTGGCTTCGAATCTATGTGTTTTTGTCATAAATACTTTTCCAATATAATAGTGGTAGCCAGCAGCAACCTCAGTGTCATTTAATGTACATGATGCTCTCTAGCTGACTACAAAAGTGTGATTACTTACAACGAACAAAAATGGAAGGAGAGTGGGTGGATTTACAATTATGGACAATCACCACACTGCATTTGTTGCTTTGCCATCTGGGAGCACTGCAGCCAAAGATAATCAGGTTACAATAAACAGCAGCCTCCAGAAAGCCTGGGCTCAGGTGGGAAGAATATTTCATATGGAGCCACAGGAATGGGACTGAGGCAAACAAAACAAAGCAAAACAGAAAAGAAAATAGGGCGGAGATTATTATCTAATTAAGGCCATGCCCAGCCAGGCGTGGCTCAGCTGTTGAACGTCGACCTAGGATCCAGGCGATCGGGGTTCAATTCCCGGTCAGGGCACATGCCCAGGTTGTGGGCTGCAGCCGATCAATGACTCTCTCATCACTGAGGTTTCTATCTCTTCCTCTCCTTTCCTCTCTCTGAAATCAATAAAGATATTTTTTTAAAAAAATAATAATAATAATAATTAAGGCCACTCATTATTATCTCAAAGAAATGCATTATCATTCATTGTTAGTTTAATTAAAACAATTAAAGCTTAAAATAAACATTGCTTAGAAACTATTTTAATAATAAAGGTTTTATCTATTATGTTATAAAAAATATATTTTTTTGCCATAGCCAGTTTGGCTCAGTAGTTGGAGTGTCAGCCCTCGGACTGAAGGGTCCCAGGTTTGATTCCTGCCGAGGGCACATGCCTTGATTGCAGGTTCAGTTCCCAGCCCTGGTAGGGGCTCATGTGGGAGGCAGCCAAAAAGTAACATTTTAGTGTGTAAGTATTTATATGCATTGTCTCACTTATAGAAAGAGAGATTTCTATAATTTTATAAACTAAAGCATAGACAGCATAGTATTTTTCCAAAACCACACACACACACACACACACACACACACACACACATAAAACACCCCAAAACAAACAAAAAAAACTCCAGAGCCAGATTCACACCCAGATCAATTTCAAGGCCCAAACTTTTAACTGACTAAAGCATCATGTTATTGTCCCCTCCTGCATGAATCATGAGCAAATGGACTTACAATCTGCTATATATGCCTACGGCCATTCTACAGTCAGGTTTGTCTCTCTGTGTTAGTTCACATATTTCTGGAAAACTAATTTCTATATTTTCTGAAAAGCATAGCATGTATTTGGAAGTCTACTATAATATCTTTTCTTGGCAATAGCTGTCTAGCCTTTGACCCATACTGCATTTCTTACTGTCAGCCCATTTCTGGTACTTGGTGGATTTGACCTAAAACTTTGAAAGACGCTGTTTGATGATGTAGCAGTGTGAAGGTGGCCTGACCTGGTTTGTGGAATTGTCAAAATCTATAACAGAATTTTGCCTTCATTTAACATATCTGTTAGTGACTATTTTTAAAACAGAATGATAAGAGATTGAAAACTAGGTCAGTCCACTTTATATTAAGACCTTCACATAGAGCATCTCCCTCCCAATTCTTGAATTTGTATCAAAGAATATTAGAAATTAAAATTACTTTATGAAACATCTAGTCAAGACTTTCATTTTATACATAAGAGAAACAAGATCAAGAGATGGGCCTCCGGGGATAACCTTTCGCATTCAGAATACAACTTCATTTTTTTTAGGTCCTCATTCAGAATTATTTTTGAGCAATTAAATATTCTTTATGTGTATGTAAGTGGTTTAGCATGCAAGAGACTTTAAAAAAGGCTTCAATAAGATTTCTCATGCAAATTTTTTTTAAATGCATTTATTTCTCTTTATCAGATTTTTTTTTTTTTTTTATAATAGGCAGATTTTCATTCCATTCCGTGATTTTCATTCCTCGAGCACACCCTTTAATGCAAGGCTCACTTTATCTTAGTGTGCTCTCTTACCATTTTATAAATATGATTCTGTGTCCCCATGTAGATTACTTTTGTGTTATCTCCTATGAAATTTTGCAAAGTCCAGTTGGTAAAGGAAGCAATTAACAAGATTCATGCTAGGAATTTAATTCAACTACCTAGGAATTCTAGGAATTTAATATACAACTTTGTTATATAATTATTTCCTATCTAAATCTATATGCATGATTTCAAATTCTACTTTTATTTTCAAATACAGAGAAATAGTATAGAGTATTTGGAGGAAAATATATTTTTTTTAATGATGGGCTAAGAATCAGAACTCTAAGACTTTATTCTTAGTCTTTAGTGATTCTAATCAAATCATTTAAACTTTTTAAATTTGGCATGTTTTCAATAACCTAGTGCTAAAATTACCTGTCCTACTTACCTTGCATGGTTTACTTGAGATTAAATGTGATAATAAGTGTGAGACTGCTTTGTTAGCTCTTAGTCACTATCAATTAAGTTATCCATTTATTCATGTATTCGTTTATCCAACATTTAAAAGCTCCTGCCCTATGTCAGGCTCTCTCTGCAAAGCAGTGGAGACATAGTAATGACCCAAAAGATATGGATCCTGCCCCTGTGGTCTTACGGTTTAATGAAGGATACAAACATTAACCAAAAAACCCCACAGAAATAAGTACATAATCAAATTATGATAAGTTGAAGAAAAACCAGGGTACTGTGAAAAAAAAGTAAGAGTGGAAACCTACTCTAAATTCAGGAAAGCCTCTAAGTTAAGAGCATTTAAACAACGTTGAACAAGAGATAACCAAACAAGGAGTTTAGAGGTAAAGAGCACTCCAAGTATAAGACACATGTCTACAAATCCCTTAACAGGGTAATAATTTTGATTTTCCAAGAATAACAGCAGGTAGAACAAAATGGTATAAGATAATGTTGGAGAGATGGGCAGGGGCCAGATCTCCCAGGAAATTATACTTCTTGTGAAGAATTTTGGTTTTTATTCTAAGTGTAATGGAAAATCATTAAAGTGTATTGAGCAGATTGATATGAACAATAATTACGAAGAAACACTTGAGTGTCTATGTAGAGTATATTTGAGATATACTTGTGATTTAAAAAGAAAAGAAGAGAATGGATGGTGAATTCAAAATTGACACAGAATGAGGGAGAAGAAAATGTGAACAGAAATAATGTTTTATTCCCTGATGGATGAATAGCTGGATGGAGTTGCTATGTACTGCAATGGAAATGCTAGACACATAGCAGCAGACTTGAAGGAGGGTCAGGCACCAAGAGTTAATTTGGCAAATTGCTAAGATTAAAAATTTATGTTACCTTAATGTACAAAGGTATGCAGAAGAAACTGAGGTCAAAATTCTGAAATAATTCGATAGTGCATGATGTCACTAAATATCCCTTTTTGTGTTAGATTGCTCCAAATATGTTTGTACAATTTGGACACGTGAAAACTTTCTATCAGCATGTTTCACTTCAGTACACCTTGATTATGACTTTAAGGTTCACAAACTCTTATGTGAAATTCCAAAATCTAAAAATTATAAAATCTAAGTGTGTTTTTATAGCTCATGAGCAAAAGTTGGCATAACCTAACCAAATTTGGTAGTGAAACCCACCCTAAACTGATGGGAAGCTTCATAGTCTTTACTTCATCTCACATAGCTTGGCTATTTTCATGTTTCACAGAAATATAAACATATTTGATTATAAGGTGTTGCACCAGACCCTGCTGGCAATGTTATGTAACATATAATAAATGCACTTTATTGCCTTTGTAATAGCTTAAAAACTCTCAGTCCCGGTGTACATCTGGCCAAGATCTGGCCAAGAATTTCAGATAAGGGAATGTGGGCCTCTAACAATATATACTTTTTTTTTTAATCATTCAATATTTTTCAACCAGTCAGTAGATTGGCAAATGACAAGATAATTGTTTCTATTTTTAAGATAGATTTTGGAAATAGATTTGGGAGCAGGCTATCCTAACAAATAGATGTCATCTGCCCTCATTGCAACATAGAACATGGGATTTAGACAAATTCCAAAGGTTGGTTTATTTATTTCTGTTTTGTTTGTTCGTTTGTAGATTAAAGAAATACAAAATACTAGCCAAGTAAGAAGAGAAGAGAAGGTTTAATTGTTGATCCTTTCCCAAATATTCATTTGGTTCTGGTTCTGGTTTGTTAATAGGAAGAAGCACACCCCTAGAAAATGTAGCTTAAGTATAGCCGTGTAATCCATATGTCCCCACTGATAGGATGGCCAGAGCCCAGAGTGAGAGGAACATAGCAACTTAGACCTCTTGTTCTGCTTGCAAAGAAGTGACAACTGCCACTGTAAACTCAGAAGAAAAAGTTCTAACCATGTTCTGGGAGTGAAGGAATCAGACTTTCATATCAATTGGACTTTTGAGTGATCTTAGGTCTCTGTGCCTAACACAGATCTTAGATGCTTCATCAAAAGTTAGAGAGTGAATCAAGCATGAGATCACTGCAATAATGCACATGTACACAGAGGCCAGAAAGTAGAAAAATAACAAACCACTCTCTAATAGAATGATGAGGTAAAGCTCTGGCTGCTTTATCCAGCTAGCTGTGTCTGTCTGCCCGTTTAGCTGGGCAGAGAAAGGGTACTATCTAGAAAACTAGACACAACTCTCAGGACACAACTTGCAATTCCAGCCCTAGGTAATTGGAGCAAAGCTAGAAGACAGGTAATAATAAGGGCCATTATAATTACTTTAATATTAATAAATAATTAGCCTTAAGTTATGAATATATGTAAGTATCAGGCACTCAGCTGGATATTTAACATGTATAATCTTGCTAAAACGTATAACAACCTTGCAAAACACACATTGTTTTCAATTTACACATGTGGAATTGGATGCACAGTGAGATTAAATAACCTGCCCAAGGATGTACAGCTCATAAGAAGTAAAAGAATTCCAACTCTGCAGAGCTCACATGATGGTCCAGGACCTAAAACCAGATCTATTCTGAAAATAGTAACAACTAACATTTGTGTGGCACTTGACCATGTAAAATGCACTAACTTTGCCGATTCTTAAAACATTTTAAAATAGAAAAGGACTTTTCTAGATAACAAAATAGAGACACAAAGGGGATGAATGGTTTTCCTTAAGCCATCCAACTAGAGAGTGGTAGACCAGGGACAAAGAAGCAGATCTTTGGCCCTCTTCTGTTATTCCATGTGGCTCCTCAAGTTCAAAGATTTAGAATTGAAAATCCGAACTTTATTGTCTTTTTGTTGCTAACCAGAGAGTTTGAGTCTTATAGGAGTTAAGGACCAGAACAATGACCTATGGGATAAACTGGCCACTTGTTTTTATCTGTATAAACTAATCCCAACTTTATCCACTGTGAGTTCACGTGGCATGTATGGCTCCTACCAGCTGTTTTTGTTCAGTTCAACATATCCTTTTGCAAAATCTCAAGACTCAGATAGATATATAAGAATTATTGGTTAACATCTGCTTTCATTTGCCCCACATTATTTCCCTCTTATAGGAGTTTTGTAGGTATACAATAAATGCCTAGAAATAAGTAGGCAGCCAATCTAGTCTTCCAGATTAGTGGAAACAATGCACCCAATCAAAATAAGAAAATACAAAAAAAAAGAAAGAACAATAGTTCCTTTGTGTCAGAAATGGCCAACAACCTCTCCTGCACTCCCCCAACCCCCAATCAAGACCTAGAACTAACGTGGGGAGAGGGATGGGGCTTTAACTGGAGAGGTTTGAAAGATCCTCTTGGATTTCAAATTCTTTGAGTCTCTTCACTCTCTAGTTTGGGCTAAGAAGTCCTCTGCCTTAAGGAAATGTTCATTCCATAAATCTAGAGAGGTGAGTATAGAGTGCAGAGGAAAGGAAGCAAAGAGCAGAGAGCTGGACCCTTTGGAGACTCACAGGCACAACCAACCTTTGCAGTTCCTTTCAGATTCTTCGGCCCAACTCAGTTCACTAGCTAAAACAAAAGGTACTTACTTCAAGGGCCGCACCAGCACCCTCTCTCTGCTGTCCAACCTTAGACTGCTAGTAATACATTTAGGCACAAACTCTCTCTAGAAAAATAGATCATGATGATGCATGTGCTGCTCCTTCCACTCAGAACACCCATCACTACTCCCAGCTCACACCAGCTCCTCTCACAAGATTCAACTTATATTGCATCTTTCTGAAAAATTTTCTCTTATGCCTCTTTATCTTAATTAAATGTCCCTTTCAATTATTCCTATGGCACCCTATTTAATATCAATCTTTAAAAAATATGCAGTATTACAGATTTAAATCCTTGAGGACAGGGTCTGCCTCACATTGTTTGTCTAAGATCTAATGTAATCATGAATGATGAAATATTTTTATGACACAACTTTATTTTTATTTCCTAGCCTCGCTTTAAACATCCTCAGTTATGACTTTTCTGCTTATTCTTAGGCTCATTTCACTAAGAACTATTTCAGTTTATTAATTAAGATGTCCAGTGCAATAATAAAAACTTTGACTATGACTTGCAGTTAAATCTCTTTTCCATCAGCGAGATCCGGATTTAGGCAGGTACCTTCCTTTGAGAAGGGGGGATAAACAGCCACTTCTCTTTTTCTCTGCACTTCCTCACCCATTACACCTTCTGAATTCTCTGTAACTTGAGTGCAGGGGGAGAAAAGAAAATATTATTTCCAGAAAGCTTAGCTGACTGTCGGTTTATTTTCTGAGCATAATGTTAAAGTTAACATTTTCTCTCTGGTGATTTCATGGGTGTGTGAATCCTGTCCTCCTCGTGCCTCTCCAACTACTTCTCATCTGGCCTCTCTCCCTCCAGCTCTCCTCTCCTTCAACTTCTGGTTTTTCAGCAATGTTCGAAAACAAAAATTTGATGCTAAAAAAAATTCAATTAAGTATATTTGAAGATCTAATTGGCTTTATTGAGTGATTTGTGAATTAAGCATCATCCCATCTAGAAAATTACAAAATGGAAGTATTTTATAAGCAGAAGTATGGTGGGACAAGGAAGTTATTTGCAAGAGAAGAGAAAGGATTGTTTCGGGCCAGGGCATCTTTTTTTATGGGGTGGAAGGGGTGGATGGCTGGGGTCCTATCATGCGGATGCCTTCCTAGTGCTAATCAGGAAATTTCAGATTGTTTAAAGGTCACATTCCTCGGGAAGGTTGAAACTGCAATTCATAGTTTGCTGTTGTCGGGGCAGATGACACTATTTTGGATTTCCTTTGTGTGTATATATTTTATTTTATTGTGAATGTTTACTGAGATACAGTATAAAATTGAGGTTGCCAAAAAGAGAGTAAAAAAACAAATGTTCAACTGCTATTAAACATCTTAAGTAACTGGGAAAAATCTTAAGGTTGAATTGTAACTATAGGGAACAACAGAAAATGCTATGTTATTTCTTTTTTGACAGTGGTCACTGCAAAGAGTGTGCCCATTTGTGGGAATCTTTTCACCTCTGGTAGAAAGTTTTGGGGGCAGAATGCCTTTAATGTTGATAGTGGGATGGCATTTCTAGCCATGGGAAGAGAATGGAGTTACTTCAAGTACTGCACCAGCAGGGCACCCTCTCTCTGCTGTCCAACCTTAGACTGCTGGTGGCAGCCTCTTGCCTTTGGATTGCTCCACATGTGTCTAACCATTGTCCATCCCACCTCCCCACCCCTCCCCCTAACAGCTAGAGACACATATAGAGCTCTCCTTGAGGGCACAGATTTAGAAATTAACCATCACCCCTACCCCTACTTCAAACGCTCTTTAAATTAATATCCACTCTTGGTAATTTAATGAGCTCAAAGTAGGTCAGAAATTTCAAATGTTAGAAAATAGCACTTTGGTATTGCCTTTAAAAATTCTCTTTTGCACCTAGATTTTCACTTTGGGATTTAAATATTTTATTCTGGTGCCTCAGTCAAATGCCCAATTTGTCCTGCCCAACAGCAGAGTACATGGCACGTAGTAGGCACTACTCATTTTTTAATAAAAAGGTGTCAATTTTATAACACTCTTTAGAGCATATAAATTGCCTCTTCCATATTTTCCAGAGATGAACTTCTAGATTTAGTACTTTTTACTGAGTTCATTAACAAGTTCCATATCCTATTATAATAAACCTTTTGGCAAAGGCATCCAATAATCACTATCTTATTTTAATAATCGGCAGTCTCTTCTTACAGCTTATCTACCAGCAGAGCCAATGCTACAAATTGTGCCTCCTTTTTTATGTGCTGACTGAGCAACTCCTTTACATGAATCTTGCTTCTCACTAAATCAGGCAAAATCAGAGACAAGAAATTGAATGTGTATAGGATATACAGAGGAGAATTTGAGGCTGAGAAGATTGAGCAGACAACAACTTTTGAATTTAAATGTTATCAACCAAAACAGGCTAGATTGAACAGTTACAGAAGATTCATATTAAGCCCCTTGAACTTCAGAAACTAAAGTTACCTGCTAACCCAGCACAATTTATATATGGTGAGATGCATTTATAGACACACTGAAATATCTTTTAAGATTTCTATATTTTTTTCTGTTGTTCTTATGAGTAACTTAACATCTGTACTAAATTGTTTATCCTGCTCCTCTTACTTGTGTGTTCAGTGTGAATACCTAGTATAAAGGAAGACATATTTAGATAATTGTGAATGTGATTATCTCTTGTCTTTTTTATTACCTTTATGAGTAGATCTTTACCTATTCAGCCAAAGGTATTCATTTACCTATGGGATAAAATTAGAACTTTATAAAGAAAGACTATAAAAGGAAGGGGGAGCTTTGGTAATATTTTGCCCATTAAACAAAATGTAATTTTTCAGAAAGGAGATTTCTTACAAGCCTGATTGTTAGGTTGTAGTTTTGAGAACGGATGTCTCAGGTGCTCATTCCTCACCCTACTCCTTAGTAGCACAGTAAAGACCAAGCCTGGAAGACTCAAATCATGCAACACTCTCACAAAGTAGAGAAAATATCCTTTGTTCTTTGGAAAATGAAGCCGTGTCTTACCCTAGAAAATAGGGTAACTAAATAAAAGTATGCCTCCTTTTGGCACAAGGAGATTATTAGGAAAAGGGAGAAGAGAGGAGAAAACAAATGGTTGAATATCTGCATCCACATATCTTTCATTTCAGTAAAGGGAAATATGTTCAATGTTTTGGGAGGTATTTGCACCTTGCCACCCATCCCAACCTTCTATCTAAGAAAGTGAAAAGAGATTTTGTTTCAAATTGCTCTAAACCAACCCAGGGGCAGCCATTTGATTCTTTTTTGGATGGATAAAATCTAGAAGTATCAGCTCAAGGAGACAGATATGAAATCTATCTTAGAAAACTAGAGTGCTTTATAATAAGAGCTGCATAAAAGACACCTACACCCCTACCCAGGCTTGGACTGACTAGAAACAGCAACAAACATTCAGAGAGGTCCATGGTTGTGATGCAAGCATTCTGGGAGTCCAGGTACCTGAGGGTCCATGACCCATTGTGGTTTCTTTTTTTTTAATATATCTTTATTGATTTCAGAGAGAGGAAAGGAGAGGGAGAGAGAGAGATAGAAACATCAATGATGAGAGAGTCATTGATCGGCTGCCTCCTGCACGCCCCCGAATGGGGACCGAGCCCACAACCCGGGCATGTACCTTGACCGGGAATCGAACCCCGATTGCCTGGATCCTAGGTCAACGCTCAACCGCTGAGCCACACCCGGGTGGACCCCATTGTGGGTTCTTTGCTTCATGAAGGAAAGAATTCAAATGCAAGTCAGCATAGAGTTTAAAGTGAACGTGAGTTTGTTAGTGAAGCAGTGAGATAGAGAGTGGACTACTCCACAGACCAGGCAGCCCACTTTAGTGGAATTTGCATCCTTAATTGGGGTTGATTTAATCCAGGGATAAGGCATTCAATAAGGGGAAGGAATATTCAGGATCTTTCCAGGAAAGGGATAGAGATTTCTCAGAGGAGGTCCGTCAGTCATTTTGTGTCCTTATATGGGCTTTTCCCTATTCAATCGTGGTAGCACAGGATGTGTCGTTTAGCATGCTGAGGTATTGCAATGAGTGTGTAGCAAGGCTGGGGATTGCCTTTAGGTGAAATTAGTAGCCATGTTGGATGAAACTGGTCTCTGCCTGATTTAAGCCATAAATCCACTTAGGGGTAGTCTTACTATCTTCTTGACAGTTTTCCTATAGTTTTTGTCAATTGCAGCTGTTTCACCACATACACTATCACAATTTAGGTGAGATGGAGCTTTACCCAAATTGAAAGTAACCAGATGACACTATCCTTACAAATGCATTACAAATGCCAACATGACAAACATCAGCCAAGTGGGCTTGGTCTAGGAGACAGAGGATAACAGGCCACCTCCCACCCTGCAACTAGGAAACATAAGCCACAACCTCTCCACAGAGACTATTTTGTCATCATTCTTAGATAGAACAAAATGTCATCAATTTGAAGTTTTTTTAAAAATTGGTCTAAAATACTATTTCTCCCTTGGTTATTTCCCTCATTTCTTTCTGAGTATATATATGCTCAAAGCATTTTAATGCCTACAACTGAACTGGATGGTCAGTTATGTTTATAATTAGTTCAAAATTGACCTATTAAATCAAAAAACTATAGTCAATTTATGTATTTGAAAACCACCAACTCTCCTATCACAAAAACAGTACTGTTTTATATTTAGCTTTCAAACTTTCTTGTCAGGGAAATATGTAAGGAAAAAAATTACCTTCATCAAAGAACTATAAAGATAAAACAAAAAAAAGAGGCAGGGGGGATAACCGACTCAATTACTATTCCTTCTTTGTTTGTTTTGTTTCTTTTTAACTGAATTTATTGGGGTGATGTTGGTTATATATTACTATTGTTTTAACACAATTCTTTATACTTTCTTATTTTATAACCTCAACCAGGATTTGAGATATGAACTCAAGTTATTACAGCTAACATTTACTTGGCACTTTATATAAACCGGACTCTGTACACTGTGCTTTCCGTGCTTCTTCTCATTAAATATACTCATTCAGCATGTATCTTTTTAATGCCAACTATGCATTAGGAACTGTGCTAGTTACCAGGTAAGGAGCGATGTCCTGGACTGGCCAGGATCTCCACAGATCTCCACAGATAATGCCTCTGTCCTCACTTGCCTTAGCTTCTTATGGTGAATACACACACAAAAGAAAGCAAATTGATAAAAAATAAAATAAATTCAATTCTAAGTATTATGATAGAAACATATAAGAGATAAAAAAATTACACACGGGGATCTCTTTTAGTTAGTACAGTCAGGGAATACCTCTGAGGAATATACATTTAAACTGAGGCCTAAAGTGAGAAAACCTCATAAAGAGTTGAGGTGAGGTGAAGTGTGAGACAAGGGATGGGAGGAACACATGCCATGCAAAGGGCACACCTTATGCCAAGTAGCCAAGGTTAGAAAGAGCTTGGAGTGGTCACAGGACTGAAGGAAAAACAGTATGGCTTTTGTGTGGAAAACTTCAAAATGGGTATAACACAACATAAATTTGGCAAGATATGTACCAAACAATTATGTACTTTAAGAGCCACTGTAAGAAATATATGTTTTATGTTAAACTCAGTGAAGCCCCTATAAAACACTAGGCAGAATAATAATGTGATCCAACTTAGATGCTAAAATTATAAAGGAATAAAGAAGATGTGACCCCCCAAAAAAATGTAATCTTACCAATTGTGACATCATGGATGGACCTAGAGGGTATTATGCTAAATGAAATCAGTCAGACAGAGAAAGACAAATACCATATGATTTCACTTATATGTAGAATCTAAATAACAAAATAAACCACAAACAGACTTATAGATACAGAGAACAAACTAAGGGTTGCCAGATGGGAGGGGGAGTTGAGGGGCTGGGTGAAAAAGGTGAAGGGATTACAAACTACAAATTGGTAGTTACAAAACAGTCATGGAAAACAGTCATGGGGATGTAAAGGAAAGCATAGAAAATATAGTCAATAATATTCTAATAACTATGTATGGTGTCAGATGGGTACTAGATTTATTGGGACAATCACTTTGTAAATTGTGTAATTGTCTAACCACTATGATGTATATCTGAAACTAATATAAATAATATTTAATGCCAACTCTAATTGAAAAAATAATAAAATAAAAGGGAAATACAAGAAAAAATAAACAAACATATGAAGGAGTTCAGAACAAGACGTGCTACTTTGGCATGTGGATTATTTTGAGCTGAAGGCAACTGAGACCCCGCAGGCTCATGAAAAACTTTTACCTCTCCCTTAAAGAATTTAAATTAGGGTCTCGCCCATAATAAGAGTTATTACCAGAAATAACTCTTTATGACCTAATTATTGGGAAGGGCAAACTTCTAATTACTGAACATCTGCTCTTATTGTCCTGCTCCTTTCAATGACTTTCCTCCCTTCTGAAGCCTCAGGCACCTTACCTCATCCTTACCTTAGAATTTCATATGTATCTTGTTTTAACTTTTTGTCTCTGAACCTCGTATGTACGTGGGGTCTCTGACTCTCTCATGTATATGGGGTTCCCATATGTATGTATGTAATTAAATTTGGTTATATTCTATTGTTAATCTGTCTTATGTCTTTTTATTTACTGGATCGGGCAGAAAAACCTAGAAGGGTAGATAAAAATATCTTTCTCTCCCACAATATCACAGCTGCAACAATGTGGAGGCTGGATACAAAGGACACAAAAATGGAAGAAGACTAGATTGTATATGATGGTAGCAATCAAGGTAGAAGATGACTATGGTTTGACTAAGGAGGTAGCATTGGAGATGGAAGGATAGTAAAGGGGAGCAGAATTTGTCACTCTAAAATATATTACTTTTACATGAGGATTATTTTGAGACCAGGCACTCAAAACCCAATATATTTAGGAAAAGCTCTTTGCCCCTCCTCAACTGCCTAAATTTACATTGGAATGGGGGCCTGTACCAGATAGAAAGCTATTACCAAAGATACATTTTTATCTAAGAAACCTATGTGCATAACAAGGCAACCTTTGTTTTCAGAGCATCTCCCCTGGCTTTCCTGAGAAAGGCCTTCCTTCCCTTTGTATCCCCAGACCTCTACTCCTTCCCTTAGCTCAGGATGTTATGTGAGCCTCAATCACCTGGCTGCCCTTGGAGTCTTCATATCTTTATAATGCTCCCATATGTACAAAATTAAATTTGTTTTTCTCCTATTAATCTGTCTTATGTCAATTTGATTATTAGACAAGCCAAAGAACTTAGAAGGGTAAAAGAAAGAGTTTCCACACATTCAATAGAATAAAGTTATATTTTGGAAATAGAAGCAGGACTATTAATGGCTTTAGTGTTCAGATATGAGGGGAAGGAAGAATCAAAGATAATTTCTTTCCATGAAAAATAAAGCTATTTGAGGTGTGGTGAATTTTATATATCTGTGAGAAATCCAAGTGGAGGTGAGTAAGTTAAAAAGTCAGGAGTGCAAGTCTAAAGCACAAAGGAGAGGCATGTGTCAGCAACATCGTCGTCATATTGAAGATGGGATTAAAATCCATGCTAATTAGTGAGATTTCCCAGAGGAGAGTAAATAGTAAAAATAAAAATATAAAAATGTTGTTCCAAATACCACACAATCCTTTGAGACAGGTACTGTTATAATATTTCTATACTGTAAGATGAAGAAGCTAAAGCTTAGTAAATGTCATTTAACTTGCCCAAAGGTTATACAGTTATTGAGAAACCCAAGGCACATTTCAGTTTAGAGCCCTAGCTCTGATTCAAAGTAATTCAAACCTAAACGTCCATTCAGCAAATATCAAAGAAACGAGGCAAACCCCATCCATTGGCCTCCTTGTTTCACGTTTCTCATGTAACTTTATTATAATTTACCTAAAAATTTCTCGAACATGACAGGTTATATAGTCAGTATATTTCCTAAGTTTAAATCTATACATTATAGAAGATGGAATCACTTGGTTACTCACATTCGTCTATGGATAAACCCTGTTTACTGATTTGTTGCAAAATGAAGAAGCTGGTTTCCCACAGTCAGCATATGTAACCTTCTAGGCATCACTTAATGCAGCTGCCACTGTGTTAACCATGAAATTGAAAGACTTATTGCCATTCCTTATTTTTACTATAATTTAGCATACACAGAGTGAGTATTGGTGTGTGTTCTATGGAAAATAGAATAATCCATTAGTAAAATTTCAAATCAATATAATTTATGTAGAATATATACCATGGGGTGCACAAAATTTGTACTTACTTCTCAAATAAAATTTTTAGCAAACGTGAAAAAGGGCTGTAGGGCTGTTTATTTGTTTTCATTCTTGAAAGTTAATAATGTTCAGAAAAGTTGTAAAAATAAAATCGTGGTTTTAATTTAAGGATTTCATTCCCATCCCATTCCACAACCCAGTTTGGCATAAATGTAGTTTTGCAGGCAAAACTTTTGAATAAGAACTTTTTTTAAAGTTCTGCACAAATATTCTTCACTTTTCCGAGGAAATTTATCACAAGCACGTTCCTAACAACTTCCAACAATGTAAACACAGTCTACCTCATGGAAAAAGGAGAAAAAGACACATGCCTTCCTGAGACTTGGGGCACTGAGTAGAATCACATTCACAGGAGTTCTGGAGTAGGCAGTGCTTCCTAGAATGGGCTATAAACATGCATTTCCCAGCATATCAAAACTTGATGAATTTGAAATGCTCACATTCAGAGTCATATGTGTTTTATAAAATCTCCTGAAACTAAAAATCTGGTGTTTGGTCCAGTAAACTTTCCCGTGGTTCAATGAATTGCAGCTACTACAGTAAAATATGAGCATTTGGGCCTCCAAAAGAAGACTAGAATATATAACTAAGTAAGTTTGAATAGATCATATGGCTATATCCAGTAACCTATTTCACAAGGTTGACATGTTTTCCAATGCAATTCAGTAGTCTCAACCTGAACCCTGTAAAATGCACATGGATAGGAACAAACATATCACACTTGAAGCACAAAACATTATTCACTTACATACCCCAAGCATTTCTTACAGATTTATGGAGTAATTTATATGGAAAAATATATACATCCCAACATTTTCATTCCATTCCAACTACCTTAATTAATTCAGACCACTTTAACCAATAGACACCAAAAAGTCAACATAAAAAATAAAGTAATATCTCTCTGGCTTATAGTGTTGGAAAAATGTGTTCGAGAAGATGAACCCAAACCTATTTATATAGACAAAGATTGTTAATATGACACTGTTACCAAGATAAGCCTTTCTTATAAAATGATAATTTGCAGTATTGAACTTGGTACTTATAATTTCACTATCTTCCAAAACAGAAAAATGTATTTATTTATGTCTAAGGAATGTTACTGGTTAACTTAAGTAGACCAAACTATAAAAGAAGAGGTTGAAGTTCCCTTGACTCAACGTGATGAAACTGGGTTTAACAGATTGTGAATTAAACTTCATTTTATTTTCACAGCAGAGATGATTGCTTTATAAGGACTTTTAACCTTTAATAAGAATAATATACATTTAACAAAGAAATATTTCTATCTCCTCATCTGAAATTTCTGTACATATCACTTTGCTCTAAAATTTTATAATTTTAGAATCACTGTACATAGAATTTAAATCTTATACCTTTCCAAGGCCTAATTTTCTTATCTTTAGAGAAAATGTTAAGAAAAAAAGATGAAATGAGTTAAAGGTATATCAAGAGTACCCACCATTCTGCTGAGAGTTGTATATATTATTGCCTCTTATAGTTTAGATTACGCGTAAAGAAGCTTCTCCTGATATGGATTTCCTTGATATAAAACTATTCTTAAAATAAAATAGTGATTTTTTTTTCTCTGAAGCATTCTTAATACAGTATTTTTCTTTGTTTGTTGCTGTGCACAAATGGCCTTGTTGATAGACAAGGAAATTACTAGGTCTGGCTCTAAAATAATGAGAAAATTCCATAGGCCCATTGGCACAAACTATGTTATTACTCTATAGTCACAAATGAGTCTAGATGATCTTTTATGATTCTGTTAGGGCTACTAATCCACTGCTCAACAAAAAATGATAATTGAGTTATTATGGATGTTTCTGTTTTAAAAGCTATCTACTAAGGGACCTGCAACCACAAGGAGGAACATTTTCCTGATTCAAGTTTCTTTGTTTTCTTCTCAAAATTATACTTATAGCATGAGATCAAACCTGAATATTGTCACCCCCCTCTGTATACCCTCCCCCTAAAAAAATGCACACATAATAGATTTGATAAGAAGTGTTTCAATCTGTTCAGAGGAAGGGTCCCCAATCTCATAGTTAACCATGTGAATGATGTTATAGAACATAAAAATGAAGAGAGTAGCAAGGCCAGAATTACTCTAATTTTGATCTATCAATACCACAATTCATGTGTCATGCATATTGCCTCTACCTCTATACTGAGCTTTATTATCACATTTGTTCACAGTCCAGTGCTTCGCAGAGGGGAAGAATATAGTAATGAGAATCATATATTTACAGCACTTTTTCTGTCCGCAAGATTTTAACAAATAGGAGAATCGAGTCAAATTTGAAACAAATAGGGAATAATGCCACCTAGGAACAAGGAGGCAGTAAATCCATGGATGGAAAATGATTAACCCAACTACAGGGCTGTGGGACATCAGGGCTGAGAAGATGTTTAGACAACCCCAGTATATTAATCAGCACCAATAATTCCTGATGTGACCTAAACAAAGAGAAGTTTCATAAGGAAGGTATTTTACTTAATGGGAAGTACCGAGTTTTCTATTTGGATAAAAGTTGATTCTGCTACATCATATCAAGGATGAATAGAAAGAAATAGATGAACCATCTAGGAAACAGATTTTGAGAGATTGAGTAGAAGCTCAAACTCTAGGAGTCAAGAGTATCCTAGTGTTTGTGCTGTGAACATCACCATATCAAGGGTCAAACCTGAGCATGGTAATTTAGGTGACATTGGAAAGGCCCTCACCCAAATTATCTTCCAGAACCCTGATTCTAATATTTCAAATTCTAGCAATGCATATCCATTCTGTGTTACTCACTTTTGTGACCTTGGGCAAATGATCTAACTTCTTTAGCCCAAATGATGTTAAGATGAAATGAAATACTGCATTTGAAGCACTCGAAAGTGCCTGACACCTATTAAGTATTTTAATAAGTGTATTAATAACAAGAGATATAATTAAGAACTTCTTTCTACAGAATGACTCTCTGAAGCAATCAATTTTGATAGAGACAAGGGCAGAGTGAGAGAAAGAATTTACAGACCAAGGGGAAAAGGCCAACCCCCAGAGGCAGGCAAGGGGAAATGATCAGAGTGGAGAAAGCCAGAACAGACAGAGGTGTACAGGGAAATTAAGGAGCTAAGGAGATGAAAAAAAGAAAGAGAATTAAACGTGCCACAATATTAAACATTCCGCAGCACATAAAAAGAGAGACAGAAAACATAAACTACTAGATTTGATCACATGAAAGGCTTTCTCTGTAAAATATGTCACAAACAAGGTTAAAAGATAAATCCAAAGTTGTTAAAAATCAGCACCAAAAAATGCTCTCTTCCTAGCTTTATGAAAGAGTTTTTTAAATCACTAAGAAAAATATGTGCACCTGAATAGAAAAAATGGTTAATTTCATAAATTCATATCAGAAAGAAAGAAAAATTGCCCATATACATATTAAAGATGCTCAACTGCACTAGTAGTCAAAGAATTTCTATTTAAAGCAACAACGAGAAGTCTTTCATTTTTTACTTGAAGACCAGAAAACATTTTAAAATATGCCTGTTACTGTTTGAGGTAAAATAAGCATTTTTTTACACTTCTGGTTTGGGTGTAAACTGGATAAAATATTTCTTAGGATAATTTGCAAGATATTTAAATATGCTGAGAATTGTGAGCTTGAGGTGAACACAAGGTAGCTGAACACAAGGCAGTTGAATTTCCTTCCCAAGCCTCCCTGGTAATGTGGTGTGGTCCAACTATGACCAATTTCTACCAAGGGATTATAAGAATTCAGGCCACCTCCAGGACTGGCCCATAGAAACCTTCTACACAATAGTCCATTCTGCTTTTCTTCCTCGGTCTGTTGGTTGGACTTCATCTCCCAGCCACTGAGGAGAGCAACCACTGAGGCCATGTTTTGACAAAGACAGAGTCTGCCACCATTATCCTACACCACCGCCCCAAAACCATGCCTCACCCTGATTGGCCTTTATATGAGCAAAAAGTGTATTTAGGTAAGCACTAATATCTTGGAGTTTAATTGTTATTCAGCTAGTACAACTAAAATAAACCTCTTAATTCTACTTCCAGAAATGTGTTCTTATTATGTTTAAGAACATATATTAATACATTAACTATAATAGTAGGAAAAAATGAAAATTGCTTATCTAACAAAATAAATTATAAAATTAACTGCAGAATATTCATTTAATGGACTATCTTGCCACAGTTAAAAATTATGTTTAATTACATAGGGAAATGTATACAAAACATCGGATTTTTTTAAAAAGCAGTGTACAAAACTGTGTATATGATCACAATTTGCACACAAAATCCAACCACAATTATTTGCGTGTGATGGAATTATCAGTAGTTTTATGTTGCTATTTCTATTTTTTTTATTATCCAAACATTTTACAATAACTGTTTATTTGCTTTATTCAGAAAAAGTATTCTTATAAATTTATATTAAAAGATGGAACAGGAGGAAAGAAGGAAGAGAAAAATGCCCAAAGTTTTCATTTACAATCGCACTACAGTTTTACCCAGACTGTCCTCTGCACACGAGTGTAGAGCTGCCCCCGTGGGGGGTGTTGTGAGTGGGGCACAGATGTGCGGAGGTAGTGATCCTCTCACTGCGCAAGGCCCGGGGCTACTGTCCAAGGCTCCAGGTATTTGCCTCAAGGTCATCAGCAACCTTGTTATTAATTGTAGTGTTCTATATAAATACTCCCATTCTATATGTAATGTGACACAAATAATGTTAGAAATCATAAGTTTAACACCCTTGTTGAAGAAAAGAAATACATTTCACACACGCCCATTTTCTTTTATACAAAGCGGATAATAGACTCACAAACTAGAGTGTCTACATTGGAAAAATATATTGAAAAATGTGTAACATCCATGAAGTCATGTAATCGAGACTAAATTACAAATAAAAACCTCAACCAATAATACAAGTAATAAATCTAGTATTACTATTTTAATAGTAGTTAAAATGGCAATTGCTATTTTCTCTGACAAATTTACTGTTGAAACTTGGGGGAATTTTATTTAATGTTTAGATGTTTTACATTTTTCTTCATTTAAATCAAATGCAAATGATGTGTTTCATATACACACTCAAAGAGAAAATTAATAAAACATTTTAAAACAGCTGTACTATACTCATAAAAAATGCTACAATATGTTATCAGTCAAAAAATGACTAGAAAGCGAGCTAGATTTTTATCATTTGACTGTGTGTTGGTAAGCAGGAATGAAACATCCGAAGATAGAACAACTTTGTAAAGTTAGGGCGAATACCAAAACTTAACGGCATATTAGCATATGAATGATACAGGGCTGGAAAAAGGTCTTTTAAAGGAGTTTCTTATCGTGGCCAACCACTGTGTGATATTAAATGAGTTCCAAAGAGTGCATTGGTCCCATTGAAATTTGCTTCACAAAAATAAAATTGTATACTAAATGCTTTGCCAAAAATAAGAGAAACCCCATCAACATCATCGTGCACACCTGCCAGTGATGATTAAAGAAGAAAAAAAAAAGCATTTAAATGTATATCTTAAAAAGAATTGTGAGATACTCCTTCTCCACATAAAAAATAAAAAGTGAATTAGTCTTAGGTTTTCATCTTAGTTTCCAGACATTATGCTTAGCATGTTATATTTTTAAAGGAAAACAAGAAGATAAATTTAGATTCTCCTCTAAAATTTCCTCGAGGTAAATTAGAAACTGAAATGCATTAAAGAACCAATTTTCTGCTTTGAAAATATGCATGTTTTTTAAAAGAACTCAAACCCAGAAATGACCTAGAATCTCTGTAGATGCTCAATTTTCTTTTAAAGAGAAAAAGTGCTAAGAAGAAGCATTCCTGGGCCCAGGAAGTACAGAACTGCTCTGCCCCTCTCCATCCAAAAACATTTAAAAAGAACACGAGCCGACTATCCACCAGTGTTGCCTGGGTAGACCCTAAATGGAGACACGGGGCGCACCTCCTTGACTGTCCCTCGCCCTGCGCTCCCCTCCGGACACTGGGCACCCCGCACTGCGTTGCAGTTGCCTGCTCACGGACCTGTGTATGCCTTCTCTGTGCGAAGGACCAGCGTCTCCTACCCATCATTGTGTCCTCAGTTACCAGCACGGGGTTGGTACATATTGGACACTCATTAAATACGTGTGAGTAAATGAATCCATTCATTCATTCATACAATCTACACATAGTTACTAAATAGTTGTTCTGTGCCAGATGCTATCCTAAGCGCTGGGATAAAGTGATAATAAGCTAAAGCATATTATACCAAAATGCAACCCTGTGAGTAGAAAAGGAATCAGCAGAGTGAAGCATTGTCACCCAGGAGGTCAGCAGCAGGCAGAGCAAGCTCCGTCCTGCAGCGGCTCACTCAGGAACACGCAGGAGGCCCGGGAACTCTTGGTGTAGGGCTGGGAGGCCTTGATTAGAAAACGAAGATGCTGCGGTTATTTGGTTAGTCTACAAGAAACTGAAATGTGGGTATCAATGGTAATATGAAATACTAGTAACCACAGAACGGTGAGGCCTGAGGAGGTTAATGTTATATAAGATATTGATCATAAACCAAAGTGTATATCCTTTGAAAAGCCTTAATCATGGAATCATTGCAAAGAAATATTTCTAATATATATGTCCCTTTTTGTTGTTCATATGCACAGACATCTAGTAAATGTGATACCTGGAGCAATTTTTTCAGTTAGTATTTTAACAGTTTTCATGTTTTAGAAAATTTGAAAATTATGAGTAATTTAAGAATATGAGTTATGAGTAATTTAAGAATATCAGTTTTCAAAACGAAAGTGAATCTAGCACAGAGGAAATGCTGCTTCTTCCACATGAATTCCATCAGTGTGTCCTGTAGACTGTGATTTTTTTAAAATAATAAAATCAAATAAAATGTAGCTATGTAGGTAGGTAGATCAATAGGTAGATAAGAGAAATAAGAAGAAATGGGAAACTAAAGACTAACCAAGTGTTTGTATGATTTGTTAAAAAATGAGCATCAAACACAAATTGCTCAGTTAGAAAGGCAGATAATGCCAAGCCTTAAAGCACAAATGGGGAGGTGGAAAATTTTCCCATCCCCATAGCTGAGTCACTATGTGTACGTATATCACATAGCTAGTATGTGGATACAGATACAGATACAGACTTATTTGTAAATATAGACATAGATAGAGGTTAGATATAGTCTATGACCCACTAAAATTTTGTACATTGATTACATGGACTGAGGGGTTCCCAGGATTCAAGACTTTCAATGCTAAAACCAGCAAAGTTCCTGCAAACCAGGATGACATGATCACTATACTTGCACATACTCATCTCTGCAATAGGACTTCCCTTTCACAGATGTCTATTCTTGACTTTCACCCAATTCCGTATAGCAAACTATTTTTTAAAGGGTTTTAGGAGCTTTGGAAGTTTAATACTTGAAAATCTCATGCACCAAAATAATAATAATAATGATAATTTCAAAGTAATCAAATATAAAGTTAATTGTATATATACAAAATTTTATACATTTAATTGCAAGGTTGAAAAGAAATTATTTTATTCATTACTTAAATTATCACAATACTAAATTATATGACAGAATGATAAAATTTATATTTTATATGAGAAAATATAAGGTGCGATCTTTTGTATAAGTTTTTTTCACAGCATAGAAAGTTGAGGGAGCAAATAAATGTAAAAGCAGAAAAAAATCAATCCTGTCAGATAATAATTTTGTGTTAGTCCAAACTGTGCACTTTCTATTGAAGACAATATACAGACATGTTTTGTTCACTTCATATAAAAATAGCTTAATAATATATAAAATAACATTGTTTTTACTACCCAAAATCTCATCTGAAAGATGTAGAATTAGTTTTCATTAAGTTACTATTTTTCTTTTCCTTCTCAAAACAAAAGTCTCCACTGGCCTCTTGGAGGCCATTACTCTTTTATAACTTACAAAATTGTATGGCTGATTTCCAAGACCGTGGCAAACTGTGCTTACCAGTAAATAAACTGTAATATTTTATTTCCTTCAAAAGAGTGTTAGTGTCTGCATGAATGAATGAGGTTTCTTGATCTTTTGATAAAATTTGAATCTATAGAAAACATAATTTGCTTTTATTTTTATTCTTATAAACATTTATATAGGTGAGAAGCCACTCCAGAAATCACCTGACTCATCATAAACCTTTGCAAGTTTAATGCAAGAGTAGTTTTTACTTTTGAAAGCTATCCAAGGAGGAAGGATAGAACTGATGATGTAAGAGTTTAAAAACAAAAGGTTGGAAACATTGCTGTACATCCAGATTTTGGCCTAATATTGTTTCTTCCAGGTTTTGTGTTTGGTAGCACTGTAAGATGGTGAGTGTGAGTTTAATCAGTTTAATCTCCCTCAAAGCAAATACACATCTGTATCCTTTTTAATGTTCCTTAAGGGTACACAGCAGGAGCAGCATTTCATTGTATCTGTAAGCGGACCTGAAGACACACTTGCCAGGGAGAGCAGCGCTGTGGCTCACTGTAGCCAAACTCTCTGGACAACAACATGTGCAGATAAAGTCTATCAAGAGGAGGTGACACAAAACCTTCAAAATGTCTCAGAAAATTAGCCAGTGAGAAATAAATCAGACCCTAACGAACATTTTGAAAACCTGAAAACATAACTAACTATATGCATGCCTCAACTGCACCATAACATTTTCATGGTGTTTAACGTCAGCCATAGTAGCCTGTGTCCAAACAGAAGCCAAATGCATGTCTTAAAGTTAGTCTAGCAAAACCATGCCTGCGTGAGAGTCTTTAGCAAGCCGGCGTACAGCATGTGGTGACTTTTGGATTGCTGGAGAGGAGAAGCTTTATTTTGGTCTAGGATGATGATGTTTGCTCTGATAAGTCATGAAATTTCACAAGAGTCAAGCCACCAAGATCCCCCACCCCACCCTTCAGAAAAACTTTCTCCTTCTCTGAACCTTTCCTCCAAAAAAGACCTGATAAGTAGTCTAAGTCTGAAAATTTTCCTCATGCACTCTCTCCATAATTTATACAGAGCTTTCCTTACTCATAAACTTCTCTCTATGCCTGATCAAGAGGAAAACAGTTAAATAATTTTGACCTACATTTTACCCTGGTGACTTTTATTTTTAGCCTTCCTGAAACTCTATTCTAAAATATGCAAAATCTGGATGATCATACCGATACGTTCTTATTTCAACAACACAGTAATAAAGTTAATTAATAATACTTAGAGTTCAACATGTAGCAAAAAAAATAAATAAATAACCCCTAGAATGTACCAATTTTGGAGTTACACCAATTAAAAGATATGGCTTCTGTTCTCATGCAGATACCAGGTGAAGGCAGTAGGCCTCACAATTCCTACAACTGGCACCGGTCTTAGAATAGTTTCTGTTCCCACTGAGGAAAGTGAAGACTTTTTAATACACAGTTCTTTAAATAGAGGCCTCAGAAGGCTCCATCTTTATAAAGGAGGAATTATACCTAAAGAGAAGCCTGAAACTCACCATTAAAAAAGCGTAAAAGTAAGGATCAAACTAATCCAAAAATAACTGTTACTTTTCCACTGCTGTGTGAAAATTACCATAAATTTATCGGCTTAAATCAAGTTGCAATCAGAATATCAGCCAGGCTACAGTGTCATCTCAAAGCTTACCTGGGAAAAATCTGCTTCCAAGCTCATTTAGGTTGTTTGCAGAATCCACTTCCTTATGATTGTAGGACTGAGGGCCCTGAATTTTGGTTTGCTGTCATCTAGAGACCACCCTTAGGTCCTAGATGCAACCCACGGTTCCCTGCCACAGAGGCCAACCAACATGATTACTTACTTCATTGATCCTGCAAAGAAAGCACAACTCCATTCTGATTAGATGGAGCCTCATGTGACATGAGTGATATCCCATGCCCTTTGCTGTATATAACATAACCCAAAGAGGAAAATAATATCCTGTTATTGTTACCATATTTTTGTGATTATAAGCACTCACGAGGAAATTATATAAGGACATAGACGCCAGGAGGCAGGGATCACAGCGCCACCCGACAGTATTTCACCCACTGCATGCCATATCAGATTTCAAACTCTTTAAACTACTACAACAAAGTCGAACATTTAATACTGTAAAATATACTAGATTTATCAACCCGTTCACGTTACCAAACATGAAAAAGCAGCTAACATGTCCTGTAACCTGGAGTGAAAACAGATCCAGGAATGATATAGATGATGAAATTACCAGATAAGGATTTAAAGAGCATTATAAATCTACAAACATTTTCAAGAATTTAAAAGACAAGATGAGCACAATAAGAGAACTTAAAAGAACCTAACTGAACTTACAGGGGGAAAAACTATAATATCTAAAATAAACAATATGTTGCGAAGGATTTGGCAGATTAAACACTGAAAAAGATATGGAAACTTAAAAACATAATGTGATAAAAGTCATAGACAAGAGAATGAAGAATAAAAAAATGTACTCTCAGAAAATTATGAAACAATATCAAATAGCTTAACGTGTGTAACTGAAGATCCAGGAGGAAAGAAAAGAGATGGAGGGGAGGCAGGAAGAAATTTTTGAAGAAATAATCACTGAACATTTTACTAATCTGATGAAAATTTTGAACTCATAGATACTCAGTAAACAACGCAGAGGAAATATATAAAAAGTCACACCAAGGAGCATTGCAATATATTGCTAAAAAGAGAAGGAACACGCCCGGCCAAGCATGGCTCAGCGGTTGAGCATCGACCTAGGATCCAGGAGGTTGGGGTTCAATTCTCGGTCAGGGCACATGCCCGGGTTGCAGGCTGGAGCCAATCAGTGACTCTCTCATTATTGATGTTTCTCTCTCTCTCTCTCCCTCTTCTTTCCTCTCTTTGAAATCAATTAAGATATATTTTTTTTAAAAAAGAGAAGGCACATACCAGGAGAAAATGTCTGCAAGCAACTTATTGGTAGAGAGCATATATCCAGAATAAGAAAAGAACTCTCAATATGCAATAACAAGAAAAGGAACTAATAAAAATAATGGGATAAAATTTAAAATACACTTGAATAAAGAACATAAACAGATGGCAAATAAGCATATAAAAAGATGCTTAATTTCATTAGTCGTTAGGGAAATGCAAATGAAAACCACAGTGAGATATCATTACACATCCACTAGAATGACTGAAATTAAAAGACCAATAATACTAATGTTGGCAAGGATGCGGAACAACTGGAACACAGACTAAATGATATACTCATTATGGAAATTTTGGCAATTTCTTGTAAAGTTAGCATATCACTTACTATATCACTCAGCAATCCCACAGCTAGGGATTTACCCAAGAAAAATAAAACACTCACAAAGTCTCATACATAAATGTTCAAGCAGCTTTACTCACCATGAACCCAACTACACATGACCCAAATGTCCATCAACGAGTAGACAGAAAAACCAATTTGTGAGTTTTATTTCATTGGAATGAAATACTACTCGGCAATAAAAAGGACTATGAACACACTGAAAAACATGGACAAATTTTGAAATCGTTATGCTGAGTGAAAGAAGCCAAACACAAAAGAAAACAAAATGTGTGATTCCATTTAAATAAAATTCTAGAAAAGGCAGAACTATAATGACTGAAAGCTGATCAGTGGTTGCAAGGAACAGGGTGAGGACACTCGCTGCACAGGGCACTTGTTGGGTAGTAAAATTCTTCTTAGTCTTGATCGTGGTGGTGAACAAATGTGTACATTGTCTAAGTTCATCAAACTATACTTGAAATAGGTGACCTGTATTGGATATAAATTACACTCAATTAAATTAAACAAATAAGCAAATAAATGAATATATAAAATTGCCTGAAAAATATTTAAAGTCCTTAAGGATGATATGGAAGTTAAATGGTGAAGTAAAAAGTCAAGTGGTGATAAGTGTCATGGAGAAAAATAAAGCAGCAAAGGAGAGAGGGTGCATTAGAGTGGGGGAAGTGTTGGAATATTAACGAGAGTGATCAAGGTGAAAAACTACTAAAACAGCAACACAAGCAAAGATCTAAAAGCAGTGAGGGGAGAAGCAATGAGGCTGTGGGGGAAGAGTAGGAGCTAATGCCCAGGGGCTGGAGCAGGTTAATCAGCCAGGAAATCAGTGTATCCGGAGCAGGCTGAGCCAGGGGTATAAGAAAGAGGTCAAGGAGATAAGATGGGGTGCAAGGGTGGGAGGGGGGATCCTTTAGAGGGAAAGACGCTATAAAGACTTAGGTTCTTAGTATGAGCGAAGTAGGAATACAATAGGAGATTTTGAGCAGAGAAGTAACTTTTAAAATTTTTTCCAGATATTTGAAATATAACTGACATATAGTATTGTATTGTTTAAAATATATGACATAATAATTTGACATATGCATATATTGCAAAATTATTACCACAATACAGTTAGTTAGCATCCATTACCTAACATAGTTACTTTTTTTTTTTTTTACTTTTTATATGCATCATTCCAGCAACTTTCTACTTTATAAAAAGATCATCTGGCTTGTTGAAAGCACAGTAGCAGGAGTGACAGGAGTGAAAATACAGAGATTAGCTGCAGTAATCCGCATGAGAGATGATTGAGGCTTGCACCCGGGTATAACAGTGGAGATGTGCTTGAACTCTGAGATCATTTGAATTTAAAGTTTGCTTAAGGGTTGGATGTAGGAATATCAGACAGAGTGGAGTTAAGGAAGAGTAAAAGCCAACTGGAAATATGGAAGTCTTTTTTTTTTTTTCAATCATAACTCAAGGATATGTTTTCATGGATTTTTAGAGACAGAGAGAAAGAAACAGCGAAATGAAAGAGAAACCCATACCTGGCCCCACTGTGTACCAAACCTGAACCTGCACCCTAGGTATGTGCCCTGACCAGGAATCGAGCCCACAGCTTTTTGGTGTATGGGATCATGCTCCAACCAACTGAGCCACTGAATTCACAGGCACAAATCAAGCCTATACATAGCTGCCAAGTTAATCTTCCTCAAGTACAACGGAGGCGTCACTCCAGGCTCCCACAAAGAATGATGTGTTCTGTCCTAGGCATCAGCCATTGAGGAGAACTTGATGACTGACTGGATTAAAAACAAATATGAGCTAAATAAGCCAGTCAGACAAAGACAAGTATCCCGTGATCTCATTTATATGTGGAATCTAATGACCAAAATAAACTGACGAACAAAATAGGTCCAGAGGCATGGAAGCATGGAAAGACTGATGAATTTGAGAGGGAAGGGAGGGTAGGAAGAGATTAACCAAAGAATTTATATGCATATATGCATAACCCATGGCCACAGACAATAGTGTGGGGAAGGCCTGCGGTGGAGCAGAAACCGAGTAGAGGGGTGCAACGGGGGACGTCTATAAAATTCTCAACAATAAAGATACTTTTTTTTTTTAAATGGGAATGAATTTGGGGTGGAGAACCCTGGAAGGAAATAGAGAACTCTTATCATGCTAAGAACAAGGACAAATCTGTAATCCAGGAGATGCAGATAATTTAAATAAATTTTTTTCATAGACTAAAAGGAGTAGCATTAAATCTGTATTTTATAAAGAAAATTGCCCTGTAAAAGTAGCAAACTATTTGAGTCAAAATTTGATTTTAATTGTATCAGTTAACACATGGTTAGGATTTAAATTTGTGTTTAGAGAACCAGAAGCGTGATGTTTGTACGTTTTCCCAAGGGGTATAAAATTTTAATGTGGCAATGCTATCCTGAGAAATCTACTTATTTGTTCCTTAGAGTCTGTCTTCTAAAATTCCAAACAAATATAAGCAGTCTTTAATTGGTGTTTTCCTTCCTAAAAGTGATCATTGTTTCACAGTGCTTTAATTTGCCCCCTATTAAAATCTTTACCGTCTCATTCTAGTTCTACTAATTACGTCTTTTCCTTCCATTATGCCTGTATTCACTGCTTCTGTGTTTTCTTTAGCTGTTTTAAGGCATGTCAGAGGTGAAACAGTCTTATGGTAATGGCTTCGCGATTAGAGCAGGTCATCGGTGGCCAAATGCCGGGAAAACCACACTAATGAATAAAGGCAATGCATGCAAGCCAAGGCAGAAAAATATTGATCTATTGTCTACCTGCCCATCAGTCTCTCCATTAGTTTGTTTTTTATTTTTTTTTATTTTTGCCAGAAAACTCAGCTCAGTTTCTTTTCCTTGCTTTCCTGCCGTCCTTGGACCACGTCTTCCTCTCCTCTGCCGCGCCGTAATCCATCGCCTTTCCTGCTCAGACGTTCATTCACAGCTCGGCCCTTTTGCTCTGCCTTCAAACATGATTTCGCTAACATTCTCCTCTCAGGCTCCATCCATTACTGTAATTATCACTCAATCTTATTTCTGCCTCTGTTTCAGTGTCTTTTGCGTTTACTACCTGTTCATTCTGCTCTCAAATTTTTCTTATCCCTTGCTTTCACAAGAAGGATAAGGGAAGGAGGTGTTTTATTGTTGTTGTTTTTAACAGAAATCGGTTTTTATGGAGCCTTTGGAGCTCCCCTTTGATGTATAGCTAAATAGAATGCCTTATGGAAACTGGGTATTTTTCTATATACAGGTATACACAAAACTATACTTTCTTAAAACAGAATCAGAATCTATTAAATTGTGGAATTTTAAAAACCAAAGAAGACCTTGAAGGCCATCTGGTCCAACTCCATTGTTTTCTAAATGAGGGCTAATGGAAGCCAGTTACTGGTCTCTTTCATGTGTCAGGCTTTGTCTTTTGTGTTGCTGTTGTTATTGTTCTATAACTGCTAACAGTTATATTCTCATAATCATCCCAAATGTTAAATATTCAATTTAATACCAGAAATATTTACTAAGCACCTTCTCAGTGCCCAGTCCTAAGGGGAAAAAAATAATAAAAAACACCATGCAAAGAACACCTGTGATTTTCTAAGTTTTTATACTCCAACATACTTAATCACCACACTTTGACACAAACATTTTTATCTCCATTTTGCAGAAAGTGAAACTGAGCCTCAAAGATCGGTGATTATTTGCCAAGGATCACAGAGCTATGAAGAAGCACAGTGAGTCTCTAAAATCAGATCTGCCTCGATTCAAAGTACGTTTTTATTTATTTGTTGCGTGCTTGCTTTTACCACTCAGGGTTGTCTGTTCACAATAAGCGCAACGATGGCAGTTTCTCAACCAGATTATTTGTGGTCCCAAAGCTCCCAAACCAAATAACAATTGCCCTTCTAATTCTGACCTTTCCAGCTTGGACCCTTGTTTATCCTAATTATACAGGCCG
Source organism: Miniopterus natalensis (assembly GCF_054644295.1). Taxonomy (NCBI): domain Eukaryota; kingdom Metazoa; phylum Chordata; class Mammalia; order Chiroptera; family Miniopteridae; genus Miniopterus; species Miniopterus natalensis. The sequence continues at coordinate 49,583,012 of NC_142084.1, forward strand.
TTGTCCCCATGCCATCGCAGCCTGGGCAGCCTCTTTGTGTGAGTGTGGGAAATGTTTAATAAAAACATTGGTGATGTTATCAAGGAGACAAAATGGAAGAAAGAGGCAATAGATTTGGGTAATTAATTTTAAGGACCTCCCATTTTTAAATTAATAACTGTCAGTATTATTTTTAAAGATATGGCCTAATATTTATTTCACCAAACAAAAGGCTCTCCCACTGGTCTGTAACTTTACTTGTGGTGATGTTAGTTCCTTTTATCACTCCTTCACTCGGTGATGTGGTTCATCTTCCTGGCCTAAGGATGTCTGCTGCTTTTCTTCTAACATAATAACAATTCACATTGGTATTAATGACATAAAGTCCAGCTCCTTCACCAGATTTTCTTTTGGAGATAAAGAATAGCAAAACATTACTTCAAATTTGAGAAGTCTCTTTAAAAAAATTATCTTGCTAAATATGACCTATCAAACACAAAATCTCACACATTTAGTTTAGGTCTTTAACTTCTTGGTACTTAAACATTATTGACTAAATTTCCTCATTTCTCTTATGCCTTTGATACTAAATCAAAACTAATGTGTTAAAAGATTTCCTTTCATTCATTTTCAATCTCAGGCTATTAAATTTGCCTTGGTATTGGTGTTTAATCCTGCATCCATATATGGGAAGGTATACACACAATTGATAAAAAAAATTTTTTTAACCACTTAGAAAAAACACTTGTCACCTATACAAGGTGCAGAGCCTCTGTTTTACTTCATCTCGGTCAAGTGCGAGTTGCTTGAGGGAAAAGATTTTGTTTTGATCATTCATACATGCTACTGCCGCCATATGTTATATTTCACAATATAACATACAGGAACTAAAGAAGGTGAAGACTGAACAAAAGCAGAAGGGAACTAAGTTCATTTAACAATTTCTTTTTAGAATCCACTAAGTGTCAGGCACTATGCTATGAACTTGAGTTACATTATATTATTTGTCCACACAGCGACGTTGAGTTACATTTTATTACACTCAGTTTTAGAACAGGAAAACAAGTGTTGGCGTGGTTGTTCAGCTATTTCCAGGTCATACATTCAGAAAATGGTACAACTAAAAGTGGAAGCCAAATCTGCCTGTCTCACATGTCCATGTTCTTTCCATTTCACCAAGCTCCTTCATGTATACAAACATAGCCCATAAACGTGAATTACTTACTCTGTATGAATAAATGATATAGCTCCTCATACAAACCAATGACCTAAAAATGTATTCCTGAACACTGTTATATAACTAGCAACTATAGTTTGAGGCACTCGAGAAAATGATAAATTTATTAAAGACTTCAGTCCTGCTGAGTCTGTCTCTGTCACCTCATATAAATAACAGTCTGCCGTGAAATCTGTAACAGCTTGAAGGTAAAGAGTCTTCATTTACAGATGCCAGCGTCGCTGCAGGAGCTCAATTCAGGCACATGTTTCTACAAGGTAGACACATTCCTACTCCCTGTCCTCCAAGACAGGACCCGGCTAGGCTCTTCACCCTCTCTTATGTTCTGGATGAATATGTGGTAGCAGCAAACTTACTTAAGTCACAGAGTTCTGTATTCTCCAAAGGTAACACCCCCTTGAAGAGGGGCTGTGTTGGCATTTTATAGCATCAGAATTCTTAGTTAGTCTCCTAAGGAGCCAATACAAATGCATCAATTTTACTTGCATGTTTGTTTTAGTAAGTAGGTCCTCCTAGAAATGTTGTGCTGCTGGTCAGCTCATCTTGGGTCTGTTCTAGTTGTCCTCTGATGCAGCCAACCCAAGGCCCACATGAGGTACAGGTTCCAGAGAAAGGCTCCTGAAGGCGTCTACAGTGTTAGATTTAAAGGGGGACATAAAAAGCATCTTGTTCAGTGCTTGGATATTTCATATGAGGCTTAAAGAGGTTAATTGACTTGCCCAGGCCTGTTGACATTTATGTTGCATAGTCCTAGGAGTCCTTCTGCCACATCAAGGTGCTGCAGAGAGCTCAAGGGAAGATATAGCCCAAACCCCAGAAACTCAAAAGGAGAAGTTGGTCAGAGTCAGTTTAGTAAATATCCCTGATCTGATTCCATAAAAAGCCAAAATGATTTCTGTTCATATGCCAAAGGAGTTAATAGTTCACATGAGAATTTTACTTTGCAATTTACTTTTATCTATACACAGTTTGCTTTTTGTTTTTCATCTTCCATTTGTTTGTTTGTTTTTTAATAAACTTATTGGATTTTTTGATCCAGGGTTTGCACACCCACATTTCTCAAGGATGTATATATTCCCTATTTCGTTTCTCCTTACAGAGGGATGTAGAGAGAAAATCAATCTCCAAAGAATGAGAAATGCATTCCTTACCCCAATAGAAATCTCAGTTGCTGCCTCTTAAAATATGACATATTAATCTAATGTGAAGAATATAATGTATGCTGAGTCTATTCAGAATTTTAAAAATGTGAAAGTGAAGGAAATTATATCAAAAATATATCTTATATTTTTCAAAAATGCCTAGGTATTGAAATGGGCTGAATCGTCCATGTGTCTCTCTAGATCTATTCTCCAGCTTCATCTTCCATTACCCTCAAATAACCACTCTGCACAATTGTAAATTATGTTCACTTTAAACAAATATACTTGTTGTTTTCAAAAACAACTTAAAGATCTTCACTTCCACATATATGCTCTTCCTGCATGCCCCATTCCAACAGTTCCACACTTTTCCAAAACCTATTTCATTATCCCATTTTTGCCTCCACATTTATACTCATTCCCCTGCCCTCTCTGACCTTAAAGGCCAACATTTGCAAAGAGCTACATCTTATCCAAATGCTAGTAAATATATGAAAGATTATTTCATTCTACAGCCTGTCTCAAACTCTTGAACCATAGAAACTTCTCCCTCCTTTCATCATCAGTAGCACTTATCATTTCTGTCACTCAATGGACACTTAGAAAATTCTACCTGAATTCAGAAGATACAGGAAACATAGCCCACAATATATACTTTAGCCTTTGACATCACTGACAGAATCTTGGGGAGCATCTTAATATAGTTATTGCCTTTGGGGTGAATAGTGATATGATACATCGACATAGCAAAATGGAGCCAGAGAAGAGAGAGTAAATTCCATTTGGTAAATAAGGAGCCAGCTTGTTCAGAGGAATAGCAAGTGCCCCTAGGCCAGAAATCTGACTATCATCCCAGAATCCTCCAGTCATCACTATTCAGCTAATCAGTTTTGCTTAATATTTCTCAAATTTAAATCCAGAACTTCTGCCCCACTGGTAACTACATTACTTATTTTTTTTTCATTCAAAACATACTTATCAAGCATGTACTGCATGCTAAGTGCTATTCTAGGAGCTGAAAATACATGGTAAATAATAATTTTTTTAAAAAAAGAATCGCCATCATATTGGAACTTCATTCTAATGGAAGGAAACAGATTAACAGTAATAATAATAGCAAATAAAAATATTTTAGAAGATAATAATTCCTAAGGAGAAAAATTAATCAAAAAAGGATGGTTGGTGCCTATGGGGTTCAATTTTTAACTAGGATCATTGGATCAGACCTCACCGAGAAAGCAATATTTTAGCAAATATGTGAGGATGCTGAGGAGCAAGCCAAGCAGATATCTGACACACAAGTCTCCTGTTCCAAGCAAAAGGAACAGAAAATGCAAATGGTCTGGATCAGGGACCGGTCTGTCAAGCCTGAGAAACAGCAGTGGAAAAGTGACGAGAGTAGGAGGCGATGAAATCAGAGAGGAAATGGGTGAGCGGGAGAATCCCAGAGAACTTCGGCTGTTACTCTGGGTAAAACAAGAACCCATCAGAATGTGATCGGCTCGCGTTATTCTCCAGGGAGAACAGGCTGTGAAAAGGTTCTACATTCTGCTGTGATGAATTAATTAATTCAGAACAGTCCTCCCGCTGAGAACTAGAAAAGCAGGATTTTAGAAAATCAGGGACTTTTCCCTCAGGAGCGCATGTCTACTCAGGAAGAGATTTCTGAGAGGATGAGACACAGCGCAGAGCGTTCATTTGACAAAGAGGACCCGGGCACAGAAGCGACTTCAGAGCCAGCGCGGGCGCAGGAGCTGCTGAATGCCCAGCCGACGAGCTGAGAAGGGGAAAGAGTGCTGATCTATGGGACACTTGCACATGCAGAATATGCATGTTGCGACCCGCTGAAGAGCCACTAGAAGACTAGTGAAAGGGTGTGAAACTACCAAGCAGATTAAGGGAGAAAATGTAAGAATAAAAAATTAATTTAAAAAAGTCAATAAAGGAAAGCTAAAGAAACAAAAAAAAGGTAAATAAAAAGCAAAGAGCAAAACAGTAGGTCTAAAGTCAAGATGGTAGTAATTAATGGAATAGTAATTATATGTATACAGGTTGAATATATATTGATCAAATTCTCTAGTAGGAAAACAAAGACTGCCAGACTCAACTTTTAAAAATGAAACCAGGTGATGCTTAACAGAAGCACTTCTACAATACAAGAATATAGAGAATTTGAAGTCGAGGAAGAAAAACATATGGCGTATTTGCTGGTTATGTCTCATCTCTCATTTCAAATAAATAAATAAAAACCCCTTTCTATTCCACTCTGTGATCCTGGGGCTGGGTCCTGCAAACAACATTTCCAGGCTGCCTGCTGGATTTCTGTGAATTTTTCTAATAAGGGTCATAGAGACAATTTGGAAAGCCCAGGGAAGGGTAAAGGGGCTTCCTTTCCTTCTTTCTGCCTGTAGCAGTGATCAGTGTTAGGTGGCCCCAGAAGTGGCAGGTCAAAGCCGTCAGCTTCCATTGACTCTCCCAGAAGCATCTCATCATGACCAACCCCTCAAGGGCACAAGCAGGAGCTGGGAGCTGGCTCTTCAGAAGTCTGGGCCACAGTTCCACTGGGTGACTCCTCCTGGCCTTGAGCAGCACCCCCTTTCTTTTTCCCAGGTCTTAACACCAACTCTACAAGGCCCTTCCTTTCACATCACTTTTTCTCTTTTGTTTCCCCAGGCTAAGAATAGTAGCTGCTTCCTCCAGTTACCTCAGTGTTCCTTTTTTGCACTTCAGCTCTGCAAATCTATGTAATTATTAAATCTTTAATAATCCCTTTGATTAAATTCCCTTTATTAAATCTTTTTATTGAAACATCTAATAGTGTTTTCATCTTCCTGGCTGGAAAAAAACATAAAAATACTAACCAAAGGAAAGTTGGTATAGCTACATTAATGACAGATGAAGTACACTTAGGTGAAAAAGCCAGGCTAGAAATAAAGATATTTCATAATGGTAATGCACTAGTAAAATATTACAATTCTAAATATGTATGTCCTAATAAGCGTGTCCTCAGAATTCATAAAGCAAAACAGAACTAAAGAACTAGGCAAATCAGTATTTATAGTGGTAGTTTGTAACAAATGCCTCTCAGGAACTGATAGACTATCCTGCCAAAAAATAAAAATAAAAATGAAGGTTGAGATGAGCTGAGGAGCACAACAAGGCTGGGGTGGTGACGGGGAGTGGGCGGCAACAGTAGAGGGAAGTCGGAATCCTTTACACTATCTGGGCAAGAAACGATAGAGTTACAACTAATGGAGCTTCAGAAGAGAGGCTGGATTCTGGATAGATTTTAAAGGTGGAAAGATTTCCTGATATTGGATGTAGGCTGTGAGCAAAAGAAAGAGTCAAAGACCCAGGCAAATAAGGGGATGGAATTGCCATTAACTAAGACGCAGAAGACTTTGTGATAATCTATTGGTTTGGGAAATCAGATTGGGAGCTCAATTTGGGCATATGAATTTGAATGTCTTTGATTTCTATATCTACATCCATTCCACTTATGTCATTTGCTTACTTCCACTTGTCATTTGCTTGTCATCCACTTAAAAGTGGAGGCTCGCTGCTGTCAGGAGCTCCTTACAATAATCTTCTTTTCTGGGTTTGGCCTCTCTCTGCCTTTCCAGCCTCACTTCTCACCCTCCTCCCCTGCTCCACATGTTTCTGCCATTCTGAACTAATTGCATCTCCTCGGACTCTTCCTTATTTCTGAGCCTTTTACACGTTATTTTTGATACTTAAAATATACCCCCTCTCTCTGCTTAAATAGGTGAGTTTGTCTTTCGGCCACATAACCATATTTCTGGAACTCCTCTGCTGAAGACCACGCCTGGCTCGCACCCTGCCTTTTACACACCGCCACCACCCATGTGTTTCCACTGGTGTACATACCACTTATCATACTAGATTGCAGTTGTTTATTTCTCTCTTTCTCTCACTAAACCAAAAGCTCCTTCGGGACAAGTAGCAATGCCTGTAAGCACACCTGATACAAAGGTGTCTGATATATTGCCTAGTACTAATAAAAGCCTCTTAAATAAATAAATTCTTTATTAAGGCACAAAAACAATCTCTGTGAAGATATATGATTCCCAAAAGATTGGAAAGCATGGCTTTCAAAATCTCTTTGTGTGTATTCTGGAAATTTAATTTTTAGGGTATAAAGCTGTCACATAACAACTGGGGAAAAATGAAGAGGAGTATAGTCCCCAAGGTTTTTCAGTATGATCACTCCGAAAGCCAGGCATACGTATTGGCCTTTGAATTGCATACAGCTTGTGCTAAGACTGTCACTCAGTGTGTAGACTCCTGGTGACTCCTACTCAAAAACATGCAACAAAACATTTTTCACTTCCTTTGGTTTTCAGGATGTATAATTTTTTATTCTCAAGCCCGTGAAAACAAGTAAGCTAATTATGGACATTGTCAGAAATGTTCCTCCTACAGAGAAATCAAAGATCTCATTGTCAATTGGGTTTTGAAACATAAGCCTTACTTTCCTGACCCTCTTGGTTTTCGCTGCTCCTTTGGCACAGCCCCTCAGTGTCGCAAGCCGCCTCGGCATTTTAAGTCTGTGATCTTGTCTTTCTGGCCGCTGCTTCAAGTATTTCCTCTGACCATAGCTTGTTTCATCTTACCTAGGACAGGGTGTGCCAGCTAGATTCCACCTACTAGCCAGCATTTCTCGGATTCAGGGAATCCATAGCTACCTACTCCCTTAGATGTGGAAAAAGATAAATCTAAAAACAAACAAACAAGCAAACTTGAGTAGACACTGAAGGATGTGTTTTCCACTTTTAAGAGTCTTAGATTTGGAAGGAATCTTGAAATGAAACTTTCATTTTTTTTCAGGAAAAAATACTTTCAAGACTGGTGTGTTAATATTTTTCATCTAAGTTATGACTCTAATGATGTATTTGCAAAGGGGGAGAAAGCAACAAATATTAACCAAAAAATCACACATAAAGCTCCTATTCTCAAAAGCATATGTAGAAATGCTTCATAACTATTTTGTATTTTTTCAAGTATATAATTTTAAAAATAGGTAAGTGACCTGTATCAGTCTAATCACTATGTGCTTTTGTTACATTAGCCACTTTAGTTAAGAATTACACCCCTGACAGACATGCTCTCCTTGCTCGCTTTATACCAAACATTTCCAAAGTCCCAAATTCCTTTGATGTTGGTGTTTAGCTTTGTGTTAGAAAGTTCAATGGGAGAGAGAGAAAGAGACAAGATGAGTTCTAATGTAAGAATCCATCTCACAGGAATCTATAACAAGAAGAAAAACAGGTGTGTTGCTAAGCAAAATATTTTTCCTACTGTCCTATTCATGCCCTTTTCAAACACCTCATTTATGAGACCAAAGCAGCTGTCACTGCACTATTTTGTAAGTCAGAGCTAATTTATTTATTCTCTCCCTGGTTCTTAGAGAGCTAAATGCTGCTGCTGTTGTTGTTTTTGCTCCTTAACATACTAGAAACATAATACTGATATGTAACACTTGCTAATTGGAACACAATGATCTTTAATTTTATATGGTGCTCATTTCAACAATATACACTTATTCAAAGAATAGATGTTTAGTATAAGATATAAAGTCACTGAAAAAAGGGAGGGAACAGGCTTTAACCGTAAAAATTGTACAAAGGCGAGAAGGATGGGAGTAGAAATTTACTGATGTTCGCCCTAATGAACCTTTAGAGGAGCTGGAGGAGGAGACATGGAGAAATAATTATCAAGAAATAGAGGTTGGCACTAAGCATCCCTCTGTGTGGAGTAAGAATTCTCTGTGCCCACATAGATATAGATCAGATTTCTCTTTAATTTGTTTTCTAATTTTACCCTTTTAGATATTTTTAACAGATTGCCTACAGTAAATTGTTTGGCCACTTCCAATTTTTCTGCATCAAAGTAATCACACATGTTATAAAATAAATGATAGAAATAAAATTTTAAATTAAATCTAGATGTTTTTAGATACGTTTTTTTCTATCAATATTCATGTTCCACTAGGAAAAGTTGTAGAAGCATATTAAAAGGGTTCTAAACCCCAGAGTTTTTGTCAATTCCATTGTTTAGGCAAAGGTAGAGTTATTAGAATGATCAAAGAATTTTATGCCAAAATAATGTAAAAATCCATCATAAAATATCTCAGTTATTGAACCTAAAATTGACTTGCCCGTGTTCTGAATTACACATTTCAGTCAAGTTGTACAAGGCCTGTTAAAGCAATACATGACCAGATCTGTCATTTTATTATGCCAAATACAGCAAAGATCTACAGGTCAGTCATGGGACTGTTTGCCTTATATTTTCTGGAAAGGTGAAGCCTCTTAACTGAATCCTACACTTAATCATCCCCAAATCCCAAGCTATATCTCCTAATCCCTGTTTCGATTTAAAATAAAATTCATTTTTTGGTGTTCTGTGTGAGTTTGCTTCAGGCCTGACTTAGAGATTTATGAATAGCATTTACTGTTTGCTTGCTGACTACTTCAGCGGTTCTGATTCCTCTGGGTGATTTCCACAAGGCTGGTAGTGGGGAGGGGGCGGATTGGTGAATGATTTCATGCAGAAAAACACTGCACCCTCACACTCAAAGCCAAAACAAATACTTTGAGGATGAAGTAAGCTCTGAATTCAAGTAGTACATTTGATTTGAGAATACACTGATGCCCGAAACTTAGGCTGTTTTCAATATTCCTGCTGCATTCTACTTCTGAAGAAAGTGCCCCTACGTTGCAGGGATGAAACCCAGTGGTGGACTGTAAATGGTGAGTCCTCCTTTATTTATTTATTGGACAACGTTCCATCTGAATTTTGCTCAAAGTAAATTGTTTTTCTCAGGTGGAAGTTAGTGCCCAGAAACAGAGAATGAAGGCAGCAGCATTGGCCAGTCAAAATACTGGTGTATTTTTTGGATTAAGAGAATGGGGGAGGGGGCGTGGCAGGGAGCGCTGGAAGAAAATGGGGCTGTGTGTGCCCCAATGTAGAACACTGGCCAACAGCCTGCAGCATCCAATAGCAGTAAGTTATCCCTCAGTCCCCAAAGTTTAAAGGGCTCTGAAATTTTCAACAGTGATGATGATGCCTTATTTCTCTAAAGCCTCCCCTCTCTTGGCCTCTGAGACTGACCCTTCCCTCTCGCTTTTCCTACTGTTTTAGTCACCTTTCTTTCACAGACTCCAATGGTTCATTCCCTGCATAAGTGTTTCCCAAAGTGCTGTCCACTTGCATGAGAATCCCCTGGGTGCGAATCGGAATTCCTCAACGTAGAATATGGAAATCTGTGTTTGCCGGGCTACTTAAGTGAGATTCTTATACACAGGAAAGAATCTCTACCTTAAAAGGTTTTGTCCAGCATGTTTCATCTCTCTCCACTCACTTCTTCGACAACTGCAGGCATGATATTTTCTTCAAACTGTCACTTAATATATTTATTAATCACAGTCACTCTCTCCAGCCCCAGATAATCTCCTGGCCTCTGGGTCCACTTTATCAACATTCCACTGCATATCTCCACTTAGATGACCCATAGTAATCAAAATACCCCATCACACACACACACACACACACACACACACAGAGGCACACACTAAAATGTTTGTTCATAATTCACAACTCTTATCTCAGATACTAGCAGTGGTATCTACCCATTTTCCCCGTTCATAAACCTTGGGGTAATTCTACATTCAATTATGTAGCAAGTTCAGTTAATTTTATCTTTTAACAATCTGTACTTTAAGTTCGGGACTTCGTGGATTCTCATTTGGATGACTGAATTATCCTTCTAATTAGTCCTCCAGCTTTCAGCAAGAGACATTATCATAGAGGGGGAAAAAAAGCAGGTGTCACTTCGTTTTTGCATGACTGTGGGTGATTTAATTTTCCTCCTCCTAGGATAATAATTATTAAAGCAATTAAGCAGGTAAAACACCGAGCACAAGACCTAGAAAAGATAAACATGAAATACTTGCTACTTTTACTCCTTCAGAGTAGGGAAGCTTTCATTCTGTTTTCAAAATAATTATTCTAAAATGCAAATCTTATTATACACAATTCACAAATAATCATGTCATGCACCAACTTATAAACATCCAAAGACTTCTAATAAAGCTACAGAGTATTAGCTTAACATTCAGGGCCCTTCATGTTCTACTCCTCCTGCCATTTTCCCCTCAGGCTTCCATGTGCCCTTGCACCAGTTATTTCCAGAACTCCTGCAAGAATTCGTTCGAGGAGCAAACTCGATTTCCTTTGTGTGTGGCAAAGGTTGTCTTTGTGGTCTGCTGCCCCCTGCCGGCCATGGGCGCGAAGAGCCAGTGCTGGCTCCTGGCCAAAGGGACCCTGTAATTCATCCCAAGTTACTATCTGCTTATGTAAAAATGTATTTGGACATCCAAGGCTGGTTTTACACGTAACTTTCAGAATCTTTCACAGTGACATGAGCGGAGTAGCAGTGTGAATTTACAGCCAGGCTTTCTAAGCCATTTAGCGCTCTCCTAATAATGAAATACTGTTACCAGTACCCCAATCTTCATCGGTTTCATCTATTCATTTCACTGGGACCAGGACTTCGAAATAAAGCCCCAGTTTTCTTTACAGTGCACCCCAGTACCTATTCATTTAAAGGTTAACCCTAGGATAGAAGAGAAGGTTCATTTTGAAAGGGCTGTCTTTGGGGATTGTTTCCAGAGGAGCTCTTGAAAGCCTTTTGTAGCTAAAGAGACACTGATCAAAGAGGAGCACTAAAGCCCCAGGGACCGCAGGCCTCTCATTCCCAAGGCTACTGGGATACTCTAACCTACGGAGCAAGTTTGCTGACCCTTGTAATGTGTTACATGTGATCTTTTTTATCATTCTAAGGTAGGTAGGAAAATATAGGCTAATATAAAAATTAAGCAGAACCAATTTTTTTCCTAAGACATTTTAGTTTGTTTTTTAAAAAATATCTCTAATCATTCATTTGAATTTATGATGGGAACAGATGAGACTAAATATATTATATACTCCCTATATGAGCAGAATGTAATTTATTGTATTAAAAAGAATTCTAGATTTACCTTGGAAGAGATTCTGATTACAATAAAAGATTTTTATTATTCTAGTATTGTGAACATAAATACATATGATCCATAAAGCCTATTGATAAGAAACGTATTCAATAATCCATCTTTCACAATGAAATAGAAGTTCAGGTATTTTCTTCCTATGACATCAGTGTACCAAAATGCTCAGTTTCGCCAATCATGCAGCAATATATTTCTAAGTATTAATCCCTGCCATTTACATTTCTTACCCTCCAAATTCACTGCCAGCCCCCTATTAAAGCTGCTAAGTTATTTTCTGCTTATCTCCTCAAAGGAAGGGTGTGAAGAACACAAGTCAGGGAAAACAAGAGTATTAATATTTTTCTGAGTTTTGTCTTTAAAATAACAAATTCCTTAGAGGAGTAATAAAGCAAAGGCAATATATTTGAATGAGGGGGCGCATAAATATTTTATGATATTCTGCAGGCAAGGGGTGAAGTGAGCCATGGAGGAAAAGAGAAACAAAAGGGGGGATTAATGACAATATAGATGGATATGGGTCCTGGATAAAGAGTTTCTGAAGCCTGCCTCCCCAGGAAGACAGTGTCACTGTGGATTATTGTGTGAGACCCAAGATCAAAGAAAGCCAGTGTATCTTCCCTGGAAAGAGTCCTCACGGGGGGTGTGACTGGGCAATGCATCTAAGTAGACTCTGCCTATTTCACTAATAACATATGAAAATGGGGGAATGATTCTTGTGTCCCCAGGTAAAGCCCAGAAAAAAGCAAAGATGCCTCCAAGACTTAAAGAGACCAGGCAGATAAGCTCAGGGGACAACTCAGCATGATATTCAGGAATCAAAGATCAAGGTTCGAATGGGACAACTGACATCTCACTAGATCTTTGTAAGACAGGCAACATCTGCTTTTCGTTCTTCTAATCTTATGGAATTTTGTTAAACGACTATCATTTTATTCCCCAAATTTTGATATCTATCTTAGGTAGAGGACCGCGAAATTGGCCAAAATCAACTTTTCCCACTGTCGTGAAGCGGGTGTTCAAAATGAAAGTTAGGCTAATTGGTTTTTTAAATGTGGAGCTATTTTTTTTTTATAACTGTGAATGTGCAACCCTTAGAGTTTATTATAAATTATCCATTCACTTGAATCTATTTAACATTCTCATTCTTTGTCAGAACTCATCACCATTAGTGTTCCCATGTTCAGTATTTGTCATCATGACCCAAATACTTATTGATCATGTATTTTGAGTAGGACACTGAGGTTGTGTTGAGCCGGAGTACATGAGTGGTAAATTTTATGCAATGAAATGTGTTTTTAAGTTTTAGGACATTTAGTGAGAGAGTGAGATAGCTAACAACATTTGTGAAGAAGTTGCTCGGTCTATAATAATACATCTCCTACTGAGAATCAGAAGAGGCAATGCAGGGCCAGCTTGAATTGCTTCAGAAGGCTAAACTGATGAATGTTTGAGTCAAATACATAAGCAGCATTGCCACAGAATGTGAACCTGTAAGACAGGACCCATGGAGTCCAACTAATTGATCCAATTTTCACATGTATATATCCTTTGAGTTTTTAAAAATGCTGGAAGTATTTCAAAGTTTGAACTACTTATTAAGCTTCCAGAAAATGCTAAAGTTCGACTTCAGAACTGATAATTAGAATGGTACTCTACCTTAGATCACACTGTTTCTCCCTCAATATTCTTAGATACTTCAAGATGTTCGATGTGTTAAGAATGAACAAAAAGCTTACGTAGTCTGGCACGGTTTGCAAGTAAAACTCACAAAGCCTGCCTCTCTTTTTAGCTTCAGACTCTTTTCTTCCACAAGGGGGAAAAATTCTGACACATTTCTCAAGGATTCTTTTATTCTGTCACTTGTCAAGCAGAGAGTAAAAAAACACCTTTCCTCTTCCCCTACTAATATATTTTGTGACTTTTTCATCAGCCCAGCAACTCTGAAAACCTGCTGAAATTTGCATTAGTGTACCCACACAGGAAACTACATTTGCCTCCAAAAAGGAGAAAAAGGTTCATTTCACTGTGAAAACATATATTTTATATACAGGCATATTAAATAATACAATAGTTAATAAATACAAGAATGAAATCTGTGTTTCATATACAACTGTTATCCCACTTTTGCCCCACCCTGTGCACACACACACACACGCACACATTTGTACTTCTAGAAACAGATAGGTATTTTAACATGTAAAGATGTAAAAGGTGTAAAGTAAGAAGAATTCAGGAGATGTGGGATGTGAAAACACGAGGGGAAAGACCATATCTCTAATTATATATTTGTACCATATCAAATAGTATGAAAATCAAAATTTAAAAAGAGAGCTTTATATTCACCAAATGATATATCCAAAGCATGAAAATGTTAAACCTTATAATTAGGAGCAGTTTAGTTAACATCACAGCAAATACGTTTCACAGTTTCACTAGCACAGATAATAAATGTGGTGCTCTGGTAAAATACTAATAGGGACAGATGAATAGTCTTATAACATATGGGTTTCTTTCTGGTACAAAGCAATTGGCAAAGAGTAGGGAAGGAGATTGTAAAGTAGAAGCAGTAGAAACTTGGAAGTTTGCTATAAAAATATTTTTAAATTCATTGCTAAAAGCATACTGTGGATTTTAAATGAACAAGAATGATCAACACACACTGAGGATCTTTATTTTTATTAAAATATTGTTTTAATGTTGACATCATTGCAGGAGTCCCCCTTCCCCCTCCTTTTTCCCACCTCCCCCCTTCCCCACCTACCCCTTCCTTGGCCTTTACCAAATTAATGTCTGTGTCCAGGGGGTATGCACATATGTCCTTTAGCTATTTCCTTCACTGTCTTTATCGAGTCACCCCCCCTGCCCCCCTTGGACACAGTCCAGTCTGTTCCATGTATTCACTCTTCTGCTTCCATTTTGTTCATCATTTTATTTTGTTCATTAGATTCCACATATAAGGAGATCATTCTGATACTTGTCTTTCTCTGGCTGGCTTGTTTCACTTAGCCTAGTACCTTCCAGGTCCATCTCTGCTGTTGCAAATGTAGATCTTTAAAAGTGCACATCTTACAGACATTGGTATGGGGAAGGCCTGGGGGTAGAGGGGGTCAATGGGGGGGAAAGGGGGACATCTGTAATACTTTCAACAATAAAGATAAAAATGTTTTTAAAAGTACATGTCTTAGAAGAGCACTAGATTTCCTGTTTCAAAAGTCTTGCCCTTTCATTGCTGTTTTTTCACCATTATAATTATAATATCTTGTACCAAGATTCAAATATGGATTACTCCCATTTCTTTTAACTGGATGATGCTAATAAATTTTCTAATAATGAATTATGAAGTGTCTCAATAGTAGGTTTTGTAAAAATACTGCATAATTTATAAAACATGGAAATAATTGCCAGCGGTTCAGCTTTCTTAACTTTTTTGTTCCTCTCCAATGTACATAGCCTCTTTGTAGTATATAATTCTGAAAATATTAATTATAACATCCTTTTGATATTAGGAGGGAAAACTAAATCCACTCTGATTTTTTAAAGTTTAAAGTAAATTATTCACAAGGTTCAATATGTTCAACTATGATCCTTACAAATTGTGTTCTAACTGCATTACTAATTTTAAAGCTGGGCAACAGTGAAAACATAGCAGTGAGTCAGAAAGTTATGTACAACTGGTACAATTATAATCTAGCTCATAAAAGTATGTCATTGGTCCTCTTCTTCAAAGGCTATGCAAATTTAAGACTAAAAAATTAAGAAATCCAAATCTATTTATAGTATACAAATGATTTCTATCCATAATCTAGTAAGGTCTTATGGTTTAGACCTATTATAAGAAAGATATAACTCCTTCAAAGTTTCCCAAGTGTAATAGCACAAATATTTTGAAAGATAATTTAACACTAAATTTTTCTTATTAATCAAACCACAAGAAAATAAAAACTCAAAACAAAAACAAAAAGAACTAAATAACCTGATTATATCATTGACAAAAATACATATAAAATAAGAAATTCAAAATAGATTTTTCAATTTCTTCTTAGCAGATTCATTGAAGTATATAGTAGTTAAATAGAGAAATGTCTATTAGTCATCTCACCATTTATAGTAACCTTTCTCTAGGCAATAGAAATAATACTCACATATCTTTGGAAACAACAAATAATAATGTTTCAACGTAAGGACACACTTTAAATTGTACTGTTTTAGAATTATTTTTCTAATTTTAATTCATGTATAATTATTTCCAAATACCTAGTGGTATATTAAAATGATTGTCAAATGTTTTGTACAACTTTATTTTTGAAACTTTTTTTCATAGCAGCTTACTGTTTGAGTCCCCTTGGTTATTTATACATAATGTAATTTTTTTTCATTGGCTATACATACAAGAAATTCTGCATAAAAATCCAGTTGACTTGTAACTCTAACGTGTTCACTTTTCTCAGCTTGACAAGTAAACATAAAAGTCTTTTTTTTTTAAGCTGCCTACTGAATTTTTTTATAGGAAACAAGACATAAAAACAATTACATGTTGCTCCAGGCAATTCTGAATCAGTTCAGTTTTTTCATTCAGACCTGAAAAATCCCCAAAACTCAAGATGAGTAATCTACATCTACATGACAAAGTTAAATACAAATGTTTAAAAAGAGTTTATTGAAATGTGACAAGCTATTGATATTGATCTATGCCTTAGATCACAACAGCTAAAACCTAATTACTACAGTACTTTATTGTTACTCATAGATGTTCTGAGAAACCGCTATCTAGTGGAAATTCTAAAATTTCTAGTCTTAAAATATATTACAGTAAACATCTCAAGACAAGACCTACCTTCACCTTACATTTCACTTGGTAAGTAATGGAACTAATACTGATCCCATAAAAGTCAATCTACCCAGGTGGGTGAGCAGTAATATGTATGACTGGAGCTACGACTGCTGCAATATACTTAGTTTCCCAAACCAGAGAGGAATTTTCTGACTTACAGCTGTCCCTAAGCCCCTGCATCCCTATCTCCACATGCAAACTGTCCCATCGTCCTCTTGATCCCACCTGAGTGCCTCTCCAACCCATCCCTGTTTCTCTGTTTCTACTGCTACTGTTTATTTTACTGTTTACATCACAGTACTTCTTACTTTCAGTGCTGCCAGTGTGTCATCTCCACGCCTCCCATTCCTGAGGCTGTTGTCCTAATTGCAGTGAGCGTGAACTTCCTCTGACCCAAGTTCCCTCCTTCAGTTTCTCTCCTCGGCCCACAGCGTCCACGTGCCTGGAATAGCATACAGGAGAGGACAGAGCACCCGTGACCTCGCTGGTCTTTTTAGCTTTACCGTCCCCCAAAGCCCTCTCATCCTATATTTCATTTTAAAACTACTGTCACTTTCTTAAACAAACCAGAGCACTGCATGCTTTGCCCATGCAGTCCTTCCCTCTCTATCCCGTCTCACCCGCAGCCGCGTGTCCCAGAAACCAAGTGGCTCACAGCTGCTGAGCAGCCCGCGTGCAAGGGCTCGCTCAGGCCTGGTAGTGCCCGCTGGGCCCTGCGCGTGTGCCCCCGCGGCCCCTGGGCTGTCCTGCAGGCCCTTTGAGGATGGCGGCGTGTCACTTTCATCTCTGCATCCTAAGCACCTCCTAGGGTGTCCAGACCACAGCACCGAATCCATGTTTCTTGAATGAGTCACTGAATCGATAACACAAAAGTTTATTCTGTCTTTCTAAGGGAGATCTATGTCAAATTACATATTGAAATACCTCTCAGAACTACAGGCTGGCTCAGTAAGGAAGGATGTTGGCAGTCCATTGAACTGCCATCCTTTTTTAAAAAAAAAAAAATTTTGAGTAAAACAGCTCTCCTAAGTTAAACCACATCCGGAGTCACAGAGTAAAGAAACACTTAACAAAGTTTTTCCCTTTGGCTTTTTGGAGGCCTGTGGACACAGAGTCTAAAGGAAGCACTTTTTAATTTTTCTGCTGTCATCAGTAACCTCAAATTGACACCAGTTGAATTAAAATGCCCTCTGCCTCATCTTTACCTACTTCTCAGTACTTTAAACTTAATTATACCCTCATAAAAGCTTAAGATGTGGTAAAGAGTATTGTGTTCTAAAAAGGAAATGGATATGGAGTCAGGAAATCTGTGTTTTCACTACTGGATTTTTCTTATATAAACTTTGCTATTTTGTAGGGTTGCAAATACAAATTAAAACCACAATGAGGTACCACCTCACACCTGTCAGAGTGGCTATCATCAATAAATCAACAACAAAAAAGTACTAAGGAAAAAACCTAACAAGATACCTTCAAGAGCTTTATTTTAAAAATTTAAATATCACTGAAGTGCATAATATATCTTCACATGAAATGTCATAAAAATATCAATCATTTCTAATTTGTCTATAAGCTTCATACGATTTAAAACAATCTCAATAGAACTTTTTGTAGAATCTGAGGAAGTGATTTTAAAATGTATATAAGGGTAGATAAGGGTCAAGAACAGCTAAGACAATTTAATTAAAAGTAAGTTTTGGTGCCCTAGTTGGTTTGGCTCAGTGGTTAGAGCGTCAGCCTGAGGACTGAAGGGTCCCAGGTTCGATTCTGGCCACCCTAAATCCAGGATTGCTGAGCTCAAATCTTGCATTCTTCCCATTATAACATCTGATTCTTAGTCCTTTGAAAAATTATTAAAATTGAGTGTTTGTAGTTCCTTCCTATACAATAGTACTGAAAGGTCAAAGAAAAGTCATATCATGAAGTACTTAGGTGTCCAGGTATATAAAGCTTACCAGGAGCAGTTTCTTCATTTATATAATACAGCTTTCAGACTGAATGATTGCTAAGGCTTCCCGAAGTTGTTGGGTGTTTTTTTAATTTTAAACTAACAACTAAATTGTAAAATTTGATAAATTGAGCAAATATTAATTTAAAATTTTTAACTTTGAACATGTTACTATTGGGTCATGAATTTTAATAGAACTAAGACAGGGAGACATAACTGAAGTTACTATTCTTAACATTATATTATAAAATGAGAGCACAAGTGATATCAGGTTAAAATTTTGGAACCAATAATAAAATATATTATTATTTCATTGTAGCTCATTAAAAACATGAAGTTACATTGACTGCATTATTCTAAGGCTGTTAATATATATTTTTAATATATATTTTTATTGATTTCAGAGAGAGGAAAGGAGAGGGAGAGAGAGAGAGAGAAACATCAATGATGAGAGTCCTTGATCGGCTGCCTCCTGCACACCCCCGACTGGGGACCGAGCCCGCAACCCCGGCATGTGCCCTGACCTGGAATCGAACCCAGATCTCCTGGATCCTAGGTCGATGCTCAACCGCTGAGCCACGCCCGGCCGGGCCTAAGGCTGTTAATATTAAAATTATATTTTGTCTTTAGCCAATATCATGATTCTCGGTGATTATCGCTGCCATTGCAAATGTAGTTTAAACTCTAAATTTCTTTTTTATTATAACTACAGCTATGATTATGATTATCAGTCCTTTCCATAAGAAAATGGAGGATCTTGTCTACCAAAGAGAAGGCTCGGCTATTTTTATACACAATTGTTACTCTCCGAGACCTGTAGATGTAAAACATTAAGTCCTTGTTGGAAGGTCTTATACTTAGAACAGATAATTATACTTTTGCTCCCTTGATAATCTAAATGTGTTTTTTAAAAAAGCAAAAAACAATTTATGGCGCAATTTTTTTTCAACTCACCAGGCCCCTGACCACCCCAAACAGAATAAAGCTCATGGTACAAGGTAGTAGATATTTAATAAATAATTGTTGAATAAATTAGTAAGGTAGCACAGGAAGAGAATATACACCAGGGAATATGGTTCTCAGCTGACATTAGCGGTCGATATTATAGTGTTTTATATTTTAACACATCGCTGTAACAAAACTGACTAGGAACTGATGACTTTCATTAAATAAAAAAAATTATGTTTTTTCAACTCTTTCCATTTTGTGGAAAGCCATATTTACAAATTATAGAAGCAATATAAATACAATAGGTTGGTCCGATGTTACAAGCATTTCAACCAAACTTTATGCCTCATTGTTCAATTTTATATACTAAAAATACATTTGTCATAAATCTAGGAGCATTAGCCTTTTTTTAAGATTTTGTCATTTTTTTCTATTATTAGGATAAAATTTTAGTTAATAAACTTATGGTTTGAAATCTACTGAAGTTCACCTACTCAGCTGATGTTATGAACAAAATTTATACTTGTGAGGTATAAAAGCATGATCTGTGTTTTCTGTATTATTAGACTGTTCAAAGGTATTTACGTTGGTACGTACAAATGTTCTTTTAAAACTATATCTGACAGAGAACAAACTGATGGTCACTAGATGGGTGGGGGGTTGAGGAGATGGGTAAAAAAAGGTGAAAGGGATTAAGAAGTACAAATTGCCAGTTAAAAATAGTCGTGGGAATTTAAATACAGTATGGGGAATATAGTCAATAATATTGTAATAACTGTGCATGGTATTAGATGGGTACTAGACTTATCAGGGTGGCCACTTCTTAAGGTACATAAACATCTAATTACTATGCGGTACACCTGAAACCACGTAATATTTATTGTATGTCAACTGTAATTGCTAAATAAATTTTTAAAAATTACTTGTTAGAAAAAAATACATTTGTGAGGGAGTGATAATAATGATTAGCATTGTAATAGATCTGTTTTGTGTTCCCCATGGAATAAACTCTACTGTCTGCAGGGGCGCCTCCCAGGGAAGCCACACGTCCTGCACCTGCCTGTCGACTTGCAGGCTGTCACAGACATTGCACTTAGTACTCTAAGGAAGCAGTGGCATGGGCGTGGTAGCCTCATAGGGTTCAAACCCTGTTTTGCTTCTTAGTTTTCATGCTCTGCTTGGACATGTTGCCTAACTTCTCTCTGCCTTAGTTTGTTTTTTTAATCAGCAGAACAGAAATAGTGTAATAGTATTACATTTTTAAGATGGCATCTATTAATATTATATATGCTTTTAATATGTAAAATGCTAATTAAGCATTAATAAATTTTAACGATTAGTTTTGTTCTAGTGATTGTGAGAGAGTAGTAATCCCTAAGTCACTTTTACTTTTCTATGCAAATCTTGATCTTCTGCTGGAACAACTAGATGAAGGTCCTGTTAATTCTATTTCTTCTCCATTGTCAATGGTTTCTCATCATCATCTCTAAATGTAACTAAGGTGCTCTTATCCCTGTCTAAAATAAAAAAACTCCCCTTTCTTTGATTCTTCCTTCTTTTCTAAGTATGAATCTGTCTTCTCTTTTTATTCCAACTTTAGGTCTTAAACACTCACCGTCTCCTTTTTCCTCCTAAACCGTTCCTGTGTTTCTACTTTAACTTCACCCTCGGAAACGCTTACTGTGTGTCCACACTGGGGGACGGCATGCCTGGTAGTGGGGACGCAGTGGTGAGGGAGGTGCACCGGGCCCCACCCGCGTCAGTGTTCTGCCTCCACCTTTCTGCTGGAACCTCTCTCTGTGAAGGTTACAACATCTCCAGCTGGAGAAGGCGATGGCCAGTTTTCTCTCTGTTTCATGGAACACCTCAGGGGCCTTTGAGAGGATGACATTCCTGAAACTGCTCTCCCTGGAGCTTCACGCTACGGCCCCTCTGGGTCTCCCCGCCTGTCAGGGCCTGCACATTGGTCTCCTTAGGTCCTCTCAACCTCCGCCTCCTTTCTCCTATTTCTTCTTCATCATCTTCTTTTTAAAAATACTTTAAGTGTTCCCTAGAGTTCTGTCTTTGGCTCTCTTCTCTTGGGATTCTCAGAGAAGCATTTTCATATCCTGCTCAGTGAAATTCCAAAGATAGCTGGGAGTCGTCATGCCCAGACCCGCTCAGCTCTCTCCCTCGCCGTCGCAGTCGTGACTGTGCCCCTCTGGCACCTGCTACCTCACCTGAAAGCAGCACCGCCGATGCCGCCTCCTCCCCAAACGCATAGCCTGCGGCCATCCTCAGCGTCCCCCTCACAAACCACACAGCCCACCCGCCCCACCCCCTCTGCCTCCTTCCCAGCTCCTTAATCTCCCTTCGCCACCCTCTTCGCTTTCCTTCAGACTTTCCCCCACCTCTCAGCTCTGCCAAATCTATCTAATTGGCAGTTCTAGCTAAATAAAAATGAAATCTGAGCCTTTCACAATCTGGCCCTAGTTTTCTCTGAGTTATAGTGCCTATTGCTTTTCTACTCCAGGTGCCATGAGCTGAATTGTGCCCCCCCCCACCCATCACCCCTCCCCCACTAATTCATGAAATCCTAACCTCCAGTGTGACTGGTATTTGGAGATAGGGCCTTTAGCAGATAGTTAAGGTTGAATGTGGTTATACGGTGAGGCCCCATGGCGATAGGATTGGTGGCCTAACAATAATAGCAATACTCCTAAAAGAGAGAACCCCCTCCCATGCCATGTGGGGACACAGTGAGAAGGCAGCCATCCTCAGCCAGCCGGGAAAGAGCTGTCCCGGGAACCAGGTCGGCGGGCTCCTTCGTCTGTTACTTTTATCCTGTAGGACTGTGAGAAAATTAATTCTGTTATTTAAGCCACCCCAGTCTTGTGCACAGACTAGTACACCAGGTCCCAAGTAAGCTTTAGTTAAGCTCGAATTTTTATTTCTGATCACTATTATTGGACAATACCAAGTTTTTACATCCTCTCTCCCCTCTGCCTAGACTTCTCTCCGCTTTCCTCATGTAGGAAACGCTCCTCATCTAAGAGCAAGCTCAGTTGTCTCCTCCGTCTTTCTTAAATGCCTTTACACTCACAGAAGCAGTACTGGTAGCATTTACTTTTAGAAACGATTTGCTTGCATTATAGCAATTTAACATCTCACTACTATATTTCTCTACCTTAACAGTGAACTTCTTAAGCCAAGAAAAACTCTATTTTATTCTTCTCTGTATTTCCAGGGTTAAGCACACTCTTTAGACAATGAGAAAATACAGTTAAATGAACTAACGAATTGATGAATGAGAAATAGAGAGGTGGAGTGAATTTCCCTAAATCACTGGTACTAAATATTCTGTTAGAATGATACTCTTGGCCTCACACACCCTTTCCCTTTCACTTCAATCAGAGTGACTTACGATTGAAGAAGAGGCTAAGAGCACTTAGTTGATACCTTTCCTCTCTCTCTTGAGGTCCACCTGGCTACAGCAGTATATATTCTGTTCTCCATGCTCATTCAAAGAGAGGAAAGACCGCTCTTGCCCAGCATTCCCTGTGAGTGAGTGGGTAAGGTTTTCTAACTCAGGGAGAAGTATTAGGAAGCCCCATTTGGCTCTCGCAATAAGCCATGTCCTTTAGTATCAGCATCATCAGCATTTAAATTGATATATTGATCCTTACTTGCCTAATTTCCATATCTATCTCTCAGATGGTTACAAACTTGGAGGAGAGAGAGGGGTGCTATTTATCGGGCCCTCTAACACCTCCATATTTAAAATGGCCAGAAATAGGATTTGTGGCCAAAGTGATGCTTCAACAGCAAACTTCAGCAAACCCAAGGGAATACTGAAGACATTTACAAGGAGTTAATTAATAGGTGTACATATGGTAGCAAAAACACTTGGCAGAAGCCTTGTGTTTGAATATATCACGGAGCAAATCTGCTGTAAATGATGTTGATTTAGCTTCCAGAAAATATTTTAATGGAATTTAGTCTTATTTAAGCTCTCACATTGATAGCCCTAAAATAAATAGGTTCTTTTAAAAATTTACCCAACCAAAGTTATTTAAATGGAATCAGCTAAGATTTTGAGGCCACTTTTAAAAGACATGCCCTTCCCACAACCTTTATTGCCCCTCATTCTTTCTCTTAAGCCCTGAAAGTATACTCAATTAGGCTTTCAGACAATACTGTAACCAGCACATGTCCCAGGTGAGCAAGTCACACAACTTACCTGGTTCTTTAGACAACCACGAACCTGCTTGGAGCTTCCTTTCTGACACAGAGAGTTTGAGTTCTGACTTCCAAAAAACGCTGACATATTCTGTACCTTTCTTTTTCCCCAAAATATTTAACCCACATATTTATCATGAAAAACAAATACTCCACCCTATAAGGTAAAAAAAAAATCCCCCCATCTCAGCTGCCATTTCTCTTCCTCCACTTTTAGAGGCTACTTTGATTCACTTCTTATCTTTGTAGAATCCTTAATGTTTTTATTTCTGTGGGTCTTTCTGGTTCTCTCTCTCCTCTGCCTTCAATTATGTGCAATACAATGTTATACTACTTGTCAGTGTTTTCATTAAGTAACATAAGTAAAGACACTTGTAAAATTGATATTTTTCTAGTATATGTAATGGAAAGACATGTCTGGGCTACTTTCAACCATCAATTCTCCATGTAACAATTTATATAACAACACTGATATAAATCTTCGAGACCGCCTCACAAATATGTCTGGAAAATAATTTCCCTAAACATATATTTCCTAGACATTTGTAGTGTATTTGAAAATTAAAATATTGATTTAATTTATGTACCTTGGTTATCATCTTGCTTCGTGGAATTGCAGTTTTAGAATGCATAGATTATTCCTCCCCCAGAGGGGAAAATCCAATCAAGCAAAGACCTCTAGCTGCACACAAATTCTGTCCTGTTTCGTTCTATAATTTGAATAACAAAAATAAGGTGTATGTTCTAAAATTATTAGAGTCCTAAAAAATAATATTTTAAAAGTATTTTCTAAATGTTCCCCACTTCTCAAGCATTTGCTCTTACCAAGCAGAAAACCGCAATATAGCATTCTGCTTCCTTTAAATCGATTTAAAATGTTTTTTAAAACTATTTTAGGAGGTGTGATTTGTTTACTAATGTAACCACTTTGAAGATTCTCACATAAAAAAAACTAGAAGTAAAATATTTGGAATGTTAATGAAATAACTATAACCTAGTCATTTTTTTTTTCCTATATTAGAAAACCAAGCACTCTTTCCCAGAAGAAAAAAAAAATAGTCCCTTTGCACTTCTAATTATGGTAAGCAAGGCAAAGAGATGATCACAGTCAATGTGGTAAGTGACAAGATATCTTTGGCTTCCCATCTGCTGGAGTTTCTCAGTGATAGTCCCCCGTCTCCCTGTGAACCCGCCCCAGCTGTACTGTTTACACTGTCTCCCCTCCAACCACTACTTTTTGTGTTCTTATTGTTGCCTAAGGGAGTTTGCCTAAAGTTGCACCAATCAATCTTATCTCTTCTCAGCAGAAAAAGCAGCTCAACAAAGGACTGCTGCTGACTTGTACTTGTGATCTACAATTGGCTTGTTTTCTGATAAATCTCTTGCTTGTCAGGGCCATTGTCAGACCTTTTGTATTTATGGCCTCTGAGATGATCAATTCTAATACAGGGTTTTATTTGAAATTTTGATTCAAGATCACTCCTGACATTTACTTAAATACAGCCGGTCTAGCATGGAAGCTCACTGTTGTGCCTTTTGTAATAAGAGACGGAGGAGAGTGACAGATTTCTGTTTGATTACCACAACGCAGGGCCACCGTTTAAAGTAATGAGCCACTCCACACCTGTGCCACCTCTTCTATTTGTATTGGATCATAACCTAAATTATGCAGATGCCTTCTTTGAATCTGGGAAGACTATAAAAGAGGCTCTGCCACTTATTTTTAAATGTGCATTAAGAACCTAGACATATTGATAAACTGGTATTTAAACTCAGGATTTGCCAAAATAATACAAAGTTAGTGTAAATCATGTATTCTCATTCCTGTGTAATACGCACAATACTCATGTCACCCAACGCAACACCCTGAGATAATCTAGTTCATACTGTAAGAGCAGTTTTTAGCCAGTTAAAAGATGTCCTTATATGAGGCATAAAATAGGTTAATAAAGCCCTCTGCCAAACCTGGATGGTGTTTCATATTTCAAAGCAAACAAAGCTTTTCTTAAAATTCTAAATTTATTTTCCCTTGCTGAGTTGATCGGTGTATTTAGCCTTGACTTCATTTTGCCTCACTATAGGAAGACATTAGACTAAATCTAAGAACACATAGCTTTCACACTGCAGTAGTTTGAAGATAAGAAACCAGAACTTAGCCCTGGCTGGTGTTGCTCAGTGGTGGAGCGTCAGCCTGCTGACTCAGTCGATGTGTCTCTCTCACATCAGTGTTTCTCTCTCTCCCCCGCCCTCCTTTCCACTCTCTCTGAAAATCAATGAAAAAAAATCCTCGGGTGAGGGTCAACCAAAAAACAGATAAAGAAGAAACCAGAATGTGTAAATAGAATGCACTTATGTTCCTTATACAGTTCATCTTTTTAAAAAAATACATATTTTATGAATAAGTTACATACATCATATGTTCAATAAATGATTAAAGGAAGACAATTTAGGTGACACAAACTTTATTTTATACTTTATGAAGCAAACGACCTTCTTTGGGAGAACTGCAATATGGGGTGAAAGACAAGAAGCTTTTATAGAATAAAGAACAAAGAAGAGAAAATAGAAAATACCTGATTGGCTGGGGCCACATAGTCCACTTTGTCTGGAGGGGGAAGCCCCATAGCTGGTTTGGCCTTTGGGGAGCCGCTGACTGCATATATTGCATTTCTGGTCAAGCGGAGCCTTTCTAGGGACACAAAACTTATCCAAATTTTGGTTTGCTGATGTGGAACCCCGGCAACAGCAGCTCCACCTTGGGCCTAGAAATTAATTTCAACCCAGATATATGTGTGTACGTATGCATATGTTTATGTATATACATTTATCAATATATATAACAAATTAAAACAAAAGAATAAGTATTTACAAGAAAATGAAGACTGAAGAATTGGACTTTAAGGCAGATTCTCCTAAATACAGGGTGGGACAAAAGTAAGTTTACTGTTGTTTGTATGGAAAATAATACAAAAATTAATAAATAATAATATAAGAATACACTCTGTTTTGCATACTCACAATGGTAAACCTACTTTTGCCCCATCCTGTATAGCCTTTAATTTTAAACATTGTTCCCTTAATTTTTTAAATTCACTTTTATGACACATCGTTTTTCTTGAAGTTATTTATAAACCTAAGCAATCTAATCACATACCCTTTGTTGTCTCTAAAAGTGCATGTAGTTTGAATCTAACAAAAATTATTTATTTCAACCCTAAAGCAACATCTATATTAAATACTTATTTATCTGCACAATTGGTACACCTGCTGAACGAATGTTGACATTTTCATCATTCACTTTATACAAAGTTTTATATAACAAATTTCTACATCACATTATGTCATGAATTTTTAAGTAAAGATAAATATTATCTTGTACCTCAAGGAAATTTAATTCTTTATGTAGAGGGGGGAAAATTAAATTGTGTATATAAAAATCGGCATCAACTTCCTTTAGTAAAATTCTTTTCACTGTGCTTTTTTTTCTTTTTAAATATACCTTTCTTGATCTCAGAGAGAGGAAGAGAGAGAGAGAAACATCAGTGCTGAGACAGTCGTCATTGATCAGCTGCCTCTTGCAGGCCCCTGACTGGGGATGGAGCCCGCAACCCGGGCATGTGCCCTGACCGGGAAACGAACTATGATTTCCTGGATCCTAGGTTGACACTCAACTGCTGAGCCACGCTGGGCTCATTGTGCTTTTTTGGAGAGGAATATTTAATTAAGCAAACCTCTTCTCAGCCCCAAGAAATTAGAAACCTGACAATTCTTTGAATACAATTAAAGGCAGGACAAAACACTTAGTAAAAATAGTTTAGACCTACTTTTGACTAGAAGAGAGAATTTTCTTTTTTGCCCACATTTCATAAAGAGAAAGTCCGTAACTTTTCAAAATATTTCCTGATGGCAAAAGAGAAAGAATAGAGAAGAGATTTAATTTTTACATTTCTGTGAGAATAAGAAATGCATCAGTATTAAAGGAATCATTTCTGGTTTTCCCATTCTGTCTTGTGGGCTGGATAGGCAAGTGACCCATCAGTTGGCTGAAAACTAAAGATGGAACTGACTTAGAGCAGTAGTTATGCTGTGTCACTCTTTCAATACAAACTACCGTGGTGCATTCTAATACATACTAGAAAATTTTTTTTTAAATGCTGGTGCCTAGGCTGGCTTCAGACTAATTCAATTTTGGAAGCAAGAGGTAGGCATCAGTATTTTTAAAAAGCTTCCCAGGTGATTCTGTTCAATTGGTTACTCCTTAGATCCTCTCTTCGAAAGTGACAGCACACCAAGGATGGCGTAGACATCTTCCACACAACCAGACAGGAGCAGAAAGGCCAAATCTGCATGGATTTAGTAGCTTTGCAGATGTGGTGAAGAGAAGATACAGGGAATTCTGATGATCTTAATTAAGAGCCCTCAAACTTCATTTTATTTACTTCCAACAAATACCCTAAAAAAGTAAGGACTCTACTCTGAGTGGAATTATTTGCAAACATCCCTCAGCACAACCGGAAAGGACTGTGTGGACTCTGTGAGAGTGTCCAGAAGGAGCAGAAGGTGCTGTGGCTGCCTAAGTCCTTGAGCACCTCAGGAGTGCCCAGAATAACTTCCCTGCCAAAAGGATGGGGCCCACAGTGAGGGAGGGAATCGATCTGCAGGAAATCGGGTCCAAATTGAAGAGTCAGGAACCCTGAGAGTTCAGTTACTGGACGCACAGGGTGCCGAGAAGGCAAATCTCAGAGGCCACATTTTTAATACTTTGTGGTAACAACGGAGGAGAAAGTTCTTAAGCAATAAAACTGAGGAAGCTACCTCCGTCCATCCTGTCCCCTGCACAGAATGCAAGAAAACCCATCACACTAAACAAGAAAATAAGAAAGGATTGCCACTCAAACCCATGAAATTATAGCCTAAGAACAAAAGGGAAAAGGCCCGATTAATGTGCTAATGGATAATGAATCTGTAGCCTAATATTAAGTATGAGATAAAATACATTAAGAAGGGGGTAGAAGTTTTGAAAGTAAAGCATAAGTCAAGGTAGAAAAGATAAGGGAAAAAATGTGCCAATATAACAGGACGTTGTCGAAAGAGAGTTGACAGGGCTCAGAAAATACTTAGGGGGGATAAAGGAATAAGTCATTTCTTAAATGATTTTTAAAGTTAACAACAACAAAGCCTGACTGGAATCTCATGATGTGAAAGGTTATTTCTCTTCTATTAAAAATAAATTAGACCCTGGCAGGTGTGACTCCGTTGGCTGAGCGTCATCCTGTGCACCGAAAGGTCGCTGGCTCGATTCCCAGTCCGGGCACGTGCCAGGCTGTGGGTTCGATCCCTGGTCAGGTATGTATAGAAGGCAGCCAGTCAATGTTTCTCTCTCTCCCTTTCCTTTCCTCTGTCTCTAAAATCAATAAAAACACATTTAAAAAATAAATTAGAAGGTGGTCAGTGAATACCCTAAGTTAGGGTGGAGACTGGGAATAGAACTTTTCTGCTTTCAACTAGTTTATATTTTTAAAAAACAGCTCCTTTACCCAGTTGGAACCCATAAAATGCCTATATTGTGTAGCACTGGACATACCTCAAGGCCACAATAATGATATTAAACAACCATGATTATAATATTCTAATAACTCTGTCATACACACAGACTTATTTTGGAAGGTCCTTTAAAGAGCAGACAATAAAGTTAAAAAGCTAGATCTGAGTATCTGCTGACAGAGAGGCACTGTTTGTATTAAAAGAGTGACACAAAGAAAATAAATGTGATTTCAGATCTGAGCCCTAAATCAAAAGTCACAAGGACAGATACTCTAAGGCAGTCCCTTGCAATTGAGTTGCTTCTCTGAGTGAGTCCCATGTAGTCTGCTCCCAGCTGAGCAGCCACAGGGATCAATATGTGTAGAGATGACCAATGAGTTCCTGATGGAAGGCCAGTTAGGTCAGCTAGCAAATAAATAATATGGAGGACAAGTGGTAACATGAATTAGCAGTTGGTGGTTGTGGCGGTCTAACAGCTGGTACTCAGAACGTGGTCTGAAGGCTGGCACCATGGCATCTCATCTCCCAGGTGCCTGTTGGAAATGCAGAGTTTCAGGCTCTTCCACAGATCTACTAAAGCTGACTCAGCATTTTAACATGAAAATTTGAGAAGCTCTGTTCTAAAGGATGTGATTGATTTTGTTTCATTTTGTTTTAACACAGTGGAAATTTTGCAGTAATCAAAAATATCAAGTTTTTATAGTATGGTCATTCATTCAATTATGATAATTTTAAGGGCTTACCCTGTGTTGTGACATGCTGGTCATGTCATTACTATGTGACATGCTGGCAGTAAGTACTGAAAGATAAGTAAGATTTTTGTTCTTTTTTTTTAAATCCTCACCCAAGAATATTTTTTCATTGTGTTTCAGAGAGAGTGGAAGGGAGAAAGAGAGGAGAGAGAGAGAGATGTGAGAGAGACACATCAATTGGTTGCCTCCTGCATGCGCTCGGACCAGGGCCAGGGATCGATCAAACCCAGGACCCTCCAGTCCCCCAGCCAACACTCTAACCACTGAGCCAAACCAGCTAGGGCAAGATTTTTGTTCTTATAGAGTTGATAATCTAGGAGGAAATAACGAGATTAATTAAAAAATTAGAAGGGTAATAAATGGTATGAAAGGAAAAATACAAGAATACATAAAAGGCCTTTAACTCAGTTTTGCTCACCCAAATTTGAGAAATTAATTGTAGCTTATACAATGTTTTTTACAAGTTGGGGGGTACTCTGTTTGAAACAAACCCTGCTTGACTTAGCTCATTTGCCAGGAGGTCAGTTTTATATGTTTCCCCCTCACCCCAAGCCTCTATCTCTTGATATCACCAAGACACAATCAGAGCCGAGCAGCAGAGGTGGGGGCTAAGAACATTCCAGGCAACCATTGTGTGAGCTTACCATTCTAGGAAGAATGACTAGAAAAACAATAAGGAACTAAAGGATTAGCCACCTCTGATGATACAGAATGAAAAGAAAAATGACTTTGGATAGCTCTTACAAATAGGTAGCTCGATAGCCTTCAGCAGCACTTTTATACTGAAATTTCCTTTGGCAGAAGTATTTGCTGGCTGCGCTTTGAATGGCATCCCACCTAATGGAGTAGGCTGTGTGCTATAGGCACTCTTTATAGATGCGTGATTCTAGTAACCAAAGAAGTGGCATGGAATTGCAATAATCTCAGCTCACTCGTATTGTGTTCTAATGAGGAATCAGTGAGTGAGTGATTACATCAAATAACCATTTACATCAACTGCTTCCTTTATATTGTTCAGCATGATACAGAAGGACTTGAAAGACAGACAGATTTTAGTTCTAAACCCCACTCCATTTTTGCCAGCTTTATGATACTGAGAAAGCTACTTATCAGCTCTGAGCATCAGTTATTTATTATATCTATAAAATGTCAATAATTGCTGCCTCCCAAGATAGTTGAAGAAATTAAGTATGGATAGAGCACTTTTTAAGTGCCTAGTACAAAGCCACAAAATGAAAGTGCTTTCCATCACATGTAGCTCAAATTTCCGAGTTTAGTGTTCCCAATCTCCCTAATTTAGTTATCTGGCCTTTCGAATAATTTTTTTCAACTTTGCAACAGTTCAGTTCAATTTAAGCTTCTATTATATGTCAGGCATTTTACTAAGTACAAGGAATACAGTGATGAATATTTAATATGACACGGCTCCTATTCTTGCGCAGTTTCTATTTACTGATGAAAACAGAAATGTCAATACACCATGAACAGTACAATGATAAAAATATAATCAAGTTCAACGAAAGCACAGGGATATTAAACCTCACTGCGAAGGTTAAGGAAGCAGAAGGTGATACCCAAGCCAAATTTCTCAAATGAGGAAAATTTAACCAAGTTAAATCAGGTTTGGGGAGGACTTTTTTAGGTAGAGGAAGAACATTAGCAAAGACTGTGAAATGCAAAACAGCATAATGCACGCAGCCAACTACTACAGTATTACGGGAGCACAGAGTGTACCTCCTAAGAGAGGTGAAAGATGAAGGCAAAGAGCCGGACAGACCACAAGGCTCTAATGACATGCTAACAGTCATAGATATGATTTTAAAAAATTTGAATGATTTTTCTAAATGGTAACAAAGCCAAATTTGCATTTTGTATCTCCCTAGTGTCTGAGTAGAACAGCCATCCTTAATTCTAGTATCAAAACTCACAGATGTTTCCCCAAAAGCTGAAGGCATGTTGAAAGTTATTCATTTTTAATAAAGTAACAAAGTTTATGAAACTTGTTCTTTAAAAATTATATTAGAGCAAATTAATAGTCATCTCAATTACTTATTAGTAATTCATATGCTTTTCCATTTTCAAAGTCGTCACTATTATTTGTCACTTACTTTTTTATATGCTTTTCCAATAGGGAAAGAAAAGGGCAGACTCATAGCTAAAATAAAATTTGCGTAACTCTGGGTAAGTCCCTTAAAGTATGTGATAAAAATGATGGTCTCCAGTTGTTATGGAGAATTAATTGGCAACCTAGAATTCAGCACTATGTATATAACCCCCTCTAGAAGAAGACGTACCATCGGTTTTGCTTACCTCCTCCCACATCACCCCTCCGTGTTGTAGTTAGTTATCTAAATTCTTTCACGTTAGATGAATGTCACAGATTCATAGACAGGAGGTCACATTTGGAAAAAATGCAAAAGATAAACGTGTTAATATTTTAAAAACCATGATCCCAATTGATGGTATGCCTTCTTCTAGAGGAATTTATAGATACTTTGATATTTTTCACCTGGCTGTAGTTCATATAGCAGAAAGGTATAGATTTCCTTTGTATTACTATCTTACCTGGTTATTTTACTGAATTTTCTAAATTCTAATTAGTCATTAATTGTTGAATTTTTTAGGTAGATAACATATCATATAGAGATAATGACAGTGTTCCAGTTTCCTTTCAAAGCTCTTCTTCTATTTCATTGTACTGAGCATTCATTTCAGTGGGTGAATGGAAATGGTGACAATGGGTCTCTCTCCCTCTCTCTCTCTCCCCCCCCCCCGTGTCATCCTCTTTTCTTCTTCCTTTTTCCTGCCTTCCTCTGATCTTCAAAGGCGATGAAGCATGAAGAAACTTCTTTCTTCTTGCTTCAGAGAGGATAGAAGTTCTGGTGGAAGCTCATAATTTGTGACCTAAGGCTTTTCTCTACACAACTTCTATGCTAGTCTGCTGAGTTGCCTAGGTGGAAGCAACATATAACACCTGTCCTGTCCTCCAAACTGTATGGAAGATGCTTGCAGGAATTTATAACTCCAGATCACAGAACAATATGGTCACTATGTGCCCATAGGGCAGTGATTCTCCAACCTGACTCATGGCCAGAATCACTTATGAAGGATTATAAATATACAGACTCCCGGGTACCATCTTGGCCCTACTAAATCAGAATCTCTGGTCATGGGGCTTGGGAATTTTATAAATTGTCTCAAATAGTTAAGATTGAGAACTATTCTCTATACTTCTAATAAAGTGCTTAACATTTTGCCGGGGTATAAAAATTAATTTTCCTCTCACCTAAGTTTTTCTGGCTGGAACCAAATTAACATAAGACAAATTTAATAGGAGAAAATGTCCAAATTTAATACATATGTGGGGGGTGCCACAAGAATATGAGACCAGAAGACACAGTGGGGAGTTGAAGCTTTTATGTCCTTTTAGAGTGAAGGAGAAGGGAATGGGGGTAAGTTGTGGGTTTGGACTTCAAAGGGCAGGAAGGCAATTCACATGGAGATGGTAAACAAATGTTGGCTGGGGCATCTTTAACAGAGGGACACACAGAGGACTTCTGTTCATTGTACCTTGCTAGGTTTCTCTCTGTCACACACTAGTTCATTCTAAAGTCTAGTTATCTATGATAATACCCCCTTTCTGGAACAAATATTCTACCAAAATCCCTTTTAGGCAATTATGGGGAAAGTCAAAGGTTTTTCCTGAGTCTTTTGTTTCTAAAAAATAACAAACTTTAAAAAATCAATATCCCAAAGAGGCATATTTTGGAGAAACAAACTCTGTTCCCCCTCAACTTAAACAAATGTATTTAGAGACAAGAGATTAAGTTGTTAGTAAACCTCTCACTATTCTTCCACATGCTCATTCCAGCCTTCGCTTATATCATTTTTTCATCCATACATGCACTTTGAATACTCTTCTTTCCTCTCACCACTCCAAGTACTATTGATCTTTAAGGCTCTGACAGTAATTCTTCCATTATTCCAAACATTTTACTGTTTTCTTCCTTGTAAGAAAAGCTACAAAGCCAAGCATGTTTTCATCATGCAACATATTTGCTCTCAATTTGTTCTCTGTGCTTTAACCTTGTCTCTACACCTAGGTTTTCAAGTAGTATAAAATAGGGAACAATATTTTCGCTTCATTTTCAAATCTTCAAGAACCAGAATGAATGAAAATTCCATTTGGCCCTTTAACCCTTTCACATTTCCTCACAAAATGGTCTTATCTTTTTTGATGTATGTCAGATAAACAGGAAAAGTGGATATAAGGAATTGTGACTAAATCAAATATTTAATGAAACAAGAACCTTTTAATCAAAATTCCCTTAAGAAGAAAGTGGTATTCTTAGGAATCTGTTCCCATTCATCTGGAGGTAGGGAAGGGGAAATTTACTTGGGGTTACTTTGTCTAGGTTATTGCTTGTTTGTTTTGGCAACCAGAATTCCTTCCTACCCTGAATATTAGGGGCTAAGAGCCTGGGAAATATCTGATCCAGACATCTCTGTTTCTAGGACCTAAATGTGAATGACGTTCTGCCAATGCAGTAACTTTGTATGAGATTTCGAAAGCAGAAGAGAAGCAGAATCCATTGCCTTTATCTTCCAAAAGCCGTGGTGAATGGATGCATGGCCTTCAGCAGGTAAGAGGCTTTACAGTGGCCTCCAGGTGTCCTACTTTAAGTTCCCACCTGACAGTATTCACCTCCACGTGGCTGGGAAGCTACGAGAGTATGAGGGAGTTTCCCAGTGATTCCTGAGGAGAGAACAGCATCAGCCTCCTGATTTTCTAGAACAAACTTGAAAGCTCATAGCACCCTCACTACTCTGCCTTCCCAGTGGTTGTCTAAGCCTTTTCACTCACTCTATTAAATATCTTTCTGCTTAAAATACCAAAAGTGGCTGAATCCTCACTGATTAGTCATCCCACTAACATAAAATTCTCGCCTTGAAAAAATCATCTTTGCAAGGAAACTATGAATGATAGATTTATAATTTCATCAAGCAACTTTGCGAGATTCTTTGACTTCCAGCATGTGCTTATTTTATTTATTTGTGTCATCCCCTATTGACTTCCTTGAGTAATTAATAGGGGAATCCCTAAAATGGGTTGTTGGAGGAGCTAATAAGAGGATGTGAACACTAGTTTGTTCCTCAAGCTGGACCTGGCAATTGGAGGCTCTTCACTCCCTTCCCTGTCCTTGAAATGTAAGCTCTGCCCATTGCTCCCACAGTGGGAACCATTTTCAAAGACACAGCCTTGAGAGAGCAATGTGTTGTTGACACTACCTGGACAGTACATGTGACTGGGCAGTGTATGTGACTGACTTAAGGTCTCTATGTAAACTTTTAAGAATCTGGCAGGTGGGTGCAAAGATCTACTCATCTGCAGCACCCAAGAAAAGCCTAGTAAGTTCCCTTCCTTACTGAAACTGCCACCTATCAATCTAGAGTGGTCTGCCTTTTCCTTTGGTCTCTCCTTGCCCTCCACATACAGTGGCCAGTTTCATATTTTGCCCAGGAACTCCCAAGATTGTGAACCAACATAGACAAAACTTAGAGGTATGTATTTAAAGGGAGAACTACAGTAGGTAGCTAAAATATTGTCTTCCACACTGAAAGCAGCTTTGGAAGAAACAGAAAACAATATATAGTATGATAAGGGGCACTGCCAGAAGAGAAAAAAAATGAAGTCCCTGGGACCTGCTCAAGAAAGAAAAGGAAATCACAGGCAATTGGTGGTGCTTGAGAAGTGATTAGTAATATGCATGCACCTAGCCATGAAATCAGGCCTCTTATGACTGCATCCAACTCATGCCTGGGTGTTTCCTTTATGTCAGAAGAATCCTTCACAAACATTATTTCTTCATGGAGAGTCTTTCCTAAGGACTGTGATTTTAATGTCATTGGATATTTGCCATTCATTCATTTATTCATTCAACAATTGTTGATTGATTGCCTATTACATGCAAGCACTGCTGTAAACACTGGGGACACTATGGTGAATAGTACCGGGCAAAATCATTGCCCTCATAAAGCTTGTATTATGGTGTGGGACACAGGCATACCAAAGATAAACAAACAACATAATTTCAGAATTTAATAAGTGATAAAAAAGAAATAAACTAGATGATAAATTGATAGTAGTGCAGGTGTGAAGGGAAGTAATTTGAGGTCTGGAGGTCTGGAGAGCCTCTTGGAGAAGGTGATGCTTGAACTGTAATCCACAAGGTGAAGAACCAGATATATACAAGGATGGAGGGTTCCGTTCTGCTCTAGACAAAGAACATGAGTAATATTAAGTGAAAAGGTCCTTGAAAAGGACCCAACTATGTTTAAAAGGGGGAAGGGTGATAGTGAGAGGTAGAGTGTTGAGTGAAGCCAAATAGGTAAGCAGGACCTGTGTCACATAGGGTTTTAGTAGTCGTTGTGCCAGAGACACTTGAGCACATTCCCTCTCTCTCTCTTTCTCTCTCTCTCTCTCACACACACACACAACACACCATAATGTTTCAAAGCCAGCTCTATGGTAGCACCTGCTTAGAGCAAGTAAA
This sequence comes from Miniopterus natalensis, assembly GCF_054644295.1. Lineage (NCBI taxonomy): Eukaryota > Metazoa > Chordata > Mammalia > Chiroptera > Miniopteridae > Miniopterus > Miniopterus natalensis. The sequence continues at coordinate 49,619,236 of NC_142084.1, forward strand.
CTCAAAAGGCGAGGTGCTCTAACACCTCCTCTGGTGAAAAACTCACCCTTGCGCAAAGCAGTTGAAAATAAGCATAAGCCAAGGGAAACTGGGGGAATTTCTGCTATTATAATTGAATGCAACTGAAAACTGATAACCTGCACAATAGAAAAACAGTAAATGTGTGAATTCCGATCTTTCATTCAATCTTGGCATGACCCCCCCTCTTTGTTAGAGGGAGATAGCAACAGAACCATGTCACTTAAGAATGGCTTGCTGCACATTCTGTGTGTATTACCAGTCTTCAGAGGAAGTACTTTTCATATCATTCCTAGTACAGGACGGTAAAGATGAAAAGTCTGGTGGCCTAAGAATATCTGTCCGAGTAAAGGCATCAGTTCTTACAATAAGCAATGAGACGTCATCAAAGTGTTATCATCAAGGAAGTAACATTATCTGATCTACAGTTTTGAAAAATCACTGCACTGGGTGATGGAATGTAAAGGGACAAGCCTGGGAGAATGAAGTGCTGTTTGGAGATATTTCTGGTCGTCCAGGTGATGAACAACAGTGTCCTGGATTAAGATGAGGCACTGGAAGTGGTGAGTGACTTCTATTTTCAAGTAGAAATGACAGGACCGATTGTGTGGATGAAGAAGCCAAGAAAAAGGTTTAACCAATATGATGACTAGATTTAGAATTATCCAACAGATGGAATGATTTTATCATTTACCAAGATGGAGAAGACTGAGGGAGCAATAATCAGTAGGGCTGTGAAAAGAGACTATCGAGAGTCCTTTCTGTAGATATGCTACCTATGACATGTGTATTAGCAGTGGTGTGCTGGCAAATATTTAACAACATGTTAAACTCCTGAGGAAATTAAGATACAAATATATCACAAACATACGTTTATTATAAATTTTACCCCACAAAAAAGAATAGCATGTAATTTGCAAGAAATATTAAATACTCTTCATTGTAAAAACCATATAGTATTGTATGATTTTTTTTATTTTCAAAAAATAGCTTCTCCAGAAAAGACACAGAGAACAAAAATAATTTAGTATAAATCAAGTTTGATATATTGATAGTTAATAGAAGGAGGGGGGTAGGGGAAGAAGAGAGAGACAGGCAAGATGAGACTGTTACAGGTGCCACTCCCCTAAGTATGGACTCCATGGTGGATACGAAGGAAACAAGAGAGGGATGAAAGTAAAACTGGATATGAAGTTATCATTAGATTAAACAGATTTTTGGAATTGGAAAGTACTAGGTAGGTTAACTGGAAGATCAGGAGCTGACGTAATTACTGACAAAGCAAGGTCTAGGGTGTGCATGAACATGGCCGTGGATGATCAAGGCAGGTGTAGAACAGATTTTTGGAAACGAGATTTGTGATTTAGGAAGGCAGGATGTTGGATGAGTCATCTATGTGGAAGTCAAATTTTGACTATGAATAATGACTGTAATAGGGGTAGAGAGGATGACAAGAATGACCTGGAAGCTAAATATTTTAGTGAATGAGAGAGAGTGATCAGGAGGTTGGTAGAAGTGGTGGGTGGTGAATGGTGTGTACTTCAAAGAAGGTAAGATTTTTAAATGAGGAAAAAGAAGAATGAAATTGATAAGCAAGGACATTTATTCTGTTTCTTGACCCTGGGAGTAACAGGATATAAGAGATGCTAGATGCTAGATAGATTGATAGATAGATAGATAGATAGATAGATAGATAGATAGATAGATAGATAGATAGATGATAGATAGATGATAGATAGATAGATAGATAGATAGATAGATAGATAGATAGATAGATAGATAGATGATAGATAGATATAGATATAGATAGATAGATAGATGATATAGATATAGATATAGATATAGATATAGATATAGATATAGATATAGATATAGATATAGATTAGATATAGATATAGATATATGATAGATGATATAGATAGATATAGATGTGTTTCTACTGGTGGCAACTTTAACTTTGTATTATTAGTACAACTCAAATGATTTCCAGTGGTGCTGATATATGAACTTTGTGGGTTACAACTCATCATTCGGTGTGCTGAGAAAATTTAGATGCTAAAAATATTTTAAAACCTACAGAAAACCTTCAAAACTGTAAAATTGAAGAAAATGATGTATGATTTTCAAAATCAAAAGTCTTCTATAAAAAGATTATTTAAAACTGCTCTGACACAAAGAATAATAGAAACTGAACTACGAGTGTCATATGTAGTTTTTAAAATCAACCAGAGGCACTATTATCATAAGAGGTTAGGAACCAGTAGGATAAAATACCAAAGAAAGTGAAATAAGATTATAATTTGAAAGAATTTAAAAGGTAAACTTTTATAGACACATACAAGGCCATAGTATTATTATGAAATGCAAATTGAGTGTCAAATAAAAGATTAGCCTTCTGGTACTTTCCTCTGTAGGTATATTATTCATTTCTCAGTTGTACCTAAGTTGAGGTTGGAACACGGATCAGTCAAGTATTTAGGGTCTCCAGTACAGTGGGGTACACAGTGTTTGCAGACATAGGTTCTGCCCTGATGAGGTGAACAAATTCTATATAAAAATTATTTGTAGCCAACTACTAAATGGTATGGTAAGACCACAAGGATAACATCAGAAAAAGTAATAATCATTAGGAGTCAAAGTGGAAATTAATTAGATTATCCTTGCACTGGGCTGCCCCGCAATCTAATAACTTATTTCAGTGACTGTCATCAGTAAGAGCTTTTAACACATAAAAAAGAAATTAAATAAAACTAGAGTAATGCAAATGAAAGCACACTTACTTTATCACTCTTCTCACAAAAAGGTCACTCTGATGAGTTTTCTGTCCATAATAATCACAGTAAATTATTTGTTTAAAAAAGACAGTCCAACTATCAAAACAAATAATGCTTTTCACCTTTTGAACTCTCTTGCCAAAAATTGAGAAACCTTCCACAATCAAGCCCTTATTCATTCAAAAAGGATTTATTGAGCACCTATTTCATACTCAGATGGTACGAAGTGTCATTGGCGATACTCATTCAGTGTTCAGATACAACCTCTGCCCTTAAAGGATTTACAATCTAACTGGGAAAGTGATTAAAACAGGTAGAATATTGCAGAATGGTAAATAATTGAGTTCTCATTTTTTTTAATTAGATGCTCAAAGACTTTGTAATACAGCATTTAGAATTTTTAAAGCTAAAAATGAGAAAACCTATAAAACCTGATGGACACCAGGAAGCCTCCAAAGAGAAAGTAGAAGATGGATTGGCTTAGTCTGAATAAGCCAGAAGGCTGAACAGCATCACACAAAAGAAGTGAATGATGTAAAGACCAGATTCTCAAAATGAAGACTCATCCTGCATGAAATAATACTAGATAATATGTCTAAGTCTTCAAAAGTCCACAAAATTAACATGATTTAATGGCAAGTAAATTGAAATGTTGTTGTTAGGTGAACACAAATATATTATGCAGTAGAATGCAAAATATGTGAAAATTTTTCAAATGACAGACGAAAGCTTGTTCTTTCGATCATTTCAAAACATGAAATAATTGCCTATGAACATTAAAGGAAGTTTATCAGGAAAGATTGCAAATTACATCAGGAAAGGTAGAATTGGGCCTGGCAGTGGTCAAAGTATATTTTTTTAAATGAAGGAAGTACAGTGATAGATAAGTAAAAAGAAAAATAACTGAATAAGTAGGTCATTGAAGCCAAATATAGGACTTCTATTTACTTCCTGATACACTGCTCTCTACTACCAGAGTTATGTAAGATTTAATGGGAAAGAGATATGAAAAATCTTTTTTAAGTTCCCAAATAAAAATATAACATAAAGATTAATCTGACACTAATAGGTAGGGTGGAAGAGAAGTGGGAATAGAAATGGAGTGTCTTCGGAATGCTAGGGGTCAGAAGATGATTGCAGTCATTCAAACTGCTGCTGCATGAAATGATGCATGTATGTTAACAACAACAACAACAAAAAGTCGGGAGAAAACGGGTAAGAGCACTCTGAGATCAATATCAAGACTAATTATAATGTAAATTTTGAGTTATATATGAATTTATCAGTCTTATGAATCAAAATGGCTTCAGGTAGTAGGAGACAATGCAGCTAATTAAATGTTGTATTTATACTTTCCATTTCCTGAATTTCAAGAAAGAAATGCATGAACTTACAGAGAAAGAGAAATACCATATGATGTCACTTAATGTGGAATCTAAAGAACAAATGTTGCTTAATGTGGAAGCAAACGAACAAAGTAGAAGCAGACTTATAGATACAGATACAGGTTGCCAGAGGGAGAGGTGTTAGGGGACAGGGTGAAAAATGGTGATGGGATTAAAAAGTACAAATTGGTAGTTACAAAATAGTATGGGGATGTAAGGTATATAGTCAATAATATTGTAATAACTATCTATGGTGCCAGGTGGGCACTTGAATTATCAAAGAAAACACTTTGCAACCTATATGAATATCTGTCTGCTGTGCTGTACACCTGAAACTAATACAAAATAGTGTTGAATGCAAACTGTAATCATAAAATAAAATAATAAAGAAATTTTTAAAAAGAAATGCATAAACCCAGACAGCTCTATGTCCCCTTTAGCATTTCCACTAGATCTCCCAGGGACGCCTGTGTCCACACCTGGAAGCCAGAGGCAGGCGCAGGAAGCAGGCGCTGCTGGTGGGGGCATCTAAGAGGATCGCTGTCCGCACAGGGTGATGCTGGTAATGCCAGCTCGTTAGCAGAGGAAGGAAAAGACGGGCGGGCTCGCTGGGCAGCTCGGGTTGCTGAATTTAAGGTATTCCCTGATGAAAAAGAGAAAGTAACAGTGGCCTAACAGTTAACACACATAGGCCAAGACGGTGAGGCACTCAGACTGCATAATGCTATTAATTTTCAAAGTAGGAACCTAATGACTACCGCTTACCACCTGTGGTTGATGTTAGTGCTTCCATAAGAAGAAAAAAGACAGTCTGAGGCTAGTGATCTTAGCGACTAGAGCTGCCTCCAGCCGGGCCTCTTAAAGAGGGTGTTGACAATTTTATTATAAACCTCCCTTAGAGGGTTTCTCATTTTCATCTATAATTTGTCGTATCCCTGCACTAGTGTAACTAATAATTTGCTTAAATCATTTTAGCCATACTTTTAAAAACAGAGAAAACAAAAGTGGAATTTTTTGAGCAGCTAAGACCACATGCTTGTGTTCTTTCTTTGCATTATTCTAATATAAAAGGAGGCGGAGAACAAGGGGGAGAGACAGGGCTACTTCAGCAGCATTTTCCACGAGACTGAGCCTTCAACAGTGTAAAAGAACATTTTGTAAGAATTTTAAGATTCAATGCACTACCATTCCTCTGTCCTCTGTGACTCACAGATGTCACATTCATACTTTGGCACAACAGAGAGAGAATCATGACCTTCTCCCCTCCAGCCATAATGAAGCAAAGATCATGGTATATAACAACATATACTGGAGAAAGAGTAAGATTTAATCTAACAAAAAATTCAACTTTCATGGAAAGTAATGACTCATGTCACATGAAGTTCAGAGGGGCAGTAGGTCCAGGATAAAACTGAATTCCAAACGTCTTCTACAAATTATTTGATCATTGAAATAAAATGAACACACCATTCACTCTTATATCTCTGTGTCTTTGCTCAGGATGTACCCTTTGCCTGAAAAAGAGACTCATGCTTTACTCTCTCCTCCCTAACTCACCCACTCTCTACCAAAGAAAAAAAGAAAAATTAGCACACAGTATGTAGAAATGTCATTGACTAGTTTATAATTACCTTTCACAATTGTTTAAGAGATTAGAGATAATAGATGTAAAACACCTACCATAGTAATTACCACAAAGGAAATACTCACTAAATGACCATCATAATCATCATTATTATTATCACAAGCATATAGTTGAGACAACTTTATATGTCTGTCTCCAAGCTAGACTGTTAGCTGTTGCTGGGCAGGCATAATGTCTTCATTTATTCATTTAAGGAATATTTGTTAAGCATCCGCGATGTTCAGGGTGCTGTGATTTGTACTGAGATACAATGGAGGACAAGCTAATACTCTCTCAGGATTTCCTAGACTAAACTACCTGTCCAGGTTTGAGTAACTCAGCACATTCTACATTCCCTATCACTTAGCACTGGTCACACTAAATGTTTGTCTTATGGAGTAAGAGGAGGCTTTCCATGCCTTATTCATGATTGCACCAATTTAATAAATATAAATAGATCATCTTTATTTCTAGAAATCCCAATTGCATTTATAAAACATTAAAATGTACATGAAAAATTTCCTCTATAGTCAGTCTAGTTTGAGTTCCTAAATTTTTGAACAAATAGATAATATATTACTTCAATCAATTAACTAATTTTCAACATTTCACATGCATGATTGATTTAATACTGAAAATATATTTTATATAGACTTTTTCATTTTCCAGAGTACAAAAAGGAAGATATAAAATCATATGAAGCTATTGTTTCTAGACTGAGATGTGAAATTTCCTTCAGTTCAAAATCTGAGTATGTTCTAAGATGACAAACGGTGAAATCAACCTGCCCAGTGTGGCTGGGCGGTTGAGCATCGACATATGATCCAGAAGATTGAGGTTCGATTCCCATTCAGGGCACAGGCCCGGGTTGCAGGAGCTGGATCCCCAGCAGGGGGCGTGCAGGAGGCAGCTGATCAATGACTCTCATCATTGATGTTTCTGTCTCTCTCCTTATCCCTTTCTCTCTCTGAAATCAATAAAAATACGTATATTTTTTAAAAGGTAAAATCATAACTCCAAATAATACTTAGCTGGGTGAGAATTCTCAGAGATCTCTGGATCAAAAAATTATTGGACTATCACTCCAGGTTATTCTCATCAGGGTCAATCACCCCTCATTTCTATCACAGCACTCTCATTGAACCTTGTCAAATAGATTTCCAACTTCAAGAATAGCTAATTACTATACATTCATCGTAAGAAATCCTACTCACATTTTTTTAAATGTAGAAGGCAAGTTACAATTTCACTCTAATTGCATTCACAGGAAATTAAAGGTGAACTTTTAATATCTTGATTTTATCCCCAATTTCTATTCCAAAAGCCACTTTTCTAAACAGGGAACTTGTATAGTTTTCTGAGAAATAAATTTATATTAGATTCTTAGGCTGCTGAAATAGATGCAGGCATAGAAGAATATATATCAGCAGAAATTCTGCACATACAGGGGTGGGCAAAGTACAGTGTGAGTTACATTCTTTTGAGTTAATAAACTTATTATAATAATCATAACTTGCATGTCTTTTTTCATATAAACAAATGTAAACCCACTTCTGCCCACACCTGTATTAAAAGATAGGTAAAACTGAACAATTTTATAGTAATTCATTTCTACCTTTATTAGCTGATATAAGTAATATCTCATTGTAATCATCTTCAACAATAGAATCTATTTTTAAAAGTTTTAAGATATAAAGGTAGTTTTAGCTTTTCATTCCTCTTAGAGTTTTCTAAAATTCAGCTATATGTTCTGCGCACACTTGCTCTGCATTAAGACAAAACCCATTTTCTTTGATATCATCACATCATTTCCACTGACACACTAATGGATCCTTCTCTGTGTTACAAGTTTATAGCTATATGATTCATTTCTATGATAATCTCACTTTCATTAATATAACAGCTCCAATTGTAGTACATCAATTCCTGAGATATCCACATTCACATCCTAATGACTTTTCCAACCCTTAATGTGTTTTAAAAGAGAAGAGTCACTTTGTTCTATGAGAAAAAAAAAAAACAAAAAACACCTATAAAAGACCTCAACTAACTACAGTGTCCTCTCCATAAAATGATGAGATTATAATAATGGACATTTTGCATTCATGCAAAACATCTCCTCAGAAAGACCTCCAAAAACATAGTAAGAAAACTGAAACTACAAAGAATAAAAAGAAATCTTCACAGTGATTCAACATATATTGCTACATATTCTAGGTTACAGTAACTGCACTGCAAGGATACTTAATTTGATAGGATGGGCCTGAGAGTTCATGGGTGGGCTTCATTACGTAGGTAAAGCTCTTGATGTTTAGAAAAAATGTTACATATGCATGTATTTAAGGAGATAGTTCACAGCTTTCATCCTATTCTGAAAGTGGCTTACATGATCCAAAAAAGATTGAGACCTCCCTCTTGGCTATTGCTGTAACCTTGACTAATGGAAAACAGAGTGGGAACTTAGACTACAAGAAGTGATTCATATATGAGTAGAATTTGGAAGGAAATGGAAATAGTACTTTTAACCCTAAATACCCATCTCCTGAGTGCCAAAATGAATTTGGAATTATAAAAAAAAGAAATGATACAAAATTACAGGTTTCACTTAAGTCAAAGAGGTGTCTTAAAATTAGAATACAGCAATAGATGCTTATACTCTTTTTCATAAAAAAAATACCTGTTTGGATCAAAAGCAGATATTTTCACAGAAATAAGTTAGAGAGTAATCAACAGTAAGAGGAAATGGAAGTATATATATATATACATATATATATATATATGTATATATATATATATATATGTAAATAGGTAGAGAAATATTTTTACCTTAACAGTTGGCATTAGAGTTCTTTTTCTTCTGAAATCTCTCTTCGAAAAAAAAATAGCCTATCTGGGGCAGAGCCCACTTGGAGTATAACTAAAGCTCACAAAGATTTTCTCCTGTGTTTTATGCTTTTAGTGCTTACATTAACTATATGACCCATTATTGGCGAGGTAAGAATCTAAATTCTTTTTTTCTTTGTTTCTTTTCGTTTCTTTTCATATGGTGTCCAATTGTTCCAGCACCATTTGTTGAAAAGCTTATCATTTCCCAATAGAATTACCTTGCACTTTTGCCAAAATCAATTAATCATAATAATACGGAATGTGTCAAAATCATGGCCATCTACATATTCCTTACTGTGAATTACAATTACTCATGCAGGCAAGCGGTTTCCCAGCAGAAGCATGGAAATGCATATGCATTCAGTTTGTTCAATAAACAAGTAATTGGTATGTGTGTGCAATGTAGGTAGTCTTGAAAATACAAAGGTAGTCTGTGGTGATCCTTTTGTAACATAAATGCAAATATCAAATCACTATGGTGTGCACCTGAAACTAATAAGATAGTGCACACCAATTATACTTTCATTTGGAAAAATGCGAAGGCAAATCAGACATAGAATCTGCTATCAAAAAGTTTGCCATTTAGACTAAGGAAGGGACAAGGGTTTCAAGAGGGTAAACAGAAAGTGGATATTTAGGCAGAGAGAAATTACCTGTAAGGCCATCTGCGTAAGCCTCATGGTGACATTGGCCAGAGGCAGAACTTGGCAGACAGGTGGGATCTGATTCTATAGAAATAAACGGAAGGGCCTTCCAAAGGGAGTGTGACGCGGGGACACAGGCGAGGAGGCACGAGAGTGGGGAAGGCACGATGGTTGGGAGATACAGGATGTATCAAAAAGAGACAAGAGTGGTAACATGGAAAACTAAATTTGAAAAGGTTAGTGCCAAACTAAAGAACTGGATTTCATTTTCTGAGCAGTCGGAGTTACTTAAGGTTTATGATGAGAAAAACGTCATGATTGATGCTCATAGCTATGCCAGTAACAATAAAATAAAACTGTTAAAAAGCATTTACTATCATTTCTAAAATTATTTAATTTCACTTAGGAGATGCTGTAATTCAGTTCCTACTCCAAAATTTTCTGTGATTATTTTATCCTGAAACCAATTAAATTAGAATAAATTAAATCTTTAGATCTGAGCATTCCTTTTTCTTAAAGCTTGTCATCCATTCATTCAGTAGATATTTTTAGGTTCTTTCTATGTACTAAGCTATGGATATATATTTATTTAAAAGATACATAAAATAAAATATAAAATATGTATATTAAAAGGGGGAAAAAGCCTGTTCTCAGGCTTTATGAAACAAATTTACATACACACAGATAATACACTCACATACACATTATACATGTAAATTGAAATACATTAAATTATAATGATTGCTAAAGAGCAATTACACCTTCTATTTAAATAACCTTAATATTTTGAACATTTATTTCGCATTTTAGGATAGTATTGCAAGCCTCCCTCTAGGTGTGAGAATGTTAACACAGGACTACCTCATTCAAGGTCATAAGGATGGACCATTAGACAGTCAGTACTCTAACCCAGATTTCCTAATTCTAAACCCAGTAATCTTGCCATAGTATTTAAAGGTTTTAAATTATAGACATTTTTCTAAATTGATATGGAGGAATTTTAGGGTCTGGCTTAATCCTTGGTATGATACACAACACTGGAAAAAATATTCTGCTCATTTGAGTACGTTTCTTACTCATTTTATTCTCTCACTCAAACACCCCTGCCCAACCCACTATTCCTACACAAACACACTCACTCACACAGGAGGATGCTTAATAAGTACCACTCTGGTCCAATTCTAATCACTTAATTCAGGGTCACATATATAGTAGCTCATTCTCTGAGCAAGGAGGAGAAATACGATCTCTTAAAAACGCAGTTGTTTGTCGAAAGGCTTGGAAAGCTCACCTTAAAGCCTCTCAGGGTAGAAAGATAAAAAAAGATAGAACAATGACAGAACAATATGAAAGCTGATAAAACCTGAAGAAGTCTGTAAATAGGTCAAAGATTTTTAATTGTTTGTAAATTGGTGAATTTGGCCCAGAAATATTTCCTGAATTCAGGAAGATTGGCCTCCAAAGAGATTCATTCTAGATTCATATAAGAGCTAAGATGTTGATGTTTAATGTTTTCTTAAAATAAATGATTGTTTTTTAAAGCCACAACTTTGCTGTTGCCATGGCAATGTGGTTTAAAGTTGGTTGTAGAGAATTAGATATATTTTTGAGGTAACCCATTTATATTTTGTTAGAAACTTATTTAGGAAATTGCTAGTAATACCAATAGTATTATATGAAAAATTTATTTTGATATAAAATTAACCTTTTCACAAAAGGTACATTAAGAATTCTATCAAACCCTGTCGCCATGGTTCAGTGGTTGAGCATCAACTTCTATAATCCAGGAGATCACGGTTCAAATTCCCAGTCATATGCCTGGGTTGTGGGCTTGACTCCCGGTAGGAGGCGCGCAGGAGGCAGCCCATCAATGTCTCTCTCACTATTAATGTTTCTCTCTCTCTCTCCCGGTCTCACTGCCTCTCTCTGAAATCAATGAAGACATTTTTTTTTTTTTTTTAAAGAATTCTGTCAAAATCTGAGCCAGATGTCTTCATTTTTCATTCATACTTCTTTTAGGTTTATTAGGAACAGGGCTGAATAACATAATATAGATCAAATGGGAAGAAAAAGTTACAGGATATACCTCATATATGACCAGGAAACATAATCCTAAGTAATTTTAAGTGAAAACAGTCATAGAAATATCTATGCCCCATTAAGAGGCTTAAGAGGAGTACAGATTCCTGACAAAAATTATTTAAATAAAACATTTTTGCATTTAACACTTTTATATCTAATAATTGTGTCTCTTTTATAATCAAACATACAATTATCAGAATAAAAATAATCATAACCCCAACATAGAAATTAGAGTCATCTCTGGAAGATTAACATAGCATAATCTATGGGAGAAATAAGCACGTCAGTTTTTTTAACTTTCTATTTTTAAATAATTATATATTTATAGGAAGTTGCAAAACAAAGTTCAGAGAGATACTATGCACCTTTTTTATCCAGCCTCCTTCAGTTTTGACCTGTTGATAACTATAGTCATATATCACAACTAGGAGATTGACGGCAGTACAATCCATAGTCTTTATTCAGGTTTTACCAGCTTTGCATGATTCCTTTAAAACCACATCCCCTCCCCCATTCCTAACCTCCTATGGCAACAATCTGTTTTCCATCTCTGAAATTCCTTTATTGCAAAAATATTATGTAAACGGAATCATTACAGTATATAATTTTTTATTTTTCTCTGCATAATTCTCTGATAATTCACCCAGGTTGTTCTGTGCATCAATAGTTTGCTCCTTTTAATTGCTGGATGATATTCCAGAATATGGATGCTTACCACTCACCCCCAGACAGATCTCTGGCTATTACAAATACAACTGCTAAAACATCCATGTACAGGTTTTGTTTGAACATAAGTTTTTATTTCTCTGAAATAATGTCCGAGAGTACAATTGTTAGGTCATATGGCAATTACATGTTTATTTTTATAAGAAAGAAACAAATGTTTTCCAGAGTGGCTAATACCATATTATATTTCCACCAGCAAGTTGTGAGTGACCCAGTTTCTGTACATCTTCATCAGCACTTGAGGCTGTGACTGTTTTGTACTTTAGGCATTCTGGTAGGGGTATAGCGATATCTCATTGTGGTTTTAATTTGTATTTCCTTAATGTTTAATGATGCTCAACATTTTTAGCAGTGATAATTTTCATGTGTAATCTTCAGTGAAAAATCTGTCACCCGTTTTCTGGTTGAATTGTTTGTATTTTTATTGTCTAGTTTTCAAAGCTCTTTGCGTATTCCAGTTATAAGTTTTCTCCCAGATATATAGTTAGCCATTATTTTCTCAAGCACATAAATTTTATAAAAATGAAAATTAGGAGACTGTTAGACATGATATGTAATTAAATTATTTTTCCCAGGAAATATCAGATCTAATCAGTACTCAAGTTGTGGGGAGGTATGTAAAGATTCATTGGGAATCTCATAGAATTTCCCAGTTAGACACTGATAAAGAGCATTTTAAGGCTGGAAAATACCTGTCACACTTTATCATCATTCTCAAGTTCAGTCTCTTTGTGGACCACTGACTAAAAGCATTAACCACCTATGGAAACGTGTTTCTCCATCCCATTTCTGTGAGGTGCTTTTTTGTTCCCACTGAAATATGTTTACTAGATATAATTATTACATTACTTCTGGGTTCACAGATTACCCTAAATCTAGAGAGTAATATTTCAAAAAATGTTCTTATGACACAGTGCAAATATGACTAGTTCTGATGTATTCTGATTGTATTTGTTACAATCACTAAAAAGAAGCCAACTTGAAATTTTTTATCAGCTAAAATTATCTCTCAAGATGGCACGCTGATTCTTAAGTTGAATTCAAGTTCTATCTGAAAATCCTGTCATACCTAAAATATAATTCAAATTTAATCTTTTCCTTCAAATGTTATTGTGAAACAAAACTGACTTTAAAAAGGAACTGAAAAACAAATATTAAATGCCTGGTGGTCCAATTGAAACAGAGCTTTCACTTAACATTTTGATAGAGAATTCATGTGTAAGGAGATTTTAGACATACTGCTTAATGCCCCTCTGTCATTGTTTTTGACGTTCAAATTCATATTCCCTTCATGTAAATGGTAGGTTAAAGCAAAATTATATATGGCATGAAAGTGCAGTTTAAAAAGAAACAAAATTAATATTTTGCGTATATAACACCATTCTGTTGAGAAATGGCATGAAGTAAACTTGTTTTATTTATATTTATAACCTTACATTTTCTTTATATGAGTAATGCTATGAGGCAGATTTAGCACATAAATGCCAGTGAATGATTTTAGCGTGTGTACATGTGTACTTAAAATTTATTACGATAAAACAGAGGCATGTTTGCAAATAACTGGTATAGAATTTGAATACTGAGGCATGTTAACATAAATATAAGTCAGGCAAAATAACAGAATCCAAGGCAGCTTCAGAATACTTAGACAACAATTGAAAAGTTTTAAAACTGGAGTGATCCTGGAACTAGAAACCAGCACCTGTGCTACCCAGTTGCTAAAAATCAGGGACTTTTCTAAAGTTAAGAAAAAATAATGGTAGTGTGCCATCTAGAGGCAATGGGGTCATTTTTAACAATTTGACATATTTCAATGGAACTATTCCCTGACTGCAGATCCACATGCATGGAATACCTTCCCTGCAATTTCAACTTTTGCAATTTAAAAAGGGACATTTTTTTTTCTTCTGACAGATTTTTAAAAAGCCAATCCTTGGTGAGTCGCCAGGAAGTGAACCATGTTCTAATACGTGGAAAGCATGGAAAGGAAGTTGCCGCCTAAAAGACAAATTTTATGGCATGAACTTTCTGTGTCCAGCAAAATTCAGTAAAAATAAAAACATCTAGATTCAGACATTTGTGCAGAATTGGGTTAGAGGTGAACAAGGTTGGAGATAAAATTAAGCCTGGAGAAGAGCCACCATGATGGACAAGCCTTAATCTCTCTTTTCACTTAAAATGGGAATGGGAAATTTTTTTCCTGAGCCAGCTCTGAATAAGCACTCTCAAAATGTTCTTAAGATAAAATTCTATAACCTGAAATGGTCTTTCTGCTATGAAAATATTATTTTTCAATTTCAAACTTCTAGGGGGGAAAAACTCATTTTTCATTATAATTTTTCCTGTGATTTGTTTATAATTGTTTTGATTATTCAGATCAAATAAAGGAAATAAGTTGAGGTAGAAAATGAGATTCAAAGTTTGATTGTTTAAAAATATTTAAAGTTTCTTTTTTCCCCAGTCTACTGCTTCTTGCTTACTACTAACAGTATTCTGTACCCTGGAACAGAATATATGAGTTCACGCAAACTTGACAATTATACAGTGGCAAAGCACATCTAGTGTGTCACCATTCGCAAAGAATTTTAAGGTGGTGTTTCTGCTGAAAATTGTCACTCTAGGCAATCAGTTTAACTATATAAATATAAAGCTAGAAAACTTTTAGGGGGAAAAAAAACTAGGAGAAAATCTTCAGGACCTAGTGCTAAGGAAAAAGTTCTTAAACTTCACACAAAAGCAGAATTCATGAAAGAATACATAGATAAATTGGACATCAAAATTAAAGATGTTTGCTCCATAAAATACCCTGTTAAGAGGATGAAAAGACAAAAGATAAGCTACAGACTGGGGAAAAATACTTGCAAACATCTGACAAAGAACCAGTATCTAGAATATGTAAAAATAATTCTCAAAACTCAACAATAAAATAAATCCAACATGAGCAATAAATATTTCACTTAAGAAGACTTACAAATAGCAAATAAGCACATGAAAAGATGTTCAACAGTGTCAGACTTTAGGGAAGTGAAAATTAAAGCCAAAATGAGGTAATACTACACATATATCAGAGTAGCTGAAATAAAAAAGTGACAGCAATAAATGCTTGTCAGAATGTGGAAAACCTATATTTTTTCTGGTGAGAATGTCAAATGATGCAGACATTCTGTATAACAGTTTGGCAGTTTCTTATAAAAATAAATATGCTATTACCATAAAACCCAGCAAGTGCACTCTCAGGCACTGATTGCAAAAAATCAAAATTTATTCTCATGCAAAAAAGTTATAAATGTTGACAGCAGTTTTATTTGTAACTGCCAAAAACTGGAAACTACCCAAATTTCTGTCTGGGGGTGAACAGGTAAACAAACCGTGGTACATCCATACTGTGAAATACTACTCAGCAATAAACAGGAAGGGACTATTGATACGTGCAACTTGGATAGACCTCAAGGGAATTATCTGAGTTAAAAAAAATCCCTAAAGTTCTACAGTGTTTGACTCCATTCATTTAACATTATGGAAATGATAAAATTATAGAGACAGAGAAAAGATTAGTAGTTACCAGAGATGAGGGAGTGGGGTGGGAAAGGGGTATGGGTAAGGAGGAACGTAAGTATAGCAATAACAGAACAATGCAAGGAATTGTTATAGAGATCGAATATTCTTTCTTGATTATGGTGTTATTTGTAAGAATCTACACGTGATAAAATTGTATAAAACCAAAAGACAAATACATACACATATAAATACATGTAAAACTGAGGAAATCTGAAAAAGTTCTGTAGATTGTACCAATGTCAGTTTCCTGATTGTGCTGTTATACGATAGTTACGCAGGATGTTACCACTGGAGGAAACTGGGTGACGGGTGCATGAGATTTGTCTGCATCATTTTTTACAACTACATTTGAATCTACAGTTATCTCAAAGTTAAAGTTTAATTATCAAAACATGAATCCATAACAAAAGTAACTAATAGCTAACATAAAATAACAAAATATATAATATATAAAGCAAACTCAATTTTCTTAAGAAATGTGCAAGGAGTTGAGTGGGGCAAATGTAGCAAGACTATATGTAACCTATAGTAAATATGTATATATATAGTTCCATCATCATTGTCTATTAAATCTTTAAAAGACTTACTCATGGAAATCCAAATGGACAAATTTCTTATACTTTTCTCAATCTGTTGTTTAAAGGTTACTAAAATGGAACAAAATATTAATAACCCACACAGTAGGGAGGAAGAGACCTTGTATAGAGTAAAGACTTAACTAGCAAGTCTGAACTGAGATAGCTGTGTATGCTTAGAAAGGTCTATTTGCAAAGTTGACCTTTGGTTGGCATATGGGAACTTGGATTTTGAGAGTGTCCCCACCACCCTCTAACGGATAAGCGTGGTATATTCTGCCTAAACTGTTTGTACAAACAATATGGTTTAGGCTGAACACCTCTTTTCCTTCTGGGAGTCTGGTATTTGGGTACGTGCTAGGCAGAGGGTGTCTACATGACCAGCCCCCAACAGAAATCCTGGGCACCGAGTCTCTAAGGGGCTTCCTTGGAAGGCGACATTCCACCGGTTGTGACCACTCCTTGCTGGGGGAATTTAGCACATTCTGCGTGACTCCACTAGGAGAGAGCCCTTAGAAGCTTGTGCCTGGTTTCCTCTAGACCCTGTCCCAGCACCTTTCCTCATTGCTGACTCTGCTTTGTCGCCTCCAGCTGTATTAAATCCCACCATGACTGTGGCTATCTGCTGAGCCCTGCGAGTTCTTCTAGTGAATCACTGAAGCTACAGTGGTCTTGGGGACCCCTGACCATTTGGATTAAAAAAAAAACACGCCTGGAAAATCATGGTTGAGAGGTAGATATTATATTCTGTTGATATGTAAGATATTTTTATGCTTAAAACATTTCCAAATATGATAATAACCTTTCGGAAAATACATCAACATTCATGAGCTTTTTTAAAAAAATGCAGCCATATTACAGATACTCAGTTTGAGGAGGGTGCCGAAATAGGACAAATCCATATGAAGACAAGAATACACTCTGCTTCATGATCTATAGCTCTCAGCCCAACAATGCACTAATCCGAGATGACACCACAGGGAAAACTCACATCAACATTAAAAATGTGTTTGTGTAAATCTTACCAAGGCTGGCTGGGGATTAAATGGAAGCCACTGTATGAGTTTCAAAATAGCTACGGCAACTTTTAACTTCTTACACAGGGATGCTATTTTATTACTTAAGCCCTTGGATAAACACAATCTTTCATACATATCAAACATTTCTTTCAAGTACCTTTCTTTGACCATCTCTCCTCTTATCTCCAGGTAGCATGAACTTCACAGTCAGAAACATTTTTTTGAAAAAGAGCAAGAACAAAATACACTTCAAAATATCTAGGACTGCCGAAACAATTGAATTTTTTCTTTATGGTCAGTCGATTAAAAATAAGTGTAGGGTAAAAAGGAAAGAAAAAAAAAAGTACAGATCCTGGTGACCTTATATCCAGCATAATGTAAAGAAAAACTGACCCGTGCTTTTACTTTATGTCTATCTCTGAATGTTAAAGAAATGACAAATATATTCAAAAATAAATCCAAAACTGTGTTGGAAAAATAAGGGAAGATGTTATCAGCAGATGGAAATAAACAGTAGAGAAATGTACCTCCCAACGCGGGGAAAGGAGGTACCTTATGGAGATGCTTTCTGACGATTTTGGAAAATACCTGGGTGAGCGGAGCCTGCAGACCCCGCGATGCAGCCCTATGGTGGGTAAACTTACAAAGCTGAATTACTCAATCCAGTTTTAACAGCAAGGAAACAAGCATTTTGTTCACCATTTAGCTCTTTTATATATTTCTCCTTTAGTTCAGAACCCACAGAAAGAGTCGCTGTGTTTGGCGATTATACGGAGACTCCCCACGTTTTCCACTGTGCCTAGGACAATGTTAAGCTCACAAGAGAAGTTTAGTAAATGTTAAATGAGTGACAAAAAAGACTTTGCTTTGTCAACCCTTCAAAAACGGCCACAACTTAAATTTTGTATGGTTGATTTGTCAATATATGTTAAGTAGCCAGGCCATGGCTTTTTCTAAATTATTTTAAATACATGATTAGTTTACACGTTTAAAAAAATTCACTCTAAAAAATAAAGAGATTTTCTTAAACACAAAGTATGGTGAATATCAATGATACAACTGTATTTTTCAGATGATTCTAATGAAAATATTTCTGCATATGACAAAATTTCAAAGAGCTACAAATTCTTAGCAAAGAAAAAAAATATTCCTTTTCCTTCCCCACTCCCTTTTTCTTTCCTTTTTCCCTCTATTCCTCCTTCCTTCCTTCCTCCCTCCCTCCCCTCCCCTCCCCTCCCCTCCCCTCCCCTCCCTCCCTCCCTCCCTCCCTCCCTCCCTCCCTCCCTCCCTCCCTCCCTCCTTCCTTCCTTCCTTCCTTCCTTCCTTCCTTCCTTCCTTCCTTCCTCTTTCTTTCACAAGTCATCCAAAAAATATTTTATCATCTTCTATACGGCAGGCCCTGTTCCCAGCACTGAAAAATGTCATAGAAAAAGATAGAAAATATCTTTGCTCCAGGGAAGCTTACATTCTTGAGAAGAGAATTTTAACTAGGATTTGGCCTGGCTTTGAGTGACACAAAAAAAACACACACAAAAAACCCTAAATCTTTGAAAGAACTTGTAAAATGGGTTTGCTGTCCGAGACCATTGAGGGTGGCTTCATGATTATCAGGCAGGTTTACCAAGTGTGGTTGCACAGGTTTTGCACTGCACAGTTCTAAAGAGTGTCATTCATATCATAGACGTAGATTTTTATTAACAGTTTTACACAAATGGAAGCAAACTCCCTAAATGAGGAACACCTTGCTTCTATCTCACACAAACCACCATCTAGGATAGTGAGGAAGCCTCAACACCCTCATCGTGCACCGTCCGCTTCATAGTACTAGTCCACAGTTCAGCCCACAGGGGAGAATAGGACACGCTTTCTCCCTTTGAGGGAACTTCTTACATGTTACAAATTCTGCCTGCGCTCATATGTCATTATCAGAACCTAGAAACGTAACCACATCTAACTGCAAAAAAGACTGAAAATACTCTTTTTTCCTGGATTCCACATATTCCCAGAAGATCAGGAGCTTTCTGGTTCCTGTCAAAATGTGAAATACAATAGCTGCTATGTCTCCCCAAAAATAAACCATGGAGAAACAATACATATTAAAATACTTATACACTGTAGATAATCGCATTTTTTAAATTGCATTTGATACGGCACACTTGGGGAGATCTTTATTTCTCTGTGTTGTCTAAAGGATGTCGCACCGTCCTAAGAAAAAATTAGCACTCAATATGTAGTTGATGAAACATGGGCCAAACCCACTAACTACTGTAATATTCCAGGAAGAAAGAAAAAATTACTCGGCCTGATAATTCTCTATATGCTTGAAGATTGGCATCAAGCCACCTCTCAAACTTATCTTCTGAACCAACTAATCTCCATTCCTTTATCTTTGCTTATTGACTTGGGTGCAGACACCTTAATTATCTTCTAAGCATTACTACAGACTCTTTCCGCTTTGACTAAATAAACAAATTTGATAAACCCAAAAGGCAATTACTTCATAACGTAGAATACCAGATTCCATCAACTGTCTCCAAAGGACTGAATGTTCTGCAGGCATTTTTCAGCAATGCAGGCCTTAGGTGGATGTTGTTTGTCATAGTTTTAAAGAGCATATACGTTCAATGAAGATTCTTGCTAAATTCTCCCTTAGATTTTATTTGCTTTCATTTATATTGATGTCCTAAAACAAATTGTCATTTTCTCTCTTTCCCCCCTTTTTTTCAGTGCCCTTTTCTAATCAGAGCTTTTAATGCTTTGTCTGAGTTCCCCATACTACATAGTTTAGAACATAATTATTTATGTTGATTTAAAACATTATATTATACTATAATACATATTAAGCTGCTTAAGGAACTCCTGTCATATCTCATGAACACAGACAATAAAAGTAAAAGCAAATAAAGAGAATCAGCATTTTAATTCATTAAGTGAAATTATCTAAATAAAAATAAAATGTAGCTAAGGATACATATTAAAACTGTAAATTCTTAAAGGGTCACTTGCAACATTTCTTTTTGTGTCCCTTGCATTTAAATATATATATACCTACTGTTATAAACTCTCATTACAAAATAACCTTTGAACTATGGTTACTTACTTTTCTTATTAACTACAGGAAACATTTATTTACATATTTAAACTGGAGTTCTTTTAAAATTTCACTACCAACAGTCTAAATAGATACTTGACTTCACCAAGTCAAGTCTCTCATCCCACTTTCCACACTGCAAAGCGCCGCAGTGCTCGCCCGGAGCAGTGAAAGCACGCCGACGGAGGCTTACGGTTTTCCAGTCTGCCTTCATTGCTCTCTGCTCATCTGTTGCCTCAGCAACTCATTTAAACTGGTTACTTTCAGGCGGTGTTTCTTCCTTCTCATCTAGTCTTCACGGGAACAATTTCATATGTCAAGACACTGGACATTCAAAGATTTACAAAATAATAGAATTGCAATAAAGAAATGTGTTTATAATAGACAATCAGAAGCCAAACTGCCTGGGTTGAATCCCCATCCTTCTACTAAAAGCAAGTTTCTTGAGCCCTCCATACTTCTATCTCCTTATCTGCAAAAACAGGAATAATAAAAGAATATACTTCATAGTGGTATTATAATAATTAAATGAGTTAATATTTTTAAAGCACTGAGACTCTTGCCTAGCATTTAAAAAGTGCTCTATGTTTTTTTTATGAGTTAATACAGTAAATTGAATTAAATTAATAAATAGATTAAAACTGTAACACTACCTTTATTTGCCTTACTTCCACTTTAAACACACACGCATGCACACACAAAGTCAGAGAAGTGTTTTACAGGGGGAAAAAGGTATTTCACTAACAATTTATATTACTTAAGTATCAGTTAAGCAGCAAGCACTATTTAGCAAAGTGTGTACTGCAAATTAATGGTGATCAGTTAAATCCTACTAAGTGGTATACATACTATTGATTGGCCAGAAGAAAAAGTTTTATTGACAATTTTTACCGACATTAACAGATTTAAAGTGAACAATCATTACATATCTTACTATGTTCTTAAAATCTGTTTTATTTCTACATTTCTTACTAAGAATACAGTGGTCAGTTTATCTTTCTCAGCCAATATTGAGTCTCCCTTTTGGTATTTGTTTTGATTAATACATTGTCATGTTATTTGCATGCTATTGAATGTATTTTCAAATATGTATTCTCTGTTGTTATGATTGGGCTGCAATATATGCTTTGTCTGCAAAAATATATCAGTTTCTCAAAAAGCACTTTACGGAAGCATAAAAGGAGTTATAAAAGTGACCAAATAAATACTATAATATAAAATAATAACATAAATGTAAACAGCATCCAGTGGAAATATACGAAGGCATCGAAATGGACCAGGGCAAGTGGATCTGTGTGATGGTTCTCATAAGCAATGGGGAAAAGATGGATCTTTTCATTCAAGATGAAATCAAAGCAATACTTTCCCTTATAGCCCTGGCCTATTTTGCTCAGTGGTTATAGCATCCGTCAGCACACCCAAGGGTCACGGGTTCAATTCCTGCCCAAGGAAGGGCACATACCTGGGTTGCAGGTTCATCCCACCCCAGTCGGGGCACGTGCAGGAGACCAATCGATGTCTCTCTCTCTCCTTCCCCTTCACTCCCTTATAGTCTCTCTAAGGTGAGGATTAACCTTGGGTGAGGATTGATAAGAATAAAAATTATAAAATAGAAATGCTTTCCTTTGCAAAGTTGGTCGTTTGCTCGATAATGACAGAAGAGTGACCAGATTACGAAGACAACACTCAGAGTTGAACGTCTTAGACAAAAATGGGCACAAATCACTCAATAACTGAGAAACTATAAAAAGCAGCCACAAAATTCATGCCAAAGATTAAAGTCAGAAAGAACACAAAGCAAGTTCTTGGCAAAATTTCTTCCTCAAATGACAGTATCAATGGCACGTGATGACAAGAGCATGTAATTGGTAAAGGCAAGTACTGTGCCCTGAGCGTGCCACAGAGAGTGAGTAAAGCCACCAGTGGGCAGAACGAGACATCGCTCCACATACGCAGGAGTTGTGAGAAAACTTGCTAGCTTTTTTTCTGTCGCTGAAAACCCATGATACGATAGAAGAGATGCTTTCACTTTAGTTAATGAGTTCTTTGTGCGCCAAAATGTAGAATAGAAAAAGGTAAAATATGTTATAATTGGTACTAACGGAGTAGCAGCTATGAATACAGAAACAAAGGGTGTAGCCACTCAAATTTAAAAGTTTGTTTCTTAATGACAATTACCACACTGCATTAATCATGGAGAACAGTTGGCATTGCCCCCTAATCTTGATTCGACATTGAAGGAAAGTGTAAAAAATGCGAATGTAATTATATTGTGCCCCAGAGCATAAGTATTTTGAGGCTGCCCAATAAAACATAAAAACTAAGCAGTGATATGAGCTCCTGCCTTTTCCTGCTGGAATCTGCTGGCCATTAAGAGAAAAGATGTGCATACAGGTTGGGGAACGAGGGAGTAAACAATTCTTCACTGCCCTGTTAATGCCAAGGCGTACATATCAGCGATGAAAGCCCTCGAAGGGCCTAAAAGTTGTCACTTCAGAGTTGAAAAAAATTAATAATTTTGAAGCTAGACTATGCTAAGAAGACTGGACTGTGACGAAAAATAATTACTCATTAGAGAAACTAACCAATGGGCATGTTATTGAGCATATTTTTAAATAACTTCAAAATGCTTTAACAGAACATGGACGAATGCTTCCCAGAGCCAAATCCATTACAGCTTGGGTTACAAAACACATGATTATTACCTTCTATGTTAGAAAACATTCAGGCTCCAGTTGTGGTGTGATATTCTCATTGCTTTGTCATTTAGCATGGATCTGGAAGTATCCGTCCAGGGCACCTACACAATTCAGCTCAGCCAATTTCTGCCACAAGTGATGTCTTTCTAAGTTAGTTTTTCTAATTTTATAGCAATAACTACATGTGGTAGATTGATTTATTAGCCACAGTTCTTTACCCCTCTCTGCATCCAGCCCCTTTGTCATGGTCGCATTGTGGGGAGAGGAGGGTGGATAGTATATTCTCAGTGCTTGACTTTGAGTTTGACCTTGGGACTTGTTTTGTCAGTGAGATATCAGCAACACGATACCTCACTGACAAAATGGGAGTGTGACCTGTGCCTGTCCAGGCTGGGGATTCTTTTTTGCATGTCTGCCATCTTCACAAGGAGAACATGCCCCATTACCCCGCTGATTCAGGGAGGATGGGAAACACATGAAGCAGAACAACCCCGGCTGACTCGGGTGCTTTTCTGCCAGATACACAGACTGGTCCACAAAAGAAAGACACTTCAGTATACCGCTGAGATTTTGTGGAAATAGTCCACTAACAAAAGTGTGCAAATCGGACATCGAGCAGAAGTGAATATTTTGACTGAAAGATTAAAAACAATATAATCCTTCTAACTGATAAAAAACAATTATTATCAATAATATTTTTTAATCTTGCCTTTAAATTATAATAAAAAAAATTTAATCTACCTTGCTTCACATACATGCTAAAAGCCTCTTAAGTAGTACTTAATGGCTCGAAGTTTATAAAAACACTGAATTAAAAGTTATGTCATATATAACTTTAAAAAGTTTAAAAGTCAGGTACTTTGAACTGCTAAATTAGCAAAAACTTCTTTTCAGACACACACACACTCACACAGTGTTACCTTCAATTGTCAGGAGGGGAAAACATTTCAAGTTGTCTCCTGTGCATGTATTATTCCAATTTAAGGCATATGTTAATCTTATTTGTGTGTAGATAAACTACTTTTACATATAATGTGTCCTGAACAATTCAAAGCTACCCCTTGAAAATTATACAGGCCATCAGATTTCATTCCCGTAACTGCTGCCAGGGCAGTGCCTTTCTTCTTTCCAATATCTGCTTTAGAGCTAAGAATACAATTGAATTTATTGTCTCCACCACATGAGCCAAATTGGCTTTGATGGTCCAGATACTTTATTGAATACACTTGATGTGACCATATGGGATATCAGAAATAACTAGAGTAACAGCAGACATCTCAGACACTTTAGATTTTGCTGTATTTTCACATTATTCCTGATACAGTTGGAACCATGGCTCATTTTCAGAAAGCCTAATTGTTTTATAAAGATTTACATAAAATTCAGAGATCATAAATATTATTTTTAAGATTTTGGGGGTTTTTAATATTTATTATGAGTTATTCTTGGTGAAGAAAGGAAATGGGAGCAAGAACTGGAGTTTACAGAATAGTCACAGTGATGAACATTACAGCATAGGGGATATAGTCAATAATATCGGAATAACTATGTATAGGACTAGGTAGGTTCTGGAAGTATCAGGGGGACCACTCTGTGAAGTGCATAATTATCTAACCATTATGCTGTACATCTGAAACTAATACAGAATAATGTGGAATATAAGTGTAATTGAAAAATAAATATATATAAAAATAAACAGGAAAGGAAAGAAGCAGGAAAAAAAAGAAGTACAAATTGGTAGTCACTAAATAGTCATGAGGATGTAACGTACGCATAGGGAATCTAGTCAATAATATTGTAATAGCTCTGTGTGGTGTCAGATGCGTCCTAGACTTATCAGGGTGATCACTTTGTAAGTCACATAAATGTGTAATCACTGAGTTTTACACCTGAAGCTAGTATAATATTGTATGTTAACTGTCATTGAAAAATTAAAAAACTTCAAAATCTCCACTGCGTAAAAATTCCAAAATATATTTTACAACTAAAATAAAAGTTAACATTTTAAATGTTAAAAATCTAATGCTTTTTCTGAAAAAATAAAAATCACTCAAAATCTGAATTCAATTAGACGTACCCTTCATTAAAAGTTGGTAACGTGGCCCCAGAATTCACTCGACTACACCCATGACCCTGACTTACCAGGCCCTTAGATTTATTGCCGCTGTCGTTGGAGGTCACTGTGGTGGTGATGGTTTTAATCAATACAAGAGAGCAAAAGCTTAGAACAATTCAAATTTTTTTTTAATTTTTTGCTACCATGACACATCAAGTTCAGAAAACAACTAAAATAAATTGATTCATCCTTCCTTGTTCTAGCATACACATCTAATATGTGTAATATCAAAAATGTTTTGCTGAGATATATATATTCCTACTAGGTATATGCTATATATTTATTTGGCATGAGGCTGGCATGCTTATAGACACATTCACCATGAGATGTTTTTGAATCCTATGCACAAGTCACTTTCCCAAGCACTTTTACACTCCCAAAAAGCTATGAGCTAGTTAATTACCTTCATCATTACACAAAGGAACTGACATCCTGAGAGGTAAATTTGCCCAGATTCAGATAGTTCACGGATACAAGCTCAGACAGTCTGACTTGAGAGGTTATGCTCCTCTGCACCATGCTAAACTATCTCAAAAATAATAATAACTATGTGATGTGTTAATTATAGTTCTGAGTGTAGTACTTGCATTAATCTTCATGGTGGGTACAATTATACTATTTTACAGATGAGAAAATCAAGGTACAGAGAGTTTATATAATTTGCCCAAACTCACTTATATAATTTGCCCAAACTCACACAATTAGAAAGATGATTTTGGGGGAGGGCTAATTTGTGTTTTCTGTGTTTTTCTTTCCTGTGTTTTCCCTTATGTTTTCCCCTTTTACTTTTTCCCTGAGAAATCAGTCTATCCTTAATGTGCCCTTTCATATTGTGTCATAGCATAACAGAGTAGAGTTTTTATTTTAACTGGCTATAGAAATGGTGAAAATGCCTATATTTCAGTTGTGTCATCTATAGGAATAATCTCCTGCAGAACTGAAAAAGTACTCTTTTGTAAATTAGCCCTTGACACACTTGAAATCAATCTCTTTGTAATTATCTTCTCATTTTCCTTAAGCAAAACATTTTTTGATTTTAAACATGCCAAAATAGGAAGGAAAAAACATTGATACTATTGCCAGTTGCTAGAGTTATTTAAAATTATGTACACATTTTTTAAGATGATAGACAGATTATGCACACTACTAGAGCATAATATATGATAGGGATAAACACTTCTTTGTTTTCTTGTTGAAGATTTTGCTCTGTGACAAGGCACAGCTGTCAAGGCCTCAGCAGAACTCTGGGTTTGGGGTTTTTGGCAGGAAAAACAATTACAATCTGAGATTTTCTGACTTCTTTCCAAATATAACTCCCTTTTCCACAAATATAGCTGACAGACTGTAGGAACTCTCACCAAACTAAAAACCAAGAAAGCACCTCTTGTTTCTGGAGATGCTATGTCAAGTCGTTAAATGATCCAGGTAAAAGCTCACAATCTCGGTTTCAAAGAGAGGCTTTGAAACTCATAATGTTTTTTTTAAAAGGCTGAGACACTAGAGTTCCTGTTATAGTCATAGATCCATGAACAAATGTTTTATTATTTGTTCCTAAGCAAAAAAATACACATTTCTAAGCCAAGATGACAAATCTCAATTGAAGAATGAATTATAAAATATTTCTGGTACATCTGTTGTCACAAATCCATCAAAGACCAGAAGTTATCCTTGTGTGTGTCAAATCTCTCCAAATGTATTTATTTCAATCATTTCCATTTTACTATGAAGTCCTTATGTGCTGCATTTATTTTCAAGATAAAGCTTTCATTATCATGTAGGTGATGGCTCCCTCTGTTCTTCAAGTCAGAATCATGAATGCCTGGTGGGGAGGTGGTTCAGTGTTCTTTAAGTTTAAGGATGTTCGTTTGTTTTGTGTGTCCCTGTAGTAACGTATTGCAGTGATTTATGCACACAGTTAGGGACAAGTGGCTGGAATCCTGGCAGCAATTAAGGAACTCTAGATGGAGGCCTGTTTATCACTGCTGCCTCCCACTGCAAGGTCAGGATGAGAAAGATGGGATTCTGGAAGTCACATATGTTGTTTACTTGATTGATTTTGGTTTAATGAAAGCTAAAGTTGGTGGGGTGGGGGGAGATGGGATAAAAGAGAAGTTTTAAAAAACTACTACAGATTCATTCTCTATCATAAGCAGACAGTTGAAGTTATTTTCCACTCAGACATTTGAATAGTCTGAGCTACTTCAACATACTCTTGAAACTGATATTTGCTAACTGAATTTCTCTGGTACCCATCCTGAGAATTTTCTATACTGTTTCAAAACAAGCTAATTAGAAGACAGAATATGAAAAGATTGGCCTTTGGTTGTCTAGGAAATTCCAACATTTGGAGGAAAAATATATCTCATAATTGTTAACATCTTTTTTCCTGATTCTCAAATTGGATTTGAGTTGGCTTTTAAGAACACATATATTTATTATAAGGCTGTTAAAAAGTATACATATAAAATTTCAAGCCATTAAATATAGGTAGAAACAAACATGGTAACCATGAAATTTAATGCAGTAACCATGACCTGGCATTCAATTTAGCTTTAAACTTTCCCTGAAGACAAAGTAAAAATGGTGATGCAATCAAGTCTGTGTGTTTTATTTATTATTTGATAGACAAAAGCATTTTAGTCCTTTAATTAAGAGAGATTTTCTTTACATTAACTCCTAAAACTGATTTCACAGTGTTCCTGCCTTTTAGGATTCCAGGCATCGTACATTAGTGACCCTTATCGTGGAATCAATAAGCAATTGGCTTATAAAAAGGTTAACAGTCTCTTTTATCATTTGAACATATCAGATATTTGCATTGAAAAAGACAGCAAGCAATATAAAAAGTGAATTTATTATCTTCTTAGAACATCATATTACAAATGCTTATATTCACCTACTCCCTGGGGTGGGATGTACCTATTCCAGAAACAGAGGGAAAGCTAAACATAAGACTATCACATTTCTGCAATGTGTTTTATCCATAAAGAGTAAAATATCTTGAGATACTTTGTTGCCATCAGGAAAATAAAAATCATTCATAGTACTAGATTGAACAGTGATTTGGGAAGTAATGAATCATTGAACTCTCAGTCTGTTCCAGCATATTATGAAGACCAAAATCAATGATAATCATGGATACTTCACCTTACAAGAAGGGTGGGGAGACATGGCAATGAAATAATAGTGTGGTGATGGCCTGGGGAAGGGGCGGAACAGGGGTAGAAAAGAGGGGGTCAATGGAGGGGAAAAGGAGACATCTGTAATATCTTTAACACTAAAGAGAATTTTAAAAAAATAAATAAATAAATAAATAAAGATATGCTATGCTATTAGAAATAAAACAAAGTATCAATTCTCAGGAAGAAAAAAAAAAAAAAAACCTGCAGTGATCAATGCCAGCAAGGAAACAGAGCCCTGAATTTTGGCAAGAGAATAAATTTCAGGCTAATATTTGCCCAAAAAGTATCTCTCATTATGAAGGTATCATGGGCTTTTCATGTCACCATCAGACACCTCTCAGGTTTGAATAGCCCAGGGTCTCGTTGCTTGGATATTTCTACTTTTTTATTATAGGGAAATATAACTATTTGTATTTCCTATCTCTTTGATGCTTGGGATATTGAATTTATCATTAAGAAAACACTGTTTAATTTAATTTGGAAAAAAACAGAAAGGGAAACTGTTTAAAAGGTATATCTAGTGACCTTTAAGATGATCTCTTCCAGTGTTGACATTCTTTATTTCTAAGGGTATACCTTTTAAAGCCTTTCCCAGCTTCCAGAAGCCACTACATGCCTTGGCTTGCGGCCCCTTCCTGGAGACATTCTAATCTCCTGCTTCCTTTTTCACATCTCCTGCTACTGAGTGGCCGCCTTCCCTTTTACAGGAACCCTTAGGACTACATTGGGCCCATCTAGATAATCTAGGATAATCTCCCCATCTCAAGATTCTTCACTTAATCATATCTGCAAAGTCCCTTTTACTTTGTAAGATAACATATTCACAGGTTCCAGGGATTAGGGGGTGGAAAATATTTAGGGGGGAAGGCATCATGCATCCTATCACACGCAACTATAGGAAATTTTTAACAATTCATATACAGAAAACATTTGTTAATTTTTTTTGTCTCTTTTCAGGAAAGAAAAATGTTATTTATTCTCAATCAAGAACCTCCTGCAATAGAGATTTAAATGACACACAAATGAGTTTGGCTGCTTGAAGGGTTTTTTTATTATAATAATTTACAAATCTCATTAAGCTTTGTTATTGTTTTCCCAATTCTGAATCCGCAGCTGTCACCAGAATGACACGCATGAGTTAGAGGATATAAAAAAAAACACTTGTGGGAGGACTTCCTGATTCTTTTTTTGATATTTATGACAGGACTTTTTTTTTTCTTGACTGCATTTTTACAATGATTAAGTGCCATAAATTATTTCAGTTAATGAATAAAAAATGTAAAATATAAAGTTCAGCTTCATTTCTCTAAATCACAATGGGAATTCTCCTAGACCATCCTGGTATAACTTTTTTTATCAAAACTTACACACACACACACACAAACTATATTTTAATTTTCAGATTTACGATTCAAATTCTAAATTTTAAAAATACTAGGACCTTATTTCTCCCCAATCATGTTGCAAATTGGCCCTTTGCTAATGAGTCATTTGGTCATTTAATGGCCATTGTAAAATTAAATCTAGCTGTAAGAGTTACCATCAGTTCAAACATCTTTAACAAGTAAAGCATTCAACTAAAATCATGACAATTTTATATGTGATAATGATCATCAACAGTTGCTCTGAATTTATAATCAATCACAAATCCCACTACAGCTTTGAATACAAGATTGTCAGTGTTGGTCCTTCCTCACAGACATAATAGTGAGAAACATAACTGAAAATTGTGAATGGTGACTACAAAATCATAAGACCAGCTTTATATATATCACCCAAACATCTGCCTCTGTGTTTTACAGAAACATTTGTCATAATCCGAAAGGTTATGGGAAAGAGCCATTCTGTAACTTATTTTGACTACTAAGTTGATTTGTTGCTGTTGTTCACAAAAGTGTGAGATAGTTTTTGTAACCTAATATCCAGTAGTTGAATTCTACATGCACATACTAATTGACAGAGAAGGCTTATCTAAAATTGTCCTGTGTATAAAGGGAAGTCCCACATTTGAATTTTTAAAAAAATAGTCAAAAATTTAAAAAATTTAAAAAAATATATAGTATCAGTAATACCCAAAAGGCACTGACTGTACTGACTTCATTATGGACACATTACATAATTAATTTCTGATAAAACCATATAGGTCTTTTTATTCACTACATGATGCATAAATAAGTAATTTGAATGTTTGGATATGTAATATCTAAATTAACCTATTAAGTAGAAAATGTATCTTATTTCAGTCTGAGTCTTGAGATAGAAAGATGTCATTAAGTTGCAGAAGTTTTGATACCTTGTTCAATTCCTAATCTAATATACTCTCCTTACATTTGTAATATAACAATATAAACAATTACATATGAGGTATTTTAATAAGGTTATATGAAATGTGATATTATTTTCTAGTCACTACAGTGTTACTCAATTTACTTCCTGTAATTAATTTGTCTAGGCTTGATTTGCATAATAAGCCTATCTTTTTCAAGCAAAGCATCACTATTCTTTAGTTACTATTTATCCTCTTGTTCATGGCAGTGCCCCCATCACCCCAACTCCACAGCCACATGGCTGGGCAAGCAAACCAACCCAGTGCCATCCTTCCCTTAGATTATACTGAACTGGAATCAAGGATAGAGGGTCCATTTTCTTTCTGGTGATTAAGCTGGAAAAAATGTAAGCTCACATTTCTTCTGGTAGCCTATATTTCTTCCTCATGAAGAGAACTGGCTTGGAAGAATTAATACTATTTGCGAAGTAGAACATTAATAAAAGATACAGATTAAGGTTATGGCAGCATTTGAACCCTGGATTGCATTCATTCCAAAGGTCCATCCCTATCCCTGTGCACCCTCTGCCTTGGACAGCAGAGCCAACAAATTCCTTTCTCTACTTAAACTAGTAAAACTGTCAAGAAAGCTTGGGGTGGAAGAGAGGCAGAGAATAATTTTTCACAGAATAGGTGACCTTGTAATCATTTGAAAGATTGGTGAGATTTTCATAGTAGAGATGGGAAGTGGTAGCAGATAAGAAACAGCATAAGGAGATATAATGGAAAGTAATTTAACATGTAATGGAGATGATGGGTTCTCCCACTCTAGTCCCATCAAGGAACACCAAAGGAAAGCTTGGAGCCTTTCTTCCACAAGACCACCACCACTCCAGGTGTCATATCCTCACTTGCTATTTTGCAGTATGGCCTGGGAACTGGAAAAGAGAATTCAACATGGGGAGTTTGGAGAAACCCATCAAAATCTGTGGGCATGGAATGTATCACCGCTGCTAGATAATCCATGGGAAACATGCAAGTGTCCACAGAGAGGCAAGACAACAAGCAGCAATGAGCAGATCGGATAAAGGGACCTCTCAGCAGCAGCAGCAGCATGCAGTGCTCATCCAAGTGAATACAGACAGGCATTGGTTTGCCTCCCTGGTGCTGGTGACCTACAATATTCAGCAGTTTCTCCAAGCAGGTCCCACTTCCCTAAATTCAGGCACCTTATACAAGATATCATTGAGTTCCTCAAGCTTCATGTCCCATGACCCTCTTTCTTCTGCTTCCAGCACAAGTCATTTTCATCTTGCCCTTATTCTATGTTTAATCTAATGCAGTGGCCTAAAGTCACACCCCTGCTTCCTTCCAGGCTACTCTTTGGTTCTTAAGAGTCTTTCTTCTTTTAACAGAATTTATATTTTGCAAATCAATGTTTGCTTTTTCAAATCTATTGTTTCAAGAGTGAGTTTCAAAAGCCTACTTTAAAAATTATAAAAACAAACTGAACATTGTTTCTAATTCTATCAACTTTGATGCCTCTGGATGGCTGAAGGGTTATTTGTTTACAGGGAAGTACAAATGTTTATGGAGCTCTTACTATATACCAGGCACTGTTCTCATGTCAAAAAGAACAAAGCCTAATAATTCTAAACATTGTTCCACAATGTTCTGCACCCTGGTCAATTTTGCATCTCTGTCAAGATCATTTTCTCTTATATTTGCTCTAAATCTCTAGGCCTATTTACTTACTCTATTCTATTTGTGTAAATTCAGTTTAGGAATACAAATTATTTTGAGGTAATATCGTTCTGGCTCTCTAATGTGATGTTTCATTGCACAGTTCCCTGGAAGGGTTAATGCAATGGAGGCAGGGCCAGTCCCTTCCCTTTATTTTAGTTATTGGTCTCCATATGTCCCACTGAAGCTGATTTTTCTTTCATTTTGTAAATCTGTGGGGGTGACAACACCTCCTGCCTTCTCTAGTTCCAAGGCTCACTCTAGACTCCCAGGAAACCTCATCTATCTTTGCTCCACCTGCTGGTATGGACTCAGGTTATTCCTGGGCATGTTCTCCCAACTGTGCTGTGCTACACAGTTCCCTAAAGACCAGTGTGAGATGCCCATACAGTCAGCACCTGCCTTTGAAACTCCCCTAGACTAAAAAGTGGGCAGCAAGCCCTTGCATTCAAATTGCCCCTAGCTTCTTGAAAGATACATTGGAACATGCCTTTGGAGCAGAACAGGTTAAAAGTTGCCCTTCGAGGAGACAAGATGGTGGTGTAGGTAAACACACTACCTGTAGCTTCTCGTAACCACATAAAAAATTACAACTAAAATATGGAACAACCATCATTCAGAACCCCCTGAAATCTAGCTGAACAGAAATCCTAAAATTAGGAAATTAAAGAATAAGCACATAGAGACTGGGGTGTCTCCAGCACAACAGCTCTTCGGCTGTAGTTGCAGCTGGTTCTCACAGCCGATTGGCCTGGGTATCGATTCCTCCCAGTGATGCCAACAGCAACCAAGGCTCAACTAAAGCAGGACAGTGCACACAGCCACACAGGGGAACACCTAGAAGACACAGCTCAGATGAATGGGGAGACTGAGCCACTGGGCCCTACAGGACACCTACTACACAAAGCCACTCTACAAATTCCAGGAGATATAGCAGCTCTGCCTAATACATAGAAACAAACACCAGGAAGCAGCCAAAATGTGGAGGCACAGAAACATGTCATGAAGGAAAGCACAGAAGAAATCTCCAGAAAAAGAACTAAATGAAATGGAACCAAGCAAGCTACTAGATACAGAGTTCAAAACAATGGTTATAAGGATACTCAAGGATCTTAATAAGACTTTTAAGGAAACTAGTGAGATCATCAACAACATAAAAAAGAACCAGTCAGAAATGCAGGCTACACTAACTGAAATGAAGAATAATTTACAGGGAATCAGCAGTAGAGTAGAGGACGCTGAGAATCAAATCAGCAATTTGGAACATGAGAAAACAAAAAACACCCAACCAGAAGAGCAAAAAGAAAAAAAGAATCCAGAAATATGAAGATAGTATAAGGAGTCTCTGGGTCAACTTCAAGCCTACCAACACTTGCATTATGGGGTACCAGAAGAAGAAAGAGCAAGAAATTGAAAACCTATTTGAAAAAATAATGACAGAAAACTTCCTCTACCTGGTAAAGAAATAGACATAAAAGCCCAGGAAGCACAGAGTCCCAAACAAGAGGAACCCAAAGAGGCCCACAGCAAGACACATCATAATTAAAATGCCAAAGGTTAAAGACAAAGGGAGAATCTTAAAAGCAGTGAGAGAAAAGCAGTTAGTTACCTACAAGGGAGCACCCATATGACTGTCAGGTGATTTCTCAACTGAAACTTTGCAGGGCAGAAGGGAGTGGCAAGAAATATTCAAAGTGATGAAAAGCAAGGACCTACAACCAAGATTACTCTACCTAGCAAAGCTATCATTTATAATTTAAGGTCATATAAAGAGTTTCACAGATAAGAAAAAGCTAAAGGAGTTCATCACCACCAAACCAGTATTACATAAAATGTTGAGGGGTCTTCTTTAAGAAGAACTAATGAACAAAAGAAACTGATGAACAAATTAAACCCAGAGACCTTGAAGTATGCAACAGACTGTCTTATATCAGAGGGGAGAGGGAAGGAAGGTAGGGGGTAGGAAGAAATTAACCATAGAACTTAGATGCATATGCATAACCCATGGACACAGACAATAGGGGTGAAGGCCTGGGGAGGGGGTGGAAGTGTGGTGGAGGGGTTCAAGGGAGGGATAAATGGGGCACTTGTAATACTTTAAGCAATAAAGATAAATTAAAAAAAAAAAAAACTGGCTCTAATCTTCCAGGGAAGAAAGGCATTACATACTAACACTATTTTTCTGTAATTTCTGCTCTCTGAAAAGAACATTTTCTTCCAACCACTTTGTATTCATGCTGCAACTCGGGGAGAGAAAGGTGGGAACAAACTTGATCTTTCTTATTTACTCAGGTATTGTTTTTTTCAATTACAGTTGACATTCAATATTATCTTATACTGAGTTTTATCTCATGGCTCAAAAGGGGTCAGTGAGCCCTACCATCATTTTTCTCATTTATTTGTGCTCAGCAACTTGGGGTGGAGAATGGTCACAAGGAACTCAACCCAAACACAAAAAAATTGCCATAGTAAATAAGCCATCTGCCAATTTATTTTATACCTTTATTAATATTTTTGAAGTCTCAGACTACTGAGGTTTTGAACTACTATGTCAAAGAGAAGAAAATTTTGCAAAACTCTGTAAGCCCAGGGATCACATCACAGACTTCTCTTTCTTCTATACTTACTCCCAAACTGATCTTGTCCAGAATCAAGCTTTAAACCCCAACTCCTGAAGGCCCAGACTCTCCTTTCAAATCCAAACTCATGTATTGAAAGGCCTACATGGGCTCCTTCATCTTTTAATTAGTTCAGCAAATATTTATCGACATTGACTATTTGCAAGTCACTATTTCCGCACTCCTAGGAAGAGATTGATTGTTTTATAGTCATCGTAAAAAGTAACAACCAGAACTGGATTAAATTTGTTTGTTCAATCAATAATAACTCACCTCACTGAACATGCTTCTGAAAGCCAGCCAATCAGTGGCATCCTCCTACTTTTTCCAGCCAGCCAATCAACAGCCTCACTTCAATGAACATGTCTCTGCAATTCATCCCATCAACAACATCCCCACCTCTGACAACAAGCTTCTCCAACTGAGTTAACTCATTCTTGCCTCTTAATGTTCACCAGTACTTGAACTCCACAATTCTCAGCACACCAATATAAGATCAGCAGTCCTCTTTGTTTGGAGGGACTGTGCCTAACAAATGTAGTTCTCCCTTCCTTAAGTGAGTAATAAATTCAGCTTTCTGACTTAGAATTGAATGCTGATCTCACATTTCAGGAGCTGAATACATGACTGAATGATGACACATTTGCATAAGTTAGCTATGTAAAGCCAACATAGTATCAATATAATGACTTTAAAAGCAAGAAAGAATGCTCTGGCCAGTTTTGCTCAGTAGTTAGAGTGTCAGCCCACGGACTGAAGTGCCCCAGGTTCGATTCTAGCCAAGGGCACATACTTCAGTTGGAGGCTCTGTCCCTCACCCTGGTAAGGGCATGTGCAGGAGGCAACCAATTGGTATGTCTCTCACATCGATGTTTCTCTCACTCTCCCTCTCTCCCTTTCACTCTCTTTGAAAAGCAATGGAAAAAAATATACTCAGGTGAGGACTGAGGAAAAAAAAGTAAGAAAGAATGTTACTAGCTAGGTCTCTCTGAATACTTATAGCAAACCCTACACCCCAAAAAAGAGCTTGAATTAACCTCAGAATGCCTGTTGACAAAAACAAGCTTATTATAAAAGTTTTCCTATATGGCTGCATCTAGTGCATACTGAGTGTATTAGTTTGCTAGAGTTGCCATAACAAAATATCACACTGAGTGGCTGATATAACAGGCATTTATTTCTCACAGTTCTGGAGGCTGTATGTCGAAGATCAGGGTGTTGACAGGTTTCGTTCTTTCTGAGGCCTCTCTCCTAGGCTTACATATGGCTGCCTTCTAGCTGTACCTTCACGTGTTCATTCTGTGAGTGCACATATCTGGTGTCTCTCCATGTGTCCCAATTTCCTCTTCTTAGAAGGACACCAGTCAGATTGGATCAGGGCCCACTCTAAAATATATATATATCATTTTAACTTAGCTGCCTCCTTAAAGCCCTTAGCTCCAAATACAGTTACATCCCTAAATGCTGGGGTTAGGACTTCAACGTGTGCCGCATTTGAAGGATGCACAATTCAGCCCATAACACTGAGATACACAGCACAGGCCCCTATTAGTACTAAAAGCAATTATTCCATCAGAGACTGAAAGTGCTGCCAAGACACCTCCTTTGGATGTTAGCCCATTACAGGAATTGCCTCTCCTGAAAAATCTCCTTCCCCAACACCCTCCTCTTAAAGTAGTTCATATTCCAAAAACTGATCAACAGGATTCTACAAAGGCCCAGCCCCTAACTTCAACCTGGGACAATTCTGAAGGTCCATCCCAACCTCGAGGCAACCAATAGGGTTCTCTGAGGCTTCTGCTGCAAATATATCATATATCCATTTCTCCATCTGCTCGAACCTGCTTCCTTCCTGTCCATGGGCTTGATTCCAAGAGTACTTCATAATACATTTCCTACTCATTAATCTCTTTCTCCAAGTTGGCTTCCTGGGGGACCCAGCCTGTAACACTTCTAAACAAAATCCTGATTGCATTGGGAAAAACTAGTAGAGGCAAATCTGGTTAGCCTGTTCTATTACTTAAAGTTCACAGAAACTGGTACTCTGCTCAGGGCTATGGAAATAGGGGGGAATTGTTCAGTTTCCTTTAATAACAGTACTTTAATATGTTCTTATCATGGGTCAGAAATTGTTTATCAGAGTTTATCAGAGTCCCTTATGGGCTGTTTGCATAAAGTTATTACATTTAGACATTTTTAAGGGACGATGTTTATTTAAGTCATCACTAAAGTATGGAGTGTTTAGCTTTTGATAAATTTTCCTGAGTATAAGAAAAGCATGTTGTGCTTAATAGAACATGAATTAAACAAGGAAACTGGTCAGGGATGCAAAAATTCTGGTCTGGTCAACTTTGCCTGCGTATCCAGAGGAGGGGGTGTGGTTGCTAGTAGATGCCTGTGTTATGAAGAACAGTATGCAGCATTCTTGCCATTGCTCCTGAATACCTATCAAGACCAAACTCCTAAAGCATGAAAGCCAAACGCTTTGTCTCTGGACCAAAATGAGGATCCAGCACTGTCAGGGATATAATGTAAGAGAACTGACGCGTAACCAGCTCCCAAGGCAGATGGCTTCACCAGAAACCCCTTTGCCTTGTTCTAGAACTCAACTAATCTTCTAACTGAAGATCCCCTCACTCCCATTCCGCCCCTCAGACTATGAGCATCTATTGCATGATATGACATTCTGCCTCTATGGTTTTTGTTATTGTGACTTAATCCAAATTCTGGTCTGACTTTCAATATCACCTTGAAGAAAGTGTTATAATCAGGGAGGTTTGATATCAGAGCTGTCCATGCTGTTAACAGATCCCCCTGTGCCCGCTGCCACTACCACACACACAACTACTCACACATATGCACAATCACGCACAGATGACTTAGCAAAAAAAAAAAAAAA
Organism: Miniopterus natalensis; assembly: GCF_054644295.1. Classification (NCBI taxonomy): domain Eukaryota; kingdom Metazoa; phylum Chordata; class Mammalia; order Chiroptera; family Miniopteridae; genus Miniopterus; species Miniopterus natalensis. The sequence continues at coordinate 49,657,141 of NC_142084.1, forward strand.
AAAAAAAGGCACAGAGCCTAAGGGTGAGAGAAGATAGGTGTCAGGGAGTCACGTTTAAACTTCTCCTTGATTAACTAGCTATAAGATTCGTCAATTGCTTCATGTTAAATTAGGTATTTTAATGAATTTGGCCAGGTTCTTTCTTCTTGAAGTCACATAACCATAATTAGACGATAGACTCAAACAGGAAAAAGAAAAGCACTCAAGAACCTACAATATATGGACAAACTTTGGGTGTTGTCTTTAACAAGTCTACCATTCAGATCTCCAGAAATAATCACCCAACCATCAGGCACAGAAAACATATGAAGTACAGAAGACTGTCATGTTGAGGTCACATCTAAATATACTCGATCAGTGCTTCTTAATTTCCAATTCATTTTTTATATTGGTGAACTTATGTTTTTGGTCTACATCATGTTCAAAGAGATGAGACCACTAAAATGCTAGGGTGTGTTTTTTTACAATGTCAAGTTGCTATAAAATTTTTCTATGCATGGACTCTAAATTTTTCCACTGATACTGCAGACTTGGCAACAAGTAGCTTATGGACTAGCACTGGTTCCTGGACTACACTTTGAGTAGCACAGCTCCGTGTAATCTGTGCGCCACTGAAAGGAGCAGATAAACCTCACAGCACACCATCACTGTCTCATTGCAGAATAAAATGAAAATAGATAAAAGCAAATTATCTTATATGAGTTCAAATGCTTGAAACCTATCTCCCTGATATTAACAAAGGTTAACATGGCAATCCACCCTTATCTCTCTTACTTTTTTAAAAAATAATACATCTGAAGTGAAAAGGGACATAAATCTTTAACAATCAAGATATACATTTTTTAGCCTGGCCGGGAGTGGCTCAGTGGTTGAGCGTCAACCTAGGATCCAGGCGATCGGGGTTCAATTCCCGGTCAGGGCACATGCCCAGGTTGCGGGCTCGATCAATGACCCTCTCATCATTGATGTTTCTATCTCTCTCTCTCCCTCTTTTCCTCTCTCTGAAATCAATAAAGATATACTATATATATGTATATACATTTTTTTAAATTTGGAAAGAATTGTTGATAAATCAGTAAGTATTTATTTAGGGCATACTACATGCATGTCTTCAATTCTGCTCTAGACACTGGACTAGCTTAGCCTGTTGTTGAGGAGTTCCCTGCTTAAAATCCCACCTAGTAAAATATCAGATGAGAGATCTTAGTAACTAGAACAAAAGTCCCAAGGTCCGTAGTGAGGATCATTCCCCTAGTGACACTACCAGTGTAGACCAATTTAAATTGCATTGCTGAATCAGAAATGATCAGTTCCCACTGACTGCTGCGAGCAAAGGCCTTATTGCTGCTATCCTGCAGGACCACATCAATTATCAGGTGAAAGCTGCAGGCAGGGCCCCACCTTTGTGCAAGGCACAGGTTTAGACAAACTACTTGTGATTTCACAATGTCAACTATCACATCACATGAATTAGAGGCAAGTTTTTGCAATATGGATTTTTTTGTTATTAAACAAATAGAAGAATTTTTCTGGCTGACTAGTTTATTTGCTTAAAGTCAAAAGATAGCTCTTTGAAACAGTTTGTTGGTTTGCTGGTCAATAACTAGTTCTGTGCATTTCATAAAGATCAATTTTAACCCTCAAACATTTTTGGAGTGACGAGTTATAATTCCACATCTTTCTTCAATAATAGGATAAGATGTATTATAGCTGATTATTTGCTCTCATGGCACCATTCTCAATATTCTTAGGAGAAAAAAGATATTGGTATGAAAGAGCCAAAAGTGCAACTCCATATGCAGAAAGATTTTAAAGGAGAATCTTCTAGAGAATGTGCCATAAATATACCTAGTTAAAGGAAATCCATGTGTGCAATATGTGGTTGGCTAAAATAAAAGTTTTCAGAAATGGGACCTCAGGATGAAATGCATGGTTAGTTTAAATTTTTACTTTAACAAAAATAACTTGAAATTGCATTAAGTAAGAGCACCCAATTAGCTACTTAAGAAAATAAACAATGACCAAATCTCAAAATTTTTAATCAAATTTGAGTGACAATATAAAGGCTCATCCACACTTAGAATATTATATAGACATAGATATAGACATGTAGATATATGATGTGTTAAAAAGACCAGGAGAAGATTTTTTGATACAATATTATGAAGGAAAAGTATGATAAAAATATCTAACTATAAGACAATTTCAACCATGCTAAACAAAATGGCATGAGCTATACCAACTTGCTACCAGCCAGTGACAATCTCTGAGGGTAGAAATATTCATGGCTAAACATTGGTTTCCTTTTTCCCCCCTGATGTTTATTTCCCTCTGAGGATATTACTTGGACATTTGGAGGGTAAAGGGGGAAATGAACTTCACTGAAAAAATAACAGAAATTATAAATAGGTTATTTTTAAAAAGTTGAAAGGGACATGATTACATTTGTTTAACTGGGTAAGAAATAAAAATGAAGTGGATTTTTATTTTTTTACCAAAAAGCAAATTAATTGGCATGTTTCCAGATTTCACAGTATTAAGCAGAGGACTCCAACCACCTTTGAACAAAGGTGCCAGTAGCTCCAATTCCCCCCCCCCATTGTTTTCCCAAGTCTTAAGAGATTGCTAAGCAGTTTTCCTTTGAACGTCATTCAATAAAAAGCATATTAATCATTTGAATCTCTAATCCCTTATACTAAGCAGCAAATTTGCCTTAACAGCCTTCAAATTGGCTTAGTTGGACTTCCCAGGAGAAGGTCTAAAGAACCCCAAACCCCACTTCCTTCAGATCTCTCTCAACCAGAAAAAAAAAACTCTTAACATTGCTTTTCATTTTCATATTTTAACATTAAATTAGTAAATCTGAATTTAAGATTATCATTTAGATTTATCCCCTCTGCTATATAGCATATTCCTAAAGGTAATTTTGTAATCCTGATCCCCAAAGAATGAATGCTTAATATATGTTTAGCAATATTCCCATAGTCTCTGGAAACCTTATCCTTATATTTAGATTAACTAGTTTAAAGCAACTTTATATAATTTCAATTTATATTTAAATAAAAAGAGACTGTGAATCTTATCAGTAAAACAGATCTTATACCAATGCTCTAATATTGGCATAATTAATACCTTGGCTTATGTTTGATGTGTTAACAATAATAAAATCTATGTTAACAAACACTATCTATGTACCAGATGTTCAATTAAAGGTTATCTCATTCTCCTGCCAGAATCCTTTATGAAATTTAATATCAATTATTATTGCAAAATTGTGATTACAGGAAATGAGAGAAAGAGGGATTCTGTCCTGGAGACACTGAGCACGTACAATGCCTTGCTTAGAAGTGTTGATGTGTGTTCCCTGCTTATCTGTGAAGCAGAATCAGGCTGTAGTGGGAGATAATCCAAACACCTGTCTCCCATTTAAGCTCGGAAAACCATTTACATGTAGGGTGGTGACTTGTCATTAGAATGTCCCTCTCTGAGCCATCAGATGATTGCACTTTGACAAGGACAGTGTTAGCGTAAAGTAGCAGTGTCTATAAGAAAACTAAAACCCAAAGTAACTTAAAGAATAAAATGTACACCTATTATTAACATAAAGAAAGATCAAAAATCAAGAAACATTACTACTCATAATGATTGATTTCTTGGAGCAGAAATGTACAGGCAATTTTATGATACAAAAAAAAAGTATTATAACCATCCAAGGCCAGATTTAGTGTAGTTTGTTAATTTAAACAAGTACTAATATCAAACAAGTAATACAAATAAATAAATAATGAACAAAGTCTACATCAAATTTGTTATTTCCATGAGCTCTAATAATGTTCTAACAAAATATTTATAAATACAGATAGATATATGCAATTTTTTGCTACTTCATAATAGATGTTCAAAATTTCTATAATTGGAATAAAATTATTACTGATTTAAATTTGGCATGTTAACACATCAATTATATATGTAAATTAGTGGTAATAAAATTTTCTGTTTTATATATTTTAAAAGTAATTCCAGTTGACCCTTAAACAATATGGTTTGAACTGTGGGGGTCTAGTTACTTATAAGCAGATATTTTCAATAAATACTGAAAAGTATTTTTTTAAGATTTTTTTTTACTAGCATTTTCTTTTCTCTAGCTTCCTTTTTTGGAAGTATACAGTATATAAACATATAACGTACAAAATATGTGCTAATGTACTGTTTATGTTATCAGTAAGGCTTCCAGTCAAGAGTAGGATATTCAGTTAAGTTTTTTGGGTGTCAAAAGTAATACACAGATGTTTTACTGCACAGGAGGTCAGCACTCCTAATACCTGTGTGGATCACAGGTCAATTGACTTCCATGTACACATAATAACCAATGTGGTTTATCCTTCATAAAATCTAAAGAAAAAGATTTGTGTAGTCAAATGGTCCAAAATTTTACTCAAGAACAATGTGCCTTCTGAGAACATTTCCTACACCTTTGTCTACTAGTTATGTTTCACTCCATCAATAATTACCTGCCTGTATGTCTGACACTTGAAATGTTCCAGGATGAATAGTTTGTCCTCTCTCTTATACTCCACTTTCGACAAAGAACATACCCAATTAATCCTGTTCGATGATGAGAAGCACATGTAGAACTCAGTTGCCTCGGTCACATTACCTAAGGCCAGCCTAGATCAGCTCCTGAACTTGTGAGAGATCCCAGCAAAGACCAGAAGAGTAGCCTGTTCTACCCCAACCTGATCCCAGTGCAAGAGAAATAAATGTGTCTTGCTATATGTATACCTCCAACCACTTATTGAGCAATTGAAGAAATATCATTTAAATATCTCAATATCTCAATAATTACTTTTCTGTTTCTTTCCAACTAATCACATTGGTCTACTGCCTCCAAATTTTATTGTTATTTGCATTAGTTAAATTATAGTAAAATAAAAAAGAAATTATTCTCAATTCCAGTCCATACTTCCCATCCTTAAGTTTTTGTCTGTCTACATTCCATCTGCCTCAAACTATCTTTCCTACATTTTCATTTAACTTCCTCAGCTCCTACTTGTCTACCAGAATTCAGCTGAAACATTACCTCCTCCATGCTTCTCACAGCATCCTCTAGAACAGTGGCCACACGAAACAATATCTTTGAATGAAAGAAGGCTCTGAAGAACAAAGCACTGCACGTACAGATTTCTTCACCATAAAAATGAAATAACACCATTATTAAAATGATCACTTGTTACCACAAGGATATTAAAGCGAAAATAACATAAATACAGCAAAGACAGCAAAACCACCATGACCAGAAACGTGTCCTATTTCTCAGGCACTGAGCTAAGTGCTTTATATAGATTATGTAACTCTCAAAATACTCCATTAGGATTTACTATTATTAGTCCCACTTACTAGATTTGAAAATGAAGACTCAAAGAAGTAAATCTCATAATTAATTGAGATATGCAGTACAGTTCGTCATTTCCCAGTAAAATACTCATCACTATTCCATTTGACACTTGCAAAGGCAAAGGTGTTGGAACAGAAATGAGTCATATCAGTCTTTATGAGCAAAAGTCAGATTTGTCATACCTGAGAAGTTTTATTCAGAGTGAAGAACAGGAAGCATTTCTTCTATCTTTGGAGTTCAAGTTCCAAGTATGTTTTTTATCAAGAATAGAACACATTAGCTCAAGAAATAGACATGCTACACTACAAAATTCAAAACATTTTTATCCTCAGGTAAGAGGAGCTGGGCTTTTGAAAATGTAAATGGTATTTCAGTGACTTTTTAAACAAATTTTTACAAAATATTAAAAGTCAGTGATGAGTTATGGCATATTGGGCTCTATTATGACCTAGAAAAGCTCTTGGTTAAAAAAAAAAAAAAAAAAAAGAGCTTTCTGTTTAGCTTTTTCCAAGTATGAAATTTAATCAAAACTTGTCTAAGATCCTAAAAACTACCTTTAGCTCAAGCGATACGTTTTCATTATCTTACACACACAAGTTCTTAAGTTCTCCAACTTTAACATCATAGTGGAAGTTCTCAGCAGGCTGCTTCATGACACAGGCCATGTACTTGACCTTTGGTGCCTCAAGAAGAACAAGATATATGAGGTTTAAGAATTTGCTTCACCTATGCACCTTTATCATCAAAACTATGGATGAGTCCCATCACAGACTTTGAGTCAACCTTCTGTTCAGTGAAAATGAATTATGAACAAGTTTGTCAATGGCTCAGAATGAAACATAAATCTCTGAGCCTAATGCAGCTAATTATTTGTCTTAATTCTCAATTAATATTTTTAAAAATGAATTTGACTACAATGTACAGTTGCTGCTCTATTCAACCATCTGTATTTTATTGTATTAATACATTTTCTATTTATTTTTATAGTTGTCCCTTCCCCTCATAGTGTGAATACATCTAATCAGGAGACCAAAAACCATTTTAGTTTTACCCAGTTTAGCTGAAACTTTCTGTTCTGGCTTTAAAACACTTCAGGTGTATTCTATTCAAGGTCAAGACACAGCAGAATGATATACCTCAGCCATTCAAATAAAAAAAGAGAGAGAGGGAAAAAAGGAACTGCATGTCACGTTTCTATTGTCAGATGCTTTCAATGTGATGAAAACATATTGCACACTAGTGAACTCCAAAAGGTCACCAAATAGAAAGCTTTCTTCTTCCTCCTTACCTATTTAATATGACATTGCAAGCTCACATCATGAAGGCTCCAGCGCAGGTATTTTATTCATGTGCTCCTCCTTTCATTCTGTATCATTCATTCATTCATTCATTCATTCATTCAGAAAATTCCAAACCAGACTGAGATAATCAGCAAATGAGTTCAGTAAGGAGAAGTGAGGCTACCATTTGAAATAATTGTTTTAAACTGCCCTACCTCCGCTTAAGAGTCAGAAATTTAATAAGAGCTGCAGCTCCACAAAAGATCAGCTTAACTTCATCATTATGTTGTGCCTCTCTCTACGCTCTCAGCCTCCATCCTAATGAAAGGCAAGAAATAACAGGGCATTTCATGGGAAAGCCAGTTCTCATTTCCGCCCTGCTTTGAAAGCTTATCCAAGAATGTTAGATAGGCATTTTGAGAATGGAAGTGGACCGAACAGCGCACGTCACACGTTTGAAGTGCTCCAGTGCTAACCCATCCTCAGACATCTTTTGATCAGACTTGACTCAGAAGTTCCTTGTTCCCTCTTGCAGTTCTCAGTCGCATTTTATCCAGGCTGCTCTGGGAGCCATTTATCCAGCTCTCCTCACTACCTGCTGGAAATGAAAAGAAGCAGTTGACTTTTCCATGAGTCAAACTGCCATCTGTTAAGGGTGCTCCTCCCCTCTTTAAATGTGCTTAAGAAGTCAGCTTGCTGCTTCCTGGTGTCTTTCCCGGGGCTCAACTGGAAGCATTAACTAAACTGCGAGGCTTAATAACTTCCATTTTATAGGCTGCCAGGACAGAACAGAAAGAGAACAGGGAAGTGAACAACTGCTTCCCCACACAGCAGGGAAGTGGACAGAGTCCAAGTCTGAAAAACCTCCCCCCACCCCCACTGGCTGGACCGTTTAGATCCAGCAAGAATAGTTTATAATCATCATAAGAACAATTGCCATTGTCATGTTCCAAACCATGCATGACAGCACTACCCTTTTGTTATAAACTCTCTGTTGGCCACATTGTAGAAAATAAGCTCCTCTAAATTTCCTCCCTCACTGCAGATGGCCTCTGCAAAGAACAGGGCATCTGCCACGGCAGCTCTGCCCGAAAAGGCAAAAGGATCCCCTCGGAGCAGGAGATACCATCATCAGACATCCGACTGCCCTCTGAGGTGCCTTTGGCCTCTTTTCTACACCATAAAATTTTCTAACTACCCTATTCTGTTCTTTTTTCTTTTTTTTATTTTCTGAAACACTGAAGGGAGAGAAAAAAGCAACATTCTAATTGAGACGTCCAAAGGGCATAAATATTTCACTGCAATTGGACAAGTCACAATTCATCTGCCTCATTTCATTCATTACAGCTATGAATGTCAATGCACCTCATTTTTTAATATTTGAAACAAAGAATTTGACCTAAAATGCCTAAAGCATGGCAATGACCTCTATATGGATAACAAATTAAATATCCAAAACAGCAGTTCTATGAGTACTGCATACATTTTGATTTCTCAACACAAAATTTATTAATATGGCCTGAGAGAAGGCATTCCAAATTAGTAAAATATTTAACATTGGGAGACTGTTTCTAAAGAAATGCTTGCTCTGTTACTTTCAAGTAATCATGTGACTAGAACAAAACTAATAGAAGATTGCTGTAATGAAATTCCTGGCTTTATTGAATAGATAGGATTTCCCACCAGCACACCAGTTGTCTAGAATGTAAACATTTACTTTAAATGTGCTTAAGGAAGCTTATAAGGTGTATTGACACTACGTATTTAACAAATACACAGGTAGAGATAGTATAAAGTTAAACTCCAGGATGGCTTCCATCCAATTAAAAACATCAACTGATAGTGTGAACAAATGTTTTAGGCCATATTTATTATAAGGAACTGAGCTAAGAGCTGGAAATGCAGAGTTGTATGATATAATCCTTGCCATAAAAGAGTTTATAACGTTATCTAATATGTCCACAAAAACATTCTGTATTAGCCAAGTTCCCCAGAGAAACGGAACTAATACAATATATGACAGAACAAATAAATATATAAAGTGATTTTTTATAATAAAGTATATAATATATATTACATGTAATATTATATGCTCTACATAATATATACGTATATATTATATCATTATAATAATATAATTTTACATATTTGTTAATGATATGTATTTTATATATGTATATATAAAGAGACTTATTATAAAGAATTGCCTCACATGATTATGGAGGCTAAGAACTCCCGTAGTCTGCAATCAGCAAAGTAGAACCCTAAGAGACTCAATGACAGCTCCAGACTGAGGTCAAAGGCCTGAGACCCAAGAGAACCAGTGAATAGTTTCAGTTCAAGTCCAAAGGTCTCAAAACCAGGAGAGCCAAAGGTCTCAAAACCAGGAGACTCTGAGTCCAGACACCTAAGAACCCAGAAAGCTGATTGTGTAATCCCAGACTAAAGGCAAGAGGAGAATCTATATTTCAGTTCCAGCGATCAAAGAACTACTGAATTCTTTCTTCCTTGGCCTTTTCTGATCGGATGAAGCCCATGCATATTGTAGAGGGCAATCTGCTCTACTCAGTCTATAGATTCAAATGCTAATCTCATGTAGAAACACCCTCACAAATAAACACACTCAGAAATAAAGTTTAACCAGATATCTGGGCAGCCCATGGACCAGTCAAATTAACACATAAAATTAACCATCATAATTCCAACCCATGTCAACTTGGCACCCATACACATATTCTTAAACTTAATTTTCAAGTAAAAACAATAACAAGGTCATAATTCCACCTAACATATAATACAGCTGTCCTATATACAACCAAAAACACTAACCCTTTCCCCAGAACTGGAGTTTAAATTCTTAAGTGATATTTAATCTTCTCCTTGATATTCCATAACTCAAATACTATGATATAAAATTAACAATACCTAAATACTATGATTTAAAATCAATAATGTTATTCTACATGATAAGGGAAGAAAAAAAACAAAGTTATTATATATACATTTGTGTGATATATATATATATATATAATTATTTATGCTTAATATATGTAGTAGAACTGCCTTTTCCACTACCTATTCTGTGTCCCCTCTGCCTTCAGCAAGCACCTCAGGTGGTCATGGGTCTTCACCTCATGATGTTACCTAAACCTTCATTCCTGAAGGATTGGGGCAATTAGTAGTCCTACCTGGATTGGGGTTTTGTAGTTTTCCATGACCTTGATTACAGGGCATGGTGGTACTAAGAAATGCCCTAAAGGATTTTCTGTATTCTTCTACACCTCCACTGTGGAGCAGTAGTAGTCCAGTTGTCCCTCAGCAGTCAGGAGCAGTCACCCTAGCCAGCACAGTATCTCCCTTTCAGAAGAATGAGGATCCTGAAGTGGCCAGCAGAGTGGCAGTATTAACCTCCAGCTCAGTGGAATCATCGTGATGTCTCCTGATAGGAGCGTTTCTACTTCTGCCATCAAGACCTCTAAGCCAGTAGAGCATACGGTGGAGGGACAGAGAGCAAAAATTTTGCTGAGGTTCACTAGGAGTAATAGTGAGTGGTCCACTCTCATTTCCACTCCTTGATTCCTGGACCCCATGAATCCAGGCTATAAATGAAAAATACCACATATTGGATGCTAAGTCCGTATGAAGATTCCTGAAAAAAATTAAAATAGAACTACCATAGGACCACTAATCTTACTCTTGGGAAGTTATCTAAAGGAAAAGAAATCACTATCTTGAAAAGATATCTATACCTCCATGCTCATTGCAGCATTATTTACAATATCCAAGACATGGAATCAACCTAAGTGTCCATTGACAGATGAATGGATAAATAAGTTGTGAAACTATATATATAGTGAAGTACTATTCCATTTGCAACAACATGGATGAACCTTAAAGGCATTATGTTAAGTGTAATAAGTCAGACACAGAAAGATGAATATTATATGATCTCACTTATACATGGAACCTAAAAACAGAACTCAAACAAACAGAGAAGAGATTGGTGATTGCCAGGGATGAAGGGTAAGGGTGTGAGAAATGGGTGAAGGTGATCGAAGGATACAGCTTCCAATTATAAGTTGAATAGGTTCTGAGGATATAATATACAGCATGGTGACTATGGTTAACAATACTATATTGTATATTTAAAACCTGCTAAGAGAGTGAATTTAAAAAGTTCTCACCACCACCAAAAAAAAAAAAGTATCTATATAAGGTGACAGATGTGCTAACTAACCTTATTGTGGTAATCATTTTTGCAATATACACATATATTAAATCAATACATGTACACCTTAAACTTATGCAATATTATATGTCAATTATTTCTCAATAAATCTGGGGGGGGAAAGAACTAAATTACCTAGATGCCCCAAAATAAGGAATCAGCCAAGTAAATTATGGCACATATATAAAGTGGTAAAACGTTATTCAGCCATTAAAAATAATTTAATAGACAAAAGAATATATGCACCCCCATGTTCACTGCAGCATTATTTGCAATAACCAAGATATGGAAGCAACCCAAATGCCCATCAACAGACAAGTGGGTAAAAAAAAACAGTGGTACAAAAATACAAAGGAATATGACTTGGTCATAAAAAAAAAAAAAAATGACATCTTACCATTTGAGACAGCATGAGAACTCTGATAAGAACTAAGTTGAACTCTTTTATTAGACTTACTTATAATGTAATCAAATTATTTTTAAAGTTAAATCCATTAAAGGATTTAATATATTTCACTATTAGAGGCTAGAAAAAAATATTAATTTGTTCTTCAGCACTCCAATCAGTTCTTTTGAAAAAGATTTACCACATTTGAGTTTATTTGAATAACAGTCAGAAAAGATTTCATGGTGTGGACAATAATTTCCTTCAACAAATTTGGATCAGTAATTTAACTTGAAATTAGATAAACCAGCATGACATTCAGGGCTCAGATTGAGACCAATTGTTCAAACTCAGTTTTCCCAAAGCAAAATATGATATAGTATCAACTCTTTCCCATCTGTATCATATATTTGAATGTAAAATCACCAATTACATCAAATTCAGCTTTCATTCACAGATTACCTATTTGTTTAGCTGAATTGTGATGAACCAGCCCTTGCTACATCAGTATAAGGTTACTCAACCTTGAACCGTTATGACCAAACAGAGCATTTCCTTGTCTGTATCATTTGCCTGACTCCCATAAGAGCTACCCACAGCCTTTTATTATCAGATTAAATGTCACAGCAAATGTATCCTTTCATCTTAAACAGCCAGGAGCTATTATTATTCTTTTCATAGCCAGATAAATTTGACCTCCTATCCACAAGTTTCATATCCCAGAGAGAAGGAGTTTTATCATTTAATTTATAACTAAATGACTTTAATGCTTTTGTTTGGCGGAGAGTGCAACAGTCTTTTGTCTGTTGTCATAATGTAAAGCCCAGAAAAGAGGTTTTAGGATGAGAGGAAAGAAAAAGCAACTTTTCTTCATGTTTTGTTTGGAACTTGTGATTTGGCAACACCTTGGGTTTATTTAGGGGGACACAGGAGGTAGTAGTATTACATTTATAACGTGTGCAAGATATTCATGGATTTTATATTGTTTAGTACTCTCAAAACCCACCAAAGTAGTATTACAATTCTTAAATTATAGACAAACTGAGACCCTTAGAGTTTAAACAGCTTATTCTAATTCATTCAGTAAGTAGCAGGGCATGGGTTCCAATCCTTGCATGACTCTATATGTATGCTATTTTCATTACTTCATTATTCCTTAAATATATCTGCCTCTTGTCCCCAGTCCTCCCCAGCTCCCGACAATTAGCACTAATAAAGATCTGTTTCCCTGTGGCTACACAAAGGTAAGAACAGCCTTAACTTAAGATAAAAGCAGGACTATAACTATTTCAACATCGTGAGTTTCAGAACCTAAAGCAGGTAACTTTGTACCAGTTTAAGCTGTCTCATTCTTAAGTGATGAAACCACTTCATTCTCATAAAGGTATTAGGCTCTCAGATACTATTTTTTTAAATCCGAAGAGAAACATATTATAGCTTTATAAGAAATCCAGAATTTTAATCAGTTAATTGGGCTTGATAAAAATTGATAAAGTTTTATTAGGAGCTATGAAATTACAATTAAGTCATATGAAAAAAATATATATGAAAGCTGGAACAAGTTTTGTTTCATTTATTGCAAATCCCCAGTACCTAACACTTTAATAAGAATTAATAAATATTTGCTAAATCATGATTAAATATTGTACCTTTTGTTAAGCCTACTTATAACTTTTAGAGATTTTTAGTTTATAGTATTTTAAAGTAAATAATCTATTTTAAAACAAATTATTGCTGACGGGAAAGAAGATTAGGACAGCCCTTAAGATATTACTGTCATTAGGACAGTCACTAAAATACTAAAGCTTATGAAATATAGCAAGACTGTTATATCCAGTATTGTTAAACAAGATAATTCATATTAACCCCCTACCCCCAGAGAAGACAAGTAAAAAGCTGGGAAAATATGGAGGGAGGGGGAGCAATAAAGAATTAAAAGGAGAGTGAAAAGGGTTACCTGAGCCAAGATACAGGACAATATAGAAATCCAGAGAAAGGAAACCCTACATTCAAGGAGGCATTTGTCTGTCCTAAAGAGTTCACCAAGAGACTGAGCAGTACTTTTTAATCTAGGACTCAATAAAAGAGCCAGAATTCCCTCAAATTCCCCTTCCCTAGAATGATATCAATTTAAAATGAGTAGCATTTTAAATAAGGACTTTGCAATGAGATAGTATATTCGTGGGTTAACCTACATCCACTGTTTGATTCATACCCATAATAGTTTTCAAGTTAAATATTAAAAGGTAATCTCAAGTAGCTCTTTTGAAGTTCTCAGTATGTGTTAGCCACAGTTAATAATTCTTCTTAGTGCTAAAAAGTCACTTTCTGACTGACTTTATGCTCAGTACTAGACATTTGGTGCACACTTAATACCTTCTCCTTGTCTTATGCTGCTACAAACAAAAAATGATAATCAATTACATTAGATTTTTTTCTAATGTATATTTGCATAAATGTATTAGGACATATTCCTTCCAAGAAGTATACCTTCTTGCCAAGACACTTTATAATTGAAATCTGTAAAAATACTTCTTTATCTTATATCCTTGATTGTATCATGTGGCCTATTAGAACTTTCCTATGGTCTGTATAATATTAGAAGTTTTCTTCCCATGCAAATAGTCTCCAGAGTTAGATATTGATGACAGATAAAACCTGATACATAAATTATTTCAGTAACTTCAAACATCAAGCTGAGATTTCAAATTGGGTGGGCAAAACCTGTTATCTGAAATCAACCAAAAGCAAGAACAAAGAAGTAAAACAGAAATTGTCTTTACTGAGACTAATAAATACTCACACCTACTTCACTGTAAATAAATGAAAGGGACTACTAAATGGAGTGATAAGTGGACCAAAGTGAAGGAAAAATAAAAAGACAAGAGGCTTAACCCTGAAGATTCCAGGGAGAGGCAAGACAATCAAAACCAGCCGCCCTTGTTTTGGAACATCCATAACAGAATGGATGGAACCAGTTGCAGGAACTTTTTGCTACATTATTTGAAAATACAGCATTTGCAAGGGAAACAAAGATAACTGAAGAAATACACAGACAGGATCTTTATAATTATTTAGCAAGATAGAAGCCATGAGTAGGTAAGTACACCTACAGCCCCAGTCTTTGTCAGGTAAAGATAAGGCAAAGATACACACACACACAATGTTTTTTGTCCTATAGAACTCTACTGAGAGCCAGGGAGATTTCCTAATAGCTTGGACTACATGCTGGTTCCTCCTCTATACTATTTACTTTGTAATAGATGAACTTAAAAACCCCAGTCATTAAAAAAATTAGTAATACTTAAATAATAATAACCAGCACTACAGAGATAAGGAAAACTGTCTTCAAACAAAAAGGCTACTGTCATTTAAGCATTTTTGAGAAGAATAAGATCAGAGGAACTACGAGCTTTATTTATTATGCCAAGATTTCTTTTAAGCTATAGTAAATAAAACTGTACAGTAGTTATTCAGAGAGGAAGAGAGACTAAGCCCAGAACCAGGCCCAGAATACATGGAAACTAGACTTTTGAAGGAGGTGACAGAGTGGGTGAGAGGAGAATTATTTTTTAAACTGTGTGCAAACAATTTTATAAAGGAGAAATGAAATCAGAATCCTGTTATCTCTTCCACAAAAATCAACTTCAGGTGAATTAAAGATTTAAATGTGAGCATCAAAGCTACAAACACTTCCAGAAGTAAAAACAGAATATTCTATGACCTAGAAGGAAGAAATTTTTCAAACAAGATCAAAAAAAAATTTTTTTTAAATACACCTGAAATCTGTATAATTTTGTTAACCAGTGTCACCCCAATAAATTTAGTAAAAAGGAAAAAAGACAAAAGAATAGAAATTTGAAAGGAAAAAGAAGGCTACTACATATGGCTTCATTAACATTGAAATCATGTTTATCAAAAGCACCATAAGAAGACTGCATATATAACCCACAAGCTATGAGAAGTTAAATGTACCACATCACTGACATAATATTAGTAAATACATAAAGAATGCCTCCAAGTCAATGTGAAAATTATAATTAACCCAGTAGAAAAGTCGGGGGGAAACTTAAGTATTGGCAATGCCAGCCACTTAAATGAAGAGAAAATAAATATGGAAATAAACAATTGAAAGATGCTCAACCTCATCAACAATCAGGGAAAGGCAAATTAAAACCGTAATGAGATGACATTTTATTCTGATCATAGTAACAAAAATGTATTTATCTGATAATATCAGTGCTAGTGAGGGCATCGTCATGCACTGCTGATGGGAATGTAAACAGTCACAACCACTTTGGGAAATCATCTCACATTCTCTGAACTATTCATACATAGAATCAAGCAATCTCAGACTGAGGCACATAGCCCAGAGCAATGGACTCAACCTTTTTTTGCTGACATAGTCCTTCAATATTTTTGAAAACTCTATGCCCCCTTTCCCATTTTAAGTTGACGACCATCATTAATCAGAAGTTTTTGTAGTGCCCAAAAAATGTGATTCCCAATTTAATATAAATATAGCATGATTAAATAAAACTGTTAAATTTCTCTTTTTAAATGTGTCTGAGGAATATAAATATAATAATACATTCTTGAGAACCATCATTTATTTTTACGTGCATAATCAATCTTTTCTTTAACATTCATAAATTTAACATCTGGCCTTTTTCTCCTTGAAGTCATATCTCTATTCCACCTCCCTCACATAACTTTATGTGAATAACTAATGGAATATATCTTATACTTGAAAGCCTATCAGTAAAAATATTACACTGATTTAGAAGGTAAGAAATTAGTAGAGACATAACGTTAGTGATAAGCAGTAAACAAACCAAAAAAATGTGACTTCTCTTTCCAGGAAGAGACAGTAGACATACTTCTCCTTATTCCTTTCAAAAAGTACAACTCAAAACCCTAGATTATATATAAAGCAAACATAAGAAGAGTCTGAAGAGTAGAAACGGGAAAGGAGACTGCCCAGGACCCACAGGACCCACAGAAAGACACAGGAGCGGGTTTTTCAGGTTATCATGTTTGCCCCCTACATCCCAGACTTGGAACTGAAAAACCTGGCAAACTGGAAATGCCAACAGACATGTGTAAAAAGAAGCCCCAACAAAGGCCTTTCCAGCCAAAGGAACCAGGAAAAGGGCAACCTAGCAAGGCAGAAAACATTTAGAAAATAATTTCTTCACTCCAAATACCACAGTAGGGGAAACACTTGTGGTTCCAGCCCAATCATGCCAGCAAAGGCCAAGTGAGGAGCCTAGGCCTCCATCCTTGTAAGACATAGTCAGGCACCCCAACCCCCTCTGTGCAAGATGGTTTCAGAGATGGCCAAGTAGGGAGCCAAGACTTTCATCTCTGCCAGTCAGTAACAGGACTTACCCCCTGCAGTGAGTGAAGACCCTGAGGGGAACTGGAACTCCCAAACTCCCAGTCCCACCAAGAAGTACTAAGGACCCCACCATGTGTCAGCACAGCAACTGTTTTAAGGAACTTGTTCTTCTACTTTTCCATCTGGCGTAGCAAGGCAGATCTCTTGCTAGAATGGTGTCACATAAATCCACCTAAAAGAGTTTTAAATAAGATGGTCTCACAACATAATACAAAAATGCCCAGATGTCAATCAATAGTCGCTTCTTATACCAAGAACCAGAATGATCTTAAATTGAAAGAAAAAAAAGAATCGATAGATACTGAGACCCAGATGACAGAGTTGCTAGAATTATCTGACAAAGATTTTAAGGCAGCCTTGAAAAGAATGCTTCAACAGCAATTGTGGACGCAATGAAAACAGAGAAAACCTCAGCAAAGACATAGAAACTCTCAGCAAAGAAATAAAATATGTGAGGAATAACCCAATGGAAATTTTAGAACTCAAAAATACAACAACCTAAATAAAAAGTTCAGTACATGGGATCAACAGAAAAACAGAAGGAAAGGGCAAAAGAATAAGAAAACTAGAAAATCAAACAGTAGAAACTATTCAATCAGAGTAACTAATAGAATAAAAACAAAAAACTAACGAAAGATCTAATGTATTATCAGAGTGTAGGAAGGACAGGAGGAGGGTAGGACTCAAAATATACTCAAAGAAATAATGGCTGAAAACTTTCCAGGTTTCCCAAAAAAAAAAGATAATCTACAGATTCAAGAACCAGCAAAAACCTCATGCAGGATAAGCCCAAGTAAACTGAGGCCAAAATATCATAATACATTTTGAAGGCAGTGAGAGAGAAATTGTTCCAGTAGGCAGCTGATTGGATATTAATGAAAGACAATGGAATTAAACTGGCTAAGCCTGAGTAGCTTCCAGACACTGCAGGGGATAGCCACATTGTCCCACCAAGGGGTTAACATTCCCCTGTCCCCACCCCCCACCCCCTGCTTTCCAATCTCCCCAGGAACAACTCGCCCCTTCCCATAGATTACTGGGGGGTGGGGAGAACCAGTAAAGGGTCAATTCATTTGCTGGGCACATGTGCAGAAGCCAAGATGGTGACAAAAAGGGGAGGGATCTAACCTGCGAAAATCTGGGGAAAAGACAGGAATAGAATAAGGGAAGGGAATCCTGGGACATCCAGGAAAGGGACTGGGTAGGAGGAGGCACCATACCTGCGAAGAATTAGGAAGGAGATTGACTAGTTTGGAAAAAAGCATACCGCTTCCCAAAGCCAAGGAGATATTATCAAAGCTTAACAAAGGCCTGAGGCTCATTCATTTGTACTTGGCTTTTCCTGGCAGCCGCTGAGGCCTAGGTGTGCAGCTGCACCAGGGCCAGGCGCTGGCTAGTCGTGGCCCGTGCAGGTGGGGAAATGAGACAGAGAAGTTCTGCATCTCTGGGGCCTGCTCCTCCTGGTCTTGGTGAGGACAGGTGCAGGCCTGCGGCCCCAGAAGCTGGACTTTCTCCGCAGCAAGATGGAGCTGAGTCACCTGGTCGTGGATGACACATCGGGCACCTGGGGCCAGTCCTTTGTTTTTGATCCAACACATCTTTCCCCTATTGTTCACATCCTCCTGTGTGTGAGTCCCTGAGACGTTTTCCTCTCAACACCGTGAAAGAATCCTATTTCCACTGGCAACAGAAATGACAACCTAACTATATGGGAAAACAATTCAAATTAAAAGTAAAAGGGTGAAAACGTATAAGCCATGTAAATATTTTAGTCATGAGTAGATTAGAAGCATATTAATATCAGATAAAGCTGACTTCAGAGCAAAGAAAAATACCAGGAACAGAGGGTGACTTGGCATAATGACAGAAGTACCAATTGTCCAAGAAGATACAGCAATCCCAAATGTGTATGTGCCAAACAGCAGAAATGAATAACATGTGAAGCAAAAATTTATAGAACCGAAAGAAGAAATAGACATCCACAATTATAGCTGGAGATTTCAGCATTCCCCTGTCAGCAATTGACAGAACAACAGACAGAAGTCCATCAAGAATATAAACTAACCCCACCATCACTCGACAAGACTAAATTAGCATTTATGCAATACTCCACTCAATAATGGCAGAATACTCATTTTTTTTCAAGTGTCTATGGAACATATAAACCAAGAGAGACTACACGCTGGGCCTTAAAAAATCTTCAGGTAATTAAAAAGAAATAAAGAGGATATTTTCTGACCACAGTGGAATCAAACTAGAAATCAATAACAGGAAGATAACAGAAAAATTTCCAAATACTTGAAGACTAAACAACACACTTCTAAATAATTTAGACACACCCACAGCTCTTGGGTGCCCTGATATGTTTTTGCTCACTTTTATTTTTCCCTTGTGTTTCAGTTTGGGTGTTTCTATTGACCTATGTTTAAATTAACAAATTCATTCTTAAGCTATGTCAAGTCTACTGCTGAGCCCATCAAACCCATGATTTATCTCTGTTATCACATTTTTAAAAATTATTTCTAGCACTTATATTTGTTTTTCTTATAGTTTACATCTTTCTACTGAAATTCCCCATTTGTTAAATCTTATTGTCTTTTTTTTCACTAGAAATTTTTACATATTAATCATAGTAATTATGATTACTTCAAAGCCCTGTCTGATAATTTTAACATCTAGGCCATCTCTGAGTCTATTTCTGTTATTTTGACTCTTGGCAGGAGATTGTCTGTTCTTTATTTTTTTGTGCATCTTATGATTTATTACTGAATTCCATACAACTTGTGTAGATGAGTAGAGACTGAGGTAAATGGTATTTATGCTTGGAAACATGCTTGCCTCTCTTCCTGCTACCCTGTAATGAGAAAGAGTGAGTCGACCTAGTCAGGAGTTGAGCTAGGCTTGAGTTTCCTTATTGCTTTGGAAACTTCCACTGTACCACTTGCTGCAACTTCTTTTAGCATGTTTGCAGTCAGGGATGGATCAGGATTTTCAGTGGGGATTTTTGTGTATTTGTTTGTTTATGCTATCTCCTCAACTTTCAGTCTTCCCTGTCCCCTGCACAGTACAGGGGCTCTCTCTTTTCATTCCCTTTTCCTAAATCGGTGCTAGTACTTACTACCCAGAGGTGGAGGAAGCAAGGTGCTTCTCTGTGGTCTTGGTCAAGCCTCATTTTTTGGCAAGCCCTGTGCTGAGGTCTTTGGAGTGGGGCTTTCTTAGTGATCGTGCTCTTTGCTACTGCAGTCAAACTCTGCCTTGAATATTTAGTGAATCTTGTTTGCAAGTGAGTTTCTTGCCTGTTGCTCAAAGATAGGAAAGTATATATACCCATACTCTGTTAATCTAGGGTCCAAGCACCAGGATTTTTCCTGACTTTTCCCCAGAGGTAAAGGGTTTGTTTGGGGGGGGGGCTTTGCTTTGTTTTGTTTGTGTATTTTTTCGGGGGTGGGGATGGGTAGGTGTTTTACCCAACTTCAGTGGGTCTTCACCTGTTTCTTGCAAAAAAACAGCATTTGTTTTCCCTCATCCGTCATCTTAAATCTTATGCCATTTGAGAGACAGTTCCAGGGGCAGGTGCTTCATGCTTTTCCCAGACACTGTCACTGCCCTCCTCCAGACCTGTGCTGCAGAGGGACATCTCTCAACTCTCACTCTTTGCTTCTAATTTTTTTCATGAGAACCCACTGGTGGTCTGTGGGAGAAAACTTGCAACTGGATGCAGATTCCATTTTGCCTATGACTCCCAAGGTTTTGATCATCTTGGTTGGCCTTTAGCTAAATTCTAACAGCTTGGGTGGCACCCAACACCTCTTCCTCACACGCTGTGCCACATGAGAGCCGGTGCTCTCACCTTGTCCTGCCTTGGCGGACTCTACCTGTCTTTAGATTTCTGGTTAGATTCCCTGTGATATCCGCTCTCTGGTGAGCTCCAAAAAAGTTATGATTTTGTAATTTATCTGACTTTTTCTTATTTTCTTATTTACCTGACTCTTGTTAACTTTTTGCATCCTAGGCAGAAGTAAAAGCCTCAGAGCTTCCTACTTATGATTAACATATATCAAGTTTAAGTCACTAAATCATGTGATTCCTTCCATAAAAACTCATCTTTTCCCCGGTGTTCTGAATGATTTTGACCTTTCAAATATAATCTTCCCGCAAATTGTTAAGTCAACACCTCTCAAATTCTGGTATTTAAAAACCAAAATTTCAATATTTTATGTGTTGATAGGGTTATTTTAACTTTCTATTTCCTTCGGTTACTTTGAAATTTAAATTAAGTTCTTAATTTAACTTAAATTGAGAAATGAATAAGATGTTAACACTATTCACTCTTGTTTGCTAGATGTATAAAATTAAAGCTGCTATATTATTAAGGAATTTGCAAAGGGATAATCAATAGGTTAAAGTTTTAAAAGCTAGAAGATTATATTCAAAGGCATGTGAATAAAATCACTGGCAGTTTAAATATAACGATCATCTACAAAATGGCAAAATTTTGCTTAGAAAAATAGCATGAATTGAGGAAGATTTTTAATATATACTGATTGCTATTTCACTAGTCTGTAAGCAGTTTTATGATTCTCTAGCCAATTTTATCAGTAACATCAATCTAACTTTAGTTAATTTTAAGAAAGTATATGTCACCAAGTAATCAAAATTGAGCATTCTCATAAGTCTGCTAAATTATTTCTTTTAAGGCCCTGGCCAGTTAGCTCAGTTGGTTAGAGCATCGTCCCAATATGCCAAGGTTGCAGATTCGATCTCAGGCTAGGGCATGTACAAAAAGCAACCAATGAATGCATAAATAAGTGGAAAAACAAATCGTGTCTCCTTCTCTCTCTCTCCCCTCCCTTCCTCTCTCTCCCCATATCAATAAATTTTTAACAAATATTTATTTTAAAGCTATCAAAACATTCCTAGTAGGACTATGATTGATAAATTCATCAAATTAGCTATTCTACAAATTGAACTTTTCTTTAATTTGTTTTTTTGTGAATTGATTTGTGAACTGTATATTAGGCTAATTGTCCATTTTGGAAAATTGAATATTGACCAATTTACTTACTCTCACTAAAACCTCAAACATTAGAAACAACCTAAGCATCCATCAGTAGGGACAAATTAGCCACATAGAGCTCAAGTGTCGGAAAGAGAATGATGCAGATTCAAACAAACTGGCATTAACAAATCTTCAGTAGATAAGTAACAAAGCAAGTTACTGACATTCGCATAATTCAGTGATTCTATAGTGTGATCCCCAGACCGGCATCATCAGCATCTCCTAGGAACTTATTAGAAGGCAAATTCTCAAATCTCAGTCCTATCCTAGTGAATCAGAAACTCTGGAGGGCAGTACATTTAAGCAGGCTGTGTTTTAACAAGCCCTGCAGGTGACTGTGAGGCATGCTAAACCTCCAGAATCGCTGATATTATAAAAAGGGAGACAGTGTACATACGCATGCATACAGACACACACAACCACACACACATACTCTCACACACATAGACGCATACATACCACTCTAAATGCATAGACTAACCTCTTTAAGTAAACAGGAATCTGTGGGAACTTTTCTTTCCAGGCAAGAGAACAGAAACACTAGGAGCCCAGGATGGAAAAGAAAGTTACTTTTGATGTAACCTGTGTACTGTTAGAATTTATTTTCTACATCTTTCACAAGAGTAGGTTTAAAAAGAAATCTTCAGGTTTAAAGTTGAACAAATGTTCACAGCTTTTGTTCATGTAGATACTTTTTCATTAAATTTCCATGTTGAAATGAAGGAAAATTAGAATTAAGGCAAATGAAAGAAAAAACATTTTAAAATCTTTTCTGCCTCTTTATTACAGTAAACATATTAAAGTTTGAGAAAAAGTAGTAGGTTACTGTCAAGGTACCTGTTAGGAACTTGAAACAACTAAAGTAACAAGTAGTGACTTTAATTAATTGTCATATTATTACTTTACTAAAGATATCCCCACATTTTTATAAATATCTACGTAAGGTAGAAAATTATTTGTAAAATATAATCAAGTGGACATCTACAGGCCACAACTTTAAATGGAGGACAAGGCATCATATGCATAATTCATCTCCTTCACATTATAGTGAATTTGGTAGTAACCTCATTTGAAGCTTATAGATACAACCTATATTAAGTCTTTGCATTCATGAAGCAATTCAGATTATCAACTAATTATTACCACATAACAAATATATATATTATATTAAGAGTATTTCCAAATATATGTATGATTGTCTTTTTGAGATAGTAATATAATTCTAAATTTTCAGACCACAAATGAAGTAAATTTATATGTGATGAAACAACTGGAAGAAAAAAAAATACATGTCTTTGTGATTATTGTAGGTTGTAAGTTCTACTTGTAAAAGTCCCATGGTAGTTTTAAAAATATGTCCACAATTTTTTTATATTTCTGCCTTCAAGAGAAAATGCTTAACTCTTCCCCTCTGAGTGGAATATGGCAGAATTGATGTCATATCATTTGTGATAATAGGTTATAAAAAGTTTCCATCTTAGATACAAAGAAAATCTCTCTCTTAGATCACTCACTCTTGAGGAATTCAGCTGTCATGTAGTAAGAGCACTCAGGCAGCTTATGGAAAACCCTACATAGTGAGGAACTGAGATTTCCATCCAACAGCCAGCAAAGAACTGAAGCCTGCCAAGGAGCAAGTGACTGAGCTTGGAACTAGATCCCACCCACACTCAACCCAGTCAAGCTCTCAGATGACAGCAGCCCTGGCCAACAGTTGACTGCATCTTCAAGAGAGACCCTGAGCCAGAACCACCTAGATAAGGATAGTTCTGACTAAAATTCCTGACTCACTGAATCTTTGATGTAATAAATAGTATTGGTTGTTTTAAAATGATACATTTTGGAGTAGTTTGCTGTGCAGAGACAGATAACTAATACATGCCCTAAACAATATTATCAGCTAAATATATTCACTTTCTATTTCCCCAACATCTCTTTGTGGAATCACTCCCTCCCCACTCTAAGTAATCCTGTGCAATCCATGACGTTCCTGGTATAGTGACTTGTACACCTTCCTTGGCAAGGAGGTGCAGCCAGCCCAGCAAATCAGAGTATGCCATACTGACCAGAGTGATGGCTGCAGGGCTGCACATGTAAGTTAAACTAGGCCAATCAGAATCTCCTCAAATAATGTTACTGGAGTTATTAAGAAAGATGTTCACCTGTCTTCTGAGTTCAGCATTCTAAATTTCACATATTAAAGCTGACATATTTTCACTCTGTGGAAAGAGGTTTTCTGAAAATAAAGCCAAGCAGATATAACAAAGCAAGGAAATATGAGATGGAAAGAGAGAAAGTGTGTTTTTATCACACTGTTTAAAACTCTGTATACTGCTATCTACATTTCACTTTCCACTTAGGTGAGCTCTTTCATATTTTAGCTATTTCAGGAAGTTGAATTTGGTTTCTATGTCTGAATGAGCCTGAGTGAGTCAATTGAATGAATCCTAATAAATTTTATAAATTTTATAATCCTGACAAATTTTATAAACTCAAAATACACCTAAGACTTTTGCTTCTAGCCATGACGGAATAATGGGAAAGAATTTTACCCTGTCGCTATAAACAATTTAAAATGAACAAAATATATGAAACAAGTTTTCAGACATTGGACAGAAGTCATCTCAAGACAGTAATCCCTGAGAAAAAGGAAACAATGAAGTGAGGCCTAAAAATGCCCCAGCCTACTGTCTGCACAGTTTCTAGACTCAGTTTCTAGACTTTGAGACAGAATGGTGGAAACCAGACAGACCCTGAAAGTCTTCCTGAATTGAGGAGACAGAGTTGAGAATCTGGGGATCTCAAAGCAGCTAGAATTCAGAGGGCAGAGTAACAGACAAGAGAGTGCTAGAGAGAGAGAGAGAGAATTCTGAAAACATGCAAGGAATTTCTCCTGAGTCTTCAGCTGAGTACTTTTTAGAACATGCGTGTGAAGTCACTAACCGAAGCTAGTGAAGCAATTCCAGGGATCACAGTGGGCTGGGAATCATTATGCTCCCAACAGCTAGAGTGTTGAAATCTCTCAGTGCATGAGGCAACAGGCTATATACTCAGAAGAGAATTATCTCAACAGTGGGGTCAAGTTAGCTCTAAGCTAAAGGTTACTCAGCTGTTTTCAAGGAACTTAGATGAAACATAGGACAATCTTCAAATAATATGTAAAAGAATACAAAAATTCCAAAACCAGACAACGTAAAATTCATTAAATCACCCTGACCATTTTATTCAACATTGTACAGGGAGTCCTAGCCAGTGCATTAAAGAAGAAAATTTAAAAACACAGAAATTGGGAGAATAAAATGAAAATTGTTTTTATTTGCAGCTGATACTATCATCTATGTAGAAAAGGAATCTGCAATAATCTTAGAACTAATAATAGTAGTATAGTATAGTTTACAAATCAGTATATTAAAATCAATTCTAGTTTTACAAACCAGTAAAAAGCAATCAGAAATTTAAAATTTTAAACTGTACCATTTACAATAGCATAAAATAATTTGAAATATTTAGGGGTAAATTTGACAAATATGTATAGTACATATATACACTGAAAACTCTGAAACACTGATGAAAGAAAATTTAAAGATATAAATAGAAGCATACCATATTCAGTGGTCACGTCAATTATTGTTAAGGTTTCATTCTTCCTGAATTGAAGTATAAATTCTATGCTATCTCAAACAAAATTGACCAGGTTTTTGATAGAAACTGACCACCTTACTCTAATATTTATATGTAAATGTATTAAGGCCTAAAAAGGAATAATTATATTTTAAAAAAAAGACAAAGTTGGAAGACTTATACTATCTGATTTCAAAATATATCACAAAACTGTATTAATCAAGAAAGCGTGACATTGGCATAAAGATAGACATGCAATTCAGTGCAACCAAATAAAGTCCAGAAATAGATCTATACATATATGGTAAAGTGATTTTAACAAAGGTGCCAAATTAATTCAATGGGGAAATAATAATCCTTTCAACAGAAACAATTAGGTAGCTTTATTTTTAAAAAGCAGGAGGGAGGGGAGCCTCAATCATTTCCTGATAACATATTTAAAAGAACAAAAAACAAAAAACACTAATCATTGAAATATAAGAGCAAAAACTATTACATTTTTAGAAGAAAGCACAGATGGAAAGTCTTAGTCATCTTGAGTTTGGCAATAATGTTTTAAATAGTATACAAAAATATATTAAAGAAAACAATGAATAAACTAAACTTAGTTAAAATTTAAAACTTTTGTTCTTCATCCGATATTGTAAAGAAAATAAAAGAGCAAGGCACAGAGGTGGAGACAATATTTGCAAAGCATATATTCAATAAAGGACTGATATATGGAATATATAACTTATTAAAACTCAATAATAAGAAGAGTCATTAAAAAAAATAAGCAAAAGATTTGAACAGACACTTGACCAAAGAAAATATACAGATATTTATTTACGGGTGAAAAAAAATCAACATCTTTATTCTTCAGGGAAAACAAATGAAAAACAATGAGATACCACTACACATCCACTAGAAGGGCTAAAATTAAAAAGACTGAGCATAGCAAGGGTTAGCAAATCTATGGAGAAATGGGACTCTCATGCCTGTTTGAAGAATGTAAAATGATTTAGCCACTGTTGAAAACTATGGACAGTTACTTTAAAAAGTTAAACATAACCCTACCATTTGATTCAGCCGTTCTATTCCTAGGATTTCACACAAGTAAATGAAAGCATATGTCCACACAGACTTGTACATAAATTATCTTAGAACTTTTATCTCTATTAGCCCAAAACAATTTAAAAGGCCATCAAAAGATAAATGAATAAACAGATATATGTATCCATACAATGAAAAACTGCTCAGCAATAAAAAAGAAATAAACTAGTGATATACGCAGCATCTATGAATCTCAAAATAATTACGCTGATTGAAAAAAGCCAAAGTAGAGTGCCTACTATATGACCATTTATATAATACTCAAAAAAAAAAGCACTAGCTCATCTGTACTGTCAGAAAGAAGACCAGTGGTTGCCTTAGGGAGAGTGGAATGTTGGGAGGGAAGGAGGAATCACAAGGGCAGGAGGCAACTTCAAGAAGATGACAGATATAATCATTATTTTAATTGTAGTGATGGTCTCACAAATGTCAAAATTCATCAAATTTTTTACTTTTTAATATGAACAATTTATTGTATGTCAATTATCCCTCAATAAATCCATGAAAATTCCCTTTTTTAAATTTCTGGCTAGGACTGAAATGCTATGTCTAGAAGAATATATAAAGTTGTTTTACCAAGATCTGTACAGAATCTTAATGACAAAAACAGTCCTGACTACACATTTCAGTCTGCAGGCACTTTTTACCCATGTAAAGGCTTCAAACGGTGATGATTAACGATCACATTTAGAGCTAAAAGGGCCTGTCAGCTCTGGATTTTGTTGCTACATCTGCATATGCCCACTGATCTTTGAAAGAGCATTTAGTTAGTGGCTGAAGTTCAAGCCTACTAATGGTTATGCTCCAGCCACTGCTGCTTATCTGGAACACAATGTGGAAGGTAAGGAGCAAGTCCGTGGCTTGGGAGATGTAAAATCCCTTGAGAAAGGGAGGGAGATTGTTAGTGAGTGCCCCTGCCCTTCACCCGAAATCCTACCACAAAATTCAGAGGGGGCCCTTAGTCTCCTGCAGTATTGAGAATAAACAACTCAGGTCTTTAATAAGCTGTATTGTGCTGACTCTGCTTGGTCATCTCTCTGCATAATCCAAATGGGGAAATGGGCCAAAGAAACTAAACTCTCCTTAGATAACTTTATAAGAACAGAAATACAGCGCCAAAATTGTGCCCTCCCAAAGGACTGCCTCGTTTCATCCATGCCCTGCACTGGAACATAATTAAAAGATAACTCTAACTCTAGAATTAGAACTTACAAAAAATAAAACAAATTCGTGACGGGACCTAGTGTGGTTTCACTGTTCTCTGATCCTTAGTGCCATGGAGGTAAAGGGCAAATGCCTGGATTTATACTTTGCTTACCCCTCCCAGCATCCAGCGCATGAGCACACGCACGTAAACACACTTTCAACTGAGTTCCGGAAATTTTAAAATCAGAATTCAACAGTTTTAGAACTGAAGTTCTCCCTGTGAATGTAAATAGCTCAATTTGTTGCTCATTTTAGAAAATAGGTGAACTGACATTTGCTGAGGCCTGTGCCGGGCATAGTTCCAAATGCTTCACCTGTGTTGTTATCTCGTTTACTCCTCCTGAAAACCCTCCAGGAGGGAGGTACTATTACCATCATCCACCTTTCAGAAGTGAAAATGAGGCACAGAAAAGTAAAGTGGGCTGCTTGGAATCAGAGAATCGCACAAGCTGAAAAATACTACAGCCCATGTGGAAACCCCGGCACTCGGACTTCAGAACACAGCTCTAACCCCTCTCTGAAGAAATGGGTTAGAGTGACTAATGGGTTCAAAACCAGACACCAGAAGGATTCTTAACCCATGGCAGCTGCTTTGACTTTACAATGCAAGGGTAAAATCGTATGTTCCAGGATCATTTTGTCCTATCAAGTTTGAATCCGTGAAGGAGCGAAAGCACCCCACAGGGTCAGCACTCGGACTTCCCTAGGGAATGTCGGCCATCGTGGCTGCAGAGGACCAGAGCTTACACCTGCTCAGGGGCCAGCTCTCCTGAAGCATCTGAGCTGTGCGAAGGCTTTTGCTGTGGTCATGGCAACTCTCGCCTTCCAGCTGTGTCACACCTGCTTTCCATCATCGCAAGAATATTTTCGCCCAGCTAAGGAGCTGTATATTTCTGCAAATGATGATTTCAGCAAAATGGATTGTCTCCAGGTTGTAACCCAGCTTTTAAGGTGAGCAAATTTAAGCCACTTCTTGACTGTTCCTCAAGAATGCAAGAAGAGAAGATGGTAAGGAGAAACACGATCAAAATGACCCAAATAGGAATTAATCTTATTGCTCTGAGATTCACATAAAGCTTAATCTGAACATACATGTTTTTTTCAGTCATTTAATCCAATCTATTTTTTTTTTTTTTTAATCTTTATTGATTTCAGAGAGAGCAAGGGAGAGGGAGAGAGACAGAAACATTGGCTGCCTCCTGCACGCCCCCCACTGGGGGTAGAGCCCGCAACCCGGGCCTGTGCCCTGACCAGGAATCGATCAGCGATCACCTGAATCATAGGTCGACGCTCAACCGCTGAGCCGCGCCAGCCGGGCTAACCCAACCAATTATCAATTCAAGGTATTTACAGTGGTACCTGGGTTTTCGAATGTGATCCATTCCAGAAGATCCTCGGAGTTCTGAAACGCTGGGAAACCGAGGGGTCCACCGCCGGCAGCCAGGCCTCAGCATCTTGCCCTCCGCGGAAGCCGCGTGGCAAGTTCGGCTTCCGAGGCGGGTTGGGAAACCGAAGCATTTCCTTCCGGGTTCGCGGCGTTCGTAACCCGAAACGTTCGTCACTGGAGGCACTGGGAAAGCAAGGTACCTCTGTATATTACTGGAGGAACAAATTAAAGTACGTTATCATTAAAGTAAAAAACAACAATGTTTTTGCCCAGCCAGCGTGGCTCAGCGGTTGAGCATCAACCTATGAGCCAGGAGGTCTCGGTTGGAATCCGGATCAGGGCACATGCCCGGGCTGCAGGTTTCCTCTCAGCCCCCAGCAGGGGGCGTGCAGGAAGCAGCCGATCAATGACTCATCATTGATGTTTCTGTCTCTCTCCCTTCCTCTCTCTGAAATCAATAAAGATATTATATTTTATAAAATAAAAATGTTTTTACACCTTCTGGGGCAACAATTTGCTGGTGTGAGCGAACATGAGAGCATGACAATCCCCCATTTAGTTTTTTACAAAACAGAGTCCAGGGTCCCTCCTCCGTGATCATGATTCTTTATGTACAGCATAGAGCATACATAGTAATCAATTTGGAATTTGGGATTACCTTCCAAGACAACCCAAATTTTAGTAATTTCCCTTTTTTTATTAGTTGTTCAGTATTATTAACCTCCCTCAATGTTACCTGTCTTCCTGCTCACGCACATTAATAGCTATATGCTCAAAAGCCCGGAATGCAATCATGAAGCCTCCTTGCCTTCCCACTTTAAAGAGACGCTATCTGCATCCCATCGTGCTCTCCTGTGGGATACCCGAATAGCATTTTCTAGTGTGTAACGAGGATTAGCTCAGCAGGCTTAGCAGTCACCGGGTTGCAGAGAAGACAACGGTGGAGACCCAGATTCAGGTGGGAGAATAGATGGAAATCTGGAACCTTCCCCACAGAGAAGAGAAAGAAGGGATCTGAGAGACTGGGGTGGGTGGGAGAAGGGACCTGCCTTTGATTGAGAGTCACCCTCACAAGAAGGCGGTGTGGCCTAGAAGTAAAGAGCACAGCTTCTGCTGTTTGAACCTCACTTCTCAGCTGCAGCCTTGGATAATTTACTTCAGCTCACTATGCTTCAGTTTTCTCATGCCTAACAAGGGGATAGTAGCAGGACTTACCTCTCAGCGCTGTTGTGAGATTAACATGCACTAGCACATGAAGTGCTTAGTGGCATACTTGGAACTATAGCAGTGATAGTTATTGTGACTACTTGTATTAAAGAGAAGAAATAGGAAAACTTCACACACATTTTTTGGTTGAACAACCTCAGGAAATCATACATTTATTTTTCCTCACACCTTTCTGCTGTACTCATAGCAAATCTCTAATTGTTGACTAAACCTCCTTTCTGGACTAAACTTGAGTCATGCTTCTCTGGGCCGTCTTCTAAACTAAGACTTGTCCTTGGCAAACTGAGCTTAGTTTTAGCAAGAATCCTGCTAAACCAGGTTAGCAAGAATCCCTTCAAACCTTGATATCCAATCAAGGTCCCCTTCCCCCACCCTTGATTTGTAACCAAGTTTCTCTTAGTAATTTCCATCTAGAGACTCACTCTGCCCATTCACTATAAATCTCCGTCTGTCCTTGCTGTATTCAAGGTTGAGTTCAACCTTTCTCACTATTGCAATAGTCTTGACTCCTATTTCAATAATCTTGAATAGAGTCTTCCTCGTCTATTTAACTCCATCCAGTGCAATTTTTCTTAACATTAGTCATGGAGTAACCAACATTCTCTTTGGAAAGTCTCTGACTGGAGTAAAAGAAAGAGGAAGAGAGGTAAGGGGCACCTCATTCTCAAACCTCTCCTGGCCATCCCATTTCTCTCCCACCCCACCATGGTCATCTGTGCTGGGTTAAATGGTTTCCAGTGAAATGCAGTCACTGGAATTCATTTGTAGTAAAGTATAATTTATCATCTGTTGCATTAAAAGAACTTAGAATTGAGAAAGCAAGGGAAAATAGACAAGAATTGGGGCACAGGACCCATGAAAGTGGGAGAGAAGGTCTGTTATGAGGGAAAGGGGACAAAAAGGGGGAGTCTGAGTATTTGAATCAAAAACTAATCCTTTTACAACATTGTCAAATGTGATTTTGTGATCTACATCAGAATAACTCTTATTGTGCAATTTATCAGGAATATCGTCCCCTTATGTATACCTATCTTTTATATGAAAACATAACAAGATCTGTAGAGTAGTAAAAATAACCTCCTAATATCATTCAAGACATGGCCTTTGTGGAGGCCAACTACTCAAAAATATTTATGTCTTTATCATCAGTAATCTTTCTCTTTTCACATCTTTGGCCTCCCATTATTCCTTTTTTTAAAAATATATCTTTATTGATTTCAGAGAGAGGAAAGGAGAGGGAGAGAAATAGAAACATCAATGATGAGAGAGTCATTGATCGAACCCGCAACCCAGGCATGTGCCCTGACCGGGAATCGAACCCCAATCGCCTGGATCTAGGTCGACGCTCAACCGTTGAGCCATGCCCGGCTGCACCCCATTATTTCTAAACACAGTGGTAAGTATTTATTTTATTTTTACTTCTAACTCTGGCTGCAGTATTTCCTAGTAGGAGATTTGTCTCTCCTACCAGATTATAAATTCTCTGAGAGCAGGAAAAACATCACGTTTGTGTATTTTAAGCATACTTAATAGATCACCTTATAGGTACTGAATATTGATCATATCAAATAATTTATTTTTTCAAAATCCATATACAACATACAATCCAGAGGCCAATTGGACTCCTCCAGGACATGGAGCTAGAACTTTTGGCATTTCTGCAACCTGATCAAAACATACCTTCACTGACTTTTTGAGAACTCAGCACAGGAACCACATACATTTGTGGCATTTCACTGAAGACTGAAAGAATGCAGGACAGCAAAAGAGGCATCGTCACACTGTGATGATTAACTTTGTGCGCCAACTCAACTGGGCCATGAGGTGCCCAGGGATTTGGTTAAATGTTATCCTGAATATGTCTGGGAAGGTGTTTCTGGATGAGATTAGCATTTAAATCAGTAAACTGTAAAGCAGATGGCCCTCCCCAGTGAAGATGGGCCTCATTCAATCCTTTGAGGACCTGATTGAATCAAAGGCTGAAAAAGAAAGATTTTTCTCTCTCTGCCTGACTGTCTTGATCTGGGGCATTGGTCTTCTGACTTTAGACTCGGACTCAACTAAAATGTACAGAATTGGCTCCTCTGATTTCAGGCAGATTTGGAATGGCACTGTACCATCTGTTCTCCTGGATCACCAGCTTGCCGTCTGTAGCTCGGCCTTCTCGGCCGACAAAATCACATGAGCCAATTTCTTAGAGTAAATTTCTCTCTCTTTCTCTCTCTCTCTCCCTTTCTTGATATATATATATATATATATATATATATATATATATAGAAACATAAGGACATATCTTCTGGTTTTCTTTCTCTAGAGAACCCAGACTAATACAATATGATAAACATTTCCCTAAAAGAAAATCTCCACTAACTTCTCTGTTTCCTAATTCTCACCTCACTGTCTTAATTACCTACTTTTTTTTATCTTTCTTCCCTCGCTTCTCTCTACTCCTTTCTATTATCAACATAAGAAACATCTAAGTCTTTAGATAATTCTTATGAGAGTTTATTTGAGCCAAATTAACAACATATGCCAGGGAGCAAGATCTCAAATGCTCCCCAAAATATCAGTTTTGCAGCTTCTTTTATGCATTTGAAATTAAGGCAGGAACATAAGGAAGGTTGGAGAAAGCAAGGCAAGGCAGGGATTGGATTACAGGATAGTCAACAAGATTATGTGCTTTCTTAAGGATTCATAGCCCTTTTGAGGGGTATTACTTCTGGTATTTCAAAGGTGTGTTAATCTAGATGTACAAGAACAATGGACAAGGCTGGTTTAAAACCTTTCACTATAGAAGTTATAGGCCTGGGGCATGACTACCCACCATAACCAACCCAGTTAGGAATTCGAGATCAGATCACCCTGGGAGATTACTTTCCATAGAATGCCTCTTTTTCATCCACACTACCACACATATCCTCTATTACACAGAGAAAAATTACTCAAACTTATGTGTAGACAAAATCATTTTGGATGGGAAGGACCTTAAAACGAAGCCTCTTAGGCCCACCTCCAAGGAATGGTGTCTCAATGTGGTGAGACATAAGGTTAATTATAATTAACCTTATAATCAAATACAAAGGGTTCTCT
The DNA here is from genome assembly GCF_054644295.1 of Miniopterus natalensis. Lineage (NCBI taxonomy): Eukaryota > Metazoa > Chordata > Mammalia > Chiroptera > Miniopteridae > Miniopterus > Miniopterus natalensis. The sequence goes on from NC_142084.1 coordinate 49,690,512, forward strand.
AAATTTCTTTATTTTGAACCATAAAGTACTATTTGAGGAAGACACATTAGCCAAAACAACCTCAGTCAATGTTAGTTTGTGATTCTTCCTGAGTCATCTGACATAAAAAGAAAAGAAGTAGAAAAATAAATTCTTCTTCATGAAAATAAAAGAAGAGAAATCTCACACATTTAATAATTACTTCTTGGATATGGTTTCACAACAAAAAGCTTTGGATGTCATTGTTCACAATCGTTTTAAACAGCCCTTTAGAAAACAAACATAAATAGTTACTTTGTCCAGATCATCTACACTCCAAAAAACAGAAAAAAACAAACAAACAAAAAAACCTGTCCTAATATTCTTTGAGGTACAGAGGTGACTTGGAATAAAATTTTCTATGACAGCATCAAACACAAAAACCAGTGCTATGTCTCAACTTGGGTTTCAAGATGTTGGGCCCTGAAAAACTTTTTAAAGTGGTTCAAACAGTATGTTTAGTGACAATACAGACAGAGATATTAAATATGAGTGAGACAAATCTCAATAAGATTTTTTTCATAAAATGTAAGTAGAAAAATCACTTATTCTAAATTAATGCCATATATAATTTTTTAAAATTATTTATTGAATATTTGTTCTGGGCCAGACACTCTTCTTAACACTTCAGTTAATATACATAATTACTTATGGGGAGAGCACTAAAAGTCCCTAATTTACAGACAAGAAAATAAAAATGCAGAAAAGCTAGTAGTTTCCCAAAGTCACTTCACAATGATGAGACGGAGTCAGGATTAGAACCCAGACATTCTGCACTTAGAGTGTGCAGGACCACCAGGCTTTTTTTGCTCAGGAGGTGTGTTTTTCTAATCCATCTATGCAGGGGGTACATCTTTTACTAATTCCCATAAAGGTGCTCTGTAAACCATCATTCTTGAGAGTGAGCATACGTACACACACACACACACACCTGTAATTAATAACAAATTCAATATTATTCTTATGTATTATATTCAATTTTGCTACATCCCTAAAAGGGTAGGTATTTCCATCGATCAAGTAAAAAAATTTTAGAGCTTCTTATCTGGAAAATGAGGGAAAGTAGAGCATATACAATATTTTCTTCATAAAGCCAGTCTTGCTCAATAATAGTGTTTTTTGTATCAACTGCTAAGAAAATGATTTCTATACACATCTGTTTTAAGAGAAATATATGATATAGGAAACAGACAGAGCATAAGCAAAACATTGGTTTTTAATCATTCTTAACACTTCATTTGACCCAATTTCTCTCAAATGTGTTTGTCATAGATAAGTTTTGAAGAACTGAATCCCATTTAGGCACTTGCACCATCTGTCTTCTGTCTACACTACAGGAGGGCACCAAGGACAGTGTGCATAGACTTTGGCTCTAGATTACTTGGGTTCTAATCTAGCTGTATTGCCCAGGTGAGCAAATCTGGGCAAGTTCTTTAACCTTCCAGTTTTCTTGTCAGTAAAATGGAAATCATAGTACTTTCCTCACAGAGTTGGTGTGAGTGTTAAATGAATGAAAAGTGCCTTAGCACTTAGGAGGCACTATGTGAGTATAAACTAATATGTGCATATAGCCCAACTGGAAATAGCTTTCAAAAAGTCCATAATAATATTATTTTTATTTCTACTATTCTTGTACAAGTCAAAATTCAGGGAAAATGTTATTTACCTTTTTTTCCTCCTTTTCTTGAGCTATCTGAAGAAGCTTGTCTAGAGTTGAGTCACGCTAAGGGGAACATTAAGACCCTTTAGGTCACCATCATAATCCACCAATAATTACAGAGAGCTTGTTATGAACCCAGCCCAGGGTCAAGAGTTTTAGATGCATTATCTCCACACTTCCCTTCATTACGTCTATCACACCACTTACCATATACTATTTTGTCAGTTCCTGAGCTGGAGGATGACTTAGATAAGCTGTTCCACACCCATGATTACAAGTATCTTGAGAACAAAAGTGAAGTTTTTTGGATTTCTATTCATCCAGCAATAGTTTAACTGTTTAAATGATTATCTATAAATTTTGAGCCTTAGAGATTCACAGACCATAAAATGTAATCCCTAGATAAGCATTTTTCATCGATGTAGCTACTTATCTCGACTGAGTCAGACAGCCTTTGAATTTAGCTTCTTCTTGTGTTTGTGAAGACAGTGTTCCCAAATGTGATACCATTTTGTTGAAAAGTAACTATCTCAAGTGTGAAGTAACCTTGAAAATTGATCTTAATAACACCCCTAATTAAAGTAGGGGTAAGAGAAAGATAGAAGGCAGGAATTAAATGAGCAGGAGTTTAGATATGTGCTGATGTGTTTGATAGACTGGAGATCCTCAAAGAAAAGTGAGCTCTGAGAGAGAAAATGATGTCTGTTCCTTAAGAGAAAGTAATAATCAAGGACGAGCGTCAGGCTTGTGTTCCGAATACTGGACCACCCTTGGCCCAGCCAGCCCTTGAGGGGCCCTAAAGCTGTAGCAGGGCAATGCTTTCTCCAAGGCTGCTCATGAAAGGCAGTGGGAGCTTCCCTACTGGCCAGAGAGGGAGAAGAAGGGCAGGAGGCGGTGTCCAAAGGAAGCAAGTCCCAACCCGGGCTGCAGTCCACAGTGGGGGAACGCGCGTGGCCTGGAGGAAGCCAGCAGCAGCACGGGCAGGTCTGAACTGTCACAGTCAGCAGTCCCACAGAGCAAGCAGCAGCCAGGCAGTGACCTCCAGGCTGCCAAGTGACAGTGGTCAGTCCAGGGGAAGGGCGCTGAGACCGGCAGGCAGCAGAGCAGATGGCAGCCAGCGCTGCAGTCTTTGGTTCTGAGAAAATGTAAAAACCTCCCCCGCCTTCTGGGTCCCACCTCCCAGCAGGAAAATGCTGTTACTCAAATCTTCGGCTGATGATAGTGGCCATTCGGCAGCACTGATGAGGATTTGTTTTTAGCATTTAAGGAGGCAGATTTCCAGGGAGGAAAAGACTGATACCCTTCTCTTCAAGAAACTGGAGCGCAAACCATCAAGATTTAAATATTCCTGTAAATGTGACACCTTTTTACTTGCTGGAAATTGAATCCCAGAATGTGAAATTTCAGGTCTAACTTAGCGAAATTGTTGCAGTTTTCAGTTAAGAGGCTTTCACATATCTCTGGGCACGAAGAATCGGTCTCTGAGTATAGAAGTATTTTATGTTTCTCTCTCTCTCTCTGTTTTTGTCAACACATGGATACACACACATGCCCACAGATCCCACAGGTGCTTCATGTTTATCTCTGTGGGAATATAAGGGTCAATTTCAGCATTCCAAAGGGGAAAACACTGGGCAGGAAACATTCAAGGTTAGAATGTGTGCTGTGCAGAACGTTTTGTTCACATAATGACAGGGCAGAAAACCTGTGCAAGATTTTAAAAATATATCTCTTTAATTGTGTTTTTCATGCCTTTTAATTTGACATTGTCTTCATCTTTCAGGAATGGAAGAAATTACTTTGACTTAAATTTGAAAGAGAGGATTTTGGCTGTTAGTGGACAATGTGGTTAAATGTTAGTGTTTTTTCTTTATTTGTTGATTTGCTTTGTTTGTGGTTGCCGCATCTATGCACCTCTGTTTATATGATGTAGGAAACAGGGTCTGATAATATACATGGCACTTAGCCGTGTGTGATGCCATGTTTCAGTTTCCTCTTCTTTTTATTACCATGACCCCAAAAGTGCCCTGGAATTCTTGGAAGCTGTTGAGAAAAGAGGGTATCTTTACCATAATTCGCATAACCAGAGGAATGAGAACCTGAGATAACAGGGAAATGCCACAGTTTTGGAAACTGAAACTTTCTACAGGCAAGGGAGGCATGATTCTTTGAAAGCCACAGTCTCAGAGAACAGAACACAGGACCGAAATAAGCACATTTCTCCAACCGGCACACCTTGGAGAAAAGCATGTGGCATTGACTAAAGCAGCATTTTAGTCTGTCCCTTTGAGTCCTGTCCAAAGCTCCTAATGTAGCTTATGGCAGGTGACTCTCTAAGGCATCATGCCAAAGGCCACAAACAGCAATTTAGTAATGTTTGCATAAATGGAAATACAAGGCCTTCAACAGACGAAATCCAAATATCTCTTTAGCTCCGTCTCCTAGTCTCCAAACCCTCAATTCTAGCCCAGATTGTTCTCTGCTAAACCTTCCTACTCATTTTACTTCCATCTCTTTGTTCAGGACTCAGTGGCCTGAAATACCTGCCATCTTTCTCATCTGAATCCCACCCATTTTCAAGGATCTGTTTATATGTCACTCTGAGTAAAACCTTCCTCTGCTACTGAACCTAATGATTCCTTCCTCCCCTAAATTCCTAGAAAATTCTGTGTTAGCAATCTTATGAAAGTGCCTTTCTCATTGTCTTGAATTATTGTTTAAATGCAGTCATATCTAACTCTCTAGTGCTTTTTAATGTGTCTTGTAAACTCGTGTCATAAAACATAACCTATACCTTTAAAGAGTTTACAATAAACAAGCTTCTTAGGGTCAGAAACCAAGCCTTGCATCTTCATGCCCGTCATTAGTGTTTAGTCTTCTGATGCATAGAGAATACACCAGATGATCTATCACCTTCTGAGAGTGGCAAATGTTAATAATAAGTCCTGGTGATCACTCCTCCTTTAAACTCAGCATCTAAATCATTTTAGACAGAAAAAGATGCATCACATTTTTAAAGCTTTTTCAAAAGTGAATTTTCAAAGCCCCTTCCAATCTTTTCTATTCACTTGAAAATTACCTCCACATTTGGCCAGTCCCCCAACTCCCTGCTAATCCAGGCCAAGTTTTCTCAAATTCCCCTAATTCAGTGGTTCTCAAAGAGAAGCAATTTTGTCGTGTCCCCCCCCCCCCCCCCATTGGGTATTTGGCAATATCTGAAAACATTTTGGGTATTCATAACTGGAAACCAGCTGCTTGCATCCAGTATGTAGAGATCAGAAACACTGCTAAACATTTTATAATCCACAAACCCACCCCCCACAACAAAGAATCATCTCAGGTGTCAAGGCTGAAAATCCCTGCTCTAACTAAAGTAATCTCCCCCTCTTCTAAATACTTAAAGTACTTTGTCTCTCCCTTCCTTATGGGAACTACTAATCTTTACTAAGTAATTTGGTGAGAGGAGGTCATGGCTTCATCGTCTTTCAATCCCCCTGCCCTAAGCACTCAGTACCAAGCCTTGTGCTCGCCTCTAGTTCAAAAGACTGCCAGCAGACCCCAAGAAAGAAAAGGCAGACCCTCAGAATAATATAGTTAACATTTATTTAACACTTGCTCTCTTTCAGACACCCTAAGTGCTTAACAAGGATGATCCCAACTGATCCTCTAACAACCTATGTGATAGGCACTGTTATTTTACAGATGGGAAAACCAAGGCATTAGAGAAGTTACCATGTTCAAAGTCACACAGCTAACAAATTAAAGGTCCAAGATTCAAACTAAAACTCTCTGAATCCAATTACCATCTTCTTAACCCATGAACTGTACCATTTGAACTCTACTAATGTTTGAACCATAATCCTCAAGTATAAACCTCAGAATATTTGGGTAACAAGGTTGTGAAATGTATACTTTCAAATAGAAGGAAATGCAGGAAAGCAGGGTTTTTTCTCAATGCACTAACCAGATGAGCAGTATCAAAAAATAAAACTTGTTTCTGATGAGCTGCATCTACCATATGCCTTCCACTGTCCAGAAATTATATTAATTAAGCTCTGCCCCTATAAAGATGAACAAACACAGTGCCTGACAATAGGGAGGTTCGGTGAGCAAAGTGAAAAACAAAAGGACAGGCCTATGTATGCATTTGTTCTTCATGGAGCTGCAAGTAATTCATCTGGCTAAATAAAAATTAAGCATAAATCAGTAGCAAGATAAAAATTTTGAAAAAAGGAGTTAAATGATGATGCACCTTGTTTGTGAAGCTGATAGTAATACTCTTCTCAAGGCAATAAATTGATGATTCTTAAGCAAGAGCAAGACATGGTCAGATCCTTCCTTTTAAAAGGTCGTAGACAGAGAACAGACTGACAGCTGTCAGAAGGCAGAGGGGCTTTGGGATTGGGTGAAAAAAGTGAGGAGACTAAGCAAAATAAAAGAACCAAAGTCACATACACAAACAACAGTATAGGGATTACCAGAGAAAAAGAGGAATGGGAGGAGGTAGATGAGGGTGGAGGGGAGATAAATGGTGATGGAAGGAGACTTGACTTGGGGTGAACACACAATACAGTATACATATGATGTATTATAGAATTGTACAACCAAAACCTATATAATTTTATTAACCAATGTCACCCCAATAAATTCAATAAAGAAGTAAAAAATAAAAGGTCACTCGGACACCAGAGTAGAATACATAGTCAAAGAAGACAGGTTAAAGGAAATAAAAACAGTTAGGCATTTACTGTAACAATCTAGGCAAGAAATGGTAAGTGCATGAACAGAGAGAGTGGTAGTGGAGGTAACAGGAAGTTCCTTATCTGAGTTATTTCCTAAAATTTACAACCCAATACACACCACCATCAAAACAAAGCACTTTAGGCACCGTCATAAATATCTTGCTCTTCAGCTAAACACTTAGAACTTCTGTGATGGCCCTTGGACTTGTGACAAAAAGCCTAGACCTTGCTCCCTAAAAATCCCAGTCACACCAGCATTTCACGAGAGATGTTAAAGATTTTAATAGTGGGTAAGGTTCTCATTTTTCAAAGAATAATGAGAAACCAGCAACAAATCCTAAAGTCCCTACACACACCTGACCTGCAAAAGGCCTTCAATAACATTGGTTGAAAGAATGATCTAAGAACTTCTTCCTAGAAGTCCTTGATAATGTTCACTCTAAATCCTCCCTGCTGATGTTAGAGGTCATTTGGCCTTGTTTTGTATTATTTCCTCATATTTCAGAAGTCACACAGAAATTTATCTACCTTGATTTTAGCTTTTTTACAGCAATTTTATTTTAACCTCAAATTAAAATTTTTCATTTCTGAAAGCTTAAGCCTTAAAAATTAAAATTAAAAAAAAATTTTAATAAAATAAAAAAATCTAATTTACTTCAAAGCCTGATAATGCTAGATGTGCTCACAGATATATCTGACAGAAACAAGTGCTAAAACACAGGAACTGCTAAAATTGGACATGACCACATAACATTCTCTCTGCCTTCCATAACCTAAAATAGATGAAAGAATCTCTTAGGGCCATTGCCGTTCCTCCCCAGCTCTTAGTGCACACATCATTTTCTTAGGAAGCCTTTTGCAACCCTCTAGGTGAAGCTAGGTACCTCTGCTGCACCAGTGCCCCGTACTTCCCTTACCCTAATGTGAATCACCTTTGGGGAAAAATTTATGTAATTACTATTCTTCTATTTAACAGAACTCTGGGAGGGAAAACATCCTTAGGAAACAGAAATATTATTTATTGATTCATAAATACTAAGCACCTCTTTATTTCCTAAGTATAATTAGACATAATTGTTAAAAATAGTTTTTCCTTGAAGATATTTCAGTGTTAGAATTATCACAGCAGTCATTTCAATTCTCCTGTGTTCTTGAAGTAGACATTCCTTTTGTATTACTAAATAGAATAGGCAGGGGGGGGAAAGCATTATCTTAAATTGCATTGCCTCATTGAAAATTCTTCCTAATACAAGAAGAAAACAAGGATGGTTCCAGGTACAGATAAGTGACAGCAAGTTGAGTGTTTCCCTTCGAATAAATAGTGCTGGGGAAGAAAAATTTTCCCGTGTTCCCTTCCAGGTTCATTGGCTGGTCTAATCATTAAACTGGCACAAGACAGATTAACAAAGAAAAACAAATTTAATTACGTACAAACAGAGCCCCACAAAGACATGAGGCTCCTAGCCACTCAGGCAACTGAGGATTACATACTATCCTGAGCTAAGGAGAAGGGGGAGGGGGCTGGGGCTTCAAAAGGGAAAAAGTAATTCTCAGGAAGATGAGAAGGCACATGTTTGATGCACAAATGGTTGCCATGCCACGCAGATAAGTTTTTCTGACATAAAAAGTTAGCTCTGCTCATAGCTTTCTTCCTGATGCAGGCCCCCTATCTAAATTCTTCTAGGCATTTAAGGGGAAGGTAGAAAGCTTTTTCTAAGTCTACTGGTCTTAATTGCTTTCAGCTCAAAACAATCTATATGCCAAAGTGGTGCTTTTTGGAGTGGTGCATTCTGGTCCTCTTAATAGGTTCTTTCTCTCTAGCTAAATAAGGCAGTGGGTGATTTGCCTTAGTATATTGCTATTAACAGAAGCCAAGACTCACCCATTAAAAAGAAAAAGGCTGTGGGGGAGGGGGATTACAAAACCTCTCTGGGAGGGGGTAATATATTTTTCTCTGTCTTTTCAAGTTGTCCACTGGGAATCCTGTAACAAAAAAACAGATTAAGAGCATACAAATTTATTTAATATAAAAGAAAAATATGTACATTTATTTCATATAAGTTTTACATGACACGGAAAGCTTCATAAGAAAATAAAGACCTGAAGAAACAGTTCAACTTGAGTGTTTTTACACTAGCTTTCATAAAAAGCAGAACGGCGTGGGAAGACAGGGTAGGATAAAGGTGGGCTAAGCGCAGGAAACTGGCAAAAACTTGGAAAGGCCTGTTTATTCAGCTCCCTCTCTGTCTCTTCTCTTGCTCCCAGAGAGGATGCCCCTTTCCCCTGTGCACGGGGAGGGCACCTCTCACGTGAGGGTTTCAGGGGAAGGTCAGGAGTCCTTCCTGCACCTGCCATTTCTCAAATTCCTTCAGCGTGAGACATGCATATAATATGTCAAGGTGCCAAATTTGGGAGTAACCTGTCCTGAACCCCATCATTTCTGTGGTAGCCACAGAATGAGAAGTGCTGCAGGAAACCGAGGCAACCCTAACGACCTAAGGGACTAGAGCTAGGTACTGAGAAGATATAAAGACTCCTTGGGCCTCAGCTCCACCCTCTGGCTTTTTCCTAGTGGAGGTTAGTAAGGTTGCTGTAGCCAGCTCTGCAAGCAAAAGCTTACAAACCCACAAAAGAGAGACAATGGATGATAATTCTCTACCACTCCCATCCAAAAAGCAAAATAACAACAACAAAATAAAAACAAACCTCCTGCTTGGTAGATCCCCAAATCAATCACATTGGCCTAAGAAATGGAGCACTGTTATTGACTCATTGTGCCATGCAGGTGGGGGTCTGACACCCAAAAGTAGAGGAGAAGGGCATGGGACACAGGACAATCATTACACACAAGCTCTTCCAAAAACACTCAAGTGTGGCTAACTAAACCTACACTATATTTTTTAAATCATTTACAATTATTCTATATAAATAAGCTACAAAAGTTCTCTACAATTCCAGTACTGGAGTTTCAACCCTCCTCACAAAGGAAGAATCAATAAAAGCCTCAAAGCTAATCGCAGCTTGAAGAAAAGATTTCTCGTACCTAGTTGGAAACTCCTCCTCCGTGCAAGTCCTGTGAGGCTAAGTGATCCAGTCTATTGCATATCCCACTCCAGACCCCATCCGAATGTTGCCTCCTTGTGTCTATCTGTTAATATTCAAATCTTCACACTCGGTTTTTACTCTAGATATTACTGCCCCTAACTGATCGCTCCACAAATATATGCAAAGATGGAACAGGACAAAATTATACATAAAATCATGGAAATGGTCAACCCTGATCTTTATCACAAATCCGATAATCCACATGCTTTTGATTTGAAGTATTAATAATTTTTAAAAATAATAAAGTATTAGTAATTTTTCTAATAGAAAAAGAACTTGTAGCTATCAATTTCAATTCAGATAGCACCACCTGCAGAATCATTATGTAATTCAAAAAACCAAGCAAGCATTGCATTTACTTTGAAGAGCAGGAGACAGAACTAACAGGTCAGATTCTCACTTGTTATGTTTTCCTTCAGCCTTGCCTTTACCCACTGTATCAGTTTTCTATAAGCATATTTTCCAGAAAATTTCTATGTCTAGGGCTTTAACATTTCAATTGTATTCACAAACCTTGAAATCTAAAGGCTTAGCTTAAAAATGTAAAATTGAATCTAAAGGTATTAAAATATTTTACTTATCTTCTTATGCTGCATGATCTCCTCTAAAGTTAACACTTATTTGCACATTTGGAGCAATATAGAAAACGTGTAACTACGCACTAGAATGAACAAAACTTTTTTTCTTTCTTTTTAATTATTGCAAATTCACAATGTAGCTCCATCCAGTCTCTGTAAATGGTTAAACCTTTTGGTTAAAGGAAGTATTTATTGATTGTTCCCTAGAGTACATTAAAAAATGGTTTCCTACAACTTTAACTGTTAATTAGCTCAAGTGTTTGGTTCAGAAACCACAGCCCTGCTTAGTGTGACCTCACTGGTATGGCATCTGGGCAATTATCTTTGAGATAATGAGCCTTTTCATCCATAACAGAACAACAACCTCTCACTTGGATTGCAAAAGATCAGAGGCAATCTGCTGCTCACCGGGGTGCCTGCCATCCCCTTTGTATCATACCTTATTTCAAACTAACCTTTCACATTCTGAATTAATTAAAGTGTTTTCAGATTAAAAATTAATGAATTCACTTTAGCATCATTTGGGGGGATAATAGGCACATAATATCATCCAAACAACGTTTTGGATCCTGATACCACAGTCTAAAAGGGAAGAAAGCTACATGGCTAAAGCATTTTCGGGCACGTGTCATAGCCTAGCCAGATCCTGGTTTTGGTAACTCAGGAAAAAAAAAACTTTAGAAAGGATCTGGTGATACAGTGTGGTAAATGCTCAGTAAGCATTTATTCTAATTTCATTCAAAAAAAAATTAATATGGAGGTTGCCAAGTTTTCTATCAGGTTGTGATAATGAGATTCCTAAATTATACCCTCAACAGCTCCTCTTTACCCACTTCCTGCCTTGCTCTCTCGCCCATTCTTCAACATGAAAGGTGCCTTACCTTCCTATGTAACACTGAACAGATATAAAACCCTTTCCTCAAAGGGTCAATCAAGCACTGCTTTTCAGAGACTTGTTAGAACCCCGTTTCTTTAAAAGGCTGTCTTCCTGAAGGAGTTTCAGATGGATAAGATTCTATGGGGGAGGAAGAAACATTACCCTTCAAGGTTCTTTCTGTTGATCTCATAAGATGAACAAGAGAAAATAACCAAATTTAATTATATTCGTATGTCTGAGAGCCCCACATACACAGGAGAGTGAGCGCCAGGAAGGGAAAGTGAGGTGTATATGACATTCTGGGCTGCAGATGAGGTAAAGCACCTTGGGGCTTCAGAGGGGAGGAAGGTCACTGCAGGTTGATAAGAGGAGCAGATGCTCAGTAATTAGCCGTTTGCTTTGCCCTATAGATAGGTCATAAAAAATCATCTCCGTTATTATGGGCAAGGCCCCTAATTTAAATTCTTTAAGCCAGAGGTAAAAGTTTCTCATGAGCCTGCAGGGTCTCAGTTGCCTTCAGCTCAAAATAATCCACATGCCAAAGTAGTACATCCTGGAGAGGCCTGTTCTGAACCCCTTCAATTTTGTGTAGGTTCGTTATTGGAGAAATGCATGAAAGAATGGCCTTTTTCTGTTGCTAGTGGGGGCAGGGTTCTTGGGGCGCTACTGGAATAAGCATTTCTGGAGGCCCCACAGGTGTATGAAATGTGGTAGAAAGCTTTATTTGAGTGGAGTTACATCCCTCGGGTTGCAAAGTCCCATTTCTCTTAGCCCGGTCCTGGAAGAGGTGCAGTCAGGAATTCAGCAGAGCTAGAAGCAAAGCCAGTGTCCAGAATTTCTGTTCCATGGTGGAGCTGAGTCTGGCATACCATCAGCCTAGTTTCAGCCCATTAGCCCATTGTGTGGGGTCCACATGGCGATGAGCCATGTGGGCAAATGCCGAGTAGTGCCCTCCCCCTGCAACAAGAGCACCAGGAGCCCCAGCGAGCGAGAGAGAACCCTTTTGTTTAGGGGATTAAATATCTCAAATTCCATGCCCTTGCAGTGGCCATGCCTACTCTGGCCAACGACCTGTTTGTGCCCAGGTTTGACTGACAAGTGCCTTCCCTATTTCACCCAGACTTTACTGGGCATACGTCTATTTGGCCTTCCCTTTGCTCCTTTCCAGTTATTCATAACTAGTTAATTACAATGGTATCAGGTATTGTGGGCAAAAAAGAGGCCACACACTAAACCTGACAAGCTTAGAGGAGGCCTGCATGGCACGCCTAACAAACTCAGAGAACAAAAGTAAACTCATAAGATGGTCTGAATGTAAAAATTTCTAACTAAAGGCAGGTCATGGAAGGTAGTCTGGTCCTAGGCCTATCACCTCCTTGACAAAGGTCAATCATTACCTTAAGCCTGTCTATTGTCTTTTTGCATCTAAGATAACTGACTGTCAGAGTAATCCCCTTTTTCTGGACCCCTCAGGGTACCACCTCACACCAGAGCACAAGACCATAGCACCCCTCATTGGGTTCCACTCTGAATACAACAGGGACAAGAGATTTATAGCCTAGGATCAGGGTAGGGTCAGTGCATAGAAAATCACTAAGAGGAATAACAGGTGAGAGGGATTCTTGCTGAAGGAAGGTCAGAAATGATAAAATAGGAAGGGTGGGAGATGAGGAATTTGATCACATATGGAAGGAGAGGAATTTTCGATAAACTAACTTAGCAGGATTCTTGCTAAAACTGAACTAGTTGCCCAAGGATAGAGCCCAAGTTTGGGGCCTAGTCAGAAGGAGACTCAAGTTTGAGAAGACTGACTCAAGTCTCGTCAAAAGAGAGTCTTTGTCAATATTAAAGCCCCTTAATATAACCTTGAAATGATACAACCATACTCTATTTTATGTTTGACTAGATTTACTAAGAAGGGAGGGATGGTGACTACCCTGTTACCATCTCCTTTGTCTTTTGGTTTCTAAGAACAGAAATCCATTCAAATTAACTCAAGCCCAAAGGAGAATTTTTTTTAAAAATATGTTTTTATTGATTTTTTTTTTTTTTTTTAGAGAGAAAAGAAGGGGGAGGGAGAGAGGGAAGCATCGATGAGAGAGAAAAACATCGATTGGTTCCCTCCAAGCACGCACCCCTACCAGGGACCAAACCCAACCAGGAATTGAACCGGTGACCTTTCAGTGCACCAGTTGGCACTCAACAAACCAAGCCACATTGGCCAGAGCAAAGGAGGAATTTTTTTCAGTGAGAGTACTTAGTGTAACCAAGCCTCACAAAGAAGTAGATCCATGACCTGTGGAGGAATCAGAAAGCAAAGCACCACTCTCTCTCCCCTCCCCTCTCTCCTTTTTTCCACAGACCAGTTTTTGTCTCCAACAGTGACTCTGACTTGACCACTTTGGTCTGTTATGCACTACTGTTCTGAGGCTTTTGCAAGAGGAAGTAGCAACATAACATGAAGATGATTGTTGTGGCCCATACTGATGAGCAGGAAGGTAAGGATAGTTCTCTGAGAAAGGGGTCTTTGGCATAGGCCAGCAAAACAAGCTGTTCCACCTGCATATTCACAACACACTGCCCAGGGCCGAATGCCTGCATATGGCCCTTAGCCCTAGCACACTGAACACAAATAATGAAAATTCAGGTATGTCAGAAGGCAAATCAGTAACAAATGACCATGTATGTGGCCTCAACTAACACATCTTTATACCACAGTTAAAGATTTTTTTTCTGTACTCAAACTAGAAAAATATCTAGCACTGATTTTGCCATTGATAAGCCTTTAATCTAAGGAAGGAATTGGAAAGAGGGAATAGAGAGAATATTTTTCTTTTTCCATAAAAAGGCGTATTGCTATTAGTCTCCTGGATGAAAGCGGGAATTGGGAATTAAATCAGCTGGAATAATGATAATGCATCTTAAAAATCACACCTAGAAAGCTGGCTGATTAAGTCACATAAAATTCATATAACTCCTTTGCCCTTTTAACAAAACTTGTTCCTGTCATGGGCTAATCTAATAAAAGGTTTTTGCTCACATTAGAAGTTATTTATGTGCTTGTTTTATAATTCTAAAACATGTGGCAGTAAAGTACATGCATAACATAAAATAACTAGAAAATGTTAATAGTTGATTAACCCTTAAATTTAAAAAGAGAGCTAAGGAAGATAGATTGTATTGTTATGTAGTAAACTTAGAGATGTCACTCAGTTTCATTACCTCTTTTCTAACAATAAATTCTTGCTTTCAGCTATCATTTTTAGAAATTGTTGAGTTGAACCTTGTAGGGGTTATAACTTGGTATTTTAAGGAACTTTCTTTTTGAGGAGGTCAAAGTACAGTTATTAAATGCTTCACTCACTAACATGAATTTAGGCAGTAAAGAAAAAATACACACTGAAGTTTCAGAAAAGTCAAGATCTGTGGCTGAAAGCCTTGTCCAAGTGATACAGGGAACAGAACTACATCTGTTTTATACATGGTACCAAGCTTTCTACAGGTAACTTTATGTTTCACGGGGAAGAACGGAATCTGTGCAATATTAAGTCAGATTAACATTTACTCTTCAATACTTTCACAGCAGAAAACATTGAGTCATCATTCCTGCGTCACCTTCTGCACCTCTCCAACCTTTTTCTACAAACCTCCAAGGAAACCTGGACTTTGAAACCCATCACACTTGTGAATAAGACCAAAATGTAGGCTCCACGGTCATGGGTGAAAAGCACAATGTACAGATCTTATACTGTACAAATAATTCTCGTGGTTAATAAATAATTAATTCTGTACTTAGATTTCTTGAGTTTGTAAGTCATTATTTACCAGTTACTAAGCACAGGCCATAAATAGCACCTTCCAGTGCTTCCCATCACCTATGGAGAAACCTCAGCACGACCACAGCCTGCTCCCTGGTACCTAAAAGGCGTGTCTTCACTCTTCCCACCTCTCCTTGCCCACTGTCACCGGTCTAGTCCAGCCTGCCTCCCAGAACCATCCCAGCTCACCTTGCTCTCCTTGTTTCTCTTATTGTCTGGGTGATACAAAGATGCAGATCCTTATTTGCCTGCTAATTCCCCAAAAATAGTTCCATCTCTCTGCAGCTATGGACATAATATCCTGTTTCCTTACTTCCCTGAATTCCTTTTAAAAAAATGAACCAGTAGCTAAGACAATGCACATCTCTATTCCTTTTCATCTGGAAGAGCCTAAAAAGTGTTCCATAGTAAAAAACACACACAAAGGCCCCTCTTCAGCTCAGTGCTACCTGAGCTTGCCTGCCTTCCTAGACAAGCATTCTCATTAATCCACTGGCATTTCACTCAGACCATACAGATGGACTGATTTGGCAGACTCTGATGACATTTTGTTTTCCTCATTGAATAAGAAAATCTTTGCCCAAAAAAGGATCTCTATGTTTAATGAGTGTGGTGTTAGAAAGGCGTAAAACAGCTATAATAAAAATGGCAACTTTGGAATCAGTGTGTCATATATTTAATAATGGCTATGCAATCAATCTTAACAATGTAAATATTTGCAATGATTAAAATAAAACTATCCCAAGCTCTAGAAAATCTAATTTTTAGAAAGAAAAAAAAGAAGTATTTTGCTGCCTTTGGTACTATTTAGGCAGTCAGTATTTAGAATTTCCTTTATCAACTATGTTGCTTTCATAGTTACAAAGAAGGGTTATTCTTTTTTCTTTTTATTTTTTTAACTAATCTAAGTAGTTAATTTATATTACTTTCCACCTGCAGGTATTTCATTACCACATTGAAAGGTGAGAAAGTAAGACATTAATATGCATAGTTGCTTTCCTTAAGCAATTTAGAAGGGTATATACAACAGGAACTCTTTCCAGAGCTCCACCATTGCAAAGCTAAAAAATTATACCGAAATCAGCTATTTAACCTTCATAAATGAGATAACCTGCATAGCTAACATTAAATGTTTGATTTAATTTACTTGCACAGGTAACTCACTGAGAAGGCATTTAACCTTAAAGTTAATGGTATCAGCTCTATTCCACAGTGTATGTGCCTCCAATTGCTTTCTACAGCACTGCACAAACTAATATGAAGTTCTCGCTTTAGCAATATCCGTGGGCAGGAGGGAGACATTATCCTCAATTATACCTGCATAACATCTTTGTCAACTTCAGACGCCTTCCACTTCCAGAGCAGTAGGTGTGGAGAGTAGGGGCAGGAGCCTGTTCGCACCAGATAACCCTTGAAAGCAGATTCAAGGAGACGCCTTTTAGAGCCAAGCATCAGTGTCTGTTTTCCCTTGTGTCTAGGCAAAGAAGGGCCTCCATTTTCCTTTTAGTATTTGTACCTCGGCCACCTTTAGGATGATTAGGGATTGGGGTGTGTGTGTGTGTGTGTTACTAAAAGGAGGAAGTGACTATAAATTACTAGACATCACTGGAGAATTTACCATAATCTCAGCAGGGGAAGGCCTTTCAAATCATGATTTGAGAACTCAGAAGTCCTAAGATTAAAATGTGGATAAATGTAACTACATATACACCAAACATTTCTGCATGGCAAAATTCACCAAGCAAAGTAAAAACACATCACAAGCTGGAGGAAAAGACAACCATGTCATAAAGTACTTATCTTTCATTTAATATATAAAGAGTTTCTACAAATCAACTTTAAAAGTCCAATAACACATTAGAAAAATGGCAAAGAACATGAGCACATAATTCACTTTAAAGAAAGAAATATGGATATGGCTCCTAAACGAATGAGGTAATGTCCAAGTTCATTCATGGTGGGACAAATACCACTGTACTGAGATACTAGTGATCATTAGCAGGCTGGCAAGGATGCAGAGGTTTAATATGATACTGTAGATGATATTGTAGAACAACCGACATTCCCATACAGTGCTGGTTAGTATATTATTTTGAAACTAATATGGAACATAATTTGTCAATATCCAGAAAATTTATAAATGTATACACCCAGGAATTTCACTTCTAGAAATATCTTATAGATATACCCATACACTCAAGAAAAGACATTTTTTGTAACATCTTTTTATAAGAGCAAAATGAACAAAAAACCTCAATGTTCACATACAATGAATTTGTTAAATTAAGAAATATACATAAGAAAATACCATGCAGTCATTGAAGTAGCTCTTTGTATATTAAAATAAATTGACCTTCAAGATATACTGTTAGGTTAAAAAAATAAAAAAGCAAAGTGTGGAGCTGTATGTGTAGTAATAGTATGCATAAATCTGTGTAAAAAATAAGGGGAAAAGAATATTAAATAATAAAGATACCTAAAACTAAAGGACACATAAGAACTGGTAATATTAGCATGCTGCACTGAGAATTGTGTACCTGAGGGATAGAGGTGGGAGAGAGATTCTATGATGAATATCCTTTGTATTTTTAAATTTTAAAGCATATCATTACTATCTATACAGAAAATAAATAATTTTAAAAATTAAAAGAAGGAAGCAAGTAGATAAAGCTCTTGGCTAAAATAAGGCATGTAGTTTGTCCATGAATTTCACTTATTAAAGTCTTTTCAACTCTCCTCACAATGAAACAGAGATAGTCAAAATTAGCCGGGCCGGGCATGGCTCAGCGCTTGAGCGTCGACCTGGGATCCAGGCGATCGGGGCTTGATTCCCAGTCAGGGCACATGCCCGGGTTGCGGGCTCGATCAATGACTCTCTCATCATTGATGTTTCTATCTCTCTCTCTCCCTCTCCTTTCCTCTCTCTGAAATCAATAAGGATATATTTAAAAAAAGAAAAAGATAATCAAAATTATTCGGGGGGAAAAATTACGAATGCCTTTCTGAAAACAACTCTTAAAAGTTGCTCATGGAAATTTTCCTTTCTGTAGAATTCCAAATGCTTTCTCAGCAGTTTCCCCACCCCATGCTTCATCTTCCCTCACAGAAGAAGATGATTTCTCTAAAAAATATAGGTAAAAACTTGCAACCCTTGCCCAAGGTCTAGATGGGATTAGCCCAGGCCCACTCAGTATCAAGCTGTAAGACTTCTTGGAAGGTAATTACCGTATTTCTCAAGTAAGGAGGCCTTCTCTAACATGGTCTGATTCTGGCTCTGGCACAGAATATTTTAAATGGGGACATTTAGAAATTTGGGACATAAAACAAGAAAAAATTTTAACATCAGGTTAGAGATTTGATATGAAATTAAATATTCTTAGGGTTTTTTTTCTATTCCTTTAATGTTTGATTTTCCATAAGTTGTTTTTGTTTGGTTGGTTGTTTTTTTGTGTTTGGGATTTTGTGTTTGTTTGTTTTTAATATGGGAGGTCTTTAGTTATTGGCCAGAGAAAAATGTTGTCCTAACACAAAGAGCCATGGGCTCTTCCCCAAGGTTAAGCCATGGAGGAAATGGGATGGGCAGGAATAGGTGGGAATTGGCAGCAAAGGCAAATGCTAACGAGGCGGGTGTGTGATTATTTCAATACAGACTATGGTCCAAAGATGAAAGGTGTCTAAGAGGGTGGGAAATAAGGTATTACCCTAATAATTACTAAAAAGTTATCACTAAATTGCTTGGCTATTTTTAAAACATAAAGTTGTCTCCAGTCCAACAGGACTGCAAGATGTACATTATCATAATTGAAAATAGGTAGTTTTAAAACTACCTATTGCAGGACCAGCCAAAAGTGGGTTAGTGGAACAAAATATTTTAGTTTACACCAGAGAGAAAATACCAATAAAAATTAAAACTAAGCCAAAGAGATAAGTCACCACATTTACATTTTTGTGATCACAAAAAAGTTTCCCTCTGGCACCAAATCTTTTTCCTCATAAACTTAAGCTGGGCACAAATGTTCCTTCTCTGTGTTTTTTTTTTTAATTTTTTATCTCCCAGCACACAGTTTGACATTGCTTTGTTGTCATTAGCATCACCTTCAACAAATCACTGTCTTCACTTGTCCAATTACAGACAACATAAAATTGCCCACCCTCCATATTTCTTATTTCAAGACTGGTCTTGACATGACTCTACTCTAAATCACAGCAGCTGCTTGTCAGTGTCTATGACTTAAAGTTAATGCTCACTTGGCTTTTTCTTCTTTCTGTTGAACATTTCTTATGGATAATGACCAGAGTGAAAATGATGGCTTAAGAGCTTCTCTCCTTCCTACCCCTATCTCTTTCACTGCGGATTTATAGCACACTTTTTCTCAGGGAAATTTTAGTATATCTCCCCTCTGTTCAACAATAAAAGAGAAGAGACGATCATAAACTCTTTAGAGACAAGTCTTTCCCTTATCCCAAAATATAGAGTTACCACAATCAGTGAAGAAAATGGAGCGTTTGATGCCCTAAGAAAGAACTCAACGAACGTTTCTATTCATTTCAATCTACAGCTCCCAAAGGCAGGCTGAGAGGTGCACCTACAGAAAGTCAATCACCTCTGTGACTGCAATCAAGGTAAACAATGTTAGCAAATGAAAGAAGTAAGAGATCCCTCTCCTTTCAATCTGAAAAAAAAATCTAAAGAGGAGACAAGCTAAGCAAGTTAAATTTTATAAAACTAAGGTTCTGTGTATGTTTTTACAAACTTTTTAATTCAAATTTACTTTTTTCCTGAACATAACGTAATTTAATCTGATTTTGAAAATACCAGGAGAAGTACAAAGATAAAAAACAATCAGTATAGTCTCACTTATCAAAGGTAACTACTATTAATATGTATTCCTTCCTTGTATCTATCTTCTTTAAATAGTTAAAATGATAGAAATATGCAAGTTTGTTTTACACTATATTCATTTTTTTTAACTTATCTTTATTGTTGAAAGTATTACAGAGGTATTTTCTACATAACAGAAGCAACAATGGAGATATTGGGTAACTACTCCAAGCATAAAATAAACTAATGATGAAGTTTGTGTGTTTTGTTTCAGTGCATATTATCTTGGCCTCCCTTGAGGTCGCCAGTTTTTCTTTCAGATCTTCCATTTTTATTTTTATTTTTTTGTCCATTTCTTTGGTTTTAAATGCTTGGCTTGCAGTGCACACTTGTCCATTTCCATGGGAACCAGGATTCACCTTGAAATGTACAATAATATTCTAACCGGCTTTCTGAAACACCTCCGGAGCTCCTATAGCCCGGCTCGAGCCATTACTGCCTGGCTTTTATAGGTGAATTTCAGAGCTCCTTTGGATTAGTTGAAAATGTGAGTGTCTCAAAGATGAAACATCTTTCATTGCAAATGTCTCCTGCCTGCATATACTTTATCTTTGATCTTGTGTGTTCCTATGTTACTTTCTTTAAGGAAAAAAAATGTCATCACAATTTAGACTCCAGGAATTTACTTCCAGTGTAATTTATGCTACCCTAAAATCTAACCCAAGCAATTTTTTAAAAATCCAGAATTAAAAAAGTATTCATCAGGGGTAATAAAGTATCAATCCCCAAGAGTATCTCCACTATTAATGGCTTTCATAATTTAGTAATTAATTATAACATCTTCATAAAAAATCACTGATTTGAACAATTTTTTATTTTTATTTTTTAAATATATTTTTATTGGTTTCAGATAAAGGTAGCGGAGAGAGAGAAACATCAATGATATGAGTCATTGATCAGCTGCCTCCTGCACGCCCCCCACCCCCCACCCCGGGGATTGAGCCCTAAACCCGAGCATGTGCCCTGACCTGGAATCGAACTGCGATCCTCTGGATATAGTCCAATGCTCAACCACCGAGCTACGCCGGGCTAAACAATTCTTTAAATGCCAATTGCTATGTTGGAAATGCCAGAATGCATTGAATTTAAAGAAAATATCCAAAACCATTTTACTGAGGGCAGAGGGAAATATGTTTATATTGCATGGATGCTCTTTACTCCCACATTGTGTTACAAAATTTGATATGAGCTTCCTGTCTTAAAGGAGCCCATGCTGTTTAACGTGGTAGCCAATAGCCACACGTGCCTATTAAGCAATAGAAATGTGACTAATCAGAATTGAGATGTGCTGTAAATGTATAATATACATTAGAATTTAAAGACTTAGTATGCTTTCACACACACACAAAAAAGGCCAATATATGAGGTGATGGCCGTGTTCATTACCAATGGGAGGAATCCTGTCACAGTGTTTACATATACCAAATCATCACATTTTACACTCTAAACATCTTATAAGTTTATTGTCAATTATACCTCAACAAGGCTAAAAAGCTAGATTTTGTATACAAAAAAGAATGTAAAATAGCTCATTAATCTTTATATAAATTATATGTTGAAATAATAAATTTTTCAATGTATTGGGTTAAGTAAAATATATTATTAAAATTAATTTCACCTGTTTTTTTTTCTTCACTTTTTTGATATGGTTACAAAAAATTTTTTAGTAAAATATTTACCTCATGTTATAGTTCTACTGGAAAGACTGATATAGACATTTTTTAAAATTTATCTTTATTGTTGAAAGTATTACAGATGTCCCCTTTTCCCTCCATTGGCCCCCTGTACGCCCTCCCCCCAGGCCTTCACCCCACTATTGTCTGTGTCCATGTGCTATGCATCTATGCATGCAAATTCTTTGGTTAATCTCTTCCCCTCAGTCACCCCCCTGACTTCCCTCTGAGATTCATCAGTCTGTTCCATGCTTTGATACAGACATCTTAATGATGTCATGCAAGGGTCAGGATCATTGTCCTTTACTGCTATAGCCCAAGGCCTAGCACAAGTTCTAAATACCCTCAGTCCCTGACATAATATAGGTGCTCAGTAAATATTTATTAAATAATATAACAAATGAAAGTGAATAAACAATTTCTTAGCTATCAAGTATATTTTCTCCAAGAAAATAAAAATGTTCCGGAAGTATGCAGAAATGAATAATTTGCATGTTTGAAGCCTAAAGGAAAGCAAGTGCTAAAATAGGTACATTTGCAAAGTAAAGAAATTGTGCTTAAAACAAAGAGTAAGTTGCAAAACCAAAGGCAAAAAAAGAGATATTTAGAAGATGTAATAAATGTGATAAAGAAAATATATCTATCTATATAGCTATGGTTTCTAAGAAAGATAATGCAGTTAAAAGGTCAATATAATTTATGTGAAATTTGGGCCCTTTAGTTTGAGAGTAATTTATGCAATGTCAGGATTTAAACAAGTTAAATCAAAATTTGATTCTAATAAATTTAATAATTTCTGAATGATATAGGGGAAAAAATTGGTTTAAAAAGCACAGTAATGGTGGTGACTGGGGCATCTCACCTAAGCTGACTTCAAATACTAACCAGGCAAAGTTTGCCGTTTTTTAGAACTTCAACTAGAAACAAATATCCATCAGTTTTACCAGATAACAGGGATAAGTTGACAGTGAATTATTTATCATAGGGGGAAACATTAAATGTTGGAAAACAAATTAAGCAATTTGGGAAATCAGCAAAATATTTAACAAGGGAGAAATCTGGAAATCTGCAAAATATTTAACAAGAGAGAGATCTCTCAAGTCAGTTTTGATTGTGAAGCAATAGAAAACCACACATCTAGAAGGGAGCAATGGTATTATTAGCACCTCGTAAACTGACATAAATATGTGCTTAATATATGCCAGGCTTCTGTCCTAAGCAATTTACATAAGTTAACTCATTTAATTTTCACAAGAACTTCATGATGTAAAGATTACAGTCATCCCTATTTTCAGATAAGAAAAGTGAAACAAGAGATCAGCTAATGTGCCCAAGGTCACACAATCTGAGTGGCACGGCCTGAATTCAAACCCAGGCTGTCCGGCTTCAGTAACTTTGCTTCTCATCATTATGTTATACATTTATGAGAACCTTTCATATGGTAGGTAATTTGCATAAATTATTCACTTAATCTTTACACAGTTCTATGAGGAGGTGCAATTATTATCAGTTTAAAAAGTTAAGAGTTGAAGATTCAGAGAGGTTAAGTCACTTGTCCTAACTGACCCATTAGGAATATCAGATTCAGATCCATCTGACGCCCAAACTCCTTCTACTGCCAGTGACAGCATGCTGAATAAACAGAGCCTGCAAGTGACTTGGAATAAATCTTTTGTGTCTAAGCACTTATCAACTACCCTGTTTGAATAAGGCAGATTGCTTAGATTATCTGGACCAAGCATTCTGAAGCACTTTCTCTTGTGAAAATAGGATATCCCATCCAGGAAAAACTGGTTATTTTCTCTTAAATATTTTGCTCCTGAGAAATTGCACAGACCTGCACTCTGATATTTACTAGATGTTCTTATTTTTAAATCTTGCAGCATCTGCTGAAATAGGTATAAAGCATGTATACAAAGCTATGAACAGTACAAGGATAGAGCATCGGGACCCTGGAGAACTCCATCAAGTTACTGCCTGCCTCTTCCACAAAGGATTGCTGGATTTTGAGGAAGCTTCTGCAAACTGCAGAAAGCTCTTCTCCTAAAAAAGAAATTTTCTATGTACTTTGTAAGCCAACCCACAAATACATAATAAGTCTCAAAGGACAACGAACAGTTAAAACAGGGAGATACATGGTCATCTCTTTTTTTTTTTCCTTTAAAAAATAAAATGAGGGAAAAGCAAAGGAATGCTAATGCTAATTGGGCTGAAGATTTAGAATGCAGGAAAGTGGGAAGTGAAAAGTTATGCTTCCCCTAGTAACTATAACTTGGCATATTCTATATAACGGCATAAATATAACAGCAATATAGTACATAAAATACGATCATGCGTGGAAGGAACGAATAACAATAGCTGGGAGGACAATAATTTTGACTTTCTTAACTTTATGAGTTCAAATTCTCGGCCACATTGTTGCCTTAATACATAAAAGATTTTTAACCAATCTTGACTTAATTTTTGCCTCTTTATACAATTGTCCTCTGGATTTTCTTGGCACTGTGTAGGCTAACGCGCTAACATTTGAACACTGACCTTCCAAGTTTGTTTCTGATTCAAGTCTTGACCTTTAAGGGGGAATAATGGGAGGAGTGGATATTTCATCGTGGACCTCATTAAACAGGGGGGGAGGTCTTTACAGCAAAGCTTTGGGCTGTGCGTGATTGTTAAACAGCAGGGGCATGAAGAAACTGCTAAATAAAACAAGTCACGCATTGGGCCAGAAAAAAAGCTGAAGCAATCGTTTAAACCTGCACACTGCTGTTTTTTATTTAATGCTGAGGGGTGTTTACGACGCTAGATTGCTGGAGAAAGGTTAATCCAGATGAGTAAAAGAGCCCCAGTATAGGAGACTGTTTCATACCAGCTCTTTGCAGTGAATATTTTAGTAACCATTGTGTTTCCATGTCAGCAGTGCAACCATCAAATAAAACAGCAAAGAAAGCAAATATTACCCTAAAGAACAAATTCTGATTTAAAATAGAAGCAGAGGTATTTTCATTGCCCTCTGCTGAAGCGGTGATGGGGTGGAAAACAGTTTTCATCAGAGGAAAGTGTTCTTGTTGAGCTCCAGGATTCTCAACTCACCATCCTATTTGTGAACTTGAGAGGCAGGGAGGAGTAAAAACCTCCACTCATTTTCCTTCCTGCTTTCATTTAGTTTCTTTTCCCCACATGAGCTTCAAACTAAGTAGCAATTCTCTCCTTGGAGAGTATTACCTTGCCTCTGCATCAAGCTATATCAAAAACTATTCAATATTCTGAGCAGCTCTACAGGGCACATGTTCCTATCTTATTTCCTTCCCTGCAAAGTATCCGTATTGATCTCTCCAAAACCTTGGGGCCAAATGAAAATAGCAGGAGAGGCATTCTGTAGGGGGGAAAAAATGCAGATTTGTACTGTCCCCTGCATTTTTGTCTTGCTTTCCAGAGTATCAGTGCAGACAGAGCAATTTTGGAAACTCAACATTAGTTTCTTTCTCCCTTCTTCCCCAAGGCTATGTTAGTAGCAACCATTTGTGTTCCTGCCTTTAGAACTTGGGGACCGAAGATCAATCAGAGTGTGTTTCTACTATTCCTTTGAAAGAACTGCTGCCCAACTCATAAATAAAATGCAAATTTTCTCCACTGTTGTTCAGTGTTACTGATTTCTGTGAGTAGTTACTTCAGCAATTCAAATTTGTTTGAGTTCAGTGTTTTGGGGGCGGGTGCAGTTGACATTGTTCCTGATTGTAAACTCAAAGAAAAAAATTTTCTTGTCAGGGTGTGTGCGGGAGGCAACTGTTAGATGTTTTGCTCACACTGATGTTTCTCTCTGTCTCTCTCCCCCTTCCTCTTACTCTAAAATCAATAAAAACATATCCTCGGGTGAGAATTTAAAAAGTCACTTTAAAAAAAGAGGGTGAGTTTTCATCAACTCCCTTTAAAAAAGTTAACTACATAATTTTAGAGAAGAAAAGCAAAACACGATCAGGCATGTTCAATACAAATATTATTCTGATGGTAATGTGCATTTCAAGAAAATGTACTTTTGATACTATGATTTTTATATTCATGATTATTTTCAAAACAGATTTTATTAATAAAAACATTCCAATATTGCTCACATAAAGCAATGCCAAAAAGTCGGGGGGGGGGGGGGGGGATGGAAATGAAGCCCCTGGGCAAATTGGATAACTGACTTTTTATCTGAATGATAAATTAATAAAAGCTTCCACTTATAAAGTGCTTTATATTTTAAATTATTTTCACATACTACTACTAATAATTTATGTTTACTGAATGTTAGTAAGTGTCAAGCCCCCTACTGAGCACTATAAATGTTGCTTCACTTAATTCTTTTTAGATAGACACCGTTATTACCCCCATTTAAGAGAAAACTGAAGCTAAGAGTATTATAAAGATACTAAGTGTTAGAGTTAAGATCCAAACTCAGACATGTGGTGAGTCACTGTGTTTTATAACACACATCCATAATTTCATTTGGTCTCTTATACATTCTTACAAGACAGTTAGGAGAACAAATCTTATTTGTGCTTGACAGATGTGCAAACTGTAGGAAGACAGGGAGTGACATAAAAGTTCATCCAGCTGGTGTGGATGAGGGGTAACATCATGATACATGATTCCTGTAAGTGCACTGGTCTTTTAATCAGTCATTCCATGTGCTTTAGCTATGCATGGTTTAAATGTCCTTTCAATCATCACTGTGAGTTGATATTTTGAGGAATTCAACTTCATAACAAACCAAGAGAGACAAATTAAAATATACTAATCATTGCCTATCAAATTACCAGTGTTTTTCAAATAAAATTCAATGTTGAGTCAGCATGGTGAAATTGGCAGTCCTAATTATACTGCCATCTGAATGGTAAATTATATATATATAATTTCTCCAGGAAGAGTTTTGTAATATGTAGTAATAGCTTAATATTGATACTCTGACCAGTAAACCCATTTCTAGGTATCTCTCCTAATGAAATAATCTAAGATGCAGATGAAGATTTATTTGTGAAGTTGTTCATATCAGCATGATTTTAAAATAACAACACCAAAAAGTCTGAAATATACTAAATAGTAAAAAATCAAGAAAACAGAAAACTATAGAACATTTATACTGTGGAATATTATGCAGCCAATAAAAATGATGTTTCCAAAGAATTTTTAATCACTCAATGCTTATATTCAAATTGGATAAACAATATGATTCTGATTTTGTAATATGTAAAATATGCTCTTCTCTGTACATATACCATTAATGTAAATTTACACAGGAAAGGTTGAAATGTAATACATCCTGGTATTAATGTTTCTCAAAGGCTTACAAACAATTTCCTTTTCTTTATGCTTTTCTCTATATTCAAATATTTATCAATGCATATATATCTATTTTCTTGTCTGTCAAAAACAAAAGTTACTATTTTAAGAAAAAATTCTTATTAATTCAAAAGGGGGTCAAGGTAGTTCCAGAATTATCAATAACTTAAATTTTATATATATGTATATATATTTTTATTTTGAGTGCAGTTGTGTGTTTTTCCAGGTGCAAATTAGGCTAATTTAGTCTGTTATGAGTCATCTTAAATTTAAAAAATAATTTCAATCAGGTTTAAAAGTGTGGTCTTTCCAAGTTTACATAAAATTATGTTGTTTGTAAATCAGTATTTCTAAAGTAGTTAAAGGAGTTTACATTTTTCCCAAAAAGGATAAAGATTCCTTTTGCAATATTATTTCTAGTCTGCAATTGCTTGTTTTCCTTCACCATACCCCACATCCTTCTTTCCCTTAAAATATAAAAGTAAACTTTAGACCAGGCTATGTTCTTATCATAAATCTAAATTAATAACATCTAAACAAATTATTGAATGCTGATCTTTAATATGTTACTGATAACTCAAATACCTTTTTAGAGAAGTAGTATGTTTTCTACGTACTCAAAATAAATTTTAGCTTAAATAATGTTTTTCAAAGATTTAATTGTGAAAACTTTTGAAAATTTTTAGTCAAGAAATTCAAAAGTTAAGGTTTGCAATATGTCTATTCAGAATATTCTATGAGTATTGCAAGGATATTTAATGTCAACAGAGTATCAAGATTAACTTGAATTTTCTTTAATTTTTTCTTTTCTACTTGAATAAGTTTTAAGTATTATACCAGATGTTACTATCATAGCTTTTCCCCACCAAATAAACTGAAAAATAAGGAATCAAATATAAGGATCCTCCGCATCAATCACCTACTTTACATAGTCATATAATTTGGGTTTACAGGGTGTCCCAAAACAATGTGTACACACTTGAACAGCTGATAGCTCAATTTTGAAAGTAAAATCTATTTTCATAAACACTGCCTTTATCATTATTCAAGGTGTATGTATACACTTAGGGACATACGCTATATATATAATTCTAGTTCACAGTCATGAATTTTAAAAGTTCACTTTTCTATATGAAGTCATATAGGCAAACATCCCAAATATGTGAATAAGAGGTACAGAACAACGTCAAATAATCCTGAGTTACCGAGAAGACACTAAACGTTGTCTTCAAACATCCTTCAAACTCAGAATATTTTATAGGGTCAGGTTTGAGATAAAATGCTGAAGCTTTTTTAATGTATAAATAATAGTTGTTTAATGAAGTTTTATACTAGCTCTTTAGAAAAAAAGGAGGAAGAGAGGCTTGGAACAAGTTGCACACTCAGTTTATTTCCCTCATGAATTCTCTGCTACCCTCTGGGCCTTAAAAGGTAGAAGTGGGACGTTGACAGTAATTATTTCGGATTGCACAGCATGATGGCAGCTGAGTGTAATTCTATACTTCAAAGTAGTGCAGCCATGTGTCACTTTGAGCAGCCGTTATGAATATAACTTGAGGTGGTCAGGGAAGCCTTTAGAGAAATAATCTGCTTAGATAAGAGGTTTTCTTTAGATGTTAGATGTAACCACGTGCATGTATACACAGAGGTTTTAAAAAGAACCGAATGAATAGAAAAATTGTGACTATGAAACAAATTGTCTTTTTAAAATGCTGAATAAAAATGAGATTTTAAATGCATCATTTAAAAAAGTTGAGAATGTCAAAAGTCGAACTAAAAGGATTTGAACTTTTTATAAGCAATAATATATTGTTAAAATGACTTTCTTTTGACTTCTCACAATGGCAACCCACTGAAATTCAACACTAGATAATTGGAAAGAAAAAAATAGTATCTTCATCTCCTAGAACTAATGAACTCTACTTGTGTCTTCAAACTATAGCATGATCTGAGTACAGAAGTCCCCCCATCACCACCTTCTCTGTGGTTTTGCTTTCCATGATTTCAGTTACCCATGGTCAGCTGTGATCTGAAAATATTAAATGGAAAATTCCAGAAATAAATCTTTCATAAGTTTTAAATTGTAAGGTATTCTGAGTAGTGCGATAAAACTTCAAGCTGTCCTGCTCCATCCCACCCAGAACATGAAAAATCCCTTTGTACGGTGTATTCATGCTGTATATGCCACCCTCTGTTTAGGCACTTAGTAACTGTCTCGGTTGTCATATCAACTGTCAAGGTATCACAGTGCTTTTGTTCACGTAATCCTTATTGCCTGAAGGTCAACAGCAGCTTAATGCCACATCACAATACCTATGTCATTCATCTCACTTTATCTCATCATGTATCATTTCACATCATTGCAAGAAGGGTGAATACAGTACAATAAGATATATTGACAGAGGGAGACCGCATTCACGTAACTTTTATTACAGTATATTGTTATGATTGTTCTATTTTATTGTTAGTTATTATTGTTAATCTCTTATTGTGCCGAATTTATAAATTAAAGTTTATCACCGGTATGCACGTATAGGAAAATGTAACATATATAGGGTCTGGTACTATTTGTAGTTTCAGGAGCCCACTGGGGTTCCCGAACGCATCCCCTGTGAATGAGGGGAGCTTCCCTGGTGAACAAATCAAATGACTTCACTAATGAATTCAACCAAACATTTAGAGAAGAATTAACACCAATCCTTTTCAAAATCCTCCCAAAAATTGAAAAGGCGGGAATGCTTCCAAATTCATTTTATGAAGCCAGGTTTACCCTGATACCAAATCTAGATGAAACCAGCACAGGAAATGAAAACTACAGGCTAATATCCATGATGAATATAGATGCAAAACTCCTCAACAAAATACTAGCAAACTAAATTCAAAGGCACATTAAAAGGATCATACACTGCAAACAAATGGGATTCCTCCCTGGGATGCAAGGATGGTTTAACATGCAAAAGTAATTAATGTTATAGAACACATTAATGGAATAAAGAATGAAAATTACACACTGATATCAATAAATGCAGAAAATGTGTTTGACAAAATTCAATGACCTTGCGTAATAAAAAACTCTCAACAACTAGGAAGAGAAAGAAATTACTTCAACATAACAAAGGCCATCTATGAAAAGCCCAGAGCTAACATCATACTCAAACATGAAAAACTGGAAGCTTTTCCTGCAAGATCAGGAACAATCTAAGTAAACCCATTCTCACGACTTAGATTCCACATAGTACTAGAATTTTTAGCTAGAGCAATTAGTCAAGAAATAGAAACAAAAGGCATCCAAATAAGAAAGGAAGAAATAAATTGTTTCTGTTTTCAGATAACCTAACCTTATGACAGAAAACCATAAAGACTTCATAAAAAAAAAAACTTAGAACTAACAAAGTTTCAGGGTCAACATACAAAAATCAGATGTGTTTTTATACACTATAACAATGAACTATCTGAAAATGAAATTAAGAAATTGATTACATTTACAATAGCACCAAAAAGAATAAAGTACTTAAAAATAAACTTACCTAATGAGGTGGAAAACTTGTACACCAAAAACTACAAAATATTGATGAAAAAAATTAAAGAAGATACAAGCAAGTGAAAAAAACTTCTCAGGTTCATGGATTAGAATTAATATTATTATAATGTCTATACTAACCAAAACCATATACAGATTCAATGCAATCCCTACCAAAGTTCCAATGACATTTTTCACAGAAATAGAACAAACAATCCTAAACTTCATATGGAACAAATAAGATGGCTGTAATTTAAAAAAAAAAGGGGGGGGGGGGGTCTGGAGAAATTGGAACCTATGCACACTGTTGGTGAGAATGTAATTGATACAGCCATTATGGAAACAGATGAAGTGCCTCAAAAAATTAAAAACAGCCCGGCTGAGCGTGGCTCGGCGGTTGAGCGTCGACCTAAGATCCAGGCGATCGGGGTTGGATTCCAGGTCAGGGCACATGCGCGGGATGCGGGCTGCAGCCGATCAATGACTCTTTCATCATTGATGTTTCTGTCTCTCTCTCTCCCCCCCTCCTTTCCTCTCTCTGAAATCAATAAAGATATTTTTTTTTTTAAAAAAATTAAAAACAGAACTTCCATATGATTTAGCAACCCCACTTGGTTTTCATCGAAAAGAACTGAAATCAAGATCTCAACAAGGCATTATCACTCCTATCTTCATTGCAGCACTATCCACAACAACCACAATATAACCTAAATGTATATCAATAGATGAATGAATAAAGGGATGTCATATGTATACACACACACACACACACACACACACACACACACGAGAATCATATTCGGCTTTTAAAAAGAAGGAATTCTGGACCTGGTTGGTTTGGCTCAGTGGTTAGAGCATCAGCCCATGGACCAAAGGGTCTCCGGTTCGATTCCAGGTGAAGGGCATGTACCTGGGTTGTAGGTTTGATCCCCAGCCCTGGTTGGGGCTCATGTGGGAGGCAACCAATAGATGTATCTCTCACATTGATGTTTCTCTCTGTCTCTCTTCCCCCTCCCTCCTTCCCATCCACTCTCTCTAAAAATCAATGGAAAAAATATGGGAGAGGAAACAAGTATAGTAAAATATAACATTTGGTGATCCTAGATGAAGGATATACAAGAGTTTACACTATTCTTGTTCTTTTTCTGAATGATTAAAGTTATTTCAAAATAAAAAAGATGTGTATGTAAAACAATAAAATGCAAATACCAAATAAGTGGTAGAGATTCCTTTAGATATCAGAGAACTGAAGAGGATAGGGTAGGGAAAATATAGGATCGTGAAATAAGGGAGCTGTGAGGTTTGGAAATTTTTCAGGTAAGCAAAAAGAAACAGAGAACTTAAACGTGAGGCAAATGGCCTTCTCAAAAGCAACAGTCAGAAATGTGCACAGTACATACAAAAGATGATGAGTGCAGCAGTGTGACTAAGAAATACATATGGAAAATGAATAAAACTACTTGACTAAGCATGAAAAATAATTAAAAATTCACTCCATGGAGCAAAAAATTACCAGTACTAGAAAAAAGTGCCTAGAGATTCACGTATTCCCCATATATATGTATTTACTGACTTTCTTTCAACCAGATGCTCCAACACTTGCCTGTATCCAAATGGCTTTTTGCTGCACAGTGTTCTGCTCTATGACCTGAACTCAGGAGGCTGAAATTCAGGGTTTTCTGGGAAAGTTAAAGTGATATATTCCAGCCAGATTCTACTGACTCCTGATTGTCATGATAAACAATTTGGTCTTCTATAGATATTAAGATGTTATAGACAAAACTGTGATCGAAGTGGCAAACTAGAAAGTTTAAATACAATCAGACCTGGGTATGAATCTTGACACAGGCATTTATTAGGTCTGTGACCTCCGTCAATTTTGCAAACTTCCTAGTTTCAGTTTTACCTCTTAAAATGATTAATATAATATAGGCTCCCTTCAATATGCTTATTTGAGAATGGACTAGAAAAAGAGGCCTGGCACATGGAAGGAACTCAATATTATTGTTAGATAGAGCCTCTGTAATTCAAAGAGCATCCACCAAATATTTCTCTAGAAATGGGCAAACCATAATATTTAGACTTGGCCTACATCTATGACCAAAGAGATTTTTTTAAAAAATGATATGGGAAACATTAAAATGTCTGCATTCCCAATTTGCTCAATCATTGTCAGGAAAGGAATGGAATATGGAATGAAACATTCATTCTCAAGTTAGGTGAAATAATTATCTGCTGATTGTTAGCCTACCTTAGCTATCTTCAGAGTTGGCATGAATCAGGAAGGAAAGCCCACTGTGACTGGTAACTGATGTAAAACATATCTCGAAATATCATTGTACAGCTCTAGGTGAGGGGTCTTACATTTGTCCGCCTTGTGGAAGATATTACCAGTCATTATGTCCACTCTTCACTCCTCGCCACAAATGTTCCAAGCACTGGGATTCCCAAGGGAAGAAGTGATAAAACACTTCTTCAGCCAAGGTGTGTCTGAATTAAAATGAGGTGGAAAGGAAAAAGATGCAGGTGTGGGTTGTAGTCTATGAGTTAAGAAACAGGCCTGAATCGCATTTTTAGTTCAGAATTGAGATTCCGTCCCAGAAACTTGTTTTTATTCTGTAGAGATATTCTACAGCCGAATTAGCATAAGGTAGAAAAAAAGATTGAAAACCATCCAAAGGGAAATTGCTTACAAATGCTTGAAATACTGCGTGAAATCCCTGTTTAATCTTCCAAACAGATTTTAAGAATCACTGTCTTAGCCATTTTCCACAGCTGTTCAAAAAGCCCCACAGCTTACAGTGCTCGGGCTGGCAGAATTGAATTACTTATCACCTCCTAAGAGGAGCAGAGGGCTTGGGTGACGGAGGTCAGAAAACAACTCATGTATAAACTACTTAGTGCTTATTTGCCAGATTCTATGGGTGTTCTTGAGTTCGACTTGGTAGATTTGTGTTTGTTTGATTGATTAGTGAAGGATTATTTCCAAGGAAGTAAAAGCCTCAAATTAGTGAGCACCTTCACGTGAATAGCCTTGTGGCACATGGTTCATCATTTTCCACTAGGCCAGGACCCTCACACCACCTGGATACTGGAATGTCTTTTAAAAAAATGAATGAAAGGTCAACTATTTCTACTATCATATTAAAGAAGACACTAGTCTCCTGGGGACTACGTTATCAGTGCAATGCTCCCCACCCTCACCAAAGCTCCTTTCTAAAAACTATCAAATTTAAACTATTTTTCTCCGACTTCTTTCAGTTCTTTCTCCCATTCAATGATTTATTTTTATTTCTCTGTATGTTCTCTTTACATCCACAAGGTTTCTTTTTCCTTTATAGGGGATCTTATTAAAATCTCCTCTCGACCCAGCCGTGCGTGGCTCAGCGGTTGAGCATCGACCTAGGATCCAGGCGATCGGGGTTCAATTCCCGGTCAGGGCACATGCCCGGGTTGTGGGCTTGATCAATGACTTTCTCATCATTGATGTTTCTCTCTCTCCATCCCTCTCCTTTCCTCTCTCTGAAATCAATAAAGATATATTTACAAAAATAAAATAAAATCTCTCCTTGTTTTTATCTAAAGGACAGCCTGCTAGCAACTACATTGTTTTTCAGCACATAAATTCTCAGCCATTAAACATATTATATATGCTGAAATCACTGTATGATGTCAGAATAGATTCTGTTACCTTTTTTTCTTTCTAAATATTTTATTATATATTAATAATTTTATTATATATTTTTATATTAAAGCCTTCCCAAATATCAACTGTGGAAAGAAAACTTTTCTTACAGCTCTTCCAAAATGTGAAAAGATTAAAAAAAAAATTTCAGTATCATGCCATAACTGACAGACATGAATTTACTCCAAAGAAGGCAGGGAGGAAATGAGGGGTCGGGGGAGCACTTCCACCAGCATAAGCTCAGGATCTGCTAAGTGACACGGTTGCTTCAGATTCTGTAATGACTGGAGTAGCCCTTTAATTGAGTGCTGACACTTGTATGTCATCAAGTGATATCTCCTGTGGGCACTTTTGCAGCATTTTCATATTCTCCCTATCTCATCTGATAGTCAGAATTATTAAAATACTCTTTTTAATGAATAGAGTTTCCCGTAATAGAAGCATGTCAATCTTTAGAACAGTGGCGATAGCCTCATGCAAACTCTTAGAGAGCTGGAGACAAGGGCAAGAGCTGTTTCATCCACTTACTTTTATTTTCTTCTTTTTTTCATTTTATCTAGGCAGTATCTTTTTACAAATTGAAGAGTAGAGTACAAATTTGGGATTCACATTCCACTTTCAAAACGGAGAGGCTGATATTATAGTGGGTGAAAATATTTCCCTCAGGACTTCAAGCCACAGAGCCATGGTACATTCCCAGATAATGAGGTCTCAAGATAAGTATAGTAGCAGACAAAGAAATGCATCTCACATAGCACGTCCAAAAGGAATAACAGCCCTCAAGTTTTCAGAAAACCTTTAGTAAAGGCCTTGAAAGCGAACCCACTGAGACAATTTCTTACTTCTCCTAAAATGTTAAAACGAGTCACAACACATTCACTGGAAGCCAGATTCATAAGTTGTCTGGTATGGGATTGCAGACATAGAATAAATATTTATTGAGAAATTCAGCCGTCGTGTCAGAAAAGTTTACAAGGCCCGATAGTTTTGTCAGTGGTCGGGAACATAGAAAAATTTTCCTTCGGGAATAGCATGGCTGCTGTAGAAAGAGGAGAATCTGTACAGAAAGATTCATCAGTTGCGTTATTTTGCCAAATATTTGGCACTGATTTATATACCATTGAATTCCAAGAAGGATTTAGGACAGCTTACAAAGATATTTTAATTTAGCAAGGAATTAAAAATAAAAAAATGAAAAGCACTAGTCTCGTTCTGGCAAAGCTATGAGGAAAAGGGACAGCTCATGCATTTTGAAAAGGAATGTAAAATATTTAACATTTCTGGAGGGCTGTGGGTACCAACACTCAAAATGTGCTTACAATTTGATCCTGAAATTCCATTTCTCATTATTTATCTTAAAAAAAAAATAAGAGTATGAGTGTACAAATATTCTACATAAAAATGTTCATTAAATGTTGTATCCTAACACTTCATTTTTTTACATTTTATTTTATTTTATATCCTAACACCTTAAATAATCAAAATATGCAGTAGTAAGAGATTGAGTAAATAACAATACATCCACATAATAAAATACTATCTCTTTTTTTTACCTCTTTTTTAAAGGTAGACTTTATATTGAAATGAAAATAGGTCCACAATATATAGTTGAGTTAAGAAAGCAGGTTATGGATTAAAACGTGTAGTGTAACTACATTTATGTAATATATTATAGTTTGTACTTATAGAAGTATCTTGAAAGATACAAAATCAAGTTTTTAAGAGCAATTAATTTTGAGGAGTAGAGGGACTGTTTACCATATATTACTCTAGAATAAAGAAGTCTCCATTTGCAGAAAAATAATACAATAGGACAACTCATTTTAAATTATGCTGAGGGAGTACTTCATTACATTGGAAATGCTCAGAACCTATTTTTAAATGAAAAGAAGCAGGTTCCTAACCAGTGTAGACGGCACAATCATGATTTTCTAAGTTTATTCAGACATAGAAACTACGTCTGAAAAGTGTGTAGCAAAATGTTAATAGCGCCATTTTCATGGGAAAGTTGATCCAAGTTGCAAACTGAGAGATGAGGCTGGAAACACACCTGCTTCCATGAAGCCCTGGCAGTGAATTCTGGGATCTTCTCTCACCTGTCACAGCAGCTGCAATGACATGCAGCCCAGAGAGTACAAGACCCAACCTACCTTAGCCGCAGCCAGAAAGGGAGAGAACTGAGAGAGAGGATTTGCAGGCTCCCCAGCAGTGAGGTAAGTCCAACATGAAGTTGACAAGAAAAGACACATACAGTTAGAGCTTACTGTATATTAGGCTATCTGCTAAGAGCTTTTTATATGAATTATCTATTTTATCCTTAAAACAATCTTGGGAGTAAAATAGTATTATCTCCATTTTTTTAAATGTTTTTATTGATTTTAGAGAGAGAGGAAAGGAGAGGGAGAGAGAGGTAGAAACATCAATGAGAGAGAAACATTGAGTGACTGCCTGCACGCCCTCCACAGGGAAGCCAGCCCACAACCCAGTCATGTGCCCCGACCAGGAATCAAACCAGTGACCTCACTGGTTTGACGACACTCAACCAACTGAGCCACACCACCCAGGCATATCTCCATTTTTGAGATAAAGATATGAATACTCAAGAAGTTAATGCTAGTAAGTAGCTAATAAGGTGGCAGAGCCCGAACAGAGCACAGACTTGCCTAATCCTTGAAACCATACATTTCAACCATCTTATACACCAGGGTAAAATATTGGCACGGCCTCTGTGCTTTTTTCTCTTGTTTTTAAGGTTCTTAGTCAAATCAATGCAGTCTGCTACTTTGTCTTGGCTCAGACCGATTTCACCGGGTTGCCATATGGATACCGACCCAGGGTGCCACGCAGAAGTATAGTGTACTACATAAAACTCAAAGCATCTCCCTGAAGTGTGCAGTACAGTCTTCCACCCAGAAATCAGAGAGAGAAAATGACTGTCTCCGAGATTGCTATTCTGAAAGAGATAATTGCTGTTCATCTCGCTCTGCTCACAAAGTGCTTTGCTACGGTGACACTTACACCCTCGGAGGTCAGCCCACACTCACTGACAGCTACCGGTTCGACTGTATCAATTCCACTGGAATCTACTTGCTTGAGGGATTTCCAGAGCACACAGCTTACCAAGCCATTATTATTTTGTACCTGTGCCCAGAGAGCTCTACAAAGGGTGCATTTTAATGAGCCTGAAATGGGTAAATAAATAAATAGCTCATAGGTAATATGTAATTTTCTAGCAAAAAAACAACAATGACTCGCTGCCCTCACAGTCCAGTAGCCTGATGCTTCTAGTGATTGCTCACAGAATTCTAGGGTACAGAAAAGCTGAATTTCATTTTTTAGCTTATCCCTTAAAATTGTTAGTTGATGGATCTTTTCTTAGCTTGCCTCAAATGTCCTTGCTCATCTCCACTCTCAGGTAAACATATTTCACTGAAAAACTGCAACTCTGCATGGATACCAGTGTGTTCAACATCTTCTTCATGCCTGTTCATTCTATACTGGGAACATAATGGAGTGTTTAGAAATACCACAGCATCTTTGCCTTGCTTTACTGCTCAAAAATGAAGGCATTTAGAGAACTACTTTTCACCCTCTGGCTACAGGGTTAATCTATTTAGTAACTTTGAATTGGATCTATGATGCTCTAATTTTGATAAGGTTTCTGGCACATTTGCTTGAAACATTTCAGGAAAAAGGGGATACTAAAGCATGGTTGCTATTTGATGGCCAAACCAAAGTTCTTAATGTGGGTTCCCTCTACCTTCAGGATTCTCTTTGAACTCCTTAAATTATATGTAAAATGTTGTGTGTTAATGTGCATTTTCTTCCACTTATTAAATTTTCAAATTGTCTGAAAACCAAAACAGATAAACTGTAAAGCTAGTGCCTTTTACATAAATGTGTATCTCAAGAAAATTCATTCATACTTATTTCATTATTGTTCATTCATTCACATCAGGCCTGTTCTAAAACACTTCCATGGTAAGCTTTCAAGGATTTTCTTGAACCCAGATTGATTTTGTCTGATTTCCTCAATTCTTATTGTGCTTAATGTCTGGGAAAATCACTTAGAGGATGTGTGTGTGTGTGTGTGTGTGTGTGTGTGTACTTCATATATGCACATTCCACAGCTATTTCATATATGCACACAAAATATTCTACTTCATATATGCACATTCCATAGCTATTTCATATATGCACACAAAATATTCTCTCCAGATATATTATGACACACCACATATCTTAATCTTATATCTTCATTATTGTGAAGGATCCAGTAGCTCATCAGAACCAGGGATGTCTTTTTGTGTAGCATTCACTATGACTAAAACTATGCTTGCTTGCTTAATTGTCACTATGAGCTATCAGAAACCCAAGGAAATGACTGTAGTTTTAGCATTCCTCTCTGCAACTGATTACCTTTAAAGAAAGTTTTCTTCCCGAATGTTACAAACCACGATACAACATTAAAGGAAATATGAATTAGAGATGAACTTTTAAAAAGATAAAATGTTCCTACCAGCCAAATTATAAACTCCATATCTAATCCATATAACTTATGAAAAATCCTATTACTCTTTTTTTCCATAATCTGACCTTTTTTCACTATTCAGTTATAATCACCCTAGTCTTATTGTGATTATTGCAACAGCTTCCTGACCACCCTCTGTATCTCTCCCTCTGCTCCTTAGAAAATCTTTATCACAAAGCAATAAAAGTGAGCCTTTTAAAATGTAAGTCAGATCATGGCACTCCTCTCCTTCGAATTTTCCCATGACCGCTTCTTAGAATAAAAAACATAGCCTTTAAAAGGGTCCCCAAGACCCCAGTTATTCAGCTGCCCACATTCCCCTTTGGTCACAACTGTTCTAATTTCAACTTTCCTTCTGGTCCACTCCATTTAAACCAACAATTCCAGTTCCTCCACCACATTTCTAGCTGTTACCTGAACTCATCACACATGCTCCTGTCTCAAGGCATTTGTACTTGTTATTGCCTCACATAGTACATTTCCCTCAGAGAACATCATCATCTGTAGCTGCAGGAAAGACCTTGCTGAAGATCAGAACCAGGGCCAGGGCTTGAGAGTGAGAGTAGCAAATCTGCAAAGAAGGCGGATTGATTTTATGCTGCAGATAGTATCCTGATAGAGAAGGAATGGGATCCTGAGACTTGGGACAGAGATACCTGGAATGCACACACATTGAACTACCAGTGCCCTACACCCCTGGGCCTGAAAAGTGTCCCAATTCTTCTGGCTGAAGAAAAACAGCTTTCTCTTGCCTGAAAACTGTGCAAAAGCCCCAATAAGACAAATGCTTTGCAACATTGTACTTGCCTCTCAAATTGGGCCCATCCCTCCCTTCCTGTCTACTAGAGCAACTACTATTGGCAAAGTACTGCCTCTCCTCAAGCAGGAAAAGAAAGGAAATAAGAACCTGGCTAATAGGTGCTGGAAGGAACAAAAAGAATCTGCCCAGAAGTGGATACTGAATATGCTGGACTGGAAAAGGGAGATTATTAGCCTGAATAGGGAAGAATTTGTTGCCATAGGACATGGCCTTGTAAATTAACATCTCAGCAGGGGCACTGGCAGCCAGTCCTAATATATTTTTCCTGGTGTGTTCCTAGAAGCTCTGAAAAAACAATGACTCACATTAATTAAGATAAAAATACCAGAACTTCCTTGGCAGAGTTTGAGAAAGAAAGCAGTGGGCTCAAAGAAGTGGGTGAGCTAGTTATTGAAAACCTAAAACTCCACTAGGAGACCATTTTCCTTTGGAAGTCCCAGAAGACACCCCGTTACTGTCACAAAATGCACTAGTGAGGAGGACACTGTCATTGGCTAGAAGCTTATTGGTGATTGTTCTTAGTAGACTAGGAAGGTAGGGATGCTGTTATGGAACTGACTTCCTTGTATCAGTGGGAAGGGTAGGATTTAAAAGACCAGAGGCCAAATGGCAGCACTTACTCACAAGATGCAAGGTGGATCCTAACAGGCATCGAAGCGACAAGTATCTTCAGTGATATCTAACAAAGCATGGTGTTTCTATGACAAAATTGATAGGCAGACAACAAGGGCTTTGGCTGATATTTATAATTAAAAAATTTTTTTAATGATGAAGAGCAGATGAACAGAAGACCAGTGTTATCTGTACCAATAAACAAATCACTGTTCCTTCCTTAGTTTCCAGGTTTGAGCCAGTTCTCAGACACAGAGTCTATTGTTTAAAGAGGAGGCCAAGCCTACCTGCAGAAGGACCCTGCAGTCCACAAGAAGGATATACAATATTGGCCCTCCCAGTCTTCCCCAAAGGAATCTGTGGACATCTACACAAATAACTTTATACTAGGAAACAGGGAATACGCGCACTTTCCTTGTACTTTTAGCTACAGGGTCCAAGCTAACACATATCAGGAGTTTCCAAAACATCATCATGGTACTCTTAATAACAATGGGGGTGTATGGAGGCCAGGTGATAAATGGAGTCCTGACCCAAGTCTATTTCACAGTGTCTCAGGCCCCACACACCGAGCTGATGACAGTTGCTCTTTGAGGAAAGCAATTTACTTTACTGAGCCCACCAACTCAAATGTTAATTTCATCCAGAAACATCCTGACAGACACACCCAGAAATAATGTTTAATCTGGCCACCCCATGGCCCAGTTAGGTTGATACATAAAATTAACAACTCCCAAAAGAATTAACAACTCCCAAAAGATTATAGAAGAATTTCAACTGCTATGCCACACTGGAACGTAAGGAAAATGGTAGCTTATACTGGTATCCAACATCTGCTCTTGAAACCAGCCTGGACCCGGAGATTGTTAACAGGGGGCTCGTTAGAACTGCTCCTGTCTTTCCAGACATTCTGGAATAGTGACTCCACAGGATGCACTGTGCTCATGTAGGCAATTTCAGGTCCTGGGCATTTTACACATGATTCCAAGGCCACATAACTGTGAGTGCTGTGGTTTTAGATTCCCAAGTCTTGGCTTGAGGAAGCTCGGGACTGCTTTCTGAGCACAGAGCCCACCCCCACACACCTCCACCCTCAGGAATGGGAAACACCGGTACTTATTGTCCAAATTAAAGAACAGCAAATCCTGCCGCTTCTCCCTTCAAATAAAAATCCAGAATCTGATCTTGAATCTCCACTTCCACCAATACAATTTGGATCAAAGCTACTATCACTCCTCTCCTGGGTTTTTGTAATACTTTCTTATATTCTTGTTTCTACCCTTGAGCCCATGTAATCTAATCTCAACACAGCAGCCAGTGTGCCCTTTTAAAATATGCCCGGTGATGTCATTCTCAGCTGAAAATCCTCCAGTCAGTTACCAGATCATTCTAAAGTATATATCAGATTTCAGGGTTCTCTGTGATCTGCTTCCCAACCCCTTCCTCTCTCACTTCCTTCCCCACAGTCTCCTCTTAGCTCACTCTCCTTAAGCAACTGGAGTTACACTGTGTTTTTCTGCCTCTGACCATTGCACTTCTGGTCTGTCCTGAATGCTCTGCTGCTCCCTCCCATGGCTGCCGGACTTGGTCCCTGACTTTTATCAGGCCTTCCTGTCCTCCCTGAACAAAACAGCAACACCCCCTCACCCAGGAACCCCAGCTCTTTTCACCTACCGCTTCCAACTGGGCTCGCCTCACTCTTTCCTTTTCTATGTCCCTTATCACCATCTGCCATTGCACATTTACTTGTTCATATGTTTAGGGCCTGTTTTACCAGCCTATTAGTTCTTAAAGGGCAGAGACTTTTGTTTATTTCTATGTCACTGGGTCCTTGATGCCGGACACAGTGTAAGTGCTCAATAACTACTTACTGAGTGAATAAAAAGATCTCTAGAAAAATGCCTTGCCTCTATTTCAATGTTATTTGCACACACCCTCTGCGTCCCACTATACCCAGGGTGTATGTGAGCCCAGTGGTAACAATCCATGCAGCTTTCTCTGTACCCTGAAATCTCCCATTTTCCTCATGCTTCAGATTTCTCCCCCCTTCATAGCCATCAAATATTAACCATCCTTTATGTCCTCAGGGAACCACCTTTCTCCTTATTTGACTACACTGCCTTGCACATAAAAGGAGCTCAATTACTAGATGTTAAATGACTGAAAGTGGCAGCTTGCCAGCCTATGCTAATGAAACAGCCTCCTGTCCCTGCAGGGCAGCATGCACATTTTGACAGGGGCCTCCAGGAAACCTTGCACCGATGCCTTAACACACAAGTTATTGTTAAAAAAAAGGAGGCCAAGATAAGGTAAGATGAGGTTCCACCCAGAGAAGGTGGTTTGGAGGGAGGACCTTGTAGTACCCCAAGGTCATGTATAAATAGAACTGTCTAAATCACTTATTCAACAAAGAATATGCCATTTAGCTTTTTGTTTGTCATGCTAATGGAGATCCTATTTGTACAGAAAAGGAATGAATACATTCTGTAAAATTCTAAAAACCTGAAAACATTTGCTCTGTTGTCCTCCCATGTACAAAAGCTCACCTTGACCCAAAGGAGTCATTGAAGAACAGAGATGTACCATCATTTGCATGGAAAGAAAGCATGCAATGTTTGGCTAATTTTTACAGAAGGGCACGCTTCTGCTTACAAACCTTTACATTTGATATATGCAAAGGTTATTGCAAAACAAAGAATATGTCATAATAAAAAGTTCTGGCAAAGAGTTCAGAAATATTCTTAAATGAAAAGTAGGTACTAAATTAAGTTCTAGAGGTCTACTGTACAAGATTGTGCTTATAGTTAACAATGCTGTATTGTACACTTACAATGTT
This sequence comes from Miniopterus natalensis, assembly GCF_054644295.1. Classification (NCBI taxonomy): domain Eukaryota; kingdom Metazoa; phylum Chordata; class Mammalia; order Chiroptera; family Miniopteridae; genus Miniopterus; species Miniopterus natalensis. The sequence goes on from NC_142084.1 coordinate 49,733,188, forward strand.
GTCAAGAGGATAGATCTCATGTTAAGTGTTCTTATCAAGGTTAAAAAAAAAACACACCATTGTGGGTCTACATATGTATGTGACTGTGTTGATAGTGGTGATGTATGTTGATTGGAAATTTAGTAAAACAAAAGAGTGCTTTTTTTGTTGCTAAAAGCAACTTTACCAGGGAATGAAAAGTGGATTCTCAACTAACTCTTGGTATTGCGCTGGGAACTATAAATCCCAGACTGAAAAAGTATCTAATACACAGAAAATGGGAAGAATAGGACCAGAATGGCAAGTAACTGCTGAAGAGGGATCTTAAAACTGCTTTGACCTGAAAAACATTTCAGAAACAAAACTAGTGATTTATAAACTGAAACACAGATATAAAAATATATTTGGGTCATCTATTTTTCTCGGTCTTTCTGACAACAGTGCCATCTGGAGACTCGGTTTGACCAAGGACACAAGATCGTAAGAAAAGACAGACATGGACACTGAAAGGTTGCTGGCGACATTGTTCTGTTTCTCTTGTACTCTTATGCTGTTTGTCATTGCAGCAAAGAGACAACAAATATTTGAAAACTGAATTTGCTTAAAAATTCTAGATATACAACTTGACAAAAGAGAAAATATACAAGCTCTATAATATTCTAATGGGAATATGGGGCAGTTCACAAGCAATTTGTTCATTCGGAGATGCTATTATTTAGGAGAATTAAGAAAATGATAATACATGGCAATCATTCGTGAAAATGCCAGTATTTATAAAAGTGTTTTTAATTTATAAATTTGGAATTACAAGTAAACAGATGTGCTTCCAGTCCCCCAAATAAGCAATTCAAGTAGGACAGAAAAAATCTGAGAAGTAGAGAGCAAACAAAACTCGGGCGTCCACGGCTCTCCTCCACCTGCTCACATAGAACATCAGCAGACCCTGATTTCCTCCCGGGTGTGTTTGCCAGGCCCCAGGAAAGGTCTCAGGGAGTTTGCAGAGAATCTGATGAGCACCCCCTGGGTAAAATAGCACATCGCCTTGGTGACCCCTTCCCACCAGGCATGATGCTACTTCCACTGTGAATAGCTTTCAAAAGTCCCCCCTTTCTTTGCCAGCCTGCCCTGTAACTTCCACTCTGTCTGCCATTTTCCAGCAGGTGACATTGAGCCTCTCCACCGCTGACAGCAAGGGACCTTCAAAATACACAACTTAAGTGATGATCGGTGGTGAAGAGGACGGGATGTCTTCACCCTCTTTTGGTGGCACCTTCTCCAACACGAATGTCAAAGCACAATTGTTTTTGCACAGACTTTCCAGAAAAGTCCTTGGCTCCAGAATTGTTCAGTCTCTTATTCCAAAAGACTCTTCACTCTCCAAACTCTCTCTAATCCTTCTGATTCAAGAACATGGTTAAGAGTTTGGGGCCCATCCAGGGAAAAAGTCAAGTAATAGATCCCACTGATATTGGAGCATTTGGGTTATCTGAAAGCCCCCATTAATTTAAGCAATGCTGAATTCCATGTGGAAGCTAAAAGAAGCTTCCTCCCCCTTTTTCCTGTGTCCCGGTTTTAACGTAAGTACCAAAAATATACTACTTTACACCCCAAATGTCTCACAGATTTTAGTTAAAATCGCTTTTTTCTGATTTAATTCTTTGTTCACCTTTTGGTAGCCCTCTCTCCCTTGGGTTTATTCGTTGGCTCGGGCGGCCTGGCTGGAGCACAGGGATTAGTGAGAGAGCCCAGGCTGACCTCATCGCTGCCCACCCCACTGCCGTCCCTCCCACCTCCCCCCAGACACTCTCACTGCTCCAGCTTCTATGTTTTACTCCCTCTTCATTCAGTAGCAGAGGTGAAGTTCATTTCCAAAATGCTCCTTAGTCTCCTGTGGAGCATCCTCCCAGAAGCTCCCCCCGGCACCCCCATCCGAGTGCAAACGTCAGATTCCAGGCGAGCCCTCTGCAGGCATGACTGGGGTATCATGAGAGCCGCAGAAGCTGCTAAGACCAAAAGATGCAATGAACCAAGGTCAGGGAAATGCCTGATGAATGCAGGTTCTGGGCACTTTGGGACTTTATGGGGCTTACGCAGCCATGTTGCTTTACAATAAACAATCGAATGTATTAAGAATTTATTATACCAGATCTGACTGAAGCTTTGCAGCCTAACAAAGAGAAAGGAACAGGAAAAGCAGAGCTAGCAGGAAGATAATATTGGGAACCATCCGCTCTTTTCCACCAATGTCGCTAAGTTCTAAACTTGGGCACTTACACTCCCTACTCCTCATTTATCACCAAAAAGGGCTGGGCTGAGTGACCCTTTCAGCTGTAACAATTTATTCCAGTAATAATATATAGTTCTCTGAACAACCTAGGAGGAGAGGGTGGTCATAAATAAATAAACGGAGCTGTGCCTCAATTGGTAAGAAGATTATACCCAGCAGGGGGTTTGGACAGAAGGGAAAGTGGTTTTCAGAGCTGACAGTGAGAGGTGGGGGGGTGCCAACCAGCAGGAAGATGGGGTACAGCCATTTCAGTGCAAAATTTGTATCAATAACATGAAAACTGCATGCTATTCAAACAGTGGTATTTAACTGGGTATAATAAATTCAAATCAGATAAAAGCATTTTCTCAGAACTCTAAAATACCATATACATGTTAAAATTAGCTTCATAGATAGCATTACAAGTGTGTTCTTTGAGATTAAAGTGCAGTTTACAGGGATTCCAGCTAATTTTAAGAAGGAATAAATCTGACTTCATGTAGTTTCCTATTTGGTTTAGGACACCCTTTTCTTAAATGTCATCTTTTAGGCAATGGCTTTTTTTCTCTTTTTTTAAATTTAATCCCAGCGAGTGCCAACCATATCAGCAACTGGCAAAGATAACTCTACCCAGTCTTTTATGTGTAGGAAAGCAGCAATTTAAGCACAGGAGAATCAATACTGAGAAATGGTAATACTTTGGGGTTTTCGTGGAGAAAAAAATTAATTCCCTGGATTTTTGTGAAGGGAAAAGATACACACACACACACACAGGCACACATACACATGCACACAGGCACACTCAGACACACCCTACATTCTCTGTCTTCTTGACTTGATAGATGTTTTGCTATTCTTCAAGGAACCCAAAGAGATTTCTAGGGCCCAAGCCAGTAGTATTTGAACAAGAAGAAAACAAAATTAGTCAAAGAGTTGGCAGGGCCGATAATTAGCTGTGTATAGGATTGTAAACCTTAAGAAGGCACAGTGAGAGAGGTGTTTGGATTTATAGTAACATGTATATAACCATCTAAATTGGGAAGTCCAGACACGATGGTAATTTATGTGGTAAGATTTGCCTTTACTCTTCAGCACTCTTTATGGTCTAAGAAAGAAAACTGGGATTCAAATATGAATTTCATGTTTTGTGACACCTTATTAAAATTATAATGAAAAATTCAATTCCTCTGCTTGGAACTTCAGCATATAGTGAATTGCATAAAAGGACAGAAAAGTACAAGGAAGAATAATGCAGTTCCGCGTGATAAAGTAGAAAGAATATCAGGCTGGGTGTCAGAAGACCTGGATTCTGTTCCCAGCTCTGCTACTAACTGACTGGCTGACTTGGGCAGATCACCTCATTTCTCTAAGCCTCAGTTTTCTCATTTGTAAAATGTGGGGACTGATTCACATGAATATAATTCTGTGATCAGTAGTGTTAGATCCTGCAGCACTTTCTGCGCCGAGAGAGCCGCTAAGCAAATTATCAAATACTCTCGCATAATAGAAAATAGCATTTCATTAAATCCAGTACCTCCCATGGGGTCTGAGGTAGACAGAAGAGCCCAAACACTTGGTATATTATGCATCCAGTTTATCACAATTTAACTGCAGAATATCCCTTCTCTGACATTTAAGAAAGGTCAAAATTCTCAAGAGCTTAATAAGAATGTTAATGTCCTTTAAAATGGTAGGGCCACTTGGTTATGTTGGATCATTCAAAGGTCTCTGGGACTGTGAAAGATGAATGACAGTGACCTTGAACATCTACTCTTCTCTTGTACAGAGAGTAGAGGTAAGGGAAAGGGAACAATACTGTTAATCTTTCAAATTTTATATAATCCCTGTTGGTAGTATAGATAATGTTCTGTTCACGTCTCTACCTTTATATGTATTCATGATGGGCAACTGTTTTACACTGAAAGTTTTCCATGCAACATTTCTACTCAGGTGGTAAGATGCAGTGTAATTATAACAAACATCAGCTAGCATGCCACCTGCTTGGAATGCTACAACCGGCAAGGCAAAGAGATGCAATCACACATTTGATTGCAGAAAGCGAGTGCTGATTTAATGCACATTTTTACTTCAGTGTTTTTCTTATTCTTATTTAAAAAAAATAATTGTTCAGCCTCTTTACCCAGATTCTCATCTCATTTCTTCCATTTTAGAAAGCAGATATCATAAATTCTATTAACCTATAACTAGCAAAATGAATTAGGCAAATTTTTTTCAATTAATGGGCATATTTAAATTTTCCTTTATCACCTGTTGAGTATTTTATTCGAAAACAAAAGAGACTTTTGTAACATCATTTTATGTTTTTCATATTTCAGATATGATAGAAAGCCATTGATATTTAGGGATACATAAATTCTGAACTCCATTCTTATTCTCACTTCATAAAAAGTAAATCAAAACCAACCAATAGTATATTCCTACGTGGGCTCTAAGAAGAAATCAATGAAGCAACAAATTGCTACCTGATATAGATAAGTATAAATCACCTTCAACTTTGTCATTATTTCAATGCTAAGAATTAAAGGATTTTAATATTTGTTTCTACAAAACAAAACATCAATGAAGAATATTTAACTTATCAAAACATTTTTATATAAAAAACAAACTTGAGGTGGTGTGGGAGGAGTAGAATAAAGTAGCAAATTTCTTTCCAACTTTATTGAGGGATAATTGACAAATATAATTTACATATTTGAAGTGTACAGTGTGATGATTTGATATCCAGATACATTGTGGAATGATTTCCAAATCAAGACAATTAACACATTGATCACCTCACACAGTGAACTTTGTGTATGTTTGTGTGTGTGTGTGTGTATGTGTGTGTGATGAGAACACTTAAGATTTACTCTCAGAAATTTTCAAGTACTCAATAATGTATTATCAATTAAAGTCACTATGCTGTACATTAGATACTCAGAACTATTCTTCTTATAACTGAAATTTATATCCTTTGACCTCCACATTGCCCTTTTCCCCACACCCAGATCCTGGCAACCACCGTTCTATTCTCTGTGAGACAGCAGATTTTCATTTCAGTGGGTTAAAACTGTGTTAATTTCTGCTGTAGTAAGGACTCTTCTTCAAGCTAGTGAGGTTTCCTTCTTAAATACATATGTGTGAATTAATAGTTACTATATTAATAAGTGTAGGGAATGAATACAATTTTAGAAGTCAAAAGAAGTTTTTTTAGTAGCACGTTACATGGTTGAGAATCAGGGAGCCAGGCCAGCCAGGCCTGACGATATGGGTTAGAACCTAAGAACCCATGGCTTTGGATCAAGACTGCTTGGATTTTTAAAAAATTTATCTTTATTATTGAAAGTATTATAGATGTTCCCCTTTTTTCCCTATTGATCCCCTCCATCCCGCTCACACACACCCCAAGCCTGCTTAGATTTTAAACTTGCTCCACCATCTACTCACAGAGTGATTTTGGCAAGTTTAGGGAAACATCTCTGTGCCTCTCATCATGTTAACTCATCTGTAAAATAGGGGCAAAAGTACCTCATAGCGTTGACCTGAGTGTTCCATGAGACAACACATGTAAAGTGATTACAAAAGTGCCAGGAACATGGTAAATGCTTGGTAATTACTTCATAATACTATTTATTAGTGTAACAAAATTGGCAACTTATGGATTCAGCAGTTTCAATTCCCAGCAGGCTGGAGGCAATTTACATGGCTCTGAGAAAGTCAAGAAAGGTGGAAAACCTGCATGAGCTGGTGACTCAGCTCTGGTTAATCTTCCCACTACCACCATAATAATTGTAGCTCTGGTCTTCCACTGACCTGAAACATGGAAATTATTTGCTAATCTAAGTCTGCTTAGTAATAACGTCTGAATAATAGGTTTAAAAAGTGATTTGAGCCACAATCTTAAAACCTCTAGGTCTTTTTTTTTAATGGAAAATACAGATGACTTTTTATTCATTGCAGTGTTGATTGTCATGAAGTTTTACAGTATAAATATCCATCTGTTCAATGAAAAGAGCACTGTGTGGATGACTATTTTACCAGGAACAATGCTCCAGCCTACAAAACCCCTGGGATGCAAAGCTCTGTGGAATAGCACATATCAGAAAGGATTACTAGCCAAAAGATATATTTTCTTTTATTTTTTAAATTTATCTTTATTGTTGAAAGTATTACAGATGTTCCCCTTTTTCCCCCATTGATCCCCTCCGCCCTGCATCACACCCCCAGGCCTTCGCCACACTATTGTCTGTGTCCATGGGTTATGCATGTATTCGTAGAAGTTCTTTGATTAATCTCTCCCCATCCACTCCCCCAACCCCGCCTTCTCTCTGAGGTTAGACAGTCTGTTCCATGCTTCTTTGTCTCTGGATCTATTGTATCAGTTTATTTTATTCATTAGATTCCACACATAAGTGAGACCATGTGATATTTGTCTTTCTCTGACTGGTTTATTTCGCTTAGTATAATCCTCTCCAGTTCCCTCTATGCTGTCCCAAAGGGTAAGATTTCCTTCTTTTTTTAATAGCTGCATAGTATTCCATGGTGTAAATGTGCCACAGCTTTTTTAGACACTCATCTACTGATGGGCACTTAGGCTGTTTCCAGATCTTAGCTATTGTGAATTGCGCTGCTGTGACCACAGGGGTGCATATATTCTTTCTGATTGGTGTTTTGTGTTTCTTAAGATAGATTCCTAGAAGTGGGATCACTAGGTCAAATGGCAGTTCTATTTTTAATTTTTTGAGGTAGCTCCACACTGTTTTCCGTAGTGGCTGCCCCAGTCTGCATTCCCCACCAGCAGTGCATGAGGGTGCCCTTTTCTCCACACCCTCGCCAGCACTTGTCATTTGTTGATGGAGCCATTCTGACAGGTGTGAAGTGATACCTCATTGTGGTTTTAATTTGCATTTCTCTGATGATTAGTGACTTTGAGCATTTTTTCATATGTCTCTTGGCCATCTGTATGTCCACTTTGGAGAAGTGTCTATTTTCTTATTAACTGGCGTTCATCTTAATATTAGAATTATTTAATTTTTCACCAATTACTGAAATTCTTTGAAAACAATCAATCATTTTATTTGAAATATATATAGATCCATCCTCAAAAACCACAAGACTTAGAAAGGAGAAAAGCATTTTTAAAGGGAGGTGAGCCACAATGATGAAATTTGTAATAAAAAAAAACAAAAAACACCTCAACCTGGAGGTATTTATTTTTCGGCCAAAAGTCTTTTCTCTAGTTTTCTTGTATTTTTATTTTCTCTCCAAACACGATATTAAACCCAGTTAAAAGGCACAGAATAATGATTCCCATGCGTCCTGCCAAGCTTACTATTACTCAGTTTTATTAATTCACATTCTTTACTTGAGTCTTTGGGGGAAGAATGATTTATAAAAGTTCAGGAATGACCTCTAAGTTCAGAACCACTGCGAGAAAACAAGTCCTGCTCCTTATCTTGGAAAGTCTGGCCTCTAACACTTCCACTGCTATGTATGTCCCTGGAGGGGGGCACTTGGCAATCCCAAAGGCCCTTCCCATTTCACCAACCAATATCAACAAGAAACATTGACCTTTTCAGCAACGTGTTATTCAACTTTTCTCCACAGCTGTCAACAGCCCTGTGCTGCAATTCTGACAGTTTTTAAGTAACCTATTTTTCCTCGCCCTGCCAAATCAAATTGTGAGAGAAATTGCATTGAAGTTTGATATGTGCTTGTTACCCACATGTCATTTAAACTCTACTCTATGTAACTCATATACTGCTCATGAAAGTTTACTGAAAACATTTGGAAGAAGAAAATACTTCCCATTTTTAGGGCTACGGAACTATTATTAAATTTTTAATGAAGCACTGAGTGTTAGGAGTCTTTTTCTTCTTTCACAAATCCCTCCAATGTCCTCGAAATAAAAGGTTAACGGGTAGAAAGTAACTGGTTACTTCATCAAATTCCCTACCTAAAGCAAATTATCTTAGCCCATAAGGCTCTCTGCAGTTGGTGGAGTATGTAAGAGAGCTAAATGTTCTGGAACATTTCTGGAGAGCAGGTACAGACATCTGAAAACTCAAAGAGAATAAAATACCAACTGTGTTCCTACCCTGCAAGCTCTAAAGTTACAACACTCAACAGGAGGATTCCCTTTAACCAGGAGACCACTGCTATAGGGGAGATGATTATGTAAACAAAAGTTATATTATAATGCAGCAAAAGCTAAATATGGGGTAAAGGGGTAGCTAATATTGATTTAATGTACTCTCAAGCACTGTTTTAAGTGTCTTACATGTATTAACTCATTTAATTTTCAAAACTCCATGAGACTGTTCTGTTATGAGCACCATTTTACAGATGAGAAACTGAGGCAAAAGGAAGAGTAAATAACTTGCTAAAAGTTACAGCAGCAGGGACTGGAGATAGAATGTCAGCCCTCGTGGTTGGATACCAAAGCCTCACCCTTTGTCACTGGGACGTTTAGTAATCGCCAGTGCCGTTGAAGAAACACTGAAGTTGGAAAGGAGTGGTCATGTGCTTGCTGTAGACAATAATACTGTATGTAAATAGCAGAGATGTCTTCTTTCCATTAGAGACTTTCCACAAGACGATCATGGACGTGTATATCAAGTAAAGCTTCCATTGTCGTCAAGTCCCTGAGTAGTTACAGTGAGCAGAAACATCCTGTGAACCAGCACTGAATGTGTAATATAAATGACTATTAAATACTTATTACGTTAAGCCTATTGAGAATTAGGGATAATTTTATTACTACTAAAAACCTAGACTAACCTGGCACAGACATATTGACCACACATTATGAGGGTTCATTTATGCTTGCTTAATCCAGTTTTAGAGGGAATTCAGAATGAGTATGACTTATCCAGATGAAGGCAGGCCACAGGGAGAGAAAAAGTATAAGCAAAGCCCCAAAAGCAAAACAGCATGAAATTTTTAAAAATTTCAAGGATTGAGAGGACTAAAGATATTCAAGTCAGGATAAAGCCATAAAGTGCACAATTATTTACATAAAACTTGACTTGTTTAAGGGTTGACTTTTTTCTACAATCTGTTTTTGAAAGTCATGCTAGATAAAGAGTTAAAAATTGCTTTTTAGTTTATATATCTAAGAATGACAAAGAATCCTTCCTTTTATTAAGACAAATGTTAAGGGCTTAATTCCATTTCATTGTTGTCACAGAATCACCAACATTTTCAAGTCAAAGTAGTTCTAAGTAGTCACACAGGTTGTTAGTAGCAGAGGGCCAACTGATTCCCAGAATTCTTGCCTTTTTTTAGTTTCACTTTTTATTTTTATTTTAACTTTGTAAATGAGCAAGAGTAATTTGATAACATAGTAGTGTAAGGACAGGTTCACAAATTGTTAAAATGTTCACTGATTGTATAAATACAGATGGGCCTTGTTTCTCAATATCCCCTCACCTGTAGGCTTAGAATTCCAATTTCTAGAACAATTGCCATCAGGAATGCCTTTTGTGATTACTTGTCATCTTATGTGACAGGTAATGGCATTATGCAAATTGCACTAATTGATTTCTAAATTTTAGTTACCTAGTATGGCCTTTGATGAAGGCACATTTTTGTCTATTTGAAGATAGGCATTAATTACTCACTTTTTTGTACATGGAGACCAACATTTTGTCCTTAGTTGAAAGAAATCATCCATGAATTATTTAGAAAACCTTGTCAGGGTAAACTACCTTTGCTAAATAAACATTGTTTTGAAATGGGGTCACCCACGGAAAATTGTGTTGGGAAGACATGATAGGCCCACGTGTTTACATCGAAAGGGCAGATGTAGTATAAGTGCAATGAAAGGCAGCAAGCTCTGCTTATTCAGCCTGAACTGAGAGGCAGAAACTTTTGTTGGATCAGAATCTGAATCTCTCTCTCTGTCTCTCTCTCTCTTACGCGCAAACGCAGCCCTGTAATAGCCTGTACTCTGCTCCTGCCTTCCTGGACAATTGAAGAAGTTATGAGATATTGATGGAGGTTCTGCAAGATCAAAAAGGAAAATTAAAAAGAAATGGTGCAAGTTTCTATGAATATAGAAATTCTTTCACTATGGTGCTTCTGTATCACTTATCCTCCTAGATATTGGGAAACTGTTAGGTATTGTTACACTCCATATGGTGCCTTCAGTATTGTTAACCTACCTTCCAATGACACCCGTCCCCCAGAAACACACCCATCTACACACCACCTTCTGCATTTTGCGCATAACAAAATAATTGTATTCAATCATACCTGCTGTATGGAAGCCTCTTCGATCTCTAATTTCACCCATATGGTCATGCAATGTGTCTAAAAGCCCATACGGTTCATCTTTCATCACTTTGACAGCTTCTCCTTAGTTTCAGCTGACTTTTCTCTCCTCGGGCAGCATTTTCCTGGCTCATACATGCAAGGGGCACTGTCTATGGACAGAAGCTGCCACTACAGCTATGCAGAGCAGCCTTCAAGTCTCCTGGGCAGTGGGTTGGATATAAGCAAATTTTAAATGGTCATGTCTTTTAGCAGATAGTGTTAAAGGATCTGTTTCCAGCCATTCTACATTGTGATCCAGTTTCTAAGCACCCATTGCTGTGAAAAACAAAGTTCGCAAATAATGTGTGCTTCATTTCCTAGCAGAGAGAGAGAAAACATTAAATGAAACGTCTTCAATTGTAAGAGAAATCAGTTATCCCTACTGTAACTTCTAATATTTAAAATTGTTTATGGAAGGGGAATCCACTCTCATTTATCTATCTTTCTTTGCCCTGCTCTTTTCCCATGAACTCACCAAAATAGAGCTGCCTGACCCTGGTCAGCTGCCTCTTACTAGCTGACTTCTGATTGGACTCAATCAATGGAATTTATTGGCAATAGAATGGAGGGCAGAAGTAAAAGAGGTTATTTACTGACAGAATGAAGCAGAAGGTAGGTGATGATATTAGATTATAAAAGACTGACAATGGAGGCTTCCAACTTTTTTAGATTAAAACTATACCAGGCTTCCAACTTTTATGCTCTCTCATAGTCTCCCCCTTGCTCGTTCTGAATGAAGACAGCTACCATGTTTTGAGCTGTCGTACAGAGAGATTCACATGATGAGAAATGGAAGAAGGTCATCCAGCCAACATCCAGAAAGGAAATAAGACCCACAGTTCAGCAGCCGGCAGAACTGGGTCTTTCCAAAAACCACCTGAATGAGCTTGGAATTGGTTCATCTCCCAGATGACCTGTCAGTAGAAACCACAGCCCCAGGCAATAGCTTGTCGGCAACTTCATGAAAGATCTTGATTTACAAGTACCTAGCTAAGTTGTAGTCACATCTCTGACTCAGAAAAACTGTGAGAAAATAAGCGATGGTTGTTTAAGACCTTCGAGTTTTGAGGTAATTTGCTACACAATAAAATACTGCTAATATGCATCTCTAAAAAAGTCAGTTATGGTCCATTCTATTAGATAATGTTTAAAATTAAAAATAATTTTAAAATAACATCATTTCCTTATTATTTAGAAATATTTGAAAGTGGTTGCCTCTCTCACATCGATGTTTCCCTCTCTCTCTCCCCCATTCACTCTCTCTGAAAAGCAATGGGAAAAATATCCTTGAGTAAGAGAAAGAAAGAAAGAAAGAAAGAAAGAAAGAAAGAAAGAAAGAAAGAAAGAAAGAAAGAAAGAAAGAAAGAAAGAAAGAAAGAAAGAAAGAAAGAAAGAAAGAAAGAAAGAAAGAAAGAAAGAAAGGGAGGGAGGGAGGGAGGGAGGGAGGGAGGGAGGGAGGGAGGGAGGGAGGGAAGGAAGGAAGGAAGGAAGGAAGGAAGGAAGGAAGGAAGGAAGGAAGGAAGGAAGGAAGGAAGGAAGGAAGGAAGGAAGGAAAAAAAGAGGGTGCCTCAGGACTAGGGAGTAGAAAGGGGTGGGGCAAAGACTGATACTTCATTAAACTTAAACTTTCAAAAGTTTGCCTAAGACTTCTAAAAACCTCTTTCAGAAAATCCCTCCTCCGAGGCTTCTGAGGAGCCAAGGCTTCGCTTTAAGGTCTCAAAATTTCTCAGCATTGCATAACACTAGCACCATTTCCAAAGCGTTACCTCTGTAATTCTCTCATTTCCTCCAATAAAAGGTGAAAGTAGTGTAGATTTTGACCTTGTTCCAAAAGCAGAAGGACTTGCCCAGAAAAAGATTCCATAACTCTTTTGTAAGCAGTCAGTTCATAAGATGTAAATACTAAATATTAAAATGATTTGAGTAGTCTGATGCTTAATAAATTTGAAAAGGAAAAAAAAAAAAATATATATATATATATATATATATATGGGCCACATGGTAAAAACTCAAGGAAGTGTCATTCATAAACTAAAACGTAAATAAATAAACCAATGTAATTTAATGCTGAGCTGATGAGGTCTTGCTTGACTTTACTTCTTTCGTTAAAAAGTCATATGGCTCTTCTGCTGTTTCCTTTTAAACAATAGATTACATCTATAACCAAGTCAAAACCACAGAAATCAAGAGAAATGGCAGGGCCCAGAGGACCAGGTAGAATTCTAGGATTTGAAGGAATTGAATTTAAGCACTACCCCTGACCTTGTTGAAGCTGCATGAATTCACTTAAGCTGATTAAAAACCATATATGAAGTAAAAATAAAAAGAATCATGCACCTCATAGGGCTGTGTTGGGGCTAACAAATAAAATAGATCATAAAGCACTTGACCAAATAGAACCAAAAGGCTTGGGACTGTATACGACACTAACAATAGTTTGGTGTCCTCAGTTAGCCCCTTCAAATTGAAAAACATTGACCACAGACCTAAGAGCACAGAGATGGAAAAAAAAGCTGGCTATGGGTTTCCAAAGCAAATCTCTCTCCTTGAAAGAAGTGTCAAAGGTTTACTGCTCAAATACAATTAATTCTATGGAAAAAAAATTTCCCAGACTGAAGGATGGCGGGTAATGAAAATGAAAACTACAATAAGCCATCAGCCCTATGATTTATTGAGAGCTTGCTCTACACCAGGCAGGCATTATGCTGAGTACTTTACTTCCATTATTTATTTACTCATCACAACTCTTCCACTAGTTGGGTATATTTACACCTATTTTATAAAAGGGAATGTAACAGTAAATAGATCACATAGTAAACAGTTGAACTGATATCCAAGGAAGGATCTGCCTGAACGTAAAACCTGGTAGGCAAGAAAGCACAGCACTGAGACTGTAAGTGCCCTTAAACAGATGTGGTTGTAGTTTGAATGAAAAGAAAGAAGATTTCAAGTTCTTTGTACAGAAACATACTGAACCCCCTTCAAAGTGCCCCCCCACACACACACACACATTCCTGGCCTTTACCAGGGGAACTTAAACAAACGTTCATGTCTGATGATGGCCCTCTACCCTGGCACGCTGACCGGACCCAGAGCAGCCATGCACCCTGAACCAGCCATCCCCTCCTGCCATTGTCCAATGAGGAAAAGTGGAAGGAACAAAAAAATACTTATTATCTGAGACAATCAGAGTCTCTCTCTTTTTATTTAATTTTTCTTTATTTTGAAATAGTTTGAAACCTACAGAAAAGTTATGAGAACAAAGAGCCCTTGCATGCCCTTCATACAGATTCGCCAGTTGTTAAATTTGACTACATTTGCTCCATTTCTCTCTTTCTTAAATACTGCAGTGTGTTCCCCCTCTCCCCAAATTAGGATACTCTCCTGTATTACTAGCATACACTCCCGTCAGCCAGGAAATACACACTGATTCAACACTGCCATTCAACTCATAGACACCATTCAAATTTTGCCATCAGTCTTAATAATGGCTCTTTTTCTCCCTAGTGTAGGTTCCGACCTGCAGGCATACATTGCTTTTCCTTGTCTTCTTCCTGTCCTTCAATCTAGAATCTTTAGTCTTTTCCTGTCTCTTACGTCCTTGACGGTCTTAAAAGGCCAAGGTCTTTCATTCTATGAGGTGACCCTGACCTGGCTCTATCCAGTTTCCTCACGACCAGAACCAGGTCGTGCACATGCGGCCGGTGCGCCATGAAAACGACACTGTGCTCTTCTGGGTGCGCAGCTCTCGGAAGCACAATGACAGACATACGTTTGCTCTCAAAAGAGCCTGGCTGGGCCTGGCTCAGCGGTTCAGAGTCGACTTAAGATCCAGGCGATCGGGGTTCGATTCCTGGTCAGGGCACATGCCAGGGTTTCGGGCTCGATCAATGACTCTCTCATCACTGATGTTTCTCTCTCTCTCTCCCTCTCCTTTCTTTTCTCTGAAATCAATAAAGATATATTTTAAAAAAAGAAAAAGAGAGTTGACCAATTCAGAAAAAAAATTGGTAGGCTTTTTTTTCTCCTTTGATATTTTTAACGCGATAAAATACATAACATAACTTTTACCACCTTATTCACTTTCAAATGTACAGTCTGTTGGTATTAAGTGCGTTCATAGTATAGTGCAACCATCACCACCATCCACCTCCAAAACTCATCATCTTGCGAAACTGAAACTCTCCCATGACACATGACAATAACTCCCACCCCCTTCCTTCCTTCGGCCCCTGGAAAACACTATTCTTTCTGTCTCTGTGATTTTGACTACTCTAGTTACCTCATATTAATGCAAAGGTATAGTATTTGTCTTTTTGTGACTGTCTTATTACACTTAGTATGATGTCCTTGAGGTTCATCATCCACGTATCAGAATTTCCTTCCTTTTTAAGGCTGAAAAATATTCCATTGTACGCAGGTATCACATTTTGCTTATCTATTTATCCATCAATGGACATTCGAGTTGCTTCCACATTTTAGCTATTGTAAACAATGCTCCCATGAACATAGGTGCACAAATCTCTTCTAGACCCCGTTTTCAATCCTTTAGGTATATACCAGAAGTAGAATTGTTAAATTAAATAATGATTTTATTTATTTATTTTTTTTAGAAACTGCTATACTGTTTTTCCCTCAGTGTTTGTACCAGTTCACATCTGCATCAGTTTCTCCACATTCTCGGCAATGCTTCTTATTTCTTTTTTTGTGATAGCAGTTACCCTAAAGGGTGTGAGGTGGGATCTCATTGCGGTTTTGATTTTCATTTCCCTAATGCTAAGTGTTATTGAGCATCTTTTCGTGTGCTTATTGGTCATTTGTATACCTTCTTTGGAGAAACGTCTATTTCAAGTCCTTGCCCATTTTGAACCAGGCTGTTTGTTTTTGTTGTTGGAAAATGGGTAGACTTCTAAAACCAATGTTCCATGTTGAACTAAAAAATGCCAAGTTTCTCTGCCTAAAGTACATACAAGAAATTAAAGTAACTGGTAGAAAGATAATCCAAATGTGATAGTGTGAACTTTTTAAGTTAGGGATAGAAACGGTATTTTTTTCATAGCTACAATTATACTCCTATAGCCCTGTTCTTAAAAATGTATCCCGATGGCCAAGAATTCATACTTTACCTCTTATCACCAATTATCATACAGACAATTCCAACCAAATTCTACTTAAAAGATTCATTTGAAACTCAAAAAAACAAACAAGCAATTTCCTATTGAAGCAATGCTATGTTTGGTGGTCAGGGCCCTAAGGCTAGTCCACAAAAGCCTAATACTGGAATAAAAAAACCACAAAAGATAAATCATCATCTATAATGAGATTCCTATAACAGAAACAGTGTTTAAAAAGTTACATAGAGCCTGGAAGCAGTAAGAAATAGGGGCACCTTTTCTGATAAATGGTAAGGAATAAATAAAGGGTGAAGTATGGACTAGTTGTGTCCTCTTGCCCCATCTTGCCCTTCGTTGATTTTAGGGGTAACAATTTTATGTGGTTGTTCTCCTTGTTCCCTTTAGCAGTTTATATGGCCTTCCATTCGCATTTATCTCAGCATTTTAACACCTTGTTTAAGTGTCGGCCTTTTATGCATTCACCTCTCTAAAGCATTATATGCACTGAATATGAGCTTCGTAAAGAATGAGCGAGCAAATGAAGACATCAGTAACAGGGACTCATGGCCCTCCTGGAACTACCCTGGTTCTCTCGGCACCTTTAAAAATGGCACCTAGAAAATCTATGTCTTCCTTAGAATGAAAAATGGGAAACTGACGAACCAAACCATTTTTCAGAACCACTTACTAGCTTGAATTAGCTTGAATCTTCTTCAGGACTGCTTGACTTCTGCTCGGAGTTTATGTCCCACACAAGGACGGCAGCTAATGGAACCCACACCTCTGTTCCCTCCTGCTATGAAGAAAATGACCGTGTGAAAACAGAGCAACCCTAGAAATACACAGTGAAGATTCCTCACAACAAACTATTTTCCTGCCAGAAGTGCACATTCTGAAGTTTTACCGGAGCCCCACCTTCGCCATAATACAGGGAGTATGAATGCCATGTTGGAGAAAAATGAAGCTATAAATGGTTTTACGTTCAAGTGAAGCCTTTGAAGGACAATCTAAAAACCCCTCCGCCTCACCACATTCTTATTGTCTCATCATACATATGGCGCCTACTCTTCCGTCCCTACTCTGCTGGAGTCAGCTGGTCTTGGAATTTAAATGAGTGTAGCCTAAGCTCCTATCCCACCCACAGAGGCCAATCTGCTGCCCCTCCTGCTTCCATTGAGGTTCCTCAGAAGAGGGGAGGGGAGCGCTTATCTTTCTGCCACTGGGCTCCGGCTTAGAGGTCCCTGTGAGTTCCATTAGTCGGGTTCAAGGGATTATATCACTGAATCCTTCGCACTGCTTTAACCACCACTTCCATCACTGCCTAAAACAGCAATCAATTGAAGACTAGCTGAGGTCAGATGTCTACTAAGGTTCGGGGAGAGACGGGAAGGCTATGTCACAACACTGCCCAGCCAACTAAATGAAAAATGTGCATCAGGTGTGCATACTGCAAATACCCTTCAACAGTGCCCACTGGCCATGCTCACCGTATGCCCCATGGAAGTTCTTAGCTTCCTCGTTGTACCTGAGTTGCTCTTCTTTTGTTCAGTCCCTGGCAACCTCCAAATCCTTGTTTTAGTGATAAAGGCAAAACCTGTATAGTTCTTTCTCTCATTCCTACGCTTCCCGAGCCATTCCCTAAAGCTTATCTTTTTTTCACAGCCAAATAGCTCATCTATTCCAAAGAGAAATTCTGCCGCTTCCTTAGGATTCAGAAGCAGCTACAGTCTGCTGGGATTTTAAATAACAAATTGTTTCTCCTACACACAAAGACTAGTTGGGTATAATAGGCAACTCATAAGGGGCTTTCATCTCACAAGGCTTCCACCCTCTATAAGAACCTCCACACATGGGAGCAGTCAGCAGCTTCCTTGTCCGTCTGTGGCTCTTCCCTGCCCCCATACACAGCTGATAGAACCTCAGGGGGACATTTGATAAAAGCTGGAGGAACTGGGATCAGGAATTAGACACAGGGCCTGAATCAGAGGCATTCATGCGAATACCAGCACTCAGAGAGAAGGGCAAGGTAACCCTGCTGCCGAGGTCCCTGAGGCCCCTGGTCCCTGCCCTCCGCAGCGCCAGGCTGATCTGTTCTTTTCTCTATTCAATGGATACTCCAAAGTCTTTCTGTAGCTTAAACTGGGTTGTGCTAATTTTTATTACTTTTACCTAAAAGACCTTTAAAGAATAAAGACTTTTAGACAACCTCACAGAGGAAACTATATAAATTCTCAAAGCAGGACAGTCAACAATTACTTTTAGAAAATTAAGTTAGCCCATATGCTCTGATCAGGGAGATAGTCGGCCGTTATTACCAGAAAGTGAAATGACCATGAATTCTCTTATATCTAGATGCATTCATTTTACAGAACAATCCAAGACATCTTGTGACATATGATATTGAAATTACTGATACCAGAGGCTTCCAGCTACTTCTGGGGGAGCTAGTAATTCATTCCAGGAAAGGCGTGGAATTAAAAGTGTCACTATAGTATAGCCAAACAGGATATCCTAGGAACCCCTACACCCATCACAACATTAGTTAAAAGGCTTTGGGCAAGGGAGATATCTAAAAGTTGTGTGTGTGTTTTTAACTTCATTGGTTCTCCAAAATTTGTTATTTCCAGGAAGAGACTGAAAAATGCTGCTCTTCAGACTCTGACCTATTACAGAGATGAAACCAGCTGTGTACATAAGGCTATTTCCTCTGTTAATCAAGTTACCCTTCCTTCCATGCCCTTGAATTTCAAAGTGAAACTTATAAATAATCTGATCTTAACATTTAAAATATGCACGCTCCTTCTGCCAGCCAGAAGGTAATGAGCAGTCTAAAGTCTCTCAGCCCGGGTTTCCTTCCCCTAATTGCCCTAAAAATTAAATAAAAAGCTCCCCGCATCCCTTCTGCTGCTCAGTGAAAACAGGATAAAATACAGCAGATTCTAATAAGCCGGCATGCGTGAAGTTTTCCTCCTCGCTCCTTAACTCCGCATTTACATTCCCTTCCAAACAGCACTAACTTCTTCGCCTCTTTATCTCCATAGAAATCGAATCACTACAGCTCAAGTTCATGTTGCAGAGAGAATTTCCTTCTATTAGAAAAAAAGATTGTCTTCCATTGTGCAGTGAGGAGTTTTTTGTTTTATTTCTTTATTGCAAGATTGGGGGTGGAGGTGGGGGTGGGAGGAGAGGGGCAGCTTGAATTACAGAACTATTTAAGCCATAACATTTAATTTCAAACTTTGTTCTTTATAGCCTATTACCTTGGCTGCCATCTCTCTCCCTCTTCCTCATTTCTGGTTGAAAATTGATCTCATTGTTCTTGTCTGAATAAAAAGACCCAGGCTCAGGGTATTTCAATTGGCTTCGGCTCAAGAATAAAAGATTCCTTTTAAAGTGAAAATCATGGTGTTTTTTGCCCATTCAGATCACATTACTCCTTTCCCTCCCGGGCCAGGCAGGAAAGGCAGGGGCTGTGCCCATCAGGATTGCTGCACACCAGGGAGAGGTCCCCCCCAATGCACAGCTTCACCCACAAATTCCTTGGCTGGTAACCTGTCAGTAGACAGAGAGACCCCAGAAAGCCCTACACAGTTCCATGAGGTGTACCAAAGGGGTAATTTTTTTGCACTTGACTTTATTTTCTGCATCACTGTTAGCGACCTTAATAGAAATACTGTTATTTGTCAGCAATTGGTAAGGGACAACGGATGTTGGAGTTTTTTTGGAAAGTAAGGCATTCCGAGCACTTTAGAAGAAACTAGTGTCACTGTGCACCATGTCTAGAGCACCTGTTGAAGGACCATAGCACACCTGAGACAGCATTACTACAAACTACCTCTGTCTCATCTAATAATAATCCCCTCCCTTCATCCTCTCCTAATAATAATCCCATCCCCTCCTTAATCATCCTCTCATTGGCATCCAAAGAGACCCTTACATTTTTATTTCTATGCTCTACACAGGTAGTGAACTACCTAGAATACAGAGAATTAAAAAATAGTCATTGCAAATTAGTGTCATATAAGGCAAATGAAGTAAAATGATAACAATTGGGGTATCTGGGTGATGAGTACACAGGGATTTGTTTTTCTATTCTTGTAACTTTTCTGTAAATGTAAAATTATTTCAAAATAAAATTTTACCAAGAAAAATAGCATCAGCCGGCCAGCCTGGCTCAGTGGTTGAGCGTCAACCTGTGACCCAGGAGATCAAGGTTCGATTCCTGGTCAGGGCACATGGCCCCCTTGTGGGTTCCCAGGTGGGGGCTGTCCGGGAGCAGCCAATCAATGACTGTCATCATTGATGTTTCTCTCTCTCTCTCTCCCTCTCCCTTCCTCTCTCTGAAATCAATAAAGATATATATATTTTTAAAAATAACATCATCTACATAACATATGATAAAATTTTGAACTCACCAAAAATCTAACAAAGTTGGTATTTTTAGAGGTCAAAAGAACAATAGAGCACCACAGGCAAAGAAAAATGTTCAGGATTCAGGTAAGGAAAAAAAAATCACCACTTTCTTAAAGATGTAAGCAGATTCAAGGTTTGCTATAGAAATGTATCCCTCGCGTTAGTTTATGAATCTAGTTTCAAGGCACCAGGCACAGAGTTGTGCCAAGAAGTTCTGTTTGCGAAATTCCAAGCGCATCCTCCAGCACCAGCATATATCTCCAAACAAAATGCCCCAAGAGAATTCTCAATCTTGATAGTCGGGACAAGCAAACAGAATCTAGGGACAAATTAAAACATAGTAAGCATAAAACATGGCCTTGAGATAGATTAAAATAAGCAAGGTATTCACCGACATCAAACTGAGATGGCCAAGTTTAATCAATAATGGTAATGAGTCCCTTATCAACAAAGGATCATTCACAAAGATAGAGGGGGTTGGGGGAGGCTGTCAGGGAGTGAAAGAAAGCAAAATTTTGCTTTTGGGTGATGTTACATTAGAGATTAATCAGGTTAACTATACAGTGTGGACACACCGAGGTTAGCATCACAGTTGATATAATAATTGGCAAACGGGCTTGTTGTTCGTATACATTTCACCACGTGAAGCTGGCATGAGCAAAGCCTCCTCTTTTCAATATTGAAAATTCTTTCCATTTGTCAAGGCTCAGTTCAAATCACTGATCCTTTTTGAAGTTTTTCCTTGACTAAATAAATCTATGAAGCACAGCATATGTGCAAGAGAGAGACCGACCATTTTTTTAAACTGCAGGCGGCCCCTTTGGGACAGGACAGGATTTGTCGTTTCACATAGCAGCTTTCAGGGCAGAGCCTTTGGGAAAATGTTAAAAAATGGAAAGTATTTGAAGCAATTTGGGAGTTCAATTTGAGCCTGCCCCTGGGGTAAATATCAGCTAAACCCTCAAAAGTATGGGCCCCAAATCACATGTATAGAGATAAAAATCTAAGTGACTATGATCCTTGTCTGAGCTGTACCTGGGAAACAACTGGTAAAGTCATGGATAAATTTTATTATCATAGTAAGTTCCTTTAACAGATAAAATAACCAATGTCCAAAAGGAAAAATAAACGTCCCAAGACAGACTAATGGATCATGTTGGGTTAAACTCATGGCTTCAGTTGAGGGTCATTATTACACAGCAGTTAAGGGTGCAAATCTAGAGTAAGATGCCTGGGTTTTAGTTCTGCCTCTGCTGCCTACTGGCTGTGTAACTTTGGGCAAGTCACTTAATAGCTCTGTGCCTCAGTTTCCTCAGAGTAAATTACAATAATAATAGTATCTGATTCATTGGATTATTATAAGATTAATGAGTCCAAATCATGTAAAGCCCTTGGAATTGCACCCAGCACACTGTGTTAAATAATTATTAGTAATAAAATCTAAAATGAAATACTCCAATTTAAATGATTAGGTGATGGAATTAATACCATTCAAAGGTTACTCTTTAGAACTATGGAGAACTGGATTTAAGCCCTCCTTCATCATTATGCCTGTATGATTTAACACAAGTCAGTCACTTCCCTAAAGTCTCTTCCTCTATGAAACATAAGTGAATCATAAACATAAATTCTACCTGGTGCAACATGAAGAACAAACTGTAGGAGACAAGGCTGGCAGAAGGACATCATTTGAGAGGCTATCACAAGATAGCCCAAGTGAGAAATGAGTGCTGTGAACCAGGCTAGTGCGGGCAGTGTAGATGGTGAGTGTTGGGATTCAAATTTGGAGGGCATGTCAATGAGCTGGACAAGGAACATCAAGAAAAGAGAACCGTTGATATCAAGTGTTTGGCTTGAACAACCAGATGCATGGTGTTGCCATTAAGGAAGACAGGAGAGACAGAGAGAAGCAGCTCTAGGACAAAGGAAAGAAAAAATTCCTTTCTGGACATGCTAATTTCAAAGTTCCACTTCAATATCCACGTGGAGAATCGGGTAGACAGTTGGATCTATGACTCTGAAAATCAAGGCAGAGGTCAGAGGTCGAGATACACTTTAAAGAGTGATCAATATTTACTGACCTCCCAATATGTAATAAGAAAGGGTCCAGAAAGAGAAGAAGGTCAAGGAGCAGGCACAATCCACAATTTAGGGGTTTAGCACAGGAGCCTGCAAAAAGAAACTGACAAGAAAAAGTCAAGGTTGTAAACAAAAGACCAGGAGAGTGGAGTGTCACGGAAACCAGGACAAGGAAGTTTCTAAAAGCAGCAGTGCTCTAGCTTTGGAGATCCATCCAACGAGTCTTTTCTTTTTTTTTTCTTTTTTCAATTTATCTTTAGTGTTAAAAGTGTTACAGATGTCCGTCCTCCCTTTTTCCTCCATTGACCCCCTCCACCCTGTTCCCGCCCCTTCCCCAGGCTTTCACCGCATTATGGTCTGTGTCCATGGGCTTTGCACATATGCATGTAAGTTCTCTGGTTAATCTCTTCCTGCAGGCCTGCCCCCCACCCTTCCCTGTGAAATGCATCAGGCTATTGCAAGGAGTCCCATCTTTAAAGCAAAGAAAATATCTGTCCCCATCCTATCTTTAAAATAGCTAATCATGCATCCTGTAGTCAACTGAGTTAACTATGTCTTAAAAGTTAATGAGACGTGTTGTTAAATGAAGGAATGTTGAGTGAGTCTTTTGGCTGAAACCATTCACCACTTGTGTATGGAAGGCTGATGTAACAGAATCCCACTAGAGGAGGATTTTTACTTCTACCCACACATAACCTAATAATTCAGAAGTGCAAGCCTGGTTGTCCAGAGCCACGCTGACTGCGACCAGTGTGAGGAAGAGCCAGCAACTTGAACCACAAATTCCCCTGCAGCAAACATGGCTGTTTCCCTTCTGCCGCGTATTTCGATGGTCTCCAGCAGCTTTCAAAACCATTTAGGAACCCAGCTCCACAGATCACTGCCAACAGTTAGGCAATTCTGCTTGAAACAAGCACGCAGAAAGACTGGGCCAAAACAGCCACTATCTTTATTCTGCGCTTCCAGCACAATTTTTCTTGTGGAAATAGGCAGAACTTATATTCTGAAGTTCAGGATCAAGTTTTGTTTAGAAAGATAAAAGCAGGTAAGCATTTGCTCTCTGAGGAAGTGACTTTTAAACAGAAAAGCACTGAAGCACCATGAATTATGTGCTGCAGACTCCGGGAGCCTAATAGACCGAGTTAATGATGAATTTTCAGCTTTATCTCTTTCCATTTGTCTGCCCTTCTTGGAACCAGACCCCCAACATGATCTGCTTTGTGGTTTAAATTGTGTCTCTGGAAGAACATCCTATCCTGAGGCGTTGCATTCACGGCACTCGGGAGAGACTGAGCGGACCGGGTAGGCACAGCACCGGCCACAGGAGGATTAACGACATCACTTAGCATTTATGTAACACTAATACTCGTGTTTATTGTCTGTTCCTTGCAGGATCCCTGGGAGGCGGGTGATCACTGTTATCTTCAGAGTTCAGTGGGGTGGAATGACTTGCTTGGGGTTACACAACAAGGAAAGAGGCAAAATCCAAGCTTCGGTGTGCTCTCCAGCCTGGAAGACATACACTGACATTCCGAGCAATTCATCAGCAGGAACCGGGGAGCCCAGGCTCAAACCAAAGGTAAAGCTTCTGCCACCCTCCCACTGGCAATATAGTCCCCAAAGCAATCCCTTCCCAAATACGAGGCCAGGGAGAGAATCTGCATGGCGGTGCCCGGGGACCCACAGCACGCGGGGGTGCCATTCTCCCCATTCCCCCTGCGCGCCCTCGCTCATCGCCGTTGGCACCCGAGGGAAAGCCCGTGGGAGTAGCAGTCTCGGCTTTTGTAACAGTTCCAGACCCGCTCAGTTTAAACCCCCCTCCTCCCCACAGCACACAAATGCGCACTCACACAGTGGCCAATACATCACGGCTCTAGGTTAGAAATGGTTTGTATCTCTGTGTCTTTGGAAGCCCTCACACATTCGCTTTCTTCTCACATAACTTCTCCTTTGCGCATATGGCAAGCGGTGCTTTTCAACGCATGCTTTTCTCTAGGACACTTTTTATTCCCTTAGCTTGAGTAGAATTATTATCAAGCAAATTCATCTTGGTTTTAGTCAAGTGGGATTAGAACCAGTATGACTTAATAGGAAGAGAGTCTCACGAGGCAGCTCTATTTTAACAGTAAGAATGTGGATTTAAGAGTTGAAGAGACATGAGTTCAAGTCTTCGCTCTGGTACTTACAGGCTATGTGATCTTGATGAGTCACCGGCTCGCTCCGAGCCACAGTGGCCTCATTCATAAATCTGAAAAGGATAATATGACTTGCAGGGTAACCATGAGGAAGTAATGATATATGGTGCAGAGAGAGCAGGGCACATATGAGGTGCCCGATAAACAAAAATAATTGCTTTTCTGTTGGGGTCGTTAATATTTTTTTCATGGCTTTTTCAGAGAGAGTGGAAAGGAGGGAGGAAGGGGGCAAGAGAGAGAAAGAGAGAGAAACATCGATGTGAGAGACACGGACTGGTTGCCTCCCGTGCCCTGACCCAGGAGGGAGAGCGAACCCATAACCCAGGTACGTGCCCTTGACTGGGAATCTGACCCACGACCCTTCAGTGCCCAGGCTGATGCTCTAACCACTGAGCTATACAGGCCAGGGCAATAATTGCTATTTTAACAAATTTCTTGGGTTCTATGAATTTCAGTCTCTTAACAAAGCCAAATTTGAAGGTAAATCGTAATAATTAAACGAGGTAATATATGTAAAGTACCCCACACAGTCATAACACATAAATAAATGTTATTTTCCCCGACTGAAAGAAGCTGTCTAAGGATATTCTGCATCATCATAATTTTATTTCACAGCAAGGAAACCTAGACTTATTCCAATTATCCAAGGTGGCAGAGTTGCCATATCAGTTTTTTTTTTTTTAATCAATTTGGGGGTGGGGGTGCAGGGGAGAGAAACATCTATTTGTTTTCCACTTATTTATATATTCATTGGTTGATTCTTCTATGTGCCCTGACCAGGGGTCGAACCTGCAACCTTGGCATATTGGGAAGATGCTCTAACCAACTGAGCTACCCTGCCAGGGCCGCCATATCAGCCCTTAAGTCAGTGTCCTTTTTTTGTCCCACATGGCCTTTTATGTTTATTAAAGAAATACCTTTGAATGAGAAGTACAGTAAGGGACATAGCTAAACAAAATGACTAAAATGTAATTATATATTTTATGTACGAAGCACTGTTCTAAAGATATACATATATTAAGTACTTGCATTAAAAGAAAAAAACCTTGTTATGGTTTAAATCCCAAGTAGCTATGGAATCGATCTTGAGCCCTGTTTTCATTCTTTGCCTCCTAGCATTGCAGCAGGTGTGTCGGTCCCTGTTGGTAAATCAAAGTCCAAAGACAAGGTGATTGTAGCAATCACTCCGGCGTGTAGCACAGTATGCGGTTTTTGCTCAAGGTGGAGTGTTGGACAATCGCCCTGGTGCAAGTCAGCAGCCTGCCCTGTGCTCTGCTTCATCTACTCAAGCACCTTTTGCAAAAGGCACCCTAACTTCCCGGGAAATATGGTCTAGTTTAAAAGCCAAAGGAAAGGGGGTTTTCCATATTGGTGCCACTGAGAGGGAGCAGGCCTGCCTGAGGCTCTGGGTTTTGTTGTCATTTCTTTCCTATACACATCCATCTTGGCCCACCACACTTTAGTTCAGATAACCCCAAGCCCTCTTCAGCCAAAAATAAATCATGCATGCACGCTTGCACACAGAATGAGAGAGAGAGAGGGAGAGAGAGAGAGAGGGAGAGAGATGGAAATATGGCTCTGATTCCTCTTGGCATAAATTTTGGATCAGTCTCACTAGGTTAACCATCTGGGTCATTTCAATTCCGTTTCCAGTCCTGAAATAATTGCAACATCTGAATCAGCCATCTTCCCAACCCCACCTCTCCCCACCGCACCCCACAACTAGCTGCATAAGCATAAAACTTTGTAAGAGAATATAATTAATGTTTTTGGAAGATTGAAGAGTTTTTTAATCCACATAGGATCAGATGGTCAGAGGTCCAGAGTTCATCTCCATGTTGGTCAGAGCGAATGAAAGTCCACCTTATTTTGGAATAATTACTTAGAACTGTGTATCCTTCCTCTGTCCCCATTTCTAAACTCTCTGATGTGACTCAGTGTGTAATTGGGACAGCATCCAACAAACAAAATATGACTCTAATTTTATCTGCATTCACCCAGTTGTACTGAAGCGACTGCTAGGGCCTTTGGACTCTTATTAACTGTTTAACTTTATTTATGCCAAAGGAAATGATTATCGTTTGGGTTAATATAATCACTTGCAAACCTTAAGAACCCCCAAGCTTGCAAAGGGTAAGTGCCTGATGTATATAGAAATGTAGTTGTTGGAAAACACTACCTATTAAGCCCTTCTATTACTGAGCTCTTAAACTGTGGGATTTTCAAAGTGGCAGGAAATACAGATAGAAAATTCAAATGAATTAGGTTGGTTATTACGGATTCACCAGTCAGTTACTTTACCTGACCATGGCCATGTAAAAGTTGTCTTTAAAGATGTAAGAATGGCCCCAGCCAGTTTGGTTCAGTGGTTAGAACACAACCTGCAGACTGAAGGGTCCCAGGTTTGATTCCAGCCAAGAGCTCATTTGTAGGCTCGATCCCTCATGCAGGAGGCAACCAATCGATCTCTCTCTCTCTCTCTTTCTCTCTCTCTCTCTCTCTTCCCCTCTCTCTGAAAAGCAATGGAAAAATTATCTTTGGGTAAGGATAAATAAATAAATAATAAAGAGGTAAGAATGCAGCTACCACTAAGATTTAAAATATATCTATATATATTGTGTGTGGGGGGGGGGTTGTTTATTTATCTGATTTCTTAAATACTTCTACATCATTCATCCAGTCAATATTTATTAATATTTATTACCACCTGCTAAAGCTAAGGATAGAAATGTGAACAAGCCAGACACAACCCCTGCCCTCACAGAGTTTAGGGCCAAGTAGAAGACACAGAATAGTAAATAAGATTTTACAGTATGGCAAAATAATGGCATGAAAGTGAAGTACAAGGTGTTATGGAGACACTCAGGAAACACAACCAACTCAGACTCAGGAGGATATTAAACATCTCAGGGAAGCAACCTATAAGATAAAACCCAAAAGGTGGTCAAGAATTGGTCAGACGGGCATGGTTGGTGTCTTTGTCTGTTCAGCAGAATACCGGAGATGGGGTGATTTCAACAACAAACATTTCTCAAGGTTCTGGAGGCTGTTTCTTGGTGAGGACTCTCTTCCTGGGTATGTCTTCACGTGGCCTTCCCTGGTGCTGCATGCAGAGAAAGAAAGATCTCATGTCTCTCTCTCCTTTTATAAATGCATTAATGCCTCCCTGAGGAACCTACTCTCATGACCTCATCTAACCTTACTTACCACCCCAAAACCCATCTCCAAATACCATCACTTTGGGGGTTAGAGTTTCAACATATTTTCTGTAACAGTTGAACAACATGTATTCCAGGCAGAGAAAACACACTGTAGGAGAAATTCAAGAGGCTGGAGAGATCCAGGCTTATTCCAGGAATTAAAACAATGTTGTAGAGCTGAATTTTAAAGCGTGAGGGAGAAGGTGGTGGGAAAGAAGCTTGAACACTAAGAAAGGAGTGAGGGGCATGGAATTTATCCTAAGATCAAAGGCCTGCATTTTTAAAGTAATGTCATAAGTAGATGTTGGTGGTTAAAACATTATTCTGTTAGCTATGCGAAGAGGGAATTGGATGGGAGGAAGTTGAAAGCAGTGAATTAGTTATACACAAGGACTAAGTTTGAGATTTGCTGAAACCGGGGACTCTCACACGTACATATTATTTTTTGCTCTAATAAGCTCAAGGAATACATTTCCAACATTGACATGTGAGGACATTGGGATATGGAATGTTCAGTGAGTGTCCCATGTTTTTTATTGGAAATGTCCCTGGTTGTTGGCAATGGTTGACATTTATCTGCCAAGCCTGGAGACATACTGGAGTTTATCAATTTCATACCACAACAACCTTATACTCTAGCAGAATTAAATGTATGGTTGCAAAGATCACCATTAGCAAACTTTGGTACCTGGATTCAGCATCTAGACTCCAAGTATAATTCCTGAAAAAATGACAAGCACATCCTATTAAATTGCCCACAAATCATATAACAGCGGTCAGGTACCACACAGGTGTAATCACTGGGCAGCTCTGAAATAACGACCGATCCGTGTGCCGAGGCAATAGCTCCTGTCCTGCGTTACGGGGCATGGGAGGGTCTGGGCAGGACAGGCTTAGTCAGAGCCCACCGCAAGCATGGAGACCAGTGTGGGAGCTGGAGAAATGAAGGTGACCTCAACTCAGGTGGTGACAGTGGAATAAAACTGGACAAAGCTGACACATTCAAGAGACACTTGTGAGATAGAACTTAGCCAATGACTGCATATAAGGGGTGACAACATTCTAGGAAGTGTTTTTTAGATAAAATTGACATATAACATTGCATTCGTTTTAGGTGTACAACACAGTGATTCCAGATATGTATGTATGTGCAGAAAGAAGCCTGGATGCGCCTATGGAAGCATGAGGGGTCTGTGGAGCACAGGCAGGGCCTCTCACTGAGTTTCCTTTGACCAACCAGCCTGCCCCCTGCAAGGTACAAGAGTGAGGCCACCTCGGACCATCCAGGCTCTACCAAGCCACCTGGCTCACCGCGGAGATTAGGCACATCGGCCCAGACGAGGACTTTCCAGCTAACCCAGAGAATGATCGAAAAAAATAAACGATTGGTATTTTTTAAAAAAGAAAAGAAACTTCAAGTTTTATAACTGAAAAAAAATCTATTTGCACATAATTTTAATATCCCATCACCCTGATGACATTCATTTAAATATAGCTGACCTCCATTTAAATTTGGGTAAGTGATTCATTTTATTCTGAGAAATTACCACTTTCATCTTGCATCACATTGGACAGCTTCAAACCTTACTGTGTTATAAGGTCAACAAAAATGAGGTTAATCATATACGCGGTCGGCCCTCCGTTCCCACAGGTTCTGCATGAGTAGGTTCAAGTAACTGTGGATAGAAAATATTCAACAAAAGAGCTGCATTGTTGACGTGTACCATATAGTTAGGCTACCATGCCGGCATCTGTACAGGTGCAGACTACTTCTTGTCCTTATTTCCTAAATAATACAGTATGTCAACTATTGACATAGCATTTACTTTGTATTGGGTATTATAATTAATCTAAAGATGATTTAAAGTATATGGGAGAGCTGATGAATGACTCTCTCATCATTGATGTTTCTATCTCTCTCCCTTCCTCTCTCTGAAATCAATAAAGATATATTAAAAATAAATAAATAAGTAAGTAAGTAAGTAAGTAAGTAAATAAATAAATAAATAAATAAATAAATAAATAAAGTATATGGGAGGATGTCCGTAGTTTAAATGCAAATACTACACTGTTTTATTTAAGAGGCTGAGCACCCCTGGATTTTGGTATTCTCAGGGTCGGGGAATTGATCCCTCATGTACTAAAGTATTTATTTGCTGAAATTTGAGGACACTGTGAGTAACCTATTGATGCCAACTGATGTTTACCTCTGGTCTGCCCTGGAGTCTAGAGTTCCACAGTTTTAGAGGTTAAGTCCTGAAGGTGAAGGCATCTTAGATTTTTCCCACAGTTAAAAGAGCCAGAAAAAGCCTCCGAGACTGTGTAATCCAGAGGGCGCCAGTGGGTAGTTTGGAGGGCAGCAGATGTGTTGTGGGTTTGGTTCACACAATGCTGGCTCATAAATTTTTAAAAATTTGAATAAGTTACATTGCCAAATTTTTGAAGCAGGATAATTATATTCAGAGTCTTCATTTCCAAATTATCTTGAAAAACTTTGGAAGATCTGGCAACACTGAGCTTGCAGGACAACAGGTTTTTTTGAAGCTGAAGAGAGGCTGCTCCCTTTACATGGGACAGGAGCTGCCCAAGTCCCCAGGAAACCACCCCACCGGACTGCCTAACACTTTAGTTCGATTCACTCATCGTGTTACACACCCAGCCTACTCGAATCACTTAATTTTACAGATAAGCAAACACAGTCTCAGGTAAAAGTGACTTTGTCATCGGCCAGGAACAGACCTAAAATATGGTATAAATATAAAACATTATCAACTGTGGAGCTAAGCTTAGCTCCCGTCCCACCTGGCAGCTGGCCGAGGGGGGAGTTAACTTTGAATGGGTGTGAGCAGAACACAGGAGTCTGGGTTTTACCAAGACGGGAAGGCTGGGGAGCAGCTTGGGGACACCAGAAGCGGTGTCGGGCCCTAAGTGCTTAGAGGGTGGGAGGTCCCAGAAGGCAAAGGAGGAGTTAAAGAGCATCCAGGGGAAGGAAAACAAGATTTCTTGCGTCATTTTTTTTTCCTCAACTGCCACGTTGGGCTTATTGTTACTGGGAAAACACTGTGCTCCTGGTGATGTTGATAGACCTTGGCATGAAAGTCTCTCAAAAAAGGAAAAGAGACTGTGAGGTTCCAGCTACACTGATGGTCGAGTCTTGATTTAAAAATTGTTTAGCCCTAGCCGGTTTGGCTGGATGGTTAGAGTGTCAGCCTG
Organism: Miniopterus natalensis; assembly: GCF_054644295.1. Classification (NCBI taxonomy): domain Eukaryota; kingdom Metazoa; phylum Chordata; class Mammalia; order Chiroptera; family Miniopteridae; genus Miniopterus; species Miniopterus natalensis. Next base: position 49,763,963 of record NC_142084.1, read on the forward strand.
CAGGCTGAAGCATCCAGGTTGGATCCTGGCTGTGGGCACCGCCCTGGTCCAGGCCAGTGCGGGAGGCAACCAGCCCCTGTGTCTCTCACATTGATGTCTCTCTCTCTCTCTCTCTCTCCCCCTTCCACTCTCTCTGAAAAGCAATGGAAAAAATATCCTCTGGTGAGGATGAGAAATAAATCAATAAATTTAAAGACCTTTTATCTTTAAATTTCTCATCGCAAGGAAAAAGAAATTTATAACTATGTATGGTGATGGATGTTAACTGGGATCATTCTGCAATACAAGGGTGGGGCAAAAGTAGGTTTACAGTTGTGAGTACGAGAGACAGAGTTTATTCTTGTATTATTTAGTAATTAGCTGTGTTATTTTCCATATGAACAGCTGTAAACCTCCTTTTGCCTACCTTTGTATTTTCCATCTTTTCTTGGTCTCTGGGTTAAACTCTATAATCAGTCCTCCAAGCATTGGGTCAATATTTTCCAATTCGTGTCCCGAGAAGGCCTAAGTTGCCTTAGGTCAGTGTGAGAGATAAAGGTGAAGAGCAGAGCTTCAGTTTTATGACTATTCGTGAGCTGAGACAGGAAATCTTCATGAAGGCTCTGTCTTCAGTAGAGATGATTCGATAATGGGGGAAAATAAAGCGGAAACATTCAAAATAAGCTAATTGTTGCTTCTATCCTGGCATTAAAAATGGAGTCATCTGGATGCAACCATGTGCAAATAGATTTTGTCCACTTATGAAATTTGGGATGATAAATGCAAGGTGCTTTTTTAATGCCTAGAAAGTGACTAACAACTTTGAATTGGCTTCTTATGCAACCTTAGTTCCAATTGTTGGCGTATGATGCTCTGAGTCGCTTAGAAAGAAAAAAGAAACATTACTCAGTTACCGCTTTGCATGACATCCTGTTTAATTCTGTTTTTCACCTTATTCAGAACACTCTCTTGGGATAGCTGCGTCGTTTCTTAAATTATACTTGTTAATTGTTCCTAAAGAGGCAATGGCTTTAGCATGTTATTTTAAATAATTATATATATATATTAACAACAACTTTATATCACGTCAATCCATCCTAATGTGTTCACCGTAATTTGTAAGGCACCATTGGCACGTGATGCTATAAGAAAAGTCAATTAATGTTGTTTTGGAAGTTGAATCCTGCCATTGTCTGCCACTGAGCCTAATGTTTACTAAAACACTTTTGCCTTTTGCTACAGCCCGTCACTAAGTAATTTTTCATCATGTGGTTGTGCATTTTTTTATCTGGTTATAAGGGCCCAGTGAAAAACATCATTTCTGGGAAGTGAAGAGAAAAATACACAAGAAGCAGGAGAAAAAAATAGCAATTTCAGTGTTTCTTAGAAAACAGGCATCATTGGAAACACTGTATCTTAAAAACGGAGATGGTAGGACTGTGGCATGCTGGCCTCATTGCACTCTGGGCACCGCGTGTTGGGAAGAACATGGTCAAATGCGGTTCATTCTGATGGAGAAAGGACTGGAAATGATGCCATGTTTTAAAAATAAAATAAAGACCTCTGAGAGATCTTAATGCATTTAACAAAGAGATGACTCAGGCTGTGATGGTTAATTTTATGTGTCAGTTTGACTGGGTTAAGATGTTTAGGTCATTGGTAAAACACTGTTTCTGGGTGTGCCTGCACGAGTGCTTCCAGGGGTGAGCATTTGAATCAGTTCACTGAGATAAGACAACGGTCCTCACCAGCGTGGTGAGCATCATCTAGTCTGTTGAGGGCCTGCACAGAACAAAAGTGCAAAAGAAAAACCAGTTCACTGTCTGTGAGATATCCATTTTCTCCTGCCCTTACACATGGGGCTGCAGACTCCAGGACTTACAGCATTGGCTCCCGATTCTTGGGCCTTTGGACTCAGACTGAGGCATACGCCATCATCTTCCCCAGTTTTCAGCCTTCAGACTCAGACTGAATTACACCACCCATTTTCTTGGTTCCACTGCTTGCAGATGACAGCTCATAGAATTGCTCAGCCTCCATAATCACGCGAGCCAATTCTCCTAATAAATCTCCATATATGTGTACAGCTCTTATTGGTTCTGTTTCTCTGGAGAACCCTGAGTGTACATGGGGAATTCAGAATTACTCACTTGAAATGTGTGAAGTGTTGTCATGGGAGGAGAAATCAGTCTTCTTTTATTGACTTTCTGGGAGCTGAATTTTTTAGGGTTTTTTTGCATCTGACTAAAAGGCAGAACCTCTTGCAGTCGGAGGTGTCCGAAAGCAGAATGGACTGACTCATGGGTCCCCCATTATGGCAATGTATAACCACAGCACTGTGACCAGCTGATAGAGACGCCATGGAAACGTTTGCACACCACACAGGTGGTTGGAATGGTTAAAAATTTTTAATTTTATTTTTCAATTACAGTTTACATTCAGTATTATTTTGTATTAGCTTCAGGTGTACAGCATAGCAGTTAGACAAATACAGACTTTACAAAGTGTTCCCCCCAATGTTTCCAGTACCCACCTGGCCCCATACATAGTTATTACAATATTTTTGACTCTACTCCCCATGCTGTACTTCACCCCCCCATGACTATTTTGTAACAACCAATTAGTATTTCTTAATTCCTTTACCTTTTTCATCACGCCCCCAACCCACCTGCCTTCTGGCAACCATCAGTCTGTTCTCTGTATCTATGAGTCTGTGGACTGGCTGAACTTGAATGATCTTTTGTCTCTTCTGGCCTTAGAGTGACAGTCACAGAACACAGGTGTTGAGAATATGCATCAGGCGGACCTGGTCTCTGCGTTAGCTCTCTGCCAAGCACAGTTTTGCCATCCTTAAAATGGTGTCTACACGATTGAGCCTCTTTAAGGACTATCAGACACACAACATGTTCAGCGAGAGCTCAAGGCAGAGTGAAACACAGCACTTTCTCGATCACGTTAGCTGTTACCTTTATTACTAATCCATCCTCTTGAACATTCTTCTAGAGAGTGATTCAGGAAAGCAAAGACAAAGAATCAATGGGGACACGCCTCTTTTGATGGCAGGCATTGAAGAGAAAGGGAAGTATAGAGTAGCTGCAAGAAAAATAGAACTCATTATTAAAAATCCCAGTGGTCTGAACTTTTTATTATGTTTAAAAAATGCATTTTACAAAATCCTTTGAAACATAAGGGGTGAGGAACAGTTTTTAAAGTGTTGTACTTGAACATGGCAATGGGAGCCTGGCTGCAGGCTGGGCTTTCTGTTCTGGGTCTCTAAAGTTAGATCAATAGCAGTTGAACCCAACAGGGAGTTTCTTCCCCTTAGGAATCTTCTACTCACTTCTCTTCCAGCCCCAGCTGACTCCATTATTCTCTGCTCTCCTATAGGTAGCAGAGCCCCTCAGTTTCATTTCTGAGAAGTAAATTGCTGTTTTTTGGCTTGGAGTTAAGATCATGAGTGAGCTCTGTATGTATCTCCATAGGGTATCCTGATATCTCACGTGGGAGCATTTTTAATTCTGCGTTTCAGCACTGAGGACTTGCAAGCCTCCTATTTGTTCTCTGGTTATTGGGTGACCTCTGCTGGTCACTAGGAGATATTACTGCCTTTTCTAATTTTCTCTTGGTTCTTCCACATTTAATTCCAGTCATCAGACGGTAACTGACACTTTCCCAGATTCAATTCACCTTTACTTAGTTGTGATAGCTTCTATTAATACCTGTTGTGCGTTAAATGTCATTTTCATTACATTAAACTCAGAGTTTTTGAAACCTGCTTCCCGTAAAATGATTAAATTCATCGCAAAGGAATTTGCTACAGCTTGTGCTGGTGAGTCTTAATGATTCAGTGATCTCATGGTGCCAGAGATATGATGACAATCTTTATATTTTCTTGAAAAATGCTGGTCAGCCACAAACACAGGGACTGCCACATTTTGAAGCCCAGCTGGCAGCACAAAACAACATTTGCTTAGCTCCTTGGCCGAGCGCTCCCATTGATTGAACATACATAGCTACCCAACCATAGCACAAGGTAATCTATGGCTTACACAACCAGAAAAGACTTAAATAACATTAAAAATATCCCGCCGCTTTAGACATTCACAGCCTATCTTTCCTGGACCATTCTGACAGCATTTATCTATTGAATACATATTTATTTAGTGCACCTACTATGTAAAAGGTTTGAAGTAGGGTGCGGAAAAGAACGGGTAATAAACAGAAAATAGGAAAATACAGTCATATCTCAGCTGCAACAATATTAAATCTATTTATTTTTAGCCTGTTACCTATTCATATGTGTTAATAATTTATTTCAGTGAATCTCAGTTTCTTAGAGTGAGAGAAAAATGATAGCATATACCTAATTCCTTTAGTATTGTAAAGACTAGCAGTCCTTGCCTCCTGCCACTAGTTCACTGTTAAACAAACTGAGCCTTTAAAACGGTTGTTTGTAGACTCCAGTGGATAATAACAGCTCACTTTAGCCAGAGCTGAGGTGGGCAATCTTCAGTTCAGTCAGTCGTGTATGTTTCCTCAAATCTCTTTGGAGAAAATATAGGAATTGTCCTCTTCATAGACCCAGAGGTCATCAACTCAAGAAGAAAGTTCAGGGAAAAGGAAAGGAAGTTTGGGTATTTGTTGGCTCTGTGTGCGCGCGCATGTGGATGCATCTACAAAAGTTCCATATATTCAACACTGATAAATAAATGTCTATAACGTGAATGGTAGAATCACATTGGTAACTAAGTTCACGGGATTTAAATGAGGCACTGCCTGTTACTTATGATTTTGCTCTGTCAAATGTTAGGCACATACAGCATATCACCTCCGTCTCTTTGAACTTTGCAAACCAAGCTATTATTTATTCTATTTATTCTTACTTTCTCTTGAAAAGTCAATCCTCCATAGACTCTGACATACTTTTGTTATGTGGGGTTTTTTTCCCTCTGAATTCCCTCTCTGTGTGCCTTCATCTTCCTGGCAGTGAAATGCCTCAAACTGAATACAGGCTTTTTAAAAAGGTCTTCATGGCTTCCTAACAGCAAAGACCTTGCCTAGGTTTTAAAAATCAGCCTTTTTAGAAAACAGTAAATTCAAACATTATCTATTGAAAGTCTCATCACAACTCTCCTTCTTATTTATGGGCATGCCTTTTCCTCTCTCAAAGGTCTTTGTACTTTATGTGGTTCTTATAACAGCTTGACTCTTTCAGTAGCATTAATTTAAGTAAATATTTCTGTTTCTCTGTGTATTTTCTCTTTGAAATTTTCATTTTTTTATTGATGTTCCTCTTTTCCATTTTCCAATACCGCAGTGACCCTGAGTCTTTGAGAAAATATTTGCAAAGCTACACTGACTTCTCATTTATTTATGGCTCTTTTCAGCCATGTTCTTTTCTCTGCAAAGAGCTCAGCACCACTAACAAGAGCTAAGGTCATACTGAAAACACACCTCTGATTACAACTGAAATATAAAGGGAGAATGAAAAAAATTTTAATAGTATAAGAATCCTCAAGATACTCAGAGTTGGCCTAAGTTATACATTATAAGTACCTCATTCCTTTTTCAGTGACTTGGTATGGTCATTTCTATATCTCTTTTGCCACCCATTTTGAGAATTTAAACTTTTTCTAATTTCACAAGAAGTAAATTTTCCAAATATTGTGAAATATAATGTTAAGTAAAATCTTTTTTTTAAAAAAAAATCCTGCTCAGTGGCTTCATTTCACAGCCCCTTCCCTGAAGGCAGCAGCAGAAAGTTTACTGAACAACCTGTTTCTCACCTACACACTGAGCTCAGCCCGGGCAGTGACTGAGCATCCCTGCTCTTTTTAAATCCTCGGCTCTTTCTTTCTTCTGATTAAGGTGTAGATCTTTCCTAATCTTAGTCCTAGCCAGCCTTTACACAGTCTGGATCATAAAGTTTTCATTTTTAATGGGAAAGTATCTTCTGGTTCTTGAGAACGTGTCTGTTCCTTTTTGTCTGGCAGAGGCCTGTCTAGAGAAGCTCCTGAATCCAAGAACGCCCACGGATCATCCCATGCTTTCAAATACCGGGAAAACGGGGGGGCACTGAGGGAGGCCCACCTGCGGCTCCAGGTGATCCGGCACGGACTCTGATTAGGATTCCCACCGTATTCTTCATGCCTGTGCTACAATTCCAAACAGGGGGACAGAGAGTCACAGGCCTGTCCAACTAGCAGGAAGCTTAGGCCACCCTAAGCTCCCTGAAGTAAGGCCACCCTCCTTACTTTACAGGTCAAGGACTGAAGTGTCGCTACAGAAGTTAGGGGACTTGTCCAGGTCACAAAAGTCAGCTAATGACAGAATATCAAGTCTTTGTGGATTTATATGTGTAACAAATGCTTATACAGACCAGAAAGATGTTGTACAGTCTTGACTCTTTTCATCTTTACAGCAGCCTTATGAAGCATGTACTATTATTACCCGATCTCAAAGATGAGGAATTGAAACACAAAGAGATTTAATAACCTGCCCGAGGTCACCTACCTTGCAGGCAGCAGAGCAGGGATTGAAACCCAGGTAGTCTGGCTCCCAAGGCTGTGCCCTTAATCACTATGCACTCTCTTTCTCGAATGTCAAACAATCAGTTAAGTGTCATCAAACAGTAATCCTGTTCTAGCAGGTGCATAAATTGCCTCAATACTGGCTAAGCATCGCTTTCCATCACCAATCAACACATCTTGGTTTCCAAAGTTACCCTAGCACTGGAAACATAAACAACCTCTTCAAATATTCACCCCTGGAGCCAAAGTATGCTTTATCCAGATGTGACCTCCTACATAAGAAAAAGTATAAAATCTTCCTCCCTTGCCCTCAGGGAAACAAAAACTGAACCAGAAGGTTAGGGCAGATTTCTGAAAATCACTACACTGTCTGCTCAGCTCACAATATGTTTCTATAAGCTCCCTTCTGTCCCCTAGTGGGATCTGAGCATTTCTCAGGCTCAGATGCAGAGTAAACACCTTTGCATTAACAGATTTGTTCTGTTTCTCCTGTTTGCCTATGGCTGCCTTTTGCTTTTCAAGAGCCGCTGGCATTGAGACATCACGCCAAGAACCTGAGGCAAGGCACGCAGCAGATGTAAATTGCAGTCCTCTATCATTCGGGCCTGTCCTTGTCTGGATCTTCTTGAGCCTGTCACACAGTGGCTTCCCACAAACAGCTGTCAGTGGTCCCTGGGACCGCAAGAAGAACAACCCTATTATCAGCTGGTAAGAACACAAGAAAACCCAAAAACAATGAGTCCACAGTGCCCGGAGGGGTGCCACAAGCCCTCGGCACCCAGGATATAAACACCATCATCTACTTAGGTTTTTATTATACAAGCGACTGCAGAATCAGAGATATTTACTACCAGGGACACAACAAAGCACACCAGAGAAATTGTTTCTATGACTCACCTGCTGCCTTAATAAATTTTTGTTTGTAAGTTATGAGGAAAAAGATATTAATATTTGTCTTCCCCTCAGACACAGCCCAACAGTTTGACTGGAACCATGATTTAAGCTGTGGGAGCATTTACTGACCCTAAAAGGTCTGAAGTGGTCTGAAATGATTTTGAGGAGTTTTGAGCCATAGTGGGCACAGGCCCGGAAAGGCATTAAAAGAAGCAGATGTCAGGCATGGAAGCGTCCGTCTCCACACGCCCACCCGTGGAGTCGGAAAAGGCTGCCGGTGTTTTATCTCCAAAGAGCTGTGAATAGCCCCGTTTGTTTTCAAGAGAAGAGGGCACGTTTAAAAGCTGAAAAACCACCCAGAACATATGGTGTAAGGTTTAGCGTACAGCAGAAAACCTGAAACAAGTTAAAGATAGGTTTATAAAACAGCAAAGGGGTCGCACAGTAATAGGAGGAGTATTTCTTTTTCAGGCACGTATCTCAAATGCCTTCCTCATTATCAAGATACACGTCTGGGTCTTTGTTTTGAATGTTATGGGTTGTCTGCAAATATGATTCAGTGATTTATTTTCTTGTCCCTTCTATTTATCATTTATATTTAAATTTGATATTTTAATCATAGTGCTATCTCCATCCACCATGGTTCTTTGCTCACACAAGGAAACTGTCCAGGTTGTTCTTTGCACAGGGATTGGTACAGAGTGGATGACTGGCACAAGCAGGGACACTGTCCCAGCCGTTAGGACTCTCTGTTCAATCGGAGGATGGTGTTAGCAAAGCCAGTCCACACAGACCAGCTGTGTGATGGCGCCCTTCAAGGTATGGACCGGGGAGCCTGATTGGTCTGGCCTATGATCAGAGAAAAGTGGACAGAGGCCTTGCAAGCCCAAGGAGGGGTTGCTGACTATTAGGGTGGCCTTGGTTCCTTGGTTCTTTGTTCCAATGTATGTGTGTCCTTAAAGTGAGCTTTACTTTATTAATGTAGTTCCCATCTCATCTCCTTGCAACCAAAACACCCAACTGAACACAATATGAAATAAAATCATTGACGGGTCCATTCATTGGACATTCTTAGATTTTATGTCCTGACTGCTCTGATGACATCTCTACTCTGTCCCTTATTTATACATCTCACCTTTCAAGACATTTCTTTCATTTTCTTCACTTTTTTTCTCTATTTGCCCCTCTCTGTGTTTTTTAATTGAGGTATAACTGACATGTAACATTATATTGGTTTCAGGTGTACACATGATGATTCAATACAGGGGTGGGCAAAAGTGGGTTTCTAGGTGTGAGTATGCAGTATTATTAACTATAGCCTATCTCTTGCACACCTTTTCTCCTCTCTCTCTCTCTCTCTCTCTCCCTCTCTCATACCTCTTATAATTCTTCTTTCCAGGGACAATGTCATGGCTGGACCTATTCCTTCCCTTCTATACTTTCTTCTTCCAATTTTCCTAACTAGGCCTCCCAAACTCAACACTCCATCCTCACTTTATGTACAATTGAGGAGACTCCCCTTAGGGCTTAAGATTCAATAAATGTATAGCTTAAGCAAGTATTGGATATTTCTAAAATCTAGTTCTTTGAATAAAGCCATATGGGCTTAACACTCCTCAACAAAGTGATACACTTGATTTTCCACATTCAACATAATGCCGCAAATATTTATGCCAAAACAATACCAATACGTTCAATAGGGAGCACCAAAACGGATAATACAGGACCCCCAGCTGCTAGTTGGCTTACAGTCTGGGAAGAACAAAGAATGCATGGAGAAAGAATTCTCACGCCAGGCAGAACATAACTGCACTGCTATGATGAGGGAGGCACAGAAGGGAACAGTGTTCAGCCAGGGCGTTAGCTGCATCAGTGTGTCCCAACTCCACCAATGCATGTGTCCATGCTTCATATAATGTGACCCATGTATCATACATGTACAGTAAGGCAGGCATTTTTCAGAATATGCCCAAGAGAGCATATACCAACAAGATTTTTGATACTGTTCTAAGGGTAACCATGATAGACCCCAAAGGGCAAATTCCAGAATAAGACATAATAATCTTTGGCCCCAACCAATTTACTATTTTCTTTTCTTTTTATATGACTTTTGAAGTCAAAGTGCCTTAGTTCCTCTCACTTTCAAATTGCTTATTGGCTTCCCAAATCCACTCAAAGCCCTTCCCAGCCTGTTCATATTACCTTGCCTATGTTCCAAGTCTATCTTCCCCAAGTGTCCCGTTCCACTATATTTTTAAATATATGTTTTTATTGATTTCAGAGAGAGGGGAAGGGAGAGGGATAGAGAGATAGAAACATCAATGTGAGAGAAACATCAACACCAACAGGCTGCCTCCTGCAGACCCCCTGCTGGGGAATCAAACCCCCAACCTGGACATGTGCCTTGATCGGGAGTTGAACTGGTGACCTCTTGGTTCATGGGTCGATACTCAGCCACCAAGCCACCCAGCCAGCTCCACCATATTTTAACCATGTGCTGGGAAATGTGAATGACTGGTGAATTTTACCTTCCCAAGGGCAATATTTTTTTAATATTAAAAAATAATTGACAAATATAATTGTATGTATTTAAAGTATACAACATAATGATTTGATATACATAAATTGTAAAATGATTACCAAGGGTGTTTGGTTTTTTAATTGCAACTCAGTTAAGTGAAAAAAGTTCAAATTGATAGAATGGATATCTCAAATATGAACCCTGAAAATGATTCCTTATATCTGCCTTACTTCAGTTCTCCCAGTTTACCACCACCATCACCACCCCAGCCCCAGACACACACACAGCATCTGTGTCAGAGAGATACAGGAGAGTCTCTGCCGTCATTTGAGGAAACTGGACTCCAAACCTAAGAAGTAGTAAATATCTAATTAAACATAATTAATATAAGTTAAGCTCCCATGCCATTCCTAAATAAAAATTGAAATTAAACATAACTAGAGTTTTGTGGCTTCCTGTTGTTGCATAAAAAATTACCTCAAAACTTCACTGTTTAAAACACCAATATGTTATTACCCCACAGTTTCTGCGGGTCAGGAATTCAAACCTTAGCATGGTGGTTCTGGTTCAGGGTTTCTCACGACCTTTTAGTCACATTGTCACCTTGAACTGCAGTTATCTGAAGTTATTTGAAAGCCTGACTGAGCCTCACACTAGCTGTTGGCTTCAGTTTCTCATCCCTGGATTTCTCAGGAGGGTCTCTTGAGTGTCCTAATGCCCTGGTGGCTGGTTTCTCCTTGGGTGAGTGATCCAAGCAAAGTAAGGTAGGAGCAAGTAATGTCTTTTATGACTTGGCCTCAGATGTTACCTATAATAATTTCTGCTACATTTTCTTATTGAGAAATAACTCACTCAATCCAATTATATTCAAAGTTGGGGGAGGTTGACATTTACCTTTTGATAAGGAGGACTCTCAGAGTTTTGTGGACATATTTTAAAATCACCATAGTTCCCTTACCCATTTCTTCAGTCTCTCCCTACCTCTGTCTATTTAAGGATAAGCTCTATTGAGTAAATACTCTATTAAGCAAATATTTTAAAACATTAAACTCTTAGATTTTAAATATTCCCATAAGCAACATATGGTTTTCAAATTTTTGTTACTAATTGTTTACTCTAAGTTTCCATAAATGTCCTCAACCCTAAGTTACATAGTGTTGTTCAAAAATAAATCTTCTGGGTAATTTTGGGTTCAATTACATAGCATTGCTGCTCCTGAATTGACAGTTCATAAAATCAATTTTAATTCATTCATATGAAGCTAAGTAAAATATTTTATGAGGTATTGGATCAAACATCTGTTCTATTTCTTTTGACTACTACTTCAGTAATTGAATTATTTTTGAAAAAAGCAATCAAATTAGTTTCTTATAATTATAGACTGTTGAATGCTCATATTTCATGTCCCTTATAACATATAAGTTAGTGTGGTTGTTTTTCTACAGAGCATTTTCTATTATTTTACTAGAAGTTAGAACAATCTTATTTATCCAAGTGACCTGCTCACAATCTGTTTCTTAAGAATAATGACAAATAAAGAGTGTTTATCTTGTTTTTCTAAAACTAAAGGCATTTTTTCTTCTGGATGATTGATTTTTTACTGCTGAGAAACAATAGGTATTCTCAAGAAATGTTACTTTAAGTAAAACAATAGTCCACCAAGCAAAAACCCATTCAGATAAACAGAAACCACTGCTGCTTTTCTCCAAGTCCATAAACTGGGTCAACTGAATAACAGTCAAAGAACCAGTGTATATAACTAGGTCAGACAACCTTCTATTTAAGTGACAAAGTAATCAGACCAAATGTTTAATTCATTCACTCGTTCAATAGAAATTTATTTGCACATATTTATGGAATGAACATATTTATTGAATATGCAGTGTACCCATAGCTGACTAAGACTTTAAATGCCCTAAACTCTAAAAGGATTATGGTTACCACTCACCTTTCAAAACAATACTAGAATCCACTTCCCATACAGCTAAATAAGCTCCTACTCGATTTGACCTTCCAGATATCGGCTACTAACTGTGGATAAAATAAAGTAAAATAATAACCTGGAGATACTGAAGAGTAGAAAACAAGCAGGCAAATTCTGGAGAGAAGACAAACATTTGGTAGAAGAAACCAGCACGGGATATGTATACATTTTTAATAGTTTTCAACTTACAAGCAGGATGAAAGTGGCACCAAGTGCAGTAACCATAGGAAATCTCAACAACAACAAAAGAAACAATAAAAAAAGAACCAAATGGAAATTCTAAAACTGGAGAATAAAATTTCTGAGATTATAAGTTTACTGTATTGACTTAACAACAGGAGATGGGCTATACATGGGGGACGGGGGTCATTGATCATGGTGACTGAAGGAGTTGGGATCGTGGGCTCTACTGATTGGTTGGGGTCAAGGTAGGGAGTAACTGATCATTGTATAAGGTCATGATGTCAGCCACAGCATTGTTCTTAAGACAGCTTGATACTGACCCAAATCTGATGTCCTAAGGGGTTAATGCTTAAGGAAAGGAGTGGAGTACAGAAAGGAGAAGGACCATGCTAAAGAAATGGAGTTTCTGTATGGTTACAATCCTGAAACTCATTTAAGAGAAAATAGGTGTGTGAAAAACCTTTTGATTTGCAAGGCTAAGGCACATCCAGTCTACACTATGTAGTCAATTCCTTCTTCAACTGCCTAAGATTCTCTTCAAATATTGACGCCTAAGGAGGGCTTCCCTGGGAACTCTGAAGAGGCATTGGCTTTGTGGAAGACAAAGCCACCCTGCCCCTGAACTTGAGACAAACTCTAGTCTTCCCATGGATGAGGTAGTGAGACCTACCTCCAATAACAAGTTTGTAGCCTTCCTTCCTAGGAAAGGGCCATTAGAGGAAATAAAGATGAGGGGACAAAAAAAAAAAAAGTTTTGTGGAGGAAGTTCCTGGAGAAGATGATGTCCAAAAAAAAAAAACCAGACTGTCCTTAACCATTAGAAAGGACATCTTATCTTCTGATACTGGAACAAAGAGAATAAGATTGATGAAGAAATAAAAACCTTTAAAGTATAGTGAATTCTGGGAACTAAGAGACATCTACCTTGATTAATTGACAATCACTGCAATCAAAACAGCCGAACCAGGAGATACGGTGGATGCAGGCATTAATTACACAAGGAGTTGTGATGGGAAGGTCAAAACAATTAGACTCTGTGCACCCAGTAAAGCATAGCGGTGTGAACACAACCAAGCAGCTGCTGTAAAATAACGCTGGACCCCAACTTCACTCTTCGAAGCAAAATTTCAATCTAGATTCAAATATAGAGCATAATACCGTAGAAATACTAGAATAAAATAACTATTATGATACAGTTCAACCCACTGTGTAATGATAATGCCACGGATCATTTTTTTTAAAGCTCCATCATTTTATACCCCTCTTCTTTCTGCATACTCGCTCTGCCGTCTCTGCTCTGTTTTCACAGGTTACCTGTGGCTGTGGGCTTTGCTGAGGTGGCAGGGACAGTCTCTAAACTGCAGAAATTAAAACTTTATCTATGAATAGAAACTGTAAACAGACAGCCAACGTTGGCCAGAGGGGCTGGGTATGGAGTGTTTCGGGCCTCACTGTCCTCACCAGGGAGCCCGCTGTATATATTTTAGCTGTTGAAGCATTTGGAGCCATAGTATATTGTAATTCAATTAAAATACTCCAAAGTTTCTTTTCTGTCATTCAGCCAAGAGTGGTGAGGATCCGCAGAGGGAAGAAACTGGATTAGAGGTCAAAGAAAAAGGGGTGGAGGAATTTTTGCTCTGAAGAAACTTAGCTTTTGAGAACTACCTCTGATTGTCAAGGACCCTGCATTCTGAGCCTCTCCACCCACCACCTCCATGGATGTCTTGGGTCTTCCTTTCTGCATTTTTCATTCTGGAATATTGGAACAATTCAATGGAATAAGAAGATGGACATCTGATCTTTCTTCTTCTGACCAAATTAAATATTATGCCATGTCTTTTATTCCTTCCTTATTTGTGCATTTATAAAAACAATAAATTCAAAAATTCTTGTTTCAGTAACTAGCTCACAAAACACTTGACTCAGCTCTATACATCTTGTTTTCTTTCTACAAAACAGTTTTTGAAATTATTTTAAAATTAGAAAGGTAAGGAACATCCATGCCATATATGGACTGCTTTTTACTTCAGAATAAAAATAAGTTACAAGAAACTTGACTGGTGGTGGGATAACAGAATCAAGATATACTATCTCAGGTGCCCTTTGGAATTAATTTTACCACTTTATAAAACACAGTAAGATATTTCTTCCCACCTGCACCCCCTGAAAGTCCTAGAGCAGTGCACCTGCAGCACTTAACCACTGAGCCTGCTCTTGTATCAGCAATTTTTGTATGTTCTTTCTCGGCTCAACTTCAGGAACCTGTCTGAGAAACACCGGCATCCAGCCTCTCTCCTGGACACTCTGAGAGCAAGAGGATGCTCACCACCCGCCATTCATATCACCTTGATAGTTCCTCCCTCTTCCCTTGTCTTTGGGCATTTCTAATACGCTTTGTTAGAAAAAGGACATAAAGCTTTTTTTCTAATTACTTTAAGTTTTTGAGATAAGAATTCTGTTCAATTTGTGTTGACTCACAGAGCACACTGGACGCTGCTCCAGGACAGCAGCTCAGAGCCATGTCTAGGTCACAGGCTACATTTGTGGGATCTGTTCTTCAATCCTGGTCTCGACTTCTTCCCAGTGAACTCAGCTGAAACGTGAATTCAACTTTGCCACAGTGTGGATGGGCCTGGAGAGTATTGTGCTAAGTGAAATAAGCCAGTCAGAGAAAGACGAGCACCATATGATTTCACTCATGTGTGGAATCTAATGAACAAAATGAACTAACAAGCAAAACAGAGACAGACTCATAGGTAGAGAGCAGGCTGATAGCTGTTGGGGGGGTGGAGTGTTGGGGAGGGGGGTAGAGGGATTGAGCAAAAGGGAAAAAAAAAATCATGAACATGGACAATAGTATGGTGATTGCTGGGGAGAGGGGGTTGGAGGAGGAAGAGGGTGTGGGGAGATTAATGGTGATGGATGGAAACTTGACTTGGGGTGGTAAACACACAATACAGATTATGTGCTGTACAATTGTGCACATGAAACCTGTATAATTTTGTTAACCGGTGTCACCTCAATAAATTCAATAAAAAGGAAGAAAAGTGAACTTAAAAATCCCTTTAGATAAGAGTCCAAGTAGATTTTTTGTCTTAAAACTGTACTTTTTCACTGTTACTTCCTGAGGATCTGTTTGCAGCTGACTGTTAAATTTGCAGAATAGTTATGATGTTGCAGATGAACATTCTGCCCTAAAGGCCTTTAGGCTGCCATTTAGGAACAGTCACCAAAGCAGCACTGAGGTCTCCTAGTTCACCAAGGTCAAGACAAGTGAGGTGGAGAAGCAGAAAGGTCTGGCTGGATGTCGCACACAAATTAGAAAAGGGAAGTTTACCTGTAGTCTTTGGCTCAAAAGCCAGTGACACACATGGTCACGGTGCTGAGGCTGTCACCCGGGACATTTCAGGGCATGTGACCACCACAGTTGCATAGGCCACGTGCTCAGAAGTGCCCACTCTTGGCCTAATACTCTGCTGCTGCAGTCTTAAATTCTCGATAAGTTTTGAATAAAGGCTCTGCGTTTTGCACTGGGCCCTGCGCATTATTCAGCCAGTCCTGTTGTCATTTCTTTGTACATATCGTGAAGCAGGGAGCAGAAAGGCAGAATCCGTTGAAGCCAAAGTCGCTGATATTCAGTCACAGCCGTGGGGATTCTAAGATTCTTCCCTCCAGCACATTTTAATATTATGCACTCTGACTTCTCAATTACCAGCTGCTCTACTTCAAATAAGAAGCTGAACAATTATGCTAAGTGAAATAAGCCAGTCAGAGGAAGTCAACTACCACATTATCTCACTCATATGCAGAATATAATGAACAAAATAAACTGGTGAACAAAATAGATCCAGAGACATAGAAGCATGGAACAGATTGAGGGATCTCAGAGGCAAGGAGGGGGTGGGGAAGTAGATGGGGAGAGATTAACCAAAGAACTTATATGCTTATAAGCATAACCTATGGACACAGACATTGGTATAGGGAAGGCCTGGGGGTGGGGTGGAATGCGGGGTGGAGGGGATCAATGGGGAAAAAAGAGGACATCTGTAATACTTTCAATAACAATAAAGATAAATTTAAAAAATAAAAAAAAAGAAAAGAAGTGAAGGTGACCCTCTGGGAAGAAATGAAGAGAGATCTTCAACACTCAAGAAGATGCAAAAGCAAACACAGAATGACATCCCCAGAAAATGATCCAGGGCCTCTCCTACGGACAGAATCAGCCCAGCTCCAGAATGCAGAATCACGACAAGGGGGTACAGGATTGCAAAGCCACCTGGCATCCCAGGAGACAGTCAAGATCGCACTCTAAACAAATAAGAGGTTCGCTGTTGGTCAACAGAGAGAGGAGATAGCAGTTTAGCAAATGCCGTTGTTTATTTCCAAGACTCAGTTCTTGCTGCATTCAAGGACGACTCTAGGAAAGAGAAAGAGAGAGCCACTGAGCCCTGGGAATGTCAGGGTGTATGTTGGCTGTGTGGGGGGCGGTGAGGTGAGATGGAAGTCACAGCTGCTGGGGAGGGTGGAAACGTTGGGAGGATACCGACAGAAGCAAGCGGGTCCCAGTGTCTCAGGGCTGGGAGAGGAACAGCTCTCCACCAGCTGCAGGTGCTGTGAACGAGCACACGGCCCCTGGTGATCCGGAAACTCTCGTGACTTCCATTTGCAAACTACATTAAAGTTTGATGTATGCTATATAGCATTTTCTCATAATTAAACTTCTTAATTAAACTTTATAGCAAAAAAAATGCTTGTCTTCTATTTCAGATATCCCCAGGAGTGCTGGAAAGGGGAAATGTACCACCAGGAATTATTTCATAAAAGTAATTACCTAAAGGAGTTTATGAAACAAATGTACTGATTCAGGTGTTACACATGTTATTTGAAAGATCTTAATAAAACAAAACATTTGTATCTTCCGCGGGCGGATGGTCTCAGCTCAGAAGAGAAAGTCATTTTAATGCTGAAATGGTAACTGTAGATGCTAGAACAGTAGAAGGGGCAGCAGACAGGGATATTGATTCTAGATGAAATTCCCTTTTTGCTACAACCTAACTATAGGACACTGGCCAATCATTACTTGTGTGGACCTCAGTTGGAAAAAAAATGTTTAGTCCAGTGGTTCTCAAAGTGTGATACCAAAGCCAGCAACATCAGCATCACTTGGGAACTTATTAGAAATACAAGTTTTCAAGCTCCATCCAAGACCTACTGAATCAGAAACTCTGGAGGCACAGCCTAGCAATCTCTGTTTTAATAAGCCCTCCAAGAGACTCAGATATGTGCTGAAATCTTAAAATAACTTAGATGAGCTCCAACTTTCTTGACAGCTCAAAAATTCTACAGCATTGTCACCATTATCATCACCATCCTCAGTAATATATATCAAGAGAATACTCTGTGCCCTGCCACCCCGTTCTAAGTATTTCATGTATAATAATATATTTACTCATTGCAACACCCTGGGAAGTAAATTCTATTATCATCTCCACTTGGCAAATGAGGCCTGAAAGGGTCTGGTAGCTGTGGTAAAAATGCACCACTAAGAACCCTCTTAAAGTTAGGGCTTGTTCCTCCAGCTGTCAGCAACTTCAGGGTTTTCTTCAGCTATAGAGAATCAACCTGAGGATACATCCTTCCAGGGAAGCCCATAGCAAGTAACAAATCACAAAAGGGTATGAAGGCCTGATCGAATCATGGGACAACTCTGACAGGTGTGTATGCTCCAGAGTTGCCCTGGGGTGGGGGCCTGGGGGCGTAGACAAGCCTTTGTCAGGCCTGTATCACAGTATTTCTCCCTCTCGATATCTTGCTTGCTTCCCTCTCCTGTCACATGTGTTGATCCCTAAGTATCCTGCTTGCCTAACTTCTCAGGGTCTGCTTCTGGAAAACCCATTTGTGACAGTAGCTAATTGAAAGTGAGAGGCCAGTAACTGGTCGTACTGGGTTTCAAATCCAGGTAGATAAACTTTGGCTCTTAACTATTTATTATCCTGCCCTATAATTTGTTCCCCACTTGGGTTTATAAATTAATGACTCAAGTATTTGGACATGAGCTTTTGGAAATGATTAATTTTACAAATGAGAAAACTAAGGTGTGAGGAGATTGCTGTAGGTGTCCCCTGGTTGGTGGTGATCAAGCACTGATTATTCTGAGATCCTCTGACCCCCAGGGTTTCATTGGGCCATGTTGCCTACCGCCTTAAGGAAAATATTCATATATTATAATACCAGTCAGATAAGACCTTTTATCATTGTATTGGGGAACACTCCGCATAAAGACTAGGAGACATTACAACTGATAATGAGAAATACACAGGATGATAAAAGACCACTGTCAACAATTATATGCCTCCCGGCCGGGCGTGACCCAACAGTTGAGCATCGACCTAGGATCCAGGCGATTGAGGTTCGACTCCCGGTCAGGGCACATGCCTGGATTGCGGGTTCAATCCCCAGTTGGGAGCGTGCAGGAGGCAGCCGATCAATGACTCTCTCATCATTGATGTTTCAACTCTCTCCCTCTCCCTTCCTCTCTCTGAAATCAATAAAGATATGTTTTAAAAAACCAAAAACAATCATATGCCAACAAAGTGGATAACCTAGAAGAAATGCACAAATTCCTAGAAACATATACCCTACCAAGACTGAAACATAAAGAAACAGAAAATGTGAACAGATCAATAACAAGTAATACGATTGAATTGGTAATAAAAATAAAAAATAAAAGCCAAGAACCAGATGGCTGAATTCTACTAAACATTTACAGAAGAAAGAAACCAATCCTCTCAAACACTTCCCAAAAATAGAAGAGGAGGGAGCACTGCCAAACTCATTATATGAGGCCAGTATTACCCTGATGCCAAAAATACCACAAGAAAACTACAGACCAATACCCATGATGAATATAGATGCAAAAATCCTCGACAAGATACTAGCAAACTAAACCAAACAGCACTTTAAAAGGGTCATACACCACAACCAAGTGGGATTCGTATTTATAACGGAATCTTTTTCACCCCTTAAAAAGCTGGGAATCCTGCCACATGCAACAACGTAGATGAACCTGGAGGACATTTTGCTAAGTGAAATAAGCCGGTCACAAAATGACAAACACTGCACGACGGTTGCCAGATGGGAGGGGAGGTTGACGGGGTGGGTGAAAAAGGTGAAGGGATTAACAAGTTGGTTGTTATAGAATAGTCATGGGGATGCAAAATACAGCACAGGGGATATAGTCAATGATATTCCAATAAATGTGTGTGGTGTCAGATGGGTGTGAGATCTATCAGGATGATCACTTTGTAAGTTATATACTGTCTAATTGCTGCGGTGTACACCTGAAACTAATATAATAATATGTTAGCTGTAATTGAAAAATAAAAAAGATTTAAAAATGGAAAAAAGAAAGGACAAACACTGCATAGTTTCACTTATATGAGGCATTTAAACTAATCAAAGTTCATTAATCAGAGAGTGGAACGGTGATTGCCAGGGACGGGAGGAAGAGGGAAATGGGGAGTTGTTTCCAATGGGTACAGTGTTTCAGTTACACAAAATGAGTAAGTTTTAGAGATCCGCTGTACAGCAGAGTGCCTATAGTTAACAATATTGTCTTGTGCACTTAACATTTTTTGTTGCTCTCTGCCCCTCCCGTTTCACAGACAGCCCCGTCTTCCTGAGCAGCGCCAGCTGCGCCCTGAGACACCATGGTGAAGGTTGGAGTGAATGGATTTGACAGTATTGGGCACCTGGTCACCAGGACTACTTTTAACTTTGGCAAAGTGGATCTTGTTGCCATAAATGACCCCTTAATTGACCTCAACTACACGGTAAGTTCAAAGGCACCGTCAAGGCTGAGAACAGAAAGCTTGTCATCAATGGAAAGTCCATCTCCGTCTTCCAGAAATGAGATCCCACCAACATCAAACGGGGTGATGCTGGTGCTGAATATGTTCTGATGCCCACTGGTGTCTTTACTACCACGGAGAAGGCTGGGGCTCCCTTGAAGGGTGGAGCCAAGAAGGTCATCATCTCTGCCCTTTCTATGGATGCCCCCCCTGGTTGTGATGGGTGTGAACCATGAAAAGGATGACAACTCCCTCAAGATTGTCAGCAATGCCTCCTGCACCACAAACTGCTTGGCTCCTCTGGCCAAGGTCATCATGACAACGGTGGCATCGTGGAGGGACTCATGATCACAGTCCATGCCATCACTGCCACCCAGAAGACTGTGGATGGCCCCTCAGGGAAGCTGTGGCATGATGGCTGAGAGGCTGCTCAGAAGAACATCATCCCTGATTCTACTGGCACTGCTAAGGCTCAAGGGCACCCTGGGCTATACTGAGGACCAGGTTGTCTCCAGCGACTTTAACAGTGACACCCACTCTTTCACCTTTGATGATGGTGCTGGTATTGCCCTCAGTGACCACTTTGTCAAGCTCATTGCATGGTATGACAATGAATTTGGCTACAGCAACAGGGTGGTGGACCTCATGTTCCACGTGGCCTCCAAGGTGTAAGAGCCCCCCCGAGCCACTAGCCTCAGCAAGAATAAGAGGGGCCCTCAGCTGCTGGGGACTCCTTGCCCCAATCAATCCTCCAACACACTAAGAATCTCCTGAGCACCAAAGTTTCCATCCCAGATCCCCTAAAGAAGGGGAGAGGCTTAGGGAGCCCTTGTCATACACCATCAATAAAGTTAACTGTATTCAGACACACACACACCCAAAATATTTGCTAACGGGGTAAATCTCATGTTAAATGTTCTTACTACTAAAAAATAAAAGGAGCTGGGGAAATTTCTGGAGATGATGTTTCTTACTTGATTGTGGTGCTGGTTCTTAGGTGAGTGCATATGTCAAAACTCATCAAATATTACATATTATATAAGTGCAGTATTTTGCATATCAATTATACTTTAATAAAACTGTTTGAAAAACCTGGGGTGTGATTTCTGGTTATACATGAAGAAAAGAAATAAAAAAATTTAAAGCAAGAAGTCATCACCAAAAAAGAACCCTCACTGGGAAGAAACTCCCAAAAATGTCCTGACCAGGGTAAATCTTTTAATGCAATGATGCTCAATATTGGCTTTTCATTGGAATTACTGGAAATTCTAGTAATTGCAGCCATTTAACTGGCTCAGGGTACAGTCTGGATATTGAGGTTGTTTTTTTTAAAGCTCTCCAGGTGATTCTAATATCCAGTGAAGATTGGGAAATACTGCTTCAGGGTAAACTCAATTCTCATTACACAGCCAATAGTTCCTTATAGCAAAAAGCACTTGTGTGCGATAAATTTGGAAAGACATTTAAATATTTCATTTCATAAAGTGAGTTACTTGATAGGTAGCATACAAGAGATTTGTCCCAATAGAAATAAGATACAAAAATAAAAGTGCAGCCCAGCCAGCATGGCTCAGTGGTTGAGCGTTGACCCATGAACCAGGAAATCACAGCTCCATTCCTGGTCAGGGCACATGCTCCAGTTGCAGGCTCAATCCCCAGTAGGGGGCGTGCAGGAGAGAGCAGATCAATGACTCACATCATTGATGTTTCTCTCTCTCGCTCCCTCTCTCATCCTCTCTCTGAAATCAATAATATATATATATTTCAAAAAAACGAAAGTGCATTTCTATTGTAAAATGTTGGCACACAAATTTTACTCACTTTTTTTCTCTCTCTCCCACCCCAAATTCAGCCTCGTTTGGATAACAACACCAAAGCTACTGTTAGTCAGCCTGAGAATCATTCAGATACCCTAGGCTTTTGACTCCATCCTAATAGTAAAACAGATAACTGTGTAGAACTTTATGCATCACACAGAAATTCAAAGACATTACCATATTTAATAACTGCAGATGAAACTCGTTGTGGTTGCTGTGAGTAGTCATGACTATTATACAGAACTAGAGAGGCTTAGTAACTTGCCCAATGTCACTGCTCTCTTCCCTGTCTCTGAAATACCTCAGGAAAAAATTCTCTAGTAGCCATCAAGGACTATAAAAAAGAAAACTACTGACAGCGTAGAAATGAAATGATGATAGATAGATGACAGATGATAGATAGATAGATAGATAGATAGATAGATAGATAGATAGATGATAGATAGATAGATAGATATAGATAGAGATAGATAGATAGATAGATGATAGATAGATAGATAGATAGATAGATAGATAGATAGATAGATAGATAGATAGAGATAGATAGATAGAGATTTTTTAAAGAGAGAGGGAGAAGGAGAGAGAGAGAAATGGTGGCCTAAATTGAACCAGAAACCTTTTGGTGCAGGGGAAGATGGCCAACGAACTGAGCCACACTGGCCAGAGGTAGAAATGAAATTTTTGTAGTGAGTATAGGCAGAACCCAGCTGGGTAGAGGTGAAGCAATTTCACCACAGAAGAGAAACAGTGTTGATGAGGCTGTTTCTCAGTCCTAGAGAAGCAGAATTCCTCAGAACCAACCCCAGTAAAACACAGTGTCATAATAGGCAAGATAGAAGTCAACAGTTTTGTCTCACTGGATTCTTTTCTCTGTCACTAAACAAGAACATGAGCTCAGAACAATCTCACGGTGTACTATTCAAGCACATGCCCAAGGTAAGTGACAAAATATTTGCACACCCATTACTCATTTAACAGCTTTATTCAATAAGTATTTATTGAATATCTGCTAGGTACAAAGTATTAGAGGACACTCAATGGGAAGAGATAGAAATATTAATTAAATTCTGATCCTTAAATGAGTTTACAGCCTCATAGCGAACATAAGGCAACAGAGAAAATGCAATCAATGAATATAGATTAGAGAAACTATATCTGTATATACAGATGACAAATGCAGTCTTGGTGAGAATAAGAAAAAAGAGGCTAGTTCACTAAAAAGCCAAACTGCCAAAGGATCAACTCCCCGACACCCGTAAATGAGCTCACCATTGTGGAGGAGTAGGATTTGGACTTGAAAAAGACATTGAAGAGTAGATAGAGTGGGGCTCGCTAGGAATTCCTGGCCTAGGGAATCAATGAGAAAGGGAATACTTAAAAGCTGTGGGACATTTACACCATGGAATACTACGCAGCTGTGAAGAAGAAGGATCTTGTACCCTTTGGGACAGCATGGATGGACCTGGAGAATATTATGCTAAGTGAAATAAACCAGGCAGAGAGACAAATATCGCATGATCTCACTTATATGTGGAATCTAAAGAACATAATAAACTGGTGAACAAAATAGATTTCGTGACATAGAGGCATGGAACAGATTGAGGGATCTCAGAGGGAAGGTGGGGGTGGGTGGGGAGAGATTAACCTAAGAAGTTATATGCATAACCCATGGACACAGACAATAGTGTGGTGAAGGCCTGGGGTGGGGGATGGGTGCAGGGTGGAAGGGGCCAAGGGGGAAAAAAGGGGCCATCTGTACTATTTTCAACAATAAAGATAAATAAATAAAAGAATAATGTTACTTGGGGCATGCATGACAAACAAGGTATTATTTTTGCTTGGCTAGAGCCAAAAATGTTTAAAGGGGAATAAGAGAAAATAAAAAGAGTTATAAAATGAGCTCATATAGAATAAATGTATCTGGCTAAATCTTCTGATCATTAGACAAGGTCCATTTTTTCCAGCAGGGAAGTGACATGGCCAGAGCTCTGCTTCCAGAAGTTTATAATGACTGCAAGGACAGGTTGGAAAGGAAGCGCAGACAGGAGGTTACCGCAGATGTAACAAAGACCTAAAGGTGATCGGTAACATGCGCGTGGAAGTAGATACTTCAGCCGAGGAGCCAGACCCACCAGTTCACAGGGGGTGTGTTGAAGACCAAGATTAGGCAGAAGAGCAGGGTCAGAGTAAGGACAACCTGAGGGGGCAAGCGAAGACGAGGTGTTCAGGCCCTCCACCGCCGAGCTCCGGCTTTAGATAAACCCTGGACCTCTCAAGGGTCTCAAAACCCTCACTCACTAAAAGAAAGCAGTGAATTAGCAGGAATGTTCACACAGTCTCCCACTTTGCAATCTTATGACTTAATATAATTGGCCAAGAGAAAGCCACTGTAGATTCCTGAGCAGGGAAACAGTAAGATGAAAGGGACTGTTTAAAAACATGAGCCTGTCAGCAAATATCTATTATAGGTGTTACTGTGATAATACTCTCGGCACAGCGCCTTCCATCCCGGGGTCGTATTTTAGATTCTTAGGGAAGCCTTTGATATACACCCACCGCGAAGCATCCATCACTGCTGAAGACAGGCAGTGTGTTTCTCCCTTAGGGAGCATAATGATATAATTGCAAAGCGGATGCAGATGAGCGTTTCAAAAGAGGCACTTACCGAGGTGAAATATGGAGCCACGCCCATGGACTGTTCAACAGGCTGAGACTCAGCTGCTCTCCCTTCTCCAAGGCGCCCGCGAGCTTCGCTCTGTGCCAGGCACGGCTGGGTGAGGGCACGGCGGCCAGAGAAACGCATGTAGGCTCCTCCTTCATGAAGCTGGCAATCTAAGAGGGCCCAACAAACATGCAGGCCCAAACTGCATGTAGGCTCCTCCTTCATGAAGCTGGCAATCTAAGAGGGCCAAACAAACATGCATGTCCAAGCTGCATCTAGGCTCCTCCTTCATGAAGCTGGCAATCTAAGAGGGCCAAACAAACATGCAGGCCCAAACTGCATGTAGGCTCCTCCTTCATGAAGCTGGCAATCTAAGAGGGCCAAACAAACATGCATGTCCAAGCTGCATCTAGGCTCCTCCTTCATGAAGCTGGCAATCTAAGAGGGCCAAACAAACATGCATGTCCAAGCTGCATGTAGGCTCCTCCTTCATGAAGCTCGCAATCTAAGAGGGCCAAACAAACATGCATGTCCAAGCTGCATGTAGGCTCCTCCTTCATGAAGCTGACAATCTAAGAGGGCCCAACAAACATGCAGGCCCAAACTGCCGGCAGTACCACGAAGACAATGAAGGCTGGGGAGATGAGCAGTCCGTGGGCCTGGTTTAGAGTGGGAGGGAGGAAGAAGTGACGGGCCTTCTGGGAGAGAGAAATATTTAAGCTGAGGCCGGAGGGTGAGAAGCCAGCTAAGCCAAAATTAGAGCGACTATTTGCGGGTGGGGGGGTCACCCTTCCTTTTTCTTGTTGTAAGAGGATAGTGAAGACTGAGGCCAGGCCCTGGGTCAGATGTGCTTTTCCCTTATTTGCCGCAGTGTGTCCTTGAGGCAGCTTCTAGCACAGGTGAGGCCGCCCAAAGCACATTGCAAGGGAGGGGTGAGGAGCTGATTGACTACAGGAGCCCAGCTAGCGGGTCAACCCAGGGTCCCATCCTCTGCCGGTCCCTACAGAACCCCTCTCTTACTTATCCTCCCAACATCACCGGGAAGGTACCAGGACCTTGGAATATTATTTTTATCCCTTCCTTAAAATGCCAAAAGTAAAAGTACCTGGAATATTTGTAGATCAACTGTTTAAATATTATATAATATAGATATTGGAAGTTTCCCTTTTCCACGACCCTTTCCCTGACATTCAATCTTATTTGCACGACTCTCTTACTCCTGGAAAGGGGAAATGCATTAAGTATTTCCTTCTCAATTTTTCCCTGTTTCCTCGGACCTGATTTTTTTTTTTTGGCAAATAACTTTTCACATCACATTTCAAATGTCAAAATTCCCAGTATGTTTATACTTAAGATGTGTATATAATATCACCTGTTTTCACAAAGGAAGAAAAGCTACCACAATTTTTTTTAATGTTTTATTATCAGCCCAGTGTTTTCCTCACAAGGGTTTCAGAATGAAAAAAACTGTGAACAGATTCTGAGCTGATAAAAGGCTTACTTAGACTGACAGGAAGATTACTGGTGAGCAGCAACCAGACATCTGAGGCTGATCAATTTCTTCTGGGATTAACTGTTCTTAGTATATATGTACAATATTTACACTTCAAATTGTATTCAGGTTAGTAGAGTTTAAACAAGTGCTATATTGTGATAATGTGTTTGGGAAAGAAATAGAAATAAGAATATCTTAGTGTAATAAATGGCTGAGTACCTAGCCTTTACGTGATAAAAAAAGTCAACATAACTAAGAGTTAAGTGCAATGAATGAATGAGATAAAAGCACTAGAAATACATTCTATGATTAATATACTTAATAAGAACACTCAAAGATGCAAGGAATAGAAAAATTTAATAAACTATCAGCATGTGAAAGAACAATATGCAAATAGGGATGGGCATTTGTTGTCTATTATCACAGCGGGGGAAATGAGACAGAACAGGCTTAAAAATCATTAGAAAAAATGGGTTAAGAAAGGAACCAAAGTAAATTGATTAATGTCAGAATAATTTTAATGCTAATAAGCATGTAAGTGCACAATGTTCTTTCTACGTGATCTTTCAAATATTTCTCCAAATTAGTCTCCTCTTAAATTATCATTGTCCAAAATAAACCTAAAATTTACTGCAACTTCCCCTATCCCACATTCTCACTTATTATGCTAACCAAGCAAAACTGCTTTAATTTTTTTCCCAGGAGGATGGGACTTCTTAAGTGTTTTTTGTGATATATGTATGTTACTTTGAGAATCGCAGGTCCCTCTGAGGGGAAAGTTTGCATTACAAAGAGCTCCAGGGTGGAGCTGGAAGTCTGCAGTCGTGGGGTTCATCCCAGCAATCAGGACGGCACCAGGAAATCATCTGCAGTTTTGGGGAGTTACCACCAGAGGGGGAGTGAGAGCCATAAAAGAGCAGATCCAGCGCCAACTTATTTGTTACTAATAGTTGACACCCGGTGGCTGCGGTTCAGGGGCTAAACTGTCCTCCCCTGCGTCCAGGGGTCGCAGGCCCGGTTCTCAGTCAGAGCACAGGCCGAAGGTCTGTTTACCTTACTTATGCATGTGCTTTTGAGATATAGATGTTTAATTATAATTCAATAGTGTGTATAAGTAAGGTGTGAAGAAAACACCCATGTGCCCTCCTTAATTTAAGAACTAAGACATAACTAAAACAGAATGTCACAACCCCCCTGGACAGTCGTCATCAGCTTTCCTCGCCTCAGGGATAAACGCCGAATTGGGTGTTTCTCATTTCATGTCTTTTTTTTGTACTTTTGATGATGCTTTTTGATGAAGAAAGTTTTTATTTTGCTTTAGTAATTATGTTTATCAACCTTTTCTTTGTCCCTTTTGTTCGATTATTCTTTTAAATTCCTCAATATCCTGAGGACATAGTCTCTCCTTCATTTTCTTTTTTAATTTTTAAAGTTTTGTTTTTCATATTTATTTTTAACCCACATGAAAATTATATTTGTTTATGGTGTAAAATAGAGAGCTAATTGTTTTCCATACAGAGTATTACCTGAGGACCATATTTGAATTATCTGTAAATGTTCAATTCAACTGTACTGTATTATCAAGGTCCCATATAAATGTATGGGTCTGTTTATAGACTCTATTCTGTTCTGTAAGTCTGTGTCTACTCTTACTCCAATAACACATTGTTTCATGTACCTCAAATTTATACCAAGTCACCACACTTCGTTTTTTTACTTCAACTTTGGTTTGTCTGTTTTTAGTTATGAGCTTCTGTATTAATTTAATTTGAAATATTTTCAGCATACATGCTTTGTATACATTCTTGTAATTTCAATATCCCTAGTCTTTGCATGTGTCTTATGTGCCTTAGTCTACACAGTGTGACTCTTGCTCATGTTGGCTTGTTTCCTCACACGTCCTAAGATTTGCTATATTTTTTATGAGCTCCAATTTAGTTAAGCTTTAAATTTGGAAATCCTGAATTGAGTGAATTGAAATGCTTTGTCTTGCTTTCTGCCAAGTGCTAGGGAGTACCTACCAACCTGAAAACATTTCCACTTGCTTTCTTGCACTGGCTTTCTTAGCCTGGAACTATGCTGAAATTCAAATCCTAGGACTACATGAGAGTAACACTGTGGTGCAAAACACTACAGAAGACTTTCTTAAAATTTTATTTTTATTGTTGAAAGTATTACAGATGTCCCCTTTCCAGAAGAAATATTAATATTATGATTTTTTTTTTAAATCCAGTATCAGCAGACAAAGATTGATTTTCTTTCTTGATGGTTCACTTTACCAGCACACAGATTTTTCTAAATTCAACTTAAAAAAAAAAAATTTTTTTTAATGATACTGATTTTAGAGAGAGTAAGTGAGAAAAAAAAGAGAAAAAAGTGATGGGCAGCAACCGGGGTATGTGCTCTGGCTGGGAATTGAACCCAAAAGCCTAGCCAGTCCTTCAGGGCATGCAAAGGTGGTCCAACCAATAGAGCCACACCATGGCTGAGGGCATGGAGTCATCTTTTTGACTAAAGACCTGGTTTAATGGGAGTGGGGGGAGGGCGAAATCTCAGATTCAGCTCACTCACTTTGTCAGGTTGAAATTCTATTCTTCTGGAGCTTTTAACCAGCAAAGCTCTCTAGGTCTCTGAATGAGACCTAGCTCAGGTCAACCCAGGCTGCTGTGTTGGCTACCACACTGGTTTCAGCTCTGTTTTGTTTTTGAAGGTTGATGATCTTTTTTGTTGTTGTTGCCTGTTTATTTGTTCATTAAAGACTTCACTTACTCTCTTCTAGGCCCAGCAACACATGTAAAAGTATGTTTTCTCTTATTTATTTAACATTTGTGTGTTTCGACCTGGGAGTGTATTTCAGAATGTCCATTCTTGTTAAACTGCTGGAAATGGAAATGTCAAGAGTTTGTTTTTAATTTACATCTGTATCAGGATTACTTGTGGATTTACAAATAACCTGCGGATAAACATTTGTGGTTTCTTCCCCTTGGTTAACTTTTAAACAAATCTTTTTTTTAAATCAGAGTAAGGCAGGCACACTGTACAGACAGCTACCAGATCAACAATATTGCAACAGGTAGCTACTTTTTTTTTTTTAATGCTCACCTGAGGATATTTTTTCCCTTGCTTTTCAGAGAGAGTGGAAGAGAGAGAGAGAGAGAGAGAGAGAGAGAAACATCAATGCGTGATTGGTTGCCTCCCGCAGGTGGCCTGACCAGGGCAGGGGATAGGGCCTGAAACCCAAGGTAGGTGCCCTTGGCCCAAATAGAAACCGAGGCCCTTCAGTCGAAGGGCTGACGCTCTAACCATTGTGCCAAACCAGCTAGGGCTGCAGCAGGTGGCTACTGTGGCCAGAGGCAACTATAGGGGTCTGGACAATAATAAGGGGGAAAATAAAATATGGTCTCATGTGGAAAGAGCCTAATGGGTTGTTATTTTATTAATAGAAAAAAAAATAATTAAAGCATTAAATTGTACAAATTACAAATCTGTTCCAAAATATGCTTACATTAAATAAAATAAGCATTTCAGTACGAGATCTACAGTGAATGGCTGCACCCTGGGAAGCCTCACAGCACAGGCAGGCCGGGCTGGTGGAGGGGCTGAGAGGCTGAGCGAGCCGGCGAGCACCGTTTGCGGGGCTCCTGCCCACCGCCAGCTGCCCCGGTCCCTGGCCTCCCTGTGTGGGTAGTGGCTTCGGGGAAGGCAAGAAGCGAGCTCAGATTCTGAGTTCACTATCGCTCCTCGAGCACCTCCTCAGCCTCTACAGTGCAGGTTCAGCCAAGTAAACGCGCCAGGGTAAGCAGGCAATTCCACAGAGCCCCAACGCGTCTGCCCTGCGTTTACATGGAACCCTCCTGGGATGGGCGGCCGTGGGGAGGCTCCTCTGCAGGACATGTCACCGCACCCGGCAGAGCCAGTGGGCCTGAGGGGCAAGGACTAGGGTAGGGGCAGAGGGAGGACTGGGGTGCCCCCCTCGGAGCTGGACACGGCCCTGGAGCACAGCCCGCGCCGGTCTCCCGCCTGTCACCTGGCCCCCCGCTTAATGTAGTCTCCACGTTCCTCCGAAGTTCTCCTGGTCCCCCGGTGGTGCTCTCGGGCCTCGATATTCGGTGGGTCATCGCAGTTCAGAAGGTGGGTAAACAAAGAGGCTCATCCCCAAACAGTATCTTTGAATGTCCTCGTGGGCGCCCAGCCAGTGCCGTGGATCCACTGTTCTCTCAGTAAACTCGGATGTGTCTCGCCGGTCTCTGTGAGGCTGGGGTGCCAGACCCTGGTCAAGCAGTTCCCATCAGGAATTTCCGTTTCAAACTGAAATTTCCCACCCTGGTAGGAGCCTTCATCTGGGGTTACAGGTTGGCCGAAAGCATCGAAGCTTGTTTGGACTGGGAAAATGCACTTTACATGTACAGGGCGAGCTGGCTTCAAGTTCTGCTGCCCCTTTAAGGAGCAGCCTGTCTCACAGGCACTGCCCAGGGTGGGCCGAGGCTGTGGCTGACCCCCGGGGCCCGCTGAGACGGTCCTCCGGCGTCAGCGTGCTCACCAGCGTGGGCATGGCTGCTGCCTTTACCCTGGGCACCTGGGCACAGGCGAGGCGGGCGGTGCCCACCATGCCCGGCTGGCCAGCGGCAGCGAGATGCCGCCCCTCGCAGCCGCAGGGCTCAAGGCGGCCCAGCCTCATAGGTTTTTAATTTTTTATTTTGCTTCTTGGTTTGTTTCGTTCATTCGATTCCACGTGAGTGGGGTCAGGGGGTGCCTGTCTTTCTGGCTGGCTTATTTCCCTTGGTGTGGTGCTTTGCAGATCCATGCATGCTGTTGTAGGACGACTTATTTCAAAAGGGGAAAAGTTTCTCTCATATTTGCTTTTACAATTACTTCAGTCTTAGGGCCAACTCAGCTGATTCTCCTTGAAAGTTGTTGTTCTGAAACATAAATGTGAGCACCTACAACAAGCACCACAGGATCCTTCAAAAAATTAAAAATGGAACTGCCTTATGACCCAGTGATTCTGAAACCGGACAACAAACGGGTCTGGGCTGCTTGTCACTACTTGAGCGAATTAAGCAGAGACAGGGCTGAATCATATATGAGCATTTATTGCAATAATGCTGGCACTATGGGAGAGCAGCAGGTCACCCGCATAAAACCTGCTGTGCCACCCCCTCCCCCCCATAAGGTAGCTGCTTGTATTGGGTAGAAGGACAAAGATTACTTGGGGAAAAAGGAATAAGAATGGGTATAATGGTTACCGGAAATGCAGGTTGGGGGGTTGCAAAGGGTGGGCACCTCCAGGACCCCTGTTTCAGCAACAAAGTTGTTAATCTTTCCATGATGAGAGGCAGTTAAGGAGAATGAACGGAATTCTGAATGTCCCGGGGCGTTGAACTCTCAGCCAGGTTAGAAGGTGCTTTCTCTAACCGGAACAGGACAATCATGGTTAACAGAGCATGATTAATATTTCTGTCCTTAACATTTCCACTTCTGGGAATATACCCAAAGAAACCTGAAACACTAGTTCAAACAAATATATGCATCCCTGTGTTCATAAGTACATGCTACTGTAATAAAATTGCCTTTAATCACTTAATAAGCCTAACCTTGACTCAAGCAGTGGATGCCTATAAACATAATGAATGAAAAAAGCTAGTATTTTTATAACAGTATCATTTATAGCTTATCAATAGTATATTGTTAAACAAAACAAAAAGCCCAATGGAGAATGTTATCTTCATACATATCATTCACTAGCAAATGATGGAGGCTGTCGGAATTTACCAACCACAATTATGACATATAGTCCAAAGAATGCAGTAACCTCCTCATGTTAATTAATTGCTCTTTTCTTTTCAAAATCCATTGTGTTGACTGATTGAACACTAATTCAAGTAGAGTGTCCCAGAAAAAAAGCACTTGGACTCCCTCTCTGGAGTCTGGCTGGCAGCTCTGAGCACTGCCAGTAATGTCCCAACTCGCCCTGACTTCGTGTCCCCTTCCAGGGGCCTCACATCCTGCACACGGCTTCACCAACAGCAGCCTGAACGCAGCCTGGAACTGAGTGTTTGTGTTTTGCCAGGGCCTTTTGAACAGTGGTGTCCCAATGAAGTGCTAGATATTATTTATGCAAGAATGAGCTTTTTTTTTTTTTTTTTTTTTAACAATAATATCCTGTCAGAAATTTCTAACTGCTTTGTAACTGCATGACTTAACCTGGTGATAAAAGCAGTTGTTAAGTCTACCTTTTCAAAAAAAAAAAAAAGGCAGTCCAAGTAGATGAGTGGATAAAAAAGCTGTGGTACATTTACACAATGGAATACTACTCAGCTGTAGAAAAGAAGGAAATCTTTTTCTTTTTCTTTTAATCCTCACCAGGGGATATTTTTTTCCATTGCTTTTTCAGAGAGAGTGGAAGGGAAAAAGGAAAAAGAAACATCAATGTGAGAGAGACACATCGATTGGTTGCGTCCCCCAGGCACCCTAAACCAGGGCTGGGGATCGAACCTGCAACCGAGGTACGTGCCCTTGGCCAGAATCAAGCCCGGGACCCTTCAGTCCTCTGGCCGATGCTCTAACCACTGAGAAAACCGGCTAGGGTGAAATCGTACCTTTTTCAACAGCATGGATGGACCTGGAGATTATGCTGCTAAGTGAATAAGCCAGTTAGAGAAAGAGAAGAATCATATGATTTCACTTATATGGGAAATTTAATGAACAAAATAAACTAACAAAGTGGAGACAGAGTCATAGATACAGAGAACAGACTGACTGAGAGTTGTCAGAGGGGAGGAGAGAGGGGGGCTGGGTGAAAAAGGTGAGGGATTAAGAAAAAAAACCTCGCCTGGCCAGTGTGGAGCAGTGGTTGAGCATCAACCCAGGTCACAGTTCAATTCCTGGTCAGGGCACATGTTGGGGTTTTGGCTCGATCCCCAGTAGGGGGCGTGCAGGAAGCAGCCAATCAATGATTCTCTCTCATCATCGATGTTTCTCTCTCTCTCCCTCTCCCTTCCTCTCTCAAAAATCAATAAAAACATTTTTAAAAAAATTTAAAACACCCTGCCCTAGCCGGTGTCTGCAGCTTCTCAGGTGCAGATACCCTCAAATGTAGAGACCACGAGGAAGGTTCCTAACCACTGCAACCTGATCACGTACCAGTAACCTTCCCCTTCACCTACTGACTCCTCAAGTAGAGATGCCATATAATGCACACTCACCCCCAGGTCCCACCCACTCCCTGGTGATCCTGTTCCCTCCACGAGTGGATGCATATTTCTACCTCACACCGTTAAGCAACTTCCTGTGGGCTGGAGCCTGTGCGGAGTTCTCTATTAATGGGTTCCCAACGCCAGAATGCATGATGCTCCTCTGGCTCTCAAGGACAGTCCTGGAAACTGGCCATGTGACCAAACCACACACCGATCACTGCCTTTATTGAAGGCAATTCAGGGCCTGCTATGCTGTAGGGACAAAGCACTTTCTCCGGTTGAGCACTAGAGGGTGCCCTGTGCACGTGTATAGGAGGCCTGGGCCCATAAATTTGAGTGGATTCACCTGAAATCGCTCAAGTAGAGAGACACAGGCAAAATTCTACCTTTATATTCACTGTTAACTAATAGTCTTTCATCAACTGAAAATAGCTCCTTGTTCATTTTACTCTGACCAGGGATGCGGAGGGCAAACCGTCAAACCATTCTGTCGTTGCAACAGTCTCTCAGCACCCAAGATGATGGGGTGTGGTCGTGGGAACACTGTTGGTGCCTCGGTCACTAGTAGGAAAAGCGAAGAATGAGGAGGAAAGTGGTCTTCGGTTCAGTTCTGCCTTTCAAATCTCACACAGGTACACCTAACTCACATCCAGAATGCTAGCTGCATCTTCATTTAGAGAAAGTAGATATTAGCCTCCAATATCCAGCTAGGAGTCTGGGTGATGTTTGAACAGGTAGCTCCCTAGCAACTTACCCAAGGTCACACAGCTGGCAACTGGTGGAGCCAGGATTCAAAGCCAGCGTGGGTTCTGAGCTCTTCTCTTACTGTCATCTTATGTGGTCTCAAACAAACGATGTTGTTATAAGATGATCGAATTAATGATGAGGGTTGTTTTGTGGGGTTTTGTGGGGTTTTTTTTGACAGGTAGAAATGAAGATGTCTTAACTAGGTTCTCCAGAAAGCAGAGCCTGAAGCAGAAAAGTCCTTGAGCACGATTATCTTACTTTATTCAAGAGCAGAAGTGAGGGACCAGAGGAGGGAAAGAGAAGGAAGGAAGGAAGGAAGGAAGGAAGGAAGGAAGGAAGGAAGGAAGGAAGGAAGGAAGGAAGGAAGGAAGGAAGGAAGGAAGGAAGGAAGGAAGGAAGGAAGGAAGGAAGGAAGGAAGGAAGGAAGGAAGGAAGGAGAGCCAGCACAAGGATGTTTCTGAGCCGGCCATGGCTAGGTGCCGGATCTGAGGAACAAAATGCATCTTAGGTCAGTGGTTATCTTGTGGAATTGGAAAGGGGGTTCTTGTCCCCCACAGGTCAAAGGTTCACCCCCAGGATGTGAACCCCACCACCACGTCCCAGTTGCACATGGGTCTCTAGGAGACTGCAGTGTGATACAGGAAATTAATAGTGGCAGTTGAATTAGTATAATTTTTGTGGAGGGTGATTTTAAAATAGCTAGCAAGGTTTAAAAACACACCCCTCTCCTCCATCAAGTCTACTTGTAATTTTTAATAGAATACACTTACAAACATGGAGAAGGTCAAGAAATAAGCTTCTTCACTACAGTGCTGTTTGTAACAAGAAAGGATTTGAATCACCCCATGTATTCATCAACAGGTACCCTGCTCGATAATTTCAGGTACATCCATAAATGAAACAGTTAACCAACCCCAAAGCCCCTATTAATGAATCTAATGTGTTTTTCCTCTAAACATTAAACATTTTAAAACTGTAAGCCAATTCTGCATTAAAATAAATAAGGAAATGGGCAGTTTTTCAACTACCAGTCATAGCGAAAAATTGAAACTCCACCAGATCTGCTGAAGTGGAAAAGCATATACCAGAGTTGACTGTTTTCATCCTCTGGAGCACAAACCTCCCATGCGTTTTTCTCTGAGGAAGAGTGGGAGCCACGGTCCTGAGAGTCTTTGCTTCAAACTGAGGTTTAAGTGCATTTGTTCCTGATAATACAAAACAGAGACTTCATAAAGCTTTACTGAAATGGTTTGCAGAGAAAGGGCCATCCCTAGGGCAGCACAGAGTGAGAGAAAGCTCACTAGGAATTAAAAAAATAAATCAAAAGATGCTTGTTATATGCAGAAAATGGAGGCTGAGGCAACAGGTGCCACTTTCCAAGGTGAAGTACAAGACCTCGAGGCAGGATTTTCAGTGGAAGTGCTCACCCAAATCAGGGGTATAATATGGCAGAGCGGAAGGCTAGAGAGTTTTGTTTTGTGAAAAAAAGACATGGTTTAGAAAGGGATATGCTGGTAAACTATAATTCTATCCCAAGGGAGAGGGGTTGATAGTACATAATAAATACTTATACACATATGTTATTACTTTAACATAAAAATATGAAAATGGGTTTTTTGAAATTATTTGCTTTATTTATTTTTCTGTTACACAAATGTTAAATTATAAATTATTAAAAGAAAATAACAATAAGACAGTCAATAGTGGCAATAAGTAGAAATTAATAATAGCACTAATTAAAAAATAGTGTGCCTGAGAAAACCATAATTTTGTTTCTTTCTGTCCTCTGATAAAGCAATTTATTTTAACTCCTTTTTTTAAAAACCCTTTTTGGATGTTTACATTTCTTAAGCAAAATTATTATATTTTAAGATCCTTGAAGGCTTTTTAAAAGAAGATAAAAGACATTTAAAAAGATATTTAAAAAGACATTACTGTATTTAAAAAGACATTACTGTACTTAAGAAACTGCAATGACATGTTTCTTTCAGAGTTTTTTACTCTTTCTGTTTCCTTTTCCAATAATATTTTCAGAGCTGTCTGCAGCCTTCAGGACATTCTTCTTTCTCCATTATGTAGTGATAAAGATAAATAGTGTCTGATGTAAAAGCCACTTTGACTTCCAGCTCTCCTCTTATCAAGCCCACATTCCAGTGTTTTCTGGCGTCCGTCTAATGTGAGGACATCAAGCTAAATACCCTTTTGACAAAAGCATTTGAGCATGGAATTCTTAGGATTTTATTTACTAGCAACAGCAGGATTTGGACTTGTGTGACTTCATTCCCAGCTCTCCAAATCTGTCCATCTACTTTGTATCTACAAGCTGGTGGTGGTAGTCCAGGAATTTCTTAACCGGCTCCTTTGCTTCTATAAACTTCTAAGCTCTCCATGTTTAAGAACATTGGATGTCATCATAAGTTAAACATCTGTTTCTCAGAGAAAATGGGTTTAAAGCACAGAGGTAACTGGAACTTATGATTGTCAAAGTTGGATTCCAAATAAGTTGCAGTTTTAGTGTAAAAAAAATCAAGAAAGTCCTGTTTAACTTGGCACTCTTCTAGTGACCTTTGAGTTTTGCAGCAATATTTTTTTATCAGCCTTGTGTGTGTGTGTGTGTGTGTGTGTGTGTGTGTGTGTGTGTGGAGTTTTTGTTGCAACCTACATATCGCATTGAACAAGTCAAGTGTAGTCAGTCAGCTCACCCTTTTTAAAGCTTATGATGCCCCTTCAAAGGTCATCAAGCAGTTTTAGAGAAACAGCGTATTTATTTCTGCTTGGAACCTTTTCTCCTTTCTTATCCCAATGTACTTACAAATTAGAGGAGGCCATTCTTCTTGACCCACAATTTAAAAAATAAGGTGTCTCCGGCCGGGCATGGCTCAGTGGTTGAGCATCGACCTAGGATCCAGGAGATCACCAGTTCGATTCCCGGTCAGGGCACATGCCTGGGTTGTGGGCTTGATCCTCAGCAGGGGGCATGTAGGAGGCATCGGATCAATGACTCTCTCATCATTGATGTTTCTGTCCCTCTCCCTTCCTCTCTCTGAAATCAATAAAAATATATTTAATAAATAAATAAATAAAAAGTAAAGTATAAAATCTGCGGCTTTTATAGCAGACCAACATTTTTACATCTTCTCCATGCCCAACAACAGTGATAGCTTCTTGGAAGCACATACCTAAGAGGGTTTTCTCTCCTTCCATTTCTAGACAGTCAAAACTCTCATTAATTGCTTCTGCATGTCTTGAGAAAACTGAAAAGTGACCAAAAATTTTCATCACAAAGGCTTCAGTATCACAGGATAGCAAAGCACAGGGTTGCATACGAGGCATGTTGTATACGAGGTGTGCTGGACGTTTAGAAGTAAGATTGTTTTATTTTAGTATCTGTCAAGAAGTTTGTGAACCAAACAGAATTTGCCAGAATTTACATTTGCACTGTGGAATGTGTAGATAAATGAGCAAAGTCAAGTTTTTATTTGAACAAGATATCACTAATCTATTTTTTACTTTCTGTGAGTAGATGACTTGAAATTTTATTTTTCAAATCAAAGTACCTAAGAGCTAGCAGGAACATTTTGTGTTGCGTGAT